>NC_140127.1:33423923-34729094 GCF_964035555.1 Netta rufina | reverse complement strand
AGTACGTTTTTCTTGTGGTATCTCGTCGATGCTGTAAGTTGCGCCTACATTGCACTTACATAGTGTTAATGCCTGGAAGATGAAAGTAAAAACCTTTGAATATATTAATGTTATAACACAGATGTCTTACTTTTTATACTCTTTTTTTAGAAATATGGTGTGGTTAATAATGATGCAGATTGTGCTGGATGGATGAGCAGATGAAACAGGGGAATACAGATTAAATAAAAATTTCTTCAAAGCTTACGTTTGCTTCATAATTTAACTTCTGTACTTGTCATGATAGCAGTAGCGAGGTGCAACCACGCATAATCACATTGTTCTAAAATATCCTGGTGAAACAGAACAAACCTCATCTAAACAGCACTGCCACACTTGTTCAGATAACTGGAGAAAAAAGTAATTAGGAAATGTCAGCCCAGCTCCATGGCTGATGCTAATTAGAAATCTGAAGTTACAATAAAAAGTACACAAAACAGTTTTACAGTTGAGAACCAAACATTTCCTACTGGAGGCAAGGCTGCAAGAGAGGCCATTGATTAATCTGTCCAGGCCTCCTTTTCGACACACCAACTCCTGCAGGTTGGGCCTGAGCTCATATTTTTCTTATGCGTTGGACACCAGAAAGAAATATGGATTCAGCAGCTTTGGTTTTAATGGGGAAGCTCCCTTCTGCTCAGGTAGCTGCTGGTAGCCTGGGTGATGTGTGGCCTCCTCCAAGCACTCACTTGCATCTGGGAGCTGCTCTTGCTCTTTAGATTTCGGGCTCTCAGCGATCCAGGCATTACAATGAGTTCCCGCTATATAGGTCCTTATTCTGTGAACTTCTCACGTATTTATACTTCTACTATTCTTCAGAAATACCTGGAGTCTCTCCTCGTGTCTGGCCAGACTGACAGAATGACAAACATTTAGTTGTTTCTCATTTTTATCTTTTGGACTTTTTCAGCCTCTCTTAAAACTATCTCATAACTTCTCTGACTGACTGATTCTGAGAGCTTTACACATTTTTTCTGTTTCTTGCAGGTTGAAGATTTCACACATATCCTGCTACAATATTCTAATTCTGCTGCTCTCAAGGTTGGCTGGATACCATAAGCTTTCTGGTAATCTTTTAGATTAATCCAAATTAGGGCATTTGTTTCATAAATGTAACAGTTATTTTAGACGTATGCATTGAAAGCATTTTTGAAGCCACTTGTACCAGCTTTAAGGAAAATTCTGGCTTGTCATGCTCATTTTCAAATTGATTCACAATCTTTGAACTGCGAGACTGATCAGGTCAAACTTGCGTTTTGAAAAGGCAGTGTATGACTTCCCTAATTTTAATTCCATCGGGTTTGATATAGGATACCTGGTATTCTTTTTGAAGAAGCAACAGCCCAGATACTTTCTCATTGGCATCACATTATTTGCTTATGCCTACTTGCAGAATCCAGCATTTGTATGCTAAATAGCTGGTCTCTTGCTCCAAGGTTTACATACTGGTCACAACAAGTTGAAGCACTCACATCTGTATTGCATCTTTGTCCAACTGACACCTTAAATGTTTGGAAGCAATTTAGTCAGATAATTTGCAGATAGGAATAGTCTCTCAGTCTCTCCTTCCTCACTAGGAAAATGACATACTTCAGGTATGGGTAGCTGCTGCATTGCTTTATCCTTTCCAGGTTCAGCCTCTGTTCATAACAGACAGTAAGTGACCACTGTATAATACTGTTGTCAGTCACTGCTCATCTTTTTTCCCCTTACTTTGGTTATGCCTCCCCTGCTTTTTCTTAGAAGCAGAAGGACGTTGCAAACACGATCTACCTTGAGTTTTTGCTAACTTCAAATTAATACACCTGAGAATGCTGATCACCCATATATTTATCTCAAGCAGTCCTCTTAGCATATTTGGCTGACAGCATTAATATTCTTTCACAGCAAATTTAATCCAAATTGTCTGCCTCAGCCACCCACGTCTACTCTATGCTGTGCAGAGCAGGGTAATTGCTTACTTAATACAAAATTGCATGGTTGTGAGACAATCTGTACTTTTGCCAACTTAGATATAATTTCCTCAATTGCAGGGGTCTGTTACCGAGCTCATCTCAGTACCATCCTGTATAAATGCATTTCTCTATGCATATGCACTTTGTCAGTTTTTCACCAGCTATTCTGCTGCTTACCCATCTGAAGGGCTGTCTCAGAACTGACTTTTCCCGCTTGCATATACTGAAAACACTGAATGCATCAGCTGAATCATTTTATCTAGCTCTAGTACTGTCTGACAGACATAACAGTCCTTGAATCTCAGTAATCTTTTAATAGCTTTGTTCTGAGATGCACATTTTGCACTTTGACTGATTTTATTTCTTCTGTGTCTATTTCATGGATTGTTCGTCCTATTACAATAATGGAGGCAACACATAGCTTGCTGTTGAACAGTGATTAAGCTGGTCAAAAATTGGGTGAAGATTCACACAAAACTGTAATTACCGGTGTGTTTGCAGTATATGTAACTTGAGAATTTTCTGGGAGGAAATTAGGTTTAACTAGTAGGAAAAAATAAAAATAAAATAAAAAATGGGTGTATTATCTGTTTGCAGATCCATCCTATCCCCGTGAACCGGTATGTGTTTCTGCACAACTCCTGATGATACACCGTGCTTTAAGGCTGCATACAGTGTTATAGAATAGCCCTGTACTTCCCAGTCAAGGTTTGTGAAGTCTCTGACTTCAGTACAATCACTCCTTTTGTTGAAATAAAATGCTTTTAATGCTCCTGGCCATAAAGAAAAGTTGCACAATACGATCTAAATTAAATAAAATCACCGAGGCCTGCCTGAGTTTGCAGAGAACTGCATTAACATTTGTGTGAGAGAAAAACGGGTTCATTCATCTCACTGCTGTGCCAAACTGCATGTGAACCCCACCCCAGCAGAAGAACAGAACTGGCCCTCAAGACGGGAGTAGACCCAAACTACCACTCCTGTTACTCCTAAAAAACAAGGCCGTGGCTTTTGGGGTGGCGAGGGCCATGGCAGCAGGCCACAGGGCCAGGCCCAGCGGGTTGCCAGCAGGGGGGTCAGTGAGAGCTGCCCCCAAGGGATGACACTGAGCTGCAGGTCCTGCTGCCAGGTGCGATTACCCACTTCATTGCCGTTTATTGAGTGAAATGGCAACATTTTTCCCCGGGCATGGAACCCATGTTTGAAAAACAAAGGTGAATTTTAACTGTGAACTGAAAGAGATTCCTATTAACGCTTTTCTTTTCCTCTGCAGGCAAACATCTATTTTGCTGCAAGATGACTACTGAAGAAAAGAAAAACAGAAAAAAGAAAAAAAAATACCTGAAGACGAAAACCAGCAAAGCTCCCATAGGTAAAATTTTTGTTGTTTAGCCTGCCATATTTGAAGTACAACATGGGCTGCTTACTGGGGAAGCAAATAGCTGTCATGGGGAAGGAGATCAGATGAGACCGTGTTAACACGAAACATGCCTGCTTCCCAAGAACTTCATTAAAGAGAGTAGAGAGTATTTCTCAGGGCTTCAACAAATATTGAAAACCCCAAACCCATGCTTGAGGCATGTAACTATTAACATCCTTACTTTACAGAGAGGCTAAGCTAAGAGAGAAGCTTAGACTAAACATTTGTAAGTGCCCTCCAGTTGAGGGCCAAGCTTGTATTTACATGTACATCCATTTTGGATGTCCAAGTCTGGATTTCCTCTTGCTGTGGTTTTCTTCTTACAGACGATGCTGGGCTCCCACAACTACAGCTAAGACTGAGAAGAGTAGTGTCAATGCTCAGTGTCACAGAAAATTGAATTCAAATTATTTCAGGTAGAAGTCCAAATGTTAAAGGTTTCGGTGCAAGAAACTGGACTCTCAGCATCTTATCCAGGTCACTGAGTTTTGATTCCTCTAGCTCAGCACTCCTGCACCAGGAATTCACAGTGCTGCCACCGTGCATCTATGTGAGCACAAAAAAATCTTCAATAGGAAAGGCCAAAGGGCAAACAGCTGCTGCATAAATGCTTTGAAAGTTGGTCTCTGATGTGATGAATGGTTATGGGGACATCTACAGTCTTTCAGATAGATAAGAGCCTGCTTCACTCATTCTCTGAGCTGATCAGGCACGGATTACTCCACACTGAAATCCTGCAGCCATGGCTGGTGCTGTGATGAACCCAGAGGCATTGAGCCCTGCAGCATAGATCAACAGCACAGTAAAGCTATCACGGCTGTTTGCTTCATCTGCTCCAGACTGCAGGCAGAGCTTCTTCTTATCCTATTGCAAAGACTTCACAGACATACCCTAAACAGCGGCTGTTGTGTTACTCCCTCAGAAATTCAGAAATATAATGCTACAGATGACTCGTCTTTCTCCACTCATAGTGGGTTTCACACAAAGAAAGGAGTAAAGACCAAGATGGCAAAGACAGGAAAAAAAATCTGAGGACTGCCCTTGTGCACATGTAGACAGCTGCTAAATGTAGCTGCTACTCTCCACTAACTTCATGGTCATTTTTTTAGTCTTTCTGTAAACATTACAGCACAAATGACTTCTAAAGCAAGGCCAAGGACATGAATGTGGGGGCCTCAGCTCTATGCCAAATAATTTGTATATCCTTTTCTTCTCTGTAAAAATGAGTATCTTATTTTTTTCAAAGAATGAAGCTTCTCTGTAAGGTGAATAGTGCTGTGGGAAGAAGGCACAGCAGGAGTTTAAGAAACCTGGGAGTTTTCCACGTCACCAGTGCTGTGAGTGCAGCAAAATAATTGAGATCCCTGTAATTAATAAAATATGAAGTCTGTGTAACTTCTTACTTGGTATATATATACAACGATAGATTAAAAATGGTGATTTCTCCTGATTTGTACTGCAAAGTTAAAATGGCATGCTTTACTTTTTTGAGCAGTTAAAAGAAGTCCCTCAGTAAATACAGTACATACAGTTGACTGTTTTTTATTTCCTAAGTCAGCTAAACGTCATTCACGTGGCACTGCATAGCACGTAATGTTTTCACAGCTTTATCTTTGTTGGTTTGGTAAATAAGGAAAGGAGTCCTTCCACATTTTTGAAATGGCAGCAAAAACTGAAAATCTAAACAGTGGCATTGGCAGCCCCTATGTCAGACCAAATGATGGAATATAACTTGAAGCTGAGACCCCCATATCCCCCACACATTTCCCCTCTTGCCTTATCCCTGAGCCCATCTGCATTACAGCCTTCTGCCAGCACAGGTGTGCCAGGGAGCAATGTGGTGAATGCAAGCTTTGACTAATGCAGATGATGTGTTGGCAGCAAAGGTCATTTATGTAGCCAAAAACTATTCTAACTCTGCTTTCATCAGCCATGAATACAGTGTTAAAACAGAGGGGTAGGACGATAGTTTGGTTTTGTTGTTGTTGTTGTTGTTGTTTTTTTTTTTTTTTTTTTTTCTGCAGAAATGTCATCCTCATTTAGAAAGCTTTCAATACAGGCTTGATTTTTTCCTAGCTTAGAAGCAGCCTGGAAGAATGTATGTGGAAGCTGCTCTTTTTAAAATTTATTTGCTTGTTGGGCATTCCTTCTGTACAAAGCGTTTCTTGCACCCTTCTGAACTGTCCAACCTTATTGATCAAGCTGAGGTGCTTTCAGCCTGGAAAATTTGTACGCACCTGAGTTAGGCACCTCTCTGATGAATTAAATATTTTACCTGTCGTCATTTAAACCCTTCTGTATTTCACAGTTTGTTTCATAGGTCTATATTAGTCCTCAAGTTATCCATCTGCTCTCATGTGCTAGCAAGCATCGGCGCAAACTTGACCAAGGAACATGTCTGCACTGACAAACGCAAGACACCACAGCCCTATGCCTTGTGGTGGATCCCCTTCCAGATCCCAACACACATGCACAGTTGCAGGGCCCAAAGCCACATTTTCAGAATTTCATTACAATTAATACCCAGCTTCACAAATGACTGCACTTTTTTTAATTGTACTAGATATATTCAATTTCCTACTTAGTGATTTAACCAAGTTACCTCCTGCTTCTATGCTAATAGATAGATGGGATGAGATAAACTCAGCCTAATGCTAATTCAAATTAAACACCGTCCAACCTATGGCTCTAACAGAGAACTTGTGCACATGTTTGATAAGAAGAGGATATACCTTTTCCGGCATCAGAAAAGCATGTAGGGATTTCTGTGTACGGTTGCATGAGATAATGAACCCGTTCAGGAAGAGGAATTTTTCAATGTTCAAAACAAAATTACAATCAAGCTGACGTGTATGTGATTGTACTTCTACCCCTCCTCAGTGGTTTTCTTAATCATCACTGTACTCAGGAGGAAAGAGATTTCTGAAAGAAGAAAGGGACAAATCCTTTTTCAAACTAGAAAGAAAAAAAAAAAAGAAAGCCAAGCACTTTCACATTAATGTAGAAAATGCATCACCTTGCTGGCTTCCATCAGCATGTCATCTTGACAATATTGGTGTATTTTCCTGGGCAAAGCAGTTACATGCTAAGAAGGCAAAGGAGTTCTCTACTCAAACTTGCAGAATATTGAGATTTCGTATCTTCCATATTCACTTTTGGTAGATTACTACTTAAAAAACATTTTTGTCTCCCAAACAATGGAGTGGAACATGAAAAAGGTGAAAAGTATAATTAATATCAAGTAGGATATGTAAAAACACAACTTCCCTGTGCCAGAGAAGTGATGAGTTTCTACCTGGTCCCTTTTGGGCTAAGCTGTTTGATCAGCTTCCCTCAGTCTCTGTGGATGTCCTTATACTAGTTTAATTGAAGGACCCCTGTTCTCTTTTTATTTTTGCTCTATGAAAAATGCATTGGAGATGTCTTATAATGAACTTTGATATGGTGAAATGATAATAATGTCCTAATTATATATAAAAATGTAATTACACTTGCTACTATTATAGAAAAACTCCCTTTATAATGAAGTGTTATGTTAGAAAAAAAGATTTCATTATAGGCGGATTCCTTTACTTGTTAATTTGGCCTGTGATTCATCGCTTTAATATTAAAAAAAAATTCTCTCTAAGTTACTTTTGATGTTTCTCATTTACGGTTCATTTCTCTGCTCTGGCACCTTAAGATGCCAAAATTACAAACTTATTTAAGATATACTTAAAAATGCACTAGTTTTTTTAAAAGAAAGATGGGAAAAAAGGGGTAAGAGTCCTTTTTCTGGTAAAAGTACTTTGTAATAGAACATGGAACCAGGTTAAATATCTGTGGCCATTGTTTTGTGGACTTATTACCAACTTGCTGTTAAAACCATTTTTCCTCAACACACAATTAAGGAAAGATTGTATCAAATACCTAAAATTGCTAGTGAAAGGGAAGATAATATTGAAAATAGCCCATTTAGAATGGACAGTTCAATGAGAGAAGCATCCAATCGCTTCTGAGAGTTGCAATAAAGTGACAGTCCTGAACAAATAAGCTTTTTGTAATGGGAAACAGTATTTCCCAAGCTGAAACATTTAATGGCTGTGAGGTGACAGAACGCCCAACCAACTCTATTAAACTACATTGTTCCTGTAAAGGAACATCTCCTAAGATTTATTTTTTTAAATGATAAAAAAGATCTTTTAATAAAGCATACGGCTCAGCTTACATCATCCTTCCAAGTACTGAACGTCAGTTTCCTTTTGCATGGAAGTCCTGCTCCCACCCTTTCTCTCCTTCCTCCTCTTTGCTGAATTCAGGGTGGTCTCCCTAAACGGGATCTTCCTCACTGGCCAGCAGCTTGCAGGGCTCCAGCCCTTGCCAGAGTGCGAAATGGATCTGCCTTGCGATGGTGCATCATAGAAGTAAAATGTGAAGAAGAGGTCCCTGAACTCTACCAGAGGCCTAATGAAAGATAGTTTTTCCTTGCCTCATTTCTGTCTTTAGACTAACACAGCAATGACAACAGTTATTTATCTGGGATAAGCTCTATCTAAAGCTTATATCTAAAGCTATTGTATTCTGTTTGAAGTGTATGCTTCATCATGCTCTCAGCTCTTGCTGAGACATCTACACGTGTAGAACTAACGTATTGTTTTCTTCATAGTTCACATCCCATATCTGCCTTCCCGCCTGTATATAAAGATAGACTCTGAAGGTCCATCTCTTTGTGGGTTCAGTAGTGTCTTTTTTTTTTTTTCTCATTGCACATTCTTGTAAAGCTGCACAAGGCAAGACCCTCAAACCTGCAAATCTGTGAAGGTTCTTGCACAGAACATTTAGGTAAGAAAAGTTTTTATCCACATAATCAAAATGAAGCAAGGAAAGTTATTTGAATAAGGAAAAATCCAGCAACATTTACTCTTTAACAAATATGAAGAAGTGGATATGAAAACAAACGCTCTACCTTATTTGAGATCACATCAGTCCAACCATATATTTTTATGTGCCTTGGTGATAAATTCAGTAGTGTCTGTTATATTCATATGTACTTATTTATATTATGTTGTGACAGAATTGGATCTAACATTTTATTCTTATTCTTTGCTTTCATCCTGCCAATTTGAGGAGCTCCTACCAACAATAAAAAATAAAAATAATAAAATACACCGGAACACTGGAAAAGCCTTCAATAAAAAGCCACTCTTGCCATAAGAGAGGTTAGTGTGGGACAGGCAGCTGTTACAAAAAACTTCCCTGGGAAGGGGGCCACTCCACTGTGCTGTGTGACACTACTGTCTCACACTCCCAACAAGGCTGTACCCTCCTTTTAGAATGCTAGACAAGATTATTTCTTTTACGGTTAGAAAATTCACACTAAAAAAAATTATTCCAACCTGCAAACTTAAAATATTATATAGAAAAAGAAAAGCAGTCTAATAAATACTAAGCACGACTTGTTGCTACACTTTTGTCTATAATGTGTAAAAAGTCCTGATCATCATACATGAGCATTTAGCAGCCCCAGAGTATCCTATATTCAAAACACCCTCCCAATGAGTCCTTACAGCAGCCCTGTGTAATACAACTTAGTGAGTCATTTCTTCACAGTTATAGCACTATTCTCTCTTCAGAGGCAAAAACGTCAAGAGGGCTGTGAGGAAGGGCAGAATGGAGACTACAGAAACAGAGCAAGAGATGTAGTTTGCAATAGAGCAGCAAGTGTGGTTGCAGGAGATGCAATCTCGTGCGCTACCACAATGCAGAATTTCCCCCTCTTTTCTTCTTTGTTGGAGAAGCACTCACATGAATAACTGCAGATGAAGCACAAGGTGGCATTAAAACTGGTTTTATAGCAGAAAACTACTTAAAATTTTAATCACGAAAAAAAACCCTGAATTAATAAAAAGGGTTAATTCATTATGTCCCCTTTCAGCTCTGGGAAGAGTAGGTTTGGGTTCCTCTGGTGTTTTGATGGCAAGGAGGTATTTGGAGTGTTATTTCAGATCATATTAAAATTACTAGCAGATGAGTGCTGTATTTTCTGCTTGGTTAAAAGCACAGTGAACCATTTAATGAAAGCTAATTATTTCCCTGCTACTCCCAGCGATGCAATTTCTGATTTTGAACAGGTAACCAGTGGTGGAGGAAGTCCTTGCTGACAGCTGTGCTTATCCCCAGACCCTTGCACGGGTCACCTCACCTCGGCAGACTTGCCTGGCAGCTGAGCTGATGGGGCTATGGCAGGTATACAGGGCCAATGGCCACAGAGCTCAATGGGCAGGTGAAGCTAATTTACTGACAATACTTCTGGCAGTCCAAGATGCTAATGCCAATGTACAAAGCATTTCTTCTGTTAGCAAAGCCCCACATAGTAGAGTAATCACAGTGATTTCTGACAGAAGGCACACCTTTGAAGGCTTTAAGATCCTTGCAGCCTTTAAAAATTTCATTCTAAGCTAGCCAGTTGCAAGATATTTCAAAAGCTTAAGCTTCCCATGATCAAAGGCACTCTTGAATAACACTATTATGTTCTCCTCCTTAAATCCTGTCTACTTGGCAGTGTTGGTGAGGAATTCGGCAATTTCTTACTTCCACTAGTGAAGCATATTGAAACACGCAAACTGCACACGCACAGCTCCTCAACAGTGTCACATATTCTGTTGATCTACATCTCAGGATCTGACAATGCGTAGCACTGTGTTTAGGAAAACAGATTGCTGTTTATTCTATCATTTAATTTAGAAAGCAGGAAGGTGATTAATGTTCAGTAATGTAAAAAAAAAAAAAAGTAGTTACCACTTTGTTGTCACACATTTTGAAAGTAGCATCTATTTGAAAATAAAATTGGGGACCAAATTTTCAGTCTCTGACAACATTTGTTAATTCAGTTTTGCTTGCTGTCTTCTCTGCAAAGGTAGGCTGTATTCACAGCTCTTTGCAGGTGCCAGATGGTTTACCCTGTCTTCTCATTAGTGTACACAAACACAAATTTTACATTATAGAAACCAGATGTACGTTCGCATTGTTCACATAGCCAGTTTTGACAATAATTAATGCTATTAGTGACAAGTTTGTGGTAAACCACACAGCTCCTCACCTGTACTTTATCCATACAGTCTTGTGACTCGTTTTGACTTGGTACCTTTTTGGGGGAGGGAGGGATGGGGAAGCTGAAACAAATTGGCAAACACTTAGGAACAGAAGAACCGTAAGGAAGCTCCTCTGTAGCCCCATGTCCTTTCTATCACAGACACATGAAAACTACAGAAATATAGCAAAAGCAGAAGTGTTCCACAAAGTCTGATCAGTGTCACTCAATCCTCTTCCTTGTTTTCAATAAGACCTCTCCTTTGAAGAAATGTGCATTTGCAATAAGGTCTGTACAGATAGCAAAGCCAACTATATATATATATATCTATATATATAGATATAGATATATGTATATATAGTTGGCTTTGCTATATATATATAAGGTAGTAATAGCTTCAAAAGCCTTCCAGTCAATCCGCACTGGAGCAGGCTTGTGTCCTATAAAATTCAATTTTCACACATATACTCAAAAATATTTTGACAGTTCATTTATCATATTTCCAAGTAGACACATGCTGTAATGCTCTTAAAAGACAGCCTCTACAAAATGACCTTTTCTACTTACTATGTTCTACAGACTAAAAGCACTTGCCCTGAACTTTAGTTTTGCTGAGATCAATGAGAGTTGTGCTATGGATTCTAGTGAATCCTAACTTTCATTTTTATATTTATGCAACAGGTAGGATTTGCACCAATAAACCTTGTTTTATTTCCGCATCTAATAATAAGGTCAAAATAAACTGAGAAATCTTTAATATTCTAAAAGAGCACTTCAGTAATTTTTGCATTTCTCCGTACTCCAGATAGAGACCATCAGTGACAGCAAGACACAATTTATAATTCCTAGTTTGCTGAACCACAGAAGAGTCTTGCTACAAAGTCCCAAGGGCTTCAAGGTCATTCTGTTACCCAGCTATTATTCTTGGAAAACCTGGTCAGGAAGAGATAGAGGATAGGATAAGTGCATTTGGCATCCTGATGAAAAACTTTTATTTCAGGTGTAGCTTAAAGTAAAACTTTAAAAAAAATATTAAAAACTCAGTGGGACAACCTTCCTGTGTATCTTATGCCAACACCCATTCTCCCACCACAGCAAGGCAGGCTCAAAGCCGTAATCACTAGCTGTTTTTATGTCAGTTTCCTTTGGGGGGCCTTCTTTGTCACCATCAGGACTTCTCAGGCAGACAATCTTTGTCTCAGTCTCACCCCCACCCCGTCCCCTTTTTACTTCATATAATTTAATATAAACTATTTTATCTCTCTTTTTGTATGAAACATTGCTTAACATGACAGAATGTGCAATTTATCTGCTGAACCTATAAGATTACACATCTTTGCCATTACAAGAAATGCAATTTCTCCTCTTGCCTGGAGAGGAGGAAGAGAATGAGACAAAAAACAGGTATATTGCGGCCAACTAGTGGCTCTACCCATGGGATTAAGTTTTAGGAACAGCAAGAACAGGAAGGCAGGAGTTGTTCTCTCCAAGGAAATGAGCTATTGGGAAAGCAAGTGATCAGACCCAGCTTCCTTTCCTACACAGGTCTGTGACCTACTGCTATCTATTCATATTTTGCTGTAGTCTAACCCTGATCTTGGCTTCTAATTCCTTGGTTTCTTCAAATATAATAATTTTAAAATTTCGAAGTATAAGCAGCTGTGGCCACCTCTGTCAGATTTGAATCAGACCCCATACTCTGCATGCAAAATGAACAGCCAAGCAAAAGCATAAGCATTATCAACTGCTAGCATCAACAGGTTTTACAGCTATTAAGGTAATACAAAACGCAGCTGGTGCTGTTTTCATATGTATCTGTTCATTACAAGCTTTGACTTTTTAATTTTTTATCTCATCTGAAGCCATACTACGGAACATGTGCTGGTTTTGGATGTACCAGCAACCCCCGCTGAGCAAAATGGAGAAACAAACATCTAGGATGCTCCGCCAGGTTAATGCTCTGACATTTCATGTTTATCCCAGAACTGAGCTGTGTGAAAGGGAAACATGAGCTGTAAGTCTGTTCCTTAGCAGTTTGGAAAGCATATCAAAGAACACCTTCAGATGAGATGAGCAGCCTTGTTCAGCCATTAATATCTCCTTCATTTACCAGGACCAGCTTCTTCTTATAATACTACCCATGCAATTGTGTTTGTAACTGAACTCTTCACTGCGGTTTTGTGCATACAGGAAAGTCACCCACTAGAGGTAAAGCCTGCATAGTCAAGGATCACCACCTCTTTGCTTTTCCTCACCAAACAACACTGAGCACTGACCCAAATCTGTTGTAGCCAACAAATCAAGAGCTGTGAGGAAATGCTAATGGGGTATTTTCTGGCAATCACATTAAAGAGACTTTTTTTTTGTGCATATCCCTTCCAGCCCTAACAAACCACCACTGAATGAACAGTGCAGATAGCTACGAAGTTCCAACAACACAAACAAAAAAGCATGAAGGTTCTCAAGGTGTGGGAGCAATGTCAGTTAGCTCAGTAAGGGAGCCCAGTTCATTTTCTAAGTCCTGACGTACCTAAACACTATCAGTGCATACAGGTGACCCAGCTGTGCCAGACCTAAGTCAGTTTTTACTTTAATCTTGGAGTCAAAATCCTGAAGAAACATGTCAGACCACGTATGCCAGTGGATGCAGATCTCTCACCCGCCTGAGGTTGTTAAAGTGATAAAAAATCCCGAAACATTGTAAGCAGAAGCTCAGCAGTGCAGCAGACAGTCACACACATGCATGGCTCTTCAAATAAAGCTCTGCGGTCAGTGCTGGCGAGTCACCAGACACTTTCACACATTGTGGCATGGGAGTAGCACCCTCTTCATAGCCACACTAATGAACTTTCCATGACTTTAAAGTCATGACCCAAAGAATTACCCAGCCTGTGGGTGTTTAAGGACCATGACACTGGCTATAGATAGTCACTTGCTTTGCAAACAGTTTATTAACTAGGTTTGGAGTTACTAAAGCTGTTCATAAAGTGAAGTCCTCATAGCTTGATTAAGGGCAGCAAAATACACTATGAAGTTTGCAAAGAAGTCAGGTGTCTGATTGATCTCAGCTGTTTGACAGCTGGGAAAATCAAGCAAAAAAAGAAACATATCATAACGGAATATTATTTAACCATTCCAAAATGAGAAATTGTATGTTTGGGGAAGAAAAATATCTTACACTAAAAAATGGGGAATGAATGGGGAAGTTGTGGTATGGCCACATCTTGAGAAAAGAAACAACAGTCACCAGGATACATAATACAGCAGCTAATACAGCAGCTCCTGCATTTCATCATAGAGCTGCAGTGTTCAAGCAAGGGAAACTGCTTTTATTGGCAGTAAATCAGGAAGTCAATCAAGTCTGCACAGAAGCTTTGCTAACTTCTGAAGAGTTAGTCATTGTCCATTGCTTATTCAATTTTGACTGTTTCACCTGATGAATATTCATTTTGAAATGCTGGTTTAACATGCATGATGAAAGTGGGGTTGGGGAGGGTCCAAAACACATGCTGATCCCAAAACCAAGATCTTTTTTAGGAAGTATTAATTGATAATTCCAGTTGCAAGTAATTTCTTGAAGATTTTCACAGAGCTCTTTTTCTTGCTGCAAAGAAAGCTATCAATATGCCTGTAATAGACTGGAATGTCAATTCTTTTTAGCCAGAGAGAAGTCACAGAAGACAAGCATTCCACCCCAGTATCTATACAAACCACAGTCTGAGTCGCTACACAGCAACATGTCGTGAAAAGCAATATTTAGCTAAAGCACTGATCCTGCCATTTTTAAATTCTCTTGATTATTTTTTTTTGTACTTCTTATTCAGAATTACGGCAGCTTGAGTCCTAGTCTTTGGGGAATGTCTGTAAGACATTTCAGTGTCTGATTCTTCAAGTACCTCATTAGGGTGATGAAAAGCCACATGATGAAGGGGCAGTGCCATGCTTGAAGAGCTAGGGGTTCCTGTTGTCTTGAATTATTAACAAGTCAATATTTAGTGGACTGTTCCTGCCTGCCTGCCTACAGCAGGTGGTACCCCACTGCCTTTCACTTGGAAAGCATCTGCTTGCTCTGAGCCTCCCCAGAGCTTGCTACAGTCATTTGTTCGATTTAAGACAGACACTGTCATTATTCCGTGCAGCACTTCACAGAAATATTTCCTACTAAATGCTTGAACCATCTGAGCAGCACTAGGCAGGCTGCAGGCTTCATTAATAATGCATCCATGCTTATCAATAGATTTAGACAACTGGTATTTAGAAGCTTCTTCAGAAGGAGTGGTTTTTTTTTCACACCAGTTAGCTTCATTCTGTCAGCTCCTTGATGTAGACATTACATCCAACTGAGTTCTGAAAGGCAGAGGTGCTAAAATTGTATTTGAGCTGCTCCCTTGCTTTGGAGCACCACTTGACTGATGTACCTCTTAAGATCAACCCTTCTGTTGCATTATTCTTTGCTGGTTTCAGGGTTTTGGAGGAGGTAAGATTACTTTTATATGGAACAGAAATTTGCCTTTATCTTACTTAAAATTCACGGAAGCATTGGCTTTGTATTCTCAACAAATTCAGCTTCCACTAACACTTCCGTGGACTCTGCTTACAAACAAGAGAAGATTCAGCATTAGTTACCTTATAATTTGCAGAGGAGTTGCAAACCCTTTTATCAAAGCACTCAGGATACTAAAAACAAAGCAAAAGATATCAGACCCTTTTCAAAGAGCAGTGTGGACAAAGTAGCTATTGCCCAATTTAACACATGGACAAGGAAAACAATGATCTAAGAGAACAGCCTTGGATAGCAGTGTCATGATTATAAGGCAAGATACACTTGGATCCCTTCTGGTTCTGCTGGCAAGCCTTCCTTGACATCAGCTTTGCCCTGCACCACCCTCACTGGTGAATCCCACAACCTTCGGATGAATTTCTGCAGTGCAGTATTCCTTCTTGCTGGGCTGACTGTATTTGCTAACCACAAATAAATCTTTCTTTCTTTTTATATACATGTATGTATTTTTTAAATGGAGCAGCCAAGCAAAGGGTTAGAGAAACCTAATATATGCAGGTCTCATCTATACTGTCACCTTGCTTGTAAGTTTACAGAAGTCACTTTCAGCCATGTTACCTCTATCCCTGCATGAGGAGAAGCTGACGTTTGCTGAAGTTTCTGCTTATTCCTCTGTAGAGATACTCACCTCTAGCTGCTGTGAACAATCCAGCAGCTTTGCATTTTTCTGAAGACCTGGAATCTTTCTTGGTTTCACATCCCTTTGTCCCCAGTCCCCAGCCTGTGTAGCTTTCTTGGAGCTGGGCATTTGCTAATTAATGGCTTTCAGACTAGGGAGATAAGCAGCCTTTTCATTGACTTTCTTTTGCTTGCCATAATTCCTTGATTCTTCTCAATAGGGTTTTTTTTTTCCTCCCAACTATAGTGATGAATTAAATCAGAATTTAGCAGAAAGTATGGAGATATTAATAAACAATGGCAATGTCCAAAGGTTGCTGCCAGATTAATTCCAGATTGTTTATGCTATAGATTGGTTTTAGTGTAAAATTGCTGGTTGGTAATGAAATAATTACAAATCACTTTGTGTTTCTGGGCTAGTAAGATTCACTGCACATGCATGGATTAGTGAGTGCACAGGCACTCACATGCACATTAAATTTAATACCTCTTGGATCTACCAGAGTCACATCAACATGGAGCAAAACTACATGCGAGCAGGTCTCAGTTTTCCAAAGTTTAGTTTATTTAATTACACAGGCTACTGGCAAATTTAGGACCCAGTCCTGTACCTAGTGATCTGAGAAATACCCAGCTGGCACCAGAACTGGATGTTGCCTGTACGCTGTGCTTTGTGTCTAAACAAACACTTACTGAAGCGGTGATGTTGGCACATGACTGGAGGCTGTCACAGTCAGTCTCGGTGTTTGATGAAGTTCATGGGAAGTTAACATTTGTCCAAAAAGGCCAGAATTTGGCTTTAGTGAATAGGATGACTTTCACACTGGAAACAGGGGAAGCTGAGCTGCAGCTGCTGCTGTGCTTACAACAGAAGTTCTCCTTTCAAATATCTGTCAGGAATTGAACATGTAACCCAATTCGGTGATGCTCCACAGACAGAATTCTGATATGGGAAATAAAGCCTCAGCTCTTAAAAAGCTTTTTTTTTTCTAATAGCTTGATGCAAATAAAAGAGAAATGAAATTATTTCAATCACAACGCTTCAAAACAACATGAATTACAGGGGATTGAACATCCATGCTGAATGGACCTCTTTGGAAGGAGCTCATACCCTGTCCCTGTCCACAGCAACTAAGTCACACATGACTTCTCCAAAGATGTAAGAGTTTATTTCAGAAGAACAACTTCTGAATCAAAAGGCAGTTCAGTCTCTTTGCCTCTTAATTCCTTAATTTAGCTAGGAATTGCCAGGGATAACTAATTCTCATCTCCATCCCCCAGTAACTATGCTGTTGCCAAAAACTTGTTTAATAAATTAAGAATGATTACTTAAGAAGAAGTACTATAAGGTACAGGAAGTCAATGTATTAATTATGCCTTCTTTTAATTACTATTATTTTTTAATTCTGAAGGAATAAATTCCCTTATGCTATCATTATATCTGTCTAACAGGGTAAAATTCACCTTTCATGTGGAAAGTAAGTGCAAGACCTTCTGCTTTACCTATATGCAATCTTGATAGATACCTTCCTATCCTCAGTGGACAGAGAAAAAGCAGTTGACGGTCGGCATGTGCAGAAGCAAAGAAAGAGCAAAAAGCAAGAAATCATGTATAGTCTCTATTTCTACAAATTCAGTGCCTCTAAACTGTCAGGAAAAAAGGGCAACTCTGCTAAAGCAGTAGCCACCTGGGAATAGCACTGATCTCCATACTTTAGCTTGAAGATGGAGAACATCTAAGTCAGTTTGTTCTTCATCAGGATAGTACAATTCCTGTCCCACCAAGGAAAATGATTTCACCCTCAGGTGATTGGCTTGATTTTTCTGCCTGCCATCAAACCAGAATTAAAATTCTCACCTTTTATAGTCTTTTTTATTGTTGTTTGTTTCATGAAGGAAAGGAAAGGAAAGGAAAGGAAAGGAAAGGAAAGGAAAGGAAAGGAAAGGAAAGGAAAGGAAAGGAAAGGAAAGGAAAGGAAAGGAAAGGAAAGGAAAGGAAAGGAAAGGAAAGGAAAGGAAAGGAAAGGAAAGGAAAGGAAAGGAAAGGAAAGGAAAGAAAAGAAAAGAAAAGAAAAGAAAAGAAAAGAAAAGAAAAGAAAAGAAAAGAAAAGAAAAGAAAAGAAAAGAGAAACCAATAAAATAAAGCTGGTTTAATAATTTTTCTGGAGATTTTAAATGATACTCACTTTATCAAGGCTGATGAAAATGACAGTGGTGTCAGAGGGTAACAGGTTGCTAATAAATACAATAGTTTAGGAAAGTGCTATTCTTGTCATGGAAAAATATATTTTGAGAAAAATGATACTACTGTAATTCATTTCTGAAAGCTACAGAGACTTCTCAGATGAGGAATGCAGTTATTAAAGGCAAAAGTACACAATATGTTGTAATGAAATGGTTGTGCTGCACACTTCATTAAACGTTTTGTGAGCCATCTGGGAAATTCCAGCTCTCCCCCCTCGGAAAGAAATGTTTTACGTGGTTGGATCACTAGAGGGAGCACACGGAGCGAGGCTGGCACAAAACCACACTGCCTTGGTGACTCCAGGCTGCGAGCAAAGTGAGCACGGGAAAGATTAAGCAAGGGGCTACCGCAATGTGTGTTTATTCTTCTCCTGCAAGAAGTATGGTTACAGGGTTCATTGAGAAAGGCCTGAGCGCTCGCAGCTATCAAACAGAAGTTAACCCAGCAATGTTCTCGCCGAGCGACAGAGTTGGGAAAAAGCTGACAGGCTGCGTATTGCACGTGTCCATTGGAAGAAAACTGGCTGTCATACGAGATGCTGAAAAGCTTAAAAATTCAGAGAGCACAGTAGGGAGTCTTCCAGAAGGATTCAAAGAACTGATATGTTTTGGATGTGTTGACTGCTTGATTTACAATATTTAAAGGTGGAAAATAAAAGGGAAGAAACAGTCAAATTTCATATGAACCTCAGAAGAACAGGAGAAAAGAAATGGCTGAAATGCAGATATATTGGAGTAACTATGATATTTGTATGATCACTTCAAAAGTTAGTAATTTGTGTAAAAAAAAAATAAAGAAAAACAAAATTCTAACTCTGCTTTAACATTATGAGAACAATTGTTGAAATAGTACTGTTCACAATGTGTGTTTTACCTTTTGTTCACTCTAATCCACCACTCCTTTTCAAAGAGCAGCAAAAGCTACATTGCAGACAGAAGCAATGCAGGAGAAGCTGCCCTGCTACCACAGAAGCAAGCCAGTGAATTGCTGAAGTGCAGTGTCTTTAACAGAACGTAGAGCCATGCAGTAAGCTTGAGGTATACACCCAGCAGTGAATAAAGCAAACACAGAGATGTTGTTGTATAATGTCCCAAGAAATTATTTTTTTCTATGTAAATAGTGGAAATGTCTCATTTTGCTCAGTGTTTATCAATGCCTGTAGCCCATGAACTTCATTTTTTATCCTTAGCCTGAATTGCAATATGCTAACTTGAATAAATGTAGCATAAAATACAGATTGGAATTTTAAATGAACACTTTTCTTGGCATTTTAAAAACTAGTTTCTTAGAGTAATTGCACTAATAGGTACCTCTGGCCACATCCGTGGACTTGCACTCGGGAGGCCCCTGTGGATATGAGCAGCACCGGGCACCAGAAGTGCACCATCTGGCACCCCCAGGCATCGCTCCGTTTTGCATTGAGCCCAGTGAAACTCTGCGCACAGACCGGCTGCAGCTCGGGTGCATCTTGCTCCCTGCTCCCCAGTGGATGGGGTGGCAGTGGCGCACCCTGACACACTGTGCTGAGCACTATGCATGCATGTAAAATACAGTATTTCAGTCTTTAACATTTGTAATAAAAGATACGCACATATAATAAAACTTCCTGTCTCTTTCCCTCTGTACGTGTACATATATATATACATAAATATGCAACACTAAGTCTGAAGTATATAAAGATTTTACAGTCATTCACTCACAAACTGACAAAAACACCTGCAAAACTAAAGGAAGCACCTCTATTAAGGTTGCTCACACAACCTTCAGTTTCTCCATGAAATGGCAGTATGGTACAATCTGGAAATGTCATTATCACTTTTTTTTTTTTTTTTTTTTTTTTCCCCTATAAAATCACTGCCTCATTCAGCAAATGTTTACATATTAAATACTGTTCATTGAATGGATCATTCCAAACCTTATTCTCACACACTCCCCATTCCTGCACTGGGAATAAAATTACTGATTTTTGTGTTACCAAGTCAGTGGTGCTTTACAGCAAGAATGCATGCATTTTCATATATACCACCTCCACCAGCAAAAAAATATATATTATTATTCCTGCTTTATAGATGGAGAACTAAAATTCATCTTAGTTAACTGAGGCCTTTTTTTTTTTTTTTGGTCCTGTAACTTTCTCCTGAATTTACTATTTATCTTCCAAATGGGACAGTAAAAAAGAGGCAGGAGTCCTACAGACACAAGTCTTGTCTTCTCCCTTTTTCCTGAGCACTGTTCATCTTGGCCATGGCATTGAGTGCAATGCCATGTGAAATCTAAGTTAGCCTAGACCTGTGACTAGCATCCAAACTATTTATCCTCCTCCCAGCTGCAAACACAAATATACATGCTGGTCAGACAAAATCAGCTTAGCTTCAAGCAGATTATGCATGAGTCTGAAACGCCTCTCTGGCACAGGGGGGACAAGAACAAATTAACGATACACTGCAGAGAAATCTGTGAATGGCAAACTTTGTTTACTGCTATTTCCCTAGAAAATTGAATAAGCCTCCTGAGGGGGTAATTACAAAGTATACTACGGGTGCAGATTTTGGAAGAGGGAGAAAGCAGGAGGAAGTACTGGGAACCCAGCCCTTCTTGGAACCCCTCTTGGGGACAAGGAATGTGCTCCCATGTTACGAGGTGGGCGTGCCTGTGCACCAGTTTAAAACAAGGCATCACACATCCCTCTGCTTCCCATGTGCATGCTCCTTGGAAAAGCCCAAGGAGGATAATTTTGCCTCCCTGTTCAATTTTTATTTGCAAAGCTAAAAAACTCTGCAGAGAACTGAAGTGAATAGCAAAGTCAAGTGTAACACAGCTTCTGGCCTTTCTCTCTTCAGTTCTCAATCTTTTGACCTCCACAGCATAACTCTTCCTTCTAATCCACCCCCTTTTACATTCCCTACGGATTCTCTTCTTTCTTTTAGCACACAGTTTAAGATGGCTGGCCTTCCTGGGAGATCTTCCATTCTTCCCTACCAGCGTCATCTTGCTTGCTGATAAAACTTTTCTGATTCAAAGTTGGTATATGCCCCCTCCATGTTCAAATCCACAGGCTTATCAGTACTCACTAAATAACCTCAATTTCTCAGTTTGCCTTTCCAAGGTCCCAGAAGTACAGATTTATCTTCTGCTTTTCTCAGAAAGAGAATTGAACAAAATTGCATCTGCTCTAAGCTGCTTTAAGTTAAGTTTTTATGTCCATCCCCTTTAGATCTTGCTGCTCAGTGAAAGTAAGCATAAAACATCATTGTTTTTTTGCTGGTTCATTGTTTGGTAAAAAAACAACCAACCAACCAACCAAAAAATCTAACTTCATTCACTTCCAAGAATATCCTATCCCTGACTTTCTGGAAAATACATTTGGAAAAAAACAGTCGGTATGCAAATGCCCAAATTTTCAATGGACTATGTCTTAGTATAGGAAATTAAAAGTCCCCCAGGAGATCATAAACTCCACTGTTACTTTCTCCACCTCCCCCCCGATAAAATTAACAAACCTGCCCAGTTCTGAACCCTGGATATTTCTCAATATCCCTCTTCCCAGTGGCCCCATTTTTTATTTCTCTGACAGACAACACTATCTCCCTGTCTATGTATGTATTTCTCACTTTCCTAATCAGTTTATACCCTTCGATTCTGGAATTCAGAGTGTGCCATGTCTCAGGCTCTCATGAGCTTCAAATGACCTAGCAAGAAATGAAGGTTGATTTTATAGGCACAGTATATGAAAGCAAGCAGTGTTTACAAACTTTATGCTTTACTACATATGCAGCATAGGGATTATATTTACCAGACAGGGAAACCAAAAAGTAATCCATCCCCAGTCCTTGCAACAGGCCCCTTCATATTCCATGCCTACGTTCCTCTGTGTACCTATTTGCATTGCAGTCCCAGTGGCCTCTATGTTACCATTTTATATTGAGAAGCCATAGGATCAGAGAGGTGCAAAAGAGAGCGGCAGTGCCCAGGGAGAGCCTATTATTCTTCTCTGCCTATTCAGAAATGTTAAGTTCCCTGACAGCAATTAAATGCAGTTAATACCAATACTGCCTGATGGTACAATACATTAAGGGAAATCTCTGCCAACATCGCATCAATCCCCTTGCTCCCACATCCATCCCTAACCTTATGGTCTTCCCAGGAGTATCTTTTAATAGGATTAGGAAAATAATGTGAATTAATCTCATGCTTAAAGACTGGAGGATAACATCCAAATGTATAAAGGAAAGAAATTTTGCTTCAATCTAAGGGATGGTAACACACAATTATTTGTTTTAACATTAGTAAGAAGGCAAGATCCTACTTGACAAAGCCTCTTGCTGTACAAAATCCACATTTTGGGCTGCTCAGTTAAGAAAATGTCTGCAGTTCCATGAAACCTTAAAGCTCTCTGTGGCATTTCCATCCTCATCACTCTTGTCCTAAAAGCATTTGCCTTGACATCCCCTACTGCTGGTGCCACCGCACGCTCGCAGGCAAGAGGGCACAGTCTGGGCCCCCGTATGCTGAGATGTGAAAAATCAATTGAATCCCCAGCAGATGGAATCACTGGTGCAGAAAGTGACTAAACACCAGCAGTTATTCTGTGATACCAAAGGCTTGAAAGTGGATACTGCAAACACACACTACATGAAAAAAGTTGATTATATTTAGAATAACTGCTTGCGTGTTATTTTTCTGGGGCTCTGTCCTTCTACAGAAATGTTAGTGTTCACTGGTAAATTAAGAGTCTCTCTCCAAATATCTTTTTGCTCACTGATAACACACAGATACAAGAAATGATAGGATACACACTGATATACAACATTATCACATTAGTGAAACATACAGAATATTTGCATTCCCATATCATTATGCTTTAAAAATAGAACTGACAGCAGAGTCCTTACAGACTGTGACAGGAAACACGATTTGTATATTTATTCCAAACTCTGTGAATCTAGGTTCTATATATTTATATTACTAAATAATATCTAATTATTACATTCTGTGCATAGTATCTATAATATACAGTTCAGTCCTCAATACACATAAATCCAGCCTGTTTCCTCTTTCTTTATATTTTTTTTCTTCCTTTTTTCCTGGTCATTCTCTGTATTTTCTACTCATTTTTTCAGCATCTCCTCACCTCTCTCTACAATTCTTTGTTTCTCTCTTTCAGGTCACATATTGCCTTATATATCTGTGCTAACATCCAGCTGAGCTGCAGTGAGGATTTTCCTAGTGTACTCTCTGTTTGTGTCAGTCCTATTATAATATACTCAGGATGATATATTACACTTGAAAGCTTCTGGTATAAAAATAAAGAAGTCATATTAGCTATTCCCAAAAGAATGTTAATCATAATCCTTCAATCATACTGATAATCATATTCGTATTTGGAAAAAAAAATCTTTCTGTGGTTGAGCATAGGAATAAATGTCAGAAGATACATGTTCTCTTGGCTTTCAGACAAACATCTTGTGGTTGTAAGGAAACTGATTTTGTTTTCTAGTTTATCTGTCAAAATACATGAATAATACTGCCCTACTTGATTGGGTGACGCTTGATTCAGCTAATGTTTCTAAAGGCTTTGAAAACATCAACTATGCCAGGTTAAAAAGGTGCAAAGTATTATTAGCTGTCAATTATGTTTTATAGAAAATGCTGTGGCTGAACATTCATCAGACTACTAAACTGGTAGAAAGAAGAAAAACAGGGAAAATAACGGCTGGTTTGCAACAGAATATACTAGAGCTGGAGTGCAACAAACTTTTGCATGAAATCTTCTGAGTCTGCACAGACACTCATGCAAAGCTCGAAACCACAATTTACACACACAGACAGGCTGGTCAGAGTGAAACTTTCCAGTTTTAAATTTTCTGTCTTTCTCTGTAAACTCTATGCTGTAACTATACTGACGCTAACGGTATGAGGTCAATTAACTTTGATCTACATTGACAAGAGGACTAGCTCCCTAATTTACTGGAAAGAATAAACTTCCAGCAACCTTGAACATTCCCTGTGCACCACTGTGTGTGCTTCTTACCAGACTTATAATTGAGCACACTCTAGCGGTCTCCAGCATGCTCAGAAAGCTGTGTGCAGAAAAGTATAGCCAAACAGAACAAGTGAGTTTGTACATTTACTTCTGTAATATGACGCAAAGTTTCAGCTGTGGACAACTCACCATGGCCTTCCAGTGCTTTGAGAACCACTGGCCTAAAGACTGATGATATTTGGTACTTGCAAATTTGACGATCTGTAGCTTGCTTCCCAGTGAGATTATACTGTTTTAAAAACCAGCCAGGGCAATTTATGGAAAAAAATGCACGTCACTAGATTAACCAGTTTGAGATCATAATTTATCTCTAATGGCCTTTCTCTGACAAGGGGAAAACAGAAGAAAATGAAGCTGATAGAGCTGTTCTAGTAATGTCAAAAGTTGGCATTGTTTATCAGTCTTTAACTTGAAAGCAGTCCTTGTCAGAATAATGATAAAGGCATCATAGAAATTTTGCTTTTCATCTGTCTGACATATAAATCAATGATCCAGAAAACAAATCATTATATATGTATTTCTTTTTTTTTAAAAAGTGAATACAAAGCAAGCCACCTTGTCTACATTTTATATTTATCTTTGCCAGAGTTAGTTACACCATTTCTCTGAGCACACACAGCTGAAACTGCTCTCTGCTCCCAGTTATAACACTGACCCCGTTTAGAGGGCACATCACAAGCAGCTGCACTGAAATCGGTAGCCTTTTCCAGGGTGTGAGCTGACATAATGGGCGGCTTTCCTTTCCCTTGGGAGCAACCACTCTCTTTATCACTAGGACAAATGACCTGAAGGAGAGGCAGCCAGGGCTAGACACTCTGTTTCCTTATAAGTGCCAGATCAGATCATAACACATTACTGTGACTCACCGTGTTAATGACCACGCACTTCGATTTGCAGGGAAAGCATGAAGATGTATCGGACTGAAGGCAAGCCCTGTGCATGTCACAGTACACTTTCTAGGCAGGCACACTACTTTTAAAACTTTGCTTTGCCTTAGTAAACAGCTTTGAAATTCACAATTACAGACAGACCAAACCACTCACATTATCAATAAGTGAGGCTTACCTTAGAGCAATCGGGATCTGTTGAAAGAGTGTAAATTAATTTTTTTTTTCACATCAGGGAAAGGCAGTTTTCAGCTCTCAAGGGGGCTCCGCCTGGATTCTTCAATTTGCCTTTTTTTTTTTTTTTTTGAGTGCGGGTCCTTGTCCCTTGCAGGGGGCAAATGCCAGCAGCTTTATATCCTTTCTCAGAAGTACAAGGCTCCACCTCACTCCTCCATAGTCCTGAGAGTGGAGAAGGATTACTGAGCCTAAAAAAAAGAAAAACAAATCTTTTTCAGGGTTCAATGAATCAGAAAAAGGGAAACAGGACTAGTCCATACTTTGGAGAAAGAAAAAAAAAATATTCTACTGTGGGAACAATTAAAGGGAAAATAAAAAAGAGAAGTTAAGAAGGAAAATAAAGATCAGACAATATATGAGACAGAGAAAAGACAATGGAAACAAAACCAAGAGATCAGAAACAAGAAAGAGAGGGATTTAGTGATAAAAAGGAAGTACTAGAAATAAAAATATTTACTATCCCATTGATGTATTTAAGATTATTTTTTTTTCCTCAAAGACTTCTGTTAAGGTTAACTATTCAGTGAATAGAAAAGCTTCCTGAAAAAAACAAACAAAAAACCCACCACCTCAAAAACAAACAAACAAAAAACAACAG
Source organism: Netta rufina (assembly GCF_964035555.1). NCBI lineage: Eukaryota > Metazoa > Chordata > Aves > Anseriformes > Anatidae > Netta > Netta rufina. Next base: position 34,703,422 of record NC_140127.1, on the reverse strand, counting down.
AAGAAAACAAGAAAATCTGAAAGAGAATACATGTGGAAGGAAGGACAAATATAAAGGAAAATGTTAAGTAACATAGAAACATGGATTTTCACACTAGTCACCAGTTCATCTGCCCTGTAATCTCAGGCAGCCATACTTTCATCCTTTTGGAAGCCTGGATGAGAATTGCCCACCAAAAATTCAGTTCCTGTCAGGCCGTTACACACTTAACAGAACACTGAAGTAAACAAATTTTTTGCTGCCTCAAAATAATATTTCAGAGGCAGAGACCAAAGCAGAACGCAGTACCTTAGGTCCCTTCAAAAGAGATTTTTTTAGGTTAAAATTCTCAGAAAGTCTCAGAAAATATATCCTCATGCTACACAGGAAAGCAAGAAAAGTCTTTTTTTTTTTTTTTTCCTGCTAGGTTTCTGGAACCCTGATTTTCTGTACATAACCAACGAGAAATAAAAAAGAGGAAATGAACTGAGACTTCAACTCAAACCCCTTCAATAACACAACTTTTAGGATGCATCATCTTCCCAACAAAGGTAGTCACAAAATTGTATATATTCCCCAATGCAGTGTTCAGACATCCCCCAACCTAGGAAAGCACTCAGATGTTTTGCCAAATTCAGAGAAAAAGAGTAATGGCTTTTATTTTAATTAATGTTGTTCTTGTTAATGGACACTGTCGTTATTCACAAGTCTAAGACCTCTGCGAGGAAAGGCCCTGATTCCTTGAACACTTGTTTCCAGTAACTCTCTTTACCTGAAATATTCTAAAAACAAAACAAAACAGATTTCAAATCCCAATAACCTATTGCAAAGAAGCGAATGAAGAGCTGTGGGGGCAGTGGATGAGGCAAATCACCTGTCTCCTTCCTGTGCCAAAGATATTCACTGTTCACTGCTTTTATGTGTTTGTCCTCTGTACTAAATTAGTTTAAACCACATCTTTATCTTTTACTATTTGAAAGTCCTTCAGTTGGTTTCCATCTTAAGAAAGCTTCTTAGTGGAGCCATTTTATATTTACATAAAGTGCCATAAATAATAGTCAGATGGAGAAACAGAATAGCTTTGGTAAAGCTGGTTACAGTTAGCACAGTTTAGCTGGCTAAGTCTTAGATTTTCCAGCACAGAAATTAGGAATCAAAATGAAGCTTTTCCAGATGTTACTTTTTTAAACAGCAAGTTAAACAAAACCACTTAATTTTCCTTTAAAAATTGATAATGTTTTCTCAATGCCCATTGCATAATGTTATAGGCAAGACAAGTTCTGAAAATAAATTTTTATCTGATATGAACAGCTTTTTATGGAAAGTCTCACAAAAGTGTTTCAAAACAATATACACCCCCAGCACATAACAAATTACCAAAGCCTTGTGGTTTAGTCTTGTTTTCACTATGAAGATGATAAAGAGTTCTGCTTACTCCCTTTTCTTCCTGTTGCCTTCATATGCCTGCATGGAAATTCCTCTTAATCACATTTATATGGAGCAATACGTTTCCTTCAATTTTTAAGAAACTCTCTGTAGAGCTATTCGTGAAAAATAACAGTCACAAGAAGGTGCGGAGACAGCAAACAAGAGAAAAGGAATCAAACTAAAGTGAATTTAATGTAAAGATGGAAAATATTAGGAATTATTATTTCTAGTTTACCATTTATGATTACTTGCAAATGAATGTTCCTTTCTTTCCTTAAAAAGATCTGTGTTTAAAAAGGCCGTTTATATTAGAAATCAGTTTGTATGTCTCAGGAGAAGGATGCTGGAATTCATGTGTGTGTATGTCCAGGTCAGAAGAGTTAGAAGTGTGAGTTTTATATATAGGCATACCCATACATATACATGTAGGTGTATGGTCTTGATCCCCAAAATAAAACTGGAATATAGGCACCAGTACATTTCCCTTTTCCACACAACACCTACTACGTGTCTGGTTTTGAGCGACGCAATTAATCTTCCCTAGAGTCAGCAGGAAATAGATCCAGTAACAACAGTTGAGGAGTACAGAATATAGATCAATCCTTGTTAAGTTTATATTTGATGTGAGTGTCATGTTAGAGAAAATGCACGAGCACAAACCCTCCAGGAACAGATTGCCATCACTGTATTTTTCCCAGGCAGCTCCATGACACCTATTTTCAGGTGTCCTGATGCATCAGAATTACCTTCAAACACATTAAAGAGCGAGACAAAGAAGCAGGCAGGTCAGAGGAAGAGAGAGGTTGGATCTTTCAACCCCAAGGAAGAAAAAAAAAAACCAAAAAAACAATACTTACCCTCACCTTGGTAAATTACCCTGTTTCGTATTGTTTTGCAAGCTTTTGCTTCCTTCTAAACTGTTGCATGCATTGTGCTTTCCTTTACACCTCTGTATGAAAGTTACTGCCATTTACCAGCTTATAGTGACATGCTACATTTGACTGAGCATAATTTCTGTCATTTATATTAGTAATAACATTTTGAAAGAGCTTTTCAGCTCGTTTATTACTATTTTAAAATGAAAAGATAAATGCAAATGTTTTATTCCAACTTCAGAAGCATTCATGTTGATAACATTAAAAAAATATATAAAAATTAGCTAAAACAAACAAACAAAAAATAACAGTAGCTAAAAGGGAATTTTTTTCCATGCCAAAGGTACATTTTCTAAGCCTGTTATATAGAGATTTTAAACATCTGTGCTATTCTTGCCAGTTTTTTTTTTTTTTTTTTTAAGCCTTTGACTTTTATGGAAAGAATATTTTTACAGGGTAGCTGTGATAAATAAATAAGTGCTGGAATTTCTAAGACTACAGATGATATGGATGATTTGCTGATGCAAACTGAGTACAAATAGGTTGCAATTGCTTTTTTCTACTGTTTCTATAGACATTTGATAGCATGCAAAGCTTCATGCTAGTGATTTGGACATGTAAGGCAGCATTTAGATACACACATTGCCCAGAATGAGTTATTTCAGAAAACTGGACTTTGAATGTTTTCTTTTCACTACTAACAAAGAGTGCTCAGAATTACATAGGCTGGAGACCTATTATACTCAGCTGTATCTAAAAAAGACAGTTCTCATCTAATGAAACCACAGATCTTTTGTTCGCTCTAAAATATGATATAAAGGTGATCCTTTGAATTAAAGATAAGTAACGCCGCAGTGATAGTGGCTGAGCTGAATTAGGCTAAGTATCCACATGAACCTATGGAAATGCATGTTTCATAGCTGTGGACAAAGATAATGGCATGCAAGGAACTGCTGTTCCAGAAAATGATGTAGCCTTTCATCCTTAATAACCAAATAAAAAATGGGAAGTCAGTACTTGGGAGCTACTCTAGCAAGCAGATCTCCAGGAAACAAGGTTCCCCACAGACTCTTCCTTGATCTTAAAGCTTAACGTGAAACATTTATATGCACGTAGCACCTGGCCAGAAGACGTGGGAAGGCACTTTTATCACACTGGCTGTATTTCTTTCTTAAATAATAGATTTCCTCTTCTCCCCACCCCCCTCCTGGAAATGAAATACATGCTCAATAATGTTTCTCTGCATTTTTTTATTATTATTTTAACACTTTAAGAACAACCAGATGATTCTGAAAACCATTAACACCCTCAAATCATCTGATGCTGAATGCATTGCAGCTTTTAGACAGCAAAAATATGTCATCAAAGCGAGTTAAGTCTTTTCTAAAAAACAAAACAACAACAACAACAACAAAACAGCAACAAACAAACCACCAGTGCTAATAATAACTGAATGCTAACCTAGTAGCCACAGATCTTTGACATACGGGCATGTGGATAAACGATGCTCAGACTAACTAGGTCCAACTGAAACCACACAACAGTCAGTCGAATTAATGCACAGTGTTTTCCTGAAGACGTTACACAGAAGCGAAGAACAACGGCATGGAAACCTTCTGTCACTGCTCTCAGCTACTGCCAGCTTCACAGTGGTCAACTCACCGGGGTATCATGCAAGAGTATCAAACATATTACGTGTATGTAAACCTGTACATGTCATGTTTACCTCTTCGAGCATATTCTTCAAATTATCCTATTTTTTGTCTATATCCTCAAGTAACAGCATGGTATCAGTCACATATGCAAACCTTCATGATAACAGCAGCATAAAGCAACATCTAGGTACCTTCTTCCACTGAAGCCAGTGGAAAAACACACTTCATACCAAATGACAAGCAGCTTAGAGGAATGCTTCTGCACTTTTGATGTAAATGGAAAAGAAAAAAATTAAAGGGGATTTCAACATGGCTTTTATTTTTTTTTCAGTATTAGTATTTTTTTAAATAATAATAAATCCCTAAATATATTCTCAATTAAGACCATCATCTTTTGAATGTACAAGCTGAGAAAATAAAGACATTTTTTAAAATGCAACATAATTCTTCATATCTTTTTCAAACAAAAAACTGATTTTGCTTCAGCTTTGCAAATGCATCCAGCTTTTGGCTGAGAATGAACCAGAAAAGAAAAAAAAAAAATCATGCATTTTAAAAGAAACTATGAAAGATGGCAGCATCTTGCTTACTTCTCTGGTCTGGGATATGCAGAGTTTGGACACCCACATTTAGCCTTAAACCACCTCTTGCTAACTGCACATAAACTTTCTTACCTGTTTCAGGATTCCCAGGGAACTGAAAAATAAACCTTAAAAAAATCACAAGGTCACAGGAGGAAAAACAGTTGGAGAGACTGAATGCAACCCAGGCTGTAACAAATGCACTTTGGTCCAAATAAAGCAAATGAGAAAATATTGGAACATTTCACCATCATTTTCACTTCACACTACATCAAATCTCTTAGCTGTAAGTTGTAAGAGGAGGATTTGAAATGAGAAAGAGAAGCAGCTCTCTTCATCTGCAGCAGAAACAGAATGTGAAATACCTAAAAACATTTGGGGCTACTACAGCTGTTTTAACAGCACTCATCTCACCAGCTGATTTTTCTAGATTTGCGTATGTGTAGAAGAATAACAAGCATTCCTCTTTCCTCCTTCCCCCGTGTAAGGGTGCATTGTTTCCAATTGACATTTTGGAAACTGAGGCACTGTAAATCCTCTGCACAAGCCAGCAGGAAATCGGTGCTCCCCCTTCTGCTCACTCTGATACCTTGGAAGTCTTTAAGAGCACTTGATGACTTCCCTTCACTGCTCAGGAAAGAAATTTCAGAAAAAACAGAAAAAGCGCAGCTGCTACTTTTGAATCGGACAGCTCTGAGTTTGGGCAGGTCAAGCTACTGAAATGAGCATGGAGATAGGGAGCAAGCCATTGCAACTGTAGGTACTGTGGCACCTGGCCAACCCTGCACAACGCTGCTGCGTTCCTTATGCCAGTATATGGAGAAATGTAGGTGCTTTGGAATGCGATTCAAACAAGCCCAGCACGATGAGCAGGGAAGCCACTGTATTTTATGTCAAACAAAGGGAAGTGAGCATGGCTCCAGCTCAGAGAGCTAGAGCTTAGCGAGCAGGTGGGGCACAGGTCGAAATTCATTCAGAAGGAGGAAGGAATCACATCCTGGGCAAATATTGCAACTACATGGTCACTGAACAGAAAGCAGTGTTCACTTTTGTTCCTCATGTATTTTGCAAAGCCTGCTTCAAGAACAGCACAAGATGGGGCACAGGTGCTGGGACAGGCAGAGAAACCCCAGCTTTGTGATTTTAGATGTGTCTTCCCAGTTCTGTCTCATTTGAAGCAGTTCAGTTCTTAGAGCTTTAGATGTCTTGGGACTTCTAACATAAGTGAATGTGGGCACACATAGAAGCTGGGCAAATTTGGTGTCCAGATATGTAGAATCTTGTGAAGTTCTCACAGTGGGACACAGGCAGTCCAAAGGGCTACCGTAACTCCCTGAATATGAATTTAGACCTAAACCCTTGCTATTAAGGTTAGCTCATTCGGCTTGCTAAACACACTTAAGAATCCCTAGCTGCTTAGCATGAGGTTGTTTCCTGCCCTCACTAAGCAAGCACAGAAGGAATTACAAAGCCCTGCTGCAGCACTTTTACAATTAGTCCAAAGGCAGGGTGTTGGTACATCCTTTTCAGGTGGGGACAGCAAACATTGCATGAGCACAGCAGTATTACTTCCTCCAAAGCAGCTGAAGAGGAGCTGGCAATGTGTCCTGCCTCTGCACTGACCAGTCTGTTAACTATAAGGGACTTGAGGAGAGAGGCCATGCCTGCGGCCAAGCCGTTCGTTTGGCGGTCGGTATGACTCTTGGACTAGCTCAACTCCTATGTGACCCCCGTATCAGTTTCTCAGTCATGCAGCTATAAAGTGGCAATTCAGAGCACCTCCATGTTTCCTCACCATCAGCCAGGTCTATTTTCATTGTAAACATTGGGCAGCGGATGTCTTCTATTATTCATAGACTTAGGCCAGATGGGATCAGAACACCTTCTCGTCTGACCTCCTGCATACCAGAGGCTGTTATGTGTATCTACAATACACAGAGGGGAGTTGATCACAAATGGGGTCTCCAGGTGCTCTTCCAACAGAAGAGAAATAATAATATTAACTCATTCAAACACAGCCATCACCTTCCTCCACCTGGCCAAAGCACTGGGCCTATTTAGAATTCACGTAATTCTTTTTAATTTCAGTAAATCTAGCAAACTTCTGTGTTTCTTCCCTACTTTGAATTTTTCCTTATTTTTCCTGCTCTTTAAAATGGAAGAAGTTACTGAAAGAGCTCATAATCATTAAGATATTTCAAAGAAAAGACACACTTGGACACCCCAGTTCTTTAACTACTGATGATATGTGCTAATGCACTTAGCATGAATGAAATTGTTTCTAAATTAAGTATGATACAGTTTTAAGATAAAATAAATTCTGGAAAACAATTAGACTGTCTAGTCATGAAGTATAAAACAATATAAATCAGACTTCTTTAGAAAAACTTGCCCCACTTATTGACTTCTAAATATTATAAGACTTACCCAAGTAAGGTACTCATATTTTCATTGTTGCTTAAATGAACAAACAAGTTACTCTGGTTTATCCAAATCTTTACTTTCATGCACCTTCAGATGATGTCATCAGTGGCTTATTTTTGCTTTCTGTAGGTTTACAAAGGAAGTATTTAAATGGCACTCAACTACACCCAAGAGAGGATCAATTAAAACTCAGCATAATGGCAATAAGCTTACTCCTCCCTTCTGCTGGAATAAAAAAGAAAACTGCTCAACCCAAAATCGTAGCAGAATTTTCACATCTTCTATCTTGGACTAGAATAAAATAGCACAAAAGAAAATAGTGCAGCAAGAAATCTGATGGAAGGTATATATGCCTGCCTAACATATTCAATTAATAATTGTATTACACACTGCCCTCATGTCAGCTCTCAGAAAACAAAACAAAACAAAACATGATATTGAAAAATGCAGTGATTCACATTGTTTCTCATCCAAGTGTGTGTATGTGTGTGTGTTTCCTCAGGCTTTCCAATCCTTGTTTAGAAACTATGATCATCGCAGTGTCAAAATTCAATTTATCAAATCCAATATATATTAAGGGAATGAAACATAAGGGCTCACAGCACGTAAGAGTTCAAACAAGATGATTTGATCATTCCCACTGGACTTAAACCTGCGATTCTGTTACACTTAGTACTGAAGTGAAGGAGCTAGAAGATACACTATCCTTTTTCTGTTTCCTTGTAACACAACCAAGCTGATTTGACTATGGAGCTCCAGACAGCGTAAGACTGTCCTCAACTGCACTCCCTCCTTATTCAAGAGCTGCAGGTATCTTCTCTTGAGGACTTCTTTCAGGAAGAGTACACTGAAGAAACTAGGTAAATAAAGTTCAGCAGATCTGAAGATAAGACATACCTAACTTAAAAACAGACAGGACAATAACTTGACTTGCACTGTGCTTACATTCAGAAAAACACACTATAATTGAGGGCTCCAAGACTCGAACAGGCCCTGTTATATGGGACAGGATGAGGGCAACTGGTACTGGAAGTGGAGGAAATGAAGAGTGGGAGCAGGGGAGCAGCATAGTACCACCCAGGCTGAGTCTGACATAGGGAATAATCAAGAGATAACAGGAAATTTGCAGGTTTTGAAATGATATCAGCTCATCTATTCTAACCCTGGAGAGTACTGGGCCCCAAAGACAGCAAACCAAGGTGAACTGAACCCAGACAGAATGAGCTAAGAAGTTGGAGAGAGAGCTGAGGTTTTTACAAACAATGAAGGAAGACAAGATGAAGGATTCAAGGAGGAATAATATAGGGAAGAAAACCAGGGGCAGTGGAAACAGGACACAAGACTGAGACAGGGAAATAAGGAGTAGTATGACAAGGACAGACACGTTCAGTCTTTGAGGATCTGGACAATCAGCGATGACTCCCTTCCAGTGATCTGAAAGGTATGGGAAAATTTCTCCATTCCCAGCAAGAGGTTAGGGAATCCAGAGAATTCATATCCCTTCTTCCTTTCTGCTGACAGTCAGTACAGAAAAATAAGTCTCTGCTACCACTGTCAATTACATAGTTGTCTCACGTAGGAGATGGTTGTCAGATGGATCCAAAGATTGCCATCTTTCAGATAACCCCTGTGAGTGCTGTTACGATTCCACAAAATAGAGTTTGGTTTTCTGTTTGTTTTTCTAAAAACCTAGGGAATGGCACAAAATATTAAAAAGAATATTGTGTTTGCAATGAAGAAATTCATAAGATAAAAAATACCACAATTACAAATGCGTTTTCTCTTAATGTGCTCTCTTCTGTGCCTATTCCTTATGATATACACTGCTCTACTGTGATCACAGCTGCATAGCCAAGGCAACTGTTGTCTTTGTAATCTTCGTTTCATTTCTTCTTCTTTTTTTTAATAACTCAGAAGACAGGTGGCAAATTAATGAGAGAACTGCAGGGAGGAAAAATAAATATTCCTAGGGTCAAGGCAGTTGAATGCTGCCTGAAGAATGAGATCCTGTGCCTGCCTCTGTATGTGATACATGGCAGGCCTTTGAACAGAAACCTTCGCTAATGGGATGATCACCACTTCTCTCACTTTTTACTTGTGCCATGTAAAACATCTGGCCAAGTTTACTGAGTCCTCACAGCTGCAGCTGCAGTTCAATGTATCATAACATTTTTCTGAGTACCTAATATGGTATAAAAATGCAGGGTGCTTTGAAGAGCATTTTGTAGACATCTCAATGTGACCACCAAAATTAATGGCAGTTCTGCCTGTGCTGATTTTCTATAGATACTGTAAATTTGCAAAAGTGTCCCCATGGATCACCAATTCAGTCACCATAACAGAGCACAAGTAACGCCTCTGCTGAAGTAAAGATGATGAAGGAACATACTGATATGGTGGAAATTACGTAGTGTGTTTTACTATACATAATGCGTTTCTACTTCTGTAAGAAGGAGAAAACACAGGACGTACAAGCAATGTTAAATTTAACATATGCTTGATTTTACAGTGTTAACACTTAGTTTCTACATTTTTTAACTGCAATATCCTATAGACAATCTCATCTAAGCAATTTTGAAGAATATATAGGGAAGAGCCAGACCCAAAAGAAAACAGTGTAACCCTTTTTGTACCAATTTGGAAAAAGGTGTAAGCTGGCACCTTACTTCCAGCCAGTTGCAACACAAACTTCAGCCAAAGACAGGGGCTGGACTAAGAAGAAACACAAAAGCAGCTTAATTGAATTACAGACTAGTTTTTTGAAATCATCACAGTTCATTTCAGTATGAACAGAACCAAGCGTGTTCCTGATTTCCATGCACGCACAGGGAACTCAGTGGAGGACATGGATTTTCGAGGCTTTGCCTTCAGACCCACGCACCTCCAGCTAAAATCCACTGCAAGAGCGCTTCTGGGAAACTTTCCACTCGATGACCCGCGGCAGACACGCGTGGGGATTAATGCCAGGCGTGCAGACAGTCCCTGCTCCCGAGGCGCCGCCTCAAGCCCCTCACCTCTTCCCCGCGGCCTGCCCCGCCCCGCCCCGCCGCCACAGCGCGGCCGGGGGCCGCAGAGCACGGCCGCCATCTAGCGGCACGGGGAGGCCGCTCCCGCCCGAGCGCACAAAATGGCGGCCGGCCGCCGGGGTAAGGCGGGCAGGGCGCTAAGGTGTTTCGGGATAACGAGCGGCACCGGGCGCTGGGGGAGCGGGGACGTGCGCTTTTAAAGCCTCCTCTGCTTTGGCCGTGGACGCCAATTTAAGGCGACAGACTGACATAAACCGTTATTTTTCTCCGGATCAGAAAAACCGGGAAATCCTTGACTCCACAACCACTCCCGTGTTGGATTAAAAATAATAATGAAAACAAAGCAAAAAACAAAACAAAACAAAACAACATCAATAAAAAAACCTTCTGCACAAGAGCTTCTTAATGAAGAGGCTATGAGATATTTTCTAGACATATAAGCAAAATATATTTTTTCCTTCCTATCTTAGAAAGCCGAATCACTTTTTCTGTTTCTGGAAAGTTTCATTCAGCCTGATGCTTGCCAGGGAAACCTGCCATGGAAGTGCCAAGGCCAAGTGGTTCCAAGCTGGCAAGCAATCAGCTGCAAACAGAGCCCCAAGTGGGAGTGCTGAGCAAATACGCACAGATAATGTTACTGCTTCTTGCTGTAGCCTTCCAGGGCTTAGACGAGCTACACAAGGAAATCGAATTGAGTATGTCCTGTTTTGCAGCCCAAATGTCTTATTACACCCTTGAAAGTTAACCCAAAGTTTCTGGAGAGAAATGTTTCCTTAAAATCTAGTCCTACTTGAACTACCTTTGAAAAAGCAGGAAATAGTATGTATGTGGCTAGAACCTTATGAGAATTCACTCAATGTAATGAGTGTATTAGCACATGAAATCAAGGAAATACTAAAGAAATTTCTGTAGCTGAAGCCAACCTTCTCTTTTGTGAACACAGGTGCCCTGTGCTTATCTGACATCCACATAACCTGTAAGGCTTCTCTTTCTTTTCCAGAGGAAAGTTTGGAGGTTTATACTGTCACGGGATTCAGAAAAAAGCAAGGATGGCTGTGGTGGTTTAAGCCATAACCACACATTGCTACTAGTCCTGTTTTGCTTCCTTCCAAACCTGTTGTCCCCAAATCTGATTTATGAGAAGGGGATACATGTTTTTTCCATCAGTGCATAAAACTAAAATGTTGGGCTTCGGATTGCAACAGTGGAGACCCAAGCATTTCCTTGACTCAGCTTCAGGAGGGGAAACCTCCAGCAGAGACACAGCACAGGCAGCTGGAGTTTAAGGGCACACCAAAGCACCACATTAGGATTTACCAGGAGTTGCCTGTTAAACCTCAAATCAAGGAAGTTCAGGGAGGGCTTTACAGGTGTCCACCTGCCATGCTCTATTCTAGCAAATGGCAGAGAAGGAGAGGAAGGAGTTTTAGAAAATTGTGTAATGTGTTTGGAAAAAAAAAAAAAAAAAAAAAAAAAAAAAAGCATTGCAAATACTAATGCAAGGTGCTACCAACCCCTTTTGGTCAGATTTAGCATCTACTTCACAGGAAGTACTACCATGTTCCGTCTACATGACTGTTTGTCTTGAAAGCACTCAAGGAGGCCCAAATGAAAGATTTTCAAATACTTGCTGAGTCCCTCTGAAAAGACTCTCCCTTGACTCAGCTAGCAGATTTCTTATGCACAGAATAGAAGGAGACCTCTTATCCACACATCACAAAGCTATGCATGTTTGGGGACAGAAACTGAAAAGAATACAGCAACATGAAAACCAGAAGCAACCATAACAGTGAAACGTTTCCTTCTTCTCCTAAAAGCTAATAATAATACTAAAGCACATGCTGGGTAGCAGCAGTCTGACCATGTGCCAGAGGAAAACAAATAGGACAAAACTAAAAAAAAAAAATGTCCAAAGCATTACACAAGCCAACCCCTCCAGGAGTAAAAACAGCCCTTTGAATAACTGAACACTAGGTCCTGGCATTAGTTTTTAGAGTTGTTATTTTTCTCCTGTAAGACTGCAGTAATCTTGAATGTCTATGTCTTGAGAATGACTACTTCTACCCTCTTCTGAGGTCCGTGCAGTGGTCTATTTATAATTGTGGGATACCAGTGCTAGTGCATCATGACACATGGCCTCTTACTGGAAATGTTCCTGGCTGATTTACTAACAGTACGAGCAGATGACATATCCTCCAAGAACAAGAAGTACATTTCTTAGGGAGGATGTAGGAAAAAGAAAAGAAAAGCCTTGAGATACATAGAAAGGTGCTCAAAACAAAAAAATTAAAAAAAAAAAAAAAAAAAAAGGAAGGAAAAAGTCTCAATTTTGAAGGCAGTTATCCTCTATTAGAGGTAAGTAATGGAGTGAAGCTATAGACCAAAGTGTCTGTCAATTCTGTTGCATCATCTTGTATGTTCTAATGGAGATAGCAAGGGTATATACTTTTTGAAGGTGAAAACTATTGGTAACTACAAATATCAAAACCAAGGTAAACAAACCTATTAGGCATTTTAGAAAAAAATCGTTCACAAGGCTGCCCATCATCACACAACAAGTCCACAACACTGTTAAAAGAAACTCATAAAACTGATTTCAGCAGAAGTTTGAGAGTTCTTCTCCCCTGCAATCCACCAGGAAGATCTCTTGACAGAACCAGAAAAAAAATATATCCTACTGGGATATCAGCTGACACATTTTCATTCTTCCACAACTTTCTCTTTTCCATTCCCTTGAGTGCTATATCAGTCAACACTTCTCAAAGTCCACATTCCCTTATCAACAACCAGACACTAGTGTTCATGGCATCCTCTTGCCAAAGGTTCAGCAAGTTTGAAGCATGCCTTATTTATTTTGGAGATTTGATAAACTGTGATTCTTGGCTCTCAGATTTCTGAGTTTGGGAACAGTTTTATTTACCATGAGCTCTGAATTAAATCTATAAAATTTCTATGAAAATGTGTAGAAGGCCTCTAAAAGGAGAGCTGTACAGCACTGCTAATGAAATGGTTATGGACAGTGTCTGTTTAATAATAAAAACAACTTGAGCTAGCATACTGAAGAGTAAGCCACACCAGTGCTGATATGACTGGAGTGTTTGTCACACTTAGTGATAACAGAAGCCTATTTATACATTTCAGTGTACAAACCAGGCACTCTGTGCTGAGCGCAGGTAAGAGAGTAAAAATACACAGTAATGAGTAGTCTTATCCTTTTTAAATGGTACTAATGGGTCACACGATCACTTTCAAGGTGTTTTTCATTGAGTTTAAGTTACTCAAGGGAAATCCACAGCATTCCAACCATTGCAAATGCTTCTGAGTATTCACATCTCATCCAGTGAGAAAGCTACTCTGCACTGCATTGTCAGCAGGAAACTCTTAGGGTTTTCACAGGGCATCCTCGTGTCATAGTAACTACTCAAAGAAGGGCATTCATTCACATGTGGTATTCTCCTCTGAAGCATCTCAGCACAGGTTGTCTACTGTATTTGGAGCTCTGCTGTCAGAGGAAGCTGTTATTTCAGATAGTAGCAATGAGGGAATTGCTTTTTCAGAGGCCTGTGTTTCATGATAAAGGAGGCTGTTGCTTGGGAGGAGCAGATTATCATTATAAATATCGGCTTCATACACTTACTCTTCTTGGTAGTGGTTGATATCTGGAGTGCTAAATTAATGGACAAGTGTGGTAACTACATCCTATATCGTAAAATCAATAAGTTAACTAGTCTCCTTGGGTCCTTTAGTCTAATATAAAGTCTGTATTTCCTTGTCTACAGCAGAAGATATCTGTCTGGGGAGGTCACATTACAGGAGTCAATAATAGTATGGAAAGCACTTTGCCTCAGTTTGAAGATGGCATTTTAATCAAAGAATCATTTCTCTAAGGAAATCAGAAAGAACTTCTGTTTAACTCAATGTAGGCAGCCCCAAAGACACTACTGATGCTTTTTGCAAGTAATTTTAGCAAATAATATAGCCAAAATATTTAGGCTGTACAGGACCACACAACAGGAGATTCAGGATTTTTCAGGCTAAGAAGAACTTGCATATACCAGGGATTTGCTGCTGCTTCTATTTCACCAGGGTTATTTAGTGTTGTTTGTTTGGGCTCTGCTATCTCCTTTCACTGTTATGCAAAGCTCTCAGACATGTCAATAACATGAAACCTCTTGCCTGCAATGTTTTCTTCTCACAGATGAATTCAGTACCCATTATTTTGGAATAAGGACTGTACCTCCCTTTCCACTACATGTTTTGATCACATATGTATTTAATCTATAAGGTGCAATTGTAGTAAATGCATATCCCCACTGCCAGCAGTTCATCAGAAAACATTGAGCTCATTGCTGCTTTAATTCTGCCCATGCCTTCCAAACACTGCTAAGAAGTAGTTTCAGATGGACATGGAAAGACTGAGGGCAGGAAAAGTTTTAGAATGATATGGTCTTTCAGGACGGAGAGGTAGGATTCAGGATCTGATTCAGGATTCAGCCAATGCTCTCCTGAAGGACCGGTACTGTGTACTTACCTGCAAATTAAAGGCTGGTGGACTTCAGGCCTTCTAGGGAAGGTGAGCCAGAAACTAGTGATGATGATTTACTGGGGATTCCTTCTTCCCTCCCCAAGCTAGTGTGCTGCTGTCTTGGCACTCCTGATTATGGATATACACATATCTCTCTATATACCCTCTCTTGAGAATTAACCCTGTCTTTCAACCCATACTTTCCAGTGTTAACAGTAATTCACAATGGCTTTCCAGGTATCAGAGTCAGCATTTTGCTTTCAATGAGGCATTAATATTTATTAATTTTTCAGTATTGACATGATGATTCTCTCCAGTCTGACCTTGGGCCAGGTGTGCTTTTTTGGCACCTTCTTCCCACGTGCAGTAGTCCAAATGCCTGGACGATTTCTGATCAGCAAAGAATTACCCCAGCATAGCCCTGCCTAGCACAACATGTAGCTTCCACGTGCACAGCCCCGTAAAGGGGGGCAGCTCTCCCATTTGAATATAAAGCGCCTGCATGATTTATGCAGACACCGCAGGCCAAAGAGCATCAATTTATCGGCCTCAACACTGGTAGAAGAAAAGTCTTTCTGAACATCCTCATCTTTGTTGGCTCTAAGTCTCCTAATTTCCCAGCTGCATGAAAACCACGACATCCCAACAATTCTTTGCAGCTGCTGAAACTTTAACCAAATATATTTTTGGCACTGCACAAGGTGTCTATTCAGAAACTCAAGCCAATGATCCTCCGAGCTGCTGAAAGCCTCCTGAAGCCTCCACCCACACACCCCTTCCTCTGCCCTGTCTGTACAGTGAATTGTAACGAGAACCATTTTTTTTTTTTGTCTTTTTGTTTGTTTGTTTGTTTACAAATATCTTGCTGTCTTCTTTCTGGGTCTATAATGCTTAAGTCAGTTTGCCATCAATTATTTGATGAATTACCAGCTTCACATCATTCCTAGAAGATTTAGTGGAATCCAGAAACACCTGATGCCTATTGAAAGCAAGGTACAGGGTATGACATTGACCTGCAGATAGGGACATTACAAAACTTACTGTCCTAGCAGAAGGTCTAGGGTGGAGTGCAGGAGGACTCAGCACTCTCCTAAATTTACACTGCTCAGTAGACAGAGAATTCCTCATTTCAGGACATGAATAAAATATAGGAACCTCAGTGTGCTACTCCCAAGGTGCGCTCTGTTCAAGTCATACTCTGCACCTACTCTTCCTGTTCCCAGCACAACCCATGCTAGAGCAAGGCCTAAGAAAACACCCTGAAGGGAGTTATTTTGAGCTTTCTCATTGGGCCTGCAACAAGAACATTTAAGAACATCCTGATTTTCTTTCAAATGGTTTAAAGAGATTAATCTTCTAAGGATTTCCTTCTTTCCTTTTTTTCTTCTTTCTTCTCAATTTTTGATTGGCTACAGATTAATCATCATGGCTAAACAGACAAATGTTAAATGCCACTTTTACTGTTAACTGATACAACACTTCTCTGTTTATTCAGAAACAAAACAGATAACTGTCAGTGTCAATAGAATTTCTAAGTGGGTCACAGCATCATATTTTTCCCCAAATTGACCCAGAGAACACTCTAAACATCTGTCCTCAACAGTTTTAAACTGTCCTCTGGCATTAAGTTGGCTTTCTCTCCATGCTATTCTTTTTTTAACTCAGAACAACTTTTTCCAGTCATCCAGAGGAATCTCCAGTAAAAACAGGCAAGTCATGAGTTGATGTTCTTGATATTTTTGAGGTTAAACAAACATTTTTTATTTATATTTATTACAAATAAAGGGCCAGTTCCTCAGCTAGAGTAAATCAATGTAGTTCTTACATATTGCAGTGGACACTGCTGATTGAACTGAAACTTCATCTCACATGCTTTAAGAGGCTGTGTGTACATCTCAGTGAAGAGGAAGAGGAGGGCTTAAGTTATTTTTCTTTAAATTACACAAATAGTTTAGTTTTAGCCAGCTGTGTTTTCCTTTTGCAGTCAATAATACTGCTTTCACATCACAGTTTATCCTAGGATTTACACCCTCATTTAAAAAGACCCCAAACTTTTGCAGATGCATATAAATTTGCAAGTTTTAAAATATACACATGGACACTGACACAGTGCCAGTGAACATGGATATGAAAGGGCTCATGTATGAAGAGGCAGTGGTTAACAATGACCTAAGAGATGAGTATATGGCCAAGTGAATTAAATTCCAGTAAGAAATCATTCTCCAGTTGCACTGACTTGTAACTGAAGTGAAGCAGATCTGATGTTTTCTACTGCAAGAGTTCTTTTCTTTCTTTTTTCTTTTTTCTTGAGCTTCTTCTAGGTTTTTGATATGGAAACAATTCTTTTTCCTGATGCCTGCTCAGCTCAGATCCCCATATAAAATAATTTCCAAAAATAATTTTACCTAAATATTAAAATAATTTAATTGGTCTGCTACTGCTTATTTCTGCTGGTATAAGGTCAGTTTCAAATACAAGAAGGAAGTCTGAAACAAGAATCCTGGAAATTAAAACATTAATTTTCCCCAATCAGCATGAGAATCTTAGGAGAAAGGAGAGGCTTACTATTCCAAAGAATTCAAGACTGTGCACTAAAAATTCACACAAAGTCAACGGGCATTGTTCATGTTAGTCACTGTGTGCTTTCATGCACATGCCTGTACCTGCTAATGGAGCTTTCCCAAAGATTTCAGGGCCATGCCTTAGTTCACTCTTTGAGTCCTCAATTGCATATTTTGAGTCCTCTACTATTGTTCTCTTTGACAGGACAAGGGGTAATGGTTTTAAACAAAAAATGCGTAGGTTTAGATTAGGTATAATGAAGAAATTCTTTACTGTGAGGGTGGTGAGGCACTGGAACGGGTTGCCCAGAGAAGCTGTGGCTGCCTCATCCCTGGAGGTGTTCAAGACCAGGTTGGATGGGGCTTTGGGCAACCTGAGTGGGTTGCGTCTAGTGGGTAGCGTCCCTGCCCATGGCAAGGGCTTGTAACCACATGGTCTTTAAGTCTCCTTCTAAGCCAAACCATTCCATGATTCTAAGATTCTGCTACAGAGGAAAACAACCAACCAACCACCACCAACAACAAGCAAATGCTTAACAGACTAACCTTTGTATTATATGGTTTACTTGTTTTCTAAAATAAGGTAAATTCTTACAATATTTTATGTACAAATATAATCCTATTTAACTGATGTTGGTTATCTAGAGCTTATTTTTGCTCTCTTAGGACTTCTCAGTGCTCAGCTGGCATCTGATTTTAGGGTTAGGACCTGAAATTAATTCCCTGGCATATCTGGCTGCCAGCTGGCACACACAGCTGTTTGGATAGCAGGTATCTTTATAGATTGCTCTACTCTGCTGCTGAAAGCACTTTTTGATTCACCTCCTGCATTTACTTACTTGAAGAAGGCTATCATTCTTCCTGAAGAACCAAAGATGGAAGTTAAGAGGAGACCCTAAAACTACGGAAAATACTAAAGATGCTGCCTGGAAAAATCTTTGAATATCAAGTGTGGGTCTTGATTTAGAATGTCTGTCAGTGCTTTCTGGTCATTACTTACCTGGGAGGAATATAGGGAATAGATGTATTGAACCTGAATATGCTATCAACTCAGAGCAACTGCCTGTGCGTTACAAGGCAGAAAGGCAGAAATTAACTTCTTTTTTAAAAGAAGTTAACTTCTTTTTTAAAAAAAAAAAAAAGATTGTGAAAAATTGGGAAAATGTTCTGAAAGAGCTATGGAATTTAACAGAGATGCTACAGTGCTCAAGTAACAGCCACAAAATGAACAGGATGAGCAACAGTTGGTTAAGGAAAGCTTTTCTTTAAAGGATGGTTTAAAGGCAAAGGTTTGTATCAAAATTCTTATAATCTGCAATTCAACAAATTTTCACCTTTTTTCAAAAAAAATTTTTCAAATTTTCAAGTGTGCACCTAGTGTTTGACATTCATTCTTGTGTAAGACTGACAAATAAGGAAGGATAAATTTAGGCATGTATTTCCTACAAAGGCAATATTTCATAATTTGTTTTCTGGAGGGTAAAAAAAAAACAAAACCCACAATCCTGGAACTAACATGAAATCCTAACAAACAATGCTGCATGTCTGTGAGGGTTTTAAAATTATTTTATTTTGTTCTCTCTCTCTTTTTTTTTTAACGTCTTTTAATATTTCTTGCAATCTCTGCATCCAGACATTGGGAAAGGAAATGAAAACTGTAGTAAGTAAAGGAAATAATAGCTCTTTCTTCAATCCTCCTACACATGCATAAAAAGAGGGTATGTGTAGGAGGAACATAAACATGCTAAACCCCTTGCATTCCCCCTTGCTCCATTTTCTCCATCCAAAAATCAAAAAGTTCAAATGAAACTTGAGAAGCTTTAGTGTAAACAGAAAATCTCAAGAAGTGTCAGAGTTTGTTATGGGAATGAGAAATGAGTGAATTTAAAAGGCCTTCCAGTGTGCATCAGCTACATTAACATCCACAGATCAATTACAGTCCTGCCCAGAACTTTAACCATGTACATATGTTAAATCACCAGTGATCAAAATATACTGATATATGCAAGTAAACTGTCTTTTGCGCATTTCTCGGGGGAATTAATATATGACACTTAAGACTAAAATTTGCAAAGTCTATATTTCAGTTTTGTCACTGTTTGTGTGTGAAGTTGGAATGCTATTTTATTTGTTTTACAGATAAAATATTCTACTTAAACTGCAAACACTATGTAAACATGACCAATCCAACAGATCATACATTTCACGTATGACCAGTCTTCTTCACATACTTTTTCTCTCATACTGCTTAGTTACTGGGTGTTTGCATTATTCCCTGCAATCACAACAGACACAAGAAATATCCAGAAAAACAAACTTAGACTGCAGTCCATGGCAAAGTCAAATTTTAGCAAAGAACTTTGAGGTTGACATGACCGCCAAAATAACTTACTGGAAAAGCAGTGCCTTTTGTCAAGTTCATCTTCAACTATTTGCTATGAAACTGAAGACTACATTATGCTTATTGTATCATATAAGTTGACAATTCGTTTATTGGAGTTATTTAATGTCAAAATAAATAACATTTTCCCTTTCATATTAATTTTCCCAGGTTCTTTTTAAAATAAAATGTTCATTTTGGACTATGACAGCTAAAATAGAAATGCCTCTGACAAGAACGTGGCTTTCTAGCCTGTGGGCAAAAATATAAAATTGTTGTTAAACTGGAGTTAACCAGAAAATAGATGGTGAAAATCATTTGTGAAACTTTTGCTAATAACGTTTGTCCAGTGACATGCATTGTAACAGCACATGACAAGGTACACATTACAGTGCTATAGCAGCAGGGTTCAGGAGCATTCTGCTGACTGAGTCTGAAGACCAAATACTTTTGGTACCCAAGGTATGTAGTTGTTATGCCATCAAATACCTTATTTCCATATTTATTTGTGTATATATATGTACATATATACATACAATCAATATACTTCCGGTATGATGATTAAAACACAAAAAGTTTTGTAATCTTCTTAATGTTCATTTAATCTCTCCGTTCTATCAAGTGTAACTGATTGAGCAGTTCCTTTAACATTTCTACCATTTGTTTCTCAAAAATACTGGCTGTTTGAACTAACCGGTCAAATTATCTTTTGAAGCGCATGGCAATATGACAAAATACCTTACACTGATACTGCAAGGAACAAATCTGACAATTTTATTCCTGGCTACAGCAAATTTATCAAAAAAATCTAAGCTTGCAATAAAATTGAAAAGAAGTCAGCACGTAATGAAAACTTTTAAGCAGGCACTTCCATTTTCCCAGCAGGATGCTCTCACCCCTTCTGTCCTTGTTTGTCAATATTTACCTCAGTGTTACTAGTCCTTGTGCAAGATATGAAGGAATGGGTCCATAATATTCTAGCTTCCTAAAAGATTGGGTTGAACATGAGCCATCTCAAATATTACCCTAAACCCTGAACACAAACTTTAAAAAAGTTTAAAAAGCTAACAAATCCCCACATTTCCTGATTTTTAGTATGACAAAAGGTTCTTACCATGTGGAAAATGTGGTATATTTCCAAGTAAAGCGAGATTGTTAGAGATTTACAAAGCACAGAGGATCTATCCATTTATAAAATTATCACCTTGGAATTAGAGCCAGGAGAGGAATGCTACTAAGTGTGGGCTACAGTCCAGGGCTAGAGATTTAAGTATGCTGGACTAATTTCAGATTTCTTTTAAAAATAAGAAGCTGGTAACTCTTCTTGTAAGGAATCAAATTTCTTCCTCACTAAGAAAAATAGTAGCCAGTTATAAGGTTGCAGTTACTCATGGTACTGCAAATATGAGTCTGAGATGTGTCACTACAGCTCATAAAACTGTTTACCACCCATTTCTTGGTATCTTGAAGTATATTGTGCAAATTCATTGCACAAATATCAAAGCACACATCAGATGATCCAATATTGAGCATTCTTAATTGCCCCTGGTTGCCTTCAAGCACCAAATAGTGCATGATTTTTAATTAATTTATTTTTATTATTTTAAATAAAAATGAATTGGCTAAAATGCAGCATCATTACAGCTGTGATGGTCTGAAGATCATCACAGCAATGGGAAGAACAGTATCTTCGGCATTAGTGTAACTAATACAGTTGGAAAGAGAAATACACAAAGCTTTGTGAACTGAAGCCCAATAACCTCTTTTCCCAGCGATAGGGGTCGTTGTTATTAATAATATTTATACACAAAAGCCTTGCTTTATGAAGACAGGGTAATAGCTTTGTTTGTAGACATGGGGGAAAGAAAACTGGCTAAAAGACCACTGATTGTATGTGTAACTGTTCTCCATGCTAAATTCATCATTCCTAAGTCACTGCACAATTTTTCAGAACAAAGCATTTTACTTTGTGCCATGACATCTATGATCTTAAGCTTGAACTTATATTCTGTGGTGTTAGAATCCAAAATCTTGTCACAGGGAGAAGCTTTTCCTTCAGTTTTCTCATGATGATTTATGTAGCTGAGTTTTAAGGAACATTACTGTGCAGTTAGTGAATTCATCATTTTGCTCCTTTTTCCAGCATTTCGTTTCAACAGAAATAACATACCCCATGTTTCACCTCCCACTGACCTTCGCCATGATTTCTAGAAGCATATTGAAGTCAAACAATATCTTTATGATTATTGTTCATCTTTGTCTGAGATGTGGCAGCCAGCTCATGCAGAACATTTAAGAGCACCACGACCAACTGTTGTTTCTTGAACTGTTTACTCAACATGGTTTAAAATTTTCTTCAGCTCTGGCTAGCCTCCTATGAGATTTCTGTCTCGAGCCAGAAGTGCTGTGGTCTTTGGGGGCTTACAAAACATTAGTAGCCTTAGAAAATCTAGGCAGTTTGCCAAAAATTTTTAGCTTTGTTGAACTGTGGTGGAAGGTTAAGCATTTCACACAGTTTTGTTTCTCCCTTCCCCCAATTTGCCTTGTACTTAAAGTCCCCTTGTCAAGAAATGAAGAAACTTCATAATAGGATGGATGGAACAATTTCCAGCTATTACACACCAATGGTAATATTGCTAGAAATCTGAAACAAATGCTAAGCTTAATCCTTCTGTGCTTAAAAGAAATGAGCATATTTAACACATGCTGGGATGTCTTTATATCACATGGTATCAATTTTTTTTCATGGGCTACTAAAAAAAGTCCCAAACCAGCTTTTTGCCCTCTGAGAACTGGAGTGCAAGAAGTGAGCTGCTCATGCCAAGGGGCAGGATTTGCAAATTTTACTTGAGTGAAAGAATGTCTTTGTTTCCAAAAACTACTAATGCACATATCATCCAGTACAAGCGTGTTTCCAGACATGCATTCTAATTTACTCATGCTTTGTGGCAGGAAAGGTCCATCACTTAAGAACCAATAGAAAGAAAAAAAAAAGGCAAACTTATGAAAATTAATGTTTGAAAGCCCCAGGCTATGTTGTCCCATTGATTTTTAAGATTAAAACAACAGCATGTCTCCTTTCTGAAGTGCTCCAAATGATATATTGCTTCAGAGAACTGTCTAAGTGGACAAAATGACTTGAAATCCTATAGTGAGGTACAGAAATTTTACAATTCAGCCCATGAGTCAAACTAGTATGCAGCAAAGTGTCTTTTGTTAGTTTGTTTTGGCAAGCGTTATTTTGTACATGATTACACTGATATGCTATCATGTGTGCACTCTGATGTGTTCTGTGGGGGAAAAAAGCGTTCTTGGTGCAAGGTCTCTCTGCTAAGGAACCTTTGCCAAGAGATGTGAGCAATGGACCCTGTTTGTTCAAGAGACAGAATTCCTGAATTAGACAAACATTAATTCATGTGGTCTCTCTGTGTTCTACCAATCTCAGCTAGCAAATTTCTAGGTACATTTAGACTAAAATTTGCAATGAGCAAATTATGTACTCATCAGTGAAAAAAATAAATGCGTGTGTTCTTGCTGCAGAAGTGTATACAGAGAAAGGGAACCTGCCACACCGCCCTTCAAAGCAAAGAACAAACCAAAATGTAAGGTCAGTAACATATTTTTCCCCCCATTGCGTACCTCCTCTTGGCATTTGGAAAGGGTTGTTCCTTTTTGATCTTCTGGGCTTAGCTGTAGCCTGTAGCAGAGCTAGGAGCAGTTACATTAGTAGGCATTCACTTTTTTTTTTTCTTTTTTTTTTACAGGTTGCAACTGTTGCCATTGCTTGTGTCAGCCAGGATGGGCATACACCCTACTAAATTCTGTGTGAAAAACACTGCATAAAAAATAGATGCCTGTGTTCTTGCCAGGATGTCAGTGGAACAGCAGTGGGTGGGACTTCACATCTATAGGCCCACTGGCAGCTTTAGGGTAGGTCTGTGAAGCTGCAGAGAGAGTGCAGCTCAACCTGGCCTTAACCAACAACTCCAAATCTGTTGGCCAGGCTTTGCATACTATAGATGCTCTCTCATCCTCAGTCTTATATCTTTGCACTTTCCCCTGTTGGTAATGCACACAAAAAGTAATACGTGCTTCTTTTCTGGGCTGAGAGCCTGGCCACCACATTAGTAATTTTACCACTGCTTGAAGCCTGTCTAAGGTCGCATATGGTATGTTTTCCAAAATTCCTCCAGAAATGTTTTTCTTCCTTTCTTTCCTTTTTTTTTTTTTTTTTTTTTTCCTTTCATTTTTCAATAACACCTTTCTATAAATATTCAGTAAGTAAGGGCATGCTTTGGCACTTTTGCTCAAAGGGAGCATTTTCATTTATATCAGCAGGAGGTTACAGGATTGCACATGGCATATTTAACTGTGAACTGTTAGCTCCGAGTGGTAGAAGTTACAGGCAAAAATATTTCTATCAAGTCATTTAGGGGTGTAACTGCCTCTGGCTTTGATGGAGCTATGTGATATTCCCTAGTTCACATACCCCCTTCTACAGTATTATTTCTAACAATACATTTCTTTCCATTTGCTCACTCTTTATCCCAGTTTGCAGAGTTTCTGAAAGTGCTAGTCTTTCACTGATTGCATGTAGTATAGTGCAGTAAAATTGTTCTGTGTTCCAAATTTAACACTAATATTCAATACAAAGGCAGGGATCAGCACCATATCCTCATGTGCAGCCTCTGCAGAATACATTATTCAGTTATATGTCACAAAAAATGCTCGTGTCTGTCTCAAGCTAGTCGCCAGACAGGATGCAAAACTGCATGAAATATGCCTAAATACTCTGGGGATGAGCTGTGCCTTGGACAGATTACATAGAATTGTCACTATTTTGAACAGTAGTTTATATCACCACAATACTTTGACTATACGATACAAAGATCTTTCAGTTTAGTTTGCTTGACTGATACTGACAAATGTAACTGAAGTACATAGCAAAATCATCATTTATATTGTAATCCTTACTTTCCTACCTCTTGCATAATCTAGTCACATTTTGGAATCTTGCTCCTGATGCTGCATCCCAGATAACTGCATATGTATATTGCCAGGAATAATATTCATTAATGATTTACAGCTAAGATTCTAAAAGAAATCATATGAAACAAATATATTGATTATAGCAACAGCAAGCCTTATAATAGTTATGTAAGATTAAATATATGTATAATAAATTGTGTGGTTCTCCCTTACTCCATCCCAAATATTTTTACAGATAAATAGGTACATTTCACCTTAGTATAGCTTTTGACTACACAGAAAAATCTGATATTCTCTGTTCCTTGAGGCTCACTTCTTAGGCTTTATCACAGAGAATATGTCTATAATTGTGGCATTTAAAAAAATTAAAGCTATTGATGAGGGGAATCAAAGCAAACAAGCATATTGATGAGAATATTTTATATATAACAGTATATTGGAGAGGTGGGAAAAGGGAATAAGCCATTTGTGTGAGAGGCTGAGCTTCCATATAAACTGTCTCAAAGTGGTTTGAGGTTCTCTGACGCAAATGCAAAAAGTGAAGCATTTATGTTAATGAAAAACACTTAGTCACTTGACAGTTATTAGACATGAAAATCTAACTGTGTTATAGTCAGTGAATATCATTGGGTAAGCTCGCAAATTCATAACATATTCAAGCAATTTACATGAATAGTTTAGTCTCAAGTATACAGAGCAAACTCAACCTTTGCTTACTCCCAACATCACCACTGAAATGGCAATATTTGCTCAGGCATAAACAAGGTATCATAGGCTGTTTTCAGTAGAGGAGTTTACCATAAGCAAATTCTGTTCTGATCTGCATACGTATGACCCTAACGATGTCCAACAAAAAAAGTTCAGTGCATACAAGAGACAACACTTAGACTTTATTTGCTGCACTTTTCTCAATATCATTGCTAACAAAGCTCATGGTTACAGTAGTCAGCACAGGGACACAGACTGTTCTGTGCTCACTAGGCACTGTTCTTGTTCACCTGTTGTTTCCTAGGATGCCACACAGGTGGTTTGTATGTGTCCACAAATGGTCAGGTGCAGAGATTAGGTAGGGTGGCACTTAAATCCCTATCTGCTGTGCACAAAATGTCTAAAATACATACCAAGATCTTGCCCCTCCCAAAGATTATGTGGTCATCACATATAAAAGAGACTAATAGTGAGAAAATTCACCCAAGTGTAAGATGCAGAACCAGAGCTGCCCTTAGTCTAAGGGGGTTCAAACCCAGACCTCCTACTTCCTCTTCACTGCAACTGAAGAGGAGTCACAGAGCGTAGGAGAGACACAGAGCACCCACGATCTTGTGCTCTTTCTGGCTTGAGTGTCAGGGAAGCATTATCCTGCAGTGCCTGTAACCATGGCATGAACCTGATGAGCAAAGGGAATGCCTCAGTTCTATTCTCTGCCTGTCTGTCACAAATTCCATCCGGCTTGTAGCTGATCTCACCTTCCGTCAAGTCTGCTATCAAAGATTCTTCCTTACTTTGACAAGTGAAAGGTTATTCTTGAAAGAAAGCTAACCAAAGAAATAAGTAAAAATTAAGCTATCAACATGCCTTTTCCTTTTTTTTTTTTTTTTAATTATTTTAGGTGATGAGCCTAAATAAAATCAAGTCTTACTTTTTCCACACAGTTAAAAATGCATTTCATTCATACTCTCCAGTCACACTGAAGCTATTAGGACACTTACCCTAACCAGGAAGCCCACAGGGAAAGATTCCTGTGTTAAATGTATAAATATTCTACTCCTGCAATTTTCAAGTTGTTATTTTCCCCATAGTACTATTCTAATTTCAACATAAAGGCAAAAAAAAAAAAAAAAGGCAGCATAAATCAAATCTTCCTGGATAGAGAAAACAACCAAATACCATGTTCTTAAAGAGATGTGTATATCCAATTACCGTTTCAAAGTAACAAATAATCTGAAGACTTATAAAAGGAATAAGCAAAACACAACAGTTCAAACAAAACAAAAATATCTCAAGCATGCCTTTTCTGTATTTCACTTTGTAGTGTATCCTGCAAGACATAATGGATAATATACGCCTGTCTCATCACTTTGGTAACTCAGTTCACCTATCTTGGTTTTACTGAAGAGGAAGCTTTGGAGACTAGGATTTATTTATCTTCTCGGCTTCCTTTCTGTTTATAGCACTCCTTTTTAGGGATGTAGATATGGAATGTTCATTCTTTATTCAGTAATGTGCGTAGATATATTAGAAGGACAAAAGAGAATTGTGCCAGTAGCCTATTTAGATAGAACAAAACCTGAATTTAAAATAGTACACAGCCTTGTTTGGAAGTAACATTTCTTGATGGTTAGCATAACTACAGGAGGAAAAGATCTGTTAACTCTAGGAAGAAGTAAATACCCTCCCTCTCCCACCCTTCAAAAAAGCAACAAAAATAAAACACATGAAAACTCCAGCTGCCAAGACACAATCTTTTCATTCATCTTGCTCTATAGGTATTCACGATGCTTTCTTGTACTCTTTCACAGGAAGCACAAGAACTGATTATAGCCCTATAGCCTGTTTTTTCTCCTTTGGTATATCTGTACTGAACTAAGCTGTGAAGATAAACTGGATGCATGGGATGTCTTGTTGGAGTGGTTATAAAAAAGTTACTAGTAACACATTTTTGTAAAAAGCTGTTTTGGCATATCCTATATGAACATCCATTCCTGGAGGTAGTTTAGACCAAGACAAGGTAAACATCCTTCAAGACCCAGCTGCCAAATTGTGTTGTAACACCAGAAGTTCATCACCAGTTTGCAAGATTCATGTTTCGTCCAAGAATCATGCTCATGCTTTCTCTCATGGCATTTTTTCTGGAACCAGCTCTGAAAAGTTGCCACATCTTTTCTTTCAAACACTATTTCATAGTTTCCACCGGGGGACAATTAACTCGAATCATTACACAGCAAGGGGCAAGCTGTGCTATTTTGTCCTGACACAATCAGATGCTATATATCATAGTATTTTTCTTTTTCCAACATGATTATTCTGTATTCTGACACACATATTTGCCTTGGACATCTGCTATGTCTCATTCCTTCCTAATCCTAAGGGTGGGAGCATACTTCCATGTGTCTAATACAAGTTGTCTCTAGGCCTTATCACAACATAAACAGCCCATGAGTGCAGTGAGCACTGCTGAAAGTAAGAAGTGTTCCTGTAAGTCATAGCTCTCCTAGTGTTAATGTATCATTTCCATCTAATTGGTCCTCTGACAATAGTTTTTACTAAGCAAAGGAAGTCAGTCCTTACAGTGTGGGGATCTCAATGGTCTTTTAAACCTCTGGGATTTACTTTTGAGTTAAGTAACCTATCCTTCTTTTAGTAGAAATGCTAATGTTTTCCTGAGGATTATGATGAATGCTGCAGACCCACTCATAACTTCAGGGGCAACTGTAGGTCTAATAAACAATCAACTATATTCTTCTGAGAATTTGGAATTTTTTCCTACTGTTGTACAAAAGTAGCTATTTACAGATGGCTATTAAAAGCCTTCAAAAGTTTAAAACTTGTGCTAAAAGCAATAAAACTAGCAATTTTATTTTGGAGAGCAAGTTTCACTTTGAGTTGTCCAGGTCAACTGTAGTACATTTAGACATTTAAGTGGTCTTTAGCAACATGATAACCTATTTGCATATTTGCATATTGTCTAGATATGCAAATGGGATAACATCACATACACATTTGTGCAAACTCACAGACTTGGAAATCCACCCCTTGACCTGCCTTATTGTACCAACCTCAATTGCAGTTGCGTAGCAAAGCACTATTACTCATTCTCTTTGGTTTCTTTATGACTTCAAGCCATAGTCTTACTGGAAATTCTGCCTGAGAAAACTGAGTTTCCAAGACAACGCTCTTAGCCACCGTTGCCTTTTTTTTTTTTTTCTCTCTCTCTCTTAGCCAAGAAGTGAATACCCATCAATATTGCTAAGGCTTTACAAACTTTTCCTTGCAAGCAGCTGGTTATAAACTTTGCAGAGAAGTTAATTGACCTTCCATAGTTGGCAGTAAAAATTAGCTGAGAGTCAGTAAAAACAAATACTTCAAGAATATACTTCAACTAGAAATCAGAAGAACTGTCTAATATCCTTAAAACACAAGGATAACCAACCTCCTCCCCATATTTTGTCCCTTATATTAATGAGGGCTCTGCTGATCCTCCCTTAGGATCCATGAGTCACCAACTCACTCTCCTGTTTTGGGTCTTGTTTTGAAGAATTTTTAAAGCTATAAATACAAGGTGCTTACTGGAATCAAGTTACAGGCAAGTTTCAGACCTACTGGTTAGTGGCTATGTAGAGCCTACTAATCATTGCAAGCGCAGAGGGAAGCCTAGGTATGCAACTTCAGGAATTTATCCTCAGTGCACCAAGCCAAACCTGACAGCCCTAGTTTTCTCGATGCCAAAGAACCTCACTGGTTCTTATTGCTAGTATCAGGCTAAGAGTAGGCAAAAAGAGCTCTTTTGTTCCTCAAGCACATTATTTTGTACAGTGAGCAGCAACACAAGCTGCTTTGTCATGCTCACAGATTGGAAAATTGAAACAAACCCCCTTCAACCCTTCCCCTTAACAAATAAAAAAACAAACAAACAAAACCACCACCTCACCCCTGCAATATACATGTGCAACTTTGCTTTGACATCAGACATCACATACCTGCAAATCAGTCTGTCAGATCAGAAGCTGCCTCCTTAACCTTGTACACATGGGTCCTATTTAAAACAGCTCCACTTGCCTTAGAGCATTAAGCCAGGAGGAAAAAGCTTGTTTATGTTCACAGTCAAATCCACAGTCCCTGCACCAACCATGCAACGACTTACTTATCTTTTGAATTCGAGCTGTTTTCCTTCTATCCCGTCATGCCATGACAGAACAGGCCAGTTTTTGGGGTGATGAAAACAACTCGAAAATTAATCAGTCATGCACAGGACATTCAGGATTTAACTGAATGCTTTTCTTTAGACATGCTTCTCCCCTCTATCCCCAGGTCAGAGTTATTCACATAGCTTAGATGGAGATGCGCGCTTAAATTTTCCTTCCTGATATATAACCATTAAACCGGGATGTGTAAACATGGATTTTTAACTTCTAGACTACAACCTGTACAGTATCAGTCCATGATGACAAACCCTTCTGGAAGCAAAGTGACCATGTGACTCATTTGACAATAAGGACTGTGGTATTCATAACTACACAGAGCATAAATAAGATTTATGTGAAAATACTTTACTATGAACAGGCCTCAAATCCCTTGCCCAGATGAATGGCTGGACCATGCAGAAGCATAGGATTGGAAGAGGATTTCAAAGAGATGCACAGAGATATTGAAGAAAGATTGTCTTCAATTTTTTCAGTCCATCCAGAGCCCTCAGATCATTCTCCTCCTGTGCAGTATTTTTGTGGCTAGTGACCTGTGAGACTACAGAAGATTTATCTTCAGTACAGTGCAGTTTCCTACAATTGCACCACTCGCAATACTTCAAGTAGAAGTGTGGCCTCTCGCTCTCACATCCGTAACAGGATCTAGCCACTTGTCTTGAGGGCAGAAAGAAATTATTTTCTAAATTTTATGGGAGCCTGGTTCATTTTAGGCCCTCTTCTAGAACACAAAGCATTTCTTCTAAAGATATAAAGGAAAAATCTTAAACATATTCCAAAACATCAATGCAGAGCTTAAATATTACAGGTGATACAACTAAACTTGCTGCTTTTTTTTTTTTTTTTTCCAGTTAATGAAGAAAGATGGAAATTTAAACTGGCTGTCATATAATAGTAATAACAGTATATGCCACAGCATATGAGAACCAGGAGGGTGTTATGCAGTGCAGTGGTTTGCTTACAGAGATAGATCATATCAGTTTGATGGAGTGACTGCACTGATTAATTTGGTTTATTGCAAGCATTCTCCTAGTACAATCTCAGTATTACATTCTTTGCCTTGACAGAGCTTTGATGTTCATGTCTAGCCAGGTCAGATAAAAGATGATGCTACCATATCTCAAAAATCACATTCTACTTTAAGACCTTCTTTAATGGGCAGGATTTAAAAACAGTTCATTTGGCTCTCATAAATATTCTGCTACAGGAAAAAGAATGTTATTGAGTCGCACATACTGATAATAAGAGACAACAGCTGGAATATGTTTCACTAGAGAGACAACCCAGCAAGAATACTTAAAGCCCCATGCCTGACTTTAAGTAAGGGAGTGTCCTTGTGAAAAAAAAAAGAAAAAAAAAAGGATTTAGCTCAAATGTTTGAGTTAAGCAAATGTTTCAAATGTTCCATTAAGACTACAAGATTTGCATTTCTTTGTCTAAGTTCAAAGTAAGCCTCAGTGAATTCACAGAAAGTTTTTTTTTTGTTATTCATTTGTTTTAAGATAGACTCATACATGGAAATGATTCTCCATCAGCACAGAGCAGGTAAGTGCTAGACAGCTTCTTACATTGGGATGAGGAGTGGTGGAAATATACTCCATCATACCTGAACTGTCATTACCCTATGTAAATGTGCATAGGAGATGAACCTTTGGTGAGATGGTGAGAGGGTATACAGTAGGGAGACAGTACATCTCTGCCAATGTATGCAAGCACAGCCTGGAAACAAAACAAAACAAAATACCTGGAACTCAAACAAAAAGCAAAGAACTTAGGATCAGGAATGGAGTCTTCATGGAGACACAGGGGAAAGAGTTGTGTAATCCTCTTCTCATCAGAGCTGTCATTACTGCGCCACATAGCAATAGGAGCGCCATGCAGGAAACATCCTTTAACATAAATAGATACAATCTTCCCAAGAATTTTAATACCTTTGCCAGAAAAAATATTTACTGCTTCTGAGAGTTACAAAATTCACTCCATGTTTAATATTTAATATCCTCATCCAAAAAGTTGCATGCTTCTAAGTAAGCTAGAAGAGGATACAACAGTCTCATCTGTCTTTACTCACAGCCTTTTTGAAGCAGAAATGCTGAAAGAGTGCTGGAGATTTAACTTTCCCAACTGGAAACAGCAATGAAATATGTCCTTCACAAACCATGAAATTATTTCTTATCTTTGGCCAAAATACTTACGATAGATCTACACAGCACAGCTCTCCACAACTGAGAGCAAACTGTTTTCAATTCAATTTGGTATTTCATATGAATATTAGGAATGACAAAAATCAAAACACTGGACTCAAAATCACCAATATAGAGAATTTCATTCTAAGTCTGTAAATGTTATTACAAAGTTTCTTGCATGGACAAGGCCATTATATATAAACAGCTTTCTTATTCTAGCCTTTTTCAGATTTTTAAGATTTTATGCTTTCAGAACAGATTCTCTTTATTCATTGTTTTAATCTCTGAAGATCTTTGTAAGATTCAACAGGACTATTCAGAGCAGGGTGCACTCCATTCTTACGATCATACTAGACCTTAACATAAATATTGATCTTGATTATGTGATTGTGTCAAAGTTTTCTAGTTTTGTATCTGGTCTCTAGACCAAGTTCCACCTTCCCAATCACATTTCTTATAAATTCTCTTGGATCATCTGATTCCTTAACATTTTTCTTACAGTCACAGCTGAGACTCAAGAGCCTGACATCCACTGAGCTACTGCTTTCAAGCAACCACTTGCATAAGTTGTTGCAGTGTTTGTAATATCCTCTTCTAGCTGAACTCAAGGTCATCGGTCACCAACCGAACTCAAACAAAAGAAAAAAGAACTGATGGTTGGAAAGTCCATGATTCAGTTTTTTTGTTTGTTTTCTTTTTTTTTTTTTTTTTTCTATGTTTCTGACTTAAAAGATTACCTATAATTTATAACATGATGTTCAAATATGCATGATTCCCCAGAAGTAGGGGAGCCCACAACTTTTATTTTGTTTCATCTGTATTCCGGTTGCATGATGACATTTTAAAATCTGAGAGCCATAGAAATGCGCAAAATAAAAATACATCTATATGTCTTATGACATCCTCTTCACCCTGTGAAAGTCTTGCTTCCCCTTCCAGCTAAAAGTATTAAATATTAAGTTAGGAAAAGTTTGAATAAAAGTATAAACTCTTAATGGGTATCTTCAACTTTTCTGTAAGAATAGACACATTAAAACAGTCTTTTCATTTGGAAAGCTATTCTTTCCCAATAGTGCTCAGATGACCCATTAAAATATTACAATAGAGCATAATTTTCATTAAGTTAAGGTAAGGAGTGTTTTACTTCTAAACTTCACAACCACATTTTAGAAGAAAGACCTTGCATGTTTTGTTCCTGCTTCCACCTCTGGAAACAATGCATTTTCCAGGCAGACATAAGCTTGCTTCAACTTCAGGTAATCTCATTCTGCCCTTAGAATTTGTTTGTTAGGGCTCAGAGTTGTGCTAACCTTATCCACATCATTTTTGGTTAGCTCAGAAGATGGACAGAGCTTCTTCCTCTGCACCAGTAAATAGTTACCTCCTACCTCAGTATGGCAATACTTTGGGATATTCTATGATTCTATGATTCTATGATTTAAGAGCTTAAGGTCAGTAGAAGTCTATTTAAGCGACAGCAACAGAAACTCATGTTCTTACATTATCTTGATCAAAAATATAATGACCAAATTCAGTCTGGACCTGTGTAGGTATAGCTACTTGGGAATGTCCAAGGCAAAGAGCTCTAATCTGGCCAAATGTTTTAGGTTCTGCATTTCAACTTTGTACTCATAAGGAAGGCCCAGAGCTTTCTTGTGGTTTTGGAGCTGTTGTAGAAACATTTACCATGCTCACTTCTTTTCAGAGTCTTCTAGAACTTGAGAAACTAAGGGAAAAAAAAAACAACTGATTTTGGTAATTATGAGGAATCAATAAACTTCATAAAGCAGAAACAAACTGAGTAAGGATAAAAGGTCTCTTGGCTTCTGAGACCACAAAGTGAGTCATAGGGACACCAAATGGCAAACAGCACCTTTTTATGGCATTTGCTTCCTAGTTAGAGAGACAGTCCCTTACTTCCCTTCACCCCACAGAAGAGCACTGAAGCTCTATAATCACCAGGCAGCTTGCCACAGGTGATGATTCCCACCCACTCAGTGACTGTTATCGGTCCATTTGCTGGGCTGATACTAGTCTAAGCTTATGGAGGAGGGGGCTTGGTTGTTGTTGTTGTTTTTGTTTGTTTTTAAAATCAGTTTATTGTGGATACATTTCAATCCTTCAGAGATTTTTAGTTTATTTTTTTTTTTTATTGTTGTTGTTGTCTAAATGCAGTCCATTTTTACATAGATTTGATTATATTTCAATGTGTTATAATCATTAACATAAACCTCTGCATCAGAGCAGAGATGATAATTCCCTCTCATCCTTTTAATTTTGTTTATTGGTTTAAGAAATATTTAACATCTGAAGGCACACTCATACACTATGTTAAAACACTTAAGTCTCATTTATTTAGCCCTGCAGGGTAACTTCATGCATTCGTTTCCTGAGGTATGATGTTTTCTGTAGCAATTTATTACTGAAAGTCCTTGATTCTTCCTAGCTACATTGTGCTTCTGTAAGTCAACACTGCACCTGGCTCTCATTTATACCAAAGAGAGCAGAAACTGTTCTTTCTCACCTCATGCCTCCAATGGCTTGTATTTTCCCCTGCTACCTTCACGGCTCCCTCAAAGATCACCTTTATGATATTTGCATAGACTGACTGACCTATTTGGGGATATTTCTAATAGACGGGCAAACTCCATTTCTGGTATCTTTTCCTGTAATTCTTTCTCTGGCCCCTGGGTACATCCATAGTGGACACGTAGCCCTCCAAGGTTGACTGACAGACTTAGTAGGCTGAGGTCAGCTTATCAAATTTTAGCTATCTGCACTAAATATGTGTCTTTGAGCTCTGTCACAGAGAGTTCCTGTCTCTTTTCAATGCCTAGAACTCAGATAATTTCGTTTGGGGCTGGACATGAGCAGACAATAACATGACGCTAGGCTGCTGTTCTCCATAGTCAAAGTGGCAATGAAAAGATTTGAGATGAGCAATATCACTGCCAAGTTCCCTGGAGTCCTCCAAGCATGCAAATATTCATCTGCCTGACTTGCTCCACTCACTCATCTCTCCCTTCTGATTTCTTTTTGGTTCTTTGCTCCCTCTCAAAGCTCAGCACCGGAAGCTGTACTACAGTGCAGAGTGCACAATATTCCACGATCTTACTCTTGCAACAGCAGTTTCTTAAAAGTCATGAAATACTAAACACATGTTTAGTGTTTTGTTTGTTTGTTTGTTTGTTTGTTTTCCTATCCTTTCCAAAAACCAGCAGTGTTTCTGCAGCTTAGTTTCAGCTCAGCATCTCTTGCCAGGCCTAGAATAGCTTAAGGACTCCATATTGTATTGTGAGTCCCAGAAACAACATTATACTCTTTCTCTGGCAATGGTGTTCACAGTGCAACACAACAGATGGATAGGCAAAGGACAATTTTCTGTTGCTCTTGTATTCCTTCTCTTTCCCACTCTCTGCCCTTTCTGAATGTTTCTTGTATGAAAGCGGCTTGTCAACATCCTGCTTGCCAGGACCATCGATCCTGCCCCAGGATATGTACTCCGTTTCCCCATTTGTCAGATTTCTTTTGTTTTCCAGCCAGTTCCTCTTCAGTATTCCCATAACATCCCATTTTTGCCTTTGGCCTTACACTGCCTCCTCTCCTTTGAGATTTTTTTTTCTTCTTCTCTGGCTACATTTTCTTTTTTCCATTTCAAGCCAGAGGGCAAATGAGCAGTGACCTCTGTAGCTGGCACCAGGACCTCTCCTGTGGCTAGATTGGGGCCAGCCCCTGCACAAGAGACAGCCAAGTCGCCTTCCCAGGGGAGGATATTCACCTCCTCACAGAGCAGTTCCTCTCTGCTGAGAAGCTGAGCAAAGTCAAATTTAGCTATTGATTAATCCTCTGTTTTTCTCTTTCTTCAGTGGGAATATGTGGCTTCTTTCTGTGAAGTGCTGATTCTCTCAGGAGGATGAGGTGGTTAAACTAGAGACTTTTCTCTACATTTTTCCCTCTAAAGTACTACCATAACCCCATAACATTTCCAGTTTATCAGATTAAAGAAATCTAATAATGTGAATTAAAAGCTCATTAACTTTAAGTGTCTGGGTTCCAGCAGAGATGTGCCAGAAGAGCCACAACAGTACCGCTGGTCAGTTCATTTCTTGCATATCTCACAGCAAATAGTATTTGCATTGATCTCACTACATGTCTGTTTGAACACTCATGTTTCTGCTTTTCAGCTAGGTTGCCCTCATGCTGTTCATAATCAAGGAAAAGCTGGAAGCACCCAAAAATAATAAGTCACTTGGGAGAGTTTTCCCTTGTTATTCAGATTCAAGATTAAAATTGAGGGTGGTCAGGCCTGACTTGTGTAGCTTGTGTTCAAATCCATCTGTGAAATTGCTTTCACAGCCCTGCACTTACTCAACTGCCCTACAAAACCATGTAATGCTGCCCTACACCAAGTTGCACAGCACCCTTTATAAGTGTCATTTACACCTGAGCCACTCATGCTGTGTGTTTACTGGCCCTGGCAGGGCCACAGCATGTGCCCCAAACAGCAATGCCCATTGCCATTTACACTGTATGGAGCTTGAGAAAGGGCAAATTCAGCACTGAATGAATTGAAACAAAGATTCAGAAGCTGACTCTTTGTGTATCCAAGACTCCCAATGCTAGAGAATCATGTGCCAATATCTGAGTTTGGTTTTTGGTTTGGCATTCAGAGTCCACAGCACCCACAAGGAAGATGTTGATTCTGTTATGGTCTAAGTTGCCTTCAAATCCTTTTTTGATTTCAATAGGAAATAGAGACAATTATCTTTCAAGGCCTCTGGCTCTCCCCAGGTTTGTTGTTGTTTTTAAGATGTGGCAGGACCTTTAGTTTCAAGGTTAATTTTGACTTCACCAAGCAAAAACAGGTCACAGTGACATGCAGTGTTAGAGCTGTCCAGCTTCACGTGAACTAATTCTGCGAATTATCTATATTATTCTGTCCCTGTTTTGCCTCTTTCTCTGCAGTGCCATAATCTAACTGATTAAGGCATGATAAATTCAGCAGCTATCAAGCCAACAACTACACAGGTTTTGTGTGGCAGATGATTTTTGAGAATAGATTTTAGCTGATAAACATAGGAATGCCAGCTCAATCCCTGTAAAAGAGAGTGATGAATGGCACGTCTGAAGCGTACGGTGCTGGCTTCCTGTCACAGGAATGCCACACTCCCCTTTGCTGGTATTGTGATAAGCCCGACTATGTTTAGTAGCTTTCTCTAGCAGGCTGTATATCAGGGCTACCAAAGCTACCATTTGACACATTGGGTGTCCTGTCAGCACAAAATGCTTTAGCCTTTAATTGGTCTTGCACGTACTGTTAATGTTAGAGCCACACATAAATCAAGGTAATTACAGAAAAATGGTGAGGTGGGAGGGAGGTTAAAGAGAAGTAAATGCTGCAAATTAAATAATGAATTGGATTGAGAGAGCTCAGACACACAGATCTCACTGCAGTACTTTGGTAATGAGAAATTGAGTCCATGCTCTTACTGATGTTGTTATAGAGTCCTGGGGGATTTATAGTTTCCAACTTGTGGGAAATGAAGTTTGTCAGAACAGAGAACCCTGGAAGCCAAGCTTAAAAGACATAACAAGACAGAGATGCTGGGTTTCTCCATGGAAAAGCTGTCCTAGAAGAAACAGAAAAAAACATCTGAGCTATTAGTCAAAGAAATGCAAAGAAGCCATTTGAAACAAAACCACCCTAAGATATTTGATGAAACCAATTTTCTTTAAAGATGCAAACACTGACATAAAAATCATGCCTGGGGTATGACCTGAAAGTCCAATGTGATTTGCAGTCAGAAGTGTTCATACCCCTGGACTTGTCAGCTATTGACATCTTATTACTAAGGTCAATACCTTAAAAAATAATAATAATGAATATATAAAAATGCAAACCACCACAACAATAGAAACTAAGATATAAACTAAAAATAAAAATAAGAAAGTTGCTGCAGTTCTTTCTCCTGTCGGTTACATGCAAGAGCTATCAGAAAATTTCAAATTATCTTTGGTAAACTCCACTTTAATCAAGTAAAGTTTTCAAAAAAAGTTGATCAGTTTAAATGAAAACCTATTTTTCATGATCTAGATGAATTTTGAAATTGCCTTACTTTGACATTCATAGCTGTTTTGTTTTAAGTAAGCCCTATTTAACATTTATTAAAATTAAAATGAATTTTTGTTAAAATTTGAGAGTGTTAAGCGGCATGAAAGCTTCTTCCTCCAGATTCTGTTTCCAAAACTTGAGAGACCTTTGCCCTATCACAATTAAGGAATTAACAATGCCAAAAGTAGATTAAAAAAAGAATTCTGACCAACTGCATTTGCAGCAAGAAGTACTGGGAAACAAGAGAGTGACCTCCAAATGTGGGGATTTCTCCTAGGAGAGACTCTAAATGAGCAACAATAAGCAGAGGAACAATTAAAAAAAAAAAAAAAAAAAAAAAAAAAAGTGGTGCAATATGATCATTCTTTCTATGCTTAAAAAAACAACCAACCAAAAAACAAACAAACTGAAACACAGCAAATGGTGCCAATTATGCTGACTGCCACTAGTATATGAATTCAAAAACCCAGTATTAAAAGTAAAATTCAGAATAAGTTAAATAAGGAAATGATGCTGTTCAGAGCAAATCTAAGTCTTATAACTGTTTTGTAACTGGTAGAAAATATGTAGATGTAGGATAAAATACTCTCAAATACTCTCTGCTTGCCATTAACTTTTAAGAGAAAAACATACATGCAAAGTGAGCAGAAAGGCTCACATGCAGGTGCCAACAGAGATGCAGCACACAGACAACTCAGAAGCAGTATGGGGAAATCATTACCCTCCCTCCACTGAAATACAATTACTGAGGAGCAATCACAGCATAAAAAACAGACATCAAAGTGCTGAAGGAAATGAAACTCATGCTGGAAATGAAGATGGCTCTGGTGTTAGACATGATAGTTAAGTAACAATAATCATCATGACAGAGCTTAAAGGCAAAGAAAGCGAAAGCGTTTGTCTAGGAAACAACTACTGTCCTGGAAGACAGCACCTTGATGATGGTAATGCTGCTCTTATGCTTCCACACAGCATTAAATACATCATTTGTGAAGCTCAGGTGAGTTTCAGGTTAGAATAAAGCCAAGACAAGACCAGAGCATGCTGACAGGATTTGATGCGTTGTAGAGGCAATGCAAATAGGTCTAGTCTCAAACATTTTTTCAACAAGAGTGGAAATTGCTACCCTAAAACTTTAAATTTACTCTTATTAGTGACCATAGTTACACTATTCAAATCAGTGACCACAGGATTGAACTCAAGACACCAGCAGAGTTATGTCAGGTCAGAATAAGGCATCAGGAGCTCATCAACATGGCCAGGGTTCCTAAGACACGGTGAGCAGCGACACTCGAAAGGTGTGGAACTAGGCAGGAAAAATACAGGATTAACTACACAGCATTTCTAGCTGAGGGAAGAGCAAAGATCTTTTTGCTGCAACCCATAAATGCTTTATCTTAGTAGACATGACCAACTAGGTTTGGGGAAACCTGATGCCACTACAGTGACTAGAACAGACATGGCAATGAGGTAGACTTGGTGTTGCAACCTGCTTTTTCAGAAAAGACAGGTGATTTTGGCCTCTGCACAGGTATGAGAATTTATACATATCACTTTTTACCATAACTGAGCAGGTAATTAACAAGGCTGAAAACGGATGTTGTAAGACCATTGACATAGTGCTAAAGAAGTATGCAAGTATGTATGGCAGCTGCTCTCAAACCTACAGAGCCTGTGCAGGGAGAGCTTTGCCTCATTAGGCAAAAACACCACAACTCCAGCATTTTGAGAGCTCACAGCAGAGAAAGGGGTATTCCAGAAAGCCAAAGTCATCAAGTGAAGTACGTCTCCACACCACTGCCATCTGAATAAAAACATAGGCTGGAGAACAGTCCATATGCAACAGCTATTTACAGGTGTGCCCCTCACTTCCCACAAGTGTTTTGAGATGTGGAGGAAACGCAGTAGGTGCAATGACCTTTTTGAGATGCGATTCACATTGCTCACATTCATCTGTGATTCTAACCCTCAGCTGCAGGTGGCATGGAGCTGCACCATTGCAAACAGAATCGCCCTAAGCTTCCTGTAAGTTACAGGTGTTCACAGATAGGAGGATGGTCTGGATGTGCTCCTGTGGAGCTATGTGAGGATGCTTTTGGACCTAAGTTTCTACCACTTCCAGAGGCTATCAGGATAGAGAGAGGGATGTTTGAAACATTATGCCTATAAAGTCCATAAACATAAAGCCTATAAAGTCCATTTCTTACCAACTTTAATGCTATTTGAGAACTTCCCCCTGTTCCAACCAATGTGTTTTTCTCCACAAATATTTCTCCGAAGGCTTTAAAATAATTCACAGCTCAGCGTTCTCTCCCCTTGGAATTTGCTAAGCGTGCATTAGCAAAGAAATCAACAATGTATCTGCATGACAATTACATTTTAAAAAGCATAAGAAGTTCTGCAGAGCTGAGTGTTCGTCCATTCCTTCTTTGACTGTGGTTTTGCATTTTGACCAATCAAACTGAACTAGAGCTAGAGCTGTTTGATTTCAGTGCAGCTTACCAGCATCCCCTTCTTAATTTTCCTGCAGGTGATAATTCCCTTAAATCAGCACCAGATGCTTCTCTTAAATAAAAAAATAAAAGTAAATTCTTGCAGGCTTTTCCCTGAAAACAATGAATTTTGGAGTTTACATTGTTTCTTTTTCTCCTTCATTTTATAGTTAATCTTTTTCTTCAATGACCCTAAACCAACAGGCTGAGTTTTCCCCATGGGCTGTTGATGGTATTAAGTGGACTGTTCAGCAGCTGTGCCCTGCTGCCTGCCCTATTGATTGGTTTCTCACATTGCTCTTAATAGGTTTATTGATATTTTGGATTCATTTTGTCCTGATTTTTGTCAGTCTTCACATTTTCACAGTCAGGTTCCCTTTTGCTTGAGGAATGGATTAGCAATTAGTCCTGCTCTTAAAAGCCAAGTTCTCTTACTAATGGTTTAGCCATTGGCATGTATGTGTGTGTGTGTGTGTGTGTGTGTGTCAAATACACCTCCAAACTAGTTTTTGTTGTTTTTGTAGATTTCACTTTATCATTCTTGTTTGACAGTGCTTTAAAATTATTTTTATTTGTGATGCATTTCAACATCCATGGATTTTGAAATCCTTTGCTAGCATTAACTGACACAGCATTCATGTTGTTACAAAGTAATGCTGCTTTATTCCAGCCAAAGATCTGTTTCTTTGCCTTTAAAAAGAAAGAATAACAAATAAATGTATTTCAGTCTAAACTGTTACTTGTTTAAGACTCTTACAGAACAGCAGAAAACAGATCCAAAGAAAATATTTGTCCCTATGATTTCAGAGGCTATTGAAATTGTCTTTTGATAAGGTTCCAGAAGCTGCACAAAGTATTAAATGGGTTTGCTGATCACTGACAAATATCATGTCATAAATGTTTCTTGTATGTTCATTACTTCCATTGATATTGAATAATTTTAAAAGATTATATGCTTATTTTCCATTGTCTAAGTGGTGCTCTATTTGGTTCAATTTGGAAGAATTAAGATATAGTTTATCTTACTTTCTTTTGTTGACATAAGAACCAACCTCATTTATAACCCTAATTTTCAATTATTTTTATGACCTTTCTCCAGGACGTTATTTCAAGTACTATATTGCTTTACACTTCTGAAACAATCTTGCTGTTTAGGTTTATCACCTTGTAGCTACTGTTCCTTACAAATTTATGCTAACAAGGTGCTTTGCAATAATCAATGTTCTTGAACAACTATGAGTGTCACCTGTTGATTAAAGCTGAACAAAACCGACTCCGTCCTACTACATTAAACAACTACAAAAGGTTACGTTACTTTAAATTCCTTCATTTACTCTGTTGAGTAAGACAGAACTTTGTGCACAACCAAGATGTAAAAAACATTTTCTCACATTCAAAATTTATAATCAAACCCAATTTAGAAGACACTATTCTATTTTCCTATTTTAAATACTTATGGAGCAAAATTGCTCATGAAGTTGATGGAAATTTTACCTCAGTCAATCAGATTTTCATCCTAGTATTTGCAAAAATTCTGGGCCTGGGGAAGAATCAAGAATATTTTTTATTTATGAAAGATAATTTGGAGGAAATTAAAGACCTCATAATTTGCACTATAGAGTCATTAAATTTTTAGAAGATTTACAACTCCCAGTCACTTGCTGGGAATTAATGCTGGGGTGTCTCTTATACTAGAGTAGGCCACAATAAAAAAATCATAGGTTGAGTAATGGCAAGATCTTTTCACGTGTGTTTCTCCCTCTGCACCCCCAAATCTTAGAGTTTTTACAAATATGCCTTCAGTCAATTTCAAATATGTGCTTTTGTACATAACCATATTCCTTTCACTAGCATCCTCCATGTTTCTCAGACAATTTTCATCTGCTTTTAAAGTAAATGAATTCTTCAGCAAAGGCACTACTCAACATCTGGCGCAATGAAACCCAAAATTTGAGGCCTGTGGGTTCTCCCGTAAAACAATTAAAATGTATTGGAAAAAGTAACATTTCTCCAGGTGTTTCTCAAAGAGTAGACAACAGTAATATATATATATAATATATAAATAAAATTCACGTTTCTAGAACATAAGTCCATTTACATGTTACATTTATACATTAAGTTGTACAATTTTTAGCTCAGTTGGAACCAA
Source organism: Netta rufina (assembly GCF_964035555.1). Lineage (NCBI taxonomy): Eukaryota > Metazoa > Chordata > Aves > Anseriformes > Anatidae > Netta > Netta rufina. The sequence goes on along the minus strand of NC_140127.1, from coordinate 34,661,141 downwards.
GACCATGTCTGCCTTTTGTTTACACAGCAGGATTAAAACAGGAGGATAAACGAGGGGTTCTTGGCTGGCTGAGGATTACAGAAATAACACAAAGACCTCATAAAAACAGATAGCATCCTGCCTCATATTTGCAGCTCTGAAAAGCTAACGTTTGGCAGGCACTCACACTGGTTAAAGCTTCCTTATTTGGGAGAAAAAAGCAGTAATGCTAAAAAGGTTGAGAGAGAAACAGCGTTCTGTGAGAAGACTTAAGTTCAGATAAGCTAAATCAGACATATATTAACTGGGCAAGCACCAAACTGATGGTTTGATAACCACTGCTTCCAGTAGAAGACTTTGGACTCTTTGAAACGTGTTTCCAGTCAATTTTTATCAGATGTCAGGATTTAATACCTGAAAACAGAGTGCCCAAACTTCCCCCTGCTGTGAAGCCTGGAGTGTTACGGCTGCACTGGCAGGGAGCAGAGACCCTCCTTCTCCATTGGGTTTGTGGCTCTTCTCACAAGAAGGAAGGAGGCAGTGCCAACTGCCAGGCAATAGGCAGCTGCATGCTCCTGGAAGACACGATGCTCTAAAACTGTACCAAAAGTGCCAACAGTAGGGCCCAGCGTTCAGCCTGTATCATGTTGGAAAATTACCTGCCATTTCATAAAACCTCATCCTCAGAAGAATCACTGGTTTGAAAAGGGCCTCCAGAAGTTATCCGGGCTGTCTCTCTGCCATGAGGCAAGATGGTGTTCTGTTTCTCTGTTTTTCTCCAGTGTTTCACCACCCTGTATGACTTTCTAAAGTCTAATCTGAGCCTTCCTTGCTGCAGCTTCAGCCCATAAGACTTACTGTCCTACCCCATGCAAGTGTGGAAAGAAGTTACCCTCTTCATCTTTGCAATGGCCTTTCATTCAGAGACAGTGCCTACACTGTAGGGCCCAGCATTTTCAAAAGCAAAGACTTCAAAGACTTTCTTTGTAGCTGGTGCTTTCTAGCCAGGCGATCTCTTTTGTTGCCCTCCTCTGGAATCCCACCTTTACTTGAAGGGCGAAGCCCCAAACCTGACATTTTGTTCAGGCCCAGCCATTACCAGGCACAGCAGAACAGTGACACTGCTCCTGTCCTGCATGCTCTGCTCTTGCTGTCATGGCCTGGTGTGAGGAGCCCCTTTTCACAGCAACGGTTTCAACAGCAGAGTGTTAATACAAATCAGAGTCATTTTCAGACAAAAGGAAAAGCATAAAACTCATACACAGATGCTTGTATACAATCTTGTAGGTGTTGCATTCTCACCCTGCCAGGGGACATCTTTGGTAAAAACACTCCATGGTAACTTTTCCAACCCAAGTCTTACCAGTAGTAACAAGCTACATCTACTGACCAGCTGTAGGGATCCAGTCCAATCTATCCCAAATAATGTAAGAACTACATAGGTTTGCAAAAAAAGACAAGGCTTCCTTGCATGCTAACATTTTCAGGCACAATTAATCTTTTACATGAGTTATGTATTTTTGAACACAGATCTTTTGCAGGTCAACTCAATTAGAGTTTCAGGTGGATTTTGTAGAAGTCTCACTAGATGATTAAAAATCCCCCAAACATGAGTACATCTCTTCTGGTAAGAACATCTTAGACATTAAAACCTGAACTCAAGTGGAAAGCAAAGATAAAGATAATCCTGAAGAAAATAAACAAACAAACAAAACAAACAAACAAAAAAAAAAAACACAACCAAACAAAAATAACCAAACCAAACCAAACTATGTTTCTGCAGCTGTCATGGCAGTCACGGAATCCAGGAAGCTTGAAGAAAAAGATAGTGTACCCTTTAGAATACATTCTGTCATGGTCAAGAGGACCTACAGTGATGCCGACACTCTCAGATACTGTCACTTCACAACATAACCCCTGGATTATACGTAACAAGATCTCGGGAATTTGTGATCGAGCAACTTCTCAGACTATACTTGTGCCAAGATAGTAAGACATTTACAACAACCCCTCTGCTTGTTTTTTACTCCCTGCTTTCTCACCTATCAAAGGCTGTTCAAGGACTTGGGGTTAGGTTATAGAAGTGGTATACATAGCATTTGAGGTGCAAGTTTCATATATGAAACACTATTATTCCCAGTCTAAGTGCAACAATGCTGTGCAAAGCAATTGTACAATGTGTTGCTCATTAGTTTCTTTTTGCTCTCATTAAGAAGTAGGAACAGACTCTTTTGCTCTGTCCAAGGCAGTTCAAATCATTAATCTTTGCATTGGACACATTTGACTTGAGTCCAAAATAAGTCAGAAAAGCTGGCTAGAAAAATAATGCAAGAAGAGAGAAAGCTTCTGCACCCAAAACTCAGAAAATGGTGAAAGAGGTTTAAACTGGCACATTCCTAACTAAAAATTTCAATAGTCACAGCATAAGTTTTTTACTTTCACAGAACACATAACAGGAATATCTGCAGAAGAGAATTTTACATTAATTCTATTTTGGCATCTCCTCAAGAGGTTTATTTGCAGTTGAGGAAACTTTACGCAGTGAAAACATATCCTGACAAATTTTCAAAAGCTCTGCTAAAAAAAAAAAAAAAAAAAAGGAAAGCACAATCAATCATCTATGAAACATGGCATTAAAAATGAGATTGAAACATGAAATAACTGAGTTTGGAACAGTTTTGTATTCAACTCATTCAGTATAATTTCTGAATTTGAATAAATTCACACACTTGCTGTTATTTGATATATTGATCAATTGTTATACTGATAAGTAAAAGAAGTTTGCATTGATATTGAAGAAAGACTCAAGAAAGTAACCTGTCTCATTGCACATCCACCTCCCTACCCCACCAAAATAAAATTAAATAAAAATAAAGCCATAAGACTGTGGCTTCATATCACACTGATTCGTTTTACATATGAAATACCTTTTAAAAGCTCCCAAGTCAGTAGCATAAAGGCAACGTGCAGTTGGCAGCCTTGCTGAATCAACCACAAAGAATTCAGCAGGTTCCCAAATCCTAAACTGTAGAAGTTTGGATGCATATATCACAAGGACTGACTATGTCTCCAGGGACAGGTTTGACCAACAAAAATGACAAGTTTTAAAATAACTTGTCCATAGGAAAAATAAATAGCTTGGAATATTCTTGCAGAACAAGAACTCAGCGTGGAGTTGTTACGTTGTTCCCGAGCACTTCATTCACTGCCGCTAGGAAAAAGAGCAACATGGTGCCTTGCTTCAGCAGGTGAGGTTGGGCCACTGGCAAAGGTTTTTCTCTCCCCACCCATTCTTGTCACACTTGCACGTGATGAGGTTGTGTTGGGACTGCATCTGCCACACTCCCGGCTCTCCCCAGGGTGGAGTTCCCCCCAGATTTGGCTTTCTATCTCCACATTTTCTTGCTGTAGCCCCACTGTCTCTAGTTTGGTGGTTTCAGAAAACACAGAGAGGCTGAAAAGAATCAGCAAACTCTGGAAAATCTCTGAAGCTGGGAGTGGGTAAGGCAGACACAGGGTTCTTGCAGTAGTTTATTTATGTAAGTTTGGCTGCTGGGACCAGCTTGTACACAAACACAGCATGACCAGAAGTGACTTAAGGGCTGACTACTTTTTATATTCATGCAGGATTCAAGAGAGCTAAAACTTGAGCACTGATATATTTATTTTTCTTTTTTTGTAGAGCAAAAGATCTTCTGAAAAGACGAGTAGGCCATGGTTTGTCCCTTTTGGAGTCCACAGTCCTTTTGGCTAAAGTAACATGCTGAAGCAACTGGTAGAGAAAAGCAGCAGTTCAATCTGTCCCTAAATTTCAGTTAGTTAGACCTGCGGTTTTGGTTCAGCAAGAAAACTCTGTGCTATTGCAGGAAACTGCAGCAGCAAAAGAGAAGTTTGGAACACATTTTCTGAAGAATTTGCAATGCATCTGGCATTTTCTTCTATAAAACAGCAACGCATATTTCTTACGTGTACACAGAAACAAACAGATGCACACAAATGCTTACATACAACTTGCAGGAGAAAAAAAAAATCATTCCCTGATTGTTTTCAAAACCCACCAATTATCCTAAATGCCTTTGTAAACAGATCTGTCTCTGAATGCCTTCGTAAGGTCAAAGTTCAGTTGTGTACTCTTTAGTTAATTTTCTGTGTCATAAAACTTGAGATCAGACACTATTTAGAACGATAAAAGCAAAAGACTAGAAAGAAAACTATAGATTATAGCTCATGATAAAAGATATAGTAATGTGTCACATGGAAGAGTCCAGCGTGTATTTATTTCTGAAGAGCCTGGAAGCAATTATTAAAGCTGAAAAGCTGTGGTTTTAATGTATGTGGAAAATTATTACATGTCAAAGAGATCCAAATTCATGATTTAAGGATATTAAGTAAACCAATCATTTGATTAGAATTGCTCTACGCAAAAGCATGTCAAGAACATTTGAGAAAAGCAAATGTAGAAACTGTAAAAAAAAAAAAAAAAGGGTAAGAAAAAAGAAAAGAAGTTGAATTGTGAAACATGCTTTACTAATAAACAAATGAAATAGTAGAGGTCTGGAGAGGCTCCCAGCAGTGAGTTACATCATTTATTGCAATGTTTGACTGAATTTCAGATGGACCACAGTCCATTTGAGTGCAGAATGTTCTTTGTATAACATTAGCAAGTCAATGGTGGGCTCTAAATAAGAGGAAAGGATTCATCATTTACCATCCCTTTTGCAGCTTTCTTTTCATTACAGCAAAAGGCTGTTTCAATTAGAGCCACGCAGATTCCCTGCACTGAGTTTGGTTCAAAGTGATTTATGCAATGCCAGCATCCCCAGGGACTAGCTTCCCTGCAGGCCGAGGCTCTCCCACTGCTGGGACTGCAGTTTATTTGGGTCGAGCTGTGCTTGCCATCATGCCCTTTGGCTCTCTTGAGAGCATTGGTTCTTGGTGATGAGCCTGAGCTGACCTCCACAGCGAGCTAGGCTTTGCAGCCTGCCACCCTTCAAGGCTGGACCCTGAGGCTATTGCAGTGCATCTGAAATGCACCCCCGGGGCAGCTCCCTTTTTAACTCCTGAGGGGTGTCTGCAGTTCGAGCACACGTGCACTGTTCTGTGGTTAATCACTTCCTTCTGCCTTCCACCTCCCCTGTTTTCCAGCCATGATAATACAGGAAAACCAAATACAACCATTGTTCTTCAGGTTATATAGGCAGGCACATTGACCCAAAGGTATCCAGCCTGTTTAGAAAAGCCTATTTAATACACCAAAGCTCAGCATACCTAGCTATATCTCATATAGCACAGACAAAACAGATGACTCAGGCCCGAAATGGATTGGAAGGGGCATTCAGACTGGAAACAAGGAAAAAAAATACAACAACACACCAAGATTTGAAATCGTGACTGTGCAGCATTAGCAGTCATCTTCATTCTTGGAATTAATTCAATATACTTGCCTCACACAAGGAGCCAAGGCATGTCACAAATAATCTATTCCATGTCCTAACAGCCAAGTATAAAATACTTTCTACAAATTGATTTGATGTTAGACTCTCATCTGCAATTAAGGGCAATATTCAGTAGTTGACTGGTAAAAATTAAATAGGATCTGAGCTAGATGGCACATGCCTGCTCTCTGAGTACTTAGCAGTTTACAGCAGAGGTAGTCATTCTGTCCATTGCTGTTGGAGTACAATAAAAGTAGCTGATGAAAATCCACGAGGCAGCAAGCTTTGTCAGGGAGCTCACAACTGCTAAGGGGGCACTACCAGCTCCTGTTCAACACTGAACAGCACAGAGACCTCAAGACAATAGTTTCAAAAAGCATACCACTTTGTCATAGTTATGACTAAGATTTCTACATCCTCTTTAGACAGGGAGGCATGCTGGTTTATTATTCTTGCTTGTTCTGCTTTGTTTCTGTAAGGTAAACTGGGAACTATGGCATTCCTTTCAAGCATATCAGCTGGAAGTTGGCTACAGGCTGGACCTAAAGAAGAAATTGTCATGGAGCTCTTGGAGTGGTCTCCAGCAAACCCCTGTTTGCTTCAGTACTCTGTTCTATCCAGAACTAGCATGTTAGAGATGAAGGGATCCATTGCAGAGCACACATACACAGAGGGAAAAAATTAGTGTTATTTTAAAGCAAATTATTATACTGAGAAAGGAGCAGTGTGACTGCAACCTCTATGAATCCAAGCTATGGGTACTTTAAGACATACACTGAAATAGAACTTAACATGCAGGAACCTATTCCTATTCCAGCAAAGCAATGCAGACAAAACTATTAAATAGATATACTGAAATGTAAAGAAAAGCAGCGATTAAAGCACCAAAGGAAAACATGCCAGAGTTTTGCAATGGCAAAAATATTCTGAAGAAAACAAAGGGAGCTGAACTGAAAGAAAAATGAAGAGTTTAAAAATGGTTCTTAAATTGCTTCATCTTGACTTTTTTCAATTATATTCAGAATTGAGAGAGAATCACAATCCATACTGCCCCATACTAAAGGCAAACCAAAACATGACATTTCCCCACCTCTGGTAAGTGACCAAGGCTTTCCCTTTAAAGGATTAAAGACATTTAAGAAGGAACAGTCTTCCTTATACCAAAGTCCTAATTGAAAGCATATGGCATGACCTGAAGCAAAATGTTAATTAAAACCACTCTACGTTTCTTTTCCAAAGTCCTTTTGTTTGACTTTTATAGATTAATTTGACACACTCCCTTCCCTTGCCTGGAAAGTTCTGGGGTTTTTTGTTTATACTGTACAAAGCATGAAATTATTGTCCTTAATGCTTTGTTCTTCATAGCTGCATGAAATTGAGTAACATTTTGAAACATATTTGTTAGATGATGAAGGCCAGAGTTGACATATAAAAAACAAGTGAGTGCATCCATTTGCATGCGCAGAAACCCATACCCAGTATATGTGAAAATGAGCACTGCAGTAACTAATTGATATTTTGTCTTCAATGCACCTGTACTATCAATGAATACAGCACGTGTGCATTTTTCTGATGGCAAGTTAGAAGCTGAAGGGTTCTTTGTATAAGTCCCTTGGATCACCACCCAAGATAAATACTTTCCTCTATTTATAATACGCAAGAAAGTCAGCTTCATCTTCCAAGGCTTTAAAGAAAAGCCACCCCAAATTCAGTGTTCCAAAAGTACTTGCTCTCTCTCAGGTCATACAGCCTTTTTTTTGCCTCTCTTTTTCAACTGAAAATCATGAATCTGAAAGGACATCATACCCCAAGAGCAATGCCACTGAAAATCAGCTCCATTCTAATTGTGCATTCTTCTAAACGCTCAGGTTCACAAAGATTGCCATCATTTAAAGCACAAAACATTAGCTCTGTACTTTTTGTCAGCCAGGAAGTTTTCCTGTGTCTGATTACAAAAGAACTCAAAAATCAGCAGTAAAATCATCCATATGTAAACCCCAAATATTCCCTCTCTACTTCCCCAGAGGGAACTAGATAGTGAGGCTGGGGGAGAATCGTGGAGTTACCTTTTAGGAAAACCTTTGCTTGGAGATTTGGACTTTGCTAATGGATAATATTTTATACACCTGTGAAATACTTTTATATACTTAAACAGTATTTAAATAAATGAAAGCTGTAAAACAGTCATGGTGCTCATGATGCTTGGCTGGAAATTGCACTGTTTTTCATATTTTGAATAAAAATTACAAGAATGGACATCTCTGTAGAGTTAGGCTTAAACTAAATTTTTCAAACTGGTGAAAATAAATGACTTGAGAATGTTTTGTCACCACATTCACCATGAATTCTGGTTCACTGGTAGTTTACAGCCATGATATAATAAAAACAAAACAGATTATAGCGTTTTCTAGGGCTATCTCTTGCTTTTAATTTTGTTTCAGAAAAATGAAAAGAACATTAATTGAAAATGTCTCTTTTAATTCCTCCTTTCATATTAATTCCAAATCAAATAGCAGCTTCAAGTGCAGCTACATAATCAAATAGTTAAATTGTAAGTCAAGACTGCAAACAACTTTAATTTTACACATAATGTAAAGGAATTCATAATTAAGACAGAGACATGGGCTTTTTTAGGCATTGAATGATTAAATATTAGGGTGGATATTGTGAATTTGTAATTTGTAATTTTTTTCTCTCTTCAGACAGACTAATTTCCAACATCTAAATATAATTTCTTATCATGTTTACTTTCAGAGATTCCTTTCTTCATCCTTCTACATACATTGTAATTAAAAGCTTGTATTAGTCTGGTTAAATTAGGCTTCAACCTTAAGCAAAAATAAAAATAGCTTAGTTTTTGGAGGTAACTAGGATACAGAACCCCTGTTGTAGTCATAAGGTGAAAGTTTCACCAGAACCCCTGATAAGTCCAATTGGTTTTCAGCCAGAGTGATGACAACAATTAGGAGAGCATTTTTTATGTCAGTGATTTTACTCTGGGTGACTGAAAACATCCAGACTCCCTTATCAGGACACCTTCTGTCATTTTCCATCCTAGAAATAAAATGTTTTCTTGGAAATGCGACAATTAGCAATCTGCTATGGACTGAAATGAAGTTTAGTCCTCATTCATATTTTTGCTGGGTTAACTATTACAACAGTTTCTTCCCTGTATTATCTCTTACAACACCTACTACTGGCTCAGGTCTTGGTCAGCCTGCCTTATTCTTTACAAGGAAAGAGGGAGCTGGAGGGACAATCTCCTCTTGCTGTCCTACAGTTGATCTCTTGCTCCCTCATTCCACAACTCTAAGAACTAAAGCATAACGAGAAAGCATGAAGTTTAACAGTAAAATACTATCCAAAAAAAAGTGAAGTAAATATAAATCATTTTCTAAACTGTTAGTGTTCTCATCTAACATCAGCATGCTTTCAAATTACAACACTCTTTTCACAAAACAAATCTGCAAGTTGTGCCATTTTTCATAATTTCTTTGCAACTAATAATTTCTAAATAATATACAATTTTTCTGTTCTGAGCCTATGAAATGTCTGGAGAAACGCTTTAATTTTCAGAAAGATAACTCACTTTATGAAGTTAAAAAGCTGATGTTTCTTTTGGAGCATGAACTGAGACAGCAGGACATAAGGCAATTGATACGCTAAATGGAAGAATATCTGCTGCAATCAACAAGTAACCCAACCAGTTACACTCAGAAAAGGAAAGTGTGCAACAAAAGGATGACAGACTGCACAGGAAGGTATCCCAAGAGTCAGCAAACAGCTCCCTGGAGGATCTTTACGTCTCAATTATATGTCTCAGCTGAGCAGTGTCCATGGATCTGGAAACTAAAATGGTCTCCCCTCTTTCCAAAAGCCCCTGAACCTTCAGTCTCTGCAAGATAAAAATGGTCCTGGACATGTTAGAATATATGAATGGCTGTGCTATTTCAGATCAACAGTACATCTGGCCCTCAACCTCCAAGCAGAAGGAGCACAGGGCATTTTCTGAGTTTCTTGTGGTTTATCTTCTCTGTTAACCCAACAGGTATGTCATCCAAGCACCTGCTTCGTTTCTCTTAAAATCCATGTTGAAGTAAAAGGTATATATTTTTGATAAGGAGTCCTATAGGTCTACTACCTGCTTGCTTTATCTAGTTAAGAATTTGCACAATGCATCACAATCTCATTAATGTGAGTTATTTTGTTGTTGGTTTTAATTCTTCTTTGCTTTTTACCCCCAGTCCTACATTTGGACAGTTTCCAAATCTTGATGTTTCTTCCTCCAAAGAGCTTCAGACCTCTACCCTGCAGGTAAAACCTGATGTCCACAGTTCCGTGACCATCCAGCTTCACTGATGCAAATTCCTCTTTCTTAACACCAATGCTGCTTTGTCCAGTACTGATGAAATAGAGCCACAAAGATGCTAGGAAGAACAGATTAACCACAGAAGCCACCGGTAGATTTGGAAGTCACACAGCAGGAAAACTCCTGTTCATCCCAGGCACCCTGGGCTCTAGAGTATGGCCAGCACAGATTGAGTCTTCAGTTACTGCTGCTGCCAAACTCCCACAGAGACTGTATAATAGGAAATATTCAGAGGCTTGTGATACTGCCAAATTTAAGCAGATTCCTGACCCCAGGCTCCCCAGCTTCTCAATCAGATGGTTGTAAGATTTTTCTAACCATTGGCTAAACAATATCCTTTGCCTTAACCTTGTTCTTTGAATACTGAACCTATTCCAAAATAATCAGCCTAAGGCTGATGCTAGTTATGGAGAATTCAGGTCCAATTTTTCCAACTTATATTCTACTATGAAAAAGGTTTCATAAAGGAAAGTGTCAGGCAGCTTTAATGACAGCCACCTCTGCCAGCTGCACCTATAACAACTTTTAGTAGTAATAAGAATCTTATCTTTTGTTTTCTCAGCAACAGACCATCTTGTTTTGTGTTGTATTGTGTGACGCTGCAAACAGTTCATGCAGGCACTTCCAGATTAACTGCAAGCCAAGGTTTCAATGCAAATCTTTTTTGATCTCCAGTTGCTAAATAGTTTCTAAATTAAAATAAAATCAGCAGGTTTTTTTTTAAGTGCATTCTTAACTCTGTCTTATTTGCTGCAGCAGAACCTGAGGGCACTTAGAATAGTATAGTAAAATATTATCTCTTTCTCTGTAATTTCCATAAGAAACCATGAACTCAAGGAATTTTAAACATCAAGAGTAGTACTGAAGGTACTTCATTTAGTTCTTAGGTTTTTGTTTGTTTGTTTTCTTCTTCCCTTTGCAACAGATTTGAGGAAAGTGCATTTCTCTTGGCACTGAGTAAAATTATAACTAAATCATTTCCTTCTTCTTTCTCTCAGGGCAACAATCATTGACTTCCTCTCATTTTAAGGTAGTTGGATGACACAATTCAAATTTAATTACTCTTTCTGCATGATAAACTCCAGTTCTGTGAGCAAATAAGCCTAATTCTCAAGTTTGGCTAGACAGTAGCAATGTAATAGGCTTTTCAACCCCTTGTGTAGCCTGTAGCTTTTGAAATCTTTCCTAAATGACAAAATAGCTTCCCCTACCATAGAACTTTCTCTTAACACACTTACTAAATAGATACCTAATCCCTAAAAAACAATAAACCTAATCATCTGGCTGCCAATGACAACTTCTGCTGTCAGAACTACATGATGTGCAACCACAACAGGTAAATGGCAATGTCAAGGGTGGCTTTCAAATTAAGGTTTACTAAGCAAGGATGTGAATTGTCACAGTCATTCTACATACATTACAGTTTCTCTCCTGAGTAAGATTTTCCAGTCTCTGAATGGTTGTAGCAATCTAATTAGTATAATCACTGGATACAAATATCTGGATGGCAAATTCTGACAGGGTAGCTTGTGCTGGCTGTATAAACTCACACCTTGTAGTACACACTACTTCCCTGCCCAGATTCTAACTGGTACAGCAGTATTAAAGAAGAAGAGAATTCTTATAATTTTTACTTCTCAATAGCATACAAAAACAGGAATTTCTATCCTCTAATTTCTCTTTGGAAAGATCTTTGGTACTGAGCAAAACACAGAGCTTTGCAGTATTAGGAAGTAACTTTCAGTACACCTCAAATATACTCACACTTTTCCAGAAGAAAGAGGCCAGGCAAAGACAAGGGGCATCTCTACTCAGTCACGTTTTCAAGGAGGCCATTCAATTATTCTGCTCATAGGCTGCCAATGCACAAGCACTAACAGTTGAAACTCCCTTGAGAAAATATGACAGAAGCAGAAGATTCCTCAGATGAGAGGCCAAGAGCAGCATTTGACAGATATGTTCAATCTGTGAGAGTCAGATGGAGGGAAGTATGAGAAACAGTTTGGGCCACGTGAAACAGGCAACTTAGCCCTACTTTTCCTTCCAGAAGTTTTAACCATGAATCCCAGTAGCTGTTTGTCTCTTTCTTGCTTGGTCTGAGGAAAGTATCAAGCAGGTATCAGACTTGTGCCAGCTCCAGTTTCTTTCAATGAGAGCTACAAGAGATCATCACATCTCTACTAATACAGATTTTAACATTAAAATACCAAAGTAAAAAACAAACAAACAAACAAAACCACAATTGTAATGAAAAAAGTAAACTAAAACCTCAAGACATTAAGAAAAATAAAACTGGTAATTTTTTAAAAAATAGCACAATAAAATTAAGCAACATTGAATTTTGACTTCACTGTTCAGGAAGGGCCCATTTTTGAGCTGGACCCATTTTATTTATCCCATTTATTTCTTAAGCAAGTGAATTTTGTATCCACGTTTTCTAGGAAATTCTAGGTAGCAGTACAATAGGGTTTCTCTGCATAGGCTGGGTAAAGAGTCCATCTTGTTCAAAGTCTGTTGCACCAGTGAAAGATGTCACTATTGTCACTGGTTCATTCAGTTTTCACATGCCACAAACTGTTTGACAGATTCATATTTACCATGAAAGCTCCAAGATCCTTCCTGAGACACTACCAAAGAAGTATTAGACAGCAAGGATGCTGTTGTTACAATGTGCTTACAAAGACAGATAGCACATTGATATTTAATTACAATGCTTTAAATCAAGGCTAGCTGGCTGGCTGTGAGAATATAAGCCAAATCCTAAACCATCACAAAACCAGCTGGCTGACAGCATTCAGAGTTCTTGTTTTGTTAGTTTTTTAACTAACCCGAGCAACGTGTCAGAGAATTCTCCAGTCACCCACTTAAACAGGCAACCTTCAGAAGAAGTTGTACAACACCAAGGCACAGACTTTCCTTTCCTTTTCCTGCTTATTTAAACAAGAAACTCAGAAGAAACTGCACATTGCTTTTAACTAGTCAAGCTCTGAGAGAGCAGCACGGAAATAGAAAAAGGCAAAATTGAGTGTATTTGCATACATCACATGAAATTAGGCTGTGTTGCAGCACATGGTGCACATGTATGCATTGAATGTCAGCTGAATTACATTCTCAAGGTGACACCGGTCCTTGTCTTGCCAAATTTGATACAACTGACAAGCATTTTCATGTAAGGGGGATATATCCCTCCCATCACCTTGTCAAGCTGAGTGAAGGCAAACTCTAGCATATTCCTTCCTCCAGTGATGAGGAGTTTTGGAGTCGTTACAAGTCATAAAGTCACATGGTAGCAACGTGCCCTGCATGCCAGATGAGCTCAGCCAAGGCTGAGGAAACTCCAGGCCCAGCCCTTGCAGCTCCTGCTCAGATCCAGCTCCAGAGCTTGGCTATCTCTGAACTCTTTTGTTTTTTAATGTACCTCCAACATTTTCACACCAACTGTAAATACAGTTGGTCAGTCTCACTGCTGCTTCCTTTTTCATTAGACAAGCATCTCTAACAGCTCTTTTTTACCCAGGGTATTCCCAAACACAGTGATCATTGACAGTGATCAATGCTACCCTGGTGTCAGCTTTCCCTGCAGCTGTCTTCATAATGACATTGTCTTTCCTAGTGACAGTGGTAAACAACTTAAAAGGAAAAATACACTTCTTATACAACACCTTATCTATCCTAGGGTTTAATGTTTCACAGCAGAAGACTGACATTTATCATGAGCATGCTTACAGAGTGGCATGGAAGATATGAAAGCAAAATTACTGTAAAACATTTTTGTAAGGGAAAAATAATTCAAACTGCAATCCATTTTAGAAGAGGTCTGGAGAGACACTATTACTGCTCTTTGCTTCAATTATATAATCTTACCACACTGAAACTTTTGGCTTGAAGCTAAGTTCATGTTATGTGCTGATGGTAAGCATGATTGAGAATTCCAGCTAGATAGCATCATGCTGTTTTCTGTGCCCAGCAAGGTGTTACTTAATTGGATTATGTTGTAAAGGGCAGATTCTAAAATAATGGAGCAAATTCATTTCCCTTAATAATTGATTTGTCTTTAAATAGCTATTTGATTAACAACTTTGGTTATAAGTTTAAGGCAGCATAAGTCTACACAATAATAGTAATATTAAATGAAGGTCATTTGAGAGAACTGTGTGTTGTGTTGTTGTTTTTTTTTTTTGTTTGTTTTGTTTTTTTGTTTTGTTTTTTTGTGAGGCGTTAAATTGCAATTAAGGTAATCTATATCCATTTCCCAATGTCAAGAAAGTTCCTGGGAGATACAGGACATGTCCTTCTCTGACAATTCCCATTCACAAACTGAAGATTATATTATTTTCCTTCTCTTTCTCTTTGTCTGTGATAATTATAGTATGTTATTAACACTGTTAGATGAAACTGCATTTTACTATGACCTTGGATAGGACAGATTAGTGTACTAATCATGAGCAGAAACTGTTATAATAATCAAGGTAATATTTTAAAGGTACCCCTAATAAAACATTAAAGCCAAGCAAAGTATCAAACAATGGACCTAAGAGGGATTGTAGACATTGTAGTGTCTCCATTCTACATGGAAAATAAGAGAATTAACATTACCACATCTCATATGCTACATATTTTACTGTTAATGATGTAAAATAGCTAAGACTCAGGTTTTTTAGTGAAAGCAGATATAGAATGTTTTTGTATATCCACATAGTGGTGTATGACAGAAACCTGTACTGATACACAACCCTGATTCCAGAGTTTTGATCTGTTTGTTCCATCTTGTAAAATAAGCATTTTACAAGATGCAGCAGAAACAGAAAAGATACACAATCGGTTACACAAGACTGATACCTCTGTCTTGCTAAACTGTTCGAGTAATAAAACTTAAAAACACATAATCAACATAAATCCTACCTATAATGAAATATAAAGCACTTTTTTGGGGCACAGTATGTACTTGGACTATTTTCTGATTGATATAGTTACAGAAACATTTTCTTCTGCTGATACAGGGAAGATTTCAACTACTGGGAAAAACTGTAGGGTTATACTCAGAAGCAGAGATATCAGTTGAACTTTACATTTCACATTTTACCACATAGACAAAGCAAAGAAAGTGCAAGAAAGGTTAATTTCTCTATGTAGTTATCTAATTCATTTTAAGAGAAGGTTTATACATATATGTACATATAAGCACTCTGGAAAATAATCTCGATAAACTGAAATGAATTAGTAGAATCATATTAAACTTTTCTGCACGTATGCTTATCCTAAATCAAAGCACACTTAGTTCAAGAATAAGTTGATGAATCTAACTGTTGATAAATCTGTACTTGAATTTGCCTGTATACCTCAGATGGTTTTAGTTATTATGCTATTTGTTGATGTGTAAAATGTTAAATTGTTCTGTTAACCAGAAAAGAAAAAAAAAAAAGATATTCTATTGTGCATCTGCAAATGTCAACTTTTAAAATAATGCACTCATATTTCTGAAGTTCAGCTTGTTTTTCACTCCAGTTTGAGGATGATGAAACAATACTAGTTCAAGATTTATAACATCAGCTGTGTGAGTTACAAAAGCACAAAAGTGTCATTTGGAGTACACAAAGACTATAACTTTGCCTCGGTCTAACTCCAAAACAGCTGAGCATATTTTGCTTAAATTTTCTGAAAATTGGGCATTGTAGATGAGACCATGCAAAGAAAGTGTCAGGTAAAAATTTATTTAGCAACTTATGAGCAAATATATCACTCTGAAAGAGTATGTTAGAAAGACTTCATTGTTCATGACAAGGTGATAACACAAATGGATTGTAATGGAAATTTCAAAGGCAAAAATCACATAATATTATATGGAAATATGATTTCCTACACCATGACTCCATCATCTGGAAGGAGTTTCAATGCACCAGCTTCTCCTGTTTCTGCTTTTTTCACCAGAGCAATATCAAATCATTTTGACATGTATAAATTCTTAACGAAAGGTAAGTGCCATGGCCAAGGGTCAATACAACTGGGTAATTCCTTATACCTCATGTAAATTCTCTGGGCCAATAACAGTGTTGAAATGTATATTGACCTAAAATACATTTGGACGTTGAAATGCTTGCGGAGTGATTATAGTGAAATCTACACATTTCTTTCAGGAAAAGGCAACTGTATCCCCAAGGCAGTGTGCAAAGATATGATGGCACAATGTATACAATCTCCCTGAATGCAGGATCCTCACAATCTTGACTATACATAGAATTACTAAATCTTTGTTTCTTTGAAACTATTTGCTAATGTGAACTAATATTGACTTCTGCAACTATGCACAGGTCCACTAGAGCCACCAATCTCCCTAACTTCATCTTCAAGGGTGCTATACCACAGGATGAGATCCTACTATGAAAACAGTTCACATATGGAGGCGTGATACTCATGCCTTCACTAACTCCATCTTAAAGCAGATGGAAAAGGTGACTGTTCTGGACTGTAAAGTGAGCACACTTCATGAGATAATAGATCCATGTTATGAGACATATCATCCAAATTCTTACATCAGGATAAATGAAGCATTTATTGCATTCTTTCATTTGACTGCGCATAATTTGACAAAGTATAATTTAATGTATGTCAGAAGACTTGATATTCATGAAGATTCACAACCTTCTAGGACTGGATTGGATCTTCAATCCTAGAAATACCTTCTGATTTATTCACCACCTATGTTCCTGCACTGACTTCTGCTTTCTCCTACATCAAGGTGCACACCTTGTTTTAAGAGCAAGGCTTCATTACTTTTGACATAAGTAATGAAACAATTTCTGGTCAATAACTGAAAGCATGTAAGCAGAGAAAGAACCATGACAGCCAAAGAAGAATGTCAGTGGGTGGATGGTAGAAAAGTAGCCACCCAGACTAGCACGGGTGTGTGGACCAGGAGGTAGGGTGTAAATAAGAGAAGGGAATAAAAAGTATAGAGTATCCAGGTTTGTGGCTGATGTGAAAGGAAGCAGGCCTAAAATGAAACAAAGATAATCACCAGTTATCCCTTATGGTCATGGGGACTGTTCTATTAATACTGGGAAAAAGTATCTGTGCAAAATCCACCAAGAATATACAAGTCAGCTTCAGCTTATGCATCTTTCCAGCTTTGTTAATGGTAACAGTGTAATCGTGGCAGCTGGACATAGATGTTTTTGTTGTATTAAATGTTTGGTGCTTTTTTTGAAATACTTTCATACTACAGAATAGCAAATGTCACACAGTAAAGTCATTCCTTCAGTGAATGCAGATTTTTGTCCTGTGAGTGCCTTAAACTACTATTGACTTTTTTTGTTCTATAACAATTATTTTCATAATGATGTCTACCAACTCTTAATTTATAATTTATCAACAGCTAAATAAGAGGCTTTCAAATCTGTGTTGTATTGCTCAGATTGGATGCAAACCACAGGGTAGTGTTATGACTTACATATGAAGTGACTCTTAGAGTCAGATTTCTCATTGAAATACTTGTTACAGATGAATTCCAAATTAATTTTCCACAATTATTCAATGAGCTGAAATTTTATTTGTTCCCGGAATGTTCCTGCCAGTAAGTGCCTAGATAATTTCAGAAAAGCAAGTGGAAAGAAAAGGAAGTGCAGACATAGCTAACCAGGGTTGGCTCTTTTCTTCAGAGAGTCTTTCAGAAAGACTTTTTGCCTGTAATTAGAGCTGCCAACTCACATGTTTCTATCAAGATTTATAAAATTCCTCCCACAAACACCACAGCTATTGAAATTAAATGTATATCCAAGAACATTCACTTTCATTTAAAGTAAAAGTTTCTAATAATTAACTTCAGCAAACTGAAGTTCGAAACTAGAAGGTAAACAAAAATCAAAGATGTCTTATCTTTAAACACCTCATGAAGTTGAGCCAAACTAATAATTTTACTGAGGAGGGGTAAAGGTGTTACACTTCTGCAAGATCATGGTGGTCACAACTGTGATTTGGCTAGCCATATGTTAATACTCAGGTACACCAAAAGTATGTAAGCACAGCTTAAAAACAGCTGCAGTTGCAGCATGAGCAGAAATCACTTAAAAACTCTACAAATTATTTATATTTAACTGACATCCTAAAAATTGTGGAATTTCAAAAGTTGTGGGTGGTAAATGAGAAAGCCGCAAGAATGAAAATAAGTGAGTAAGATGTACAAAGTGAACAAACTGCAAGGATTTATCAGAACAAAAAGACCATTTACCAAAATTTAGATGTGCAGGTTAGCACAGATCACAGTCATCCTCAGCAATAGGCATAAATAACAAAAACATCCAGATCTTCTGTGTCTTGGCCATAAGACAAACACTCTTTACATAAAAAGTAATTACTTCAATATAAGAAACACAAATGCATTTTTCCTTTATATAAGCCACGCCTGCTTTTATTTTGAATTATTTCCTGACCAGTGCCTCCCCTGTTCCATTTTCTGGGTTCTGAAGTTAAATGTGTACTTGTGTCTGATTTGTCCCAGTTCTACCTCTGTTTAACAGAGGGGTAATCAACAGCAGGATCATTTTGCTATGCTATTTGGATTGGGTTCCTATCTTAGACCACAAACTCAGAATCACAGATACTGTGTAAAGATCTTGCACAATGTTTGCTCTTTCTTTTGGAATTAAAATATTCTCACTCTTGCCAAATACAACTCCAGATTGCCGTATGCCTGATCTCCCATGAGTCCGCGTCAGTGTGCTAGCTTCAGGACATGAATGAACATTACCTACTGACATGTACAAATTTGGAGACCTTCATAGTATGAAATTTCTGTACACTTTGGTCCAGATTCCAGCTCTCTGTTAGAAAGGTGCAGGTTGTCTCATGGGTTTTAAATTCTTCAGTGGGAAAAAGTTACCATTCCCTGCCAATTTCAGTTTAGCTGCTGCCTGTAAGGAGAAGGCTATTCTAGAATGAGGCACTCAGAAGTGACACAAGGCCATTAGCTAAGAAAAAATAAGCCTGTTGTGGTTTTTTTTGCATCATAGACAAATACTACATGTATAATCAAATTTAGACTTCTGGACTGCCACTCAAAGTGGCAAAAATATCGATCTAATCTCAGTGGAAATGCTTCTTACTTTTTCCACAAATAAATGGAATTAGCCAAATGTTTTTAACAGGCACCAAAGATGAAAAGAATAGTAAAATAATTCTAGGGTAGGAAACTGTACCAGGACTTTAGGCTTTGGAAAAGTATTAATCTCCACCAATTGAACTTTTTGCCCCTCAAAATCAGGAAAAACATTATGTATTTAAATATGACACTTTTAAACAATAAAAAATAGAGAAATGTTATCCGAGTTTTATGTTAAGTTCAAAAATACTATCTGATCCAACATTTTGCAAAATTAAATCAAGGCTAGGGTTGGTTTCAAGTTAATCTACCACTTGTGAAACTAAATAAAAAGCTAAATACTCAAACAAACACTAAAGGAAAACCAAAAAGGCCTGATGTTATAGCACAAGGTCTTTAAACAAAGAATACCAGCCGGAATGTAAGCATCCATATCCTTATTGAACAGGTAACTATCAATATAAATACAACTCAATCTCATCTCAAACAAATAGAATAATTCAAGACTTGTTTCACAGAAGTGAGTTTTTTATTATTAATTCCAGATTCTTATTATTCAGAAACACATGGGCTTACATCAGAGCACATACTGGCCAGAGCTGTATATTCTCAGCTGGTTCTGCCAGAGATTGAACAAATTACTTTCCCCATGTAGACACTTTTTTTTTTTTTCTTATTAAGTTATTCGAGCTTACCTACTTAAACTGTGAGCTCTTCTCTGCAATGACCCCCACTCCTCCACTAGGTTTGTAGAGTGGCAGCACAACAGGGTCTGAACCTCATTTGAGGATCCTATCTTAGTACACTAAATATGTTTTAAAAGCGCTTCAAACAACTCTTCGTAGAGTACTTCCAAAAGTCAGAAAAGATAAAGATGAATATTTATGATAAATACATAAAACTCCTTAGGAGACCTGGTAGACACACTATGCTTGTTCATATCAAAGGGCCCAGAGAAAGCTGATGTGATTCACAATTTCAGATTGTTAGTCCTTACAGTGGTACTGCTTTGTTTAATAATTTCAAAAGCTATTCATTAGTCCAGCTTTGTACTGGAAAGTCAGAACTCTTCTGGTAGAAGTATGTGCATGAGCACAGAAGAAAAACACTGGACCATTTTAGGAAGTTGGATGAGAATTACTGCAGTATAGAAAGCCTTCTTAAAACCAAACAAAACAAAAAGAAGTTTAGAATTTAACCATGATGAAGAGATCATAGCAGTTTTGTAAACAATACTTCAAAATGTGATATAAAATATGTTGGTTTTTTAAACATTTCAGGCACTGTAAAAATGCATACCCAATATTTTGTTGCTATGACCTTCTCAGCCATCTATCAACACACATATCCACACAGACAGCAAATGGCACATTGAAGGGATGAGTTATAATTTCCAGCTTTCAACCAAGGGTGAAACCCCTTATGGGTCTATTGTTTGCATGGACATAATTAACATGAAATCATATCCTAAGACAAGTCATTACAAGTGTATGTTACTCACCAGCTGCTAACATGACTATTTTAGGTACTGGACTACATGGCAGTACTGGGTGAAGCTGTTTTAAGGTATTATTATGTTAAACTGTTAAGATGCAATTGTTTTTGGTTTAGTCTGTGAAATATAGAAAGTATAAGTTTGTTAAAGCTGCAGTGAACAAGTGAGACATGAAAAAAAAAAAATTACAAAAACCCTTAAGTAGCTACAAAGCTACTTTTTAAGTTCCAAGTATATCTCTAATGATGGTAACTATTATATTTTACATTGGTAGGGATTACTCAAAAAGAGCTTCACAAGAAATCCTAAAAAGTTTCTTTAAAATTACCACTGTAATTTAAATATTTGTAATTATGATTTTAATGTCTTCTGCAGTATGACCAGTAATAAAACACAACAAGAACTTATCAGTGCACTTTTTTATGGTGTGAATCTTTCACCACATATTTGTAAAATCGCTGTTTTTCTCTTCTATGGCTCTACTTTGACCCCCAGAAGTCCAAAGAAAGATTCAGACATCATAGATACAATTTTTGGTTCTCTTTAAACACCCTTCTCAAAAATGAACTTGGACCACCTTCTTAGAAGAATTAATGGAAAGAACCAAATATCTTTAGAGATCTGTCCTTTACTTTCTTCAGAATCTCAGTCTTAATGAAAATCCATATGGCTTAGGTACTTCTGACATTTTTCTCCAGAAAAATCTGTTTGTTTGGCTGAAATGCACAATGATACGTTGCTAAAGAAATACAGATTTCAGAGGGTAAGATATAAGCTACTTTGGTCTTCAAACTTCTTCTGTGTATATTAGCAATATTTTATATCTATTTTAGCTAAATCTGTTAATAGTTAAAACACAATTGGTGAAGACACTGATAAATGCATACAGGCATAAAAACATATACCGGGAGAAGCTTATACTTTTTAGTCATCAGGAGTAAAATATGAGGGAATAGAGTCTTTCCTCATTCTTTCCCTTGATAAATCCTCACCAGCAAAATGCCTCAAGATTTCAGATACTTCACCCTAACCTTTTTTTTTTTTTTTTTGACAAAGCTTATCTGAACTGGGATATTATATGCAGGCTATGAGCAAACAAACACATTTTTGTAATATACAGTTATACCAAACCTCATTTAATCAAACCTCATTTAATTTGCATAATTCTAAGCTCTTTTTTTTTTTTTTTTTTTTTTTTCCCAAATCCTTGCATTCAGAGGAGGTGCGTGAAACTAGGAAATGAAATATCTGTATACAAGGGTATCAGGGTATCAGAAACAGGAACAAAATTCAGTTTTGTCAACATTAGTCATTCCAAAGGAGCAACAAAGAGCTTGGAAAGAACATGAAAGCAACCTTCTGACATGATAAAAAGGTAGCCAGATCCTGGCAGAAAGACACACTGCTCTGTGCAGCAAGATAGTGCTTTTTCTTTCCTCATCACAGTTTTGAAATCACAAGCCTCTTTAGGCCTGCAGTAAAACGCTTCTTGGAGCTTGTTTCTCACTGAATTAGATACAAGTGTTTTCATAAGCTAAATTTGCTTTGTTCTCTGTTCAGTTCTAAAGTTACTGGTCCTGCTGCCAATAAAACAAAATGTAATGAAAGCTCTCTGGAGGCTTTGGAGAGCTGGAGGCGCAAGAGAGAGAAGTAGGAATCACGGTTGCTGTTTTACAGAAAGAGCAGCACTACAGAGAATGAAATGACTTCTCACAGAGCACTTAGCTAGTGGTAAAACTAGAAATAGAATGAAGCAGAAACCCATGCAGAACAAATGTAGAACAAGAGTAAAATAGATACAAGAGTGATCTCTCTCTCTCTCTTTTTATTATTATTATTATTATTATTTATTTTCTTGTATAAAATAAGATCCACTACTAGGATCTTTAAATATTTTAGAGACATTTGGGGAAATCTGAAGCATAAGTTCAATTGCCTCAAGCACTTGAGAAAATCATCACTCTTATGGTAGCTCTGTCAGTTCAGCTCTCTCCTAACCTACTGCATTCTTACCATGATGCTGAATTGGCTGTTGTAGTAGTCTAAACAAAACATTCTTCCAGTCGCCTTGCTTGGCTTACAGCCCTATCGTTTATTATGCTATAGCTAGCAGTGTTAGGAAGGTAAACAGATCAACTTAATTCTGTCTTGTTTAAATTGGCCCTTGAAATGGGCAACGCTTAAAAATTCAGCACTTAGTACTTACTGAAATATTTTATTCTATGGTTTGACCCTTATCTCTACTAAATTCTTGATGTACACAGAAAGCTGCAAACATGTAAGAGAGAAGACGATTTCTAAGAGCCAACAAGATTCTTGTGGAATGATAGCAGTAAGTTTGGCTGACAACTCAGTGCCCGGTAGGCCTGACATCCCAGACAGACTTCTTGAATGGGCCCTTAAAATTACCTGTCAGCTGACTCCCAGAGGGCCTTCCCAAGAAGGGATGGCTCAGCCACTCAGCACACGGCATTCCCAGTTCCCAGGCACTTTGTCCCACATGTGCTGGAAGTGCCACATGTTTAGAATCAACAGCTCAATTTTTGGTATGATGAAGACTCATCTGTTTGCAAGCTGGAGCTAGGAAATACTGTCTTGTCTTCTCCATGCCATGCCCAAAGGGGTTAGTTAGTTCACCACAGCAAAGACTTGTCTAGCCTGGAGATGTCTGGGCCAAGACGGAAATTCAGAAAACAAGTGGGAAATGTCGAGGTAGAAGAGAGTGGGAGGACGGGTTTGTGAATGTCAGCATCTTGCAGGGATTGTGGTTGCGTTTGGCTGACTTCAGCTCTCAGGAGAAGAGGGGTCGGGGACACTGGTGGTGAAGGCTGGATTCCTGGAGGAGAATTACAATTTACCTCCCAACTAGACTGGACAGAAGCCAATGTAGTGCTGCATCAGACTCTTTCATGTTGAGGAGACCATGGGAGAATAATCCTGATTTTTTTGTTTTTTAAACTTGAATTGCAGCCACAAAGATTTTCTGTGTTTCATTTCACATTGTTTCCCAGAGTCAATACATAATCATGGAATAATATAGGTTGGAATGGAACTCTAGATGTTGACCGGTAAAATTCACATAAGTCCCACATGGAGTTCTTACGAGAGATTTTTTATTTTTTTTCCAGCTTGCTCCTTCCTTTGATAGCCCCCTTGCAGCCCAATGTAACTGCAACTCTAGTTTCTGTCAACCAACCCCAACCTTAAACCTAGGCAGTGACAGAGCCATATAAGACCTTATAGCCCTCCCACACATGAAGAATTTCTGAAGGGTGAAATCTACTTGTAGACTTCTGGTTTCTTTGGCAGCCTCTGTACATCTCCACTTCATCTACAGCTCTATACTTGGTCTCTTGCTCAATCCTAACCCTAAGTCCATACCAGTGCAGAGCACAAGCTCTAAGGAGATTACTACACTCTTACTAGTCCCTTAAATATCAGTTTTTCCTTATATATTGTCTTCACGGTCCTGAAGAATGCTTTTTGTTATCTTTTCAATAAGTGATGCTTTTGTCAGAGCTAAACTTCTTTTCTTTTTTTTTTTTTTCTTTTTTTCTTTTCTCTTTTTCTTTTCTCTTTTTTCCCCCTTTCCTTTCCTTTCCTTTCCTTTCCTTTCCTTTCCTTTCCTTTCCTTTCCTTTCCTTTCCTTTCCTTTCCTTTCCTTTCCTTTCCTTTCCTTTCCTTTCCTTTCCTTTCCTTTCCTTTCCTTTCCTTTCCTTTCCTTTCCTTTCCTTTCCTTTCCTTTCCTTTCCTTTCCTTTCCTTTCCTTTCCCTTCCCTTCCCTTCCCTTCCCTTCCCTTCCCTTCCCTTCCCTTCCCTTCCCTTCCCTTCCCTTCCCTTCCCTTCCCTTCCCTTCCCTTCCCTTCCCTTCCCTTCCCTTCCCTTCCCTTCCCTTCCCTTCCCTTCCCTTCCCTTCCCTTCCCTTCCCTTCCCTTCCCTTCCCTTCCCTTCCCTTCCCTTCCCTTCCCTTCCCTTCCTTTCCTTTCCTTTTTTATTTTTCTGAACAAGGACCTCAAGACACTTAGTCACTAAACTCTATATTTTTTCATCTGTTCTTATTCTTTCTAAGTCTTGGTATAAATGGATATCTAGACAAGAATTTGATGATAATCATCGGTCAAAGCTCTCACTCCTTAAACAGTCATGAAATATAATAGAACAGATGATCTTTTCATGTAAAATCAGCTCAGCTCGTGAAGTCAATGAAGTTATTAACAAATGCTAGTTAGGGAACTGATATCTTGTCAAAATGTTAAGCAGCATTTCATGAAATACAGATAATAATCTGTTACTAAGTTACTTTGTTATTCATTTCATTAAACCAGTTGCTCTAAACTAAAGTCTACTTTGATACTAATGAGCCCAAACTAAGAAATAAAACTTAATTTCCAAGAAGGTGGGGATGCCCAGACCCATACTGTTGGCTTGGTCCCATCTGCATTCTTAGGATGCAATTCCACAGAAGCTTAAAATATTTGACTTCCAGGCTCCTACCTCCCAATCTTCCCTGACCCCAGCCACAGGTTCCCCACTTCCATCCATGTGCTAGTATTGCTATTCATTCAATGGCAGAGGGAGCCGATACACAGAATTGACTAGTGAGGAAAATCTTTTTTAACTTGGTGATGAATTGAACTAAAAAAAAAAAAAAAAAAAAAAAAAAGAAAATTTAAAATACATAATGGTTTAAAGAGCACAGCATTCTTCTAAAAGAAAACTTATCTGGTGTTGTTTCATTCAACAAGAATGAAGTATTTTCCCCTTCAAGCTGAAAACAGTCACTGAAAACATCCAAGCCCATTCTGGTTGAAATGAAAAACATAAAATAAATAAAACAAACTAGCCTAAAGTAGTTATTCAATATGGAAAATTT
Source organism: Netta rufina (assembly GCF_964035555.1). Taxonomy (NCBI): domain Eukaryota; kingdom Metazoa; phylum Chordata; class Aves; order Anseriformes; family Anatidae; genus Netta; species Netta rufina. The sequence goes on along the minus strand of NC_140127.1, from coordinate 34,635,896 downwards.
TAGCCCAAAGTATTTTTAAGTTCAGCAATTTTATAAACAATTTAATACAGCTTAATTTAACAAGAAATATCAGGCAACCTGGACAGTCTGCAGCACAGCAAGTACTGTCCTTCAAGTTTTCAATTTTACCCTAAACATCACTGTCATTTTTGAGAACCATCATTTGAATTTCTTGATTTTATGCAATATGGACAATAGTTCAGCCACATCTGAAATGATATATACATATATATTTACTTTATTTACAATTGTGCAAAGACAACAAACTTAAATCCATCTCACTATTGCCAACACTTTGTTAAATCAGCAATTAAACAGGAGGGGCATCATTACCTCCTCCAGTGAAAGAGTGTTGATTAGTGGAAATTGTTTTGAGCTTTCTCCACTCTACAGCAATATGTCGTATTTATATTCAATAATGTTCACAGCAGGACAATAAGAGTTCTGCAAGGAAAGGGGTAAAGATTACTGTACACTGATGAAATTTAAAAACCCATAGGATCCATTCTTCCCAATTGCTCCGTTTTTCGTCTTGACAAGTGTTGGTGTTAGTTATATATTACCTACTTCAAAGGGAGAAACAAAGGTGCTTATTTTCTGTAATTATGTTCATCCAAAAATATCAAGGACATCTCTGTGCCTTGTAACGGGCGTAGCTGCACTTCACTCAGAGGACCCATGATTCAGAAAGTTAGCCTTAGGTTGAAGGCAGACTTTGTGGATGGTTTGTGGATTGCACTTGAGCAGGTGCCCAGACCGAACATAGCCCTGGTATGAACCCATAGGCTGTGCAGCTAGGTCAGCATCACACTATGTCCTTCCCCACGTCCTTCCCCAGAGCACGTTACAGCACCAGCCTACAACCAGCTCCCAGCTGGTGAACCATGGTATGCCTTCTCTCTAGACATGCTGGCATGTACCTCAAACAATCAGGCCTGATGTTCGATGTCCAGCACATGGACTCCCATGCAAGGAAAAAGGCATCACCTCATGATGGGAATGGGCGATTTGTTTATTTTTGTTGCCAGTAAGGTGGGAAGCTATAATCCAGACAGTCTTACTCTTCCTTAGATTTTTGTGTTTGTTTCTCTTCTTGTTTCAGGTTTTCTCTAAAAGGCTGCTCTGATGCTACTCTAATTCTTTGGTAGTTTCAGGATAACAGGTTTCAGGCTCATGGGTTGCATTTGTGACACTTGAGGTGTCTACAATGAGCAGAGAGGAACTTAGTTCAAAAAATAAAAAGTGATATAGAAGGACCAGAGTCATCAACCTGTCTTCAACCCAGGTCTTTAAAAGATGCCTTTGGTCCTGAAAACCTCTGGGATCAGACCACTGAGAACCATGCAGAGACAAACTGAGACCTAACTTTGTTCGTTAACAGTGCATGGAAAGCCGGTGCAGAGAGCAAAGAAGAGGTAGGTGTGCCTATGCAGAGTCAGTAGCCTATGCTGATGGTTTACAGCACCTTGTAGACTCCTGTAGGTTTATTATCAGAGTTTATTAACTCACATTAAGGATTCCATACCCAGATACATCTCAGTGTTACATTCTGCTTAAATGGTAATGAATACACGTGAAGCTGATTCTAGGCCAAGACAAGCTACAGTGTGAAGCAATGCTTAAAACAGCTGGAGGGATTAGAAACTGTTAGCCATGGATACTGCTCTGTGAGAGTTCAAACCGAGGTCTTAATCAGTCTTAATCTACTATGTTCTGGATAAACTGGCTGCAAGAGTAAGACAATGCTCTAAGGGCTTTATGAGCTAACTGAATGAGACATGGAGAGGAACTCTGGGCCAGAAAGAAGCCAGTGACAGATTTCTGAGTGGAAGCAAGCTCTCTTCATTCCCACTTTTAAGTCTTTTAAAGTGGACTACCCGGGCTGTGAGCACAGCTGCTCTCTATTCATTTAGGATGTAACAACACTGAGGGGACAACATCATGTCATAGAACATGATGAACTCCAACCTCTTCATAAGACAGCCATTCTACAAGCATTTTTGCTACAGACAAGAACACTTTGTGGAGGCAAAAGGCATTAATTAGCACATTGACTGCTCATTTTTTCCAGTAACTTGAGAAATACAATGAATGCTTTCCAAATGGAAAAACACCTCTTTATTCAACAGCTGAAGGAGTGATGCTTTGAGGCCTCAAATTTTCAGCACAGCTTTAAAATCTTTGGATAAAGAAAACTGTACATACCAATTATTATTATTTTATTATTATTATTCCTTTGTTTTGTCTGTTTTGGCATTGTTTGGTCACAGGTGGCAGGCAGTAGTTGAGTTAAGTAGATGCCTTGCACATTAGTATGGATAACATGTTTAAGGCTTTTATTCATCAAAAAATGTCCCCCTAAGCTTAAAATTGCATATAATTACTGACTGGCTACTGTATTTAAAAATCATGTTCCTTTAAAATTACAAAAGAGCAAACAAAATCTCTGTCACGGAAGAGTGGATAAATCTCATATAAATAATACACATGCATAGAAAAAATAGTTAATTTGACTTGTTTTTAGGTTAGGTTTAACCCCACATATAAATTGCACAAATAGACCCTCTCTACTTTTCAATAGAAAAAAAATCAAGTTCTTATATCTAAATATCTTTCTATATTCCAGTCTAAATATTGTTTTAGATCTCATAGTTTGAGCATTTACAATGTGACATAATGTCAAAGCATTTGAGTACATCATAGCTTTCCAGGTTTTACACGGAAAGCTAACAGCTGTGCCTTGAGGAATTCTGCTACTTCTCAGACAAAAATTCTGAAAATGAAATCACTTTCTGTAAGAACCTAGTAAATGCCTCTATTACTTGAAAGAAGGTATATGATTCCTCCTAAGTATTGTTGCTGTATCATATTTCAGTTTAGGTTTCAAAAAATTAGTGTCATATTTGGCTGAAACCATTTACTATATATGCAGTCACAAAGGATTCCAGGAGTTATAAAGCAGAACAAATCCTGTTATGCTTTTGACAAGAACTGCCACCTTAACTCAGAATTGGGCTTTAAAGAACAAAGCTTTCTAAGCACTTCCCAGTAAGGAGTTACAAGTCAAATTAATTTATTTTATGTAATAGGTGTTTCATTGTTTACTTAAATTGAGTTAATATGTTGAAAAGCTGGTTGCAATACACTGTGCAGTTTGGACAACTTTTCCACAGATAGACATTTCTCAAGAGACTACCAGACTGAAATTGCATATGCTAGTAAATAAATGTAAAGAAATAGAAAAAAGGACAATGTTTGACATTTAGAGAGTTTGCAAAACAGTTTGCAAAAATTATCTCAAACCTTTTGAGAAAAATGGCTGATGATAGGGACTCATATGATGTTTTTATTAAGTGGTATGTAAATAAGTAAAAGTAAAGGGAAGTAAAACTAAGAACAGGCTCTTCATGAATGATCCATATGCTGAAATCTAGTCTCATAAATATTTGTCAAAAGTTTGAATAATGAAGACATTTGAAAAATGAATGATCCACTCCAAAAACAACTAAATTTACAAAAATGTTCACTGCAATTCACATGACTAATTCTAGTAAAAAGTAATGTCCCTTCCTTCTCTGTCTTGCGTAGATTTGATGGAAGAATTTACATTACATCCAGAGCCATTAATTTCTACAGCAAATTATATTTTATACTATGTTTCTCTCTTCCAGTCAAAACTAGTCTTCTTGTCACTGAAAACTCCCAATGTGCATCAAATTCACAGTTACTACACATGGTTTTTCATATTGCTGAGTTCAAAAACTCATATAGTTCTCAATTATGCCACTTACAATTTTTTAGCAATATTTTGCTAATTACTTTCAGGCTAATTAATACTGTGGATTGGCCTCTCTCTGTGTGCCCTGGAGCCATTTGTTATGCTATTTTAGTACAGAGAGTGTTTTGCTACTCATTTGGTTCCCTACCTGGCATCATGACGGATGCTGGGAGAAAGGCTTGAGCCTCTGGTGTTTCCCTGCAGGGTCTGAATCCCTGCTGCAAACTTTAGGCTGCAGACCAGTTTGAATTTAGAAAAACATGCTGAATCATTGGCAGGTTTGGTGCAGTTTGCTTCTGTCACACAGTAAGGGACTGTTTTTGTTGAATCTTGAAAGAAAAACTTTTCTGTTCCCAGTGGCTTGCGACAGGATACTGAGAGCTCATGTCAGGACACTCATTTTTCAACATTTTCAAACTGTAAATTATATCTGAAAATACAGAATGCAATTAAAGTGAATATTGCAGAGTCTCTTGCTGCTGCAAGTCACCGTTTCTGGCAATTGTCATCATTTGTGACATAAGAAACAGCATGGGAGCCCAGTGTCAGAGGTTGCATATCAGCTTCTATCCTGTCAGAAGAAATTTAATATTTAAACATGCATTCAGAATATGGATACTGGAATAACGGTAGTGCAATGCAATGAAGAATTGAGCCCTTAATATTTAATCTAGTATTGAACATTTAAATACAAAGCCTCTTCTTCTCACAGGATCGGAACAGATAGTCTCTAGCTCTGGAATATTATGTAGTTGGGATTTCAGATGTCACTCATATAATTTTTTTGTTCTTCACTAATTTGAGTATTAGACTCAGCAGACATCAGAAATCACCTCAGACTAGGTTCCTGTGCAAGACACCAGTGATGACAAAGCAATGCAATCCTCCTGTCACACTCATCACAGCAGGGACACTATGGTCTGGCATAATGCTGCACACTTACCAGGGTGGTTTTGGCTAAGGGACCAGCAGGACCTAAGGGAGGCACAGACAGTCACCAGTTGTTGGGTACCCCTGGGAATCACTCATGGGCTGCCCATCTGAAATCCTTTAGGTCAGCCTGGCACCGACAGAGCAGTTGTCCCATGGAAGTATTAAACTCATTTCTGCACACATTCACTTGTACTGTTCCTCCACTCATCAATTAGAAAGGCCCTCCATTTTGAAATGCGGTAAGTAGCAGAGACAACACCTGGTGTAGTCTGGTGTAAAGAAGGATTGTGCATACCCCAACACAAACTCAGGTCCTGGACATAAACTTCCATTTAACAGTTCCAGGAGCAAACATCAAATGGAGATGGTACGTGCTCCCTCTCTCTTTGCTTGTCATAACTTTCAAGTGTCATGAAGGAACTGTCTCGTTTAGCATGGCCTCTCCTCTGGAGCACATTCCTTTCATCAGTCCACAAGAGCTTGGGTATGGCAGCCAGCAAAGCAAAGGCCACTCCTCTGCTTTCACTCTTGTCTAATATTTTGTGTGTTGTTTCAAATAATTTCTTTGTTGCTATGTATCAGGGCACAGCAATGTAACCTGCTTTCACTCATTGATAACAGCTTCTGAAACTTCCCCAGTCCCTGCACGTTTCTGGTTTTAGTCACCAGTTACAGAATCAAAACCAAAACCCTATAATAGTAAATAATATATTTTATGTTTGTAATTGTGTATTTCCTCTAATTTTTAGCAAACTTTATTCTTTAATGTGAGAAATATACAGTAAAAGAAATCAAATTGCAATCTACAGACATCTGAGATGGAGACATACTCAGCATTAAGTTCTGCACTGCCTGTTACAGTTTTAAATGGTACACATCGATAGGATGTGTACACTGCTGGATTCCTAAGTCTTTTTCATTTTAGTGTACCCTTGAAAGAAAGTGGCAGTGTGATGTTAAGATTAATTTTGTGGACAGATACACTATAGTAAGACATTTTGAGGGTTACAGTAAACCAACAATACCAAAACTATGAAGATTAATGCAGGTACCTAACAGCTATTTGTCCAAGCCGTTTTGTGACATCTAAAACAGTTTTATAAACTGGGTTTTTAAAAAGGAAATGGGAGTTGTTGCAACAGAGGAAAATAATCTAGTAGCATCTTGGTTCAATTTCTGCCTCAAATTTCACATTTAATTGCCTGTTAACTCCAAAGGGAAATCTTAATTCTAAAGAATAATATGCATTACCTCATTCACACTCACACATGTTTATTCTAAGAATACTCATTCATGATGAGCTCTCTATTTCTTCCTTCTGTTTTCAGAGTTAGGAATTCACCAAACAACACTGAATGTGACTATTGATGGAAAACTGGTAGCAGCTTCATATGATGCTGCTATAAATGTACTTTTATCCCCAGAGTAAAGACAAAAAGGAAGGCAAGTTGCATCACATTTGTTACAGAGTGCAAATTTTCAGCACATGGCAGAAAATTTGACAAGCTACCTCAGGTGAGTTCCTCTATGATAACTACTTGTGTATGTGTTTTCACCATTGAAACTCTGGAATGATTTGAGGTTGCTTACCTGGAACTAATTAAATATCTTACTATTATTTAAAATGATCTTTCATACTTCACAGTAATGCTTCTGTTCATCTCAAAAAACATGGACAAAATGCCATTAAAATAAGTCATCTTTTGTGGTTATGATACAGTACATGCAGGAAACTGTTTAGATTTATCTTAGATAAGGCTGGGGACAGAACCCTTAAACAATTATAAAGTACAGCCCAAAAATTTAAAGAGAAAGATATTGAAACACTAGTCTCAAATGAAATCACTGTGTCATAAGCTTCTATCTTGTCACTTGTCTGGTGAGTGTTTTAAAATGTGCACAGTTCAGAGCATTCTTCTGAAAAGCTAAAGGATATAATATCATTACATCAGACTAAAAGAACTTAAGAAAAAACTTTTCTGCTCCCTAAAACCCAAATCTAATACAACATGAGGTTGTATTAGATCCTGAATCCTCTTGTATTGAGGTAATTGGCACACATGTACATCATGTAGGTTCTTCAAAACTAGAAGTTATTTGCTAAGTTGTGCGATTGGTTTCATCCTCTGTTGCTGCTAAGTGTTGAGTTACTTCCCTGAGATAAACCAGCAAATTTTAGCACTGGTCAAATGACTTGTCTTCAGTAAGCAGCTTTTACTAAAAATAAAATACAATAAAAATACGTTTAAAGAAAAAAAAATCACCTTTGATGTTTAGACTCTGAACTGCTGAAAAGAAACCTGCCATGACTTCAGCAAGAAGTGTAGTGACTCAAAGCAGCAGTGGTGCTGAACTGGAGCAGAGTGCAGCTATAGTACAACAATTTTCTCACATCCTAGTGGAAAGGTCTGTTCTATGAGAAACAGCAAGAACCAAAAGAACAGTCTTGGAGCACAAGATAGAAGTGATGGCAGAGGACTGTTTGTGCATGAAAAAGCTGCTTTGAGATGTAAGCCACATTTTAAAAGCTTCACTTTTCTCCCTTTCCAGCACAGAAAAAGTAAGACCATTAGATTAAGATATACCATGTCCAGGAAAATAACCAGAAGAATAAGGTGTGTTTGGTGAAAATATAATTCTAAACTTTCATAAAATAAACCATAAGGTAGGGCTTTGTTTTTTAGAAAAGAATCAAAAGAATACCATGAAAATGAGTTCTTTAGTTTCCATACTCCTATTTCCAATTATTGCTAGCAGTTTGGAAAATAAAACCCTTTGTAATTAAAGTGTAGCTACCACTTAAAGAAATAGGATGTCTTCATAACAGCAGAGGCTCTTTTTGAATGACTTGCAACACTCATAAACAGCTCTTTGATTGTTTTACTCTGTTTCTTTGATTGTTTTACTCTTTCGTTCACATTATTCAATTGCAGAAATAGTCACAGTCTGCTTAAATCACAGGATATTGACTCATCATGAATATCTCCATGTTCTTTTTGCAGCTAAATACAACAAGATGTCAATATGATGTTTAAATCAAGGCAACAATAAGTCCGGTCAATTGCAGCCAAGAAGAAAGTTATTTTAAAATATTTGGTGATCTGAAAATCAAATTTTGCGGGTTTGTATTTTTTTAGACATTTGAGGCAATTTGTCCTCATCAAAGTTACCGGAGATTTTCATGCCGATAGCCAAACTTAGCAACTATTTTATAATTAATATACAGAAGATGGGTCAGAGGTAAGCTTAATTCTAGTATTTTGTAATTTTGAGTGGTTTGAAAAAAAGAATTTTAGAATTGCTTTTTTACTGTAATATTTGTATATTCGAATTTTGCTTGCGTATAGAATGTTGCTAGAGCCTCCTGGACTGCTGAAAGCTAGATCCTCCTTAGTAACAATGTCAATATAGCCTGAGCCTGTAAACACAGCAAATAGCAAACGCTGAGGGGAATGCAGACAGATTTCCCAGTTCCAGAAGAGTCCCAAAACATTTCAAAAAGCCAAAATAAACAAATGGATGAAATGAAAAAAAAATCAATTCTAACCACTTATTTCCAGGTCTTAGCTTAAGAAACAGTAAAAATGTTTGCTGATGAATACAGAAAGGTAGTACTGTCATACTGTCAGACACAACAGAACAGATGAAACAGTATTTGGGAGTGTCCATATGTATTTCCTGCCTTGCATTTTCTTGCTTTTGCACTACTAAGTGCAGAATTTCACTTAACAGTGCAAAGAAAATATTCTGATGTCCTACAATACTTCATCAAAATCTCATTTTCTTCCTTTCTACCCACGACATTACTATCCAGGCACCTCAGTCCACATAACAACCAAATTCAAAACATCTACAGAAGCAAGAAATCTGTTTCTGTACTAAATTATGGTGCTCACTCAACCATTTTCCATCTGGACTAAATTAGGGTGTGCATGTTATTAAAGATCATAAAAGCTCTCTTATTCCTCCTTGAACTCCTGTTCTTTTACACTATAGCCGTGATTGTACTACTTTGTTCTCCTCCAGAGTAAATGGTACTGTGATAAAACCAATTTCATCTTCATGTGAAGAAAAAATATCATGATATGTGTCATTTGTGGATGCGAAACTCCCACAGCAAAGTGATCAGCCTCCCTGTGTGTTCAAAACGATCCCACCTCCACCTCAGTGTCCAACAGACATGTCAAAAGTTTTGCTTTCAGCTACCTTCAGAGACATTTCCCCCATTTGGGAGACAGGATACCTGCAAATATGTGTTTGTGCACGCATGTATGCCCACATATATGCACATAAGAGTGTGAAAACACAAATACAAGCACAAATGCACACAGGCTTGGTATAGAGTTGTGCTGTTCCATGGCCACCTTGCTCTGTATTTTCCAGTCAGTGGCTATTCTCAGGAATTCTTTAACAAAGGTTATCATGCACAAGTCCTATAAAATTGTGTTTAACCTGTGAATTGAGAAGAGAATTTCCAGTGAGCACTGAGTCCAGAAGATGGAAAACTCTATTACATATAGGTGAAAGTGCTCTATACAAAGAGCCAGGTATGTACAGGTTCACTACAAAATACTCTGCTATAAATATTACTTTCAAAACAAACTTTCATATAGTTTTAAATTATGCCATGGTCATATGAACTCATATTGTCCTTAAAGAATGCTAGTAAGTAATCTTTTTTCACAGCATTTTTTTCCCAGCAGTTTGTGATAATAAAATATGAGTGATTCAAGCCCTAACACTTACAGGCACCAATGGCTTAATTATTTAACAGTTCCTGGACTGCTGATATTTCCAGCCTGTGGACTTAGTTACAAGCGCAGACCTAGGGAGTTGTGTTACTGAAAACAGATTATTAAATAATGAAATACAGGCTTTGAAAAGCCTCTGAGATGTTTACCTTTAGGAATAAGACCAGCATTAAGAGATTTCTAATAAAATATTGAATGAATTAAGGGACTTCCTTTTTCTGTATGCAGAGGTTACATTTAAATCCCTTCACTGCATAGCAGCCTTAGGCAACACAACCTGACTTGACGTTCTGTTGCCTTGAAAAGCATGAAGGTTTTCTACATGAAAGGCAGGCAGGACTCTTCCTTCTACTCTTCGCTTGTTCTCTAGGCTCCCTAGCTGAGTAGGGCTGTAGTGATTGAACTGAAAACCCTAGAAAGATTTTTCCTGACTTCCACTGGATTTTAAGTGTACGTGTGTTTATTTTCTGGCATTGGAGCTGTAGCAAAGCTAACTTTTATTTGTGAAGCTCATAACAGAAGCAGCCTTAAGCCATGTCAAGCCACACAAGAGCAAAAGGTGTTGGCCACCAGTGAGCATAAAAGAAGACTAAAGGCCCGTGGGGTCATTTACGTAGACAGACAATGTTGATGAAAGTCAAGACAAGCAGGTTGCTACTCTGAGTTTCCAAAAGCACCCTTTGAGAACCGTACAGAAAAATAATAACAAGTATTTTCCAAACATGCTCCTATAATTTTCTCCATTCCAAATATTATTTTTCAAAAACATTTTAATGGTAAGAAACACTAAAACCTAGGCTTTAGAAAACATTGACTGAAACCAGACTCTGTGACCCATTAGCAACATGCAAAGGTCACTTTCATCATGCCATATCCAATACCAGTGTCCTAGCTATACATCTTTTAGCATCATAGCTTCAACGAAACATCACATTCTCTGCCTGAACCACTCTCTCATCAAATATTGGCAGCCAGCTCCTGTCACTGCACCTTTTCCTGACACACAAGAAAGTATTTGGCTGGTATAGCTGTGTGATAAGGCATAAAAGGGTGTGTGTACACTCCCAGGTGCAGGCTGTCAAACACCAGCTCTGCCCTCCCCGGCTCCCCCCAGACTCCTGAAGAGTGAGCTAAGTTTGGCTGGGAAGCCGGGTAACTGCCTGAGTGATAATGGCTGTGATAGCCATGGGTGACACCACAGGAATCTTCAGTGGTACTGACACAAAATATCGTGTCTCGTGATAATGACAACTACTGTAGTATCTGCAAAAACGTTTAGGTATCTGCAGACAGGTATGAAGCTTTTCCTTCTCTTCGCAAGTCTCCTCTTTGAGAGAATTTGTTCTCACTGTGAAGGGCTGCAAAGGGGTCTGTGACCTCTCCAGAAGGACTTCACCACCAAGGTTACATGAAGCATCTTTTCATCTTCTCCCATACCGTCAGATCCTACACCTCAATGTGGGCTCATTGCTGACCTCAGACAAACCCCATCTCTGTTCTAGTACTTCAACAGGCAAAAGCTGCAGAGCTGATGTTTGGGCCTGAAAGGAGGAGTACACCCTTCCTCCTGCCTATTCCTCTCCCAGGGTGGTGTGAAAAGGCCTGTCACACTTCCAGGGGAGCATGAGAGGCATGGAGAAAGCAGGTAAACAGCAAATGAAACTGACCCCTCTAGGGTACGTCACTTACACTGCCCAATCTTAGAATTCACAAGAAGAATTGAAAAACATAAAAATACTATCATGCACATTCTGGTGTGCAACGTTCCTAAGTTCTTTGTGCTGTTATTTGCTTGCCTTGCTGGTTTTAAGCCAGTATTTAGAGAAGCAAGAGTGTGTTAACTGATCCTCAAAACACGCAGACTTCAGCGGAAGAAAGCAGTTGTCATTTTCCTGAGAGCTCTTAGTGGAATGCATAAATTGTTCACAATAACTTACTGTTCTCTTAAGCCATCTCACAGAGAGCAGAAAGCATAGTAAAGGATGACTGTCCATCAAAGCAAAAAAAAAAAAAAAAAAGGCTGCTTAGCCTAACTGCGTTAACAGTTTCATGTCAGGCAACTTGTAAAGAAAAACTCCATGCTCTCAGGCCTGGCAGTTACATCCTACACAAAGGAAGTAGATAGATATTTTACTCCTAGATATTTTACTTGGCTAGCAAGCACACTCTTATTCTGCAGCACTGTTTGTTCTTTTTATTCTAGGGTATAGAATGGCCTGACCGATGCAGTGTTGATTTAAGGGCTGATGCAGCAGATTTCACAATAAGGATTCAAGTATGGGATTTTGACCTGGCCCTACTCTCCTGTGCAGACAAAAATACAAGACATCTGAATCATTTCTGGCTGGGACTGTGAAGAGTTTAAACACAGCTTAAAACAGTTTTACATACCAAAACAGGGTTTTACACCTCTGTCCCTTGTGGCGATTGCATCTATTGTTGCCCTGACATTCTTAGAATCTGCCTACAGGCTGCAACTCCCCTTATTCCTGACTTGGACAAACCGAATTTGTCACTGACTGAGTAGCAGCTTAGAATGGCTTTCTCAAAAGAAAGCATTGCTTGTTCTTTTCCTTAAAGGTCTATAGCACATAGAGAAAAAGTTCTAACAAAGAGCTTGATGCATATGTTTCCCCTTAACTGCACCTCAATCTTGCCTAGCATCTAAAGGATATTTTCCCTCATCCTAGCTGATCCTCATCTGTGATAGGGGATCATATCAAAAGGATTGGATGCTTCACTGTGATTAAAAAGATAAGTAGGAAAAGGTCAAGGGAATTGCTTCATTAGATGATGTCTCTGTCTCAAGCTAACAACGGAAAGCCAAGAAGACGGTAAGAAAAAAAAAAAATCAGAACCACCAGGGTCTAGATATACATCCAAGAAAACTTTGAAATCCAAGACTTGTCAGACGAGTCAGCTTTCATTTCTACGGACACCTTGGTCACTGGTCTTTTTCTGAATCCTTAATCTTCTTTTGTTTTCCCTGTAAGAAGTCATTCCCAATACTTGTTCCTGGTGTCAGAACATACAGTTGCTATTCCCATGACATACTCACTGTCAGAGTTTGTCTCCATACTCGTCACCTCAGATGGGATGTAGATTGTTTGGCATGGGATGTGTGACTTACACTAGGGTCATTAATTCTTGATACATCTGCAAAGCTCTTGATCTTAGTCTTAGTCTTTTAAGCAAACTTTTTTTAAAGAAAGGGGAAAAGCAGGCTGCAACGTTAATTTTTTTTTTTTTTTTTTTTTTTGACTGCCAACAACAAAGGAACTAACAAGCAAGACTCTGTCCCACCTCTGCATGCCTGCGCAAATGAAGCGGAGAGCAAGGAAACATTCCCTAATTGTGTTTCCAAGAGCTGCAAACATTACGGGTAGAGAGTGTAAAGATTCAGATCCAGTGTATTTTTATATTCAACATTTTTCAAACCAGATGTTGTCTTTTCTGAATCTTGGACAATTGTAAGACATCCACATGTTATTTCTCTGGAAAAGCAGCAATGTCACAGATAACTCTATGGGATTATTTGTGCAATTAGTTTTTTAGGTGTATTCTTTGGTAAACTGTACAGCCAGTCTCCAAAGAAGGGCAGACAGATATACGTAGGCTGATTTCCCTTGCAGCTAACTACACACAGGCCTTGAAGTACAAATTTTCCTGAAACACTATTTAAACTAAAAAAAATAAATGCAACTATTAACCCTTCATAGCTGTAAACACAGGTAAAAGAATATCCTCATGACCAACTTAATGTAACTCTAATTGTGCATGATTTCTGAGGATCTAGTCCACTAGTTTCCAGAAGCTCACAGGAAATACCTCACATATAAAAACCACAGCAGTCACTGTCACCAGAGCAGCATAATTTCATCTAGCACAGGTGGATGCAGAATGCAGTAGGCCACCACAGAACAATTTCAAACATTCCTTTCACTCTCCCTGCAAATCAAATCACCCATGATAGGCTCCACAATGCAATTATCAGAGAGAAATCCCCACAGTCAAAGCACAACAAAAATCTTACCAGAGCTCATGACCTGTCCATTCATATGCTGTACCTGAAAAAAAGAGCTTTGATTTAGAAAACAATAGAGCTTTTCTGAAGCCCTAGATCATTGTTAATAATTATTTACTTGTTTATTTATATGGCCATTTCAATTGCTCACACACAAGATTTTTCTTGGTCAGCTTTTTTCACCTAAGGGCATGATTTCCCTCTTTTCCCTTCTATGTAACTACGATGTCGTAAACACCAGTATGCCTTCTGGAATGAATTTAAAATGCAAGAGGCACCATGCCATACTTCACAGTGTTTATCTCCAAGAACTGCATAAGCTGGAAGTGACCTGCAAGCGTAATTAACAGATGGCTTTCTTTTTTATTTTCTTTAATAATCTGGGCAGACGGTGTTCATATGTCACAATCACAGTTATGTACAGTGAACATTCAAACAACGGTCCAGTGCATCCAGATGTATCTAATAGCTGGGCTAAGACATTCTAATACTTCGAAGTATTTATTTCAGACTATAATTGACTGGTTGGTGGAAATTTTTGTCAAATTCAGAGCTGAGTCTTTATTAATATGGATTAAATTTGTCTAGTGCAGACAAGTGGTAACATGACAGATCTTTTGATTTCCAAGGGAGAGTGTCTTGCCTCTTCCAGGGACTGTGCAGTATGGCTCCACGCAGATTTCTAAGAAGCACTGATCTCCACAGAGCTTGGAAACATGCTATCTAATGCATGTGCTTTAAACACAGAATTACAGAACAGTTGAGGTTGGAAGGTACGTCTGAGATTGCCTTGTCCAACTTCCATGAGGGTCACCAAAAGCACGTTGCCCAGAACAGCATCCAGGCAGCTTTTGAAGATCTCCAAGGATGGAGAACGCAGCCTCTCTGGGCAACCTCTGCCAGTGCTCAGTCACACTCACAGGAGGAAAAAACAAAACAAAACAAAACAAACAAACAGACAAACAAAAGTGTTTCCTGATGTTTAGACAGAACTTCCTGTGTTTCAGTTTGTGCCCATTGCTTTTTGTCTTGCCACTGGGCACCACTGAAAAGAGACTGTCTCTGTTGTCTTTGTCACCTTCCCTTCACATATTTGTACACATTTATGGAAAGCCTTCTCGTTTCCTAGATGAACAGTCCCAGCTCTCTCAGCCTTTCCTCATGAGAGATGCTCCCATCCCTCTGTCATCCTGGTGGCCCTTCACTGGACTCTCCAGTATGTCCATGTTTCTCTCATACCGGGGAGCCCAGAAGTGGACCCAGCACTCCAGGTGTGGCCTGACCAATGCTGAGTTGAGGGAAAGCATCACCACCCTTGACCTGCTGGCAACATTCATCCTAACATGGTTCATCAAATTAATACACATTATATACCAAATAAATCAGACAGGAGAAATAAAGGACGTAACTTTCAAAGCAAAATTTGTGTAGTTTTCCTCTTTGTTACACAAGCCTGGGCTTCAGTTTCACATACAGCCTCTGAAGCTTACATTGTTTACAGCTGATGCCAGATGCAGAGCCAGACTGTGACAGGTGGATACCAAGAACAATCCACCCAAAGTCCACTCAGGGACCAAGCAGTTGCACAAATGGAGGGGATGCTTTTTCCTTTGCAGCATCAGGGAGGAATCATCCCCTCCAGCATCCCCAAAGAGAAAAAGATGGTAGCATTGTGGGAAAGGATAAGAGTATCCAGGAAGTTAATATTCTATATTCCCTGAAGTGGGGTGGCTGTGGGCAGCTTTCTACTATGCAGAGAGTTCTTTCCTACTTAAGGTGAAATTTCCCCTTGAGCTACCCGGGGGCTGAGATAGCACTGCACTGGCCTGAATCCAGACTCTAAATAATATACCTTATTCTACATCTTAAAATGTTATTAAAGATAACCTTTAAAGATAAATTAAACTTGACTCACCTTGAAATGTCCCCTTTCTGATTTCCCAATCATTTTCATAACATTATCACCTTAAAAGAGATAAACAGATACCAAGTTATTTAAAAAGTAGATACAAAACAATGAGCTTGCATCTTTCAAATAAATATTTTTCTTCTGTCTAAGTGATTTTTAAACCGTCCTTATTTTTAAGACTTTCATCTTGTTCATTTTCTATTCATATATTTAAGAAGTCTTAAATAAAATAACAGTAGGTTTCTTAGTAGACATCTGTTCCATAAGTAACCCTTGCTTCCTGCTATTTATTGTGTTTGCTTAGCTAGAATAATTGCTCTCAGACTTTCATGGGCCATTATGGTTTTCTGCTCCCAAGCCCTTCCCTTGGCCTGACTTACAAAGAGCAAGAAATTGGCTCCTACACTTGCTGACATGTGGCTGGTCAAATCTATAGAGAAGTCATGTAGCGGTGAAGAGCACATTAATCAAAGATGATAGGAAAACACAACTGTCCTGCATTACAGGGACAGCTGAACAATTCACCCTGAGTTTTAAGCAGACTGGCTTCTCCTGCTTTTATCAGACAATAAACAGACTTCATTAGAAATATAAATGCAAATGACCAGGGTCTACTTTCAAAACACAGCTGTAAATCTGGTGAGATTATGTTCAAGTCAAAGCAACCAACCTGGTATATTGGCATGAAAGCCAACTGAGAAACAATCTCTAAGCACTGAACAAGACTTCTGACAATGAATGCAAACAGAAAAGTATCTATGCACGATTCTACAGAAAGAGCTGCACATGAATATCTCCCTTCTTTCTTTCAACCTTCTTCCTGTTTCCTGCAGGCATGAAGAAATCTTAATTTTCCTAGCCTTAGAGGCATCATTTAGTATCATAGCTAAAATAGTGGTAAAAGCTACAAAGAAGTTTCCATGGTGCATTTGGGACTAAACTATAGTACTGACTTTAGTCCATGAATCAGACGTTTCTGTTTCAATTTGGTCCAAATGTCCCGATCTCAAAGGCTATTACTTCTGTAGTTCTAGTTAAACTATATAGCATTGAACAAAGTCCAAGCAATGCAAAATACCAGAGGAACATTAAGTACTAGAGAATAAAACTTTAAATGATTACATGAACTCACTGAAGTGCTTCTACAATAAACCTTTGCAACCCCTGTTTGAGAAAAAAAAAAAAAAAGAAGCTGGGGAGAGAAGAAAGTGGCAAGTTGTTTGTTTGTTTGCTGTACCCACACTATTAAAAATTTTACAGTCTATACTCTCTCTTTTCTCTGCAGAAGGAAAACTGACATCTGCCCACAGAACGCAAGCTCTGTCTGCATGACCATCTCTCCCTGAAGGTTCTCTCAGAAAGGGTGGCAGTGTGGGATCAGCTGGTAGCCATCACGGAAATTCACTGAACCAGATCACCTCAGCATCTTTTCCTTACCTTTCTTAGCAGATTTTCCCCCTTTGGGGGGTTCTGTGCCATCAGGGATACATACAAATTTGTTTGAGATCCTCAGCCTGTATTGCTAGCAGTGTTTAGCTACCTTGCTCTTTTGTTTCTCTGACTGAGAATGCAAGTCTTCAATTAGTGCAAAGATAGGTTTAGATGCTAGTCAATTGACAGAGGGACACATAGTATGTGCATATGCTATATTCATATACTAATATAAAGCAATAGAAATATTCAGAATGCCTCTCAAAAGCTACAAAAATGATAGAATAAAACTTATTTTCTAACCATTTAGCATTGTTGTTTGTTGATTTTCTACTATATACAGGTTCTAAATGCAACTACATTTGTAATTTGTTACTGTGCATTAGTAATGTTATAAACCTGTATGAACTTTATTCCCAGACTGATGGACTTTAATCCTAAAATCCTGCCAAGAAAAACATTTCACATTCACTGCAGTGAGTGAGAGCTCCACAAATGTAGAAGGAAGTCATTTACCAGATGTTACTATTTGTCTTTCTAGTCTGTCTTTGACTTTTGCTTATTTTCTCTTGACCTTGTAGGCTTCTCCCATACACACTTGGTGCAGAAAAACAAATGTGAAACTTTTGAAAGCCAGTTGTTATCCAGCTATAAAGTTTCTTGAGACCTAATACTTACACCTTTTAGTGTGTCAACAGAGCTACTCATATTGTTTGAGCACCATATCATGTTTCTGACTTTTCTAAAACAATGGCATGTACCATCACAGCTGGTACTGAACAAATAAACCAATAAAATCCCAGCTAAGAAATGCTAAATTACCTCATTCAGAATCACAGAAAAGGAAGATTAGATGATCGGTGTATACCTATGACAATATAGCTTGCTGTCTTTAATGAAAAAGTCTGGAACAACAGTATCAGTTACCGAACAACTGAATTTCAACAACTGAAATGAATGTAGGTATTTCCATTTCAGATTTTTAAAACCACCTTCTCTTTTCTTGTCCTAAATAAACAGGACACTGCTGGTGGTCATAAAGCTACGCAGCATTTCAAATGTATATGGTCACTTACTGATACATTTGTTCACATACAAATAAATGTTCAGCACAAATTCCTGCTGTGCTAGCTAAACCTGGGGGTTATGTGTGGATCACTGTTTCTAGATCTGTTTCACTGAATTAAGAGCCATGCTCTGGCTCATCACAGATGTAACTAGCATAAAGCACCATTGAAGACATTTAACTTCAAGAACCACAAAAAATTAAAAATTAGTGTCCAGAGAATGGTCTGAAATTATCTGTCATGAACAGGGGAAGAAAATACAGAATAAGCAAGATGTGAAAAGCATTTTCTTCTACGCCATTGCTTCAGGTTTGCCTGGGCTCTGCTTTTGCCAGCTGAACTTCAGCAGCTCCATGAAAAACATGGGGACATGTTGTTGTTTAAGCTGTGTGTGCAGAAGTGGGATTTAGTCATGCACTGTTGGTGGTTTTTTGTTGGATTTTTTTTTCCATTATTGCACCACTTTCTTTTCTCCCAAATGCCTGCCATAAATGTTTTATAACATGGGAGAAGAGAACAGAAACAGAAAGCAGGAAACATCTGGAGCCCCAGCTCTGTATGTACAAGAGTATTAAAAGGACAACCTTTCTTTCCATGATTGCTGTGCACAATGGGCAAATGGTCCACAGTTGTGCTTGTGAGATGGATGGGAGGAAATCTAGGAGCAGCTTTCTTGTTGCTAGTTGAACGCAGAGCAGTAGCCCTCAGGGAGAAACTCTGCTACACTCAAATTGATTTGAGACGTAGTCTCAGTCCCTTGGTTTTGGTCAATCCTAGCAAAAAGGTGAGAATGAAAATATGGCCAAAAAATGAGCCTGAGATTGAAATCAGCCCAGGCAACAAACAGGACGCAGCTGTACTAAAAGAATAGCCTAATTCAGCAAAAATGCTTTGACCAGGACTGTAACCGTGGGACCAGTCACTGAACAAAGCGGCAGAGACAGAGATTCACATGTATTGCATCCAAGAATGACAGGCCACCATCAGAAGTGAAAACATTCTAGCTGGGACTAATAAAGAGAGTCAGCTGCGGCCAGTAATCATGTCAGGGGAAATTTAAATCTGTAGGTATTTGAGGCTCAGTATAACCACAATAAACATGATGTGTTTTATTTCTAGCAGAGGATTCAGAATGGTCCTTCACACTAGTTGAGCCTTTGTTTCTACTCAAACAGTTGTGTCCATTTTTATCTCAGTGTAGCATGTATAACTGTGATACTCCTCAGAAGTTATGGAAAAGATCTGAGGCATTTCAATCTAGAACAGCCTGGCATAAAAAATTAAATGCATTATTCCTTAGGAAGATAGTGAAAATGAGATTAGCACAAGTAATTTGGGTAAGATGAAGAAGAGAGAAGTGACAACGGTAAAGGTAAATAGTTTGGCTTCAATTCAATTGGCTATGTGAATCAACGACTCCTTGGGTATGATTTTGTCTTTCGCTGAAGCTCTTGCACCACTGTTACTTCACTCCAGAAATATTCTGTTAGGGCCAACACTTATTTTGAAACATTGCAATATTTTAATCATTTCAGTCTGAATAGTCATTTCATCTTAAATAAAAATACTTTAAAACCTTGAAGGGAAGAATTTAAAATGTATCACAGAGCCAAGTAACAGCTACAGTTCATATTTTAAAAACCCTTAAAATAAATGCACTCTTTTCCTTAGTAAAGAATAACTTTGCTTAGGTTTTGTACAAATATTGATATATTCCCATTTTCACAGAAATTTATTGCAAGTCAAAGAACAATAACCAGAAAAACACATGGAAATGACTCAGATAATTGCAGTTGCTTGAAATATGGCTAGGAAAATCAGCACACATGCACATACATAATTTTATCTTCAAAAGTCTCTTTTCTTTGAGGGATACCCTATTATTCAGAAACAGATAATACATGTAAATTTTGCAACAGGATAGAGTTTTAAGTAGATCAGAGACATAAACACTAACAGAGGAAAAAAAAGTAAAATGACTAGTTATCATATGACTCCCAGAAACTACAACCAAACAAACAAAAGTAAAACAAACTCACTGACAAAACAGAAGTAAACTGTGTATTTTTTCCTGCAGTATCCTGGGAACGTATTTTAGAAATGTGCACATGAGTAACTTGGATGTATATGTCACATGGACAGAAGTGTTAGCAAAATAATCATTGGTTACTTTTCCTGTTAAACCTTCTCTTATTTTGTGCCTGCACAGCATCTGTACAACAAGCTGTTAATTGATAAGTCTGTTGGGGGAAAAAAAGGCAAGAGACCCTTATGTCAGAAAAAGAGGAAAGTTGTATGTAGAGTGACTGACAAATAAGGGTTCTACTTAGCAGCTTGGAAAATCAACTTGGAAAACTCAGAGTTCAAGAACTGCTTTTTTACAGTCTTAGTTTGTTTCTGAAATATTTTGATAGATGTAGATACAGAAAAGGGCACAGCTGGGAAGGAAAGAAAAAGGCAGTTTTGTACAAGCAAAACTTCTCTAAGGGAGAATGTATTTGGGGGCAGCTTTGCTCTTTCTGTTCTCTCTCCAAAGCCATCAGAAATGTGAAGCCTACTTTTCCACTCAGGACTTTTAAAAGAGTAGATGAGTTAAATATCAAATTTAAATAGGGATGAACATTTAAAAATATGTGAAATCAATAGTATATAGTGATAGCTAGAAACAAACGGCCCTTTCATTTTAGTTTCACACCAGCTGTTACTTGTCAATATGTTGGTTTCCAAGTTCTCCAAGAATACTCTCCCAGTTTTTCAGTCTCCTATAATCAATAGCAATAGCAATCATCATCAACATTCATAATAACAATATCAGCAATACCTAATCAGTGTTATTTAACAGCCATAGTTGCCATTACCTCCTCTTAACTAAGCTTTTGCAAATATTTGATGTGTACAGAAATAATCTGTGATGGCTAAATCCTGAAAATGAAGTTGATAAATCTATTCAACATCTCTGAGTTGGAGTGTTTATCAGAACATTCCCAAACTAGCTGACAGGATACCCTGACTGCCTTTCAGGACACACAGCCACGCTTGAACAATATGCTCTTGAATGAATTCAGTAGTTGGAGTAGGTGCCACTACCCTTTCTCCACTGCGTTTTCCTTATACATAATTAAGCATAAAAACATAAAAACCATACATTTTGCAAAACCTGAACTTTGCTCGATGAGGGTTGTCCTACCTCACCATTAATTTCAGTAGCTGAAAGTCAGTTTTAGGGAGCCTATTCTGCTCTTGCTCTAATTTAAAAGCTCTATAACTGCAGTGGAAGTATGGAGGTGAGATTGAGTTCTTGTTGGATAATATTTTAAGCAAACAAAAATACCTCGGTGTCTTGTAAAAAAAAAAAAAAAAAAAGAGTTTGTACAACAGATAAAGAGCAAACAACAGAAACACAAAGTGTGAAGTCCTTGTTGTTTCTGCCATACAGATAAGGTCTTGTTTTCCTTTGTTGAGTTCACTGCTGTTTTTGTGTCGTTGTTCAGGGAATTTTAGTCATATAGTGACAAGTATCACAGTTCACACATCAAGTCCTGCCAAGAGACAGGAAGGAGGAGGGGAAGACAGTCTGCTTATAAAAGAAAAAGAAAAAAAAAAAAAAAAAAGAAAAAGAAAAAAAAAAAAGAAAAAGAAAAAAAAAAGAAAAAGAAAAAAAAAAAAGAAAAAGAAAAAGAAAAAAGGCAAGGGAAGATTTGATACAATCATGGAAAAACACTGAGATCCTCAGCAGTCCAGTTAACTCATTTGCTTTAAAGACAACAGTGCTTTTTTAAAACAGACTACAAGAAACAAGTGAAAACACTAAGAATGATGCTGGGGTAAGTGGTAGCACATGGAGTAAATGTTCTGCAGACCACTCTGAAACAAATATCTTTTGCAGGTGAATGAGGGAGACTTTCTTAATGTCCCAGCTAACTTTCAATTTCTTTGTTCTGGCCAGATCAGGGGCATAAGAGCACAGTTATGATCTACAAAAGTGGTTAGGAAGAAATCTGTAAATTCATATGCCTGATTTATATATATATATATGTATATATATATTTACAATTTAATGCAAGCAGAAAAAGCTCCTGCTCAGACTCGGAGCTGTGCACATTCTTTTACCTACAAAGTCTTTGCTATTGAGTGCTGCCCAATAACCGGAGTGAATCAGAGATTGTGCATAGACCTAGGAGAGCCGGATACTGGCTTTTTGGAGAGAAACCAGCTTCAGGCTCTTTGGGGAGCAACACCACAAATTAAGCATGGTGTGAATGTAGCCATGTTTGTTTCAAAAACAGAACAACATAAAACCAACCTGGCACACATTTAAATGGTTCAAAATAACTAGAGGTTGCTGTCAAAACAGAAGTGAATCCTAACTGAATGGGTGCTTTGCCAGGGACTCGCCTAGGCTGTATATAACCATGTGGCCAGAGTGCTTTAAAGTTCATTGTGCAGTCCTGTTTCTGCATCACCGTAGGAACTGGCCCTGGGCGTATTGCAGAGCCCCCAGCAGCCACACCAGAATTATACTAAGTAATGTGCAGGAAGAAATGGTTCCTGCCCTGGGGTAAGGATGTGGCCACAACCTGCATACAGATGAGGAACACTGCTTTTCTGTGCTCCACAGCACACACACAATCATAAAGCCATTACCTGATGCTGTACTATTAATCTATCAAACCTATTGCTAATCAGGGTGGATACATAAAACCATTTTTCAGCTTGCTGAACATAGGAGGATTGGTAAAGAGGACAGTTCGCTGATTCTGAGTTCTCAGGACTGCTTGGTAATTTTGGTACCAGAAAGCAGCATGTGTTTGTTTGTTTGTCTGTTTGTCTGTTTGTCTGTTTTGTTGTTCTTGTTCTTTTGAAGTCCTTTATGTCTTAAAGTCCTTCAGTCTTTTTATGTTGTCATAAACCTAAGAAAAAAACAAGCATAAATATACAAAATAAAATGTTTTCTGGGAAAACTGTAATGCTGGTTAAGGCTAGAAAGTTTTAGTGGATAATAAGCTAGTCACAAAGTGCCTGGTTAATGGTGGTACCAAAAAAGGCAAATGCAATCAGTGGATATCTAAGTAAATATAGAGCATCAACAGGCAACTATTATAGCCCAGTATTTGGCAGAGGTATCATGCTAACAGAATAGTACATGCAGTTCTGATGCCTGCACTCTAAGAAGGGTCCTAATAACATGAAGACAGCTTTGAAAAGGGGAAAGGGAATAAATTATGATCAGAAGAACAAACAGGACTTCTAGGAGGGCAACCTCTAGCCTAAACAAAACCAGCTAAAGGGGCGACTTAGTCCATCCTCTGAGTACTGGCCAGGAAGTAGAAATATAACAGCAAGTATTTCAAACTCACAAAGCTATAAGGAGTTACTAGGACTAGGACTCAAACCTTGACAATTTCAAGCCAGAAATAAAGCATGTGTTGTTTGATTGGTTGTGTCGTAAACACTGGAGATAGAAACATGTCAGAATAAATTTATTTATTTATTTTTTAATCAGATACAGATGGTTTTCTAAAAGATATATTCTTTTTCAACATGGAATTAGTTCCCATTAACCTGAAGCACCCTGCAGTGTGAAATGTACCAGAACACAAACAAACTCCTTATGAACACCAGAACCAAGGAGGAGTCCTGGATCCTGGGGAAACTTTTCCTTCTGAAAAATGATTGCTATCTTTTAGCAGATGTGCCCAGGCCTCAGTATTGGCAGCCAGACTCCATTTCTGCATCAAGGGAGGAAAACAGTAAACAGCAAATCGCTTGCCTTTTCCCACTGCATTTCCGAAGGATGTCAAGGAACGGCATCACTGAATATTTTCATGAGGTATAGATAGCTACGTGAACAATAATGTAGTTGCAATGCCCAGATTTTGACAGTGTTTAAATGAAAAAAAAATGTAAACGATGCTTCTGAAAATTGTCATAACAGGTGATCATGCCTTTCTGCATAGCCCAGTAGATACAAAACTGACTGTATGGTACTGCTACTGCTGTTTTATTGCCAAGAGGGGTTCCTGCCAAAATTTCCCCATTATTTCAAAAAAATCAGGGGAATTTAATGATCAAGATTATATTTAGATCCAGATAACAGTGCAAAGTGAGTTGGGAATGATGTGGAAGCAAAACAATGTGAATGGTATTTGAGGGAACTGTGTTACAGGAAAGTCTGTTCCACCTTCCAGGGCAGCTCTGCCCAATGCAAATGCTCCTGTCATCTCTTCTTTCTTTTCTTCTTCACTTGCCAAAGATAAAGAGCTTATTGTTTTAAAATAAGATGCTTCAGTGACAAGTTTCAAAGTTGTATGTCCATAAATGTGTTTTTTATGCTGTTTAAGAGAGGGACATGCTTAAATTCTGCCTTGAGATTGAGGCTTCTGATATCCAACCTGAACAGCAAGAACATCTTACAAACACAAGTATACTAATGCTCATGCCAAGTTTCTTACCCACCTTGCTTTGCATTATACTGTAGTAGAAAGTATATTTTGGAGAGAAGAAGAAAAAACCCGATTTAGTTGCATCAAAAACATGCTGATAAATCAGAGGCACAGACAGCTTTAATAATAAAAAGGCCATCAAAGATTAAACGAGTGATAATAATCTACTGAACACAACAGTTTTGCATTTGCTACAGTGTCACTTTAGAAATTTATCTTTTCCAGGCTTAACTACAAACATATGCACAGTAAAGGATAACAGGACCAATCTTATCTTTTCTTTCGCAATTATAAAATGAGGTTTAGCTAAAGGAAGATTAAGGGAAGGGTTGAAAGAAAAATTGAGGAAAGAAAGAGACAGCAAGGAGAGAAAGAGTATCTAGAAGGATGGCTGGCAGGTAGATGGCACGCTCTCAACAGCAGCCATTGTGAAAGCCAGCCAGAAAGCGAGCTGGAGTGTGGCCAGAACAAGATGCTGTCAAAGAATAGGGACTCTGATGTGGCAGACCCAAGCCTGAAGAAGTTACATGAGCTTGCAGAATGGTGCATGGAGGGCTGCCTCTGAATGAGCAAAGGGTTTTCAGTCTTCTGGAGCAACGAAGACCAGATTACTGAAGGGTCATTGAAGCAACCCATTAGAGCTGTAAGTTTTACTGATTTGGGCACCAAATCATGATTTGCAAGCTGGTGCTGACCTCATAAAAGGAAGTGGACTTAAGAAAGACTGACTTTATCTTTTTAATAACTGTCTTATAGAAAGACATGGCTAATTTTTAGTGGTAACTTCCAGGATTTTCTGGATTTTCTGACAACTATATTCTGACAACTATATTATGACAAAACATTCCTCCACTTTTTCTTTTCAAAGCAGCTCTAATTACAACAATGGTGAGGAAAAAAAATAGCTGAACATGATTTGTCCTAGGGTTATGTAAGACAATAATGAAATATGAAGTCTCCACCTGCAGGTTTATTTGCTGCAGATATTCCCTTAACTTAAATTTAAAATTAAATATTTTGATGGCTTGCAAATGAATACAACACGTAATAGTTAAAATGCTGGTTTTCCTACTGGGCGTTTGGCCAACCCTTAAGAAAGTTGTCATGAGTTCCCAGTAAAGCACAGAGCATCTCC
This sequence comes from Netta rufina, assembly GCF_964035555.1. Lineage (NCBI taxonomy): Eukaryota > Metazoa > Chordata > Aves > Anseriformes > Anatidae > Netta > Netta rufina. Next base: position 34,610,425 of record NC_140127.1, on the reverse strand, counting down.
TGAGAGTAGAGGTCTATCCATCATGAGCTCATATGAATTTTATGTTCCAGTTCTCAGAAAAGCATTTTGCTTTTCTTGCACACTATCAACTCATTTACTATATCAAAGCAAAATCTCATTGCTTTATTTACTACAAAATGCAGTCTTGGGTTTAAAAGAAACAGCTTTTTTCAACTGAAAATTGTATTAAAGCACATATCTTAAGTAGAAGAAGAAAGAAAGAGAAAATGAAGAAAGAACAACAAAGAAATAAAGAAAAATATCATGTACTGATGTCCATATAGTAAACAGAAGCCATCAATGGCTTACCATTAGCATCTGCTTTTCAAAGTTGACAGCCTTACTACACTTGCTATCCACATTTACCTTTCATCTAAAACAGATTCCAAACGAATGTCTCTAAATACAAGTCATTGATCAGTTTTGCTTTCAATTGTTTATTTTTTCCCTCAAAAGAAACACAAAATTATTTGAGCTAACTGATATTATTTCCCAAGTGGGACACAATTGGGAAGTGACTCTGTTCTGCAAATCAGTGAGTATTTGCCTACGTACTAACTATTTCCTGGAATGTTTGGTCTGATAAATAACTGCAATGTATTTGAACCAATTTCCTATGCTAAATGATGCAGTAGTCTCTAGAAATAATGTTTTCTGACAAGGCTTCCACTAGCCATGGTAAAATAAACATTTTTCTTGTTACAATTTGGTAATAATAATTAGGTATGCAAGGAGTATTTTCAGTATCACTCATACACTCTATACAATTTTTGGCCAGACTCTTCATCTCTTCCGTCTTGCCTATCCTTGCAAAAAATGAAATTACTGCCCTTATCATTGTTTCTCCATATATTTGTATGTCTTTGTCTTACCAGACTACCTGTAGATTAGACAAACACTATTGATCCTGTAAAAAGACAAATATTACCTATTGACAAGATGAGGTTAAAAATTGATTAAAGTACAGATTCGAAAAGAAGATACCAGTATCAGTTTTCAGCAGTCCCCAATAAAAAGAAGAGCAAGCTGGGTGCACTTACATGAGAAAACATATTCCTCAATGATTACTAGAAGCAGGTACAAAAATATTTGTAACTGTGGAAGCTCCCTTACTGTTGAAGCAAAAAAATGTGAACTTTCTCTCCTCTAAGAGTAGACAGGAGTAAGTGGGAAGGGATCTGTGTGCTATGCTTCCAGGTACTTGGTCACATGCCTGCACCAAGGCTGAGGCATGTTCTGGGCTTACTTGATAACTAACAGCTTCCCTTCCAGCACTTGCCACATTGCACCTGCTAAATATAGAGTGGGACAAAAGGACAATTCATCAGAGAGAAAAGATAAAAGGGTAAAGTTGTAACTGCTCTCTCTCAACATGCTTGTTGATATATTTATTTTCCATCTCTAGCTGCACACAATTCCTTTTTCTCCTTCAGAAAATTAACTACAGTTGGAAATTATTTTCTTCCTCATCCTTTCCTTCATCCACCCGTTCTTCTTGTTTTTATACCTACTGAACCCCTCTCCTCCAAGGCTGCTTGTCTTTCTTCCTCTTCTATAAAAGAAGTGAATTTCAGCTTGTTGCTGAGGCACAGAAGGGGGAAATGGGCCACGTTTGAAGATGGTGTAAGGGAAATCTCAACTTGCAAAGAGGAAAGCCATGACAGAAGAATATAGGTGCTGTGATTATTACTTCTCAGAGAGGCTGTTTGCACAGCCATAAGCCATACATTCAACCTTTCTGTCAAAGGCAAGGACAAGAGGTAGAGATTATTTTTTCAGTATGGAAATCTTGTTTCCTTACCCAGAGGTAAACTGGATTGTTTTCCAGTCCCTATAAAATATTTACTGTGTCTTTCTTTAGGTTTTGCAGCCATTTCCCTGCTATTTCCCCACAAGGGGCTGGAAGGATGCCCTTTTTACGGTCAAGGTTGTGTTAAATTGCCAAGCATCTAATCTCTCGTATTGGGATCAATCCAGGAGACAGTGCCTTGTCTCCCATCCCAGCAGATCTAACTTCTGCACAGCCAGGCACGTCCTACTTGTGTCAAGCCACATCCAGGTTCAGAAGCTGGCATACATTATCAGGTACTAGGTATCTGAACACAATTTTTACCTTACTCTTAACGCTAGCCTCATAACTCTTGCTGTCTATAAAACTAAAGTTTTCAAGATCAAGACTTCTTGTTCTACAGAGAAAAAAGCTATTCCTGACCTGAAGAGCTAGCAGAAAGTGCATACAAAAAATTCCAGAGGGGACATAATAATTCTGTTATGCCTTTATTCCTAATACCTAACAAGAAGTCCACAAAAACCTATTCATATCATAAGTTAGGTCAAAAAGACATGTCAAGGAGGAATAATAGTTACAAGAAATTGTTACAAGCAATGAAAGAAGCTATGAAAACAGATTTTTTTTTTCAACTCTGTAGCAAAAATTGATTGAAAGATAAGAATGAAGTGGTTCAACCAATGACATGGTATCACTACACTCATGAAAACGAGTGACGAATTGGGTACACTTGCTTGCTGTATGCAATGATGCAACGTTAATAATCAGATAATAAAAGAAGTGCTCTGCTCTAAGGAGCTGTTCCTTTAGCTTGTGTTTGTACTGAGGCTTCTCAGCTGGGGCTGCAAGATATCCTTGCTCCTTAAAACTTAACAAATGAAATTAGAGCAAAGTTTTTCTTTAAAATGCTGTGTGCCAGTGGTCATTTCTTAACAATAGAAAATTTCATGAAAATTTCACTCCTAAGAATTTTTTGGGGAGGAGAAGGGGCTGAAAATTGTCCTAAAAATAAATATTACATGAAAGCAAAATATGCTTATTTGCTGCTTTCCCTGATCAATATTTTCAACTATTAAAAATCAGGTCTTTTGAGTACTTTGTGTACCTGGAGATGGCTCTTTGAGCTTTCTTGTTTCTTGGCTTATGTCTGTCACTCAACAGAAAGTGTCTCATGACAGAGGTAGATCTATAATTAGCTCTGTGCCACGCATATCCTTAATTTTAGAATATAGTCCTTAGAGAATTCATTTTGGAAATAGATTGTGAAGTGAGGAGATAAGTTTTTAGAATTTTGTAGCCATAGTATTATCCTGCTCCATGCATAGAATTAAATCTCATAATAACCAAATGAAATTAGTAAAGATGAAATCTGAGAAACAGTTTTCAAAGTAGCTATTGAGTTTAGACTCACTTAAAGCCATATTTATCTGATTTTCAGATAATATGTACCTTGCAGCAGAAAACGTCTCATTCAGACACAGAACATCCTCAGGATTCATCCCTAAGGAAACAACATAGTCATTTAAGAAAGCTTATTAATGTCTTCTCTTTAGTCACACATCAAGTCACAATAACAGCTATTCCTGCAGTGGTGTTAACATGTAGACAACACTTTCTTCCTGCAATTTCATTTTATGCTATCTAAATATAAGAAGATTCAAGAAGTTGAGATCATAATAAATAACATGAAAAATAATTTACAAGATGCCAGCAGAAGTTATTTTAAGAGAAAAAAAACAAATCACACAAACATGACTGCCATAAATCCTTGTTTTAAATTCTCACAGGAGAGTTAACCTGAATTCTCTCTGCTATTCCTCTTTCTAGAATTAGTACTTAAAAAATAAAAGAAACCTCATTAGTATTTACTCCTATAAAAGCAAGCTTAGTGAAAGCGTTCCAGCTAGTTAGGCAGCCAAAATATCATTGCAGTGAGAAGGGATGATCACACACACATTCAAGGACAAATCTCATGAAACTCATGTTTGACAGGAAATTGTACAGGAAGCTAATTCAGAGAGATCAAAATGAGGGTGGTATGTTCCCAGGACCCAGGGCAAGTCAGAAATCTTGCAGCTGAATTTTGTACATATGGTAATTTGATCAGAGTGGATATAGCAGAGAAGGGGAAGAAATAGTTGATTGAAAATGTAGTTCTAACTTTAATAATAATAATAATAATAATTAAAAAAAAAAAAAAAGAGAGAGAGAGAAAGAGAGAGAAAGAAAAGAAAAACCAGAATAGGAACATGAATCTTTGTATCTCTGTAAACAAGCCAGATCACAAAACCCCCAAATATAAACAAAAATTGCTTTATTGTAGTACGATCAGAAATACTATGATTTCAGATCTGTGCATTAGAAACTGGTCACTTATATTGTAGGATTTGAAAATGCTGTGCATGTGTTTCATTTATCTTTTAGATATGTACTAAATGTTTTCCTGCCCTAATGATGGAAAGAAGGAAGGAAGGAAGGAAGGAAGGAAGGAAGGAAGGAAGGAAGGAAGGAAGGAAGGAAGGAAGGAAGGAAGGAAGGGAGGGAGGGAGGGAGGGAGGGAGGGAGGGAGGGAGGGAGGGAGGGAGGGAGGGAGGGAGGGAAGAAAGAAAGAAAGAAAGAAAGAAAGAAAGAAAGAAAGAAAGAAAGAAAGAAAGAAAGAAAGAAAGAAAGAAAGAAAGAAAGAAAGAAAGAAAGAAAGAAAGAAAGAAAGAAAGAAAGAAAGAAAGAAAGAAAGAAAGAAAGAAAGAAAGAAAGAAAGAAAGAAAGAAAGAAAGAATAAAAAAAAAAAAAGAATATGAGAATCAAGCACAGAGTTAAAAGAGTAGATTTTGAGGCTACTACGCACTTCAAAGTCTACTTCATTTTTATGTGTTCAACATCAGATCATTACAAAATGCTTGTATCTTTAATATATGGATTATAAACAGGGAATGAGATTCTCTTTGCTACCTCCTCTGCATTTCCAGAACATGATAGAGAGGAATTTCAAAAGTTTGTAGGAAATGTATGTGGGCTGCAGCCTGCAGATCCCACAACCACTTTACATACCCTTTCAGCCAGCCATCTGGTGATTTGTGGTAGCATGAACTTTGATCGTAAGTGGAAACTGTTTAATAACATGAAGTACAGCAGTGGCCAAGTAATCCAAGTAAGAGCAGAGAGCAAAGCATTAATTTCAGCCATAACATTGACTTTCTCTGGGAAAATCCACAACTTGCAATGTCCCTCTGGATGACTAAAAGAATAAAATCTGGGATTTATTTTTCTGTTTTATATCAAAAAATGTATCATCTTATTTTTTATCTTTAAACTGACTGAAAGTTATAGTGGCTAAATCATAACCTGTTTGAATGACTTCTTTATTGTTCATAAAAACAGGCAGCTCAATGAGTACCATTATGTGAATTGGAAGTAATTTGAATTTATACCCGTTCATTCTTTCAAGAGGGACAAAATCCAACATTGTGTCTATGCTGCAGTAGACTTGTATTACAAGTGACACGTCTTGGTTTTCTATGGGGAGAATCCCAGAAGCCCAACAAGAAAGAGGAGGAGCAATGAATGGGAAAATGCAAGAGAAGTTAGAGGTTTCCCACACAGCCATAGGATTTCCCTGGGGCTTTACACAATCTAGGCCAAATTTTGGACTTAGTTACATTTGTAAAACCTGACTGATTTCTGCAGAGCTGTGGTTGTGGAAAAGTGAAACTTGCCACCCTGTTTTCATCACAGGAAAAATACTAATAATTCTAAAAACCAACTTAAAAACCAGATTCTTCTAAAATCAAACAGAACAACCATAAGTGACCACGATGTACAAGTAATGAAATACAACTTATGTAATTCTTCAGAGACATTTTAAAAGCTTTCTGCTACAAACCCATGAGGAATCTACAAAAAAAAAACTATTGGAATCTGAACTGGAAGTAACGCAAATGAAGACAGGAATCTGATGGAGAAAACAGCAGTTGAACAGCATAGTTTAAAAACAACGTTTGGGAACTATAAAGAATAAAATAAAAGTTCAGTGTATATTTCTGGCATGTCCTTCACAGCATGGAGGCCTACCCAGCACTGACCACACAAGACAGGCTGTGACACTCCTCAGTCTGATGACTGAGATGTTTCACTGAAATGTACAAATGGGAAGACTCAGATGACCAGCCAAAAATATGAGAAGAGTCAGGCTGGAGTCTCCTCCTTCCACTCTCTGTGGAGTCCCACGGAGTTCATGGGACTGTCTTACGTGGTCAGATATTACACACACTTTTCTACATTTTCTGATGTTATTGAAGTGATTTGGATAAAAACATGAGCAATGAAACATGATCTTTGCATATTTTTCTTTTTCTATGGGCTTTTGCTGTAAAACACAAGAGAAATAAACTCATTCAGTATGCCTTATCTAAAAATGAACTATCCTTCCCCACATTGTGATCAGTACTGCACAGTTCTCCTAGGATCTGCCAGCATTAGAAGATGGTTCCCATACCACTACTTTGATGTCCCAAAGAAAAAGTCTGAGAGACTGAAAGCAGTCCTCTCATTTTGGCTACCGTTTCTGTTGCTTCCCTAATACGGGAAATGTGGAGGTTCCTCGCATAGCCTGAACAAGTGGGTTTGCTTCTAGAAGAATGTCATGGCACAGTGTGAAGAAGTGATCTGGCAACTAGCCATTGTGGCAAGCATTGTTCTTAGGAGTTTATAAAACTGCCAGCAGTGTACTTAAAAGCCCATGTCCTGAAGCACTGCCATGGTTCAGTTCCACACATGCTCATACTATGCACAGTAGCACCGGGTTTTTGACCAAGAAACCACCCAGTACAGCCCTCATCCTATCCTTTTATTGGGAAATCTCAAATGTGTCTACAGCAATTGAGGCCTGGTTTCTCTTTCAGAATCTTTGCTTATAAAGGCAGCACAAAATCAATAGCCAAAGACCTTCCTACCAGCCCAGAACACCAACAATCTTTACTTTTTTCCCTGAGGCACCAAATGTACCATCATTCTCAAGCAAGGCCAACATATTTGTTGTTATTTGTTGGAATACACTTGTGGAGAAAGAAGGAAGAATACAGACAGGTTCTGCTCTTCCCTGCACTTCTCTCTATGTCCTGTACCATCTATACACAAGGGCAAGAACAGGCTGGTGAAATGGTTCCCATGACCTGTGTGTTTAGAAACCAGCCAAATAACATTTCTACATGAGCAGCAATGGCCGTGTGACTCACTGATGGTTAATCACGGGATGCTATTGCAGCAATAAGTACTTCATGAGCACCTCCAAAGGAAAAATGACCCTTCCAGTATCAGGCCTTCTGTTTAACCACACAGATTTACAACCCTGCCCACATCGACCTCTTTCAAAATGGCATCAGACATGGAACGTAATTGCATCCTGCGTTCTTGTAATGAGCAATAGCAGGCACAATATGTCTGCTTTCTTTTTCATCTTGAGTTGCTAATGATTTATCAGTATTCTTTTTTCAAGGATGGTTTTGACCCAAGTCTTAACTGAAAACTGCAGACACTGTAACAGAACAGGAGGGAGTACAGTTTCAAATGCTGCTGAAAAGCTGTGATTTAATTTGGATTGGCGTTACTTTTCTGCATTCAATTCACAAGCTGTTGCATGGAAGAGGAAAAAGCATCTGAATGTAGTCATTTAGTAAGAAACGAAGCAAACTCTTCCACTCTAATGCTTTGTTTACAATGTAAGAGCTTCCTGATCTGCAAAAACTGGGCCTGATTCTGGGCACCACTCTCCATGAGAACGTCGAGAATAAATCAGCTAAATCCAATGATTTACTGATTCTCAGAAGCCTTTGCCAGGTATCTGTCAGAAAATGAGATGACAGAATCCCAGTGGGTAGGAAGAGAATAATATTTATGGCGAAACTGGCAGTGATCTTTCCAGTAAAATGTTGTCAATTTTTCCTTTATCACAAATACAGTTGTCTTAAAAAACATCTCTTTGAAGCTGTTGTTTGAAGACTAACATATACTTGCAAGGAACTAATTCCTCATTCTCCCAGTTCTGCTTTTCCTGAAAGAGAAATCAGTTACTGTTTCTCAACGGATACTCAAAATGAAGTGTTTTTTTTTTAAAAGGATTAGGAGAAGGGGAGAGAAAAAAGTCCCAAGAATGGAAAAACATCCATCTACTTACAGAACTTCACTTACAGAAGTCCTGTTAATGACATAGGATTTGTGTTTTATAGATTCAGACATTTCTCAATAATTGTTTTATACTATTGCATAACACTGGACTTTGAATAACATCTGTCTGAAGCTACTGTAATACAAGAGGATAAACTTTATCTGAAAGTTGTGAAACATAATTCATGTTTCCTCATCAAAATTGCAGAAAGTTACCACCAGTAACAAAGTTTAAAACAGCTTTGACTGGGCACGTAAGGAAGCTTTTAGCCATCAGGATGAGCTGACAATAGTAGCTATGAAATCTGGCATCTTTCTGTTATGAGTTGAGAACTCAAGGAACACTTTATGAAATGAAAGCAGTTAGACACATGAACGATATTATCCTTCATCTAGATGGCATAAATACAAAAAGGATGAAGAATAAGTGGCAAATTAGCCGGTATCAGTGTAAGAAAGGAAAATGTTTCTGTGTTCAGAGATTATGCTTGAGCTAAACCTGGCCAGAAAATGTTGATACATTTTTTATTCACTGAATACCAATTCAAAAAATAAGTATTTCTCACAAGTTTGCTGATTTTAGGAAGAAGTTGTTTTTTACAAGAATGTTCTTAACATTGTTTCAGCCTCTGTGAAGCAATTGATTTTCCAGTTTGAAATTTTATAGAAATGATTTCTCTTTAATTTCTCTTCTGTTTTGCAGTTCTGTCCTTCACAATACAAATGTTGTTTACTATCTATGTACTTTAAAAGCAAACACAGAAGACCACATCCTTACTTGCCTTTCAACAATGTCTGTATATCCCTTCTCCATTTCATCACTAGTCTTAGAGTCTAAAGTTGCTGTTTGGACCTCTCCTTCTCCAATACATCCCACATCTTGCTCCTGCTTCTGGATCACCACTGAATCTGTAGTCATTAACACCCCCAGTGACTCTTTCTGTCCAAATCTTGGAAACTCTTAGAATTGATAGTTTCCTTAATCTTCACTAACCACATTTTTTGTGGCTCTGTTTTCTGCGACCTTTTCCATATTGAACATCCTTGTTCAAATGTCATCTTCCACTTCTGATCAGCCATGGATATCTTCTGATACTTCTCTCTTACATTTAAAAAAATAATCACTGCACTTTTTCTCATGCTGCCCTTCACACTTGGGTAGAGTGAACATAAACATCCACAAAGTTATTTCACAAACATCTCCAAAGCTCTCTTTTGCTGTTTCCCATAAAAGACTGCAAATTATTACGCTTTCTTGCCTTGCTACCACCATCATCTTAGCCAGAACAGTGTTTTTTGTTTTGTTTTGTGTTAAGCTCCTTGTTAATTTCTTTGTCTCTTCTGTGTACGGATATTACAAACTTACAATCAGTTTTTCACACTTTGTATACTGCCCAGCACAAGCTGACACTTTCTGCCTACAGCTCATAGTACTATAGTACTGTGCATTAAGACAAATAAAAAAGGAGCTGCGGTGGGGAAACATTGAGTTCAGCCTTCCAAAAGGCAAACAGGTGAGATACCTACATCACACTGGAATTCAGACACCTACGTGCCTCCAAAGAGGCCATTACAAGTCCATCACCATCTTTAATGGTCCACAGAACCTTCTGCAAAAATAAGTTTCTAAAAATAAAGCTGCTCAAGGATGCCACAAAAGATCAGTTACATAGTTTTGATTCAAGTCTACCTTGGGACAGCAGAAAAATATTTTTATAAACAGGAAAATTACTATGTACAAGCTCTCCTTGAAAATGAAAACAACAAGCATATATCATACACATTTCAACATACTATATTGTTATCTCTGAACCTTCCCCTTTAAGGAATATGTGAAAGATGAAGTGAAAGAAACATGAGAAGAAAAGAATGTGAGACAGAAAGATCGTGAGAGAGGTTACTCTCATAGCACTTTTGATCTGGCTGACACAAAGAGGTAATAAAAATTCATAAGAAGCCTGTTCTTGCTCAATTTCCAGGACAAAAACATCTGGGTATCTATCCAAAGCTGACTCAGCCTTGACATCTTTTGATCCCAAGTGCCCTATTTCTTTGTAACCGAAGGTACTGTGAAGCATTAACAGAAATGTATGCATTTCTCAGTGGGTTTTGGTGTAGCCTGATCAGAGTGGGATGGGATTAAAAACAAAAGTTGGAACAATCCTGGATACAAAACCAAACCAAACCAAACAAACAACAAGCACTACAAGAAAAGATAAAAAAAATGCCATTCATAACAAAACTGTATTTTATTATTTATGTATCTCTGCATGCACAATGTACACAGTGTTCGCCTTGCAGTTTCAGTATTAGAACTGTCAGATAATGTTATCAATACACATAGGTAATTTAAAAAATGGTCTTTTTGTTGTGCAAATGAACACGAGGGATATGCTATGTCTTGTAAACCAAGGAAAGCAACAAAGCAAAATAATGAACTTTATCTGGAGAAGTGGATGGAGGAAATAGAGGTGTGCACAGGGGGTACAGCCAGTAACGTGCCTCAGATGACCAATTATATTTTATACATTCCAAGCCTCTTTACTTTCTATAATAAAACCATGAAGACAAATACATGTTCTACATACACGTACAATTTAGGGGATATGGAGCTAAACAATGTCTTAACAACAGCTGATGTATACAATTGCCTTACTGTAATACTTAAGAGCTTTTAGCATGGAAAAAAGCAACATTCTGCTACTTGCTATGCTAACACAGGATAAAAAGAAATAAGCTAAAGAAAACATTACTTTGGTAGAACTGTTATAGAAACCTCAGTGTATTTCAAGTTAGTGAGTCAGTAAGGACTCCCATGTCTTGATTTCATGCTATTGGTCTCATCTTCAGTTTTTCTGCAGATGCTTAAGGCACTGAAGCTGAAGTTTTCATAGTTATTTTTCCTCATACTATGTTCTCCAAGCTGGTTTAAGAACTGTGATAATAAGATCTAATTTCTAGAAATACTGAGCATGAATTATTTTCAGCACCAACGTAATTTAGAAAAGTTCATCCAATCTGATATGAAGTCATCTAGTCAAGATATCTAATATTAACCTCCAAGTTCAATTTAAAATGACTAACTATGAGAGTTTGATCATTTCAGCTTCAAGTAAAATCTGTTCAGTGTTATCACAGTAAATCCAGAAACAGTGCCACTTCTTCACAGTGTCTATGCCAATGAGATTGCTAACAGAATCTAACATATGGATTGCATCTAGAAACATACAGAGTTTTGTTTCAAGTGTTACTTCATTTTACACTTTTTTTTTTTTTTTTTAACAGCAACATTTTCACACAGTGCATATTACCTTATAAACACAAAGGAAGGTTAAAGACTACCGAAGGCAGAAAGTAGCACAGCTTCATCCAAAGTTTATGTCAGTGACTAGAATCCATTTAATTAATTTCAGAAGGATTTGGATTAGGCTGTTTGGCTAGCTTCCAACTAACTTTGTATATACAGGGAAAGCAGCGATCACATAGCCAGCAAGAGTGGAGTTTGCACACATACTCGCTTTGGTATGCTTAGACTGAAGACTAAACAGAGTTTTTACTGCTTAATGGTACTGCGGGTGAGTTAGAATAACTGAGACTATCTCGGAGAGATATACCTGAACTGCAACCCTCTTCCAAGCACACTTAACTCTAGATAAACTGTGAACAAAGTATGCAGCACAGAGAAAGCCAATTCTTTTTACTGGTAAGGTTTGCTTATGTTACCGTGGAGTTTTGAGGAGAAGCATACCTTGGGTTTTCCTCTGGTTTACACGCAAGCACAATTGTGAACTACATTTAGGTTGCCAAATATAAAAGTGATGAGGTGAGAAAGAACACAACCTAGGAGACAGATGGCAATTTGAGTTCACAAAGCTTTCTCTTTTTTTCCTATGTGCATTTTTTACTCACATATTTCTGTGGAAAGAGAAGTCACAGGGGGAATCAGTACAGAAGTTCACAATGTCCCTTTTAAACTTTATTAATACTGCTGTGTACAGCATAGCTACACTTTGACTTCTTTGGTGTGTCCCCTTTTTAGAGAATATGTGAAGCATTTGTCAATGGACCTGTGGCAGCAAAAGGATGTCCCGGACTGGGAACATTTCTACAGGAGAGCTTCCAGCCGACTGTGGGCTGATTCCTGAAGGAAGTGGTAGGATCTAAGTTACTGCAGTTGTTTAAACTTGAGCTGAGAGCATCTTACAGAAACTATTACTAATGCTGATAGAAAGATGGAACTGATTATTTTATAAGTGTATGCAGCTGTTTTTTTTTTTTTTTTCCTAGTTCTTTCAGCTTCTGTGTTTGAAAATTGAGTACTTCAAAAATATTTGTTCTAGATCCAATAAAGTAAAATCCAGTAAATAAGTGAGAATGAGTGATTTTTAACATGCCCAAGTGTGGCTATCTGGTTCTTTCACAGACACTTACAGATTCAAAATACGGAGCTTTTGCAATGATAAACAGCTCTTTAAAGTTCCAAGCAACAAATATACTTTCAAATAGAAATGCTACTACTTGTCAGGAAATACACCTGAAGAATGATCCATATGTGTTTGGACATGGTCCTGGGCAACCTGCTCGAGGTGACCCTGCTTGAGCAGAGAGGTTGGACCAGATGAGCTCTGGAGGTCCCTTCCCACCTCTGCCATTCTGTGATTCTGGGAATCTCTGTGCACAGAAGCAGACTTACAGGTTCCTGTTCTGTTTGGGAATGTAGCACTTTACAACAAGTCCTTCCTCGATGGTCCAAAAATTAATGACACATAAATAATGTTCTCAATAAATTAATGACACAATAAATAATGTTCTCAATAAATTGAGAACATTAAGTTGGTGGGCAGAATGTGAAAACCATGCATTATTAAAATAGTGCATGAAGAAAGACAAAGTGACAATTACAGGTTTTGTGCAGAAAGATGCAAATTGTTGCTAATAAAACCTGTAATATGTATATACAGAAGCCTGTTTCTCCAACAAATGGTGACAAAAGAAGGTAGTACTGTCATCCCTAGCACTTCTTTCTCTTTAGAACTCTCTCAGTCTCTGATCAGGATGCAGTCCTAACATACATATGCAACAAATATTCTCATAAGCTAAGACCTGGCAAACATTCATCTATGCACATTACTTTAATAATAACTACATGTGCTTAATTTCAGCTACACAATCATAAGGACTTTAAAGATCAGCTCCCTAACCTTAGAAAGACTGAAGCACTTCTAAAACTGACTGTGCCTGTAAGTAGATAACATCACACAGGCATCATTTTATGTCCCTCTTTCCCACTCCTTAAAGGCTGTAAGTCTTTTGGAGCTAGGATCAGGACTTTTTATGAGTTAGCAGACACACCTAGCAAATGCCTTTTCACACCAAGTTGGACACTGAACAAATAAATTCTTATACAAAGTAGAAACATGTTAATAAAGATGGCTGAAGGCAGAAAGGAGGGTATTCAAATCATCGCGAGTGCCTGTGTTAGGAGTCTGATTTGCCTTTACAGTACATGAAAAGAGCTCTCGCTCCCCATTGACTAGAGAAGATTTTAGACAGATGGCTTCCACCTTCAGTCCATCAATTAGGTGAGATGAATACTGACACCTCTGCTCACTCATCGCCTACATTTGCATGTGGTGAAAATGCTTGCCCCAATCACACAAATCAGAGCAATAGGTATGCCACCATAGAGAGAACATCTCACAAGGAGAACAGATTACCTTTAAATACAGATTGAAATGTAATGTGAACAGCAAGCACATGCATTCTGAAATCAAGCATAGACAATTCACCGGTGCTTTGTGCAACAGCGTTAGAACTTCCCCATATCCATGAGGTATAGTCTTAGCTACTGCTGCATCTTAACACTGCATTTGTCTCAAATTGACAGCCTGTAGTCTGATGTTGACTAAACATTGCTTTTCTTTCTTTTCTCTTTTTTCGTTTTTCTTTTCTCTCTCTTTTTCTTTTTCTTTTTCCTTTTCTCTCTCTCTCCTTTTTTTTTTTTTGTTTTTAATCCTTTTGTCAGTTCTGGCTGTCCTGGTATACAGCAGAAACTCCAGTGCAGTTTCCATTACTCATAGTCAGGAAAGAATTAGGCAGAAACAGGTAGGTTAGGATAGGTTCTTATTTAAGTTCTTGTAAGAAAGATGTGTAAGGCAACCTGACTTAATAGCCAACTTACTTTTATTTATTAGTTAAATAAAATGTTGGCACAAGAATAATTTTGTTCAATGAAAATCTAAATAATGTTAGGCCCAAAATTGTAAGATTATGTTTTGGAACAGCTTGTCATTAGGAACTAGGAAGGGCAAGAAACCTGTTTTCAAGGAGGATCACTGAAATTTTCCTGATACACTAAGTGATACTGTTGTTTGTGAGAGCAAAGGAGAAAAAATATAACTCACATTATAAAGAATAACAAATTCACCACAAAATTTATGAGTAGAAATCAATTTCTGCTGACCTGGACTAGGGCAATTGAAGTTAGGGCCCAAGTAATCCATTACAAGATATTGTATTCCTCATTCAAGAAGCACAGGAAGAAGATTTATTTTATTTCAATTATGCTTAGGCAATAAAGAAATAAGCAAAGATTACAGCAAACCATTGTTTTAAGCAGAAGAAGACCTAAAGGACAGACAGGGAAAGAGATGTGTTTAGCTCCACACTTCCAAGGAGAATAAGCAGTATTTTTCAGAGCAAGGTGAGATTAGTGATTTTTATGGGAAGAATTTTGCATCTGCATAAAAAAAAACAACAAGCTGAAAATGCAGAAACATAAATTACACACACTAGTTAAACCAGGGATCTACTAAAACCCATTAATTTACAGGTGTGACAAGGTCTATGCTCTAGATTCATCAGTGTTGAGCTGTGGAAAATAAATTTAAATAGTATTACTGTGAATGTGAGGCAGCTCCTTATAAATTATGCCAATTTCGCTGACTCTCAACATTGGCTGATTCTTAAAACTTGGTACTCCACACATTTTTTTACTATTCAAGAAGCTCCTTTAGACAAAGCCAAGACTGGTTGTGCCAAAATGTTGTGGGGATGGCTGTCCCAGTGGCACTTCCATCAAAGACAGAAGATATGAATGCCAGAAAACTTTTAAGACGGATCTCCTGAGGCCTCCTGACCAGTTTTGTTCATCTCAGAAGCAGGCAAACATTTTGGAAAAGCATCAGACTTCCACTCATTACCCGACAGAATCTTGAAGTTTGACATGCAATAATTAATATAAAATCTGTGCACACATTCTTTTAGTCTCCTCTACAGACTTTTCTTTCCCCGAAATATGAAGAACTGGCAAAGGAATCTCAATAAAAATTCTAATAAAAATATCCATTATGCCCTGGAGGTAAACATAACACAAATCAGGCGTTGTCTTTAACAGGGGGAAGAAGCTAGCCAGTCCCTGGACAAGTCATTAGAACAAGAGAATAGGAAGGAAAATTCCTTCAGTTGGCTGGGAGACTGTCTCCCTTCAAGTGCAGACTTGGGTAGTCTTCCTGTAGAACTTTGCAGTGAGACTCATGGACTCTACAGTTTAAAACAACTCCGGAAAATGGTATGTCTGTGTGTATGTAGGTTTAGAAAACTGTGTGTGTGTGTGTACACTGCCTAAGTTTAGTAAATATGTCTTAATACAAGAAATCATAGGAAAAAAAGTAACAGTAAAGCATGTCAGTAAAAACAGCAGATATAGAAACAGGCATGAGCATGACAGCTTGCCCGTTACATGCCGTCAAACTGCTGAGGTACACGAAACAATTCTGATGCAGATCATCACAAATAGCATCAAAATAGCAGCATGAGGAACATCAGGTAGGAATAGGAATATACATTAGCACTTGTAGGCTTCTTCACATCCTTTTTCTTTCATCTGTTGCATTTTCAAGCCTAACATCACAATCCAGAGCACATCAATTCACTTTCTACTCTGCCTCTCTACAAAAGCAGGTGGGGCAGCTGGATCACTTAGAAGTACTTTGAGGACCACCAGTTGTACACCTAACACAGTGAACCAACTCTGAACCAACGTACCAAAAGTCAAAGTTTCTGCTAGAGTCTGAAATCATTCTAATCAGAATCAGACACTCAAAAAAAAATAAAGAAGCAAACTTCAGGTACAGGTTGTGCATTCTGATTACAGATATGAGGCACACAACAGCGTCCACCTCATTAAGGCTTTTTGTTCAAGGTGCAATGGAAATGTGAAAGGGCGAGAAGAAACAAAAGGAGGCAGATGTATGGTACAATGCCCTACTAAAGGTTAGACAGAAAAGCCACAGAAATATCACAGGAACTAAGGAAGACGGGGGTAGTGAACTTGATAATGAAAATTAGACTATACAGTATGTTCCCTTACAACATAGCAAGAGCAACAAAAGAATAATGACATTAAAATTCTGGATGACAGTTTCTTTCTAAGGCTACCTCTGAGATGTTGGAGTTGCATGCTACTTTTGCTAAATGTCTAAATATAATCTCTTAATAACAATGCTAACGTGAGGCTTATCACATATGCAAGCACTCCTACAAGTTTTTCCACTTTCCCGTCATCCCTCCATACACATTCAACTACCTTTGCGTGTTTGTTTATAAGTCAGAGATCATCTGTGCTCACCTGCACGAGGGCTGCATACCGTATCACATAAACATTCAGACATAAACTTGAACTATATAGAGATGATATACTTATCATCTATCAGTTTTGCTTATTCTAGTCATGCTTATTTGTGCATTATGTTATTGGGTATGGTCTACATTATATTTCTCTGTTGAAAGGAATTTTGGATGGCTGTTTAATGAAGAACATGTTATCCTTGCAGATCTGGAAACACAAATCACCTTTCTTGACAGAACACATCTTGTGTTCTTCACCCTCTTTCTGAAGATCCCTGCTATCTTTTGTCTTATGTGTGTATTCAATATTTTATTCTGTGCACTTTCAGAAATGCTGCCATATACTTTCGTAGTAAGAAAAAAATCTGTAACCTTGACATGGCTGGATGCCCTTATAACTATGTAAGACAAGCTATCACTTCTGTACCCCTGTTATATTCTGTCAGACACAGGTAAGGGAAGGAGAATTAAAACCAGGTAATCTAAACCACACCAAAACCCCATGAAAACTGAGTCCTAATGACATGACTCCATGTCTGAGTCCTAATGACAGCAGGTATCTGAAGTCATCAGTTTGATAGCCCTGACTTTATTAAGCATCCCTTCTAACACAGAACTCATTATGTCTGTAGAATTAGTATCAGCTCCCACAAATTTTAAATGCTGTGGGTGATCATCAGCAGAAAGCAAGCACATTTTATTGATTAAAAGTGAATTGATAGCAAATAAATGAAGGCACTGGACGTGCACAAAGAAATGTTGTTAGCATGCCCCATCCCTATTTTGCCATAGGGCTGTAATCAGCAGTGAAAAGCCTCACGCTTCTAATTTAATACAGCAATACAGTCTGTTAGACAAACAGACTCTTCAGAAATCAAGACTGTTGGACTTGCTGGTTTTTTATTGATGCAGCCAGTAACTTTAGTACCTCTTCACAGAAGCTCCTCCGCACACAGTCTTCTGTACAGTCTCATGAGCACAGAGCCCTACGTGGCTGTTTTCACTGTAAAGATTTTGAAAATTAGTACTGGGTCTCAGTCCTCTGTAACTAGTTAGAAAAGCTGAAGAGAATAATCTGTTCTTTAGCAAGTTTGACCAGGATGCCGGTTTGTATTTACTTTAAATTTTAAAACAGGATAATGATGTAAAATTGCAATCTGACTTCCTCCACAAAAAGATTTCTGTCTAAAATGCAATTTAGAATAGTTTAATATTTCAGTCACTTGGGGTGAAATCCTAGCTTCAGTAAGAGACAAAGAGAATTTTCCAAGGGACTTCAAAGTGGTCAGGATTTCATTCCTTATATGCTTCAGATATTTTATTCAGAAGAGGAGTATGCGGTTGAAGTTTAAAAAATATGCTTCATTTAGTTAAATTTCAAGTGCACCAAGATGCTAGAAGTATACTAATTCTTCAGTTGTAAATGGGAAAGAAAACCTTTGAAATGTCACTTTAAAGAGAATAAGCAGACTTCATGTTAAAGGGTCGTATTTGGCAACAACAAATTGTAGCATGCCTTCCCATTCCTCTCCCTCATCTTATAACTATTATTTATTGCCATTACTAGGATGTGTTCTATAATTGGATTCTGGCACAGATCAATGGAAAGAGAAAAATCTTTCCAATCTGATTCAAAATAGGATATACTTTGTAAAACACACATGCAAAGAGTGAAAGATTATCTCTCTGCTCCCCAGTAGTTATTCAAAATATGGAGACATTTTAGGATAGGCGGACTTTAAACCTGCATTTCTGAAGTTGTTTTTATAAACTGTCCGTGTGATTTGAAGTTGGTGTAAATTTTTCCCTGTTTGTTGGTTTCTACTAATTCATTTTGGCCAAGCAAATGGCATGTTCCTTTCAAGAAATACACTTTGAAAGAAACTTGCTTCTCACCAGAGTCACATGTTCTGCAATTAGAAGTAAAATAGATGTGGTACTTTGCAGTCAGATTTAACAAATGAAAATCAGTTGAAGGCTAATCAGGCATAAATCAGCAATTCTGCTTCAGTGTCTGTTCAGACAGGATATTGAAACAACTATGAACTAATGAGGAAAGTATAAGGCAAAAAGGATAATAGCATAGCATAATAAATAATAATAATAAAAATAATAAATAAAAAAATAAAGTAGCATCAGGAAAAGCTAAAACTTATTCTTTTTAGAAGATGGTCTTCCAGAGTTCAAGAACTTTTTCGACCAATTGATTCCAACATGAATGGCCAAGCTGAGAACTGTCAGCACACTCATATAGTCTTCAGCAAGGCACTCAATGTTTGGACTTCAGGGCAATCAGGATGTTAGTCCTGGAATGGAATAAGGAAGGAAAATATGAGGAAAAGTCAAAAACTGTTCAGAACAGGAACCTGGAAATGTTTAATTAAAATGTCAATTTGTTTAAATTATTTTTTCCTTTCTATAAAGCTTAAGTTATAGCAGCTGCCAGCGCAGGGTTAATTAATACTATCAGCCACTTAACAAATCAGAAGTACTCTGTAGTTTGGAGTCTGAAATTATTTATAACTTTTCTGAGCTTTGTAACACTCTTAGACTTATAGCCACCAACTGATGTCTATTTTGCAAGAAACTGTGCCTTTGAAGACTACTCCATCCTCAACTGTTTGTCACTAGCAACTTTTCTCTTCAAAAGAGGTCTGTCCAAACATCCCTTTATTTATTTCAGGCCAACTGAACAGCTGCCCTAGTTTAAAAAATAGGTTCAGGCTCCTAACAGAGCTTTAGGGAAGGGACATGTCCTTCTTCTGTCTGAGAACGAGCAATGGATGGCTAGCAGCATCTTACATTTGCACAGTTAAATTCAAATGTCTGTTTGGGGCCTATTTGAAGGAGAGTGGAGCCATTTTACTTCAAAGCAATCAGAGAGCAGATTCTGTTTACCAGTCCCTCCGAGTGAAAACCCAAAAGAATACCACAAACTTCCAGAAATGTTCCAGTTTCTGTGCATGGCTTTTTTTTCTAGTGCCAGACATTTTGAGTCTTATTTTAAAAGCTTAGAACCAGCTTGTTTTTATTAAATGATTGAACACATTTGTCAACCATTTTCTATGCAAAAAAAAAAGCTAAAATATTTTCTTTATTGAAAAAGACAGCACTGTCACTGAGAACTTCATATGCATCTACGGTAATGATACATACAAAAGAGTACATTTAAATATATATATATATATATATATATATATTGATACTTCTAATTCCTGTGCATGTTATATCTGTGATTGCAATTGTTCTGAACCTGGTTTCCATACAGTAATGTTGTGATTTCTGTACGAAATCTAAGCCCCCCAATAGGCCTATGGGTTTTCACATACATGACTTGACAGCAGTTAAATAAGAGATGAAAAATTGGTGTGCTCTACCAGAAGAAGTCAAAAACCTATTAATTAATATCACTTCATATCCAAAGTCCTAAATGGAAAGGAGATTGTTGTCCCTGAAAATATTACTCGTTCACCTTCCTGACGTCTTGAGATACTCAGTCAGCTGCAGTGGTAGTTGACTGAACCACCAGGTGACAATGGAAGGGAAGACGTACAATTACAGAACAGCCTTATACAAGGAAATAGCCTGAATCTGAGGCTCAACACTTTGATATAAGTTTCCAAGCATATCTGTTCAAACTAGCATTTCTTAATATACAAAGGCATACCAACCCTCCAGGGCAGAAAGAATTAAACTATCAGCTCCTATTCACCACTAAAAACAACCCTAAAACTTTTTTTCATGTTGAGACACCTCATTAGGGGTGGGTACTTAAATCTACAGACAGCATTATAATAAGAGTAATGATTACTTAAAAAAAAAATAAAATTGAAAATTTTAGAAAATTGCAGAGACTAGGCTTGTGACTATCTGGAGGCAACAATTATTGTTACTATCTCTAGAGAGTACTTGGCCCAGACACGTCGATTAATACCAGACTCATTAGGTCTTGACAGCTTATAGGACATCTGTTTGTTTCATTTCCCTTTAGTCTCGCCAAATGCTAGCAGCTAAAATCATACAGACTTTTTTCCTTCTCCTGCATAACTTGAAAGGTTTTTTTGCATATATGAATTTTGACAATAAACAAGATCTTCTAGTGTTCAGTATCTGATATATATGTACAGGCATGTGTATTCAAAGAACTGCAAATGTGGGTAAATTTCTTTAATCTGAAGACATTTATCTTGGAATAAAGGTGCTGTTAGTGGAGGTAATAAACACTCAATAAACTGAACCAAGAAAGTTACGGAGACAAAAATATCTCAGTAGCAGTTCTTCACATCCAACCTTCCTCCCCAGTTCACCATATTGCAAAATTCAAAGAAAAAAAAAAAAAAAAAAAAAAAAGGAAGAAAATAAGAAATTTCAGGAAAAAACAGAGGTTTTTGGTATGTCTTTTCCCATTTTTCCACTTTCTAACATTAATTGAAGAGGAAAAGTCAGCACACAGAACTTGATCCAAATAAAGTTCAGCCAGTGGTACAGTGGTACCAGTTCCAAGCTAAACTGGAAGCACTCTTCTAGTCCATTTTGTCTTTTGCCAGACTGCTACAGTATTCTAAATCTAAATCCGAAAAGCATTATTTTCCCGAGTTTTTCACAGTTCTTGTAAAGCTTTTATTGTTCTTGGCTGTTATTTCAAAAGTAACGGTATAGATGAGATTTGAATACCACCAACTGAAAAAAATAAATAGGAGATATAGGAAATAGCTACTTGGATATTATAAATCAATCAGAGACAGCCGCTGATGCTTTGATCCACATTATTTCTCTGTGAATATATGCCAAATAGCTAAACTATTTAATTTACTGGAATTCAGCTTTATCCACTTGCATGATCTTCATACTGCTGTATAAATAATGTTTAAATTTTAAAATTACTTTATCTTTTATTATAAATGTCATTTTAATAATATAATTTTATACAAATGTTTACAGCATTTGTAATTGTTGAACAGAAAAAAAAAAAAGTATGCCTTGAATTATGTTCATTCGCACAGTCAATACATAGGTTTATTATTTTAGGTTAAAACCTATTTGGATACAAGTTTCTTCAAATATTTTCATTCCATAGAATATCATTTCCCATAAAATATTTCAGATTATTTCAGAATCAAAATTTGATTTTCAACTATTTTCTAAAACTTATTGAAAATTTACTGATCAAGATTATTATAGCCGCTAGTGAATTAATATTCATAAAAATCAGGAAATAAAATAAAATAAAATAAAATAAAATAAAATAAAATAAAATAAAATAAAATAAAATAAAATAAAATAAAATAAAGGTTATACAAATGACAGAATCAAAAAATCTTAACAAGAAATAGCTTTTGCAGAAAACTGCAGCAGTTTTCCAGTTTCAGATATATTTTGAGATACGTGTGCACAATGGCATGGTTCCCTACAAAGTATATTCATCGACATAAATGCATCATTTATGACCACTATTTGATGATACAAATAAATGCTTTTCCAGTTCTATCAAGAGATTTACACTCATTTATGCCTGCAGAGAATCATATCCAACTGTGCTATATGAGTAGAGTCCTACAATGTATCTTCAGTTGGTCTGAAGTAAATAACATTTAATCACAACATTGATATGTGTGTTTTCAAGCATACATGTATGTCTCACAAGGATATGCATGTTTTTGAGTATATTCATAATATAATATTCTAAATAACTACAGAGCTTTCCTCTTATAGGAGAGAACCTCACACTCCCAGTGTCTTAAATTTGAACTAGTTAAGATGTAGCATTATATTTACTTATGGATTAGAAAATAGGAGTTTGATGTTCATAAGGCACTGAAAAGTGTTCTTTTCCATATGTTCTTCCTTAGGAAAACATGATGCAAATTATAAACTGACTGGTTCAAAGAATATATAAGCTTATATTTGCATGTATTTATTGTTTCCATTTTTTAACCTACTTCCTGTATAGATAAATTGAAGAGCATATTAAATCAGAGTTGTTGAAAGTTTGTGACTAGGATAAGTAGTATTTAAATGTTTAAAAACTAAGTTATATTGGTTCTTGTTACCTAACATACGTGATTTTATTTAATTATTAACAATTGTAATATACAGTATTTTGGTTATATTCATAAGAATTGTAACAGAAGGCTAATGACATTCTTTACCCTTCTGTGACCAGCAATTACACAGGCACCAAACTTTTTTTTTTTTTTTTTACATAGCAATTTTTTTATTTTTTTTTTTAATCTAGACAAATGAAATAGTCTGGTGTTACAGCTTGATAAAACTGAATTGCCATAGATGTTTCTTCTATAACATTACTTATGTTCTCATTGCACTGGATATTAGCATACCAAAAATCCAGTGTTATCCAATGAAAGCCCATGTAACTGGAGTGGAATATCTGATAGAAAAGAAATCACTCCTTGTTCTCTTTCCAGCATGCCCTCTGTCATGAGGGATCAGCAAGGGCTGGCTGCTCCCTCAGGGCTGGGGAGCCAGCACATGAGGGGAAAACCACAGACAGCAGGGCAGGGACCTTGCCAGCCAGAGGCTTGGCATTCTCCATTTGCTCATCTATCTTTCCTTATCACACCAAACCCCAGTAACCACAACTGGGATTAAGGGTAAACTAGGAAAAGTCATCCATTTAGTGTTTAGTGCATGAAGAAACAGGCACACTACCAACTGTGTGAGAAACTAGTAGATCATCAGCATGGGGTAGGACAAGAATCAACAGAAGCAAGGTGGTAGATGAATGCTGTTGGGGTTTGATGCCTAGAAGGCATACTTGGAAGATGTGAGAAGTTATTATTAGAAGGAACAGAGCAAAAGAGACAAGGCTCTCTACAAGCTGGGATGGAAGAAGAATGAAATAAGCCAAGATTAGTTTGCTCCCAACCCTTTAAAAAATCAAGACAAATTCAGAGTTCCTGACAATCCTAAAACTTATTATCATGTGCTGTACAGCCAAGTACCAGTAAAAATGTTTGTTCCAGAAAGGGTCTAACTTTAAGAAACACAGAACAATTCCCATTGATAAAATAGGTCCCATGGCACCTTTACTGTAAGAGGGGTTTTTGCAAGATTGGATTTTGTTGAATCAATCTGAGCTGTTTTTATGGTAAACTTCCAAAACATAATTCTGAATGATGTCTCTCATCAAAACACAGAACTAGCATAAGAAGATTCATTTCTCTCTTGATAACATTCATGCTTGGTTTTTCTTTTCTATATAGAAAAGGTATGCAAGTCATTGCAATGGAAGTCCATGTCACAGCAAGGTAATAAACATAAAATGCTTAACAAAAACTATTGCTGTCTCCTTCAATCAGTTTGAAGACTACGATTTAGGTGCCCATTTACCTCACACAAGGGCCATGATGACAGCACATCGTAACAACCCTATTTCCATGAAGCCAATCGTATCTTAACCCAGCCCCTCTAAACACAGGATAGAGTCGGCTGTATCGTTAAAACAAAGAGAATACTGCACTTGCATGAACATAAAAATCAGGATCATTCCTAGAAGGCTGGAAGAGTTTTATTACCAAAATCTACAGAGCTACCCTTTCTCAAGAATTCCAAACCTATATTTTCTACTTACATTGTCTTAACACTATCATAATTACCTAAATGTGTGCTTCAGTTTCCAATAATGTTTTCTTAGATATCAGAAAAGAATGGTTTAACCTTTTCCAGAAACCTTGATCATTTGAAAAATCTCTATCCTAAAACTGTGCTGTAGAACATGCCTTATATCTGTCAAAACATGCAAAAGTTTGTAGATTTGTCACTTAATGATAAGTCTGTAAATAAGCCTAGGTGTAACACTTACTGTAAGATAATATATCGACTATTATATGATAACCATTACACAATGAATGCTGAATAATACAACAGCAGTAGTTTACTGTATCAAGATAAATGTACACACAGCTCATTTCAACGCAGCTTTTCTTAGGCTAATAAAAAATTAGATAACTTTGAAACATAAGAAATAAGTGAGATGAGTCAGGGTTTTTCACGAAAAACAGCTTCACAGCTGAGTAGCCAATAGAAATAATTGTAACCTTATTTAGTTTAAGATAAAATGGCATTCTAATATCTCACTATCTTATCTAGATAATTTTATTACTGATTAAGATAATAAAAGAAGGGTCTGGCAGCAGAATAGCATTCTTCTGTCACAGAACGTGTGTTCTGCACAGGCTCCCATTTGCTGATGTGGATTGAAACTTGCTTATGTGAACTAAAGTAAGTTATGAAAGATTTTCTAATCTATTCCCTCCCTTTTTTTATTCTTTAAAACGCACTTTGCTTTCTCTTTATATAATTGCAAAATTATGTAATAGGCATCTTCTATGCTATGTCTGTATTTTCCTGGTCTTTACTTATTCTTTTTTTTTTTTTTTTTTTCCTGCGTATTTAGGTTTTTATGTAAAATTCTTTTTATCTATTACCATTAAAACCTGGTCTCTTTGTAGCAGGCTGCTTGAGCTCATAGCTAATTTCAGGGTCTCAGTAGGTTAACATCCCTCTTAATGTTCATATATTCTATTCATAAATCTTTCTGCTTCAGGATATTAATGCCTATACTTGAGAACATTAATAAAATCATCTTTAGTGAATAGTCTTTCAGTGTAAAGTAAAGGTGGAAGTACTTTGATCAGTGGTCTTAAGGCAATTTATCTGAACTATTAGTAAGGAGAAATGCATCTGGTCAATGGATTGGATTTAGAGCACAGACAGCATAAAATCTATTAGTCTGTCAAGGCTTCTGGACATAAAAGCTGTGGATCCACCTTTGGCATTCACTGGGCACTGAGAGAAAAGTTTGGGAAAACACTGGTATTCTGTTGTTCTTCATTAGTCATCCTCTGCTGGCCTCTGTCACAAGCAAAGGATATGGGACCAGATGGTCTGACCTGGCGTGGCTGATTTAACATTCTACCATTCACAACTGGTAAGAAAAGCAAAACCAAAAAGAGACAGGAAGACAGAACAGTGATTCCCCATCGCAGCTGGATTATGGAAAAGCTCTATTCATCTGGTATAACTTTCAACAGAGTGAGTAAGAATATTAATTTCAACAAATACTTTTCATATTTAATAATTTGAGTTTTCCACATATACAGAAATTTAAACACAGATTATGGATTATGACTAAAAAGGGACAAGATGGAGGATACAGATTTAAGGAACACTGACATGAATTCCCCCCGCGTGCAGTGGGGAAGTGTGCCCTTGCCTGAAACAATGGGGACAAATAATGAGAACATCTGAAGATCCCCAAACACTCTCTGCAGTCAACAACTCTGCCATCTTGGCCTCAAAAGAGAAGAAAAAAATTCTCTGTAGAGCTAATGTTAAAAAAATACACTTTTTGCTAAATATTTCAATGAACTTCACTCGTTATTCTTTTGGACAATATTCAATGCTGTAACAGTTTCCAATAGAAACATTATAACTCAAAGTATTCCGAAGACCATAATTCTAAAGTTTGAGTCAAAATACCCTTGACATAATGGGATGAATCACAGTGTCACAGAGTCACTTAATTGCAGAGCCACTGAGGTTTGGAAGGGACTCCTGGAGATCAACTAGTGCAACCCCCTGCTCTGAACAGGGTCCCCTTGAGCAAGTTGCTCAGGACCGAGTCCAGTTGTGTTCTGGAAAGCTCCAAGGATGAAGATTTGACAACCTCTCTGGACAACCTGCTCCACTGTTTGATCACCTTGGTAGTGAAAAAGCATTTTATTACTTTTAAATTGAATTTCTTCCCTTTCAGTTTGTGCCCATTGCCTCCTATTCTGCTACTGAACACCCTTGAGATGAGTCTGGCTCCATCTTCTGTACTGCTTTCTGCCAGATATTTTATTTTATTTTAAACCTGAGGAGATGCATTCCAATCAAATAATCCAAATATAGCCAAAGATCATCTTTTATTGTCTCTGAGGTTAGATGTATAAGAAGCACTGCAGCATTAGGTTCATTTGTCTAATAACCCTTGTAATAAGGCATTCCTTTCTAAAGCCCAAATTGCTCAGGAACATTATTAGCTTTCAAATTGAGTCTTCTTGAAGAATGACTCCAGCTGCAAAAGCCAGGTATCCTTAAAACCGATGTAAAAGGGGTTAGTGTGTAACTGTTATGGTGTAACAAGACCAGTACGTTGCCCTTACTCTCCATCTTTGCAGTTATACAAGACAAGCTGAGTAGTTTGTTGAAGAGACAGAAGAGAAGAGGTCAGAGGAAACACCCATGGCACTGATTCTGGGAGAGAGAGCCACCAGTCAAGAACTCTTCCATAAAAGAATGCATGCACAGGATAGCAGTCCTACAACAATGGTGAAAGTGTTTCTAGTACCTAAAAATATATCGGTGTAAAAAAATGCATTGTCACTTTTCTTGGTAGCTGAAGTCAACTGCATTTGCAACTGCAGTTTTTGAATAGTTCGTATATAATAAATTCCTTTTTCGTGTTGCTTCCTGAACATGGTTAAAAAAAAAAAAAAATCAGGAACAACGTCTGAATTTAACTGAGTTTAAAACAGAAATTTAACTCAGTTTTAGACACCTGACAATATTAAAGATAGAACAAAGGCCTAATTAATAAATAAGCAACAAAAACAACAACAAAGAATAGAGAACCGCTATGAGCAATTCAGTAATTTCTAATAATTAATACCACTTATGTGGGTTGGCAATAACAGAGGAATTCACAGTGGTAATAAATAGCTCTCTTTTTTCATATTTTAAAAGTTATCTTTAACAGCATTAGTAAATTTTATTATACCGTTTAATAGTAAATGTAGCTAGGCATGTCAGTGTCTGAATATATGATGTAAACCTTCCAAATTAATGGAATTATGAATTGGAAGGAAAAATATGTGTTTGAAAGTCAGATATCATTTTCATTTTGTTGAGTAAGCAATTCTAGTTTTTTGGACATAGAGATAAAATGATCCAAGGAAGGGAAAGGTGTGTTAGGAATGTCTGGAGAATATATATTACAGATTCAAGAACTTCATCAGAAAAGCACCCCATAAAACGCTCATGATCTTTAACTACACCCTTTCTAGTTCTTCAACAATTTTTCCAACAAATTAGCACACAGATGATTCTTGACAAAACATATCATTGATGCTAAGTATCTATGACCAAACCATAAAGAATTTTTAAATATCTTTTATTAATAGCGTATGGACAATTCAATGGCTTGTCAGTATTCATTCAACTTCAAGGCAACGTGAAGCTTTGAATTAAACTTTTCTACTGATTTGCAAGCAGTGGGCTTCCTGTGATTCTCAGCTTGAACATTTACATTCCTTCAAAGATCTCATGTCTTGACACATTTAATTGAGATGGCTTTCTAGAGCAAATAAAGTATTGCTGTTCCAGTTGATCAAGATGCTTTCAGATGCCTTTTTTTTTTTTTTTTTTTTTTTTAATTCAAGGTTTAACAGATAATTTAAAGGAATGTCTTCAGAAACATTCTTCTAACTACGCAGTACTCAGAAAGCCTAAACAATTTCTTACATGATTTATGGCCAAATATCTTAACTCTGAAGGCCACTGGGCATCACGTTTTCTATTGTTCTTTTCAGGCTGATCTTATTCTTTTAGGATCATGTATTCTTATATCATATTTAGGAAGATTGCCTTTTTGGATTCAAAAGAAGCCCAGATATGTTTAGAAAATTATTCCAGATGGAAATTTGCCATGAAATGAGGATCTTGAAAAGTTTCAAGAAAGGAACTGAAAATTTCTTGTTAACTTGTTAGCATGAAGGGATCTTGAAACTGTTTCCACTACAAGCTTCACTCTCTGGTATATGAGTATATGAGAAAAGATTGTTAACTTTAACAGAACTTCCACTTTTTCTGAGTAACTTTTCTGTATCACTACCTTAGCAGAAGAACAGTAATAAGAAACATCTGAATGACAGAAAATGCTACGATTTTATTTTTGTACGTGCATTTTTGGTCTTGAAAAATAAAAGGTGTTACCGAGGTGTGTCCTGGACGGACCACAGCAAATGACACCCCGAGATGCAGAATTTCTGAAACTCTTACACATCCAGTTTTACTGATCGTCGTGGAAACATAATCCTGACCGAGTCCGGGGAAAATGAAACGCAAAAGCTGTGTATTTAGTCGCGGGATATTTTTCCCTGCTCTGCTTGTGGCTGTTAAGTCGTCTGATTCAGTCAGACACACAACCTTTGCGTGAACCCTACTTGCTGTCAGGAGGCAGCTGCAGCAGGGGATGGATTCCCAAAGGCAGTTGCCCTGCCGAGTGCAGCGAGGTCGTTAAGCTCCGTTTCAGAGAGGAAACAGTTAAAGGGCTCAGCGTTCCCCCCGTGCCCGGGAGGCAGCCTTTGTGTTTAACGTTGGCAGGGGCTCCGCTCGGGCTGGAGGCTTGTTTTAATAGGGGGAGGGGGCAGAGAAGCGAGGACGCTCTGCCTTCTCCGCTCCGTCTCCCGCTGCCGATTGAGCGGAGGTGGAGATTTCCATCCCACCCAGTCAGAGGCTCGGGGAAGACCATCCCAGGAAAAGCCGCTCGGCGGCAACTCCCGGGAGCAGCAGGCGCAGCATGAGCGCGGGGCCGGCGGCGGAGGCACGCCTGGGGTGAGTGCGCGGCGCCCCGCACCAGCGGCCCCGCTCCCAGCCCCGCTAAGGGCAGGGAACGGCGAGCGGCTGCTGCGGCCGCCCGGCTGCCGGCGGGGGCGAGGGAAGGGGGCAGAGAGGCAGAGAGCTTGGGCTCTCCGGTAGGAAGCGCAGCTCGGCGTGGGAACCCTGTGGAAGAGCTCCGCAGGCTGCCCTGCCTCGCCGGGTCCGTGTCGGGGCCGCTGTCCCGGCGGCGGGGAGCGGGGAGGCATCACCCCGGGGCGGCATCACCGCGGTGATCACCCCGTCAGTGCCCTGCTTGGGCTCCGCAGCAGCTTTTCGGGCACACCGGTCGCCGGTTACGTTTCGGCTCCTCTTTCCTAGCGCTCTGCGGTGACCCGGGCAGGGGCTGTCCCCGGTTTGTCCCCGGGTTCTGCTCCCCCACAGCGGCCGCCCCCGGCCCGCGGGTCCCCTCCGCGCCTCGGGCACCCACAGCCCTGCACGTAGGGCAGGCCGCCTGGGAGCTGTGTGCTCTGTGGCCGTATGGACACTTGGAGAATACGCCAAGCAAATGAAGGATTTGTCAGGAATCCGTAGGAAAGTGGTCTTCCTTATAAATCATTCTTTAAAAAAAGACAGTTGTAGTTTTGCTTCTTATGGGAAAGTTTCTTCTGGGAGAGGGAAGAGATGGCAGCTGGCGATGCTGTTCCCAGCTTTGCATGCTGCATGCACCATTGGCATGCGACCGCTATGTTCAAATGAGGTGTGTATACTAAGTTTTCACAGGAAAACATCATTAAATAAGGGGGATACTAATACAGCAACCAAAGCTGTGGGTCTTTGTAGTGAGGGCTTGGGCTCAGTCCATAGCTGTATCACATTTACTTGGGCAAGTACAAACTTGGAAATGTCATTTAAATCACTACTGATTCAGTTTTTCCATTTGTGAATTGGAGAACAGCAGTCATAGCAAATAATAAAAGTACTAATGCTTGCCTGAAAAGAGTTGCAGTAAAACATGCCTGTTATTTCTGATACGACTTAGAATCGTAAGGCAAAAGCACTGAGATCACGCTAACTATTGCTAACTGCCCTGAGATATCATTGTATCAGGCTTTTAGGTAAGAAGGATTTGCTGTCTAACTGATTAAACTTTAAAATCAAGTGCACAGGTACTCAGGCTGGTCAGATCACTATCTCAGATACACCAAGATAGAAGACCGTAAATTTGGATGACTGGTCTGTGAGAGATAGCACCCTACACAGCAGACAGGAATACTCGGACTTAACATTGCATACGCTGCTGTATAGAGACACACACACTTTAACAGATGACACACAACAGAAGTAGTAAATATTTATAGTGTGGCTGCATTCAGAACTACTATCAGTAAATTGTCTGCCACGTTCTTGTAAATTTTTGCTATAAACTCTGAATTAATAGGCCCATAGGGAATGAAATTGGGATTCATTTATTTAAAAGGATCCTCCCAATTGCTTCATGTGAGTCCCTAGAAATCAGAAAGTTATAAATACTAAACTTTCTACTCTTTTTTTGGCAACACTGTAGCATTTTGTCCTGCTTTGCAGATATTACCCATGTATAAAATCTTTATCCTAAATTAGACCAAGGCTTCAAGGAATTGGACTTGAGAGTGTCCTCCTTGGCTTGTACCTCAGGGAAGCTTTGCTGGAGGTGCTACCTGCCCCCTGCCGCAGCGACCAGCAGCTCTGGGGCTGCACACTCCCAGTCACAGGGGTGGAATGCTACTGCCTCCTTTCCTATCTGGAAATGTCAGGAGTTATCACTTAGAATACTAAACCAACTAGTTTTTTATCTTTAAAAGAGCTTAATTTTTTTATAATCAACTTTGCCATGGATAAGGACTGCAACATGAGCAGCACTTACATTATTCAGGAACCAAAGACTTCTTTTTATTACAATAAATTGACATATGTGGTCAAATGTTTACCCTGAGACTATAAAAGTCTTCCTCATAATGTCCAGGGACTTTGAGTCCAGTCCAAAATTTGATTTGATATATACGTATTATCAGTCTTCATTTAAAATCCAGGTAATTATAAAGCCAGAGAAAAATAATATAAAGCATCATTGTTGCAATATATCAAAAACACTCAAAAATTAACAAATGTAGTACCTGTAATTACTAATGCAGTGTTACCTTACTTTTTAGAACATACTTTATTTTAGTTAAAATATCTTACAGCAGTCCCCAAGGCCTCCCTTTGCTGGTAGAATTTTCTTGCAAGACTATATTTTAAAGCAGAACTTCATCTACCCCTTTGTGTTCTTTCATGCACAAGTTCTGTCTAAAGTTAAAGGATCCTGCAGGATCTCATCTCTGTTTGTGTTTTGTCAGAATTAATGGATGTGGGTAATCTAGATTTCAGAGTAGCACAATGATTACAAGCATGTGTTTATATATATGTGTTATAGAAATTACATCCAAATAGCTTTCTTCCTAAGTGAGAAGCAGGATGTGTTACCCTGCTGGGTCTACTGATTCTGTTTCTTTTTTTTGTTTGTTTTTCCTTATTGTTTTTCTCTGCAGGTGAAGAAGTGAAAAGTACCTCACTGAGATAGTGAAAAAAACTCTCACTGAATTTGCTCATTTGGGACTTCGGGATGGAAGCCTTATGTTTAAAAGTTTCTTTGCTGCTGCTGGTTTCGGGATTTGTCCTCAGTGACAGCTCTGACAGAGATGCTGCCAACCAGAGTGATCTGGGAAACAACCTTCCCACTTTCTCAGGGATTGACTCCAGCATGCTCCTCACCACCAGACGGCCCCTGGTAATCAACCAATCTGTCAAATGCTCCCAGCAGACTAAGATTGCTGAAACTTTTAAATACATTAACACGGTGGTATCTTGTGCTATTTTCATCGTTGGAATGGTTGGGAATGCAACTCTGCTGAGGATCATTTACCAGAACAAGTGTATGAGGAATGGCCCGAATGCACTGATAGCCAGTCTGGCACTAGGAGACCTTATCTATATTGTCATTGATATTCCTATCATTGTGTACAAGGTAGGATGCAACAACAATACATTTTACTTGCAATTTCCTTACAAATACACTTGTTCTCTGTGGTTACTTCTTTGTCTAAATAGTGCATTTTGTCAGTGAACAGTCTGCTTTAAAAAAGTATATCTCACTTTCGCTCTGCAACCAAGTCCTTGCTCTCAGGTGTCACCTCCATAAAGGAAAAAAAAAAATCTTCCTTTAAAGATGATGTAGCTCCTAGCTCTTAACCAAACCATAGCCTTGGGTATTTCAAGGAACTTTTCATTTATTATAGCTACTATAGTTAGCAAAACAAATTGTGAGAGTAGACTTTTTATAGACTGTTCCCCTTCTTGATGGGCATAAAGCATTATATAAATATATAAAGCACAGTTGCTATTTTTGGAATATCCTCTCCTTACTTTATGTTTTTACAGAAAATACTCTCTGTGATCAGCAAGTTTTATGTTATGACTTTGTGGAGAGTGACTATGTCAGTTACACTGAGAGTTAAGATTTTAATTTAACACTCATAAGTAGCAGATTTCCAAAATTATTCCAGGGTTAGTAAGGTTAATTATATCACAGAACATTTTTGAAATAACAAATTTCATCTGGATCTCTCAAAGCATTAAAAGGGTTCTCAGCAATTCTGTCCCAGTTTTAATTTGCATCTTAATCAAGCAAAAACTTAAAGTAAACATAGCTTTTTCTAATGCAATATATGTTTGTCAGTGTGACAAACTTGCATGATTCCAGGACAGGTTTGAGTGAACAGAACTGAGTCCTTTTTCAATATATCTGTCTTGAAGACATTAACTTGTTTTAGAAAGTCTTCAAAGAATTTTGTAAGCTTCTATGTGTATCCTCGTGGATTATACATAAGTCCATAGCTGATAGGATATATTTTTTTTTTATTTCTTTTTCTTTTTCTTTCGTAAAAAACTTAAGACATTGCTGACAGTAAATAAAACACTAAGGAGTATAATGAAAAACAAAACAAAACAAAAAAAACATTCCTCATGTTTTGGCCCTTAAAAATTCTAGAGACTTAACTTTTAATGACATACCTTTAAAACAAACCATATTAATGCATGACTTCATAATTATTAGTGTTGTCTGGTTTCAAAACAGATTTTTAAATTAAAGAAACAGTGAACTGAAAAGAAATATTTTGTATGTATATATTACAACCATTGACATCATAACTTGACCTGCATTTTAATGCAGGCATTGACACAACAAGATTGTCATAACTTGAATTCATTAACCAATTAAATATATATATATATGTGCATATGTCATTTGTACAGAGGCATATGGTAACATATAGTACCCGATTATGATCTTACAGTGGTATGAATTACACATAAATCTTTTAACTTTAACTGGTTTTAACATAATATGAATTTGAAATTAGGAGATAGACTGTGAATAATAACACAGGTGATTTAATG
Source organism: Netta rufina (assembly GCF_964035555.1). Lineage (NCBI taxonomy): Eukaryota > Metazoa > Chordata > Aves > Anseriformes > Anatidae > Netta > Netta rufina. The sequence continues at coordinate 34,576,770 of NC_140127.1, read as the reverse complement.
GAAATGTAAAAGTAAAATATTTTGTATTATCAAGTTGATGCGTACATTAGCCTTTGCCTGGTTTGACATTCCCCTGTGTTTTTCACAGCTGTGTGATGCCTGGTGGGACATGGGACTGGAGTTCTGCATGTTTTCATTATCCTTAGTGAATTGGACTCATAACCTGAACTACATCTCCCAAAATGCATTACTATTTCCTCCCAAGGAAATTATCCCAATGTCTTTATGAATATTTGCTAGGGTAGTGTTCTTATTCCTGGTGGAATTTCTGAAAAGAAAGTTCCCAGGAAAAATGGCCCATTTTTTATCCAAACTAAGTTTGGGAAAGAACAAGTATTCTCACCACACAGTTTTTTCTTGCTTTTCAAGAGCTCTGCTGCTTCTTCACATTGAAAGAGGACTGGAAATATGGAATTAATTTTGCCTTTATTGATTTTTTTATATTCCCTTTATTGCTTTGAAATATGTATTTTTTTCCAATTAATCTTCTGTCAATCCTTTGCCTTCCATAGGTTCACTGTTATATCTTATATGACAAACTGTGGTGCCAAATAGCTCTCTACAAACAAAATGACTGTAGACTATAACCAAATATCTTACTGGACTGCAGAGAAGTACTTGATAATTAAAGGCTGTGAATGAAACCACAGCCCCTTGACATCAACGTCTGTCAACTCCCACATACAAGAAGGCAGAACTGAAAGATTGTCTTTTAGTACTTTTTGACAGCTTGAACCTAAAAAATTGTTTTCTTAGAAATTATCATATATAACCACCTTGCTGTATAGAGTTACCTGCATGTATTTCGAAACAGGAAAGCATCTGTAGCATTTATAATGGAATGGTTTTACTTATGCTAAGAAATGAAGTTACTATTTGTAGTACTTTTTTCATATAAACCATTCAGTAATATGTCTCTTTACATTAGAAGCTGATTTTAAAGTCTGTTAGATGGTATTCCTGTTTATATCTCAAGGGATCCTAAAATCTGTGGCATCATTTAGCTCCCCTTTTTGAGTGACAATCTGAAAGATGGCCACTGGAAATATTATAACCATTTGAAAGTGGAAGTGACAGTATTTCAAGAAAAAAAAAAGTTTCCTTTTTATTTTAAATTTTAATTTCTTAAGTATTTTATATACTTAGTTTTGAACTATATTTTAAACATTCTTTTAGCTTTAGAATAAGGCTCATTTTGGGTTATATATTAGTATTCTATATGAATAAGTGGTGTCAAACAAAACCTTATAGATTTGATCTTCATTTTGAGGAGGACAGAACAGCTCTAAAATCAGAATCAGAGTAAAGCAAGCATTGGTCTGCATGTTAAAAAAAAGAACACAATAGTATAGTATTAAGATAGCCACATCCTATACATCAAAACTTGTAATACTATGTAATTACACTGTAATATCAGAAATATGTATAATTGAAACATAAGGTAGCTTTAACTATTTTGAAATGACTCTCAGAAGAGAAGTAGTTAATGTTACTGAGATCCATATCAATTTCACAGATCTTAAAAAAGAGGAAGTTATAAGATTATAGTAATTGAAAATGTAAGGTCCCAGGAGGACTGAATCCATGATTAAGTTATGCATTTATACAATTAACAATGATGTGACACTGGGGAGAAAAAAAAATCATATAATTTATGTCAGATAAAGATATGGTCACAGGTGTTTGACATTTTTATCCTTTCTTCACTGTACAGTAGACTCAAAAATTCCCACTTACTTTCCTGAATTACTGTAATTATATGGTGGATTCCCCTTAGCAATTTGTTAAATGGATTGAGATGTTAGTAATACTCACTAGCCTTCTTTGAAGATATTCTGAATGTATTAAAGTCCCATCAGGCTTAATTACCTCTAGTATATTCACTTGTAGGATCAAATCAATATTAAAAATTGTAACAAATTGAGTTTTACAGGAAGGGTGCCAATTATAAATCCAGCCTTAATGGACTGAACAACTCGTTCTAAGACAATTTCATTTTAATCTCATTTATAACACCGAGACCCAAATAGTTTCCTCAACGTAAAACATACACATCTCAGCTATTCATGATGTGAAATAATGAAACCTTCATATCAGTAAGAATTACTTATTTTTGGTGAAAAGAAGAGTAGGAAATATAATTCTAATGTTTCATGGTGCTGTAGAGGTAGGGCTAAGGCACTGAAAGAGACAGAGGTTTCACATCTCCTTTTCCAGAATCAGGTGACAGGGCACATTACGGGAAGCTGCTGCATCACCCACATTATCCATTTGTAACAAATAGGTTAAGTTTGGACCCAATGCATGAAGGCTTCTTTAGAGGACTGCTTCCTATTAAAAAAAAAAAAAAAGTCACCTTTTTAAGGTTATACAGAGGCAGCAGCAGCAGCGTATCTGTAGCACTGCTGTCACCTTGGCTGTGCTAGAGCTCTGGCTGCTGCTATCACTGGCTAATCCCTGGCTGGAGCAACAGCAAGAACAGCTGCTCACCAGAGAAAAAAACTCTCCTGTTTCTGAAACAGAAAAAGTTTCCTGAGCTTGTAGAGCTAGAAACATTCCAGGCCCAGGCTCTCACCTTTGGAATGGCAAAGTTCAGCTTTAAAGATATTATTGGGAAGCCTTGAGCTGTCTCTGCTTCCATTTTAATGCAATTTCCAGAAAAACATTTAAATGAGTTCTGTTTATTGAAAAATGACCTACATAGGATTGATGTTAATTATATCACCTTACATCTTATTATTCTTAACTTCTTGAGTCATTATATTATTTTTTAAAAAATAGATGAAGCAAATTAAGTTTCTTTGAATGTGATTACCAAACTTTTCCCTAATTATTTTACCGATATAAAGTGAAAGACATCTACCAAGAATAAAAAGGTGTGAGTGTCCACCGCTCAAACAGCTCAACACAGTGGTGTTTTCAGTAGTGGCCTAAGGTGGGTTTCTTTGGTGTTCATGTTTACATAGTTACAACAGCATCTAAATCTGAGTAGTCTACCTTGAACATTATAAAGCTAAATGTAGAAATCAGCAGGCAGTAAGCAAGCATTCCCAGCCATTTGCTCTTCCATAAAGGAAGAGTTAGCTGAGGCATTTCTGGTCATAAACATTTTTCAACGCTAGAGCAAATGTGCAAGTTTTAGACCCTCCCCCCCTTCTACATCACAATTTGGTGTATCTGATTGCCTTTACTGTCAGAATTAATAATATATACAAACAGGGTTGATAAAGAAACTCATCAGGAGTGATCATGTGGACTAATTGAGCAAGTGACAGCCACAGTAGTTACACTTCTGTGCCAAAGGAATATAAGGCCAAGCCCACAGCACACACAAAGTTAAGTCTACTTAGAAGAGAAACCCACCTTTACAAACAAAATTCATCCCCTGTGCAGTGTGTCTCTCTCAATTAAGTATAAACACTAGTAGGAAACTCTGAGGCCACCAACCTAACAGCATTCCAACTTTTTCTGAATGCTTGGCAGTGATTCCACAAAGACATGTATCAGTAGCCCGGTGTGATGCAAAAATCAATATTACTTGCTCAGAACATGAACTATGATTTGGGTGTATGTCCCCATGTAGTGACCATACATTAAAGAAATCTAGAGGTAGCACAGGTATTGATTGTCGTGTCCTGGAGACACAAATCACCCAAAGTGGAAGAGGGAAGGGGCAAGTGTTAGTATACCAGGAATCTGTTCTCTCCATTTGCAGACTACAGCTTCCTAGCAGAATGTGTATCATGCACTCCAAGGCAGGAGGTAAGGAAGGGTTTATGTTCTAGGGCTCCATTCAAGATCCACTCTGCCATTAAGTAATGGCTGTCCAGTACATAAATTGCCAACCCAGAGACTGTGGGAGAATATATATTCCTTTCAATGCACAGGCAGCTCCTCCCTCTTCTTCAGTTTCACATCTTGTGCCTGTCTTGCTGCTCTGTGGATCTGTAATACTGTACAGTACCTAGAGACTGTAGGTTTCACAGAATATTTTAGTATGCTCACTCTGGTCATTTTTCAATCAGCTGAATTCTACAGATAACAAGGAATCATTTTGACTGTGCATATCCAGGGTTTACCACTTTTGCTGTAATTTCATAGCAATACTGTCACCCTCTTTTAGCAACACAAAGAAGACAACACAGGTTGAAGAATAAGAAAAGCAATATTTTGTCCAGGGATTGAAAAAGTTCTTTTCAGCAGATCACCATGCACATAAACAGACCTTGCAGCTCATTTGCCTGAAAAAGAGCTGCACAGCTTGAAAAGTAGTCTACCTAAATGGGGGGGAAGTTAGCCATCACCACAGAACAAGAAAAAAAAATTAATCCTACTTTGTAAACAACAAAAATACCACAGGGAGATGTCAGGAATGCTTGGCTGCTAAGTAGATTTTTGTAATAAACATAAACATTTTAAAGAGAATGTAAAACTTAGGATTTATCGTTTTAGCTGTTAGTTGAGACAGAACATTCTGCTTCAAAATCAGGGCATTTGTTTCCTTACCTTTCAGGATCTCTTAAAGTATAATATATCTTCTCTTGTGTAAAAACTCTACAGTCCTTTCCCTAGCTGCCTAAGTGGGAGAAAATGACTGCCCATTTTACTCAGCAGGAAAAGATGAGCCGAAAAAGCTGTGATAGGGCAATTCAGAAGAAAAAATGTTTTTGATGGTACTCCCGCATCCCCACATAACCTTTCTTCCTTCCTTCCAGAAAACAGACAGTCAGACTTCTATCCACTCAGACAGTGGAAAGAGGGCAGCTGTTGGCTGTAGCAAAACTAGGGATATATTTCCTGCAAAGAACAGCTGAAGAGATGCCACGTGCCTTCTGGAACGTGGCAGTATCATGATCCTAAGTATAAGCGAACTACTAAAGTCAGCAGAAGTCTGAACTATTGAGTCACCTTGATATACCCAGTGTTGGTCTTGTGCCCTTTTTACAGAGGCTTGCCCTGTTTGCTATCTTCCTCTACTCAATGCCCTTCCCAAAGTTGAGGCTTTTCACTCCAGCAGTGGGAAGGGAAGGAATACTTCCAGACAGGCGCTTTTCTATCTTCTTTCACCCTTGCAGCTTTCTGTGCCAGCAAAGTGGTGGAGCAGAGCTGAGTCATGCATGTGGGGTGAGCAACAGTTTGTGGGTCCCAAGAAAGAAATGGATGAGTATTGTCCTGCAATTCAGTTCTCTTTAGGATGCAGGGTTTGCGGGAAGACGAGAAAGACTTGAAAGTATGGAGTGAATTCTTGTACTATGAGGTTTCATGGGGACAGAATGATCCTGGTTGAGTCACTGAGTCAAAATACCACAATTAAAATGCAACAAGCGGGAGACTGAACCCACCCCTCTTTCTAACTGGTCTCACAGACTGGAGACAGGAGGAATGCCTCAGTCACAATTACTGTCTTTTGTCACTTAATGCAGTCAAGTCAGTGGCACAGACTTTGGACACTTTTGTGTTCAGTCAGATTCCACCTGAATTCTGACCAAAAGAGCGGGTACCATATTTGGCCCATGCCTTGAAGCAGATGTACTTTGCAAGGACCTACATAAATGTAGATGATAACTTAAGACACAGCTGCACTTACAAAGCTCAACATCTCCCACAGGAAACTTGCCTGAAAAAACAAAACCCCATGTGATCTGACAAAGAGTAATTTCTCTTGTCTTTCATTCTGTGCTATGTTGCAAGGCAACGAAATCACCCAGGAATACACCGATTTTGTAACTCCACAGTTAGCAGGCAACGGTAACTTATGCAACTAGAAGTTATACAAACAACCAGCAGTCTGCTGGTTTGGTCTCCATCACTGCACAGGATGAACAGAATTTAGAGAATAAAGAAGGTATTTCTGTTTGTCCTGCTGAAGACAGAGTTGAAACCCTAGCTGCCAGAGTGGTGCCACTAGAATCACTGAACACCTAAAGGCCATGAAACTCAGAGATGTATCCTGCATGGGGGCAAATACTACCTGTATGAAAAAGTTTCTGGGAAGCAGAGCTTGTGTGCCAGCGCAGCAATGGTTCCAAGAAGATACAGGAAGAAGAGGAAGACTCTAGTGCACTAGCATGAGATAAGAGCAGGAAGAGGCAGGTACAATAAAACCTTTGCTTTCATCCTCAGTGCCAAGTGGCAGGGAGAGATGACCTCCTAACAAGTAGCTGTTGAACCAAAGCAGTTTTCACAGAGCAGCTCAGAGACATTTCCTATCCAGCACCCAACCCAGTCCATCTATTTTGGGCTGAGCTCCAGGGTCATCATCTGCCTGTAAACACACAGTATCAGCCTAGGAATAGATAAACACTGTGGATGCATATGAGCATGTACTGGTGAATGCTCGTGTGGTTAGATTATAACATTCTCTCTTTTAGACTATATATAAATTGCTTGAGATGCACAGTGGGACTTTATCTGTGTTTTGTACATCAGCTAGAATACTAATGGGGGTTAGAAAATAGCAGTGGCAGTAGAATAAAATCAACTGAGTGACATTTAAAAATCATTGCAAAGGAATGTTCTCAGCGCTGCTGTCTTGTTTGTTTCAAGCTGCAGTCAGGGCAGAGAGGCCATATAAAGGAGCAGAGACCAGGGGATGCTCAAGGAAGCTGTAGCTTTCTAGTCACTTACTGAGGTTTTTCAAGACTGATGGTAGAACCTTGAAATTTTGGTTTCTGATTTCAGTGTAAGAATACGCTGTTGGCTACACTCTTCTCGCTCACGAATTGCACCACAGCTGAACCTTATGAAATACACATTTGCAACTACACATGGGAAAAAGTGTATTTCCTTTGCCACGTCTTATTTTGAAACCTCAGATTTTGAGAGTGGGATTGCAAAAGCAGAATCCATTTGACCAAGTCATGGAGAACTAGGATACAAGCTAGGATAATCAGCCTGATTCCTCCTATCCCTAGGGCTTGAGAGAAAATGTAATATGCTACGATTTTATCCCCATTTTGTCTGGATGTTAAAAACATGCAAAAGCACTTGAAGAGCACAGACAGTAGTCCCAATTCTTATCTTGAGACTAAGTAAATCAGGACTAATTCAATTGAACTTCTGCGCCCACTTTTTCATACAAAATGAATATGATATTTCCCTCAGAAGTTTCTGTATCCTGCTAGGGTAGAACAGAGGGCAATGGACTTGTTTTGATGTAAAATTAGTAAAACCACAGATGGGATAAGATTTGCTGACTAAAAATATCTCCTGAAGAAAAAACTGGCACCTGATCCAAAGGGAAGTAATGAATGCATAGCTGATGTAGAATGGTAATGGAGTATACCCATGGAAATGTTTGCAAAGTTAATCTTAAAAATCAAATAACTTAATCCTGATCCTAGTGATTTTGATTAAAATCAACTTGAAAAGAATGTCTGATGATTTGGTACTGATGGTACTTCAATTAGTGGAAAAGTGTAAGAAACAAAAGGAATAAAATACTTTTCATCTTAAAAAAGGAGAGCTTCCTGGGGTGCAGGGAAGATGTGTACATGCTGAAACTGTGATAAAGCTTCCCTGTGAGAAGTAATGACTAAGTGAACCTTTTTCAAGTACAACACTTTTCTTTTTGAACCTTTTCTTTTTGAGCTTTGTAGTAAGAGTTTCACAGTCAGTACAAAGTGCTTGTTCATTTCTATTGCTGAGTATATGCTACAGTCATGGTCAGTGCACATAAGTGAAGAGGTGGCTGTCTTTCTCTTGCCTCTTAGAGTGTGAGTTGTAATAGTAAATCAGTTTTGGGGCTCTGCTTGGCACAGGCAATTGGTAAAAGTCTGCTGAGGCCTCCTTCCCTTGGCAGTGCCACTTCTAATTTAGCCTTCACCCAGTGGTGCCTGCAAACTATTCCGATTTTACCCAAACCCAGACACCATATGATTACTGACTGTTGAGAATCTGAAGCTGATATTCCACATGATGAGAATAGGTTGGAGAACCACCTTGGATTCAGACTGGCCTTTCTTTCTCCAACAGCTTTTATGCAGACCCTGACATAAACTAAAGCCTCATGCAAGAGCTCTTGGCGAAAGGCAAAAATATGCCCTGAAACTTTTGTTATTATATTGCCAATCTATCCAGAAAATAATTTTGCTGGAGCTTTCAATGTATTTCATTCAGTTCATATAGATAAAATCAAAGGAATTATCCAACAGCTTGCAGGCATAATTTCATTACCTTTATTACTGAAGCTACTGACAATAGTTAAATCACCAATTCTAGTGATCCACTAACTAGCCTCTGGCACAAGAGGGATTTGCTTACATTAAATATGATTGTCCTAAACTGGAATACCATTGCAAAGATGCTTGCATTCTGTCTGCTGGGGTCTTGATGGTAAGTAAGTTTCTCGGTTCTTCTTGAAGAAGGAAAGAATTCTCAGTATGCTAGAAAACATACAGCAAGAAACAGCAACAGAACGAGAGCAAATGGAACATTTATATTGTATCACTCTCAAATAGCAAGTAGACAGATTTGGATTGATCCTATGGCTTATTTTTAGAAATCTCATTTTAGTATTCAACTAAAGAGAAAAAATAATCAAGTAAAAATATAATGCCTAGTGGATAATGCCTTTCCTATTTAACTAGCAGTCATACATGTAAGTTTGGTTCATAGTTGACTGAAAGTTATGAATTGCTAAAATCTGTCCTGAAATACAAGTGATCAAATAACAATATGAATATGGTCCTAGAGAACCTTATACAGCATGTTGTAGATAGCAGCTTCCAGGATTTAAGGCAGTATTTGGGGAAAAAAAAAAAAAAAAAAAAAGCACATGTGGTGAATGGGTATAAACAAGAGATGTGAAAATGCAAATGATGAGTGACTCTAAAGAGAAGTTCAATTACTAGAAACCTAGCTTTCAATGAGTATTAAATAGCTTGCTTCAGCAATAAACATCCTGTACTCTGCATCTGAATATTCTGAAAATCTCACGCTGTGAAAAAGCAGAAAGGTAATTCCTACCTTCAGTGAGATAAAGACGTATGTGAACTTTAACAATAACATTTATATTATCAAAGGTTGTAATTAATCTTATATTTCAATTGAAGAATAATTTAAATAGTGATAAAATGTTTATTTTGAATACTACAGTCCTGAGCTAGGACCAAAAGTTGTTGTTTTTTCTAATTCTGCAGACAGAATACACCCACTTTTACTAGACAACCACTTTCCAGACCCTAAGCCTCTAATGAAAAAATTTCCTTCTGTCTGCACAGATAACTTTCAAAATGCAAACTGACTGTAAGGAAAGAAATAAGGTCTGCCCAAGCATCAAAATGGCCTGAGAACAGATCTGCAAGAAAGTGAACTCTGCAACCTACAGTCAAAATTCCTACTGATTTAATTATATTCTGAACAGTATAATCTTTGCTCAGTTTTAATTGCAAAAATGTTACAAAATATGAGATTCGTAGATTTTGTACTTTGTTTTTGAAAGAGCCCAACTAATTTTTGCATGAAGAAAGCAATGGGGTCAGTCCCTGTGCATTTCTGTAGATAAGTGTGGTTCCTTGCTCTCTGTTTTCCATTTTGTGTTTTTGCCCACAGACAGCTAGAATCTGGCACATCACACATGCTGTATTTATTGGAAATGATAGCCTTGCCACCCGTTTATCACTATCTCATGCACTGGAAAATAAAACTGTTGTGATGTTACAATCTATTTCAGTTATATAACACTGAAAAAGTTCTATATAAACCTTCCCAGGTCTGGATCCAAGTATCTTCAAAATTTCAGCAGAATTAGTTTTCAGAAGCTTTCAGAAGCTTGGGTTTAGCTTCTAATTGCTACTCAATAGTGTATCATTTGCTATTGCCCTCTAAAGCAAACAAAAACATCTATAAACTGAAAGGGTACCATCAAACTATCCTGTGTTCCAGCCTTTGTTCAGTAACACTACATATACATGTAAATCAGATGATGAATGCACACGACTAATAATGAGTTAATCATCCAATAAGATAAACTATAATTACTTTGTATTGACTTGAAAAATTGGATCCCTGCCTATCTGGGATACAACATCCTCCAAGATGTTGACAAAGTTACATGTCTAGTTCAAGAATTGGTATTTTCATTTTGAAACTAATGCTTCTTATTACATAGACACTCCAATAAAAGTTGGTAATAGCATAAGAACTGTTGGGCTATGTCACACAAACTGCTCATCATACCTCTTATTCAGTATCCTACCCCTGACAAAGGCTCAGCAGCAGAGACTTAGAGGAGAAAATTTAAAAGAGGTAGAGCAAGAGTGACCTTCTCACCAAAAGGGGAAGGATATGTCAATTTTCAAAAAACAAGGTGACTGTAAGATCTCTTTCCTGAATGGAATTAGCCAAGTTAGAGCTCAGTGTGTATGGACTTAATATTTTTTTCCAATTACATTTACTTACATTGAATATAATCTGCCATTTTAACTACCCTAAGTCATTCGTATCCTGTATTTTGTTCAACACATTAACAGTTACACCTAGAAAGATTAATATTTATGCACTATTTTTTCACAATTATTCACAGGAATCAATGTTTTCATATTTGTTTTGTTAATGCTTCCTTGGAAATACTGATCTAAACCCCAGCCGCTCATTCACATCTTTCCAAATGGATGCCTTTCTGTTGCGTGGTAGTACAGCCCACATGTATGAAGCTAGTCCTTTAGAACATAATATGGAACTAATTATGTGTGTACACTATCTTCTCCACACACTTAACAATCTGGCAGTGTCTACTGACATGGTGGTGTATTTACAATGACAAGAATCTACTTGCATGCAAGCATGGGAATTTGGCTCTGAGGTATTTCATTATGAACTATGAATTACGCTTTGAATCCTTGGTTCTGGGCCATAGTAATCGCAACCATTTATGACAGGGCTGAGTTAGATTTTCACTGTTTGGTATTGGTGGCTGAAGCACATCAATAAAAGATCCTTTAACAATGCAAGTGTAGAAGGTCAACACTTAAGTTTTCACCCTCTATGCCTCTATGTTTGAAGTACGTAAATTTCGAGGTTACAATGATTGTGTCTAAGACAAGAAAGAATTGTGATTGTTACACATTTGCTAAGCTATTGTTTAAATATTCTGCTTGTTTTGTATCTTCTCTTTAGCTCCTGGCTCAGCAATGGCCTTTTGGAGATAGTGAATTTGGACAGTTTCTTTGCAAATTCCTCCCCTTTATACAGAAGGCATCAGTGGGAATCACAGTCCTTAATCTCTGTGCCCTTAGTGTGGACAGGTACAGTATGTTCTACTCTTTTGATTGACACCGTTCTTTCCCTTGCAGTTGTACTAATAGTGGGAATACTCAGTATGGTCTTCTTAGCAGACAGACTACAGTATAGATGTAACCTAAATTCTGCTTTTTGATATCCTGGCTATAACAAAGCACCACATCTGTAGCTCAAAGTATACCACGAAGCTACTAGACCTCATGCCTACTGAATTAATTTCATAGCTTTTTAAAGGTATTTAAAAGGTTTATTAAAGCATTATCTCAATTTCTCTTACCAGACTAAATTTTATTGGGATTTGAGTCAGTATTCTTTTTTTTTTCTTTCTTGTATGTGACATAATGTTTGCTTTGTATTTGAACAGGATCATAATCTTTAGTCATAAAAATATTTTTTTTCAACTCATTGCCTATGGACTATAATTACAGTATTCATTTTAATAACTTATACAGCTAACTGAATTTTATTGAAAAACATGCTGGAAAACGGCTTTGATAGTTTGATGTTGATAGTTTGAAAATTAATAAAACTCTGCTAAAAGTGCTCAAGAAGATATATAAACATTATGGTAGGACAACAGCTAAGATGCTTTTGAACATTATTCTTTTATGCTTTTTTTTTCTTCATGAATATTAGGCAAAAGCAGATGGAGAATTCACATACTTAAAGGCTCTTTATTTTTATTGGTCTTGAATATACTTGTTCATGTTCTAGTCTAAGATTTCAGTAATTCTGATACAGAAATCGTTGATAAATAGAATGCATTATGCATATTAATATAGTGATGCAAATATAAATGAAACTTTAAAAATAATCTTGGTTTGGTTTTGTATGAAAAGTTGATGTGCAAGGTTTGCAATGGATGAGTAACTGAGATGTATCTATTCCTGAAATGATTCCTTATTGCATTGGTAACTCATTAGCTGACCTCGTTAGCTCATTAGAAACAAACAAACAAACAAATGTTCAACAAGGCCAAGTGCCGGGTCCTGCACCTGGGGCGCAATAACCCCAAGCAGAGCTACAGGCTGGGAGAGGAATGGTTGGAGAGCTGCCAGGCAGAGAAGGACCTGGGAGTGATGATGGATAGTCGGCTGAATATGAGCCAGCAGTGTGCTCAGGTGGCCAAGAAGGCCAACGGCATCCTGGCTTGTATCAGGAACGGTGTGACCAGCAGGGCTAGGGAGGTGATCGTCCCCCTGTACTCGGCTCTGGTGAGGCCGCACCTCGAGTACTGTGTTCAGTTTTGGGCCCCTCGCTACAAGAAGGACATCGAGGTGCTTGAGCGGGTGCAGAGAAGGGCGACGAAGCTGGTGAGGGGCCTGGAGAACAAGTCCTACGAGGAGCGGCTGAGGGAGCTGGGCTTGTTCAGCCTGGAGAAGAGGAGGCTCAGGGGCGACCTTATCGCTCTTTTTAGGTACCTCAAGGGAGGCTGTAGCGAGGTGGGGGTTGGCCTGTTCTCCCACGTGCCTGGTGACAGGACGAGGGGGAATGGGCTTAAGTTGAGCCAGGGGAGTTTTAGGTTAGATGTTAGGAAGAACTTCTTCACTGAAAGGGTTGTGAGGCACTGGAACAGGCTGCCCAGGGAAGTGGTGGAGTCACCATCCCTGGAGGTCTTCAAAAGACGTTTAGATGTAGAGCTTAGGGATATGGTTTAGTGGAGGGCTGTTAGCGTTAGGTTGGAGGTTGGACTCGATGACTTTGAGGTCTCTTCCAACCTAGAAAATTCTGTGATTCTGTGAAATAAACACAAGTGCTCTATTTCTTTTATGAGTCTATGACTATAAACAGAATTCTAATGCTCAGACTGTATCTGTCCAACATAAAACACAATCCCATGGACTACTCTAAATCCTAGATCAAACACATAGGAAACTTGCAGATTGTTCACTAAGTTCTCACCAATGAGTTTCCACTAGATTTAGTGAACATACGTTACATATGTTTTCATAAATTGGAAGTAACTCAGCTGAAGCTATCTTTTTATATATGCATGCTTGTTTTTCTTTGTTTTGTGATTATTTTGTTGTTGTTGTTGTTGTTTGTTTATAAACACTGGTTTGCTAATCTTTAAAATAACCAAATGCCATTTCCATTTGAGCATAAAACCTTGTATGGGATCATATGCAAACTACTTAATTTCCTCCTCCAAACTACATGCTTTGTCAAGGACATAGTCTTTATCACTTGGTGCTACTGTAGTAAATGACTGCAGAGAATGTGTGTTTGAAAACAGATACATAGAGCCAGACTCTGATATTGGCTAACACATATTGAATCTAAGTTACACTATCATTAAATCAAGATCTGACAACACCTTAGACAAATTAGGTCAGGCACAGGAGTGACAGGCATAATCATATTAGTAAAGAATTCTACATCAACTAAAGGATATTTTTTAATATGAAAAATGAGTACATTTTTCACAAAAACTTGTGTGCTGTCACAGCTGGACTATTTCTGGTCTACAGGATAGCTATTTTTTCCTTAAAAAATGCTCCTGAAAATGTTCTCTTTTATAGTTAGTTAGTTAGAGAGCGTATATATGGGACTGCATTCTGCAAGGTAAAAATAGATGGATGCAATCAGTACAATGAATACAGAGCTCCGAAGCTTTGATAATTATTGACTCCTTAGCTCTCATTTGTAGACTACAGCCTTGCTTTAGAGCCCAATGTTTGTTTTTTCTTACAGGGACTGGTCCCTGTGTTAACTACACCTTACTGTGAAACACCACTCATTACTAGTGCCCCTTGCACAAAATGGCATGCACTGACAGCGTCTTAAGGTTTAACTGTGCATTCCCAAAGGAACAATGCCCATTCACACATAGAGAGGGTTTCAAGAGGCTGAAAGAAAACACCAAACCAGCCATTCACCCTTCAGAGGAAGATCACATTTATTTCAGATGCCCCTCAGACATTTTTAAACTCTGAATCATGATCATGATGAAAGTCTGACACTTCTTCTAAACAGTCCCTGACTATGACTAAGAGGAAGGATGTTTTCCTTCCTGAGCTTTTACTTTTCCTTATGTCTCAGACATAACAGTTTTGATGAAGAGATGGTTTTTAAAAGTGCCGATCTCATTTCATAGGTATACACTCTCTTCTTGACCCTTCTGAATACCAAATTTCACAGGACAGTCATTTCAGATTAGGTGCTTCCATCTGGACCAACTTCCAGTAAACGTATAAAACATCCAGGTTATAGCAGTAAAGCAAAGCAGTAAGAGCTTTATTATATTAACTGTTATTATATTATTAATGGCTCTTATTTTTAATGTAATTACTTTCAATTATCAATTTATTATATTGCTGTCAACACACTGCCAGCTGGCTTTAGAATGAAGAACTGCAGTGATCTGATCTCTCACAGCAAAGAGGAATAGATTGGTACCAGTAACAGTATAGGAACTGTTCTGCTGCTAACCTTGGCAGTGACTGCTTCTCATGTGCTTGACATTTTATAAAGGGCTTTCCATTTTATAAAGGGCTGGTGGTACTTGCAGAACAGAAGTATGTTATACTAGTGGGTCACTTGAACAACTAATTTTAATGTGGTCAAAAGGAACAGGGAGGCAAAACCACCTACTCTGTAAAACAGCAGCAGGCATAGGGGAGGCACAGGCGTTCCCTGTGCAACGTGCTCTAAGTGACCCCGCTGGAGCAGTGGGATTGAACTTGGTGATCTCCAGACGTCCCTCCCAACCTCAACCATTCTGGGATTCTGTGACTCATAGTCCACACACAAGCTATAAGCCAAGGTTTAATTTTCATACACTCCTTGACTTCATTTCATAAGGCGAACAGTACATTTTCTTTTTTAATTGTGACTAGATACCACTATGGTAAAGTCCATCCAAATTGTTCCAAAAACTAATCTAGGCCACAGCAAAAACCACAAGGCTACAGCATTAATGTGACCAATACTGAAAGGCTAATTAGAGTTCTGGAATTATTCCTTACCAAAGAATGATGAAATCATGGAGAGGGTGTTGAAAAGCATCAGAAATGATTCAATGACCTTAGAGATCTCAGCAAGTTGCTTCTCAAAAATAATGGTGAAAAAGCCACTTAAACATTACATCCAAGTGCTGAAACACAGATGATGTATCAGATATCCTTTAGGTCTTAGTTTTGCAAAGAAAATGTAATATTAACCCACTGATCAAAGTTGCAGCCAGATTCCGAATGAAAATAAGGTACACATGTTTAACAATGAGGTTAATTAACTACTACAAGACATCACCAGGGAAAGGTGAAGGTGTGCTGTTTTTTATGTTCTCAAATCAATACAAGATATCCTTGTGGAAGACATGCTTTGAACCAGTTATAACTAGATAGGAGTGCACTATTTAATTTTATGTATGTATACTTTATGATGTAATGATCCCTTGTCCTCAAATACTCCGCATATTTAAATACAAGTAGTAAGAGGGACTGCAGGGTCCATAAAAAGAAAGTTGGAATAAATAGCTAAGAATGAGAGAAAAGGGAAGAGGAGAAAACACAGAGGAGAGAGCAATTGAAGGGTACAGTATACTAAAGTTGACAGCACATACACGAGCAATAGAAAGAGGAAAAAAAACTGGGGGGGGGGGGGGGGGAGAAGAAAGAGAGCCACAGCACTAAATAGGGAGAGGGAAATGATTTGGAAAAGAGCTGAATGTTTTAGAAAAGATTGGAGAGAAAAAGAAAACAAACAGAAACGGCAAATGAAAAGATAAAACATGCACATATACACAGATTTTAGGCTGAGGAATTAAATGTAATGTGTGATGCATCTATATTATTTCATTTCCCTGGCAGCCATCCTATATTTTTTAAGTGTGAGGGAAATAAACCCTGCAGTATTTCCCATTCATAATTATGGGAGGTTTGTGGCTAGACAAAGATCCTATATATTACATAATTCACAGAACACCCACTTGAAAAATTTTACTACCACTATTTTTCAAATCACTCTTAGAGCAGTGAGTAGAGACAAAGTAATTGCGGGCTAATATGTATTCAGGAAATTTTGATCTAATTAGTGAACTTCCTATCCTTTAGGTGAAACCATTCATAATATTTTTCAGACAGTAATTCTGCATCTGATGGTTATTTGAAATGTTAACTGAAAAAAAATTGCCAATAAAATATATATAGAATCCAAATCCTTGCTGCTGTGCACACTGACCTTCTGTACAAAGCAGACATAACTTGAAGAGAAACAGGTATAAAAAAATGCAAGAATTCACAGTTTCTAACCCATTTGTTGTCATTTAGATAGTTACACAGGTAACGCAACAAAAATTTATGTCTTACTTGAGAAATGTGTAGTCTATAGTCTCCTGTTTAAGGACATCCTGCAGTCAAGGATGATGAGGTAGTACCCTGCACCTTGTGCAGCTGATTTTATTGATTGTAAAAGTTCCAGTTAGTAAACTTCCAATTGATTGTTATATTTCCAAAGTTCACCTGGTACAAATATCTGAGTATTTGTGTGAATATTCCTAGGAATATTGCATGTAGTAATTAAATCTAAAATCTGATATTTGGTAAAATGAAATATGAGAGGATCACAAAACATTCAAAATTAAATCTGAATTTTAATACGAATAATTGTGTGGGAAGATCTGATGTTGAGCATTACTTTCCCAATTATTTCAACATAGGTTGTTTCAGTGCTCTCAGAATTCCATTCTCATAGGCCTCCTCCCCACAAGTGAACTCTTGACTCCATCCTTTCTGAGATCCTTTGAAGATAAGGATGCCTTCAGAAGATGCTTTCGTTTTTAATCTGCAAGTCCAAAATGTAATGCTTTGCTTTAGTACTTTCAAAATCTTTATACATACATTTCTGTTAAAATGGTGTACCAAGAACCTATCTCTAGTACACCCATGACTATGCAGTGTATGATACTGCTTTTTTATCACGAGATATCAAAGCAAAGGTTTCTAGTTAGTTTGCTGCAAGCATGGTGGCATACAAGGCTCTGACACCTTCCACTGTTGTTCTTTGATAATGCCTTCTGAAGTTTGTGTGAAGGGCTTAAGGCCTGATTTTGCATTCCTGCATCTTCCTTCTTCTAACATCGAGGCTACAGGGTATTTAGTTCATGTGTTCCACCCTGTTAATATGAATGAGCACACTTCCAAACAAAAAAAGGGGACGTGATAGAGGGAATCAGAAGAAGTGCTACGTGTGAATCCTTAATCTCAAATTAGTGTTTTGTTTAGAGGAGGGGTGTGGTTGCCTTTAAATAACTAATTTTTACAGACATCTGTAGCCTAGGTCCTACATCCCTTGGCAGTTTTTTTCCCACCAGAAGCTCTTCATTCCTTCCATCTCAGAAATACAAACTTGAACCCTTCCCAGTATATTCAAAATAATTGTAATCCAGAGTTCTCAACTACTCTTTTCCTTAAACCCTTGTTACCCCTGAGCCTTTGAGCCCATGCCAAAACTCTGACTTCCTCCAATCATAAGCCATCCCACTCTCATCCTTCCACACCCTAATCCTCCAAATGAAAACTCTGTGATCTAAATTCCCCTGTTCTCTCTTTTCCCTGCCAAATCTCGCCCATCCCTGCTACTGAGAGCCTATGTACTTGCAAATTGTACACTCCTGGTCTGCTGAGGGCACCTTCTTTTCCCACACCCTCCACCTTCCTTGTGCCTGCTGGCATGCTCTGTTGTTAGTTGCTGTCATCTGTTAAAATCACCACTTCATTTGCTTTTCTTTGAAAAGCTTAACCTTGGCTCCTGCCTTGGAAAGGTGTTAAGGATAGACGTAGCAGCTGCATGAATCCAAATGTGTCTGCCAGGACTCATGCAGCAGAAAATGAGGGCATGTCAAAAGAATACTTGTCATAGTCAGGACAGTAAAATGCCACAGCTCCATACAATTTTTAACTGCTTCAGTAACTTCTTATTCTCACCTTTATAAAGCAGAAGAACAACTCTTCTTGACTTTTTTCTCCTCAACTAAAGAAGACTATTTCATCCGTGCATGCCATGATAAGCCCGTATAGCACTGTGGTTCCAAATGGGAAGGTGCTATTCTTTTGTGGAAGTAAAATAAACAGTTTAGAAACTGTTATATCACCAATGACCGAAAGCTCTCCAGTATGCATTTCAGATTAGTACAAGAACACAATAATGTTCATTCTTTCCATAATTTTAGATAGCATTGTCTTTGCTAAATTGTTGGAAATGCTAAGTATCTTATTTACTATAGCTATTGCTAGATAACAGTTCCGTCTACTAATGAATTTTCTATTTACAGACTGGTATTACTCTGTATTACATGCCCATCTGTCTTCTTCCAATAATTTTTGAACCTATTGAGCAGACTTGACAGAGAGGTTAAGGTCTGAAAGCTAATAAACTCCTACAAGTTCCTTGAAAACTGGCAGACAAGTCGAGGAGAAAGACCCTCTCAGTTCCCTGACTGGGGGAAAGGCTGTAGCCTGTAACAAGAATCCTCCAACACGGGAAAGACAGAGAAAGTAAAGAGAGGAAGAGAAAAAGGGAGACGTGCTATAAATGTTTGGACTGTATTTGAAACTTTTTTGAGTTCTTACCTTTTATCAGGGATTTGAGCTATCAGATGCATACATATAGAGAAATAGGTTTCAGCAATTCCACTTTTTCAAAGAAACTTGGTATTTGAGAGATAAAGTTATGGGAAAAATGCTTTGCTTTTGGTATGTGCACACCTCTTAGCCATGCACTTCAGCTTCTCATCAGAAAGGTGATGTAAAGGCTGGGATCACTGCCAGACAGTCCTAACTAGCACTCAGCTGTATTCTAAAGCCAATACAGGATATACCTCATAGAAACAGTACTTTCACCATTAGCATAAATAAAAGAAATGCATTTTCATTTGATGAAAAATATTTTCACAGTATTTCATTGCATGCCAGCTGACAACTCCACTTCAGATAGCACTGCAGTTACAGCTGAGGTAGCTGTGCCAGATCTGTTAGAATGGCTAGTGTGTTAGAAAGATTTTTCTTCTGCTGTTATATCATCTGATCTAGATGATCACCCCTTGATGTGCGCTGCTGTGTCCTAGGTGGCTTGACAGCTGGCAGAGCCCCTGGAACAGGCAGGAAAAACAAGCAACATGAGTCTAAGATGTCAGCTTTGGGATTTTCCTTCGTATATAAAACTGGAGCAAGATGTTTGAATTTAAGGAAGAAGTTGGAAGATTGGACACTAATGCCTTTCTCTTTCAGGTATAGAGCAGTTGCCTCCTGGAGCCGTGTTCAGGGCATTGGAATCCCTATGATCACCGCTATTGAAATTTTCTCCATTTGGCTTCTGTCTTTTATACTGGCTATTCCAGAAGCCATTGGTTTTACTGTGGTACATTTCAAATACAAGGATGAAAGTTATGTTACCTGCATGCTCAATCCTACAAATAATTTTATGTTGGTAAGTAACATCCTTTCTTCTCTTTTTGGAATCCACATCATATAACTTAGACACTTAAGATACTGGATTATAATATGCTTTATTTATCCATTAAAGTGCAAATAGCATTCTAATGTGTATTGATGCAAAAAAGGTCCTTCATGCACAGTTACCAGCCTCTGCTTTCATCTAGAGATCCTAAATGTGACTTTACATTTCCATTTATTCCCTACTGAGGATTCTTAATACAGAAATTTGCAATTTGGGCCCGACTAAAGTACAGCCAAGAGATGTCAGTGTAGCCAGAGCCTTGGGAGGTATTGTGTTTCTAGGTATAACACCCTGAAGCCTGTAACTGTCAGAAAACGTGTTTTACCGTGATGAGTCATTGGTTTGTGTGCAGTAGCCAGGTCCTTTGGCAGATAAATAATAGGGTGGGGCCATGCTCTAACATAGCTTTTCCTATTCTAAATGCAGTTACAAAATCAGAGGATAATCCCTTCATTTATTAGAAATCATGGGTACAAATCTGACAGACTCACATCTCTAACTTAGGTAGCTTAGGCACTGTTAGCTGTCATCAAGACACAGCAACTCAGGAGCAAGAGATGTACCCGAGTACAAACCAGACTTCTTTGGCACGCTTCATAGCACTCGTCCTCTGTGCTACTAAACCTTAACAGTGGCAAATATCCACATTAGATTGTTCAAAGCAAGTCAGGTGAGTAGTCACTACAGAGTTAACATATCTTTACTCCATAGAGGGATGGTGATTATTTTCTTGGCTTTCCATTGCGAAAATGGGAAAGTGATATATTACTGTTTTTTTTGTGAACCCAAAGAAGGGCCAGTAACCATTCAACAATTAATAATCATCATCATCAGAAAAAAAAAAAAAGTTTCATTCTGTTTTGTCTCTGAGGATGCAGATAATGCAAGGTCTTCAGTCTTGAGGGAAAATCCACCCAGAGTTTCTGGGTCTTTTTCTGACCAAGATTTTTTAATAACAGAGTGTAAGCTTCTCTGTTTTTGAATGTCTGATCTTGAGTTAGATCCCAAGCTTGGGATCCCACATGGCCTGGGTTAGAATTGAGAAGGGTGAGGCAAATGAAGTTAGGAAATTTAGAAAATAAAAAGTACGTATGAATTGTGTTTTTCAGTGGAATATCTCCAATTTTGGTTGGGTTAGACTGCAGGGATGGCAGAAAGAGTCAGAGACAAGAGCAAGAGAAAACAAAAGCAATACCCTAACGGAAATAATTAATGTGGGTGAAGAGGGAGTGGAATTGCCCAAGATTTATGGTATCTCTGTTTCTAAACTCTACAGGCAGTATGGCTGTAGATGCTATGGTTTAAAGAAAATGATTTATGAAATGCACACTGCAGTAAATGTAGGCCTTTCCATTTTGTAGTGGTTTTTCTCCACAGATGTGCCTGGACAATCTTCACTTCTTCTCTCCTTGAGAAAAAGAATGCTTTTCTCATCATGCTTCTCAAAAACACTACAGTTCAGGTCTTCCACAGGCATGTTAACTTTAATGATTATCGTTCTGTTTTTAATGTAGTTAAGAGAATAGCTTGGTTCATTTTGTTTACTAGCAGAAATTAGTATTGTTTATTTGCTCAGAATAATTCAACAGCTCCAAATTTCACCATGACAATTTGATTTTCAGTGAAATAAATCAACATTTAGGTCCAAACTGAGAATAAGTGTTGGACACATCAGTCAAAAAAAATGTTGTGTTTCAATGCATCGCAAGGGAGTACAAATATGAGATTAAAATGGAAATACCATTTTAACCTTAACTATAATATTCACTACCACAAACATCACAATAAGTGATTACTAAACTGTGGGAAGTACTTATGATTAACTTTTATTTTTAATAGGGGAATTTATTCAATTTTAAAGCTGTCTTTGAAAGACTTGAAAGGTTCTTGCTAGACCATGATTCCCTAGAGGCTGAGCGCACTAGAAAACTTGTTTAAAATGCACATTTCCTGTAGAAAACCAGTTCCATGTGGGCTTTCAAGACAAACAAAAGAATGTCTACTTCTCTTAAATCAACCCAGTCATGTGCTTTGATGCAAGCTTTGAGAAAGCCAGATTCCATAATTAATCATTTACAGACATTTTTGTGTAGGTTTTGTATTTTCACGAAGCCAGGTCATCAGTCAGGGTTGTGACACAGGACTATGGGTGTGTTCTTGACTGCCATGCAATGCTCACGAAAGCTGGTAGCCTGCTAGGAGAGAAAGCTTGCCTTGCAAATGTAGCATGGATTCACACAGTATACATTTTGCTGTGCTGCCCAACCAACATGCTTCTAGTCTGACCCAGAGGAATTTGCCACAGAAAAGATAATTGCTACATGTATTTGTAATACTTTTCTCTGCAGGAGCAGTGGTAATTAGATTTCCCCTCAGTACAAACTCTTAAAATATGAGGCGTTTTGTTTTCTGGTTTTCTGCTGGCAGAAGCTCAGGTTCTGAGGGGAGTGAGGGGAGGGGGAATTTGGCCCCAAAGGAGAGAGCAACTATGCAGCTGACTCTATCCCCTCCTCACCCAGGGATGAAGCTAAAATGAGGAGGAGGAAACAAGCTAAAGAACACAGTTCAAGATGTCCTGTAGGGTGGGGTTGTGGCCTAGATACCAGTAGCATACTCGAAATTAGCAAGCTCTGTAAGCAGCTAACTCTGTTGGGATGGAGGAAGAAAAATCAAAAACATTCCCTTTTTCTCAGTAAATCAACTCCCTAGTGTAAGTAAAGCAGATTAAAAATGAATGTTATTAAATACAGTCTATTAAATTGCATTTGTTTCCTTTATCTTTTAAAGTTTAGAACTGTTCAGCTTTAAATGTAAACAAGATGTCAAGAGTTTAACTTCTTCAGACAGGATCCCTAATAATCCTCAGTTATTAGCATTTTGACATTTGGTGTGGGAACTGTGATGTTACTAGAGCACATCCGCTAGGAATAAACAAGCTAGGGAAAAGATTATGAGAAAGAAGGTTCCCTATTACACATATCCATCTCAGTGACTAACAATGTAGAGACAGGAAGTCTTTAAAATGTCATATTTCAGTACATGGTTTTGGCTTAGCATGAAGTTTAAAAACTAAGATTTAATATTTTCTCCAGTCTGAAAATGCAACCATCTACAAAAAAAAAAAAAAAAAAAAAAAGAGGAATTTTAAATGTTTTGTCAAATGTAGTATTTCCCATAATACATAAATGTATTAACTTAAACTACAACTTGAACTACAACTTATATTTAAAACTACACAGCAACGCACTGCTACTCTATAATTCCCTCAATGTCCTGTCACAGAAGTCAAATAGCATGAAAGGCAGGCAAAGAGTTAAAAGTAACCGTACTGCTGGAAGCCACCAGCCCTAAGCGTTGCATATATCAGACGAACACTTATGAAGTGGCCCCTATCTGCCCTGCACATAAGCAAACCAACTACCAATCTTCTCACTGATAACAAAAGGTGATTAAACTTACAAGACATTTTGAATTTTCCTTTTTTGGAATTGGGGCAGAAGCCACAGAGGTAAATGGCATTTCCTGAGACAGGCTTTTAGTGAGATTTGTTGTCTCATACTGACAGTGTCTACATTTTGGCATGTTCTTTTCACGTAAGCTGAACTCCAGTTTTCTTGAGTAAGTGTAAATGTTCAGAAAACACAACCAAAGGAAATTAATTCCAACCCAGGACAGATTGCAGCAAGGGTACAGTCAGGTTGTTAGTAAGGTAAAATTAAGGTTTACACTGCCACAGTTCCCATTTTGATGTTGGTCCAAAATAGATGCGAATTATAAGGAAGTTTACGTAATTTGGAACTGTTTGCCAATAGACAGATACCAGGATACAAACTGTCACACCTTCCATTTCCCATACCTTGCTGTGGTACTTTCCATTGAATTATATGAAAATACCTTCTCTTTTCTTTCTCTTATCCACAGTTTTACAAAGATGCAAAGGATTGGTGGCTGTTTGGTTTCTATTTCTGCATGCCACTGGCATGTACTGCCATCTTTTATACGCTAATGACTTGTGAAATGTTAAACAGAAGGAACAGCAACTTGAGAATCGCTCTCAGTGAACACCTTAAGCAGGTAAATATTAGGGACAGCAATGTTTGAAAATACTGTTCTTCTGTCTTTGGCTTAGCATAGAAATGTTTCAAAGTATATCTGAATACATTAAATTACAGAAGTAGGACTTGAGGATATAGGTTATTTTTGATAAGGTATTCAGTCAAACCTGCAACGTAAGACTATATCATAGTATAAGGAGACACTGAAGACAGCACACTCAAGAAACTAATGGTTTTCTTTCTTTCTGTTCTTCAGTGTGATGGCTGTGCTCCCCTGTTCTTTAACCTTAAATTACTGCTGGCTAAATGCTTTGAAATTTAACTACAAAGATTTGAAAAAAAAAATAAATCTTGACTTTTTATTCACTCCATACATCCCCCCTCCTTTGACGCACTTTGATATGTATCTTTAG
The DNA here is from genome assembly GCF_964035555.1 of Netta rufina. Lineage (NCBI taxonomy): Eukaryota > Metazoa > Chordata > Aves > Anseriformes > Anatidae > Netta > Netta rufina. Next base: position 34,552,604 of record NC_140127.1, on the reverse strand, counting down.
GTTCATATAAAAAGCCATTGTAGAATAACTTGGTTTAGAAAAGGTGAGATTTGTTTCAGGCTTATTGCACTGCTGCAGCTACCACTCCTGTAGCTTTCCTGCTTTGAAAAGAGCAATAGGAGACTAGTACAAACAAATAATCATAAAGTCACTCACAGAACTGTCAGATCTCACTTTGATGTTTTTGCAGTGCTGTCTGATGTTTCATTCCTAACTGAAATTTTAAAAACAATCTGTAGCTTTTTCTCTGCAGTTAGTCAGACAACAGGCTATAATGTTAACGTCAGCCCCGCAAATTCCACTCTTTCTTTCAAATTCCACATTCACAGACGTGAATCCCTAAACCAGTCCTCTGCAGCTGAGTGAGTTCTCTCAGAGATTCCTCCTCTGCTGGCACACTTCAGAGCAAGGCAGACCAGAGGATCCTCCCCTCATGCACAAACCTTCCACTTTGTTCCCTCAGCAGGCCCCAAGGCCAGTAGCACAGCCTGTCCCTAGGGCCACACACAGGCTACTCCACCCATCCGAACTGGAATGGTATGTGCAGGGGAATCATCCCTCCAGCCTTCCCATCCTGATGCGCTGTGCCAGCAAGCTGCATGGACTAGCTGCTGGAGGATGAGTTTATGCCACAATTTACAAATGCTTCTCCTTTTAATGATCACATTTTGCCTTTCTTCCTTCCCTCCTACAGCCCTGTCCACATTAATTTCTAGTTATGATCCTTCTATTTTGATAAAAGCTATTATAAGAAAAAAGAAACAGTAATAGTCATATTCAACACCTACCAAGACTTATTCTAATCACACATTTCACTCTAAGTTTTTTAACGAGGGCCTTGAAATCCTTGCTATTGTTATGTGAAGGTGGCAGATCCAGAAGTGTTATTCTTACCTCTACATACGTTTCTCTTTATCAAATGCATGCCTACAAAACACAGTTATACATTGTCCAAAATCCTACATAACTTCTGTAAATCTCCAGAGTCGTGTCAAATGTCCATTAAATTTAAATCATTTCCTAACTACTAAGCATTATAAGATTAAGCTGTAACACAGACATTTCTAAAATGTTGCTCAAAGAATGACTACTTAAAAATATCAAGATTACATAGCAAGGATAACATAGAACAAAAAATACTTTGTGCAGTATCCCTTTATGTAACGAGAGGCATACTGAATATAAAATAATATATCACAATTTGGCATCCCGACTGTGGTACATGGTTCAATGTGGTTCAAGTACTCAATGTGGTACGCGACCCGGGTACATGGTTCAATGGATCTGCTATTGCCAAATGATTTAGGTGCTTTGGATTTACAAATTGCCCTATGTCAAGGATTAGGTGAAAGTGGTTTATCAAACACATGTGATCTGAGTTCCCCTCATACACGAAAAAATTTCCTTGCAGAGTATGTATATTTCTAAAGAAAGAGGTTTATCTGAGGGACTGCTAGAAAACTCATCCAGTATAGAGGAATAAGAAGGGCTGGAAAGGTTCAGGGATGTCCAGCAGTGGTTGTTGCTTGGCTAACAACTATGATGTCCTGGCAATGAGCAGTGTGCAAGTCCAAAAAAAAAAAAAAGTTCAGGGACATCGGATGGTCTGGAAGCTGCACTTTGGGAATCCTTGCATGCATTATCTAGATTACTTATCTTTGCTGCCAACATCGCTCCAGTACAATCAACTACCAATATGAACCACGCACTCAGTCATAGTTATTTTTACTTCTTTTTCCAGCGTCGAGAAGTTGCAAAGACAGTTTTCTGTTTAGTAGTGATTTTTGCTCTTTGCTGGTTCCCTCTTCATTTGAGCCGAATTTTGAAGAAAATGGTATACAATGAAAGAGACCCCGGCAGATGTGAACTGCTCAGGTACTCCATTTTCTATATCAATCAGTTGTTTATACTGAAAAAATATATCACATACTTGGGAGATTGTGTGAGAAATGTCATTGTGCATGCAATGTGCTGCATGTGGCATTAGAAGAGCAAATATGTCATTTTATGATTTTTCAACTACATCTGTTTTCAGGGGGATCAGTTTTAATGGGGTAACATAATTACAACATGTTGCCCATTGCCATTGTAATCACTTTCCTCTGGGTTTTGTGAACTGAGAGGTCGTTATTGACATGGCATGGTAAAATATTAGATTCAACAAGAGAGATGAGAATTAGTTTCTTTGACAGGAGAGACTGCAACCACAAATAGCATTGATGCTTCTACATTATATGAAGAGTTTAAAAGTTTTGCTTTCTTTTTTGTTGCTTAGTTTCTTGCTGCCATTGGATTATATCAGCATCAACCTGGCAACCATGAACTCTTGTATAAACCCAATTGCTCTGTATTTTGTGAGCAAGAAGTTCAAAAACTGCTTTCAGGTAAGATCTTGATAATATATAATGTCCAGTTGATGAATAGTATTAAACCACTTAGTTATCTATTTTTTTTGAGCTGGGAGGAGAGACATGCAAAGGAATGAATGATTATAAGTTGCCTAGTTTACCAGCTAACAGGTCACATAGCGCACATACCAAATTGAAAGTGAAAACTATCCACTTTGTCTGAAATGCTAAACAGGTAAATAAGTTTGACATAGTCCTCATATGTAAACTATCGCTGAGAGAGACACACTCTTCTAAGTACTATTTATCAGCACATGACATGTGCATGAAATTGGTTGATAATGTATTCACCACTCTGGATGAAGATAAAGGACATATACATAGGACACAAAATCTGCCAGCAGTTCAACAATCCCATTCTGACAAAAATTTTCAGTCTTCAATACCAAAGCAGGCATCTGAGTTGACTTTGGCAACTGAATAAGCATTACAGCTTTTACCTGCATTTTTCTAGTTCCTATGTATGAAAACATATTTTAATGTTAAAATATCTTCCTTGTCGCACTGTGCTTCTGCAAGTCCTCATTCACCTAACAAAGGCTATACAGGCAGAAAGAAAATGAGAACAAACAGTGTTAAAGAAAGTGGCAAGATGGAAAAGGAAGACTGAAATAGCTTTATCTGAAGGGAAAAAAAAAAAAAAAAAAAAAAAAAACAGAAGACAGAACAGTACCACAAAACTTTCAGGCTGCAAGGCTGCAAACAGGTGATGCAAGCTACTGAAAAAAAAAAATGTAATAAGTGATTAAAATACGGAATACCTGTTTTTCTGTAGCCTGATGAAACAGAAACTATTTTAAGGGAGTATTTTCACATGAGAAATAAGAAGTCAGCTTTACTTCTGGTGGTCCCTTACTTCATTTGGGAACTGTGGAGAAGACACTATGCCTCGACCTGTCCTCAAGTAAAAGGGCAAAGTAACAGGAACAGGGGTACTACCAGTGTGCTCCTCAAATCATTAGTTCATTCATTCCGTTTGCCCCTTCAAATACAACCACATCCAACAGTTCTAATTAAATAATTTTCAGCTATTATGTAATCCTTCACGGCTTTGCATTTATAGCTTCCCTTTTCCTTTCTGGTATCAAGATGATTACTTCAGGCAATCTCTTCATTTTATAGTAGAGTTTCTCACCCTACCTCTGTAGATATTTTATGTACCCGCCCACAGACAAACAGTACACGTATCGTCAGTCTGTCCGTACCTCTCTTCAACACTCCCTGCTCATTGAGTCCATGGAATGGATCTACTGCTGTTATTGCCATTGCTCCTCTGAGGCCCTATCCCTCTTTCTGCTAAAGTATAGATTCCATCTTCATAGAATGAGGCATTAGTTTCTGCAAAAGGAGGGGAGGAAAGCTGAAGAGCCATTTCTCCTCCTTTCAGAAGAGACAACAGAACATCACAGCCTGCGAAGAACACAGTACAACCATGAATTACCTTCTGTTCTTAAATGTGAAAAATAACACAACTCAGCATATACACCATCCCTTTTACTAGACAATTTTGCCTTCTTCCAAGATGTGAGAAGAGACCTAAGTCTCTTTTTTTCTCTTACATGTTAAGCAGCATGCTGATCCCTAAGCTTGAAGTGCAGTGAGAAAGAGGGGTGAAAAACAACCCAGCTCTTACAATGTTTACTGAATTCTGTCAGTTCTGAACCCATTTACCTTAGTCAAACAAATTTTCCATTTGATACTGTGAAAGTTTTTCTTAAATAAGAGCCACAGGCCAGGCCTAATTTGCTGCCTTTGTGACAATCAATCGTAAGAACTGCTTGCATTCTAGGATAAGAAATTGAAATTGGCCCAAGTGCAGCTATCACTCCCTTCAGCTAGAATTCTCTGTTCATTTCTGAATTAAAAATATTGTTGGCAATCTGCACAGAGTTGATAGATTTGTGCTAACCTTTTTTTAATTTTTTTTTTTTTTTTAATATTTCCAGTCATGTCTTTGCTGTTGCTGCTCCCAATCGAAAAGCTTGGTGACTTCACTGCCCATGAATGGAACAAGCATTCAGTGGAAAAATCAAGAACTAAATAATCACAATACAGACCGAAGCAGCCATAAAGACAGCATAAACTGAAAATTAAGGACTCTGACACAATTTCAGAATCAAACAGGAAAAAAAAGTCACAATAAAGCTATTTCAACAGGAAGTCCAGTGAGTGTTCCATCATCAATTCAGAAGTGTGCACCCTCGTACCTAACTCTAGAGGTGACTGAAACAGTTGATGGACTATAACTGTGATGATGCTCTACGAACTGAGATCTACTGGATGGTAATTCTGTCTTTGAAAATTATGTTGATGTGATTATAACACCAAAAAAATGACTTGAACTACACAGGTGGTTTGCTCTTCTGAATTAAGCAGGAACTGTCCAGTATCTGTAACTGGTACAAAACAATATTCTTCCTGATCGTGACCTAGAATTAATCACTATGGCATTTTTTAGAAGATAACAAAGTGGAATCTGTCTGTGTATATTTTCTCTCCTGCCATTTGTCTTTCAACTTCTATTTGTATGGTGGATATATTCCATGCACCACTACATTTTGCATGTCGTTGTTGTTATTTTTTTTTCATTTTTATGTTGGAAAATGTTTTGCTCCACACCAGTAGGTTATTTACTTGAGTTACAGTGAGTCAGGACATCAGCTGGGCAGTTCACATTTGTAGCACTTCAGTACTCAAAAACAGGAAGAAACAATATAAAATAGCATTGACATTTGGCACTTAAGCACAGATTAATACCAAAAAAGAGGTATTAGTAACACGGTACTGTACTGTGTTATTTATTCTAATGATCTGTACAAAAATAATAATAATAATAATAATAAACAGTATCTCTATCAGCAAAATGAATGAAAGATGCCCACAGAGGGGCATCTTACAAAATGTTTTCAATTAACCTGCCATGTTAATTCATAATCTATATGAATTTATTAATCTATATAGACAATAGCAGCTTAAAATCTGTGTCAAAATAAGGATCATCGGAACACAGTGAAACATTAATAAAGATGTCCAAAGAGTTATAAGGATATAATTATTTTCATAGCAACTATGCACAACACTACTTACACGTTGTGAACATGAAGCCATAGGTGAATGCAGAACTGTGGAAGTCCGTAAGAGTTGTATATGCACAAGGGTATTTTGTGCCTTATGTGTACAGACTTTTTTTTGTCTTATTTTCACAATGTTCAAAGATTTTAATGGGATTTGATACTTTATTAGAATTGTTAACCATACAAATGCTATTAATAATATATAGAAAATATTGCTTGCATACGTGTAAACTGGTGATTTACTTATCATTTCCATTCATTATGGTTACATGGCAAGAGATTCATTGTTTGGCTATAAACATTTTTAACTGGTAGCCTTTTATTAAACAGTGAAATTAAACAGTATGGTGATGTATATAATATGCCTTGTGCATAAATCTGCTAGGAAATTTATAGCATCTCCTGTGCCAGGTTAAGAAACATTAACTTAATTTCTACAATTTTTAAAAAATGTTACATTTTAAGTGAATGTGATATAATCCTGCATATTTTTATTTACAAGGTCAAAATGCTAGTGCCTACAATGACTTCTGCTGAACGAGTTTCCCAAACGTTTACATTCACACAGATCTTCTAAAATATATTAAAAAATATCTTTAACTTAGTTTATGTATTTTTGTGTGCTTTTGTCTCTGTGGCATATAATTGTGTATAAATATATACAAATGTACATTCTTGTGTTATAAACCTAAATACAGACTTTGACAGTGCCCTGTAGCAGTGCCCAGGAGCACGTTTAGTTGAATTTTATTCAAAACAGATCATCTTCAAGCTGTATCAAAAAATATACCGAATGAGTAACAATGCTTTCCTTTGAGGTTGAATTACTGGGTCTCTTTACATCCTGACACCTTCACTGCTACTTCAACAGAACGTATACAGCAGATGATAATGGTAAACAGAAACAGTGGATTGAATTTAAATGGTAAATCTACACTTTTCCCCCTAAAAAACAAAACAAAACCCAAAAACCCTATCACGAAACAGAAATTCAACCACGTTTAATTTTATCCTTTCATTTTTCTGCTGAATTCCACAAAAAAGGTGCTTTGACTTTCCTCTTTGTGCATCAAAATTGGTGGTGGTTTAGTTGGGATTTTGCTCTGCTCTTGAACAGAGGCTGCTTTCTCCTTTGCATCAGACCAACCTTTCGCAAGTATTCTTCCTTCCTTCTCTTATTTTATAGATGTTTTTACATTTGCTGTTTGTGTTTTCCTTAGCTGAACCCCAAGCCTAGCTTTTTTGGCAGCTGCTGAGATCTCTATTCTACAGGTTTCCTTTATATGGAATCCTACATGATTAATCTCTCAGCTCCTCTCTTATTAGTTAACTCCATTTCATGGCATATTTACATTTAACACCTTTAATACCTCCTGCATATTCATACTTTATTTCCCTATTCCTGCTTAGCATTGTCTCCTTCCTATGTAAAAACCTAAGGCACAGAGTTTTTTGTTGGCAAGAGAAGTAATTACCATGCTTTCAATATGATTCTTGAAATTACTATATTTTCTTATTCTCCACATGCTTAGATTCATTTCTTACACTATTACCCTTCTTACACAAGATCTGTACCTTATAATTAAAATCTGTTTAAATATCAGAATCATCTTTTTTTGCAGACTTCACAATTGCCAACTCTTTTCAGTGTAAAATTTCATTGACTGTTCTCTCCCATAGTCTCATGTCTTGAGTTCAAGCACGTTCTGGACATTTGTTGAGTTTAGAAGCCAGTTATTTTCCTTGTTTTCAGTATGCATTTAATTCAGACTACCTCACTAAACACGTCCTCTTTGGTGTATTTTATCCTTATTTGCTTCAAAAATACAGCACACAAGTTTTATTTACATTTATATTTGCATGTGTGTATTTACTTAGGAAACTGTGCTTCATACCTGACCTAGGTAGCTCTCGTGCTTTGGCAAAAAATTGCCCATGTAGGAGTTCGTCAAAAACCTTACCTGATAAAACTGTTACTTTCCTTCCTTGAAATGAGGCTTATGCAACCTTCATGTCTGAATATCTTTATTTTGCTTTTAATGCAATCAGTTTCCGATGTTCACCTGTCTGTCCTTACATCTCTCAAGAGCAGCTATGAACCCCCTAACCAATTTTAAAGTGAATTTTACAGAATAGAGTAATCATGTTTATGAAGTTGCAGTGAATTTAATGGAAACTGGTGGATGGACAGAAGAACAAGACCCTACTTGTTTCCTACAGAGAACATTGCTGAAATTGAATTTATATGTAGTCAACAAATTCATATGATAGAGAGAGATGCTATGAACATCACAGCTGCAGAAAAAGCTTTGATCAGAGGTTGCAACTTGTAAGACATCTGAGAAACCACAACAGAAATTCTTGGAACCCAGTATTCCAAGTTCCATTGCGTGTGGAATTACTGCTTTTTTGCTGTTTCTTTCTCATCATTTTGCATATTTTGCATATTGTTACTATATCATTCAATTCTGTGAAGTATCGTGGGTTTGTGAGACATAGTAGAAATTCAGATTCTGTAGCATTTGTATGAAAAGGATTGTGCTCAAATGTCCCTGAGGCAAAGCATGCATTTTCATTAGAAGAAACATACTCGGACTGCATGCTAACATTGCCTTACAAATTTTTTTTCCAGACTAGCTGTGCAAAGCTTGGCTTAGTAGAGTATTCCTAATTTACACTTCCTACCCTTTCAAAGACTAAATAAAAATAAAAGCAATTATCTCCAAAATAAGGATAAGGGAAGATACATAAAAAGTTTACAGAACAAAAGCAATCAGCAAATCACATAGAAAGAAACAAACAACAACAACCGAAACAACAAAAACAACAACAAAGCACGTTTAAAATGCAGTTTGAAAAGAAACACAGCTTATCATTAGTCCAAGTGTGGGAAAGGAAGATAAGAACTAAATCAAAAAATTTAGGTCATCCCCTGTTTCTCTAAAAGGAGGTGAAATGAAATGACCTCCAGCATCCCATCTAGAATCTGCTTTTTTCCCCTGTATGTACACAACTGCTTCTCAAATGAACTGTTGCTTGAGTCACAGTTTTGCAGTCTCGTTAGTTACAGTAGCTTTTGTTATTCTCGATCTTTTTAAAAAATACTGCTTCTAAATTTCAAAGTCTTTTGGGACCTTAAACATGTGGGACTGCAGCTCTGTTTTTTTTCCGTCCACCGTTCACTTGCAAGCAGTGAAGCAGGGGACAGTCATAATAGAGCACAGGAGTTTAGAGGGAAGTTTTGTTTTCAGGCTTTCTAGTGAAACATCTTAAGCCCCCATCAGTGCCAACTTGTCACAGTCAAATTTAATGTCTACAGAGCAATGTCTCAAAAGCTATTCAAAGAGAAGCATACCATAAGGTATTTCCACCAACACAAAAACTGCCTAAGTCATTACTGATATAAGCTGGAAGGTGTTGAAACACACAGAACAGTACCACACCCACAAAAAGCACATCTCCAGGGCTGTCTTATGATCACATCATCTTTTAAAGCAGAATTTATCAATGTATCTATGTTCACGCAGAAACTCCTGGGGAACCAGTTGCTTTAGTTTTTTAAAAGGTACTTATTGTTGCGGTACAGGAACTAAGAATTTCAAAGCGAAAACATTTCTTGCTGTCTTTACCTGTTAACACATTAGCTTTTCATGTTATGATTATTTCCAGACAACATCACTTTAAGAAGTGAAAATGCATGCAAAAATGCATCTTTGCTTTATTCAATTTATCAGTGTGTACCAGAAGCCGCTGTACAGCATGTGTTCCCTATGTAGTAGTTGTTCTTTATTTCCACAGACATATGGGTGTTGTCAGGAACTACAGATGTCATTGCCTGTATCTGGTATGCTCAGGCAAAATCACCACTTGTGTCCTTACCATTAACGCACACTCCAGCAAAAGGTCTGATACTCCCAACTCTCTCGTAGTCTCTGCACTGTATTATTCAAAAGTTTTTCTTGTAATCAGATTGGTTTATGACAATTCAACACATTCTCACTACAAAAGTCAAAACCTATGTTCACAATATGGATGGAGACAACAGGAAGATATTACTTGCACAAAAGCAACTACTAGCAAACTCTAAAATCAGTGAAGAATCAATGTGTGCTGCACAGGTGCAAAGTACATCTGCTGGAGTCTGGCCATAAAACAAAAGAACACTTACAAAGAAATCGAAATAAAAGATTTCTGAAAGTGAAGTAGACAGCTCAGTAGTAAACAGATCTTCCTTCATCTCCATCACCTCATGTTAGATATTGCCTTTCCAACAAAGGTCTTCAAAAAATTTTATACCATACGTCGTTATAAACAAATTAGTAGACAAAAAATATCTCACATGTTATTGCAGGAATTCATTACTGATACTTTAAAATACTGCTCTTCCTCTTTATTCATTCCAATAAAGCTCAGCAGAATAAGGGTTACAACTGATAAGAAAAAGGAATTTATACCATTCTTCAGCAGCACTCTGCCCACATTTCTCAGAGAAAGTGAGTATCTGCAAATGGCTCTGAGATCTATGACTTGGAATTAATTACTTGGTGCAGCTCAGAATAATTTAGTTTAATCTCATGCTGGCTTAATCGTTGGAAGTAATAAATAAATAAATAAATAAATAAATAAATAAAAACCCTACAAGTTACTGAATCAAGCATCCAACTGATTTGAGAGAAGCCCTTCTAAGCTATCTATGAGAACATGCATTCCACTAAGTATTTTAAACATAGGGGAAGATTAAATATCCATCATTACTAGCCACCAACTTGCAATCCTGTGGCCACACTTCATATTTCTTGAAATATCTGTCTGTATAGTTTTTGTGTCTTTTGCTCTCCAAAACTGTTGTACAGAGACCTCCTTGATATTGCCTCCGAATAAAGTATACATTATTTTCTGTAATATCCAACTTCTGGATTTCCTGCATCCCAAACAAATTGAAATAATTCCAATGCCAAAGGCTTCTTGACAATCAAAGAAAAAATTATTGAATTATTTCCTTTTTATGATAATTTGAGAATTTGCTTGAACAGAACTTTAACCACTGGTTGTTTTTCTTCCATATAAAATAACTATGTTTTTATATGTATGTATATATATATATATGAACTTCTATTTACTTAAAAAGTGTCAGTCATTTAGAGAGAGACTGGAAAAATAGTGTGTAATTTAACTGTGGGCATACCACATACAACTACATACTACTATAACCAACTATGTGAATAAACCCATAGGTCAACCAGATACCTAAAGTTTTTAATGTAAAGTGCTAGATGAGTAACAGGAAGACCATATGCATAAGAATCAAAGTTTGTTTCAACACTCAATATTTTATTGTCCAGCTGAAGGTATTACCTCAACCAAAGTTAAAACCAGTCATTGAAGTATTTCAAGTTCCAATTAGTAAACTGGGATAAAATGCAGGAACCTACTGAAGGAAATGAAGGATGAGTTTGCCACTGACTTCAGGAAAACTGGGATTTCACTGTCAGAGTATACAATGGAGCCCCATCAGCACGGTAACTATGGCAATGTGACTGAATCTATAAGTCCATGACAGCTAATACAGAAGAAGTAAAAGACTCTGCGTGGCTTGCATGAATAATTGCTAAATTATAATCTCATATGCTTGGGTGGGAAAAGAAACTTTGGCACACTTTTCCTTCCATAAAAACAGCTTAGCAAAAGAAGTCAGCTGTAACAGGGTTCTTCTCTCAGGCCACTCAACTAGCAGAGATGGATGGTTAAAATAGGAGAACAGGAAGACAGTGTACACAAAGAGAAAAATCCTCACTGCAGAATACTGATATTCTGTCCTTATCCTGTCCTTACTCCATGCTGTAATCTTTACTTATACAAATTATCCCACAGATTTCAATAGGATGAGCTATGTCAATGCACTTACTGGTTTCCTTGGAGGTGTCCTTTTTACTGTTTGGGCAGACACTGGCGATGTACAGTTGGGTGGAATATCCTAACATTACGTATCCTTGACATGCCTACTGCAATTATGCAGATCCATTTTACTGACACAATTCCAGTTTACACTGAAATCAATGTGGACATATTATGCAGTGAGCACATATCTCAGAAATATAGCAATCCTTTGTCAGAGGAATCACAGGATCAATATTTATTACTGCAGGGTATGTAGTGTGCTGTATTCCTGAAGCACTTGATATATATACAAGAGAAAAGCATCTCTGCGGGGGTTTACCCTGCTGAGTCAAACTGAAAACCCTTACAAATCTCCTGATATACAGACCTCTGGGATCTGCCTTCTTTCAGAAAATTTCACCTTCTGTAGCTGATTACATATTTAGCTGTTCTAAGGATGTATTTTCTAGGCTTTGGGAAAACACAGTTTACACTGACTAAACACTGTATGAGAACTGTCATGTACAGTCATTCCCACTCAGCAGTTTTTGCCACAGGTATAAACCTTCATAAATCTTGTTCTGTATGCAAATAAAATCATCAAGTAAAATAATATGGAAAATGTATTATTACCTGAGAAAGAATTTGATGACACAAGAAATGGAACTGCCTACAACTACACCAAGCCAACATCCTTCTTATCAAGCTCCACTTGGTAACAGCAGATTACCTTTTAGCGAATTTGCAAGCCAATTTTAATACTCTCTCCCTTGAAAGGAAAATAGGAATGCCAAGCAACACTGAATTTATTGGATGGTTAGCTAACTTTTTCTCTGTTGTGTCTCTAAATTGAATACAAATAATTAATTTAATGCACTTTGTGCCTTAGTTGAAGTAAGATTACTTCTGCACTACTTTGTAACCCAAACTGCCCTGCTATGCCTACAACTGGTTCCAGACGTCTTACCAACAATTTGTTACAGTGGGTGCCAGGGTAGAAAAGGAAAACGATTAACCAACCCAAATAAACAAAACAATGCAACTACGGAACAATTCTGAGCTCAACAGGGAGCTGAAAATCAATTCCAAATGCTGCTTCAACTACATGTTGTATACTCTAATAAATTGTTCCAAAACTACACTCTGCAAACACATGGCAACAAAACCTGCATAGCATTTTTAAAAAGCATTAAAAATGAAACTTTATAATGTTTAATACTAATGTTTGATGGTGACTAAACAGTCTACAAGAAATTCTGTGCATTAACTGGTTTTCATTATCCAAACTGCAGAACCCTGAGAATTCTGCAAATTCAAGAGATAACAGAAACTTTCTCTAAATAGTTCGTAAACAAGTTAGAGAAATTGGAAATTGTGTATTGAATTCCAATTTCTTGTGCTCAGTGCTTGCAGTTTATCCTTCATTTCTCTCCTATATCTTGTCCTTCTCTCTGAGGTCCCTTCTTTTTCTTGACTCATCACTGCCAAGAAGCAGGATGAATTAACTTAAGTTGAACTGACTACTTCCATTGCTTAAATGTTTACTCTATACAAGCCTAAAGCTGGCCTTATTCTTTACTATCCTGTACCAAAAGGTCTAATGTGAACATACCTTATATTGTCAGTGTAGTTCTTGAAAATAAAGCAATTAAAATGCAACAGTTGTGGAGCAGGTGAAAATAGGAAACAAAATAAAATTAACGGGGAAAAATAAAAGCAATTAAATATTGCTATTTGAGTTTTTCCGCCCTAGGAAAGGCTTCATATCATTTATTTTTTTTTCCCCTCAAAGCCTCTTTAAAATCACAGCGAATAAGAAGATGAATGCGTCTGCCTCACATCATAGAAGCAAAAGATTTTATACAATCCTTCAGTAAGCTAAATGTAGTAAAATTTTTAATGTTTAGATAAACATCAGTGACTTGGAAGTTTAATTTGCAATGGATTAACATTCATATTGCAAACAGTTCCAGGACTGACAAACTACACGTTTGAAAAACAGATGAAGAAAAATCAACTTTAATCTAGATTTGGTATTTGTAAATTCAGTACAGAGGCAAAAAGCTCACTTCAAAGAGCCAAAACTTACCTCAGTAGCACAGCAAACGTGATATAACATGCTAGCGCAATTAATGGTTACTGGTACCCAAATTACTTCACTTAGAACTAGATTATAACTTATCCTTAAAGAGGAACCTAACATAAACCAGCATCGTGCCCCCAAATTGCATTTTTACAAGAAGAAAAAAAAATCTGTGTAGTTGCAGAAGAGCTGCTTTTCAAATTCACCTATACAAACCATGCCTAGAAAAAAGCCCTTTCAGATCAAACTTGAAGTCTATTAACCCAGCAATGTGTGGGAGTTTACAGTTCTTTCTATATTGTTCATGACCTCAGTTTAGCTAGAGAATTTATGTTTTAGGACAATCAGACTGCCGCCTTTTACAAGTATTGCTCTAAAAAGAAAAAGAATTTAGAAAGTGAAGGATTTACTATAAACAAGGAAGTAAATCAATTTAATTTTATAATAACATCATAGAATAGATTAAACCCTAAAAGGAGAAAAGCATAGGCAGAAGATAAATGGTATCAATTTGTGAAAAAGGGAAAGGAATACATCTGAAGAAGATAATCAGAAGCTGCTGTCTAATGGGAAGATGGAATTGTGGAAACAGACCTCCAGGTGACAATGATCACCAAGTAAGTGATGTGTTTGCAATTGGCACATGGCAGGAAAAAAGAGAAATGCAGTCTGGAGCAAACACATGGAGATATTAAGCATCACAGTGTGCGGATTTAGTATGTGACTGTAGTGTGATTATATGTGGAATAATCGCATTCAGAATATACCATAATGATTTAAAACATTCTGTCTTGATAAAACAAATTTTAGGGAGTGAATCAGCCACTGTCTTGAGAGGTCCTTCAAAAGTAAAAGAAGTCTTTTTTTTTTTTTTATGATGATATAAGAAAAAATTAATGCTATAAAAATAGATTAGTTTAGAACTCTCCCTATGAAATTAATACATTCCTGACCAGCACAAGAGTCAGCCCTATTTTGGGGTATGGGAAGCCTCTGTGTTAATGATCATATACTCTAAAAACCTAAAAGCAATTATACTGAGTCAGACCTTCCTGTCACCTGTGATGATCTGTAACAGATACCTACTGAAGGGTGAAAGGGCAGTATAAGCATACACTTCACTGGTAGACTGACTAAGCCTTCACCAATTTGAGCGGAAAATAAGTGTATTTGGAGTAAGTGATAGGTATTTTTCCATGAATTTGTCTTTTTGAACATCTGCAGCCCTTTGGTATTCACTGCATCTTGAGGCAATGAATCCAGCAATCTAAGTGATTGCTAGATTGTGTGAAACTATGCTATGAGTGAGCTTACCATTTGATAATTTCATTCAATATCCTCTAGTTCTTGTATTAAAAGAGACAGTAAATAATTGTTCCATATTTACCCTTCTGCTCGTGAGTTTGCCAATGTCAGATGTCTTTTCCAGGCTGACCAATTTGTTTATTTCTATGTTGAATGAAAGCTGTCCTCTGCCTTTGATCATCTTTTTGCCCTATTTTGTGTTTTCCTGAGTTCTACTATTATATTTTATAGATGGAAGGGACAAAAGAGAGTCCAACATGACCTAGATGCAGCACCATAATCATAATTAAAACATTTTGTTCTTTATTCCTCTGTAATAATTCCTAACACTGTATTTGTACCATCAAAAGTTAGACGGTTTAAGTCCTTAAAGACGGATAGTGTGAAAAGTCTTCCGGAAAACCAAATAGATTACACCAACATGATAATCCTTCTGAACATGTTCAAGGACACTCTCAGAGACATAATTTTGTAAGCTATAACTTCCCTTCACAACACTTGAGCAGATTTTTCTAAACATAATATTTAGAGATGCAGCCATTAATTCTAGTCTTTGTTACAGTTTCTACTGGTTTGATGAATACTTCAGATTTTTGGTCAATCTTTCCACTCAGAAATCTGTCTCTCTCAATTTCTAGCTGAACATGATGTTTACTATGTATTGTTTCTGTGATATTGAGGCACGTTCACACATACCTACAGCTAAATGCACATTTGCATTTCTTCAGAATATTTAGATAAATACCATCCTGCCTTGTGCTTTATAACCGTCTTGTTGATTTGACCTATAGGCTTTTCCTCCATTTAAATCAGATCTTTAGAACCACTAAAGTCACTTATGATCCAATACAGTGAATGTGGATGCAATGGACTTAGCTAATAGGGATATGACTCACCTTCCTTAAGCTTCCTTTTATTCCTTCAATGTCTACCAGTCTTCGCTATCTTTCTAGTCTTGATGTGCTTGAAAAAAAAAAAAACCTCTAAACTTCTATGGCATCCTTCATATGGCATCAATTCTCCGTTGGCATAACCCATTATATTTTTCTTACATTATTTGAATTCCACTGTTATGCTGTTCTAATGATCATCTTCCTACCACCAAATTTTTAATATATCTGTTCTGGCAATATCATTGCAGAAACCCAGGTATTCCAGTTCCCCTCTCTCACTGTCTTCTAGCGTTCCTGTATAAACAGTATATGTTTAGTTTGATTTCCCATTTTCAATGGTTTGTTATTCTATTTAAATTATTTGTGTTAAATTTGTGCATTACCTATCTAGTGATACTATTATACGGTGGCTATCATCTTGAAGAACAGAGTATCAGTATGGCCAAGTTAAGTATGTTTAGTAAATAGCTTGAATAAGTGAAAATAAATTGAGAAAACTGTTGAGAAAGAAAAGCATCCATTATGTTCTGATCATTTGTCTCTGTTCCAAATAAACACAAAAATACACACGTTGTTGTCTATGTAATGTAAACAGCTCAACATGTGCATGTTAGAACTGACTTGAATTCCATTTCTTAAACTTAATATATTCTGGAAATACATTGTTTAAGAAATAATGTAATTGCACAATTCTGCTGTAAACTTTGCCTGAAAATTGGAAACAAAAACAAGGGTAGATTTTATCATCACTATTGTATAAAATGCATTCATTATATTTTTCCTATGGTAATAATTTCCAGTGTGTATGCACAGTGTTCCAAACTGCCTCTACATGCTCTATGTTTGTGCATGGATACACATAAAGCATACTTATACAGGATTTTGCATCTTTCTCCCAAATAACAAAGACATTTCTCCCTAATGAATTCAATTTATGAAGTGTACTTACATATGTTAAGGATATCTGCTTTTTGAATATTGCAAAACTGTAACAGTGTATGGTTTTGAAGCTGATTATATAGTTAACGGTCTCTGTAAGAGGAGCTGAATAAAATTTCCAAAAGGAATCAGGTTTGGGATGACAAGGCGTGGAAAGATTTGACTACAAAAATATTATTACAGAATCATATAAGTAAATGAAAATAGGGCTTTGCAAGGGAAATATGTAATTTTGAAGACAATTAACATACTCTGTATTCTAGGAAAACTCTAATTGAAAGAGACTTAACTGCTGTTTTACATGCTAAAGTAGATTCTTGGAAGTCAGCTGAAGCTTTCCCTGAAAGCAAGGTAGGAGGAGATACTTAGGAGGTGAGTTGATTTCTTCATTGTCTGAGTGCTTCTTAGAACTGACTTAACCATTTGACTCAACATTCTGTTCTGAATTACATGAAAGCAACTCCCAGACAAATCTACTGGACAGCACACACACCCAGGAGCGCTGGCTCAGAGAACAGGACCCAGCCTGCTGTGATAATGATCCTGTTGTTCTTTGAATGTTCTACAAACTAGAACCTGCAAGTTCAGTATTCCTGCTCCAGGACTGTGAAATATTAGCTGTAGCACACTGACCAGGAGTCCGGGATGACTAATGTGAACTTCTTTTGCTGTAGTTTTCTTTGCCACCGTCTATGGATTTCAAAATACATCAGAAGAAATCTCCGTCTCTGGTCTTGTAGCTTTGGACTACTTCAAGTACACATGGAACAAACAGTATTACTACCTGGAACATGAACTGAGCTTATGCCAAACTCCAGAAAGCACAGGACTTAGAGGCAAGTGTAGGAAAATAAAGGTGATTATGTACAAAAGCTCCATTTTCAATGGCGTTTGATAAAGAATGCTAAAGTTTGACAAGTTCTAGCAATGGATGAGAATCAAAAAAATAAAAATAATTAAGAAAAAAGCTACACACTTGCTTGGATTCAATTTCGCTAGCTGTGGTACCTAAGTGTTAATTTGGCCCATGACTCCTTTGGTATATTTCTTCTTCTGAGTAATTTGAGTTGAAATACTTCATAGTTATAAAACATTTTGATGTGGTTTCAATTAAATGTAAGTATGACTTAATGTCTGGCAAAATCAAAGCATCCTTACATTAGAATAAACACATATCGTTTATTAAGCAATACTAGCAATATTGCTGCTAAAACAAAACAAATTCTTAAACGGAAAAAAAGCGAAGTTCTAAACCAGTGTGAGACAGAGAAAGAATTTCTTATATTTGTAAGAAAACTGAGGAAAAATATTGCTGGGTTCATTCAGAGGCTAATTTCTATATTCTAAGTATTTTGAAATACTGTATTGCAGCATCTAGCATTCAAAGTTTACTAAAGTTTTGTGGGAAAAGAGCTTTTTGGCAGCATCCCAGTCCATAAGGGTCTGAGAATGATGTGCCAGAAAGACTCAGGAGGCCTAAAAAGCCACTTTAAAATATGGAAGAGGGTTTGTTTTGTTTTGGGTTGTTTTCTTTTTCTTTTTTTTTTTTTTTCTTTTTTTTTTTTTTTCTTCTTCTTTTTCTGTTAGAGGCCCTGTTCAGGGTCTTTTGGTCTGTTTCAGGGATTTGTCTAAGCTGCAACACAAAAGTAAGGAATTCATTACAGGCACTCATAGAGCTTCTAATACTATCATGTTCAAATAACACTTTTGCATTAGAAAAGTTTTGGTTTTATGCGTTTTCATGGCAACTGACAAACTTTTTTTTCCTCCAGTAATAACTAATAGCTATCTATCTGAGATGCATTTAGTGCAAATATTATCCTTCAGTCACGCTACAGCCTATAATGTTGGCAAGGATCAAATCTATTTTCATCTTCATAATTCTTCACATTTCTCTATACCAACATTTCTCAACAAGTAAAAACCTCATTTTTACAACTTTATTCCATAATGACTGACGAGTCATACGCACAAACTGTTACAAATATTTCTGTAAAAATATATACATGCCAGTATAACGGCAAAATCAGGCATATTCTCTGGAAAGAAAAGCCTATTTACTTTTCTTGTCCTCATTTTAGCAGCCCTTTCAGACACTTAACAGATCACATCTCAAAGCATTTGAATTTAAATCAATTTTAATTAATTCGTTTTAGAGAACTGAGATAGGTATTGACTTGGCAAAAATAGCTGGTTTGATAAATCACAGCAAAAACGCATGGGTACTAAGTATAGTTGGAACTATACACAAAACTTCTCAAAATGTTTCTTCTGCCATTAATATTCAGAGCCTAATTCTGACTTGACTAACACCACAAGGATTTTCCCTTTGATTTCTGAAGAAAAAGATCAGGCTCCAAATATGTTTCTTACCCGGTTGTTTGAAGAACTGATCACAAACATGGAGAGGAATGGAACAGAAAGGAACTGAGGGAGAGAGAGAGAAAGAGAGAGAGAAAGAGAGAGAGAAAGAGAGAGAGAAAGAGAGAGAGAAAGAGAGAGAGAAAGAGAGAGAGAAAAGAGAGAGAGAAAGAGAGAGAGAAAGAGAGAGAGAAAGAGAGAGAGAAAGAGAGAGAGAAAGAGAGAGAGAAAGAGAGAGAGAAAGAGAGAGAGAGTTTGTGTTTGTCCTATCCTGTATTAGGGATCCCTATTGCTGAACCTAGGACAGATCTAGAAAAAGACAAAGCACTGCACTCCTAAATATCACATCTGATTTTCATCTTCCTGGCTCACGTAATTGAATCCAGAATCCTGTATAGAGAATCTTTTTGCAGTGCATGCAGGAAAGTACACGCATGTGGAACATTCATAAAAATCATTATGTTCTGTAAGAAGCTAATTAAGTAAGCAGGCACTCACTCAAGAGCACTCTAACCTGGGTTCTAGTCCCAACTCCTCCAAGTATTTTTGTACTTATCCAGGACTATTTCTCTAGTTTCTGTAAAAAATTGACAAGTTACTCTTTCTCACCAATGCATCTTAACTGCAAGACTTAAATGATGAATAGTGAACATCATTGGAAAGTGAAATTGAAGACTGAAGAATCTTTCCTACATTCTAGAATCTGCTGCCTGCTGGCTACAGCATACTCCAAAGGAAGGGTTGAGCCCTTTCAGACAGACGAGGGAATTGAACCTGGATCTCATCCACATTTCTGTCTGTTCTAAGCACTCAGCTCCAGTCTGAAGGGAAACAGATTTTTCCACTGTGGGGCCAGCTGTTGCTGCAGGGTCCCAGCCTACTAGGCATCTTCAGAACTCACCTACTGGACTGAACTCTCCAGGGAGACATACAGAGGAATGCTTCATTTCTGGACACATATTGAACGTTAGGTGGGTTAATTAATAGGCTACTCAGCCCTATTAACGCTTAACTACCCTTGAGAGGATGAAAGAGCATTGCTGGAGTGCTCTTTTTATTATGCACCTCGCGATAAAAATGCCTGAGCTTCCACAAAAATGTAGGTACTTCGAGTGTGAAGTGGCAGATATGTAAATACTTTTTAGGACTGCATTTTTGATACAGGGCACTTAAATTCCACCTGACTTCAACATCAGATGTTTACGTCCTTTTCTGGGTGTCATCCCAGACTAGAATCAACTGCTGAGAAATAATCATAATATCTGCATAAGGCTGATTTTCAGAATGATTTAAATAATTAATCTTCATATTGCTCCTAAACAAATATTATTTCTTTTTCACGTATATATATATCATGTGATAAATTGTCATTCATTCAAGTGAATTGGTATCAAAATTAGAATTCTAATGGAAGAATTCTTGGTTCTCAGACGAGAATGCAGTTCCTGCCTCTCAGAAGTTAAGAGCAGAGAGAAAACATGTTCTTCAGATGAAGTAGCTGGTATGCTGACAGGTTTTAATTAGCTACGGAGTTTTTCTCTTTAAATGGTTTATCCTGTGTTTTTGTTGTTGTTGTTGTTTTTTGGTTGTTGTTTTTTTTTTTTTTACTTCCAGAGAATACACAAAATTTTGCAGTGTTAACTTTCACTTCTGGTAGGCCATTAGCATCATCAATAGGTAAATAACTGTGGAAGCATGATTTAAACTTATCTTTAGTAAACTTCACTTTCTGAGTATCATCAGAAGCGATTGGACATACTACATTTAATAGTACACAAGCATGATGCAGTTAAACAATGACAAAAAATTTTTAAAAGGCTTATTAGATCACTTAATTGCTACCACTAATGAAAAGTGTTGTCTATACATAAGTAGGATGTTTTCTCCTTTTGTTGCTGAAGGAAATCCATGATTTTGAATGCCTGCAAGAATTGTCGGTAGGTTGAAAGGACTGCCAACTACCACCCCCTTCGCAGCATTATCTTGGCTTTCACAGCTACAATAGATCCTTCCGTAAATTCTCATGTGTGGCTCACCAATCTACTTGCTACATACACAACTGAAAGAGTATGTTAGCCACTACAAAGTGACAAGTGCCAGAAAAGCCTAACATGAAACAATTTCTAGGTTAAAGTATACAAAAAATATTGTTGTGACAATGGGCAAATTTCAACAACCATGCATCGAATGTTTCCAGGGTAACAATTTTGAGAAGACTACATTTTCATAAACACACATTGTTTTACAACCCATGATTCAGCATAACAACAGATATCCACAAATCTTTGTTGACCACTGTTTGGTACAGGTATACATTTACCATAAGCAACAGAAAAGCAAGAATATATACTGTGATATAGAACACACTTAATTATTTTTGTGTAAAAATGTTGCATGTATTTGCAGATATAGTATGCAAATGATGACTTACCACAGAAACAAAAAAAAAAAACAAACAAAAAAAACACAATAATTCTAATAATAGATATTTAGTAAATTGAATATGGTTGTGGCTGTGACATTCCTTTAATCTCTTGGTACATGTATGACTGTGAAGGATACTTGCATAATAGGAATTTTTTTTCCAATAGATCAAATACCAAATCCCTTTCCTTACAAAAACACGTATTTTGTACTTTTTTTTTTTTTTCCTGATATATCCAAATGAGAACACTAGGGTTTTATGTTTACATCACGCTTGAGAATTTTGAAACTTCAGTCTCTTAAATACAGGGGCTTCAATTTTAGACCGACAGCACAACCTAGTGGTTACTCACACTGTTCTGTAGCATTCTGATTACACGATACCTCCTCAGCTGTGCCTACCCAAATAAATTTCACGTGTCCTTCAATGTATGCACTTTCCTTCTTTTCGCTTTATAGAACAACAAAGAAGGAAGTTGGGATTTTGGAAGAAAATGTCATTTAATAAAACTGAGATAATTCAGGAACATGGAAGATTTTAAAATTGCTTCTATATACCTTTCAAACAAAACCATATTTCTGAGTATGTATCATTTTAGTTGTTCTTAGCCGGCACATACAATGAAGAACAGTGTAGTTTGTCCTTTCATTTCATTTTCCAATAGGAAAAAATTATCTCTGTTTTTGTTTCATTTTTACCTGACCAGCTTTAACTGGGTAGTATGATTAAAATGCTATACAAGTTACTAAGTACTTACCTAGTCAATAAAGCTACAAATGTAGTCATCAAAACCACACCTATCATAGTGTTTTGATGTGTTTTTTCTTTTTTTTTTTTTTATTTTGCCAGTCAAGTTTGTTTATTTTGCAGTACAATCAGATAACTGTCTGTTGAAGCAGAAAATAACCAAAATCAAAGAGAATCAAGAGAAGTAAATCAAATGTCACCTGAACGTGTTAAAACAGTATTTTTTTTAACAGCCCAATTTACAAAACTTTGACTTTTTATGTGGACGGCTGTAAATGATTACTATTTTCATATGGGACATCTACAGAAAATCTTGAAGGTATTGTTCCCCAGGTGAGTTCATAGTTTTGTATAGCTGCAAAATCTTTCAGCATATTTCTCATTCTCTGATCACCGAAATATCAGATTTAGAATGATGGTCTTCTCAGTAGTATCAGATATTTGTCTCTTAAAGGAACAGAACTGTAACTGGAGTTCTGTATCCCTGACAGGCTGGATAGACTGAAAGACCATTTGCCTGCTGAGCATCTGCTTCTTGCTGTAGAGCAGTTCTCTCTTAAGCTGGGATTAGTCAGGTGGAAGCAGACTTTCACAGCAGGATGAAAGGGACTGTGGATCTGACCTTTCCCTGTGGCTCTTTCCTCATACTTGGGTTCATATATTTCTTTCCCCTTTCTGAATCAGTTTCAGTAACTCTAGAGTAATTTTATTGCCTGAATTTGGGTATTTTGCTCACTGTCAAAATGTTTAAATCATCTTAGTATGAGAAAACATTTTCTAGTACTAATAACAATTCATGTATTTCAGAGAGTATGTTTTCCAAATGGTATGTTGGGACACTCAATACATTTTGCTAAAGCTCAAAAATCAGAACTCAGTTAAGAGTTTCCCTAGTTTTTAGTTTAGCTTCATGGTCTTCTGCTGCCTGACTCACGTTCAATGTACGTTACTGGCAGTGCTAATGTTTCAGTCACGTTGACATTAAAACTGAGATGAAAAGGCAAGTCCCTCCTTTTCTGCACTGCTCAGGAATATACACAGCCCCATATTATTCTCTCCTCTGAAGGGGAGTGAATAAAGAGAGAAATCTCATCAGGAGAAGCTCTGTTAACAATCCCAAATGGGTACATATACTGCATTTTAATGCTATAGCTGAAAGGTAAGAGATGGTAGAGGATTTTTGGTCACAATTCACAAACCTATTTTCTGATCCAGCATTAACAGAAGCTGTAATGGCAAGTACCCCCTAAGCAGCAGTACAGCCTGCCTCTCTACCAGGCCACATCATTTCTTGGAATAACTTAGATACCAGAGTTTGGGAATCCTTGTCATAAACTCAACAGTAACAAATAGGGTTCTAGGTAAAAGTCTGTTAACTTCTCAACAAAAAGACATGCAATAGGTAAAGGAGAAAGGAGTTGCAGGTAATGCTGTTCTCTATAAATTTGTACACCTTGGTCAACTTCTCCAACTCCCCTGCTCAAGCAAGGCCACCTAGAGCTGGTTGCCCAAGATGGCTTTTGAGTCTCCAAGGAGGGAGGTTCCAAAACTTCTCTGGGCAGCCTGTTCCATTGCTCGGTCACCCTCACTGGAAAAAAAGGGCTTCCTTAACAAATCATACCAAACGGCCCTCTTTGTTATAGAAACATCACAATGAGTGTTGACTTTTCACCAAGAGGTATACTGAATTAGTTAAAACCTGAATGTCATGTGTTTGTTACTGGGAGTCAAATGTGATAAAATTTTGGAAAGGTTTCTCTGTCACAGAATTCAACAGGATGGAAGATCCTTCCTTTGAGAACCAACAGGCAAGAAGACTTCATAATCATCTTACTGAATTTCCAAACACATGGCATACATTCCTTCTATATTTTAACAAATCACAGGAATGATAGATGTGCCCTTCTGAGGAATTGTGTATGAGGATTATTTATACTCAATTATTTCATGTTCACCACTTCCTTTTACACAGCCCCTTCTTGTTACATTGCTTAATATATTTTGAGACATCATACATAAATGTATAAAACTCTGCCAGAACTTTGCTAGGCAAATACACGTCCACTCACTGCAACAGGAGCTTACGCTTTAAAATACAAAGCAGCCTAGTGATAGTAAGTAGCTCACAAGTCCTCAGGTAGCTAACAAAAAAAATCTAAGTAATCTTGAAAACAAAGAAGCCACATCTTAAAGTATCACCGAAACTGCTCTCTACAAATGCTTCTGGAGCTGAACGGCCATTCCCTTCAGTGATCATCCACAAAAGAAGCAACGAAGTAATCAGAATGTGATGGCAGCATTTCCCTAAGATCAATATCTTAGAACTAATGACAGCCTTGTGATAGAAGTGTGACAGAAAATTGAAAGAAAAAAGTCTAGTACTGGTAACACTCAAGAAAACATATTGAGTTTTAACTCTCATTAAGTTTTAATAAAATGACATAAAAATGCATTAGTAAGGTTGCTGGTGTGAGTAACCACCAGAGCAGAGTGTGAACTAATCAGCAGCGCTCTATCAGATGCACACCTCAAAAGGCTGACAGTAACGTTACCACAACACGCAATACAAGAGGGGAAATCAGTGATTTTGACTGTGGAAGAATTTGCGTTTAATCCTGCCCACCCCACAGAGAAATTCTAAGCAGCCAAGATGGACAGCCTAGTTATCACTGAGGGTCAACACTTGTATAATACAAAGTAAGAAAAATGAGGAAGCCTATGAAGCTAATGGCATATAAATAAAAATACAATTCATGAATAAAATATGCCACAGTTTTCCAACAGCAATTATAAAATAGTCTATTTTCTTTGCTATTTTAATTTAGTAAATTATTTATAGGTTTCCATATAGTAAGGAATAATCCCAGTTTATTATGTTTTGACATAACTCTTTTAAATAAATTTGAAATTCATGAGAGCAGAATGTACATAATGATTGACATCAACAGTCAATCAGTCAACACATCGGTCTTTCCAGTAGTGGAGAATGCTACTAGTACAGCTGTTACCTCCAAGTTCTGGAGGGTAGCTTTGTTGCTCTTTTCTCTGCTATTAGAAGCCTCAATATTTAGTGAAGATGAACCCTGTCAGCTCGGTTCTTAGTAGCATTTCACGCACATCCTCTTGCTGAAAACAAGGGGTTTTGTGTGTGTCCTGGAGACAGCACTGGTCCCAAACCATAGTGCTAGTTCACTGAAAACCCATACAACACCTGGAAAAGTGATCTTTTCTCTCACTGCACAATACTTTGAAAAATTATAAATTCATGTGTGAGGATATGAATTTATATAGCTTGTATTTCCTGTGTTGTTGAAACAAGACTGGGAGACAAGAATGTTTATAACTACCATCTCCCCATAATACTACATTTTGAGGGTCATATTATCAACTCACATTCACTTCTGTTACAAAATCATTTTGGTTATGAAGTTATTTCAGGTACGAAAAGGTATTTTGTAGAGACACAACATAAGAATAGAACCTCACAGACAAGAATAGTTCCTCTTTCTGATCAAAATATAAATGAATCTGAGACATGAAGTAGATTCCAAACAAAAAACTTCAATGGTGGGGATCACAGAAACTAACCTGTTCCAGTGCTTAAATACCCCAATTCCCCTTGCTGCAGTTTCAGCATGTTTGTGATATCTACATCAAAAATAATCGAATACAATTTTTATCTTTGTTTACAGATTTATCATGTTTCCTTTAAGCCTTCTCTAACCACAATTATTTTATTATTTCCTGGCAGAATTTGTATTTTAAGCTTCCGATCATGCTAGTTGCTTCCCAGTGCAACTGAGACACTTTTTTTTTTTTTTTGTCATGCGTATTTGAAAAAACCACAGACTTACTACAGTTAAGTAGAACAGAACGATTGTTTCCCCTCTCCCATGAAAGACATACCTATTTACATATTCTAGCAAAGTGCTGGCATTTTTCCAAGGTGATTGAGCACTACTTGCTCAGTTTTTTTGACCTGAATTAGTAGAAAACCTGGTTTCCCTCTACACTGTAAAAATATTATAAGGCCTCAGATTTCTGCTAAAAATATATATCTACTTCTGATATAGTTAGTACAAAAACTTTCTGAAAGTATGCAAAAGAATCTACTTGCAGAAATGCATTTCTTTAACATTTTTATTTTTTTTTTTAGGAATTATGTTTACTTACATAAAGCCACGCTGTAATTTTGTAACAGCTACCACTGGAGAGGGGTGCCCAAGTTAATAACCTTATTACATTTCTTGCATAGAATCAGACTAGCATACCAGTCCCCTGGGGCACCACATGAAATCTGACAGCAGGGCTGAAAATATTTATGAGGTTCTCTAGTCCAACATTCTTCTAATGTAATATTAATTAAAACCAACCCACAGTGACTGACCAGTGAGTATTCTTGTGATAGGAGTATATGTAAAGTGAGGCTCCTTTCCTTCTGGAGGATAAAGGTAAGCACTAGTTCAGCTGCTTCTCCTTTACCAGCCTTCAAAAAACATAAAGGAACGTATGTTGGAGTTTGCTAGAGAGGGAGGTCAGGCCAGCAAATACAATTTAACACAACTGTGTTAAATTTTGCTTTCTAAGAAATCTGATTATAAAGAAACCTGACTTGTTCTTGTAAAGAAGTCTACCTTGGAACCTGAGGCAAACACACAAAATACGAGTAAACAGAAAAAAGACCAGATAAACTGAAAACAATGATTTCAAGTCTGTTAAGTGTTGAACTGCATGAAGTTCAACAAGGCCAAGTGCCGGGTCCTGCACCTGGGGCGCAATAACCCCAAGCAGAGCTACAGGCTGGGAGAGGAATGGTTGGAGAGCTGCCAGGCAGAGAAGGACCTGGGAGTGATGGTGGATAGTCGGCTGAATATGAGCCAGCAGTGTGCTCAGGTGGCCAAGAAGGCCAACGGCATCCTGGCTTGTATCAGGAACGGTGTGGCCAGCAGGGCTAGGGAGGTGATCGTCCCCCTGTACTCAGCTCTGGTGAGGCCGCACCTCGAGTACTGTGTTCAGTTTTGGGCCCCTCGCTACAAGAAGGACATCGAGGTGCTTGAGCGGGTGCAGAGAAGGGCGACGAAGCTGGTGAGGGGCCTGGAGAACAAGTCCTACGAGGAGCGGCTGAGGGAGCTGGGCTTGTTCAGCCTGGAGAAGAGGAGGCTCAGGGGTGACCTTATCGCTCTTTTTAGGTACCTCAAGGGAGGCTGTAGCGAGGTGGGGGTTGGCCTGTTCTCCCACGTGCCTGGTGACAGGACGAGGGGGAATGGGCTTAAGTTGAGCCAGGGGAGTTTTAGGTTAGATGTTAGGAAGAACTTCTTCACTGAGAGGGTTGTGAGGCACTGGAACAGGCTGCCCAGGGAAGTGGTGGAGTCACCATCCCTGGAAGTCTTCAAAAGACGTTTAGATGTAGAGCTTAGGGATATAGTTTAGTGGAGGGCTGTTAGCGTTAGGTCAGAGGTTGGACTCGATGACCTTGAGGTCTCTTCCAACCTAGAAAATTCTGTGATTCTGTGATTCTGTGAAATTCTCCTCAAGGATTTTTTAGGTCAGTTAGTGCTGTAGAAACCCCAAAGTACCAAAAACAATTCAAGAACAAGGAACATCACTAAGAGAGCATCTCTTGGCTTGATATTCTTAGGGAAGTTAAAAACAAAACAACAAAACTAAACAACAGTGCTTTGCTTTCAGTGTACCAGTTACTGGAGAAACTTAAAAAAAAAAAAAATGTTTTGTAAACAATGTGCTTATTCATTAATGACATAAAATGTTTCCCGTCATTTTAGATATATTATTTACAGATAAGTTATTGTTGTTATTCCTAGTATTTCAGCATTTGTGTTGTCTGCTTTTCTGGAAACGCTGGAAATATTTGCTTTTATGTCTGTAACATGCTTAAGAGAAGTATTTATATTTAGGTACTTTTCATTATTCACTGTGACTGAGTTTGTAGCTTCTGATGGACATACTTCTTGTACCATCAAGAATTTGTTACGTACCAAGACCAAAGGTTTTGCAGAATAGACACCTGAGCACTAATTTGGTAATAAAATACAGAAATGTAGTATTTCAGCTCAAAACAATATGGGAAGAATTATTTAGTGGCAGTTATCAGTAAACAATACTCTGTTCACAAGTCTACCATAACCTTGAGCAAATTCTACTGAATTTTTATCTGTAATGCAAAGATGATCGTTCAGTTTCTTTAAACTGTTTTTCATCCTTAAACATTAAAACTAAATTTGCAGCTAATTCATTGACCAGTAGAAAAATTTAAAAATGGCAATTGAAATATCAGGCTTTTTACTTAATGTGGTCGTGGCTAACTAATTCAGATCATTCTTCTAAATTCTGCATAATGGAAGGAAAGGGAAGTAGTAAGCTAAGGGAAATGGATGATAACCAGTCGAAAAAGAAAGGACCACAGGATCCTGCCCTCACTTGTAGAGGAGCCTACCAGCTACTGAGGGTATCACTACTAATTTAGCTTGCTTTGCTCCTCCTAAGACAATTGGATGGGGAAGGAAAATTTAACAGCCCATTATCAGAGTCTCCATTTCTGGCTAAACCAACATAGTTTGGCCGTTGGCTTTGGGGACGAATTCAGCCACATCTTCATCTCCTTGGAGGAGATGAGGAGCTGTTGCTTCGGCAGCTTAGAACTGAAATGCCAAAGAACTGAATGCTTCTGGCTGAGCTGAGCTGAGACCTCAGCTGGGTGTCCTCATGAACTATTAGGTGCCACAGCTGTGGAGCATGGCAAGGGCAAAGAGAGGTCTTGGGAACAGGCCTCCAGCCCCACACTACTGGTTAGGCCGATTCTGGGAGCAGTCTGACAAGTTTTAAGGGTTTTGCCATTTCCTGAATAGGAATTTTCCTTTCAGGTTGCATCTATCCAATGGAAATACATTTCCAGTCACTTCCATGATACAGAATACTGTGAATATTTAAAGAACCACAGAGCTTCGCTGTTTCAATAAACATCTGGGGCATTGGTAAGTTAAGAGTGGAAAGCCTGGGCAAACAATTGCTGCAGAGATTTAAAAAAATATATTAAAAAAATCAGTGATTTACACAGAGAGACCCACGCCAGTGTTCCTCAGTACCTCATCCTCCACGTGGGTCCTTGCAGCTCACGCTCCTTACTCACACCTCAAGCATTTGAGAGTCTGCTTTGGGCTCCTGCTGAGGACTTAGAGCTGCCTTTCCCTGGGACGTTTGGTCCTCACACAGCTCAGCACCAAGCCCCGCGCCCTGTCAGCCCTCACGAGGCTCAAAGCTTCAAGCCTGAACGGCAAACGCTTGAAGCTCAGGGTGCATTTCGTGTCACTCGGGTGCGCTGCGGGGGCGTCGCCTCAGGACCCTCAGTGGCGGGAAGAGCGGGCTTAACGGAAATAACTGACGGGGATAACGGCACTAACGGTCCTCGCCGCGCGCGCCCGAGCGCACCTGCCACCGGCGCGCGCCTGAGGGCTGCGGGAGAGCCCATTGCTGCCGTCTGGGGGGGGAGGTGAGGGGGGGGGGTGTCGAAGGGGGGCGGGGAGTTGGTGGAAGCAACCATTCATCGGGGCCGGGCGGCCGTGACGGGCGTGGCGAGCAGCCAATGGGCGCCGGGCTGGGCGAGGAGGGGGCGAAGCCGGAAGCGGGGCGGGGCGGAAGTGTGGCGGCGGGGCGGGCAGGGCAGGAGCGGGCCGGGCAGGGCCGGGCTCTGTCGCGGCCGTGTCGCGATCGTGTCGCGCCCTGTCGCGGCGCCGCCCTGCCCCTGTCCCCCGTGGGCGCGGCAGATGAGGGCTGGCGGCCATGCCGTGCACCTGCGGCAACTGGCGGCGCTGGATCCGGCCGCTGGTGGTGCTGCTGTACATCGTGGGGCTGCTGGTGGTGGTGCCGCTCTGCGTCTGGGAGCTGCAGAAGCTGGAGGTGAGCGGCCGGCGGGGCCGGGGCGGGGAAAAAACACCTCAACCTGTACCAAATACACATCTTTAAACTCACCATTAACCACAAAAACCACATTTTGTTATTATTACGCTACCAACGCTTAAAAAAACCCAAACATTTTTCACGCTGTCCTACCAGTACTTCAAGCTCTTAACGAATGCCAAGACGTTAACATCCCGCTCTTCTCTTCCTCCTCAAGGTTGGCATCCACACCAAGGCATGGTTTATCGCCGGGATATTCCTCCTCATGACCATCCCCATATCTCTCTGGGGGATACTGCAGCACCTGGTCCACTACACGCAGCCTGAGCTGCAGAAACCGATAATAAGGTAGCATTTCATCGTTTGCCTCCACCGCAAGTGTTGGATTTGCTTCGGGTTAGAAGTACGTCTAGTAATTGAATGTTCTTTTGTTGTTGTGACAGGATTCTGTGGATGGTGCCGATATACAGTTTAGACAGTGTAAGTGTCCTCTTGCTGGAAACAGCCCCGTAAAACTGTTTGCTGCGGGAGTGAGGGAAAACGGTGTGACAGCAGAGACAATGCTGCATGGAGAGCCGCGGTCCTAGAAACTTCTCTTCACTGCTGTTTACAGAGCACATCAGAAGCGTAGTTCTAACGATACCACGTGCTTGTCGTGGATCTTGTGGGATTACTTTTGCAACCCCATCTTAACCCTCTCAGTTGCTGAATATCCCTTATGACCGATGTAGAAATGAGGATAAGTGCTTGCTTTTGGTCCTTCCACCTTCAGTAACAGCTGAACTGGAAACCTCTTGAACAGATACACTCAGTGCTCTTAGATGCGCTTAGTGCTTACATTCTTCCTTATTGCGTCAGGGGATGAAGGATAAGATCCCAGAAAAAATCCACTTCCCAATACTTCTATATGACGGGTTCTGCCATACCTGAGTGTGCCACCTGTGGCTCCATGCATAGAGATGACTTGAGTTAGAGTTAAGCAGCATACTAAATGTGTGGATTGTACAGGACGTGTGTTTACATGTTGTCATCACCTCCTGGCATTGCAAGTACTTACATTTCCCCCATAAAAGATAGGTTTTCAGGAACTCTTTTTTTTTTTTTTTTTTTTTTTTTTTTTTTTTTTTCAAAGAGTGGGATTTAGTGACTGGGGAAAAGGAGGGTAGAGGAGGCAACACTATTTGTCCCACATGGGGAATATCAACTACCTCAAACTGACATTTCAATTTCAAGCGCATAAATTTTCTTTGGAAGTAAAATGCCAGCTAATTACGTGAGCTCTAGCCAGGGCCCAAGGGCATTTCTGACAGGTATTTAAAGATTTCCCCAAACTCTGGGATCCTGTGGGTGTTGCTCCAAGTATGGTGTTCTCCTAGAGCACAGAATCTGAGCTGAACATAAAATTCTCTTCTCAGATTCAAACAGTTTGTGATGCAGCATCACGTGTTCCACAAAGACGTTGCCATCTCTAGTATTTCTGAACTGCAATGAGGATGCCAAGCATCTTCCTGAAGTTCTAATAAGAAGGTCTGAGAAGGCACAGCATTCACACCACTACAACCTAGGGAAGCACAGTAAACTCAAAATACCTGCCTCTGTTTGGGAGACAAAACACAAACCAATAAAGTGAAATAAACCACTTGCACAGGCTGCACTTAACAGTTCAAGAACAGAGTAATACTCGAATAAAAATAAAAAATTGAAAGCTCTGGCAGCTGATCCATAATTACAGTTTTGTCAGACAAAAACAAAAAGCAATTTTCTGCCTGAAATGCTTAGGTTGGAGGGATGACTGACTACCACTTGAAAGCTAATCAGCTGCTGTCTTCGTATATTTTGCAAACATTTATGCATTACATAGGAAATGAACTTTGTACCAAAGGACTACAAAGTTAGTTTTCACATCAATATTGACAGGAACATGCAGATTTCAGGAAACTGTTTCTTGTCTCCTCCTGATGGGAATAGGTCATGCATGGGGAACCATCTCCATAGTTAATTTTAAATTGAAGACTGCGTTGTGTTGGCAGAGATAGAGAGCACCTCTCGTGCAGTGCTTTAAGCCTGCTTCCATTTCAAGCAGCAGAGATGCAATCTGAAGTTCCACTTGTATTTTTACAATACGCTATTTTCTAGCTGTAGCATCACACTCTTATTAGACAAAAACTGCAATTTTGTTTTACTTGTTGACTCGTGAAGTGTGGCTGGCTGACCTAGGCAGGCAGTGTTGTCATTGGAATCGCTTTTGCCTTACTTGCACGTAACCTTTTGTGTACCTCTCTTCTTGCAGTGGATAGCTTTGAAATACCCCAACATTGCAATATATGTGGATACATGTCGAGAATGCTATGAAGCTTATGTCATCTATAATTTTATGGTTTTTCTTTCAAATTACCTAACCAACCGGTATCCAAACCTTGTATTAATAATAGAAGCGAAAGATCAGCAGAGACATCTGCCTCCCCTGTGCTGTTGTCCATCGTGGGCTATGGGAGAGTGAGTATATAATAGCACCTTACAATTCTAAGCTGTGTAATCAGATACAAACGTTTAAATATTTAGTAATATAACTGTTGTTGTTGTTGCTTGTCAGTGGTCTGCTTGTGGTTTGCACGCATTTCATTTATCAGTGATGAAATCCTACTGAAAGCAGCTGTGCACATGTTTTGATCTAGCTGTAAAACATGCTAGATATCACATGTAGTTACTAACATACATTGCTCTTCAACATCACCTGATGTGGGAGAACACTTTGATATTTTGAAAAATATTGGAAAAAAGTCTCTTGGAATTTGCTTCTTTTTCTGTCGTAGAATGTTTGCCACAAACCTCACGTCGACTCGGTGATGCCATATAACATACTGCTTTTACTTCCTCACCTGAGGGAGGAAAGAAAATCCATATGCCCATGAGCTGCTTGTTTCTGCATATTTACTCTGATGAGCAGCATAATAAGTTTTCCTTCTCTCTCAAGAGATTTTGATAAAGCTGCTTTAATGTTAAAGACAAACTATGAATGTAATTCCAAAACATCCATAAACCAAGTGGAAATTTCATTCTCTGTTCAGCCCAGACAGAATTTTTCCATGGCTAGAAGTGAATCACCAAGTATTTTCTTTTATGTATCCATAAAGGTCTGTTCCGTTGTGCTTATACGCACTGTAAACTGTAGCATCTGAAGTCTTAGAAGTAAGCTATGTTGATATTCCTGTGAAATAGTGAAACCCCTGAGAACAGGACATTTCCATAAGTGAATTGTCTTTAAATTCTTATACAATGAATTTTTTGTTTCTCTTGCAGAGTTTTATTATTTAGATGTAAACTGGGTGTTTTGCAGTACACTGTTGTCAGACCATTTACCACCATTATTGCTTTGTAAGTACGCTTATAAATAATTAACCTTGGTCTTCAGAATGTAATTTTGAGTTACACTGGAAACAATTTTCATGCCCTTTGCATTGAATCAATGCAGTTTGAAAGCAGCCTAGTTGTGCTACCTTCTAAATGGGTCCCGGCAATTTGCATCAGCCTTTGGTTTCTTTATGGCTTCTATTGCAAATGACTATTTGCAGAATTGAAATAATAAATAGTTAATGACTGCTGCTGAAAGAAGTGGGGGAAGATGTAAAGTACTGTTTATGTGGGAAAGATGTTTTAGAGCACCAATCTCTTAATTTTAGAGTCGTCTTTTCCTCCTACTTCTTCTGTGTTTTTAACAACTGCATGTTTTTAATGCCAAGTTTCACATAACTTTTAAAATTTTACTAAACTTTGCAGGTGATAAGCCTGTGTGCTGTTGTACATATCATATGATTTCTTGTTGTAAAGGAATAGCAGGCAGTTCTGCATGTTGATGTTTAAAGCTTACTTTCATAAACTTTGTATTGATGATCAGTGCTGTTAATTCTGTGGGCCTGTGAAAAAGTTGTTATTCACAAAGAATATCTGTGTAAATAAATATCCCATTCAGCAATGGGATATGTTAGCCCTGCACTTTCAATCTTCTTTTTTGGGCTAAAAATAATAATAATAAAAAAAAAAAAGATGTAAAAAAAGATGTACCTATATATATTATGATATTCAAACATTGTTTCTTCTGAGAAAAATACAATATAAACTTAATACACTGTTGGAAAGTGATTCTTGTGCAGACCCCATTGCTCATATGTTAGTACCAAAACAGATTTTGGATTCATTCTAACAGCTGATTGATGTGATGAAGGTTTAGCATTTCAAGAAAGTGTTAGTGTACTATGTTGTGATTAATTCTAAAAATTCTTTCAGAATTTGTGAGCTAGTGGACGTGTACGACGAAGGAAACTTCAGCTTCAACAATGCTTGGACTTACTTGGTTATACTAAACAACATGTCACAGCTAGTGAGTATCAGAAGTATCTCTTTTGCTCTTTTAAGTCATGTTAGTATTATGTAATTCTTCTTATGTGAACTCTTGAGAGTAACTGCATGAATGTCTGGTAACTCTTACATGTAGAATATTTCACACTAATTCTTGTTCTTCTTACCTGTTAAAAACTGTGTACAGAATGCTAGGACAACAGTCTAAAATTTTACTATTTTGACTTCTAAGCTCAATAAATCACTAGTGTCCCACCTCTCTACCCCAAACTACTTGATGAAGTTGTCAGACCCCACGCATGCTAGAGCTGCAGACCTTTCCCCTCTGCAGATGCCAAGACTCCACTCAACCTGCTAGCTGCCTCCCAGCACACATACAGAAAATCCATGTGGCTTTGTTAAAAATACTGTTAAAAAGCTTGTAGTAATAGCCTTGACAGAAAAAACAGAAGCCATGCACACAGTGCAGAGATGCTAGCCTAACGCCTAGTCTTTGAAGGAAAAAGACTGCATAATTATAAGGTTCTCTTGTCTCTCTAGCCAATATTGGATTTTAAGGAAAAGGGATACTCAGGAGTCTGTGGCAATTTAGCTTTTAATTTGAACTTACCCCTAAGAGACTTGGAGCATTTACGTTTTAGAGGGGGGAAGTTGTTCAGTGTGAAAGCCCCTGACTGCAGTAGCCAGAAGGCTGTTGGCTCAGCTGCCACGTGCTGGGGAAAGGGTAAGATGTCAGCCTGTAGGCCTGGAAATTTCATCTTGGAGGTCAGAGAGAGCATTTGGTGGCTGGCTGGGAGAGTGGAGGAATCATTTGCTGCTTCACCTAGAGCACGTTACATGTGAACTGCTGCAGCACCTCTGGCAACAGCAGCCGATACCATAACAGCATGACGTCCCATCTGATTAGGGTGTCCTCTGGCTGCCACAGCTGTGTTTGTTGGGTGACTGTTAGAGAATGAACTGTAACTGCTTTCTGCTGTGACAGCAGTCCCAGCAGCAGCACATGCTTCTCTGTGTCCAGGGTGACACGGTTGCTTAAAAAAAAAATGCAGTAATAGGCTAGAAGAATGTCCATGAAAAGGGGAGATCAATTACTTTTGTTTGGCTATACATTAGTTTGATTGCTTGCAGTTCAGATTGCTCAGTTTTGCAGTGAAAGTTGTATTCCTTTACTCTTTTCTCACAGAAACAACCTTTCAGGCATCCTTAACAGCAGCCTGAAAGAACACCCACTTTTTCTGCCATTTTCTGTAGGGTTGCACGTGGCACTGAAAAGATCTTATGGGAGCTTCCTATGCCTTGTTTTACTTTGTAGACAGATGAGCTTAGTCTTTGACAATTTGATACACTTCAGAAACATAATTTTAGGCAAAAAATAATAATTCTGCTTTAACACAGTGAGGACAAGGATTCAATAAGTCCAGAATTTCCTTTCTAAAATAGCTTCTTAAGCTTGCATTATACTGTGGTATTTTTGGAACTGAAGAGGTGCTGTGAAACATCTCAAAAGAAACAAGGATTTCAAAGATTTTAAAGCTTTTCTTCATTTCTTTTCCTTGTTAGTTTGCTATGTATTGTCTGGTGCTGTTTTATAAAGTACTACGTGAAGAACTGAACCCCATCCAACCTGTTGGCAAGTTCCTTTGTGTGAAGATGGTAGTTTTTGTGTCTTTCTGGTAAGTGAATTGTTTACTCATTACTTCTTGCTCTCATAGTGGGGTCACTGAAGAACAGAAAATGCTGGATTGGCATCACTGAGGTTAGAGGCTCCAGAATGTCTAGCCACAATATTGGTGAACTGCTGCAAGGGGAAAAGGATACCAGTATTTTGGACACAGCTGTCTCGTTCACTTGACATGAGTTCAGACTTGATGTTTTGTAAGGTGACTCTCAAGAACATAATTTATTTTAGAATCCTCACTTTCAGTTATTTCATTTTTTTTGGTAACTTTTCAGTTATTTTCTGTATATTTTTAAGCATTGCTCACACTTAGCTGCTAATGAGTGAATGCATTTGACTAGTTGACCGTCACTCTGTGGGCTGCTTTAATATCCTGATAGAGAAGTAATTTGTTCTAATAAAGACCTGAAACAACAAACTCTTCTTTAGCTGTCTTTTCTGTTGGTCTTTAGGACCATGGTTGAATGATGTTTTCCTTCAAGCCCATTTCACTTTGTTTTAATTCTTTTAAAGCCTAAATATAAAACTATCAAGTTTTTTTTATAAGATTTTTGCTACATACATACATACATATGTATACATACAAACATGCATTGTTTACCAGATTTGCTGGGTGGTTTGTTGGCACTGCTGTTACAACAATAATAACAATTAATAATCTTTGCAGGCAAGCTGTGCTTATTGCACTGCTGGTGAAAGTTGGTGTTATTTCTGAGAAACGCACCTGGGAGTGGCAAAGTGTGGAAGCTGTAGCTACAGGCCTACAGGTAGGAGCAGATTATTATTTCATAGGAGAAATTGCTTTATGTAGGCTGATGTAGCTGATTTCAAGCAAATGCTGTCATACCTTAGTGAATTATTTAAAAGTTGGACCAAGTTTCAGCTGGTCACCCAAGTAAGGTTTCTACTCACTACTTCCATATCCATGTGATGTGTGAGAGGAGTGCAGCCCAGTTAAATAGTTCTGTTGGATATCCTTGTGATTGTTCCTGAAAGGGCACATTATAAAGGTAGTTTTCCACTTTTCACAAGTCAGTCTGTCCAGCAAGGACTTGTTCCAGTACGTATGTAGTACGTGTGGCGCTCTGACATCTGCCAAAAACATCCCATCTCCAGTGAAAAAGTAGCTGATGTCAGCATCCCAATGCCATTGCTATCAGTCTTTAAATGGTAGAAGAAACTTGGGAGCTCTTTTTCTCTAGTTATGAATGATCAGTATTAATTAATACCTCTCTCCTTGTTGCAGGATTTTATCATTTGTGTTGAGATGTTCCTGGCTGCTATTGCACATCACTACAGTTTCTCCTATAAACCTTACGTTCAAGAAGCTGAAGAAGGGTCATGCTTTGACTCTTTCCTTGCAATGTGGGATATTTCTGATATAAGGGCAGATATATCAGAACAGGTTCGAAATGTTGGTGAGTAACAGACAGATTTGTATGATCTGTTAACAGTGTATGCATTTTTCCAGCTTCATTTTGTACTATTAGCCATCTCTATAGTACATTGAGAACATCCCATACAAAATTCATGGCAGCTGCATCCCTAAAGGAATTCATAGGGTATCTGGCACTTTGCTCTTCCCACTAATCCTGTGAGTTGAGTGTCTAGTTCCTAATTTTTCTTTTAAATATACACATCTCAGCATGAGTTTCAGATGTTTTAGGTAGAACAGAGGGGGATGACTTCCTTCCCTGCCCTCCCCCGCAATGGAAAGATGGAAAGACATCTTTTTATTGACTGAAGATAACAATGCTCATGTAAAACTCTTCTAAAACAAAGACTAATCTTCTAATTTAACGTGGCTATTTTAAAGTTTGTGTGTTTGAAGACCTTGATATATCACTGTAAGTGCTAAAATGCATTTTCATTTGGCATTATTCTAGGAAGGACGGTTCTGGGCCAGCCAAGAAAAATATTTTTTGCTGAGGATCATGAACAAAACGAGCATACAAGTTTACTGTCTTCATCGACTCAAGACCCTATTTCCGATGCTTCTTCAATGCCATCTTCACCCATGGGTCATTACCAGGGGTTTGGACACACTGTGACACCTCTCACAACACCGACGACGGTCCCTGCAGTTGACGGTATTTATAACAGTCCTGCTCTTCGAGACACTAAGGGGTCACCTGAACTAGAGCGCAACTTATTAGAGAAAGCTTCGGATAGAAGTTAGACTCGCCTTTTCTTTGAACGCGCCAACGAGTCTGTTGTGTACTTGCCCCACACCTTCTGTTAGCATATGCTATTGGCGATGGAAGCCGAGTAGCTTGGAACAGACACTGCACGGACAGGAAGAGGATATGGCTGTAACTGACATCTTAATTCTGAGTCTATAATGGATGTATCTGACTGCCCTGTGAATACAAAACATGCATACTGTAAAAATTTCTGAAGAAACCTAAGAATCAACTCTTTAAACGGTTAAATGTTTATATATCTGTTACACGGTATGGCAAAACTACACTGACTTCTCTTAATACAAAAGAAACTTGAAAAATACTGTGCTCTTCTAGACGTGAACTGTAAATACTACTACTGGGGGAAATGTTAATTTCAAGAATGTAATTTAAGGAGGTCAGCAGCAAAGACTCCTTACGTTGGTTTTGGTTGTCCTGTTAATGATAGGACAAGGCTGAACGGTGTGTGGATGACATGGTAACTTCTGTGCACATGCCATCTTCTTCCCTTTCCTGCATAGCTGAATAAAATTCCTTCATGAAGGTAATTACAGAGCATCTGTAAAGAATCCATAAAGAAAAAAAACAACAACATTCCCTATAGGTCTTACCACAAATTTCCATGCCCAGAACATACGGTTGGCATATCTCCTGTTCTTCTAGCTTGTAATTTGTTAGTCTTTTACATTCAGAATAAACAGCCAGGAAGATAGGTTTTGAATTAATAACTTACACTTGACTGCTTTTTTCCTATCCTTCTAAAATGGTTACTACCATAAAATATTTAGGTGGGGAGGGGAAAATAAAGAATGTCAAAAATTAAATCGAAAACAAAACTTACTTCTTTATTTTTGGCTGCAATAAATTCTTTAACACTTAAATTTTCTTAAGCTGTTAAAACTTAACATCGTAACGTGTCTGTAGTAATTTGTATTCATGAATTTGTGTCTGTGATTACTGTACTATGCTTCTAGTATAGCCTGTTCAAATGTAATAATTGATTTGTGTGCCCCCTCAGAAGAGACCTTTGTTAAGGTAAAATTAAGTAGCTAGTTAAATCTGGAGTTACTGGATCATTAAATTTCAGACCAAGGAAAAAAAAAAACTTTTATCAAAACGTTTTAACATTTTACAAACTGAGAAAATCAGTTTTTTTATCCCATTACTAGGTTTTTATTACTATTGCATGTTTGCTGTCTGACAGACGTAGAGCATTGCCATTAAGTGACATCTGATTTTTTTTCAGCATTGTTAGCGTTTACCAGATAAATGCTTAACTTCTGGCTGTCAGTGAACTCATCTTAAGTGCTTATTTTGCAGTACTAGTGTGATGTAAATACTGCGCCTTACTCACTAGGCTGCGCATTTTATAGTTGACTGTACTTGCTGTATCTGAAGCTAGTGGGAAAGTGCAAATCATACTTTTCGATTGCCAAGTCATTGCCTTTGTTGTAAATAAGCAATTAAAGATTTTATTTAAACTGTTCATTTTCTTTCAACTTGATTTACTGCTAGTACTTATGAGTGTGAATGACAAATTAAGACAACCCTCCTTTTTGCGGAGGAAGGGGATCTTGTATATAACTAGTACATGTGCGTGTAGTTTCACTATTTTAAGGTTTATATTGAAAAGAGAAGCCCTCTTTGGAGCTTAGCAGAATTACTTACATGTATTTGTGTGCGAATTCTAGGCCCCTTTATTGTCATAGATGTGTTCTAAGAAGTAATTAAAAAAACAACTTGTAAAAGCTTGCAAGGCCTGGGGGCTTCTTTGCTCACTATGGCTACTACTCTTAATTTCTTGCACATGCACAGGATTTCTACCAATGCTCATTTTTACCCAGCTAAAGAATGAGAACTGCTGGGAGTGCCTCGTAGAATCATTTCGGTTGGAAAAGACCTCTAACATCATCCAGTGCAACCATTAAGTAGCAATTATGCTCTAGCTTTTTAAAAAACAAACTGTATATATATATTTTTTTAATAGTTGAGGTTATATCTGTTAGGTATAAATAACCAGGTATGGTAACAAGGTAGGGATGTGGAGAGCAAAGCAACTAGTTGAGTGTCTTAGTGACTTTCCACAGCATTCCACTTGTTGTGAAAATTAAGATTGCCTAGCTTTCCAGAATTATGTTAAATTCAGCTATTCCATTTTAGGTGCACACTACTCCTGCATTTTAGGTGGAAGGAAAGTTAATTTATCAGCGCAATAGCTTTCAGGGTCATACCTTTCAATTAACAATTACTGTTGAATTTAAATAAAAAATAAAATCTGTGACACCTGTCTTGTCATCTGAAAACTTAACTACAAGAGGTTATGTTGTAACATGCTATCAAGTTCATGAACAAGGTCATTCATGAGTAGTCTTTGTTTTCATTAACAGTATTTGTCCCTCCCTTGTTTCAGAACATACCTGATCTGTTCTCAGCTCTCAAGGCAAGAGCAATTTTTTTTTTAAACACTTGGGTTATTTCGAACACTGTTTGAAAACATAGCATTATTTTAGCCCTGTACTTTCCGTAACTGATTAAGGGTAGAGCGTATCCTTAATTTTCTTCAATTTCACTTTCTCACTAATTAGTGGAAATCTAATAAATATATTAACTAATATTTAGTGGCCTTGCTTTCAGCGTTCTCTATAAAACCATACTCTGCTGCAATTACCCTGCAGCTACTAACTCTGGTCATCATTTCCAAGGTAATTGTGGCACTATGCTGCCCACAATTCAATACATGCTATTTAACCTTAATTGCCAGGCACTGCCGTTACTAAAAGGACCGTTGGTAGAAGTGCAAGACAGTAACTAAGACTTAATGGACATTTTCTTTTAATTAAATCTTCCTTCACTTATGTTTTGCTTTGGATTGTAACTCTTGGATAAAGAATAGTATTCAATTAACCTCATCTTCAAAAAACTTGATTTCACTATCACTTCTGTTTTCAAAGTGAGGTGGAGAGCTGTCTTCCACCCTTCCAGGAGGAGCTTTGTTACAGCAATGTCAGCTGCAGGCTGGAACAGCCACAGCTGCAGCAGAACCACTCAGTCCCCCCATTTGATAGCAACTAGCCTCCATTTCCCTAATGCAGGGTACATACTGATCACACATGCAAGGAGATTCTAGAAAAAATATTTATAGGTGTCTCCTCTTATACATGTACATGTAGGCTCTTGTTAAGAGATCACAGCACCCTCTCTTCTACATGGAAAGGACAGCAATTAACATCATAAAGAAGCTTAGCTACTTGCAGCTCTCCCTCTAAAAGTCCTTTCTATATCTATAGGGATAGAATCAATGCCTTTAAGTCCTCCATCTGAATAGAAGTTTAAGAGAAGGAACCCATTACCTGCAGTGTAGTGAAATGCAGTGCTGCAAGAGTAGTACACAAGTGCTGTGGTGACTGATGTAATAATTTCTATCAGCTTCTCAGAGATAAAAAGTTTAGGCCCATTATATTGCCAGAAATGAGTCTCTGGAGGACTCTAAATAACATTTACTATGTAACTTATTCTACATTACTCCATTATGACTTTTTACAATTGTTTATGTGTAACACTAAATTGTGATACTGCAGCTGGAACATACAACAGTCCATTCTACAAGGGTAGGATCTCAGTACACTCAAATAGGATGCTTTGACTGCTCAGAAGTAGAACCAAGGTCTCAGGAATCAAGGACTCTAGCTTCTGCAGGCACAGTTGTTTATTTCTGGTATATGCATCTCAGATGCTTTTTCTTACACTATAGATGATGTGGCAGTGATAGATGCCTGTCCACCTGCTACAGCTACTCTAATAGCTAACAATCAGGTTTTTTTTAAATGCAGCGTAGACAATTCCTTCCCTCAACACTTTGTAATTTATCCCTGCAGAGCAAGTTTCAGTCCATCAGTAAGCCCCAGAAGTCTTCCAACTCTATTAAAGCAACACAATAGCCTTTTGATCAGTAAATATATTTTCGACTTTAATATAAATTAGCAGTGATGTTATGAACAGTAGATGTATGTATAATTAACCCGAAGTCAGTTTACACATGGCATTCTTCATTGTTTCACTGTAATGCTAATATTGCTTTTATGGTGCTGAACTTCAAGCACAAGTTCATCTCCAACCTGTACTTGGATGGGCTCATCGAGAACAACTGCAGCTTGCTTCCAGTGTGAGAACTCATCAGATGTATTCAAACTGTGCTCTTCATCCAGATGAAGATGATACCAGAAGGGAATTGCAGTGACTTGGCCAGACTTGCAAATTTGTACCTAAAAAAAAATTTTTTGAATATTACTCAGTTACACCAGTTTCAAACCATTTCAATACACTTCAGAGACATCCGCAGATAAGTGAGTTCTGTATTGAAATTTTCAGCAAAGGTGAGCAATAAATGAGAAGTTCTGCAGAATGGTCGTTGAGTGCACTTCTATATATACACACACTTTCACGTACACATACACACAACTCACCTTCACTTCTCTGCTGGAGCTGTTCAACAAAGGATTCATGAGATCTAGCCTTAATAGTTCTGCTGGTTTACTCAAAGGTACACATGGTAACGTAGAGAGATCTAAATACACACGAACAGGCACCTAGGGGTACATACCACAACTTTAGATATTAAAAGCCATTAAAAAGTGAAAAGTTCACTAAATTATAATGCAAAAGTTTCTAGGAATTATTGTAATACCAGTAAGAAACAGCCAAAATGCACCCTTCTAATCACTTCTCAAGTCACAGTCACTGCTCTGTATAGTCACACTATGTCTTTGACTGGTCAAAGCTTCTTCCACACTAGGTCTAGACCAAGTGCTTCCTGTCTTCCTTTATCCCAAAGTCGCTGCATGGTCACAGAAGTGTGTCTTTATATCAAAGCAGAACAAAGAAGTTTCAGCTCTTAGTTCTCTTGCATTTTACACTGAAATTAGACAGCCAGACAGCTGCCTGCAAACTTTGGAACTGTGCTTGGAAGACATCCACCAACTTCATACCTTGAACTGGTTGATAAAAGGGGCTATATTAAACCCAAGAGTTGGTTCTGTTCCTTGAACAGCGCTCTCCAGTAATAGAGACTGTGATTCTACAAGCATCCCATATACCAACACGTACTGTGGGAATATCTTCCCTCCGCTGTGAAGTAAACATCTGTAAAATGAAAGAGATGACACTTCTAAGCATACCATTCAATAGGAAGGAAAGAACATTACCTACATTTAATAAAGAGACACCAGCTCCTCCACTAAAGTCAAGCACTCATGAACATTTGAGTTTGATCCATCTGACCCGACAGCTGTACTACACCAAAGAAAGAAAACTTGTCACATAACATTGAACTACAGGACTAAGCAGTCTTTCCTCAGTGACAGTATTAGAAACAGTGATATCTCAAGATGAAGGTGGCTGGAGTTATTCATAGCACCAGCACCTAATTCTGAAGGACTGGCAGAACTGCTTAATAAGCCCTTAAGTCAGCAAGTACTCACTGCTGGGGCACAGGTTCAGGGGCATACACCCAGGGAAACAAAGTCTGGTTAGCATTTAAGTCAACTTGGAGTGTTTTTTACTGAAGTTAACAGTACAAGAGACAGTCTTCCCCCCCCCACCCCCAAAAAAAAAAACACATCTAAGGCTGGTTTCTTGCTACATTGCTACAGAGCACCGTATTTCTGAGAACAGCAACATGACAGATGCTTTCATTCATCGTATCAAACATCTCCAATTCAGTACAGACTATTTTAGAACTCCTTTTCTTCTAGCAGGCACCTCTGCATAAGAATTTGGCAGCTAAGTAGTGCACCATATGTGTTTTCCTCCTTGGCTACTTGTAATACAGATTCAAATTGGTTGGCATGAAAAGTCAAGAGTAATTTTTTTTTTTTAAAACAGCAATAGTCTTTCAAATCATCCAAAGATTTATCCAAAAGTTGGAAAGTCACAAATATAAATCCTCTGAA
This sequence comes from Netta rufina, assembly GCF_964035555.1. NCBI lineage: Eukaryota > Metazoa > Chordata > Aves > Anseriformes > Anatidae > Netta > Netta rufina. Next base: position 34,508,410 of record NC_140127.1, on the reverse strand, counting down.
ATATCCTGCAGTCACTATGAATGGAGAGGAAGATTCCCTAGTGCCACAAGGGGGAAACAAATCCATCTCATCACTACACACACACACCTCATTTCTCTTGTTCTGCAGTCCTTCCCACCCCTTCCTGCAGATTACGGCTAGCTCTGTTGATGCCTCCCTGGCTGTTCTAACCCTACGAGTTTGTCTTTCAGCAGTACCAGTTTCTGTCAACAACACCAAGACATGCACATGGATCTGGGTGTGTTTTTTTAAACCTTGAGCTAAAAGCTACCTCATTTATTTAGCGACACGACACACCTAGCCCAAATCACATTCTTCCATACAAAAAATAAAGCAGTCTATTAAAGTGGTATCTTTAACAAGTGTGAAGATCTATGTATACAACTGTCAGACACCAGGAGTAAATTTGCCAGTGTCTTCAAAGTGAATTCAGTCTGTTCAGAAAACAAGCTTTTCTGACTCTACAGAAGCAGCATCATAGTAACTTTGTAGTTAGAAGGAGCACTTTTGAAAGTTTTCAGATAGTTACAGATTCATGAAAATACTTTTGTCCATTTATACTGTACCTGGATATTGCAGCCTTTTCCATCACCTCCTGCTGGATTAAGCCAGATGTCTCTATAACATCCAAAATAATAATACTCCACAGTTTGTCTGATTTGGGTCTCTGTAGTACCACATTTTCATCTTCTAAATGGCTAAGCCAAAATTCTAATGTTTCCTTGGGGAAATGATTAGCTTCTGAAATTATATTAAGGACTGCCTGATGCTGTTCTTTCTCAACAGAACTGTAGGCTTTAACTGGTCCCAGTTTGCCAGCTATGATCGGGAGGATGGAGAAGCCTTCAGACACATCTAATACGTACAAAGGATCAGGAACCACATCTACGGAGCTCTTGTTTTGATCTTCTTGGAGGTTCACCCCACTGCCGTGTCCATCAACATCCATGGACTGCAAGTCCTTACTTGGATTTAAGGATGACAGAACCTTGCCCATGGCAGCTTTAAAGCATCTGTGGTACGGTGCATTGTTCAGCAGAGCTATTTCCGTAGATTCCAACACGCATACTTGGCCTTCACCATCCTGTTTGCTAGTTGTCTGAAGACTAGCCAGAGCATTACATAATTCAGCCTCATTGCCCAAACTCAGCGTGTCATCTCCATCACTGCAGTCCATCCCACACTCTGAAGTTGAAAAAGAAATCTTCTGGATCTTCAAGTAGCAATCTTGGCAGCAAACTTCCATCATCACTGTGTCCCCAGCCTTCACAGAATAATCTTGGCAAAACAGCACAAAAAGTCATGTCAATTACTTTACAGCAAACATTATCACTGGAGCAGCCATACAGCACTCTAAAAAACATAAAGAAGCAAAGCATTATCTTTTTTATTAGTTGTTACTACTGTATACAAAAGAATTATTCTAGTTGCATTTCTTAGTCTTTGGAGAGATACAGCACAAAGCAGCTCAGGTACACAACATCCTGTAGGCTGGAACCAGCAGCCTTCTGAGGAGGGTTTCCTCCTAACCTCAGTAGCCCACTAACTGAAATTCGCTTTGCTGTTAGCATTTGCCTTCAACATAAGACAAATCTCAAAACAATCCTTTCCGTGATAAACAGGTATTATAGGTATTACTGTAAATGTTCTGTCAACAGCAGAGCTAAACAAAACCAGAAGAAAGTACTTTGGCTATAAGGTGTTAAATATTAATATTTACATTTTAATACTTCCTGTAGACAAACCTGAATTTGTATTTATATTAAGAACAATAGCTATGGTTTAGAAAAGGTGAGACTACATGTGAAATAAAATATAAAATAAACCAGAGCATTTCAGAGCACAATTCAAGACTGCCTTTGGATACTGTGTTTGTTTTAAGAAAGGAGAAGTTCTGATACAGACCAGAATTCCAAAACAAAACAGCTAGTTTGACAAGTATTTTTTTCAACAGCAACACAGGCTAAAATATTCTCCTCCTTCTGTAATTTCAACTGAACTAGTCTATGACACAGCTGCCTCTACTGTCTATCAAAACCTAGAAGTGAATGGAAAACAGGTGGACAGAGAATAGAGGCTGCTGCAAATGACACTAGCACAGGACCCTGCAGAACAGCTGGGTCCAATGGAGTTACATCCAAAATGAATGTGAGGGGTGTTCAGTTGTCTTTTTGTAGCACAAACAGGTAGCAATTACTACCTCACCTCCCTTTCGTATGTCACATCCTGACTATATAAAGCCAGTCAGCAACCTTACTTTTTGGAATTGCTTCAAAAAACATTTGATTCAGCATAGAAAAAAAGTAAAATGTGTTTGTTCTCTCAGACCTGGCCCCTGATCTACTTCACCACAGTCCCACAGGCAAGACCTGCTGCAGTGGCTGCACACTGCAGTTCTGAAACTTGGTCAGGAACCACCTCACAGCTACTTGTCATTGACCTTCTAATCTAATTACTGCTATTTCCTAGGCTCTGAGATAAAGTGCTTAGCTCAAGAACAAAATGAAGACAAGTTAATGTACTGCAACACGAAAACCTACAGGACTTACCAGAGAGGCCCTGCACAGGATAGACTGCCTGTTCCCAACAAGTTTCCTCACTGGGACTCGTAGATAGAGCATGCTCGTCATCAAGCTGTAGGACAAACCACACCACAACAGCATCTAGCATTCCTCCTTCAGTCACTGGCTGGCTGAGCTTCCACGGCTTCCTACCTGCAAGGCTCTTCAGCTCCTGACCAGAACAGAAAGAGGAAGAAGTGTGAGAAAGTTCCTTTCCATGAATCAAAAACGGTTTCGCTGCAGTCATTACTAAGTTGCTCAAATTGCTGTACCAACCCATGAGGGCACCCAACAGAAACCCCGAGTTAACAAGCTGCTACAATACCAATTTTTCAGTATCAGTACTCATTAGGGTTCTCTTTGCACAGGAAAGCAGAGTTATTGGCACACAGCCTACTTGCATTCGTTAGCCATTAATGTACACACACCCACATCTAAGAATGTATGTATTTAGAAGCTGGGAACTGCAAGAAAAGAGTTTGGTTGGCAAAGCTTGCCTTATGAGAAATAAGGGTGTGTCTCTTACACTGGACTCCAGCCAATGCTTAGACACATACTTCACTTAAAACCTGCATTTAAATTTAATCAGTTCCAGAAATACTGTATGTAAGCACTGAGTTCACTCAGCAGTTCAGCATTATCATTACAAAAAAAACAAGTCAAGCATCTTTGAGGATGCTTTGCTTTCCACTATCTAGGCTATTGCCTTTGTGTAAAAAGCTTGGGTTTACACAGTTTTACTATTGGAAAGTACTAGGATCTTCCATAAAGGGACCAGGTTCTCAATTCTCCAATACTTCCTAAATAGTTTTAAATATATAACAGGAATTAAGTCATTTTTCATGTATACTTTCTTTTCCCCAGTAACTACCTCCTACTATCAACACTGCCAAACACAAAGCCCAGCGCTGATGTCCTAAGACAGTTCTGGCACAGTAACAGGCTATCGATCACAATGGACCAAAGATCCTCTTAGTCACAACCATTATGCTTAGTAACATCGCAGCGTAAAAAATTATTGGCTTCCTGAATTGCTCGTGTCAACACTTGTGCTCTCTAAATTACAATCTTAGGAAAAAATACAAGGCAATAGAAAAAGTTCCACTCCAAGAACGTGACTAGCTCTCATATGCTGCTTTTTCTACTCTTCCTTTTTTATTATTGGCCTGTGTTCTCCAGAAGTTGGTTTACCTCTCATCTCACAACTGGGAGATGGCTGAACAATGCACACGTCAGAGTTACAGGACACTAATGAAGTTCAGGATGAGATCTCACTTCTTGAAAAAAAAAAAAAGTGCTTTGTTGGCAATAGCTCAGTTCCTTTAGGGCCTGAAATGAACAATCAGCTGCAATTACCAGCTGTTAAGGTAAACAATCACTTCCACTCCCAGTGGCACTGATCTGCTGCCAGCAAACAATACCTGGGCTAGGTGAAAATGTCTTCAGCCTGCAATTATAGCCACAACTCATTCCTCTGCCTGGGAGGAACCAAGCTGGTGCTGTTAAGAACAGCAGTAATAAAGTAATTGGCACAAGTCAGCTGCCTTTTTATTATTTTGACTTGTTATAATTACTTCTCTGATCTTTACTGGTATCTTTGAAGCATCCTATAAAACACAGTGCAACAGTATTTCTCAAACTGAGTTAAGTCTTTATCTCAGTTCTCTCAAATAGTAGTTAATACAAGCAGAATAAGTGTAACGTTCCTTCCTGTTGTTTAAAAGCTAAGTTTATAAAACGTATCTTTGAATTTACCTTACTAGTGCTAACTGAGTTTAGATCTAAACTTCCATCTTTAGTTGGTAATTCTGCTACTGCTGCTGAGCACAGTGCACTTTTAAAAAAAATCCCGTATGAGCACAACAGGTTTGCTTGCTTTTTTTTTTTTTAAAGCCACTGTTAAACATCAGGAGTGGCCACTACAGAGAAAAATACCACTGGAAAGTAACTGAGTGCTGTTGAAATGGCCATACTTGCCCAGTGACAAAAGTAACAGCAAATAGTAGCTAATTATTCCAAATAACTTAATTGCACTTCTTCCCTACACCTCTACTTACATCTTTACCATTTCAGAACAGCATGACTTCATTTAGGGTAACAAGAAATTTCAGTAGGGGAATTATGAACTATGGTTTACAGAGTTCTTTTATCTTTACAAGTCTACCTGCAGACAGAGGCTTAAGAAGAGTCATCTCTCAGATGTAACGGTTTCTTATTGATGCTAGAAGCAGAAGCAACATCAGGTCACAGAGATTGCTCCCAGTAGTATTCTGAAAAGCCCTGTCTTATTTCATTTTTAACTTCAGGATGTCAGAGAAGCCAACTAGGAAGAGCTATTGATTCAGAACACTGCAATTCCTGGCCAAGCAGTAGCCAAGAATAATTTCATTTATATAACAACCTATTTTAAGCTCTGACTCACCACTTCAATGCAAACTCTTTACCATGGGTCAATGAGCAAGAAGCACACTCACCAGAGATCAGATTTATTTTTTAGCATGCTCAGCTGTGAGCAGCTGAGGTCTTTACCTTACATTTCAGGCCTATTTGGTGTACGCAAAGATATTCTAAGCAAAATGCACATAAAAAGCCTACTGTGTTTTTACAAAATTGTATTACAGAAATACCATAAGATACAGCCCATAGGGTTCTGAAGGGCAGAATCAAACTGATTAAATGGGATATGGTAACTTCTTTACATCCTCTACCATTTACATTGACCCAAACATTTAGAGACATTTTGGTACAAGATGTAAAAAAAAAAAAAAAAAAAAAAAAATCTTCTTTTGTCTTGAAGATTTCTTTGACAACTCTAACCTTAGAGGAATTAACGAAGTCAGCTCCGTGATTACATAAACCATGTAGGACAGGTCTACTGCATTTTTCCTCCCCTTTTCTACACTGATGCTGATGGCTGCTTGATCCAAAGGTGAGCTGGTTTAGGGAACTAAATTACATCAAAAGAATTCACCGCCTTCAAAAGAAGGAAGACTGTCATCCGATGAATCATATTGTTACCACAATGAGACAAATACCGATTTATAAATAGGTTAGCTTTAAAAGATGTAAAAAAAAAAAAAAAATCATTACCTGCAAATTGTTGAAATCCACTGTCATTACTTGGAAGGGTTCTGTAAGACGTTTGTAGCCTCCAGGAATTCGACTGAGCTTCTCAGTGGTGTAAGGTTCAACAGTTTCTTCTGAACCAGCAAAAGCATATGTTGGACTGAAGAACTGCACTGAATTTGGCAAAAGTACACCAGCGACTTCTTGCGTTTCCACTCTGGGGTGGGGGAAGAATGAAATTTGATATAATTTGACAAATAAATCCTTCCAAGGCAGGCTATGTGTTTTTAAAGGCAGAGCAGAAGAATAAAACAAGAACTTAACATTCCCCTAGAATATTGATTTACTGTTATATGTTATGACTCCTGGAAGACAGCTAATTCAAACTTGAAAAAACAATATGCAGTACACTGGCTTCTTAACAGTCTTGTGGGTAATTTAAATACATCTTCAAACTTCAAGCAAAACTTGAGTCTTCTCAGAAGTTTATCAGTTCATTTGTTCTTCTGGAAGTAAATGTATTTCACATCAATCTGAAACAATTGCTTTAAAGAGAGAAATAATTTCAAGAGAAAAAGAAGGCTAATCAGAAAAAATACATCAGTAGAGTTAGGTCTTACAGTGATTCTAGAAAACAAGTAATGGGTACAACCAGCATCAGCTATACTGAAGAAATAATGTTTTAATGATAATTTTAAAGTAATAAAGCTACAGTAAGAGGTAACCCAGTAAGAAACTTTTTGTGAAGTTGGCTTAAATGCAGCGAAAACAGAACTAAAAGAAAGCTGGTACTATATGTCTAGAATTTCAGCATATTCTAGGAGGAAATCCTAAAAATAATCAGAACACAAGAAATGCAGCGTAACTTAAAACATCACTAAAACAGAATTAGTGAGCAATAGAGTACAAGGCAAATATCAGTGCCAGAAACAGACAACTCATCTGCGAGATTATCAACAATTAAAAGCAAAAGCTGATTTCACATCTGAGCAAGAGACAGTGTTTGCTTACTAGATTAAATATAGTCTTGAGCATACTTCAGAAAAAAATCTCAAGTATTCATAGACCTCTGTGCTCTATAACTACTTAGAACCACTCAGGGAAGAAAATTACGTCATGAGGACAAGCTCTAAGAGAAGCTGTATTAAAGGTATAACAAGAATAAGAAATACTGTGCTAGGTGATATAAGAAGAATGAGGAAAGATGCTTTCACAACAGTATTTCATCAGGCATCTTGCTCAAAAAGAACATTCTAAAAAACACAGTTCTGAGGCAGACCATGAAGGCACCTGGGGAAATGTGGAAACGTACATCAGAAGGATACAAAGAGATCTGGATAGCTTAAATTTGAGACAAGGTTAAGTGCTTTACATAAAGCTCAACAGCACTTGTTAGGGGTATTGACTTAAGACCACTATAGCTATTGGAGTAAAAAAGGGATCTTAACCTAGAAGGCAGAAAATTTAGAAGTGACTTATCTTCTCAGCATATAATTAATCTGTAGAAGTCATTTCAGCTCTGCTGACCACTTGACCTTAAACTACACTATTAGAATGGACATTTACAGAATTATAGAATTACACAATCCAAAGCTACAGTAGATTATGTTTCATCCCATTTGGGAGAAATAGTCATTATCTTTCAATGCAAAAGACATTTTAGGAGTAATTAGTTATTCACCATTTACAAGAAGGTTCTTCTATGGCCATCTGCTATGGGAACTTCTGCCCCTTTCTGGCTACTGTCCAGGTGTACTGCATTGGAAAAAAGTCACTGATGTGGCCTAGCTGTTCTCCTGTTCCAATACAGGAAAACAGCTGTGTAAGTCAATGTGTTTTTTTTTTTTTTTGTCTAAGAGTAATAATAAGAGTAATACTAAACAAATTGCATCAAGTCAAAACCTCTTACAGAGAGTCTCCATACAGTAATATTGTTTTAGATTATAAAAACAAGAATAACTACAAAAAATAATTGATACACAGCCAGAACTGGTTCCTACAAAGAAACGTGACAGTATGTTAGTTCAGCATTAGGAAAGCCACATACTCAGAAGGATAAGGCTAGGTGGGGTTATTAACACCATGCCTTTACAAGATCCTGTCCACACCTTCTGAAAGCATTAGATCCAGCAGTGAGGTATGGAGCAGATTATAAGGAAGGTACAATAAGGATAAAGGCCAACTGTTAATCCAATAATCTTCAATATAGAAACTGAGAAATAGTTTTACTACTAAGGAATTATGTTTCTTTAGGATGTGGTAAAGGCATATATTTCAGCATTACTGAAAGTCAAGAGTTTCTAATTAAGTGATCCAGAAAATCCAAACAGGAAGGAGGAAAAAAAAAAAAAAGGAGCCTAGAGAAGCATTGAGAAGAGTGGAAACAAACCACAATGAGACAAACAGCTGTTCAAAATGTAAGGAGAACAGTAAATGGAAAGTCTTCAGTAAATCATGAGGCCTTTCTCCAGGTAAGAAAATATGGGTCCAAGCTGTGCCAGATTTTAGACATACCTGTGATGTCTACGTATCTCTTTGCATTCCACTGCCATCCCAAATATTGTTGCACTTGAAGGAATAACTCGGCCACAGTCTTCAGTACTGCCATCTTGATTTTTAGCCTGTAACTTGAATAACATGCAATAAGACCTATTTATATCATTACAACCAAGCCTAGTTTACACCAGGATTACAGTCAAAACATCAGGAAGTTCAGTGACTGGGTAAAATCTCCAGTCTTTTTCATTCAGACAAGCATTAAGCTTGTTTCTTACATGTGTATTTTAATACATCCACACCATCATCTTTACTTTTCAGTCTACTTCCCCATGTAACTCTGAATTATGTTTTAAATTGTGTTCTATTAGAGTATACTGAAATATCTGAGTGCCTTTTTTTTTTTTTTACATGCATCATTCCAGCACTTAACACTAGAGGTCATCAGTTTCAGTTCAACAGAATATGTAGGTTTCCAGCCAGGCAAGACTTATTAAATTCTTATTATTTGGAATCAAGGCAGCATCCAAACAAACAACAACAAAAAATCCTTGTATTTCATAAGGCCTAACAAAAGTTAAAGTAATATGACAGAACTTTGTATGGGTTAACATACACCAGCTAAAAGACAAAATATGAAGAGATTTGTTCAGTGTTCCAAGAAAGATAAAAATTAGCAAAAATAAAGAGCATATGGCATATTTATATGATGAGGAACTCTTCCCTAGTGTTATGATGAGAAGAATTCCTATTGTAATTTAGCACTTTTTTGCTTAACCTAGCATGAGTTCCTGCTACCTAGCTGACATCTCAAAAAATAAAATGACTAGGTTGCAGAGCTGCAGGGAATTTGTACCTTTTTGCATATACATACCAACCCCTTTGATGTTACTTATGAGGAGGAAAAAAATGAACAGTGATCAAGAGCGATTTCTGTATGCTGCTCTTGAAAGGCTGCACCAGGCAAACATGCATTCAAGTACCTGTCTACTCAGAACAGCAGCTCACAGAAGTATGCAGCTCTCACTTTTCAGTCAAGTTCATAAAAACAAACCCTAGAACACTAATCTTTAGAATTATCAGCAGGTATGAAATATTCACAAAACAGTTGTTCCTCATTCGTACGTGTGAATGTGCACACAAATGCATTTGTGAATATATATTGAATGTGAACAGAAATAGAAATCACATTGTCATGTACCTATGTCACCTACCTTTGGCTGTAAAAGTAGATGTTCCCAAGCATGTATCAAGCTCTCCACAATCCCTTCTCCAAATAAGCCAGCATCAACAGTTTCTGTAACCACTAATGAAACTCTAAACAGGAGAAAAAGACACCATGAAATACACATATTATGGATATCTGTTCACAGTCATTTTTTTTTTTTTTTTTAAAGAAAAAATGAATGGCCACTCCAATTTGAGATCAGTGCACAACTTCTGCAAGTGTTCTGTGGTCTCAATACCGATGGACAACTAAATTCTTTTAACAAATTAATCAAAATGCAGGTAAGAAATAGACATATCAAGCAAGAATTTACCATAAAGTTTCTTGGTTAGTGTTTATGAAAAAAAAAAAAAGAAGAGATAAGAGTAAATAGATATTATAGATAAGAATCTAACCCAAAAAAGATGTTTCAGTCTGAGACACAGACAGTGATGCTGCAGAATGTTTATTTTGTCTTCACGTTGTGCAAGAGTATATATCCATGTGTGCACGTGTTACAGATTTTTAGCATTTCTATTCAAAGTGCAATAAAATTACTATAGTGGGTTTACGTGGCAAGGTTTTGGTAGCAGGGAGCCATAGGGGTGGTTTCTGTGAGAAAGATCTAGAAGCTGCCCCATGTTTGGGAAGGGCCCCATTGTTTTCCAGATCCGAGCCAATAAGCGATGTTGTTTTGCGCCTCTGTGAGAGCATATTTAAGACAGGGAAAAAAACGCTGCACCACACAGCAGCCGGGAGAGTCAAGGGAGTGAGAGAACAGCCTTGCACCAAGGTCAGTGTAGAGGGAGGGGGAGAGGTGCTCCAGGCGCCGGAGCAGAAGTCCCCTGTGGCCTGTGGTGAGGACCATGGTGAAGCAGGATGTCCCCCTGCAGCCCATGGAGTACCACGGTGGAGCAGGGTTCCACGCTGCAGCCCGTGGAGGAGACCACGGTGGAGCAGGTGGCCCTGCACCGACGGAGGCTGCCGCCTGTGGAAGACCCCTGCCGGAGCAGATTCCGGGCCGGACCTGTAGCCTGTGGAGAGGAGCCCACGCAGGAGCAGGTGATCTGGCAGGAGCTGCTGCCCGTAGGGGAGCCAGGTTGGAGCAGTTTTCTCCTGAGGGATGGACCCCGTGGTACGGACCCATATCTGGAGCAGTTCTGGAAGAGCTGCTGCCTGTGGGAAGCCCACGCCGGATCAGTTCATCAAGGACTGCATCCCGTGGGTGGGACCCCACAGCACAGGGGACGAGAGTGACCAAGAAGGAGCGGCAGAGAAGAAGTGCTGTAGACTGACCATAACCCCCATTCTCCCGTTCCCCTGCGCCGCTCGGGGGGAGGAGGTGGAAGAGGGTGGATGGGGGGAAGGTGCTTTTGTTTTTTTTTCCTTTGTTTTCTCACTTCTCTCGCTTGTTAGTTGTAGGCAATAAATCTTACTATCTCCTTATGCCGAGTCTGTTTTGCCCGTTACAATAATTATTGCGTGATTTTCTCGTCCTTATCTCAATCCTTGAGCCCTTTTCACATATTTTCTCCCCATTCCTCTTTGAGGAGGGGGAGTGAGAGAGCGGCTGTGGTGGAGCTCGGCTGCCCACTCGAGCGGAACCACGACAACAGAGTAATGAATGCAAAAGTCCTAAATATCCTCTGGATTTAAACTAAAAAGTGAATGACATAAAACATTTCCAGAAGAGTAACGAATTACTCCTGACAGGCCACACCTGTAACTTATCAGATACACTAAAGAGGATGCATATAGGCAGTTAACACAACACAGCTGACACAACTAGACAAGGCTTAACTAGCATGCTCACCCATTGCAGCTTTATTATTATTTTGCATTGTAGAGGCTGTACTACCACCACAGATACAATATTGAATGTTAGTAATGGGAAGTGAAACAAACCATTTCCTTCCTGAATGTTTAATCTGCACCCCTAATATTGGTGAGCTGAAACAGTAAACCAGTGTCTTGCATATGCCAAAAACAAAAATCCCCTAGGATTTCCACCTGCTAAAAATTTGCAGATCTTCCTGAAGAACTCTTTTTGAATGGGATAGTGAGCAAAAAGGAGGAGAATATCGTAAGCAGCCTGAATCATATATAATGATCAGTGTACTGCTGGATCAAGTTTTAATTTGTCAGAAGACATTCTAAACTGACCGCTTAAAATCATGTAAAGAAACCACAAGGATCACCAAAACCAATTACTGGGTCCATACAAGACCACCCAAAAATCAAAACGTATGTCTGAGAGCACTGTCCAAACACTTTTTGAACTGTGCTAGGCTCAGTGCTGTGACCACTGCTCTGGGGAGCCTACAGCTCTTATTTTGCTTTAGAATACATTATTTAACACTGAAGAAAATCAACTATTTAGTTTTCCAAAGCACACAGATCTCTGCTATACAAGACAGGTGGGAAGACATACATACACAAAAATAACACTCAACACAAACACAGAAACTTATTCTCTCAGGACAGGTTGCACTCTTCCACTGAGTTTTACTCCAGCACCTAAAGCTACTCTCAGTGCCCTTTGGATCTACCCCATCGCAGGGTGCTGACATTCAGTTAGCCCACCCACCAACACTCCACATTTAAAACATCAGAAGCCTGCACACATCACATTGCATTTTCTTCGCTTCAAAAACACAGCATCACTTTCTGTAGTGACTAGAAGGGAGAGGAAGTTTTTCCCTCACTCCTTCAAAGCAAGAGACTGACACACTGCATTTCTGCTCTCTCTGACAAATGCAGGAGTTAACAGGGAGCTACAGGGGTGTGGTACATCCCAGGAACAGCCTTCCTTTGTAGGAATACCTCCATACCTCCATCCTATTCACCAGCTGCAGAAAACAAGTCACAAGTGTGTCAAATGATTACTTCCACTGTGTAGTAACCTAGCTTATTTTTTCTTATTACTGCAGTGTAATTGCATATGCCCCAAAGCTACCACCAAACCATTGAACTCCTTAACTTGTGAGATCATTGATTTACCGTAGAAATTCATGTGTTCTCAAAAACATTATCATTTCTGCACTGCTCTATAAAAAACATAAAACCTTCCTCACATTTGCTATGATTAAGTACCACTGACAAAGTTATTTCCTGTTTAGGTCACAGTACATTTTCTTGAATTGGGAGCAGAATACCACAACAGAGCACAATAACTTACCTTTCAGGTATGTGCTTTGGAATTTCTATATCAAGTGACTTCAAATGCAGAAGCTTGATCTCTCTTTCCATATTATTTGCTGCCACCACATCACAGGCAAGTTCATACATGGTTTTTGATAATTCGCAGGCATAGACAGAAGATGCTCCTGCCTTTTTTGCAAACATACTGAAAAAAAGAATCAGAGCTTTTTCCCCCTCCGATTTAAATCTTGTCAAGTATGGAAAGATAGTGAGTCTTTTGAAGTTCAATTTACACTGCTGATTCATATTCAAAGGGATAAACGTTTTTCATTAAGTGAGCTAGTTTCTTCTGTAAACACTGATGCCACACTAATTGTTACTCTGTTGATATGCTACCAACAACAATAGCATAGCTAGGGAGTATACTGCTAAGCCCATTCTTTACAGTACAGCATTTTCATTAAGCAACTTCTGCCAAATAAGTACTATACTCAGTATTTTAGGACAGAATACTTGACAATAAAATTCCAAATCCAACATGAATTCTCCAATACATACAGCAATTCTTAGCATTAAAAGGAAACAAGGCCCTCCCAATAAATCAAATTGATTCAAAAATTGGTTCCAAAAATACAGTTAGACAATAACCTCAAGACTCAATGACTTCTGAAAGCTTTGTTTTGTTTGTTAAGCTTCGTCTCAACAAAGCATGAAAGTCTTTTTCAGAAGCACACAATTTAGACAGATGTTTCCATTAATTTCACATTAAACACGTACTTATGACATACCTCAATATTCCTGTTCCTGTACCAATATCAAGGACAGACTTGCACCCTGAGCGGACAGCATTCTCTATTGCTTTTAGATAAGTAAGATTCCTCTTGGCATCATTGAGCATGATGAAGTGCCAACGTTCCACAAGCCAGTTTGCAACACGGTAAAAATTCTCCTTTGCATCAGCAAAGTCTGGGTTAAGCTTCACTGCTTTGTGAAAATATCCAGCTGCTTCATCTCTAAAGCCCATTCTAATAGTAAAAAAATAACAAATAGGAAGATATTCAGTTGCCAATTATCTGTACGTATGTACAAGTCTATAAAAAGACCTTAGGACAACGGAAATATCTCACACTAGTTGGAAAGATCTCTTTAAAAACACCGATATAAAGAAGTATTTACAGCTCTACATCAGATCATTTGGAAATGCAAAGGTAATCAAAAAATTGCAGTCTTTATCTAGTATTGCTTTTTTTAAAACACAAATGAGAAGGTATAGCTTACTGTAACCACATGACAGCAGCAAATCTGCAGTCTCACAGATTTTCAAATCATAATAGAATGATACAAAAATCTAAAATTGTCCCACCATATCTAACTTGCACATACTGTAAAAACAAATTTTGATTTGCCTATGCTTCCAGTAAGTGGCAATCTCAAAAATAAACTGTGAAACTGGAACAATTTTTTTTTTTTAAAGATAACTGTAGCATACTCTTAAATAAGATGCACTGAAAAATAAGATGTATGAAATGCATCAAAGCATATGTTTTGTTAGCAATGTTGTATAAGTTGTTCCTTCAAATAAGCAACCAGTCAAAATTGTATATCTAACCAAAGCTGCTTTGACCTATGATTTCTGTCTTAAGTTCCAGTTTCAGAAGACCTTAAAATTCAGAGGAACAGCAAAACACCATGTATTTCAAGTTTTGTAGAAAGCAGTAGAAGAATGCATTTAGGTATTAAACAACAGTATAAGCTCAAACCATTTAAGAAAAAAAACAGCTCTACACATTATAGTACACACTACCAGCTTCCTCACTTGAAAGATCTGTCAGATGTGACCTCAAGAAGGACTGAAGTCTAGTCAGGTCCCTAACAATTACTGCGTTTGCATACTAACAATACAATGGAAGATGAACTTCAAAAATTTTAAGTTAACCACAATTACAGTAAACACAGTAACTCTGAACAATTATGGTCTTATTTCTGTTTAGCAACTTAATAAATGGTTAAAAATACACTTGAAGGCAGTAGTACTATTACATTAAGCTTTTAATTCAGCAGAAGTGCTCTTTTATACATATAACTGGCTGTGACTATTAACATATATTAGTATCGGGTACTTACCTTTCTAAGCTAACAAACACAAAATTCAACAACATGAACTATATGAAATTAAACATGTGCTTGTATTTATTTCTTTTAAGCACATTTTATGTGTTAAATTATGTGAAATTAGTTTAATTTCATTAACGTATAACACTGAAGTAAGCTTTACAACAGCTGAATATAGATCACTACAAACCTGAAAAGATGTTCTCCCATACTATTACATATTACTTCATCATTCGGATACAGTTCGAGAGCCTGTTCATAGCAGTTAAAGAGATCTTGAATCCGTGCTAGAGAATCTAGTTCTTCCGCCCATTTAAAGAGAGTAAACTGAAACGTTTCCTAGAAAATAAAACACAGACCATTGAGTTGGCTATAGTTACCAGAAACATCCTGACATGCACCTGAACACACTTCTTTCACTAAAGCAGCACCATGCAATTGCTCACTATTTTCCCAAGTTACTTGGGACATCACTTACCATTTGAAGGAGCTAAAATAAGCTCTCAAATATCCACACTGAATATCATCACCCAGCAACATTATACTAAGAGCCAGGATGTATACTACTGCATGCTGTGCTGTACTACAAGCCAATAATAACAACAAGGGATTATCTTTATTGAAATTCGTTAATGCATACTGCACTGGAAGTGTGATTTTCTTCCCACAGAAAAATACAACTCATTAAATAAATTGCTATCTGTTACTATTTTTCTTCTTTTAGAAGACTGAGTAGCAAGATCAGTTACAAACAAAAAGTCACAGGCACAGAACATGTTACATAGTCTCAAGAGAAAACCAAACAGCACTTACTTTGACACTGGTCTTTAACTCAGGGGCTAGATTCAGTACCAGGAGATAGTGAGCATATGCAGTTCCGTAATCCTGGTCCTCCAGGCAATGCTCGGCACTCTGCAGAGATCGGGAAACCAACTCCCGCCTGCCGGCTTCCTGACCACCTCTGGGGCTCCGACGAAGTTTAGCATTGGAGTTGGGCATTCTGAAGGATGGAAGTACTACCCTTCCTAAAATCAACGAATTACACGTTCTGTAGGCCAAAAAGGTTATGCACAGAACTGGTAGACAATGCAACATATTCAGAATTTACAGGTATTTAGAACTCTTCCCCAAATCCTAAGCATTCAGAAACATTCTTATCTTTAAAGTTTATGGAAACATCAGGGGTGTAAAGATGTAAAGATAGTGTACACTATTCAAAACTTAGGTATGAAACATACTTGTATTGTACTAGATCCTAAAAACAGCTTGTATTTCTTTGCTTTTCAAGAACTATTTTTTTGTAATGTGTACTTTAGCATATCTTTAAGTAGTTTTACACACCAGGAACTCACACATTCAGAGATCTCATAATCGACCATAACATTTGCAGGTTAAGGCTCTTCCACTTCAGTAACAGCATCCCCATAAACTAAGGGCTTCCAGATAGAGAACTTTTTACTTTACACGAGGTACCATGATTGTTTCTTCCCCTCAAGAAAGCATCAGTTAACAGCATCAGTACACACGTTTTAAGTGTTAACAGTTACCAAATCTGCAATGCTTACCTACGTACAAGGGCCTAACAGTGCCTTCGGGGTTTTCAGATATATCCTAAAGCTGAAGAGAGCGAACATTACGTAAAGAGGAACCACAAGGAAGACAGCATCACCTTAACAGCTTGTTTAATTAAAAAAATAGAAATGAAATAAAAAAGCCCCAGCCACGTAAGAAGCAACCACCACCAACTTACACAGCAACACGCAAACCCGCCTGCCACACGGCTCTGGGGGCCCGGAGGGCAGCAAGGACAGGGCGGGCAGGCCTCACCAGCACCGGGCTGGCGAAGCAAGCCTCAAGACCCCCACCCAAGCGAGCAGGGGGCAGCGGGAAAGGGAGAAGCCCGTACCCTGCAGCCGGGCCGGGCGCTCCCGGGGCCATCACCTGCTGGGCGCCAGCCGCCGCTCCCCCACAGCCCCCAGGCACGCCGCGAACCGCCGCCATCTTAGGGCCCAGCGGCAGGCGGTGCCGGGACGTGCCGGCGCCCCGCCCAGGTGGCCGCCCCCTAAGATGGCGGCGGGCGGGTCCACGCCCCGCTCGCCTCAGGCCCGCTGGAGGAAGGAGGGAGGCGTGAGGCGGGCTGCGCCCCGACCGCAGAACCCAGTTACACGCCGCAGAATTGAGCAACTCTTCTGCCTCACGAGATTGAGAAATCCCTTTGCTTCATCTTTATTTCTGTTTAATTTATGAGGAAAAAAAAAACTCCTCCCCCCTTTTTTTCAGGCTTCTCCTTACTATTTAAAGTTTAGGCATTAGGCGTTCACTTTATCTTTTATTTACCTCAAGGAACAGCTGATAGACAGAACATCTTTAAGAATCCAAGAAAAAATCAGAGCACTAGAAACTGGTATTACAGAAAAACTAACGCTTTGTAAGCTGACAAGGAGGCTAGGCAAAAATTTGTAACTATTAATAAGCAAAAGGCTTGAGAAAGCTAAAACAAAGTCTACTTTTTAAATGTAAATTTAGCTTATTCCTTTTTAGGTGAAACTTCAAAACATTTTGATCAGAAACCATTCCTTAAAATTTCCTCACTGCTTCCTCACGTGGATTTTGACTACTTATTGGCGGGGCGTGCCAAGCATGAATCTACAAATAACTCTGCTTGTCCCTCTGCCATATAAAAACGTGCATGTGCATATATATGCACATATATATTGTCCAGGTTATTTTGCCATCCACATCCAATGTTTAAAACTGGAAATTCAAGTCATAGGAACACAGGGCTAGAAGTGGCCCACAGCACTGTTAAATCCAGTCCCTTGCTATTCAACATTACTCAGACCTGCTCTACATGTAAGAGCCTACTACCTTAAATGTTTATAGCATGCAGTGTAAGAACCATGTGCTGTGCAGGCACCACCCATAATTGAACTGCAGTTATGGTGTTTGTAATATTTAATTTTAATTACGTTATTGATAAGTCAGGAGAATGACATTAGAGGAGAAAAATTCATACCACCTATTTTTAAGTCATAAACAAGTCCAAGTTGTCTTAGGCCTTTGACTCTGCTCTATATTAACAGAGGAGCAAAATTCAGACCTTTGCTCCCACTCCTCAGTGCCTTATCTTGCTGTCTTCAATGCCTATGGCATCACTTGACTTCCACTGTGTAATGTGGCAGGCTGCCTCCTCCTCGGATCAACCACATGCAAGGCCCTGGAGTGATATTTTTTTTTCCAAAAGGCAGCGTTCATTTGGTCTTACCACTTTCTGGGACAAGAACAGGCTATGGCACTCTATTAATCATGAAACATTGGAACATGAAGCTGTTTATCATTGCTTCCCTTCTCTAAAGGGAAAATGCAGCTCTCCCAGCGTTTTACAGTTCTGGATATTGTAGATGCCTTCACTTTTGAGAAACAAATTAGTACAATTTAAAAATGCCTGACCAGCATTTTGAGCAAGGTGAAAGTAGTACATATGGAGAGGAAAGTTAGTCTAAAAGAAACAGTGGTAGTTAAAAACATGGTAAATCATGGTTAAATGGTTAAATCCATGGCAAATGATTACTATCCTAGACTACTGTAAGTAGGAGTTAAGCCTGCAAACATTTTGAGTGAAGTGACCCAAAGGACAGCAGAGGACAAGTAGTTGAATGATGCCACAAGCAGTTTCCATGTAGGAAAAACATTGCCAGAAAGCACAAAAGAACTGGTAAAGCAGTTGGGCTGAATGAATTCTAAGAGGACATACAAATATCATCAGAGTGTATCAAATATTTCTTATCTAAACTGAGCTATAAGTCAGGATATAGTGTCTTATTAAATCAACTGGTATAAACAGACGTAGCCCTTCAATTTTGAAAATAAAGCAATGAACTTTAAATTAGTTACAGATGGGGAACAAGCTTCTCTAAATTTAGCTTAATTATGCTTTCCAGCTACAGGAGGGTAGCATGGGGAGAAAGACAACCATTAACATCTGTGGGACATAGTGGGAACATGAGGGCATAGTACAGGTGATTATCACCTATGGACAGTGAGGTGTAACAGGAGTTGGACTGTCCTGAATACTGTGATGGGCCAGGAGCTTGGTAGCTCCATCATTTTCTAAACCTCTTCAGCTGTGTTTTTAGACCAGAGAAAGTACCAGATACATAGCATAAATATTTTATAGTGCTTATTTTTAAGCATAAATCAAGTATTACTGTGTGCTAATTTGACACGATTTAAATTGATATTTCACACTGTTACATTTGTGGGAGAAGATTACTAAAAACTGACAATGTCAAATCCTTGCAGTTTGTATGAGTCAATTGAGTTCAAAGGCTGGAGAGGGTTTTTTTTTTAATTCCATACTCACTTTGTACGTCTTGATGGAACACATCAGAGAAAAAAAGGCCACAGAATATAATGTTTGCATACAGCTGCATACTAAGATAATTTGTTGGGTAGAGTTTGTGTTACAAAGGAATGCCTGAAGAGAATGCCCATCTTAGCAGTCATGTATGCGATTGCTGTAATAACATTCAGACTAGTTCAGTTGACAGTAGATTAAATAATGTTGGTCTGCATCATGGGTGGTCAGACATTAGTCCATTTCTATTTGCAAACCTGATGTATGAGAGGAATATGCAGCATAGTAGTACCTTGCATATGCGTAAGGCTACTAATATAATGCAAGGTGGGAGTTGGAATGAAACCGTGTAAACTCTAGCCCAGAATAGGGCTTTCCTCCTGAGGTAAAAGTGCTTAGGAGACAAAACTGCAACACCTTGGAATGATGTAGTTGCTGCCACTGTTTTCATTGGTGTTTTCAACAACTCAACACAGCTGCATGTTTCAAATGGTAGAAGCTGATATCAATGCTCTGTAACAAAACATCAATAAAACTGCAAGTTAATATTACTAATTGCTAACTCATCTCTCCATAGCATACAGATTAGAGACAGAACCAGCCACAGGAGAACAAAATAACAGTGTCTTTCATGAAAATCAGCATTTTGAAGTGATCATTCAAGAGAATAAGAAAGGTAAGGAAGAACAAAACAAATGCCTTGATAGTGTATGTCTATTGTATAAAATAACTTGAAGAGGGTGTTTCATGAAACCACACTTGCAATGATTATCAAGGGTAAATAGCCACAGCATAGATGAATAATGGCATAAGGACAGGAGGTTGCCAGAACTTCATGTAGTCATGCTGTGTTAGTATTTAAATGAAGCTACAACAAGGCTGTAAAATTTGATGACCTTAATTAGAGAGTGGCAGAAAAGAAGACTGCTGATATAAAAACACTTTTAGCCTTAATTAGCAAAGAAAGTGCAGCTCCTTTAATTGCTCATTAAACTTCTTTTTTTTTTTTTTTGCCCATTTAATTTAATGGTTTATTATTTCTCCTCAGGTCTTCTCCCCTTCTCTTTTTTAACCACAATTCTGTCATTTCAGGATCAGAAAGTGTTTTGAATTGGTGGGTCAGGCTTTAGAAAAACACATTTAATCATTTTCTGTAGGTGCTAGGAATCCAGAGTGTTGTCTGCATAACAACACTGGATCAACAGTGCAGAATTTTGCCGGAATAGTGAATTTGCTTCCTTGCTTTAAACGTGAAGTTAAAAATAAAATATTAGTAAATATAAATAATAAAAATAAACAAGTTTTTAAAACTTGAATTCAAGTAACTTCATGCAATGTATGCAACCTGATTACTTTACAACATTTCAGTGGAATAATAGGAGAACTGCAGTAACCATAAACAAGCGTGACAAATATTATTCTAAATTTCATCCTGAAGACGAGCGCAGGACAAAGTAAACAAACTATTCATGGAAACTATATTTGCTCTTGAAATGCTGCTCCAATAATGTAAACAGAGATAAGAAGTGTTTGTTATTTTTTAAGGTTGATTTTAATTCTCCTTTTAAACACAGCTCTGCGTGGCATAGTGGCTTCTCAGCTAAGTTTGGAAAACAGTCGCAGCAGGCGAGGCGGTGTAGCAGTTGGGACACTTGCTTGAAAGGCTGGGTGTGCAGGGTCTTCTCTCGGCACCACCTGCGGTCATTTCAGACAAGGGAACAGTCCAGCACTCGGGAAAGTGAGGTGATCGCCTCAGCCTCTCGCTGCAGGAGTTGCACTCCCTGTCAGCAGCACCCCTCTGCCCGAGAGGGCGTCGTGGCAGGCTGCCGCCCTGTGGGCTGGGCCGGCGGGGAGCGGGCCGCCCCCTCTCCTCCCTCTCTCCTCTCCTCTCCCCTTCTCTCCTCTCCCCTCGCTTCCCTCAGCGCCGCCCCTGGCAGCGGGGAGGCCGCCTCGTCGCTGCCCGCGCCCAGCCCTGCGCGGGGGGAGCCGCCGGAGCCGACCGCTCTTTGTGGCCGCGGGGCTCGCAGCCGCCGGAGCCGGGTTGTGAGGGGAGCCGAGGCCGGGCCGGCCCCGCAGCCATGGGGCTGCAGCCGCTGGAGTTCAGCGACTGCTACCTGGACAGCCCCTGGTTCAGGGAGCGGGTGCGAGCCCACGAGGCCGAGCTGGAGAAGACCAATAAGTTCATCAAGGAGTTGCTGAAGGATGGCAAAAACCTGATCGCCGCCACCAAAAGTGAGTGGGGAGGGGAGGGCTGGGCTGGGCTGGGCTGGGGGTCGCGCCGTGTCGCCGCTGTCGCCCTGAGGCTGAACAGCGCCTGAGCAGCGGCTCGCTGCTGCTGCTGCCTCGGCTTTCAGGCGGCGAGCAGGGGGCTGCCTGGCTTCTGCTGCCCACCTGCCGGCCCCCTCACAGCCATTTGGGGCCTGGCTGGGGTCTTCGGCGGTGTATGGCCCGAGCTGAGCCGGGAGGGGAAGGCTGGGGGAAGGAGAAGCCCGGTTCAGTCCCAGCGCTGTGTTACCGAGCTGAGCGGCGGAGCGCTGCATCGCCTACAGAAAGCCACACGTAACACGTGCATGTGTTCCTCACCTGCCGAGAAGCTCCTGGAAACACATCTTTGTTAAAATTTTAAGCGTGTTCAGGAATCACAGGAGTTACGCTTTTGCGGTGACAGCGCTAGTTATCAGCGCTGTGGATTTGGCCTTTCAAAATTTGATGGCAATTTTGACTTTTGTACTTGTTGGAAACGTATATTGTGTGTCTGTGTGTAGTATCTATGTCGTGGTTTGGTGATAATTTTTTTTTTTTTTGTCTTGAGTGCCCACATTAATAGACATTCTTGATGTAGTATTGTGCTAGCGTAATTTAACTTAAGATCTAGTAGTATAGTCACCTAAATATCTATTATGATAGTTGATCCTACCAAGTATACAAATGAATCACTAAAGCAGCACTCTGACACCATTCTATAAAGTATTCTGCATCTTTGATATCATGGGAAATTTCTGAAGGCAGAGAACTACAGCTTTCAAGGTACTTCTTTTAAAGCAGGTTGAGAGGGGTTTGGCCACTGGTGTGGGATGTGTAGCTGCCTGGATAGGATGAGAGTCGTAAAAGCAGAGGTAACCCATTTGGTGCAAATAAACGTTCTTTCCTACTTGTGTCAGTTTGAAATACCTGGGTAATAAATAAATAAATAAATAAAAAGGTAAAAAAGGTAGAAAACATCTTATCAAATTTCACTTGTTTGTAACTCTTATTTGTTGGCCAGTTAATGTTCAGTTCTTGCAAATCAAGTGTTTCTTGAGGATGTTCTGTAATCTGTGATTTGTGGTGTTGGTAGAAGTCATCTTAACATGGAATACAACGTACAAAGTGTCTCGAAATTTGAGCAAGAAAAATAGAGGGAAATCGTTCTACTTTGCTTATATTCCTCAGCTCCTTAGACAGCCTTCTGGCAAGTGTCCCAAACTCTGTTTCACACACACAGTTATATACACAGAACTCAATTCAAAAGTCTGGAAGTGGGGAAAGCCCTAATTTCTGTGAGCCTCCTGACTCCAGCAAAATCCTCTGCTGATAATGTTGATTTGGTGTGCAGTGAGTGGTGGACGTAGCTGTGTGTGGTAAGCCTCCTAACGTGTTTCGGTTTTCCACAGTTGTCTCTCCCCTCTAGAGAGCCCTGTTTGACAGGTTTGAAATTGGGTCGTCTTCTGCTGCTGCCGGTGAAGCAGTGCCACTGTTCAACAGATGTTAAAAGCCAAACCGAACCAGAGGAAATGCAAGGAGGAGTTACGACTTGTTAGAACCCTGGTGGTTAGCATGTTGGTCCTCCTTGTGCTTGCAGAAGAAAGCACTGGCATCTAAATAAGTTGAGGAACCAGATTCTTTCACCATCAGGAAACCAAATGGGATTAATGTTTGTTCTGAAAACTGGGCTCAAGAAGTGGTCTAGACTCAGCTATTCATCTCTGTCAAAACCGCATTTTCTACATGAAGACTGGCTTGCCACCATCAAGAGAATGTGATAATTAAACAGGGCATTTCAAGAGCTTAAATGGCTCCATTTTAGCCAACAGTTGAGGATGATTTTATTTTTTTTTTAAAGCTGTTTTAGTAGCTAAAGAATTTATTTCTAGAACTGGGTAAATTACAAGAAGTTTCACCTGTTATAATTGATATGTGAGCATAGTGAATTTCCTGATATGTAGAAAGTACTAGGCCCAATATTCTTAAATTTGTGAGAAATGAACTGACTGTATAGGAAGCGCCTGCATTTCCTTATCTGAGCTGTTTTCAGACTAGTGCTTTCCTTATTTCCCTTGTAAAGCAGTAGCTTACCAGAAATATTGTGAGGATTCTTGAGGTGTGAATAACTTATGCGACTTAATGCATCATGCTTCCTGTCTGACAGAAAATATTGCAAGTGGCTTTGATGCTCCATCCCGTTTGTATCCTCTGTTGTACGGGAGTGTATTTTCCACCTAAAACTAATAAGAATTAAATTTTGTTAGTACCAGACTGTGCTGCTTTCAGAGGAAAAGGAAAATCTTTTGTGTTCTTAATTCGGTGAGCTTCCACCCCTCAGTTACGAGGTACGCTTCAAGTGGATCTTTGCAGTTTTAGGTCTCAGTTGTTTCAAGAATCTGATAGAAAGATAAACAAGACTGACTCAAAGCTGTCTCGTTTCCTGTGTCATGGTTTGAATCACTGAGTTGTCTACTTCAAACTAAATATTGGAAAAATGAATAAACAATAGGTATCTCTTTATTTTCTTATGGCAGTTAAATATGTTTAAAAGGAGTACAGGAAGTTTTTTTCCACTGATCAGTAAGTACAAGTGGTATGCACATACGCCTTTCAAAATAAAAATGCAGTATATCTCAGGGGATTCTAGTTCAGGCAAACAAGTGAAGATCAAAATAGTTTAAAAATAACTTCTGGATGGAGTTAGTAATTCTTCTGTTGAGAGAAATTAAATTTAGAGGTGCCTGATCAAAGAATCCTTATTCTGAAATAAAATAGGAATTTGAGAGGTTTAGTTCAGAGCTCTTAAAATCTGAGATGCAAGTTATTGGAAGGTGCAGAATATACTGGATAACTACTACATACTTGCTTCCTAATTCCTCCCCCTTCAGTGGCCCAAGTCTTGGTCTCTTGACAAGAATGTAAGATTTGAAGATTGTTTTTTTCTGAAGCTGAGACTTTTCCTGTAAATGTGCATCAGGAGCTGTCGCTTTTTATATGGCAGGATTCCACCCTCAGGGTGGAGTAGGAAGAATCCACACAAGGGGTTTTGTGAAGGATGCTTCTGTGTGCCCACAGCTGTTTCCAGTGCGTGCATGCATAGCCTCACACTTCTGGGATTTAGGCTTGTATTAGAGGAGAACTCTGTTTGGGTTCAGCTGCTGCGATTTTGTAACAGGCTGCTGAAGAAGAAAGAGAGAAGCTGGGAAAAAGTTGGGTTCCCAGGAGACTTCAGAGGGATGGTGTCACTATGCTATGTCCATCCAAGGGGAAATCCAGACAAAATTTGGAAGGGAAGGGTGCCCCACATGAGTGCTCTCATCCTTAGCTGAAAAGCATCATACAGCCCTTCATCAAGTCTGCACCATCTACAGCTGCTACCACAAGGGCACTGCAGTATTCAAATACCCCTGTCACTTGTGCTAGCACCCAGAGCAGCTGTTTTCCTCTGCTTGTACCCTGAGAAACTTGCTCTCCATCAGCTGGATGGCCAGCTTTTCACTGGGGCAGGTCTGTCTCTTGTTAGTGTTGCTATGCAGCTGTTTTGGTTGAGAGCCGGATAGCTTCTACCGTACCTTGAGGTTTTGGTTTTGTGAGCTAAGTTTTGTGATGTCTCAGCCATTGTATTTGGTGTGTCAGAGGAGGAAAACACATCCTCACTAGTCTAGTGCTAGTCTCTGCAGGAAACTGTGTGCTCAGATTTCTAGTGACTATTTTTATTGCTGTTACTGTTTTATGCTTAAAGAAATGTTATTCCTTGTACTTTTCCAGACAGAATATAAAGCAAGAACCAGATTTCTTTTGTCTTTTTTGTTGGAATATGAAGAGTTACTGGTAATTGTCACTGAAGAATGCTGGCATGCTCCAGGGAGTATTTCTGCATTCATGAGAAAAAACAGCAAATTCTGTTTCCACTGAGATATTCTTAGTTATTACTAACCGGTCTTTTACAAGCTCACCATCGAGAAGATAAGCAGAGTGGAAATCATGTTGACAATGGGAATAAAGCCATTCCCAGTCCCATCCTTGACCTACTGGAATAGGCTGAGTATTTCTTCTAGCAGAGTTGGCTGATGAGCAATTCCTAATCCAAATCCAGGACCTAATTTGTTGTTGGTGTTGACCAAACACCTGTTTTTGTTTCTGGGCACCTTCTTAGTGTATGGTGTTGGTTGACCTCTCAGATGCTGCACTAGGTGGGTTTTTGGTCTGACCAGAGATGGATGTCATTATAAAACAGTAGTGGCTGTTGTAATCTGTGTAATAACAGAGTGTAGAAGCTGTTCAGATCACCTGAACCACAGTGCTTTTTTTTTCCTAAGCACTAAATGTCTGTTTTTTAAAGCTTTCCTTAGCATAATCCGCATTTATGAACCCACTTAGCTGACTGTATAATTTGTGCCAGCTCTGGAAGTCTTAGGAATTTTCTGCAACAATAATGTTGTTCTTTTGGCACTTAAGTGCATGTCAAAGAAGTAAAGTAAAACAGTTAGTAGGGGCCTCATTAATAACTTCTGTTGGAGAAATGGGCATTCACTGAAGATTTAGAAAGAATCCAAAGACAGAGTAAAACCTAATGTCATTCCTAGTCAAAAAGGGGGAAGAGTGGGGAGCCTTAGCTGAGTTTGTGTGCAAACTTTACTAAATTAGCAGTATTAGCTAGGCCTCCATCTTTGCCTCATTTCCCCTGAATTCAGTGGGAGCTATGTATTAGTATATCTTCACACTTAGTGTTTTAGAGAGCTGTTTCAGTTTTCAATTGCAAAAATGACCTTTATTTCTGTTATAAGGCACGTTGTAGATGTGATAACAGTAAGCAAATAAGTGCTCTTATATGAACAGTCTGAGATACAAGTTTGAAAAACACTCTGTTAGGGCAAAGTGAGATAAAAATTTCTGCTAGGGTAGTGTTAGGCTACCGAGCAGTGTGTGTGTGTATATATATATATGTGTATATATATATATATATATATATATACATATATATATATATATATATTTAATATACTATTCAAACAAAGACCTTCCTGCTGGAATTCAGCTCAATAGTGTCATCATTGGAAGACTAAGGCAAATGGATGCTTTGGGGCCCATCTGATGCAGCTTTCCCTTCAGAAAGAACTGCTTACATGTATAATAGCAGAATGTTGTTTTTCCCTTCCCTCCGAGGTGATTGCCAGTGTTAGGCCTAATTAGCTAAGACACTGCCTTTTTTCCCTGCTTGTAGATAAAGCTGTTTCTGTGTTAGGATCAGGGAAGTACTTTCTTTTAAGAAGATACTCTGTAGAACATTACATTTAGCTCCACCCAAAGTAAAGCATTCATTACTGTGTCAGTAGCTATAAAAAGTGTCAAGCTCATTCTGTGGAGGATGCCAGTTTGTCATCTTGAATCATGTCTTTTCAGCTTGGATTACTAACTAGCTCCATTACCTTCTTTGTCCTGCAGATGTTCCACTGTTTTTTTCCTGTATTCAAAGTCGAGCATTGTGCTGGTGAACTAGAACGTGTGATTTCATAAAAATACATGAGTTTACATGAGTTTTATCAGTGATAAGAGATGCAACAGGTTCTTGACTGGAGCGATTCTGTCTCCTGAAAAATTTGTGGAAATGGTAGTTTTTAGTTTAGATAAACTGTGTAGGTAGTTATTGAAGGAGACTGGTGTTTAGTGTCTTTTCAGGACAAAAACAAACAAACAAAACCAAATAGAGCAGTTTGTAATCTTTAGAAAAGTCATCTCATAGTTCATGTTCCAATTCTTTCCCTGCTTTATTTTTTTTTCATTTTTAATGACAAGCCTCTTGGAAATGTATTAAATCGTATGGAATTTGAATCCATCATCTGGAATAGGCTGGAATTTGCTCTACAGTCTAAAGTGACAACACCTGCTTGCAATTAAAGAAAGAAATAGATTGGCTGCTAAGGCTGTGCACTTGCTAAGGCTGCAGGTGTACTGAAAACGATCATATTCCTGAAATGATCATATATTTGTCAGCTCCGTAATGCAAATATGCTGTAAATTTTGATAAGCAGAAGTTAACGGTGCTGAAAATAGTTCTCAAGTGAGTCTAAAATCAACTTTGTAGTCCGTAGTGAGGCAGACCTTTTTTCTGATTTGGGATATGTACTGATTTCTTACAAGGAGGCAGGGAGGGGAGCTGGCCTGCTGCAGAGTGCTCTATTTGTGCCACCTGCAGCAGTGGGAGGAGTGTGCAGGCCAGGTGCTGCGCCCTGGCTTCCAAGAGGAGCACTTGGAAACGTGTTTTGCAATGGCATGGAAGAGCTGCATCCCAGTACTTCTCTCCTCCTACCTCCCCAGCTGTTTTTTAACATTGCATATTTATATATGGAGTTTGCTTGGTGCTTTGTTTTACACCACCAGCTTCGATCACTACTGCTGCATTTTACTTGCTAGCTTAAAAAATAGAGGCTTGGCTGTCCAAGGGAGGTAGTCAACAGCATGTGGACCTTGGCAATACCCTTAATGTTTTGATGTGGAGGGTTGTGGCTTCTCAGGGGAGTGTTTGTGACTTGTTGATGTTTGCTGGGATTCCCCTTTAGGTCTGAGGTTTAAAGACACTCTAATGCCACTTCTCTGAGCTTCCAGACGAAACTTGCTGTTGTTGTTATAGAGATGCTGTGACACATTGGTGTTCTGATTTGTCTTTTAAAAGTCTTTATGCTTTAGATGTGGAGAATTAAGATCCTTTGAGCAGTTGAATGCCTTTCTGGAGTACCTGGCGATTGTAAAAATATATGATCAGATGGGCTTGGGCACATTATTAGCAGAATAGTTGAAGCAATGACTGTTCAGAGACTTCAACATCTGTCAGTTTTAGTAGGTGCCCAAAATCTATCTTATTGCTGAGCTAAATCCATCTTCTTTGGCAAAAACAACCATGGTAGGCACAGGAGCTGCATCCCAGCTGCTCTCTTGAAGGCTGTGCTCTGGGACAGGACTGTGGTGGAAGAGGCAGGGGCTGCAGTTTAAACACCCCACGCTGTGTGCCTGGGCTGCAGATGTGCACCTGGTATTCAGAGTGCACACACAAGTACCTCACTGGGAAAGGGGACGTTGTGTCTGGGATGGATACCTTATGGGAGAGCTGTGGTTAGGTTTATGCTATTCTCAAATTATTATTATTTTTTTGTACAGGTGTTTTGGGCAATTTCTGGCAGGCAAGCTGAATGTTATGTAGTTGTTTTACCATTCCTACGTGCATCTGTGGGCTGATGCTTTTTGTGCGGATGTCTTCTACTCCCTCTGTTCTGTTTTCGTTTCCTCCCCTGGCTGTTCTTTTCCCTCCCATATGTTTGCTCATCTTTCAAGATAAAAATTGAGAGAAGATAACGCAGGTGCTTAGAAGCAACGTGGCAGTAACAGGCCAAGGCAGATTAAGAAGTTCCTCAATCTGGGGATGTCCTCTGTGGGAAAGAGGCAGTAGTGGGGAAGAGTAATCTGCAGAGATGGAAAATCATAGTCTTATTAAACTGGTGTTGGTTTTACTACTGTCCACACCTTTGAATAAATGTCGTGTTGCTGCTTGTTTTTGCCTCTTTCGCTTAGAGGAGGGGCAGGTGGGAGTTATCAGGTAGGTCAAGAGAGAAGAATTTGACCCTCCCAGCAGATCTGGTTATTAGTTTACCTTAATTCTTTGTAGCTTTTGTATATCCACTTGCTGCTTGGGACTCTGTGTCCTTGAGGAGGAAAAAAATGTCTTGTTTAATTTGGCAAGGAAAATTGAGTAACCAGGACAAAACTGAGCAAGACGGTGTGTTAGAGCTGAGCCTTGGAGGAAGCTGTAGAATGTGCAGTGTCCAGGAGTACATCCCCAGTAAGTCTGTTGCTGGTAAGTGCATTTTTTTAGCATTGAAATTTGCACCTGTCCCCATTAACCTGATGAACTGAGGGCTTAGAACTGGTGAGTGTATGAAGAGATTGAAGCTTGTAATGTTTCAACTTAAAAACCAAAACAAAACACCACCATCACCAAGAAAATACTGGACTGTAATATATCAAATCTCAAAAGGTGGATTCTCTTCCCAAGCAGAGGGAGCACACCTTACTTTTGTTTGTTGTAACCTGTGACTTTTGCCAGTCCTTAGAAAAAGTTGCATGCTTTAAAAAAATATACTTTTTTTTTGTTCCAACATGCCTATATTCAAGTGTTATTAATATTTTCAGAGTTGATAAGGAAATTGGTAATAGATTTAAAAGAAAATAATTGCTTAGATTTTTTTTTTTAAAGCACCAGCTTGCAGAACAGGTGAAAGGAGCAGGTTGCCGGGTCACTGAGGACTCGAAGTAAAACTTTTTGAAATTTAATTTTGGCAGTAAGTCAGCGTTCTTAGAAATCTGTCATGTGACTAAGTTTGTAGCTTATGTGGATTAACA
Source organism: Netta rufina (assembly GCF_964035555.1). NCBI lineage: Eukaryota > Metazoa > Chordata > Aves > Anseriformes > Anatidae > Netta > Netta rufina. The sequence goes on along the minus strand of NC_140127.1, from coordinate 34,478,832 downwards.
AACCAAACACTGTAGTTTCAGCCTTTGAAACACACTGGTGCTTTGAGAACAAAACTGTATAATTTGCATTGTCAACGCTGTTTTCCTGTTAAAATATCAGGTTGTGTGCTGTCTCTGTAGAAAAGGCCTGCTCTAATTGACAAGCTGAATAACTTTTTCTAAAGCTTTGTCAGTTCAACTCATTTTTTGTCTGCAAACCTTTCAGGAACAAAGCTATTTTCCAGTCTGCTTTTAAATGTTCTTGTTGTGTGGCAATATTCCTGTACTGTTACTGTGCCTCACTTCTTTTTTTAATCCTACTTTTATACTTTTAGCAGTTTTAAATTTCTGTTGTGCCTCTTGACTGGCTGTTGTAGTGTTCCAGCAAATCCATCCCTTTTGGCAAAAGACATAAAACTACCTAGATATATTGCATCCTTAGTAACTTCTTTTACTTCTAATAATGGAAGTAAAAGAATCTGATGCTTAAAAAGAACCTGCAAACACTCTCCTGTCCCGTGGCCGCAACTAGTTACAAAACATTTCTGTGTGTCTGCCAACACCTTTCGTGTTCTTCCCGTGAGATTCTGCAGGGCTGCACCTGAGGGGGAAGGCAGTGCTCCGTAAGGGGCAGCATGAAAATTTCTTTTGGGCACCTGTTTCCTTCCCCTTGCATAAGTTGTTAGCTATGTTTTATAGAGGTATGGGGCAAAGCTCGAGAAATTCAGCTCAAGTTTTAATGTAGTTGCTGAAATGAACTAAGGAAATGCCTGGGTGACATCTTTGCATCTCATGTGTGGGAATGTTGTCCTCTCTTCAGGTGAACTTTCCTTTGCTTCAGGTAAAGCTGAAGGAGACATGAACCTAGATATGCCAGGATACCATGATTTCAGATGAGCTGAAATGCTTTGTCTGGCTTGAAAAGGCTCATCCATCCATTGCAAAGCCCAAGTGCTTGAGGGCTGGCAGCTGTATTTCTGGGCAGTGCTCGGGGAGTGTATCCTGCTCTGAGCATATTCTTCACTACTGGAAATGCCCTCGCAGAGGGATGAGATCTAGTGGCTAGCAGCTCGGAAGATCCCTGAGAAGTTGTGTCCGTATCTGGTCTAGCAATCATGACAGTTAACCTAGTGGACAATAAATTTTAGCAAGTGTATTTAAGAAGCAGAACTCCTCTAAAGCACTCTTCTAGATGAAACTGTTAGTTTGAAAATGTAGCTTTGAGACTCAACAGAAACGCTTCTTTGTGTTCATTTATCTCAATTTTATTTCTCTTCCTGCCTCCATTAACTGCTTTCATGTCCGTAATTGGAATGTGTCTTTGCTAGGAATTTCTCTTTAGTTACACCAAAGTATTAAGTGTTTGTTGTAACAGGATCTGTATTGTATATAGGGCTCTTTCTTTATCTCTGCTGAATGTTTTTTCTTTTCATAGTGCTGACCAGGTAGTAGGCAGGAAACAAGTGAGTTGAATGAATGAAATAGTAGCATGTTTCCATCCCTTCACACCATGCTGCTTCTTTTATCACCCAGCACTGTTGAGGCTTTTCATATACTTGGATATTTTTTTGGTATGGACAAAAGAGCAATCTGTAGCTAGACTTTGGGAGCAATCTAGGCAAACTCTCCATCTTTTTTTCTTTCTGTCCATTGCTCTTTAAGCTATTGCCTCAGATTTGGGCACGTTTATCTGTAAAATACTTCACAAATTTTGAAATGCTATAGGGCAGTGTTGCGTATCAGTCCCTTTTGCATTTTATGTAAGACTGCACCCGCTGCTTTTTTTCTGTAGTCATTTGCATTGAGTGGTAGTTACAAACTTTTTTACATCCTCTACAAGGTAAATTAGCTTAAAATAGTATCTGATAGGAGAGCGTGCAGCATTCTCCTACAGTAATGTTTTAGACATCTCAGTATGGAGGGCATGGCAGTATTAACTCAGAAGGCAGCTGTTCTGCCCTTGTAGTGCAGATCATTGAAGTGGGAATTTAAGTCAGTGGTTTGACATCTCTAAGGTTTATAGCATATAGGCAGTCATGTTTTCATAGGAAGTATTCATTTGTGAAGAAGAATTTGGAATGGCAGTCTTGTTACTGTGCTCTCTGGACAAAATGAAATCCTGTTCAGATTTGAAGTGTTGCTGGAAAACTTGCTTCCTTGAGAACTTATACTTTTTTTTTTTTTTTTCTTTTGTACTTCTTTACATTGAAGTGTTTACCAGAAAGATGGCTCTGATACCTTCTTGAAAATTATGTTGGCATTATTGCTACCAATGCATTTTAAAACAAAATCAGAAACTAGAGGTCGTTTAAGAAAAGTAGCAGTTTTGTTTCGAGTGGAGCAAGTAACAGGACTGCACTAGTAACTGATCCCTTAGCTGCTTCTTTCCCCCCAACTCCTGTCTGTTACAGAGAAAATTGACAGATTTGTAAGAAACATGTAACAAACGAAGCCCCTCCTGACACATAGTGAAACAAATAAAAGCCCTCTGATGCTCCAAAAGCACCAAACATATCCCAAACATTACTGTTAACATTTGTTTCAATTTCTGTCCTTATATAAATAAAGCTTTCTTTATATGCTTTTTTGGTTCTGTTCTGTTGTAACAGCTATAACTTTCTTGTGTTTAGGAAGTCCAAGGCTCACAAAAGGGATCAGATGCTTTTGATGTCTCAGATTTGGAAGTAAATCTTTTTGAGGAGAGCTATATTTACACTTGTCTTGAGTAGGGATGCCATTCTTCAGCAGCAGCTTTTTTTTTTTTTTTTTTTTTTTTCGCTGCCCTCTCCTGCTGTTTTTCTTTCAAATATGGAAAATTGCAGTATTTTAATAGTGGTCAGGAGCTGATCTCACATTTCATGAGAACATTACTGAATGGCCATGTTGGAACATTGCTTCCTGGACGCTATTATTAGTGTAGGAGCTGAGAGAGATGTGAGCAGCTGCCGAGTTTCAGTCTGGGTGCCTGGATGGGTGGCTCGGGGTGGCATTCCCCGAGTGACGAGCAGAGGCACTGAGGGAAGCCGGGAAGCAATGTTACTTGGAAAATACCTTGTAGCTGCTCTGCAGCTTGTGATTCTCCCTTTTTCTCTCTTCCTTCTGTGTGGTCTTAGATGGGTCATTTCTTAGACCTTGTCATTGCTTGTCAGTTTGCTGCCTCTCGCACCTTGTTTCACGTCTACCTGGCTTTTCTGGTGAAAATTTGTAGAGCAAATATATGTGAATGTTCAGATAATAGGGAAGAGAAGGATAGGTTCAACAGCGTGTTTTTTCACACAGGTTAGCATGGAGCCATGCTCAGGGTTCCTAAGAGTTTGTGTTAGAGCTGCTAGAACAGAATAAAGGCTGAACCAGTTTCTCTGAAGCCCTTGCTAAGCTTTGGAAGAGGTGCTTGTGGGTTTGTTTGTTTTTTTTTTTAATATTTTTTCTTTTGCTTCCATGCATCTGCCACTGCTCTTTCCTACTCTGTAATTTACTCTCTCATAGAGAGCAGGAACAGAATGAATGTGGTCTGCTAATGCTACACAGGTCAGAGAGATGCCAGCTAGCAGGTTAATGATGAAACCTGTAGGAATGTTGTTCCTAGGCTTTTCTTCTTCTTTTCCCAGAGTAAACTGCCTTCTCTCCTAGTTGCATCCCTCCCTCACAAAACATCCAGGGTTGCCACTGTCAGTTGAGTTATTACCCACAGGGGAATAATTAGCAGGGAAAAACAGAGCTTTTGGAGCTCTGAACAATACCAGATGGAATACACTGATGTCAATAAGTTGTAATGTCAGAGGGCTGCCCATCGGTCCTGTACTTGGGAGGAGTGTGGCGGCTTTTCTCGCTTGTCTTTCTGAAGTTACTTGCTTAGTCACAGTTGCTTCCCCTCCGGAGAGGGACCCACTATAATGCTCTCTAGTGCAGTTTTCTTCAGCCTTTTTAAGTTGAAGGATTGTGTAACCTTTTCCAGAGAAACAAAATCCGTGCTGTTTTGGAGAATGTTGCCATGTCACGTGGTAGCTCTCATTTATTGACTGCTATTGAGTGAATTTCATTATTTTGTTTCCCTTCCATGTTCTTTGCTTAAACCTGTTGGTTTTGTGTTCTGTCAGTCACTTCACAAATTGTCTTTTGATGCTTTCTGGACTACTGTTCCTTTCTCCATCAAAGCCCACAGGGATGCTTTCCTGGTACTTGCAGTATAGGAAGTTGAAAATTCCTTGTTGTCAATAAAGAGCTCGTTTTTTTTTTTTTTTTTTTTTTTTTTTTTGCTTGTTTCCTTAACTTATAATGTCATTTGTCTGTGTTGTAGTGTTTTTGATCTTTTAGATTCCAGGAGGATATAAAGTTATTGCAAGTGGATAGTTAATATGATGGGGAGAATTGAGAGTTGTTGCTCTTATGTATGCACATACTGTTAGTGATTAAGGTTTTTCCCTTCTATATGAACTCCTGACTTGTCCTGTAATCATGCATTGACCAGCTTGGTCTGATCGGGGGTTCCTGACAGCAAGAATGTTCTTAGGGAAGCTGCTAGAAAAAAAACAGCAGACAGCTGTGTGCAGGAAATGGCAGCAGGAGCACTGAAGGTAAGCTTGCTTGCTTAAGATCAGCCCAGTCCCAACCCATTTTAAGTTCTTGGTAATGATTTCCACTGTTCTATTGGTGGCATTGTTTCTTCTGTCATGTAAAGCATGTGCAATTTAAAATGAGTGGGAGAGGAGTTCTCAACAAACAAACAAAACTCTTCACCTCTGTAGCACTTTGAAGTGCGTAAAGCATTTCAGATGCTGGGCTTTCAGCATCCTGCCAAGTAGGTTGGGCTGCTCAGTCTGTTTACAGACGAGTGAGGTGAGAGACCAACTGATTAGATAAGGCTGCACACCGAGTCTTTATTGGAGTTAGCAATTAGGAGGCCCTGACGTTTACCCTTCTAAGCAGTGCTTGGTAAGGCAGATTGCAGGCACTGTGGTTGTATTGTGAATCGTGTGGCAAGTTCAGAGCACCATTCAGTTCGCTCAGTGGTGATCAGAACTGTTTTGCACTTGTAGATGTGAGGAAGGCATGTTGAATTGTACATCTTGGGTTTTTGTATGCCACCGTGTTAAATGTTCCTTCAAGGTAATGATCACATCTGCCTGATTCTTTGTGCTTGCTGGAATAGCAAGAAATTGCAATAGCAAACCTGGGATCGTGCTTCCCTTGGTGGCTCAGTCAGTCAGCAACGTGTGTGCTTGTGCTGGCTTGAAATCTATCCCCAAACCCACCAGTCAATTCCAGAACTAACTCCAGACAGGTGTTAATTTACAGACTCTGTAGGAGCCTTAGTACATTGATTTTGGCTTATCCCAACCTCTCCTTGCATCTGGCAGTCCTTTCTGTCCAAAGCCTTTGGTGTCCTGCCCTGCACACATGCTGGCTGCGCTCCCCTGGGTTAGACCTGCCTCCTGTTCCTCTGTGACAGAGGCAGGCAGGCATAGCCAGCTGCACCCTTCTAAGTCCAGTGCCGGTTTTGGCTCTTTTCTCTTTTTCCTACCTCAGTAATCCCACCAACTCAGGCTCTGTCCTAGCACGTAGTTAATACTGAGATGAGTCCTAAATTTAGCCCTGTGTTGTTCCTTCTGGAGCCGTCCTTAATCCTAATTTGGTGACTGCAACCTCTGGCAGATAGAAGCCAAGAAAGGAAATATTCCCTGCCGATGCTAACGTCTCTCAACATTTGGCAAACCTTCTCTGAAGCCAGCGAGTACTTCTGCTGGCTGCTACCCAGGCCTAAAAGTAATTGACTGAATTTTTGGATTTGTCTCTTTCTGTGTCTTGACACTGGTAACTAATAACAAAAATTATCTGGAAACCCTGTGAGTAAATCCTAATTTGTCTTGTTTTAACATGAAACAGGTGGGTCCCATTGAACTGAAATCTAAGTCTTAGTCCCTGTCATTTTATGTGGCTTAATTATGGACAAGTGTCTTAAATTTGAGTAGACTGAATCTTAGTAAACCAAGAGTGAAGATGATGAATTATATGCAAAGCCCATACGGTTTATGCTTGTGCCAATGGGAAAGATGATGACAAAATGAGAGTCAGAAGGGGCTTGGGGGATTTCATGGCCAACAGTCAGCAAGCCAGCTGCGTTGTAAGCTCCCAATAGGCACGTTGCTTTCAGTTCTTAAGTAAATTGGTATTAGTAATATCAACTTCTCCTTATAAAGAATTTTTAAAATCTGTATTACTAATAAGGAGAAGATGGTTCTGCTCTGAGCTGACCTCAGACCAGGAACTGTTTATGCAGAGATTCCCATTTGCAGATGCCTGCTTTGGAATTTGGCCTCTGAAATGAGATAGATAAGGTTAGTAGAGAACATACTAACTAAAAAAACACATTCCCTAGTTATCTAAGAAATAAAACACCTGAATGCTTTTTCTTTCCTTTTCTGTGTCCGTACAGCCAGTGTTATGTGGATAACTTCTAATTTGTTGTGATTGCACTTTGTTTAAAGTTTTAAATACCGAAGGACTAAATAATGATTTTATGTATCTTTCACTGAGAGAAATTCAGTTCCGTGGAGCAAACTCTAATTACAGTCTGGTAAACGATCAGGGAATCAACATCTATTTTCTGTTGTCAGTTCTGTATAATCTATGCAACTCTGAACATTGTTCAGAGCCTTACTGTGTTCCAAGTTCCCAGGCTGGCCTTTGGTATGTTTTTACCCGGTTTGGTATAGGTTGCTGTGATGTAGAAGCAAGAGAGATCAGCATGCAATGCTGAAGTTTGCATAAGTTAATGACTAATGATCATTAGGACAAGTTGTGCTTAAAGGCTTAAATATGCCTCCAAAGAAATCAAGATGAGTAAAGAAACTCATGTGAGATATACTGAGGGTCTACATTTACCTAGAAACATTTGTGTTTTGAGTCTAGCATGTGCTGGGCACAAAACTGTGGCAGGAGAAGGTAGAAAACCACTGCTGGCACTTCCAGAGAAAAAGCTAAAGATGCTTTGAAGCACCATGTGTGGGGTTGGATTCATTTCTCCCTGCCAGTGCAAACTCCCCTGTCCCCACTGGATAGCCTTCATCTTCTGTAAGGGCCAGAACCTGCCCATGGTTGAAGGTTTCAGTTCAAGGTGGCAGACACTGGATCTCCCTTCTCCTCCTCTGCCTTGTTTCATCCTCTTCCCTTGCCTTCCAGGACTTTGGTCCGTCATTTAGCGACGTATAGTTAGCATTTTGGGTGTGAGGGCAGTTGGTGTGCTTAGATGACTTTGATGCTGTATACATTTGAGTTTTAGTATTTCCGCACTACTGGTATGTCAGCTGTTATTAGCACAGCCCTCCCAAATTGGTTGTGCTGTTAAACCACGGCTGCAGGGCTGTATGTCACCGACGATCCCAGAGCCGTGCTTCTCGCTGTTTGTTCGGTGTCCTAGGAGAATGTTTGCTTTGCCTGCCTGCTCTGCGTCTTCCAGATGTAGCTGTCATTTCCACTTAAACAATTAGTTTTATAATCTCTCCTTCCTGTGCACTGAAGCAAAGGAGTTGAAACATAAATTACAGCAGTACTTTAACTTGAAGGTCTCCTGGAAAAGTGGACATTGTGCTTTCCTGCCTTCCCTATATGAAGCTGCAGCATGTCATGTATTTGCTGTACAGGACTCTTGCTTGGTCAGGCATGCTAATGTGCTTCCCTTTGAATCATTTTTCTTGTACTCTTAATTTAGACTCTGATGCTTGAAACACTGCCTGAATGCTTTGGATGGGTATTTTGGCCTGAAAAGTGTGGTAATATGAGTAATGTTGATGTTGTGTTTCTACAAGCTCCCACTGGTACTTGTATATGTGCTTATGTATTGTATCCTCGTATCTGTGTGCTGCTCATCAGTGACAAGAAATAGGGGGAGGAAAAATTTACTCATCAGAAGAACTTCTAATTTGATCGACACACCCTTGATACGCAGCCCTTTGCTAAGGAGGGTTATTAACTGAGTTGCAAGATTTGAAGTCAGAGGCAGCACAGCCTGAAGCACTCTTTGTCAAGCTAAGGTGGAAACCTTCACTATTAGTACAAGTGGAAATGGTGTCATTTCTGATGCTGTAGCTGTTGTCATTGACAAAGAGGCTCTCATACATGTGCGAGAAATACAGCCTGTTGTGTTTACAACCACATCGTACGCTGGATTCCTGACAGTTCTCTTAGTGGCTTGCTAGCCAGTGAGTATGTGATTTATGGAGGGAAAGCTGTCAGCAAAACTACAACTCTCAACTGAGCTGGGCGAGATTTGTTACACACCGTGTCCTCCACGTTTTTTGGATAATGTGAAAGACCCTGTCAAGTAGTCTCTGGTAATTAGTTTGACACGGCTAATACCTGAAATATGTGCAGGACAGTCACGTGGCCGAATCATGGACTGTCAGCAGTGAACGTGTTTGTGTTGAGTCGGCTAGATTGTTTTAGGGAAAGGGGCACTGCGTAATGAACGCCTAGAAAAGCTTTGTAGGTACTTGGACTACTCTGTGCTGAAATAAGAGGTTATAGTTTTTCTATGCCAAATGGCTATTTATATATTTAACTGTAGTCTAAGAGTGTTTCTCATGTGAAAATGAGAGATCGCGGTATTTGGCAGTGTCTGTGCATCCAACAGGCAGGCTGCTTTTGAGCATCTGAAGGTCTCAGTGCCTATATCCTCAGTCCTTACCAGTGCTGAGGAAGCTCAGGCACAGCAACACTGACCTGTTTCTTTATTTTATCAGTGACCTCCAGTGGTTCCCCCCTCCTCTTTTTTAAAAGATTATAATGTTAGATTAAGTAACACATAGGTGCAGTATTTTAGGTGCTGCTGCTGTTGCTTTCTTTAATGGCAAGGAAAGCAGTTTAGGAAGAGAAAACAACGGAAGTGTAAGTGCAGAAATATTCATGTATTTGACAGCTGAAGCTGCAGACATCATGACCAAAATAATTTCCTGTCCCAGGAGTTTTGTCGTACCCTGAGACTTTGTTTTTTTGCAGAAGAAATATAAGATGTGTGTAAATGTTGGCTTTTAAGTTTAAGAAAAAGCACAAAGAATTACTTTCTGTTCCCTTATTACCTTCACGTGTCATGCACATGAACACTTTCTGATGTATATTTTTGTTTTCCACTATACTTGCAAGTAAATAAAAGAGAGCTGCTTTAAAGCAATTCAAGTGGTAATTATTCATGTTATAAACGAATGTCAAAGAGATCTTGGGAAGATAAGTATATGGTGCAATTTGGAGAAAAGAGTCTTTCTCCTCTCCTTTTAGAAGGTCTTTGCATGGTATGTGTGTTGGTTTCTAGGTTCAAGATTTCCTTTATTTTAATTTCCCACTAACAGAGGAAAAGCCTTTGTGCATTGTTGCAAGAAAAAGGATAAATGAATATAGCCAGAAATAGTTGTGGTTGCTTCCAGGCTAGCCATTTTCTCAACTGACTATATTCCTTTTTCCTCCACTTTATAATTTGTTTGGCTGTGGCTTCTTTTCTTTTCCAGCTCAAAACAAAAAGTTTACAATTCAAGCAAAGAGGGGATAAGGAACCATCTTTGGCATTTTTCTGAATTACACAGTCCTGCAGGTAGCAGGAGTCACACAAACTGAGCAAAACAACTTTGCTTGCTAATGTTTTGCTTGGAGCTACGGAGTGGATTATGAAATTACTGCAGTCAAGTAGAACTTCAAATATGGAAAACGCAAATAAGAAAAAAAGTGAGCTTGTGATTTGTGTTGCATGCAGCAGCATTTTTTTTCTTTGAAAGCACAAAGAATGCCAAAACGAAAGCTAGATTTGCAGCTGTCTAAAGCAACTTCCAACTGTTAACCTGGCACTCACACACTGTTCTTTATTGTACAAATCTGGCTGCTCGATTGCTTCGGTGCAGCGCTGTGAGGTTCCCTCGGTCCAGCTGATAGTAGGTTAGTTGAGCTTCGCTGGAAAAAGTGTTAAAAATGATTTATTGAGTCATCAGGCCCCATCACTGTTTCAAATAAATAGAAGATAAATTGGAACAAATGTTTGCATCTTATTCCATTTGTTCCGTTTGGCTGTGTCATGGCATATTATTTAAGCTGCATCACAGTAACTGGTGCTGTGATTATTTTCCCTGGTGTACTGTTAGCTCTTTGGGTTTTTCCTTTTGTCTTTTTTGTTTCCCTCTAATTTCTTTGGTAGTTTGACTCTTCATTTCCTTTTTGTTCCTCCAAGTATAAAACACATTTCTGAGGGAAAGGCAGTTTCTCATTAGTATGTAAGTAGTAAGTACTGATACGAAGAAGTGATCCTCATGAGACCTAGTGGTAAAAAATTGTTAGAACATTATTTCTAGAAGCATCAAGCCCCTTCTTTCCTGAAGGTTGCTTGCCAAATATCCTGGAAAGTGCTATGATGCCATCTGGTTTTGCCAGTTAATATCTAATCTGTGCGTGATGAAGAGGGTGAGCAGAATGGATAGGGAAGCATGTTGCCTGATGTCTAGTGATATTTCCCTCCCCCCAGTTAGTTGAATCATATCAGTGCTGTAAAAGGCAATAACCAGCATTTGTAGAAGTTCCATATGTAGTTTGCTGTCAAAGTGGATACAGTGTACCAGTGACACAGGATGGTATACCAGAATAGAAACTTTGATGACAGCTTCTTTTTCTACTTAAAGGCTAATTCTTAGAAAACTCTAGAGGAACTTGAAAGTGCAGCTCTGATCAAGTTAAACTGCTTCCAGCTTTCATTACTAAAATGGTTCCCTTTTAATGCTAGCTTTTACAAGTTCTTCGTAAATACTGACTTGTTCATCTTGCATATTTGCACAGTGTCGATGTTACTTGATGGGCCTGCCTTCACAGCATGATGGAGAACTTGGCAGCTGGAGGATTAAACATCTGGTTTAATCTGGTTAGTTGCTTGTGCTCTAGGTCAGATAAATCTGGTGATCTGGATAATAAATAATTCCCCAAACTGTCTCCAGTTACCATGCAATAGACCTTAACTATAAACTGCAACATAGCTCATTTTTAACACGTGATGGTCAAGTTTTACCATTATCCATTTTTCTTCTGTTGAACTATTGAAAAGAACAATCTAAGAAAAATCTGGAAGGAAAAATGTCAGTGTGAAAGATGGCTGGGAAACAAAATGAAATTATACACTAAGACACTCACATTAATATAAGATTATATTACGTTTGGCTCATCTGACATTTAAAATGAGTGAAAAGATGAGTAGTGATGAGGGTACTAATTCTTTTATATATAGTTGAAATTGCTGCTGCTTTAACCTTGCTGTTCTGAGTCATCGTGGTTAAGATTTATAGTGGCTATCTATTTCTTATAATGGAGCATCTGATTAAGTACTTGTTATAGCTCTCCCGCCAGGTTACATTTGGGATTATGCCAGTGCCTGTAGACTGATTTGCCTGCAGTAATAGATTCCCTCAGTCCTGGAAGTGCTATTTTTTTAATATAGATTATTTTCACAGATTTAGTTGTGTTTTTGTCATTTTCTTGAAGAATAACTCATGGCCTACTTAAAACATAAGCAACCTAAGTTGTACCCCTTGTTTTAAGAAATGGGTGTGTAGGAATGTGAGTATACTCCAGTGAAACAGGTGTACACTGCTTCATTATCAGTTTGTCTGTAACAAAAGAGATGAGAGTGAGAATTAGCTAACTGAATTGCTGTGTGCTGTTCAGTAATAATTCTACCCTGCTGATACCCAAGGCTGAGGTACCTTCCCCTGTAATGGCTGGTGGTCAGGGGCACAGCGTTTGACCTTGTCGAAGTCTGTACCTGGGCTGGAAGGTAAAACAGTTTCCAGTCCTATTCTGCATGAGTCCAGCTTTCCTAATTCAACATATTCAACGTAATTCATTTCTCCTTTTAAGCACAATTTATGCCACCGTACTCAAAGGCTGGTAGAAATACAGTTGATCTAGTTTTTCTTAAAATTTCTCAGATCGTTGCCTTAGCATGAAATTATTGCTCCCTGCTCCTTCAAAGTTCCCGTGTAGCCACAACAGCTTTAGGCGTGGGACGCTCAGGCTGTGGGAGGCAGCTGGAAGCCGGACAGGCAGCTTGCAGCAGGTGGATCCCGACAGACCCTTGCCACATACAGTGTTCAGGTACCTTCTAGATTTGGGAAAAATGTATGGCCCAGCCCTGTGGCAGGGCTGTATCCCACTAGGGAGGCTCAGCCACACGGTGTGTGCACAGGACACTGACACACGTGGCTTTTTGCCAGCTTCTGAGCAACTGTAAATGACGCCATGGGCATCCCTCCTCTCTGTATGTCTTGCTGTGGCTTCAAGACTTATCTTTAATCAACAGCTGGTTAAACTTGCTTTGTATTTGAATCCAGTTTTTCTTGCAGTACTGCTGCATGGCTTGCTTTTGTGGCTTGTAAAAGAATGCACGCGATGAGTTGCTTCCTCTTCAGGCACTGAGTTTCCTCAACCATCTTTTTCCCATGACTGCAGAATCTGCATGAGCCCAGCGATGGCTGTTCACGTACCGGTCCTGTGTTTAGCTGTGGAATTGCACTTATGCATGGGGGAAGTAGTGGAAACAAAGGTAGTGCTGCACGTTGCTCAGTCACTTCTGGTGCTTCAGTTGAACGTGCTATTGTGCCTAATTTACCAACTCACTGTTTCTTCTATGCAGATTTCCTTGGAAAATAAATGCTGTTGGTGCCACACACCGGAGTGCTTTGTCACACTCAAAATAGCGTCTCAGTTCTGTCAGTGTTTTTAAAAGATCTATTTTCTTTTTGAAATCTATTTGCACTCATCTCTGAATGTTATTGGTGGGGATGGAAGTATTGGATAAAAAGACTTTATAGATGCTCTCTGAAATACTCTATCTAGGCACTTACCAAAAAGCAGGTTTTTTGCATTTATTCCAGCTCTATATCCTTTGAAAAGTGAACTCTGTTTCAAACAACTTTTTTTTTTCTTTTTTTTTTTTTTTTTCTCCAGTGTGCGCTATCTTGTTTTCTTTGATCTGCCTTTGCAAATACTTGGTGAACCTGGTCAGGGAGGTTTTCTTCTTGTGTGTATGTAGGCCTTTCTGTGGCTCAGGTACTTTACAGTTATGTGCGTAGGGGTTATCGTCATGAGTTTGCACTTTGCTCTGGCTTTTTAATGTGTTAAATGCTCCAGGAACAAGAAGACAGCAGTTAATGAAAGCATAGGTTGTCAGTGTTTTAGTTTTGAAGTGGAAACTGACAGTGCTGGAGGAGACCTGTTCATGTTACTTCCTAAAGCAGCACCAAGATAACTGGCTGGGCTCGTGTGTGCTGTTCCTCAGAGCTGCGGCGCTGCTTTCACCTGAAGGAATGAGTGAGCAAGTGGTGTGGGGAGGGCTTCTTGGTCCTGCGTGTTTTGTGGTACAAGGACTCTTACTGCAGTTACGAGGTGACTGCCATCCCACCAGTGCAGCTCTGGTGCGCGGTTTCTCTCAGATTGCCATACGTGAGTAATTCTCATGTTTGGATCATGCTTTGGTGGTATATTCCAGTGTCATAAAAATAAAATGTTTAAAAAAAAAAAAAAAGTTTCAGCTCTTATTTGGACTGCATATTTGACTAAAATGTAATGTTGTGATGCTAACACAAATCATAACTCATCCTGATACTCTAGAGCGTGTAATGAAACAGATTTGTTTTTAGCTATCGGTCTTAGTAATTATTTGTGCTATATAGCTGCAAATATTCTCTTTGGAATTAATTTGGAAGAAAAAAAACCTTAGTTTTCTCAATCTCTTGCTTCTGGAGAACTGGATTCATAACGTTGGTTTGGAGGGCGTTATCAGCCTGCAAAGATCCTGGGTACCTGTTCTCGGGCAGTCATCTATTTTCTCATCTTGCACTCAGTCAACACAAGTAAGAGCAAAGGTAAAGAGGAGTCAGCAGGTCTGTGTAGAACCTGGTTGTTGCATTTCTCTTAGTTGGCAATTCTGCTCTTGAAGTAACGTTGTGAAACACTTGTCACAAGATGAGCTGAGTGGCACTTACAGGTCTGTGCGGCCTTTTTTTTTTTTTTTTCTCCCTGTGGAGTTTGTACCACAAGCAACTGCTCAACATTTGTTTTGGCTGATGTCTGCCCTCAAACTTTCTCACGGACCTTGGTCTTTTGGACAGGAGGGTAGAGCTGTTTGTAGCTCTGCGGAGCCTCAGTGAACTGCATCTAGCAGGTCTTGCGGGTTACTGGAGGTCCAGGGGGCTGTAGTTGGAGAATCACAACCCTGGGGTTTGCAAGCAGCTCTAAAGCTGTATCTGCAGGGTGAATCCTGACCGAAAGCACCAATTCAAACCTAAAGCAGCCTTAGTTGCTGGAGCTAATCATCATTAAGGGCTTAATGTTCTTTTCGTACCTTCTGTCTCTGATAGTGCCTGGGATTTTCATGCAAGTGTGGCATTTATCTGTGCAGGACAGTGAGAAATTACACTACCATCTGTGATGTTGCAATTATTAGTATCATTAGTATTACTTTTTTTTTAAAGCAGGTAACCCCATATTACTGTGATATTAGTAAGAGTTAGTACAAATCTTCCATAGCTCTAATAGAAGCCTGGCCTGTGCTGCTGAGCTGCACTGAGCTGCTTGATCTGCCCCTCGTTGCCCTCCCCGGTCTGCTCTCCTGTCCAGATAGAAGAGATTCTCTTCTGCCTGCCTGCAGGTCTTCCCCAGCAAAGTGTGTAAGAACAGCAGAGGTGCTGTGAGTCTTTGTGCTGTCCTGTATTGGATGTGTTCAGAACAACGTGGATCAGGTTGGAACAGCCTAAACCTTACACCGGTGCTTTTCATTGTGATGTTTGAAGATTTCTTTTTTTTTTTTTTTTTTTTTTTTCCATCTCATTCTTGCAAGTCATGCAAAAGTGCTGGCTTAAATGGGCAAAGTAGAAAATAGCAGTTCTTGAGTTTGACTAAAGTTTGCAAAGCCTAATGCTGCTTAAGAATTCAAATTTTTTTTTGAGTATCACAGCTGATGTGTTAACGTGACATTTCTTTTCCCCTGCTTTGGGGAAAAAAAAAGGTATAAAATCTAGAATCAAGAAGAAACATTAAACGAAGGAAGAAATGTATTGGGGAACTTGCTGTACAAATCATTTGTTATATATATGTTTGAACTTTAATTTTTCAGTGCTAACTGGGACTAGATAACGAAATCAATATGCGGTTTTTATGCTATCTGATCTTTCACTACTTCTTGCAACATTTGAGAACGTCTGCTTGGGAAGAGCAGAAGAAAAAGCATGAAGCTGAGACCCAACATCTTGTTTTCTGTGTTTTTTTTCAGAGCTGGTTGTCATTCTTTCACAATTTACCCATCTGACAGAAATGACTAGCAAATGGATTAAGAAATGAATGAAAAATCTTGAATGTGTCAGCCATCCTTATTGTTTCCAAACTACTTGAAAATAATAAATGTAAAATACAAAGTGTACTTATTGGTGTGTGGGAAAGCTTGCACTTAATTTTCAGAACTGGCGCTATGGTTTTTAGTGCCCAGATAATGCTACTGAAATCAACAGAATTAGTGTGGACAAATATTGCAGAATGGTAAAATTGATAGTTTGTATCATAAAAAAAAAATAATGTATTGCTGCTCTCTAAGGCAGTAATGCCACTTGAAATGCTGTGACCTAGTAGGGTGGTTGCTAATACCAATGCAGCACGTTAGGTGGTCCTGTGTGTGCACCGCTTCGTGTCCTTGCAGCCTGCTGGTGCTAGAGACTGCTCTGACATCTCTAGGAGGAGGTCAGAAGCTCCGGTTTTGTACTGAAATCAAGACGTGCTTTCCAGCTGTCCCTAGCAAGCAGATTCACAGAACACTTCAGGGTTTTCCCTGTTTTGTTGCCTTACATCCACACATGGTAGATTGAATGATATTAGCTTCTTTGTTTTAGTCTCTATTTAATGGACATTTTATAGATACTTTGTAGTGCTGGGACTATGCTAACAGTGCGTCAGAAACTAGAGACAAAATTGGGGTTCCTGACTCCTGATCCTATTGCCTTTTGTGACAAATGAGCCGTGAGTTATCTGAAACAAGGTTTGAGCAAATGAAAGCGTATGTGATTTGTCTGGCATCCTTTTTTTTTTTTTTTTATATAGAAAACTCCTGGCAGCTTTCCAAAAGCTGGCCGTGGGATAGCTAACTTCTTGGCAGCACCCTCCAAACTAGGGTTGGTTTTGACTGGAGAAGATGCTTGCTGGGAGCCTCGTGGTGCTGCTGCGGGATGGAGCTCAATGTGGCAGCAGCCGGCAGTGGTGGTCCAAGGGCCTGGAAGCGTGCTGCTGAAGGTGCCAGCTGCTCCCAAAGCTGAAAGATGCTCTTCAGGCATTTTCCAGTTAGCCATCCAGAACTGCCCATGAGAAGTAAGCAGATTCCAGGAGCCTGCTTGGTCAGTTGAAAAAACGGAGGCCATGCCAACCTGTGGCTAGATCAAGGATACTTCATCCAGCCTGGCCTTGAACCTCCAGGGATGGATGGGGCATCCACAGCTTCTCTGGGCATACCATGCACGTGTGTGTGTGTATTTAAAACTGGGATGTTCAGATCACGGCAAGGCGGGATGGGATTAAATGCGCTCTGTGTCCCAGATGGTCACTGTGGTAGCTGTTGGCTGCCGAGCAAGATTGGGCTTTGTTGGTGGGGAGACAGGAGACCAAACTCTGAGGGGAACGCGTTTATGCCTGCCTTTCCACTTGCTGTCTCGTGCTGCAGAACTTGCTCAAGCTGTTCTGGTGGTACTGCTTTCTACTGTGACAGAGTGCCTTTTCTTTCTGAGAGCAGACAGCAGGAGAATACCATTATTTTAATCAGCTAGGACAAGAAATGCATTTTCTACCTGAAAAGCAGCTTTTGATATCGCATCTTAAGCACTTAACTTCTCTATCTTAATGATATTGCAGCTTAAGAACTTAATGAAGGGGGAGATGAGTGTTTCGTAGCCAGAATTCATGCTGTCCTCTGTCCTGGCCTGGCTGAGTAACCACTGCAGTGGCAGGCAGCCTTTCAGGCTTTTGCTTTCAGCTTGTGGCTTTGATTATATGGCAAGTGTGAAGGAAGTGCCTCTTTCATCCTGGCTTGACTTGTGGGTTTTCTTTTTTTTTTTTTTTCTTGAGTGTGGGAAGGAACACACTGCTACTGGAGGAGTCAGATTGAAAGGTCTGACTTAGGAAAACTGAAATAGGTACCTTACATTGTCAAATAACTACACCACTCCCATATCTGTTGAAACATGGTGGTTAACTTTATTATCTAGGTTAATTTTAGGGTTTTTCCTCCCTGTTCAAGTTACTGTTATTTCATAGTTAATTTCAGTGTTTTGATAAGGAACTTTGGTAAGAATTTGTAAATGGTTTTGCTGCTGTTGCAGTCACATCTATGTAACAAAGTCTTTGCGACACTCCTTGATTTCTCAAAGTCACAGATTTGTTGTGTCTTTTTTTTTTTTTATTTAAAAGACAAAATCGAACAGCAAGGAGAGAACTGTTTCCCTCCCCTTTCCCCCCAGCCCCAAGATTAGATTCTTATTCACGTTGATTCTTTTAATGTTTAAAGGAGCTCTGTAGAAACATTAACCAGTCGTCTATATGTACTTCTACATGTTTTCAGGAAGACTTATGTATACATGTTTTCAGGAAGATTTATGTAGCATTCTGCCTTGATCACCATTCTTGTTATTTGTGTTAATTAGAGGTCTTTTTTTATTATTATTATTAAAAAAGGTGGTTCCATCTACTATGATTTCATCTGCCCGTGGGGTTGGAATTACATTTTCTTTAAGGTCCCCTCCAGTTGAAACCATTCCATAATTCTACTAGCCAGGCTAGCTCATAGTTTAAGTGGTGTTCCCCCTTATCTTTATTTTCTCTCCTTAGAAGATAACAGCAAAAATAAATTTCCCTAAACTATAGAGAACCTATAGATTGTTACAGAAGCATGCAATAACAGGAGTGTCACAGCATGTGTGTTGTGATTCAGTTCACTGAAGTATGTCTTAAATGTGGCTTTGCTGCGTTAAGGTTCTCTCTCTCTCTTGAACCCCAGGATCTTACTGCTGGTGTAGTGAGATTTCTGGATTGTAAGTTCCCTGTGAACAGTCAGTTTATCCTGCTAACCATTTTTCCTCTAGAGACTTGAGATTCAGTGACTCAAAATGAGTATACTTTCAAAAAATGAAGTGCTTATTTTTCTTAAGGTTCATGGTACACTGAAAAAGGGTTTTAGGGGAAAAAAAAAGAAAACACAAACAGCCAACAACAACAAACCAAACCTATGTGCATATTTTTTCTTAACTACCTATGGTCTTCTTTCTCTGCAGAAATGAGTAGTTTCCACGTAGCAGGCTTATCACCTATGTTATTGTTTCAAAAGGTACAGGCTGGTCAAGTGAGACTGAAGCACTGCACATTCATCTCACATCATAGATTTCAGAGTATTAAAGCACTGTCCCTTTAGTGGGACCCACAGAAAATGAATTGTTCAAATCTGGTTATTATTTTTGTCAGTTCACGAAAGAGCCGTTTTAAACTGAAATATCTGTCAAAAAATTGCTTTCTTGTTGACTTTGCACTATAGATAAATAAACTTAGGTAAAATGTGGCATTTGCATAAATTGACTGCTTTTGAATATTTTCTTTTCTTTTAATAATGCGTGGAGAGCAATGGGTGGGACAGACAGAAGATGACAACCCAGTCTTTCCTATTAGCTTGGTAAAATTTAGACGTGCTTAGGCAATTATACCCCCCAGTTGTCATCATAATTCACATTTTGTCCTTTTCTTCCAAATTGCTCATTCATTTGGTGTCAGGGCTTGTTAGTTAATTACTTGCCTTTCTCCATCATCTTGCTTGTTTTCTGCTCGCTTCTAAGCTTGGCGTATGAACAATCTGATTTAAAAGGCATGCATATTTAAAGTTTTCTGAGCCGCCAGCACAGTTTGTACCAGCGAGTGCTAAAGCTCGAGCTGTAAAGGCAGTACAGCTGAAGTGCAGAATGACAGACATGCGGAGTTTATCCTAGAGTCTCGAGCTGAATAATTAGCGTGTGACGCGGGTGAGTGTCCGGCGGTCAGCCTGCAGCCAGACAGGCCAGCCTTTTAACCCCGGAGCCTTCTGAGCACAGTTGGATAATACATCTTGTGGATTTTCCGAAGATGTCAGAAGGAATGGTGAATTCTCCTGGTTGTCATCAGCAGACCTCAGCCTGCTTCTACACTAAATGCTTTACCAGTGGGGTATTTCACTGTTTCCTTGATCACCAAAATAAATGTTGAAGCACTGAAGCATATATTTATAATTCTGCGGTACAGAGGAGCAATAATCTTTTAATAATTTCAGCATATGTTTCATGTGTTGAGTTTTGATAGATAAAGTATAATTTCTTATGTTTTCTCTTTTTCCCCTTCAGTGGGGTCAGAGATGCTAAGCTTTATGCCGGGTACCAAACGGAGCTGGAGGTAAGGTGACATTTCCTCGTGGAGGCCACTTCCCCAGCACGCCACAGTTACCCTGTAAAGGGACTTGTTATACACTGTTGAGGATGCGATGCTAGGAAGTGTTGCTGATGAGTTTCCTGTTTGTTCTTAGCACCGTGTTGGGTGTAAGAATTTTTGACAGTTGTTGAACTCGAGGTCTCTCTTTTGCCTCTGGAGGATAACCCTTAAGTGTCTTGTGGTCTTGGTTGACTTTCTAACTAGCATTTTTTCTGGTAGATTTGTTGGCAGTTTTCCTGCAGAATAGCATTGATCAAATGTTACAGACATTGTGACATGCCTTCTTTCTTCTTTTAAACTAATTTTAAGTGATTTTGGCTTTTGCTCCATCAAACAATGGTGTGTATGCATGCTATGCATAACTTCCTTCCTGTATTCCACAGATACAGTATATTCACTGGTGAAAGGTGAAGCTTTTCATTCAGATTGTTGCATATTTTATCTCTTATTATAATAATTTCTGATAGCATCCTTGAAATTTGAAGCTCTTCTGTGAGTATTATACATGTAAAATAGATTGTTTCTGCCTTAACAGTTCTTCATATGAGTTATTGGGCTGTTAGAATGCATTTTTTCCACCTCCTTTTGTTTTAGAGGAGGAAATTCATGCTTAGATTTTTAATTTGACGTTTGTGGATAGTCATAGAACAGTTTTAGTTCTCTGCTATTTTTCTTTTCCACTTGTCACTTGCTCTAATGCATACATTTAAAGTTCTGACTGTGCTGAAGGTGTCCAGACTCACAAAGTAAAGTTGTAGATCCGAAGGCTGATAATAGCTGGGGACAGTACTGGAATATAAACCATGGGTTGTGGTTCCAGGGAAGGACACAAAGCAAAAATCAATACCTCTTCTTTTACAAACAAATTGTCTGGAGCATAGTAATGTGCCAGCCCCAGAAATGGTAACAAAAACATTACAAATCCAAACATTTTATTCAAACAATATAAAAAGCAGTTTTTTTTTTTTTTTCCCCCTTCTGGAAATGCTAGCTCTTTTTTTCCCTCAGCTTCCATCAGTGAAACACTAAGCAAGAACAACTGACTTCTGTACTCCTGTTCATATTCTGTTATGCAAAGCGTTTCTCATTTCATCAAAGTGGTGAGAATAATCTCTTCTAGTTCAGGAAATACGTGGTAGTTTCTCAGGCAGGTTGCGCATTGCCTTTCACAGCATTGCTCGACTTTACACAAGAAACTGTGTTATCTTATCTCTCTTGAAAACACCTTACGTCAGAAATACAGAGCATTTAGAAGTGAGGCTGAAACGGTTATACACAAATCAAAAAAGTTATGTAGTAATTTCGCTCTTATACACATTATGCTTATTTAGGAACAAAAATAACTTGTTTACCAAACAAGTTAATATTTGTCAAAACATGGATGTAAGTAATCTATAAAGGTTTTTACTGCATGATCTATTGAGAGTTGTCCTTTTGTTTGAAAACAGAAATATGAAAGTTACATTAGAAGACTAAACAAATGGATTTCCTTGCTTATAGGATGTGTTGGTGCAGCTGTGCAGGAGTGTGTGTTTTTTTTTAATCTTGTGCTTCTCAGCGGGCTATGGTTGTTGCTACTAGCTATCCTAAATTGCTTTTGTTCTTTTTTCTTTTTGATTATTTAGTAATCTTTTATTTAGGAACCAGTTGTTGCTGATATCCTGATGGGGAACTCAGTTTGAAAAAGTATACTGAAATCCCAAAGCAGCGAGGCTTTCACATGCTTGTGTGCCAGTAACTTTAAGGTCAAGTGTTTTTTCCTCTTCAGAGTTAAGTTGTCTCTCCTTTACATACATAATAATATTCTGTAACTGATTCATTGGATGTGTGTAAAGTTCATAATCCAAAACTGACAGAAGGATTAAGGGATTTTGTTACATTTTGAGTTCAAATATTGCACAACTATCCAGAACAGAGATGAGTCAAGTTTTTCTTTTGGCATATACCATACTACATAGTTGAATACTTAAATACTTCCTGGCAAGCTTTGTTACTGGTTATTGATGGCATGAGCAATAACTTTATTCTTCTTCCCAGGGAAATAAACTGGAATAATCAGAGAAACTGTCTGGTGAAATGATGCTGGAGCTTCCTCTAGAAGTAACTTAAATAAGAGCGACAGTGAGCAGTAAAGAGGAGTGGAAGGATTATCCTTTACCTTCATATTTCAGGCATTTCAATGCTTTCAGCTGTTACTCCTTTAGAAGAATCTTGTGTCAAGTATACAGGTGCTGGAGCATGCTGCACGTATGTACATGGCTTTCGTCTGACCTAATGAGAAGCTTTGGTTTCACTAGGGTCCAGCCAGATACAGCTCCTATCAGATATGGATATATAAGGAAAACTTTGTTTTTACACAAAAATATTATGATGCTTTATGCTTAAAATTCTCAATTGACAGTTCTGGAACAGTACAGAGTAAAATCCTTTTTTATTTGGGCATCTAGTTTAGCTATCTGTTTTTTTGCTCTTCAGTGCTTTTTCTGGAAACTATATATGACATAATAAGTACAGGCTGTCCTCTGCACCACAGTTGCTGCCAGCTGTTTCTCAGTCAAAAATTTGGATTCGTTTCATTTGTGTCTAGCTACAGCAAAGTTATTCTTGAACTCTTCCCTCTTCAGGAGCCTGCTGAGGTCATCCTATCCTCCTTGATGCTGAAGGTTCAGCCGGGCTTGCCCAGGGTGGAAGAAAAAGTCTGTGCATCAGTGAAGGAAATTTGAGGCAAATCTTGCCATAATTCTTAACCTCTGCCTTCTAAAATTGGGTTTTAAGTTTTCTGTGTAGCAGTGTACTAAATTGTCACATATTTTCCAAAATGTACTTGTGTTTTTTTGTGTGCAGGTGTTTTTTGTTAGTTTTAATTTTTTCAGTTTTTTTCCCCCTTGCTGCTGGGGAGGAAAAAAATCCCAGTCTTGCTGGAATTTGTTCTTGGACATGAACGCTCTAGGGTGATGTTGATGCTCAGCAGCAGATGAGGCACATGGGACACCTGCAAGCTGGTATGCTTGCTGTGACCTTCTTCTCTCAGGCTGGGCTGTGCTCCCCCTGCAACTTTCTTGGCCACATCAAGATTCAGCCTCTTGTCTTAAGAGACCACAAGCCAACTCGTACTACCAAATAATGCAGTCAGTCTCTTTTTCTTGGGAGGAGGAAATCTGTGTCCTCCACTGATGGATCAAGGCTTTCTGCTGTGCTAACTTTACCTTACTGCCACGAGTGAAGTCTGATGACTGAAGAAATCAAGTAAATGTGCCCTGTTGGTTATTTGGATTTTGTAAAGTGAAGTGCTCTGAATTCAGAGAGCATTTCATTTAAGAAGATCAGAGAGGGGTCCAGTATTCAGTGTATAGATTTGATTTTTGTTGTTGTGAGACAGCATCACGTACGCTTTCATAAGTTAAAGAATACAGTGGCAAAACCGAGTGTCCACCTAAAAGTGAACTGGTCTTTTCTTTGGCAATCAAAATAATACTTCAGCAAAATATTTTGTTACATAAACATTACAGTTATTGTTTGGAAAATAAGTCCAGGAAAGAAAGCTATTCTCCAGAATTAAAACATTCAAAATGCTGATGTTGGATAAGTATCTGTACAATAAACAATTCTTAGACTGTAACTACTTTATTTCTTTTACAGAGTTTCGCAGCTGAGGAGAACGTTCTCAGTTACCTAGCCCAATCCTTCATCCTTAAACAGTATGGTCTTCTCATTTGCTTGCTGCTGAACATCCTTGCTTGTTTGCAAATTGTCCTTGAGATGTCAGTAGCTTGAGTTGGGGATATGAAAGGTTTGTGAAACAAACAGTCTTTAGGATGCAGGTCTTCTGTCGGGGTGCTTGCTGGAATATTTCTCCATCCTGAAATGATTAATTTATTGGGAGGGTTGTAGTGCTAGGGACACAGCTTACCTTTCTCTGTCATGAATTGTAACTTTGGCTGTGCTCCTGAAGAGCAGAGATGAAAAATTTAGTCACCATCTGAGCTGGCAGAGGGGTGTGCTTTTGTGAGGGCTGCTGGAGGTGCCCTAGGAGAGTGAACATCTGAGCATGCTGTTGTGCCGAACACCTTTGACACAAAAGAGGAAAATGTACTTGGCAGGGTGGAGTAGGACTGGCTTTTTGAATTCAAAGATCCAGATTTAAAAAAAAAAAAAAAAAAAAAGGCAAATAACCAGAACCCAGGAAGGTGTGGTGCAGTGGAGTGACATGGAGAGATGATTTGGCAGTTTGTCCCTACTCATGCCAGATGTTACTTTGTGATATTGTGCATATGGCAATTAACAAGGTAATTGTTTGTTTCTTGATGTAGAGGAATCTGGAGGTTGTACCCTGGTGCTTGTGAGGGAAGAAAGGAGAGAAGTGAGTTTAGTCTGTTTTCACTGTTGAAGGTTATGCTGTGTACTTCCTTTAGGAGAACACGATGGTTTGAGATTATGCAGTCTAAAACATCTTGTATGCCTGTAATAATAGGAATATACTAAATCTGAAAGCTTTGTTAACAAGTCTGTTTTAATTAATGTGGAGAGTAATGACACTTAAAGTATGGGATTATGGACTTGAAAGAAGGAAAACCATAAAACAGTAAGCTAATAAATTGAAATCTTGCAAAAACTGGGTGGTTCTCTCTCTTATGAAGTGGGGAGAAGGCTACAATGGGTCTGTCATGCTGCTCAGTTGTGGTTAGTTCAGATACGAGAAGTTATGTTCAGTTAGTGAAACCATCTGCCTAAATAGCCTGTGTTTACTTGTACCATAATTATGCCACAAATAATCATCCCAACATGGGCTAAAGCTGCTAATAGAGAATGTCAAGTACCAGGGAACAAACATTGCAGGCCAGTCAGTTCCTAACAGAGGCATTGTTGTAAGGAATATTTATTTTCCCAGTATCCAGTTTTCTCTATTTCTCTTACTTTGGACAATAAAAGCAGGCTTTTCTTTTTTTGGCTCCTGTCCTTTCTCGTTGCCAGTAGTTGGGAGAGTCATGAAATAATTTGGATTTTTAGGGTAACAGAAGGACAACATGAACTGCTGTCTGTGATGAGTTGAAAAGA
Source organism: Netta rufina (assembly GCF_964035555.1). Lineage (NCBI taxonomy): Eukaryota > Metazoa > Chordata > Aves > Anseriformes > Anatidae > Netta > Netta rufina. The sequence continues at coordinate 34,454,301 of NC_140127.1, read as the reverse complement.
AAATTCCATTAGAGATAAGATGCCTAAAGTTGTTGTTCTTGTATATTTTCATGTAAGTTACTTTAAGGTTGATTGTTTTTGTTTTAATCTTGCAGTTTCCTTCTCTCAGTTTGCTAAAATACAAAGTTTATGGAAAGATTTTTTTTGAAACACAAACTCATTAGTGTTAAGATTTGTAAGACTTTTTCTAAAATGATGTTGCTTTTTGTTATCTCTTCCTCTCTTTAGTTACATTTTGAAAAATTAAACTCCCCCTTGTGTGTGTATGTGTGGTTTTAAACTTGATGTAGAGTAACTTTGTCCTGACACCAAATTTGAAGGCGTCTGGTAAATAATAAACATGTCATGACGTTGGTGTAATCACTCTTTATGTTCTTTGGAGACCAGTAGGGAACTATTTAATTTTTCTCCTGAAAACTTGTTAAATTACCTTGCTGTTTGCAGTAGACAGCATTTTTTTTTTTTTTTAATCCTCTCTAGCTTTCTTTTTGTAGTAGATGTTGCTGGTAGAACTGCACGGAGAACTTGGAGGAGGTTGCAACAGGGGAACAGGAGATGAAAGGTGGTGGCATTGGTGTGATTCCAGCGGGACTGCCAGGGGCTGCTCATTTTAATGGGGGAAGATGTCAGTTGAAAGATGTTTTTTATTGAGTGTGGCGCTGGTAGGTTGGTCTCAGGCCTGAGCACGTCAATGCAGAGTGTGAAGATATTGACTGCTGAGTGCTTAGGGGCTGTGGCTGGAAAGATGGCTTCGCTGGGCCAACAGCAGAAGAATGCTGTGTCACTAATTGCATTAAACTGAAACGAGGAGGGGTTGTGGCTTTTCTTATTTGTTTTAAAGGTGTGGGATGGCCCCCAAAATGCTCACACTGTATTGTGCTGTGGGGAAAAAAAAAAAAAAAAAACTACTTGGCAAGTCAGTAATCAGTTGATTGCTTATCGTCACACCTGAATTTGCTAAGCTTTCAGAAACTCACAGGTACTGTGACATTGCTAAACCTTGACTCCAGAGAACTTTTTGTTCTTGAACTTGATTTCCCTTCTGTCTTTTGGAGGGGAATCAATAACCTTGTATTTTAGCTTTATCGTAATTTTATTCTGTTTTGGTGATTCTTTCAATATACTTGGATAAAAATGAATAACAAAAAGTTTATTTAGTTTCAGGGAGTTGGAAATGTTACTGCTCTTAATCTGTTACAGCTTGCATCTGCTAAGTTGATAAGTAAATCTTGTTTACCCATCTTACTAAGGTAATAACTAAATCCTGTTCGTGTTCTCATTGTTGTGGATTGTACTAGATCCCTTGTTCACTGTTAAAGGGGACACAGAAGAGAAACAGAGCCCCATCCACCACTGAGATGGCACTCGGTTTGTACAAAACGTCATAAAAGTTCATCTGGCAGCTCTTGGACAAACTACGTCAAGTGCTCTCTTCTGCTGAAGCTGCTTCATTTGCTGCTGATGTCTTTGGAGAAGCCTGGCTCTTTGCTTGCCCTTGCCCATCTCAAGAGCGTGTGTAGCTTGCCTGATCTCAGCCACTGTGAGGAAGCTAGTAGCAGAGGACAGTCGAGAAGTTTAATATTAATCTTTAGTGTTGAAGACAAGCTTGGTAGGTAAATCTTAGGTATCTGCGAACCTTTTAGCTCTCAAGGAGAGTGTTAGTGAAAGAGAGCAGAGCAATATGAACCCGTGTTAAACAAAGCAGCTGTAAACCTGTCATTGCTGGAGGATTTCTGTTAGCATAAAGAAGATTTGTAGTTAGAGAGGAGGAAAGGAAATGTAATTCCAGTTCTTAAAGAATTGTAGTGATCCTTTAAAAGTGAAGCTGGAGGTAGAAATCTGTGTTTTACTGTAGAAAACATTAATAAAAAGGGCTGTTGAAGATAACTTCTGCCGTACAGAAGTCTAGGATACCCTAGGAAATAGTTTTACTGTCTCACTCTGAGCAACAGCTTTAGGCTAGATGGTTAATACAGTATTTACCTAGGAGCAAGTGGGGTGATTGGAGTCTGGTGCTGTAAGTGAGGGCTGCCCAGTGCCTAGCAACTCGTGTTGTCACACTGGCTTGCCTCAGCTCTGATAAGAAACAAAGATATTTTCCTCCAGAACCAAATGGAAAAATAAGAGTGTGGGGCACCGGCAGCATGTACGGTGCAGGATGTTTGGCACAGTGTTGGTGTGGGAGCCTGGTGCAAAAGCACTCCAAAGAAGAGGGAGAGAGCTGGAAGCTTTTTTGGCCCTTCTGGTGTATTTTTAAGTAGTTGTATTTAAGCATGAAAAGAATGCAATGGATAAGGACAATAACAGGGAAAATTAAAAGCCCCTGTGTCCCCTTCTTTCCTTCTGCCTTTGAAAATAAATCTTTTTCTTTCTTCAGTTTCTTTCCTTCAGAACATTCAACAGATTATTTTTTTAAGGTGAGTCTGCCACATGAGTTTGCCAGGATTACATGTTACTCAGGAAATAGCGTTAGTGTTTGGTTGATATTTAAATGCTGTTTGATCTTGAATGCCCTGTTCTTCCCTTTGGACCATTAGCAGCAGAGTTCAACATCCAACAGCCCTTTTACCACTTGCAATACCTCTCAATTTGGTGTTACTGTGTTCAATAAGGAAACTAAAAGGAATAAAATAATTGCTTTCTGGCCTCCTAAGTTCTTACTGTGTGTATTTTTTTCCCCTTGGTAGACCAGTGTTATCCTGATAAGCTGCATAAATGGCTGTGCTATTTGATGTGTGTTTCACTCACGTACTGTGTTACTCTGTTGTACGTAGCTGGAATCCATCTATGTTTGCATTGTTTCATAGCACATACTGGTCTTGCAACCTCTGATGCTGATGTGGAACAATACCGGGTGCTTCTGTGAGAGTCAAGTGAACAGTTTTGCTGCAGTAAAAGTCTGCTAACAAGAGAGCTGAGATGCATTCGTGAAACTTCTAAATTAAGGAGCAATATTCAGCGTTTAAATCATAATGCAGTAGTAAGAGGGTATAGTACTTACATTGGTATCAGCATGTAGCTTGTTCTGTTTCTTTGTGGTTTCATGAATACTTGTGCACAGTTATGTATGTGCTGTAGAATATGGGGAAGTTATAAGGGTAAAGGGTGGAGCAGTTTCTTGCTTTTTGCCCCACAATGAAGTTTGGACTACAGATGGTCTCAGGTGTCTCTCCTGGGCCATGGTTTGTTAAATGGTAAGGAAATTCAGCATGAGGTTGTTTTCCTTTTGAGTCTAGCTGTCATCCTTGTTATTTTTCCTGCACTGTTGCAAAACAAGTTCCATATTCTCATTCTGCCCGTTCTCAAATACTTCCTCTATTTTTACTTGATGCTCAGTTTTGTTGCTTTTACTTTACCAAGAGTTAGAGCAGAGACTTCCATACCTGTGAATAGCTAGGCACCAGTGGTTCCGCCCAGCAAAGTGCTAAACCAGTTTTGTGTTATTCCCTGCCCTTTTTTGGCATAGGGAATGAAAACAGAATGTGGACTTAAGGGTAAGGTTAGCCAAGATGAAAGAAAATTGATGGATGATATATAAAACATCGGGTGATGGATCTTGCAGTTAACGCATGCAGACTAAGCAGGATTAAATATCTCTTTATTCTGGCAGCAGTTGGGACTCTGGCTGTTGCAGCAGTCTGAACCGAATGACTGAGTTGTCCTTCCCCGGTCAGGAGGCTTGCTTCTTCCCAGTTATGACTTGCAACACGTGATTGGTTTTTACTTTGCTTCAGTAATTCTCATCGTTATCAGAAGTGGTAATTTCTTAAAATCTGTCAAAGTCTCTTCCTCTTTCATTGTCTTTTCTTAATGTTGTTTCAAGAGATCAGTAACTGTGGCTTTTCTGACCCCATCAGGTCATCTTCCTGTGTCCCAAACCCCCAGCTTCCACCCACACTCAGATACATCCCAAAGTTGTATGGAACAGTTCTTAAACATTTCACAGAGATCATACGTGGAAGGATATTGCAAGAATGTAACACATTTTCATGACTTTAATACAGGAACTCTGCAAACCTAGCTTTGCTGTGTGAAAAGGTTACTGCCTCCAGCCCTGCTGTAGGAATTTCCAGCCCCTTAGCAGGTTTGGTAAAGCTCAGTGACTTGACCCCTGATGTTGGCTTTTCCCCTGAAAGCATCAGGGTGCGGGCACAGGTTCTGTCTGCTGTCCCTGTCAACAGAGAGGTGGCCTTTGGGATGCACAGCCACGTAGGAGATGGTCTCACACCACGCTGGTAAGGCTTGGCAGAGCCTGGAGCCCGCTGCAGTGTTTTGGAAGCCTTGCAGTCTGGGAAGGGGGTTTTGGGGAGTGTGGTGTGTGGGCATGCTGGCCCTAATGCGTACCATGCTTGACATTATTTGAGCACTTCACCTCTAAAAAGGGGAAGCAGAATAAACAATTCCATCCTGCGGCATGGAGCTAGCTCTCATATGACAGGGCTTTGGCAGGGGATTATCGGATTCAAGAAAATTAAATAGGTTTGGGAGAGTGTGGGTTGCTGGACACATTCTCCCACAAATAAACTCTTTTCAGCCTTGTGTTGTGACTTGGCTCACAAATAAGCATAACATTAGATGTTTAAGAAACTTATTTTTCTAAACTTTTAATCCTTTCACAGCTGGCAGAATATTTTTCCTTTTCTGTCTGCTTTAGGAACAGCCTTTTAGCCCACAAGACCTTTGATTTAAAATATCAGTGTTTCCTTTTTGATGGGAATTATGTTGTTTATCCTTCTTCCTTCAAGAAGCTTTAGCTAGTGAGCAGCATCCTGCTGCTATCGGGTTGAAAAGTACGTGTACGGGCTTCAGGAGCAGTTGTAGAAGGGAGGCGAATACCTGGCAGCGTGACTTTGAAAGGAAGAAGCTGTTGTACCGTAGGTGAGAAAAGGATTAAGGAGAAATGGGGGAGAAGAAGGGAAGGTGGAATGACAAGGATCAGAAAGCGTTTAATTCATTTTAGGTTGTCTTGCTGTTCGTAGAGTATTTGTGATTCAATCTTTGAAGTAATTGAATTGAACTTATGGTGCAGCGTTGTACAACCAAGTTGTACTCAACTTGACACATACAACATACAATGCATTGCATGCAGGACCTGACACAGTCATTTAAAAAAAAAAAACCACCAAACACTTGTGTTCTTTTAGCTCCTGTTTAATATTAAAGAACAAAATGCTTAGCCAGTGTGCTAAGAGTTGTTCTTAGCCCTTTAGAACTGCATGTGATATGAAAAAGATTATAGATTAACTAAACATTTCACATTGTCCTTAACCTTGGCTGACAACAAAAATGCGAGTAAAACCTTTACTACTGAGTAGGAGTGTACCAAGACACACATCCTTTTTTTTTTTTTTTTTTTTTTTTCCCATTGAGCAATTTCTTCCCTCCAGAACCCGTGACACTTCCAAACTGCACGTCAGCACAACAGAGAAGTGTATAATGCTTATTCACGGTGTTATAAATCTTAACAAGGGCTTTAGCTGATGTTGTAGCTGAATATAGAATATGATTACTTCCTGGGGGATGTAGAATGTAGCCCTCTGACCCCAAATTGTCCAACACCAATAAAATAAAATTGGGTGGAGAAAAATGTGTTAATAATATTAAAAATACATAATATGAAAATAAGTTTAATGCTGTGCCTACAACTTTTGGCATAGTTGTAAGTCCATAAAATTTCTAGTTCCAGTGTAGTAATTCTTCTAAATTTGGTTTATGTATGTAATACGTAATTTGGTTTATGTATATAAAGTTTCACAAGCAGAGCTATCTATGTGAAGTAGGTATGAAATCCTAGTATCTGTGTTTGTGTTAGCAAACGAGTCAGCAAGTTTAGGTTAGCAGAGAATCCTTTTGCTGGCACAACTTACTCCATGTTGTGGCTTAAACTTCTGTAGTTACAGATCTGTTTGTATGGCCTGTGGCCTTAATTGTGGTGTAGAGAAGCATAAGAATAGATCTGATACTGTACCCATGATCATACCTGCTCTGTAATGTGTGGCCTTGTATAAGGAAATATGTATGACAAGTTCCCAGATGAGACCAGAAGAGGCTTAGGCAATACTTGATGCATCTTGTAATGTTCTTAGGCAGACCTGTTAGAGTTTCTTGTAAAAGTTGATCAGGGATAGGAGGATTTTCCAACCTTCTTAAAATGATTCTCTAACCTTCAATTTGTTCTTTTTTTTTTCCAGACCTTTCAGCAGCCCAAAGAAAATTTGCACATTCTCTGAGAGACTTTAAATTTGAATTCATTGGTGATGCAGAGACAGACGATGAAAGATATATAGGTAGGTAAGAAGTGACTATAAATGGCTACGTTTTGCCATGACATCTTGGTAACACGATTAAGCTTTTTTTCTGTTTTTGTATTACAGATGCATCACTTCATGAGTTTTCAAACTTTTTAAAAAATTTGGAAGAACAAAGAGAAATTTTGGTGAGTTTCAATAAACATTTTAAAAAGCTGTTTGTGTAGCAAGAAATGAGCTGAGAGTTGAAGTTGCTTGCTGCTTTTTTAACCACTAAGCCATTCATATTGATAACTTAACAGGGGAAGCTCTTACTGTGCAGTCTTTGCTCTGTAGTTTGAAATTAGAGGCAGCAGCTACCTCTTAAAGAAGGCTATCGTGATAACGACAGATAATTATCAATGGGCTTAAAATGGTGGTACCCCAACAAGTTGTGGCTGGGGTGAAGACTAAAAGCACCACGGTGGTTTTTACCTGTTACAGTAAAAAAAGCACGATGGAAGACACAATAGTACGTGCAGGAGGACATGTGAGATTGGGAAGCTGGCCAGGTTTGGATCCAGGATCTCTGTGGCACCAGCTTCAAGATTTAGGTGGATTTGGGATGCAGTCTCTTGGCTGGATGCAGTAACAGATTTACAGCCCTCTTCTTCGTAGGCAGGCAGTCTGGTGGAGACTTGCGTATGCGAACGTTTAGTTGCTCGGTTGTGTAGATGGGAGTGTTTGTTCACGTATCTGTGATTGCTTAGGGTTTTAGTGTAATCTGGGTCAGGTTGGCTGCTTGTCGACCATGGGCTAAGAGCTCTACAACGTGCCTTTGCTGTTTTAATTTCCTGACAGAAGCTTTGCCTGCAGTGTAGGAGGATGTAGACAAGCAAGAAAGCTGGTGAAAAATTTTTGCAGATTTTTCTATCTCTGGCAGTCTTAAGCCCAATAATATTGATGTTATGGTGTTATGTCCTGGTATGTTGTTTGGATATGGAACTGTATTTGGGTTGGGGCTAAGGTCTGTGTGGTTCCTTGCAAATGACTGCAGAATAGTGTCTTTATATATGAGACAAATTTTCAGTATCTTGAATTGCTTTGCCAAATTGCAGGGATTGCTCCAGTATGTAATAGTGTTGCTTTTGTTCCTTGTAATTCTGAAGTACAGCGTTTGCTCTGCTTTTTCCTGCCAGCCACTCCTGTATTTTATTTTAGTGAAGTTACGTACATCTAATTAGTGAAATTCTTTGGGAAACTTCTGCAATGAAAAATACTTCCTAGCCTGTCACGCTATTTTCCAGTCTGTATTTTGATGTCAGGTTTTGGAGAGGACTTGAGAGTAATGTGGCATGTTTCAATGATGGTGTCAATAGATCTTCAGCAGTGACAGATTACCAACACAGTAGGCTTTGCAGAATCCAATGTTCTCTGTATAGTGAAAACACTTCTGTTTTTCAGCCTGAATGCCATAAAACAGTACTACTAATTTTTTTGGTATGCTGCCCATGCTTACACAGAAGGTATTATCACACTGAAAGCTTATTCCTGTAAGTTTCTTGATAAGAAAAGTATGAAATGCAGTATCTTTTAGAACAGTGGTAGTTGGATTAAAAACAACAACTGGGCAGTATGAAATATGGTGGGGCAAATATTTAATTCCAGACAGAAATGATATGCTTTGAGTTACCAGATGTGTGGCCTTTTCACTGCATCTGTAGTCTTGGAAATGTTATGTATCGCTTTTAGAGTCAGCTAGTACACCAGTGGGCATAAGTCTCTGAGAAAATGATTGCGTGGTGATTGGTGAAGATCATTTTCAGCTGCTGCTCTGACTTTTTTTTTGACTTTTCAGTGTGTGTTTGAACAGTGAAATGAACTCTAGGGATACTCCCATGGAGAATACGAGGGCAAATTGAACTCAGATGTTTGGAATCATGTCAGAGATCCAAACAGTTTCTATTAAGATGTAAATATGATAGCAGGATTGCTTTCAAAAGCATCCAGTCTCCTTCATGTTAGCTGTTTACTGAGTGTTTTTCCCCTGATTGTTTTGAAGGTGACCAGGAGGTTTCTGACTGCTCACTTCAGGCTCAATGCAGAGTGCTGCAGATAAGAAATTTCAGTCATGTAAAATAAGCTTAAAGAAATCCATGAATAATTATGAAACTTAAGGCATTTCAGATATTGCCGTGCATTTTAATTTTTATGCATTTGAGAAGAAGGTTAAGTTTTTCTTATCCACATGGTAAATTAAATGCAATTTCAAGTGTGTTTTATATGTGAAATGAGATCCTTATCACCTATAATTCTCATGTTTTTCTGAAACTATGATGTGTGGTGAAGCTAGAGTCTATAAAACTTTGCTAGTGTTTACTATAAATTCACTTGCTTATTGTTTGTCTACCAAATGTTCATTTGGTGGATATTTAATAATTTAATTCAGATGTTTGAGTCCTGCACTTCATGGTTGTATGACTTCTCCCACCCCTTCCAAAGGCTGCCAGAATCATGTCCCAGCTGTCAAAGGATTTAGTGGCTTGTGAAAGGGGAGGTCGGCCTTAATCCAAGCATTCCACTGAGCTGTTATGGAGTGGCCAAGATAAAAACAAATTACACTTTTCCATAGCACCATAGCTTGGTGACATTCCTCAAGACAGTGAGGAAAGAGGTCATTTTGTCCCTGAGGATATTCTGGAAGTGATTTTTTTTTTAATGTGTTAAGGATGAGTAGAGTTCTAGAGCTTACATTCCACTCTTTTGGCAGTGCAGCAGTTTCATGGAAGTGCAGGGATGAATGGGACCCCTCCAAGTTACTAGGAAAAGGTTGGGGATGAGCAGGCACCAACGCAGTGATGCTAAGATGCTCAGTCCTTCTGTCGAGCTGCTCTCCCACACAAGCAGGGAGGGCACCAGCCCTCCCCCAGCCCCAGTTCTCCTGACTGAAGCAGGTTTGAGTCTTTGTGATATGGTGAGAACAACAGATTTAGCTCGCTGACCTCATTTAGGCTGTGCTGATGGTAGGCACCCCCTGGGGGTAGGGCACCCACTGACAGCACTGATTGCATGACTGGTGTGTGATTATTCCATTTCCTCATTTGTGGCCTTCCTTTTTACCACCTTTTATACTTCCCTTTCTTTCACCAGTCTTCTCCCAGGTGAACAACCTGCCCCTATCCACCGTTCTCTGCTGATTCTAGCTTTGGTAACTGATGCCCAAATGTGATGCTGCTCTTACTGTTCCCTCAGTTATCTCAGCAGTGAGTGGTACTTCTGTTGCTGTGACCCTGATGTTTGCGTGCTTCCACTCCCTCAGAGGTCTGTAGTGTTCCTCTTACTCAGTTGCCTGCGGAGCTCTGCTGTCTCTCACTTAGTTCCCCTTAACCATAACAGTTAAGTCCAGTCAGCCCTCATGGCACCATCAGTAACTTCTGTCAGCTTCTCTCCCTGTTGGGTGCTGTGTCCAGTGATTTCTCAGGTCTGTCCAGTGGCTTTTCTCCTGTCCCATTAGCTTTTTCCTGTGTCAGCGCTGAGTGAGTTGGATGGATTTTGCCTACAGCCCTTCAGAGGTGTGATTTGTAGTAGGGTCTTATGTACCTGGATCATCCCTGATAAGTGCTTGTCTAAACTGTTCTTTAAAAAAATAAGAAATAAAATTCAGGGACAAACTATATTTCTAGTATTTCTAGTTTCACTCTGATGTTTAGTTGTTATTCTTTTTTTTTTTTTTTTTTTCCCAGATATCTGTCCTGTCTCCTTTTACTGCAAATTAAACTTATTTTTTTTGGCCTTTTCTACTGTATTCGTGGAGTAAAACTCATCACTTTTCCTTCATAGGAGAATTTTCACTGTTACTCTTCCAAAGGCTGGAAGACTGCTACCCTTTCAAAGTAGTTTAGACATCTCTCACGTCAAAATTATTTGGAGTCCCATTTTCTGAAGCTCTGACACTTTCTCTTGGATTTAAGTCACTCCATATGTACATTAGTCTGGTGGAGTTATTTGTAAGTCATTCCACAAATTGTTACTGAAAATTGGATCATGCAGGAAACTAGATTCTACTTCAAACATCCTCTTAGCCAAATATCTATTTCTCAATAGTTTTTCAACTATTTTTTTTTCCTCGTTCTTCTCATGGTTTATTTGTTAAGACCAGGTCACCGCCTTTGCTTTTGAAATTGTGGGGTGGGTTGAAAAATTAATAGAGGAGGTTGGCTACGATGCTGATCTCAAACAGGAAATTGTCATTCTTCACCAATTCATAGTGTTTTACCTTCTATACCATTCCAGGACTTTGGAGGATTGGAACCGGAACGCCTGATCCGTTCTTTCCTCAGTTTCTGCATTTTCCTCCTTTAAAGCTGCTGCTGTTTGCTCTTCTGCCATGCTCTGGCAGCTTGCTACCTCTCCCCTTCATGTGCTTTGTTGTGCTCTTCAATTAATCTAAAGCAAAGCCTCTTCTAATTAAATGTAATTAATTCTTCATCTATGCAATATAAGAAGAATACATGTAATTATTATTAAGAAATCCTTACTCTCCTTAATATCCAGCTGTTCTACTTTGTTAGATGGCTTGTTAGAATTAAATGAGATTTTTCTTCAATTATTAAGATTTAAATTTGTTCTAGAGTCAATTGCTTTTTTTCTTTTAACTCTTTCCAGTTGAATAATGATTTTATAGCTTCCTTTCCCACTGTTTTCTGAAATACCTATATATATGTGTATGTGTGTGTGTGTATATATATATATATATATATATATATATATATAACTTCTTCCTCATGGTTTTCTTTTCTCCCTCCCAAATAAAACAGATTTTTGCCTTAGTCTTTCTAACTTTATCCCAGGTAATTGTGCATTTCCTTTTTACTTCATCACGTTTTCACTTTCGATGGCATTTTTGTTACAATTATATTCACCTCATTATGTTTCCTGTTAGTTCTCCAAGGCAATATGAATTTACTTGATGATCTCTTTTATTTGCTAGTTTTGGCACAATTTTATTTCTTTCAGTATCTCCTAGAAAAGATGGTAAGTTCTAATTTTTGAGCATGATATTTTTTTTAACCGTTTTTCATATTAAATAGGGCTTTTTTTTTTTTTTTTTTTTTTTACCTTTCATAAAACTGCTTGCAGTCCTTCCTCTTGAAAATCCTTTTGCATTTTTAATGAGTTTCACCAGTCTGTCAGAGTCTAGTTCAAAATAGCATCTTTGCAAATGCATTGTTTAGAAAGAATTATTACTCCCAGAGTCTATCAGGAACGTAAGCAAATGCACCTGTATTGATTTTTAAAGAAAATAGCTTGGTGAAGTCTCTATTGTCTTCTTCCTTCTTCTACCTCCAGTGACTTTAAAAAAAAAAAATAAAAAATGGGGGGGGGAGGGAGAGGTTTCCTAGCTGCGGTTTCCCAAGTTAAAAGAAGTTGTTAAGGTTGAAAGGCATACACTCAAAAGGTTAAAGGTAAAATTTAAATCATCTGTGCAAATATGTACTCACACTTATTCATGCTTAACAATACTAACCTCTTATGATTAAAGTATTGAAATACATGAGGTTATTTCACAGGTGAAGTGCTCACTTAACAAGTAGCGTTCATGAGTAGCTTACTATTACCTTTTGTTCAGTGGCTATGTATTTAGTTTACACTGATCCTATGTTGCTGTGAAGATGGTGCTGTTAATCTTTCTGTGTTTTTCCTTGGTCCTCAGCATGTAGATATTTAAGGGTTCATAAATCTTAATCTGGCTTCACAGTAATCTCAAGAAATGTGTGAAGGAACAATGGTTTTACTCACTGATCTAGGTAAAAAAATATCTGACAGTTTTGGATTTTCAATGTAAGATGCACAAGATCTGCTCAATCAGAGCTCACGGCATTTTATGGTATTCTGTGTGTTTAGATCCTGTTAAATCCCTTGACAATGCAGGCTGCTAAATAAGTGTGCCAAGACAGTGAAAAAAAATACATAATTGTGTGCCACTTCTGAAAAATTAGGTTGCCAACAGCCTAGTGAACATCTCAGGTGAGGAGATAGAAGCACAAATAATTCAATTTCTCAGGAGCAGCATTTAATAACTTTAATCACAGGACCTAGATTCCCCCCCCCCCCCCCCCCCCTTTTTTTTTTGCCTTCCTGCAAGCTGTCTAATTAGATTTTAAAAAATGTAACTCACTGGAGGATTTTCATTCTGTTATTTCATCAACGGGAAATGTTTGGAATTTGCGTTGTAAAACTTTCATCAGTTTGGGTTGTGCTGGTTGTTAATAACACCACTGTTTCTCGTGGAGAACAGCTCTGACAATAATTGAGCAGTTCATACTTGACTAAACACTGGAGCTCTTGTTCACTGTTAGATTCTTTGCTGTTCAGTGGCATCGTTTTACTCAACTATGAGCTTTGCCATGAACAAAGAAAATAAGTATTACGCTATTTCCTTTTCAGAGTAGCCTTTTCGCTTTGTCAAGATCTTTATACAGCCCAAGTGTGGACTGGGAGTGATTCTCTGTTCTTATGTGAACCCGGCCAGTGTTCGGGTGTGTTACACTGTTGAGCTCTGGCATATTGGATTTGCTAAAAGGAGCTATTTCCTGGAAGCTTTCATCCATTTCAGATGGGAAAAAGCTGTCTGTATTTCTTTTCCTACTTGTTATATTTATTGTTTCATAGTATTTCTCTAAATACTATGCATTTAATAAGAATAAATTTACTCAAAAGACATGACTATTAAATATTTCTTGTAAGTAATCTTTATTAAAAACCACTGTCTTCATTTAGTTTTCCTATTTAAAATGAAGTAATTTTCTTTTTGTGTTCTCTGCTTATGATACCAGTTTAACTTTTCAAAGCCAGCTGTCTCATGGCAAGTGTATCAATGCAAACATTCTTTCAGAGCACAGCATAGCATATAGGTCAGAGGAGGCATTTTTAACCATCTGTCCTTTAGGTCAGTCATAAACTTCCACTGAATGGAAAGAACCTTTGACAAGAGGGGACAAAGGAGTCCTGCTACTGTACCATCTGTAATCCAAGGCTGCTGCATTTAAATAAAGAAAACAAAACAAAAACAAAGCTAAGTATGAAGAACAGGAGTCTGACAGTACCACAGCTGGTGAAGCAGGGTTTGGTCTGGGGAACAGTTTTTGAAAGTCACTGTTTTAAACCCCAGGGGTAGTTTTCTGGAACTTCTATGAGGAAGGTGATTTGTTTTGTTACAGGTACCTCATGGCATGCTGAAAATATACAAAGTAAATTGTATCCAAGAATACCTGTCTGACACTTTATTACCAGATGGTTTCCCGCAGAAGCAATGGACCCAGAGGACTGGATGTCACTAATATTTTCATAGCTTCTGCACGCATGCAAAGACACAACTATTGATATGCAATGATATACCCTTAAAAATCCTTTAGTCTGTAGACTCTAGTCCTTCTAAAACCCAAATTTCTCAAATACCCTTGTTTTTAGTCCCAGTGTGCGGCTGAGGGAGGCTTTTTCTCTTATTTTAGACTGTAAAGCTACAGGGAAAGCTCTAGACCAGTGAGAAAATCCAGAAGATTTTACAAAGTTAAAATGTGCACTTGAAAACGAGCACATAGATTAGGGGAATAGATTTGGGTGTTGGTTGTGCAATTGTCAGTGCTCCAGTTAAGTACAAAATGGGTGCTGAAGAGTGGGTAGAGAGATGCCGCTATGTCTGCAGGGCGTACTGGCAGGAGAGCTGGCTGGTGCAGCTAACTGGGAGCATGTTCTTGTAAGAGGAAATCGTGTTCCCATGGGAAAATAAAGGATGGAGATTAAACCTTTGCAAGGAAGCGATTGAAAATAACATTTGACTTCCTCTGCAGTGGAGCCGTATCTGTGCGGTTACATAACACAGGCTTTCATGCACAGAGTTTAGTGTTTCCAGAAACTTCATTATCAAATTGAGGCGTGTAGCAGAAGAGGTTTTTTAGAGGGAGAGGCTTTTTTTTTTTTCCCATTTCTTCCCCTGCACCCAAATATTGGAGATCCCAGAAAGTCACCTTTTGTACTAGGCTGAATGTTGCACTTCCTTACAAGGAACACAAAGAGCTCTGTATGTCCTCTGTGAGCAGAAACGCAGCTGCAGGTAGTAAAGTTCTTTATTAGAAAGTACACTTCTTTATTTAGCAGCAGTGTTACCTACTTTATTATTGAATCACTGTTAGCTGTGTCTTCCTTTCCGCATTCTCTGTTACATTGAGAAGGGCAAAACTTCCTTCCCAGATCCAGTTTCATTGACACTTACTCAGTTTCATGAGCTCTGCCCTGCTGGCTGTGGGCCTCCTCCTTTGCTTTGTTGACAGGGAGAGACAATCCTGCCCCTGTCTACAAATAAATCTTCCCAGTCAGCGCACTGGGAAACTTTAAACCACCCTGTCTTGCTGTTTGGCATGTGGTGTGCATTCCAGTTCCTTTGATGAGGCTTTGGAAGTGGGTACCCCTGTGTCACTGTGCAGTCTGTAGCAAGGTACATGTTTATGGCTTTTTTTTTTTTTTTTTGCCATTTTCAGTAAGCCTCTTTTGTATGAGAGGATGCTTGGATTCAAAACGGAGTAGGGTCAGTGCAGGAATTTCTCACCACCAGGGTTTATTGACCAACAATATTTAACTTTGAGTTCTTTCAGTGAAGTCTGAAGTCATTTTTAGGATGAATGCTGGGAGACCGTAGTTGCATTTGTATAACTTGCAAACCGAAATTTGGTTAACTTTGGTTGATCTCGCCTTTGTAACCACAGAGGCCAGACTGAGATTCTGTGACAGCTCTCGTGGGTCGATGTCCCTTTACAGCCCATGTAAGCAGCCTTCCTCTTCTGCAAGACAGCCTGGTTGTGGCCGCAAGGGGAGCGGGAACCTGTTGGTGCTGCGTTTCTCAGACAGACTGCTCTGGAGGGTGAGAAAGCATGCAGAGAGCTTTGAGCGCTGGTGGATGGTGCTGTCTGGCAGGTTCCAGTGCATGGGAGGAGGTGTTCAGGGAAGCAGTTTCTCCCTAAACAGCCATTCTCCCGCCCTCTCTGAGAAGAGGGAAAAAAAAAAAAAAAAGGCTAAATGAAGTTGGTTGTGGACTGGCACTGGCTGGTGAGTTACCTGTTGGATCTTGTTGACTCGAGTGACTAATTGGCAAGCTGCTGGAAATGTAAATGGACTTGCTAATGGATTTAGTCTGTGCCTTTGTGGACTGCTTGTAGAAAATGTTGGCTTGGGTCTCTTAATCTGCAACCTGTTACAAATTTCTTTTGAAATATATGGAGCTGTAAAAGTCAGGATTATCACCATTCTGTAAAACGTCTCTGCCTGAGCAGGTGAAGTTTTGTAAGGGCAGCTGAAATTAGGAGGTATATCCAAAGCTGAAAGCCTGCTTCAAGATACTGTTGAAAATGTTGGCTACGGGGATCTCCTGAAGTGATGTTGGCAATGATTTTTTTTTTTTTTTTTTTTCCTGCTGTTCCCAGACTTATGTTAAAATGAAGTTAATTCTTTGGCCTGTCAGTAGTTGCAACAAATAGAATAGAAATAGTATAAGCAGTTTCAGGTATTCGGTCCAAGGAATGTGTGCATATTGCATTAGACATTTCTGAAAGCATTTGTGAAACCTTGACGTTCATAAAGCTGGTTAAGATAGCGTTACTTGAGACGTAACCTCTTTATATTGATCACTTAGGGCTTACACATACCCTAGTTTGCTTGCTGGAATTTAGAATCGGGTGTATGTTCCTTTCAGGTGGGTCTGGGTAGCTTAGGGGTATAAGGAACAGAAAAGATTTTTGTATGTGTGTAGAATAAAAAATTAGCTCAAGAGTCATACAAAAGTTGTTGAAAGAGGCAGGAACATGCAATTTGTTACTAATTAATATTTAATTTGAATTCCTGATATATTTTCTTGAAAGTGGTGGATTTTGATGTAAACTTCTTTAAGGGAAGGGTGTGTAATAAATAAATTCAAAGGGCCCTTAGCTTTTTTGCTTATTTCTATGTACTGAGGAAATATTTTTTATCTACTTATCTGTTATTTAGTTTTTTAAAGTAGTAGTATCTTTTGAGTTCCCAAGTTATAAATATACAAAGTTAACAATGAATAATATCATAAAAATGTGTTCTTATTTATGGAATGAAAACAACTTTTTCCATCTCTTTATGATAAGCATTGAATTCGAAGTACTGGGAAACACTTCAAATTCCTCCTTTTGTAATTTAATATTGTGCATATTGTAGCTATGAATGTTTTCATGTATATGAGTCAGAAGAACAGATCTCTAATTCACTATGTACCAGTCACATCTTGGTTGACAGCTTCTGTATGTACAAACTCTCACACTCCTTTCAGTGAGGAAGAAATGTTCCTCCTATATTTTTATATGTGGGCCTGGTGTGAAGCTCCATAAGAATGATCAAAGAGCTGCAAAATCCCACTTCACCAAGAAATACTCATAAGCGCTGCTGTATTAACCCACTCAGAGAAAGCAAAAGGGGGTGACAAATCATAAATACCTGCAGGACAGGCAAATTTCTGCTGAAGAGTCATCTGTTACAAAAGTTTGTTGAGCAAAATGAGAAACTTTTTTTTTTTTTTTTTTTTTTGGAAGGAGAAGAGGCTTGTTTTTCTTTTAATGAAAGAATTACTGGCTTATTTTACCACTGGCAACACTGGAATCTTTATTTGTTGGCTGTCTTGGAGGGAACATCCCATTTTGATTGAAAGATTATTTTCTGCTTCAAACAAATACCTTCAGTGGTTCCCATGGTTAATGCCGCACAGAAGTGTAGTAGACCAAGTGATTTGCAGCCAGCCCTTCTGGTTTGTGAACCTCAGCCTTTTCTGCCCATGTTTTTTTTCTTTCTGCTGCGCCAGGTTGCTGGGTTTTATTTTGACCCTGACTTCATGTTCAGCATGCATCCATTGCCTGTTGACCTTATGTTTCCCTTTTTGTTGTGTAAAAGTTAAAAAAAACTAAGAAGCAACTTGTTGTTAGATGCTAATTTTTAAGTTTTTGACCATTTCAGTGCTTCCTTTAAGCACTTCCCTTTGTGAAAGCATTCTGCTCGGCTGGTACCTGCCAGCGCCTCAGGCCTCCATGGCCTGTGGCTCGCCTCATCCTCCCCGGGCTCCTCTCTGAGGAGGCCTCACAGCCTTCCTCCCTCACTCCGTCAGTGGAGAGGAAACTGGCAGAAACAACTCCAACTTCTTGAAATGTTCCCAAACTGAAGGATTATTCTGTCATTATTCTGTCAGCCTCTGGAGAGGTTCTCTGCTTGGATTTGTGTGAATCCTTGCAGCCAAGCCAAGAGAGACTCCGAAGGCCTCAGGTGATGTTGCTTGGGGTTGCTCCAGTTATACATGCAACTTGCTGTTTCCTTTCAGCTCCTTTAGAATTTCCAGGGAAGTTTTGGGAGCCTCACAAAACTGAATATCCTAAAATGCCCTGGAGACCCCAATAACTGCTTGAGTAAATAGGATGCAGCGTGCCGGGTGGGATGGATCCTTCCTGTAACCGCATTTTTCAGTTCCTCTTTGGGACGTTTGACTTCTCTGGCTGTCAAGTCCTCCTTTTTCTTCTCCCATCAGGTTTGTGCTAAAGGGTACTTTTAGTGTTTCTGACAAAATTAGGAAGTGAATGCAGAAAGAAAGGGTTTGGGCCACAAGATCAAGTGCTCTGAATTTAGGGAATATCTGAGGATGACTGTGCAACGCTTAGTTTGGCCCAGACTTGCCCAATATTTGAGTTTCCAGCTAGATAAATAGGTTAGCGTGCTGTTGAAAATTCAGGGTTGCTCTGGTTACGGTGAATTGGCAAGATGACTCCCACAGTAATCCCCGCATGGCTCCAGGGCTGGGTGGGAGCAGACAGTGCTATTTGGATTTGTGCTGTGCCAGATCTCTAATATATCCCTCGTGTGTTTTACGATAAGAGCTTTTCAGAAGGCCAGATTAGGCCTGCAGTGTCTTATCTGAAACCTCTTAAATTTGGAGGGGGGTGGGGGGAAGACTTCTGCTCTATCTGAGGTGGGCTTCCAGGGAGCTCTGCCTGCACTCCTGGCAGCTCAGCCCTGGGCTGGGGTGACTGAAGTGCCCTGGGGCTCTGCCTTGGGCCTGGGACCGCAAGGAACCCCTCTGCTCCTCCACATCTGCTGTGCTCTTTACACTTTCTCAGTGCTCCCGTTGTATTTAAGAAATTCCAGCTTTTGCTAAATTTCAAATGCTTTTAAAATTCTAATTCGTGTTCACAGCAAGACCAAACTTAAACTTATTTATAAGCTAGCTTTCAGTCTTTAAATGGCATGTTGTTTTCTTTTTTGTTTCTTATGATAAATGGTCTCATAGCCATATTAAAAAGCGCAGTGATGGATGCTGTGGAATTAAACTTTAAAAAATTTAAACTTTAAAAAAAATTAAACTTTACCCAGTCAACCAAATTTCTCATTTCTTGTCTCTACACCTCTTGATTTTGTAACTTAGGTTAACTTGAAGCTTTCTTAATGTAATTAAATTTAAATATTTGGAAATATATATATTTCAATTCCTAATGGTTTTAGCTGTGTATTAAAAGCTTATTACTTACACCTCAGTTGTCCATTCTACAGCTGTTTCCTGTGTTTTTGCGTTGCTGCAGAAATGTGTATGTCCTCAAATGAAAACTATTGTTTTTTTCTGTGTGGCACATTCTGGTGTTCAGTTGTGGAGGCTGTTGACCTGATCTGCAAGACTGGCACAAGTAAAGCAGTTACTGTTTGGCTGCAGCCAAACAAATGCAATTTCTGCATTTGTTCATTTTGTTTTAGATTTGTTTTAATTTTCCTTACAGTGAATTGAAAGACAAGATAGAAATTTTGAAACCTTAAATGAACTCAGAGACAGGATTTTT
This sequence comes from Netta rufina, assembly GCF_964035555.1. Classification (NCBI taxonomy): domain Eukaryota; kingdom Metazoa; phylum Chordata; class Aves; order Anseriformes; family Anatidae; genus Netta; species Netta rufina. The sequence goes on along the minus strand of NC_140127.1, from coordinate 34,435,190 downwards.
TTGAGTTAGGACTCAGTATCCCACCATGTTTTCCTTATAAGCCCCAGAGCTTGCTTGTCTTTTTTTCCCCCTTTTGATTGATGGTGCTAAAGTGACTTAGTGACTTGTCTGTCTGGCAACAGAAGCTTAACCTTTGCTCTTTTTTTTTTTTTTTTTTTTTTTTTTTTTTTTTTTTTTTTTTAGGCACTCAGTGTTACTGAAACTCTGATCAAACCTTTGGAAAGATTTAGGAAAGAGCAGCTAGGAGCTGTAAAGGTTTGTCCCTCGTTTGCCTTTATGATAAGTTTGTTTAATTTCTCTACTTGGATCGCAGTGCAGTAATGACATGTATTTGGCAGAGGGAAACTGTTGTTTATATTTCATGTGTTCACACTTCTTTTCTACTTTGAGAACTTGCTTCAGAAACAAATGGAAAGTGTGCTTAAGAAGAGAAGAATGTGTCCTTCTTTCCTCCCCCTCCCTTATCTCTTCTGTCTGGAATAAGAGAAATACAGCTAACAGCCTAATGGATAACTCTGATTCACTTTATTCTTATTTGCAGTTGCACAATCAAAAGCTGAAACGCATTAACTACCCAAAGAAGTTCATTTGTATGCTTTTAGCCTTATTTATGCAACCTGTAAAGTGAACATTGCTTTTATTTTACTTGAATAAAATCACTCATTGTTTTAAATAAATCACTCATTGCTCTGTGTGAGTGAGGGAAAAATAGCGATGGAGTGGCTAAAGAAAGGATCTCATTCAAGGTACTTTTATTTTGGTGAAAGTTGTCAGTAACCTTTCTAAGGTTGCCACTATGTTGTTGGTATTTATAAAGCTAAGCCTCATGGGTTAAGTACAGACTAGCAATTGGATAAGTATAATAAGGACAATTTTCACCTTGCTGTATCTGTCTACCTTCCTTCTTACAATTAGAGATTTAAATACTTATTTGAAAATGGGGAAACATTACTGCTATTTACTGCCATTTTCTGTTCCAAAACTCAATTTGTACATTTTTAAACTACCACTCTGCAGATGTTTTATTTTATAATGTCATGACTTTACCAGCAGTGATATCTAACGTCTCAGATAACCTTTCAGTTTCAGGTGAGCTATACATTTTGACTTCAGCAGGAATGATTAACATATTCTGAATCTGATTTCAGTGTTCATGCATGGAAAACACTCTGATAATAAATTATTGCAATTTAATAATGCAGTGGTCTTTGGTCTTTTATGGATGTCAGAAGTTCAAACCAACATCCAATAAAAACTGTAATTTAGAGTTGTTGAAGGAAAAAGAATTTGTTCTAAATACAGTATATTGTCATTTATATGGTATATTGGTATATTTAATGGATTATTTCAACAGAGTATTTATGGTGTTAGAGGACATTACCATTTTTTTGGGTAAGAATTGCTATGTTTTAAACTACTTCATGATCTTTACTCATTTCCTAGTCAGTTCTGTCCCTGATGTTTTTATCATGAAAATTTACATTCACATATTCTGAATGTCACATTTTGTTTGGATGCATGCGTCTTCCCTTGTCTCTCCCTGCAACTCTTTCCATGAAGTTGAAGCTCTTATTGGTATTTGGCCATTTTGTGGACAAAACTCTTGGTGAATTTAAATAGAATGGTCTTGCTTAATTGTAGAACACAGAGAAAAATACTCTAAAAATATTTAACTCCTGGAATATTTTAACTGAATATTTATTCAGTATAATCAAAGTACTGTCATTGGAAATATAATTTTGCATGGCTCTGAAAACTGTGTTACGCCCTCTAATACCAAAATGTATCTAGAACATTGTATGGGATGAGCCTTAGGAAAAATAAATACATATATATCTACTGTGACAAAAGTTAAATCTGTTGACTCATGTTTTCATGTGTTGTACATCCCTTGTTGATGAAAAGGTCTGAATTAGGTTTAAGAAGACAAAGAAAAGAGCGGGGAGGAAGTTAATCTCTGTAGTGCTTGAAGCTGAAAAACTTACTGAATTACTCCTCGGTGAAAAATTTTACTGCTCTCATCCCCAGCTGCATGTGTAAAGTTTCTGATTGTTTCTTACCTATTTAGAAGTAAATATCTCTCTTCTTTTCTGGTAGCATTCAAATGTTTATCTGATCAATGGAAATTTTGCTAGTATAAACACACACCTTTTTTTCCCCACTCCTCTTTTTTCTGAACTGTGTATGCTAACATGTTATATCTAATGAATCCCACATGCATATTATATCATTTCTCAATTGATAAGAAATATTGTGGCTTTTTTTTTAAAAAAAAAAAAAAAAGGTATTAGATATGTGATGGAGGAAAAAGCATTTTTTTGTAAAATCCTTTACTGAAAAGCAGTCTTAAACAGCTTAGATCCTCTATAGGAATGCCATCTTGAAAATCAAATCCTGCAGAGAACAAAAACCTGCATGAATTATTAAAAATGAAAGATTAAGATTAAAAAATGAACAAGTATGTGTGTAGAGTCTAACCAGTATGCTGAATAGATGCATATATAATGAATATACATGAATATATGCAGAATTCTTAATGTCATTGAACTGGTCTGTTTCTGATGAGCAAATCTGTGAGTGCTTTAATAAGGATTTTTTTCCTGTTTCTAAAGCTTTATTTTCTGCTGCAACTCATTATACTGAAAATAGCTTTAAAAACTGGTTGGTTAATTCAATCAGTACTGACTTCTGTCTTAACACATGGAACTGAGAAACTAGAAATGCAGAAATGAAAGGGTTGTTTGACAACGTCATTGTCTTAGATCCAAGAACTCAAATTTCCTAGAAACTTTTCATGTCTGTCTCTCTTCCAATATGTTGCTTTTAATGGCCAGACAAATGGATGATTAGTACATGCAAATGCTATTTGTGTGTGCTTGTGAGAGATGCTCTTCTGCTAGCATGATTTTATGGTCCATGGAGATTTATCCTTTATTTTTTCTGTCATGGGTGCAGCAGCAGTCTAGCAGATGTGGGAATTCAGCACAGAGTTCTTTGGTTTTAAAATAAAGAAATCTTACAGAATATGAAGCTATATTCACTTTGGTTTTTGGGCTGTGAACCTGTTGCAACCTACTCAAATGATCTTTTCTTTCTTCTCCTCTGTCAGTTATAGAAAGTTTTTTTTTTTTTTTTTTTAATGGAACTGATGTTTCTTGTGAAGTACTCTATTCAAAAGATGTGGATGATCCCTGAAAATAATGAAAAACACAATAAATCAAGAAGTTTTTTTATAATCAATTTTAAGTGTTCACTTGCGTGTTAAACTTCGCTGTGATGATGTAATGGGATTTTATTTCAAGTTTTTTTTTTTTTTTTAAATTAGTTGGAAACATGTTTCCTTAGTTAATGGAGTATGATATTTTGTTTTTCTTTAGGTAGAAACTTAAAAGAATAGAAGAGCTTTTTTTCTTTGACGAATTAGAAAACTTTATAAGAATAATGAAAGCAGCTTTTCTTACATTTTTATTTATAAATGAATGTTATTTTGTTCCGGTGTCTAGGAGGAAAAGAAGAAGTTTGATAAAGAGACAGAAAAGAACTACAGTTTGTTAGAAAAACATCTAAATTTATCAGCTAAGAAGAAAGAGCTACAATTACAAGAGGTATTGCTGCTGCTCTTCTTCCTTTTACAGGCTTTTGAGTAGATAAATGTATTTTATGCAAAAGAAGCATTCATAGAGGTAAACAAATTTCTGAAAGGTTGGTGAGAGTTGGTGTTTGTTGAACTTGATTTTATACCCCACTGTTTTCTGATTCAAGGGCTTTCCTTGAAACATATATGAAGCACTGGATGTCATGTTCTTTATATAGTTCGGAGAATATTGACGTGCAAATTTATTGTGAAAAACTATGTTTCTCTTACGACTTTAGCCTATATATAAATTGTATTACATTGTATGTGTTGACTTACTACAAAGGATTAACACAGAATGCTAATTACAGTTAGATTTATATTCCAGAAAGACATGTTTTTGTACTATTTTTTTCCTCATGTGTTTTGAGGATCCACTTTTTTCAAGTAATGCTACAGAAAAGTTGTTGACAATTTATAACTTTAAAACAGATCTGTTTTCCCTGGCATTCCTTCTCTCCGCGTGGGTTTTTATCATCATTTGTACTTGTAATAGCTTTTATTTCTGGAGCAACAGCAAATAATAGTTGAGAAAAGAGCAGAGAGATCTTGCAGAGACTTGCTGTAGGCAGAAGGATTTTGTTTGAGAAATAAAATTGTGCCAGAATTATTGATGATTAATCTATGAATGCTTTGTATCATTAAAATCCTAAGGGTAGGAAAACTTTTCTTGTATAAACTTGGGAAATAGTTGTATGTGATTGCATGGGATCTTCCTTATTTCACATTACATTTGGCTAGTTGTGTCAATTCCTATCTGGAATGAATAAAGGATGTGGATATAAATTTGACCAAAAAAAAAAAAAAGATAAAAACCATGTCACAGTGGAGTATGTCTTACCACACCATAGGCTTTGACTCTATTAATGGAGGGATATTCCTGAAATTTTACTGAGGAATGGTCAGCATCTTATTTCTGAATTTCTTAGTAAGCACATGAAGTACAGTGCAACAGTGAGCAAGTTTGCTGGGTGCACAGGAAGATTCATGCCTCTAAAAAACGAGGAGAAATGCGGTAATTTATTTACAGAGGAAATGAAAGGAATTGATAAAATGGCTGTGTTGGGTATTATGTTCTTGGGGGATGGGGACACTCCCAAAACAATAAACAACCAAAAAAAAAAAAGAGAGAAGCAGGCTTATTAGACTTCGGTAAGACTGCTCTATATATGGCACTGATTAGCTAAGTATCCTAGCAAACCTGCATTTTTCTATGTCTGTACTTCACTGCACGTGTATATCATTATAAGCTTTGCTGACAATTCAAACAGCCCCAGTGTTGCATGGTTTACAGGATGCATCAAAATGGCTTGGCTTTTTGAAACATTTTTACTTAATGATGTGTGTGTCATTATGTGTGTGTCATCAGAAATGCCTTTTTTAATGGCATTTGTTGTTATGCCCCTTTAGCCACTGACAGATTTTGAGCACTGAGCAGCAAAGCAAAGCGCGTCTTAGGGCAAAAGTGTCCTAAAGCTTATTTGAATTATCCTCTTAAAGCATAGTGGTCAGTGTTCTGTCTGAAGGATATAATCTTGGTATTTAAGAGAGAGAGTATGGTAGTAAGTCTAGTCCTTTGCTTAGGGTTTTCTCTATTTCTTTTTGTAGTTTAGTGCAGAAGCTTTAATGGAACTTATAACAGTGTTTTAGTATTATCACATGGGCGAAGACAAAGTGTTAATCACTTACAGGATCCCTCTCTGCCCTTCTTTTTAATGCATTTGAATGAAGGTCTCCATTACCCAGTTTTTGAAGTTTCATAGTTTAATGAGGGTATGCATAGCACAAAATGTAACTTAAAGAAATAATTCATATATGCTAGAAAGTTAAATATTTATGTAAGAATGAATGGAACTGAAATATAACTGATCAGGATCAATATGATGTTGGCATTTACCAAAGCTGAGCTAAAAATTATCTGCAGCTAATAAGGCTGCATTTTTAAATATTTGATGATCTGTGGAAACTTGTGAAATGTCTGCCAATAAAAGAACGTTGTTTTTTTTTTTTTTTTTTTTTTTTTTTTTTTTTTTTTTTTCCTTCTTGGCTGTATTGTCGATCAGAGTGAGCAAAGGTGTGAGACAGGTATAATAGCATTCTGGCTATATGTAGCAGTCATTTGGGGTATAGAGGAAAGCTTACAATGCTTTCAAAACCAGTGAAATGCTTTTCAGCAGTAACTTTTTCTTCCTCAACTGGAAAGTTGATTCCCCCTTTTTCTGATGGAAGATGCTGTTAGCCCTGTCTCTCTGGCGGCACCTTTTCAGCATTATTATTGCTGAAGTACTTCCTCTGATGTATTTGGCTTGGATTCCATTGAAAAGAGGCTGGAAGAAGTGTTATCAGAACGTTCCTAAAAATTTAATCTCATGAATCAAAACAACATACGCTATCTAGTAAAATGGAATTGTTGCTTCCCTTTGAAAGTAAACGAATGAGCTCTGTAGTAAAGGAACAAGTCCTGGTCTGGAACAAGTTCTGTTATCACTTGCTGCTTGTATGCAATACGTGTGTCAGTTTGAAGCTGTCTGCAAAATGTCTTTGAAACTTCATAAGCTATATTTTTGTTTTTAGGCAGATAGTCAAGTGGAGCAGAATAGAAAACACTTCTATGAGCTGTCCCTTGAATATGTATGCAAGTTGCAAGAGATTCAGGAGCGGAAGAAATTTGAATGTGTGGAACCTGTAAGTACCAGTGAATTCAGTCTACCCTGTTACTCATAATGGACAGAGAAAGAATGCAGTTGGACAAAGGCCAAGGAGCTGCTTTCTGAGATGTATGCAATTGTGTGACTTAACAGAATTTAAAGCAGTCTTGCTACACCTGTGCAAATTCTTAAGACACACTTAACCAAGCAGCTCAAACCTTATTTTAATTATCACAATTGATTTAGATTCAGTGACGTTGACTTTCAGAAAATGTGAAATCTTGTGCAGTATTGAGGAAAAAAAACCCACCTTGATTTATGGTGTAAGTTAGAATAGAGGATTCAAAAGAACGATGATAGGGTCAGACTTCTTTTTGCATCTTTTAAAGAAATATATTTTTTTTTAACACCTGAAGTGTTATTCTTGACTAATGTAATTTTTTTTCCCAGTTGAAAGTTGCACTTAGAGGCCTGTTAATTTATACCTATGCTTCTACACTAAAAGGGTGCTTCTGACTAAAAAGGTCAGTATTAGGTAGTTTGAAATGTTTGATTTCAAATGGAGTTGAATCTATGCACAAATCAAGGGAGCTGGAGTTTCACTGGAGTTCAGTGAAAATCATACATGTGCTGACAAGACTAACCTGAGCCTCTGAGAAGTGGTTACTAAAAATTTCCTGAAATGTGAATTAGCTTTGTAAGATAAATGCAACTTCGTAAAGCACCAAGAGAACAATAAGTGTAATACACAGATAAAGGGAGGATGGATTGTAGAACTGATTTCCATTCACTTACATTATGTGTTTTTGGGTTAAGTCTCTCCATTTATTCTGATAAAATTATTTAAAATAAAAATAAGTCCCAAGTGACCTAATCAAAATAACTGCTCGTTATGGAATTAATGAGAGCTATAGATTTTAATACATCTTATTTCTATATGAAAGATTATTGAAATAAAATCCTTCGTAGGGAGTAAATTGCTTTAAATATTTTAATGTTGTTCAAGGAATGGTAGAAATTTCTTTTCAATTCATTTTTTGTTTCCAACCACTTAATTTCACTTTTCTGAAAACTCTCTGGGTGGGGTTAAACTTTGTTATTCAATTTGTATTTGAATTTTTCCCTAGTGAACTGAGGTTTAATTTCCAGATTCTTATCTCTGTTTCCCTACTTAATGTTTTAAAAACAAACAAACAAAAAAAACAACCATGCATTTGTGAAAATGGTTTATTTGTATGTGACTTAAGATTTCATTAAATGCATTCTTTGATTTGGTCTCTGTAATAAAGAGAGTTGTTGTCTGTGTCACTTGCTTCTTTCCAACTACCTGACCTAAACAGGAGAGGTAGGCACTACTGCACCCTTATGCAGCTTGCAATACAGCATGCAGTCATTCTTTCTTTAAATTAAAACACTGAAGTCAGAAACCACAATACAATCACTTCTTAAGTTCTAAGAGAGTGTCAGGTCTGCGTGCAGTGATGAGTAAAGCTGCTGGAGGGAGAGCTGCTTTCACCCAAAACCAATAAATCTGCTATGAAAATAATCACAATATGGTCATTAGAAGGGAGGGAAATAGTAACTAAAAGACAAAAATCTTCATCACCTGGTGCACAAATTTATTCCAGACGTCATTGGTATCAGAGCAGCTGATGGGAAACATTACATAGGGAGGACTGGGAGATAGGCAATATATATTGCTTACAGTCAAATTTAAAATTGAGATGAGTTGTGAAATTCCAGGGATAGGACCACACCAGAATCCATGAATGTGTAGCCAATCATTTGGATCCAAATAGGTATTCAGAATTTGTGGACGTTGCTGGAAATATGTTTTTAGAAAGTAATTATTATCTCTGATATTTCTGTAAAAAACAAAACAAAAAAAACAAACCAAAACAAAAAAAAAACTACATGCAGCAATCATTTGGGTAAATGAAGCTTTACATTCTGACAAATCTTTTGTTTGTATTTCAGGTGCTATCATTTTTTCAGGGTTTGTTCACTTTCTATCATCAGGGATATGAACTTGCTAAAGACTTCAGTCATTACAAAATGGCCCTGCAGATAAATATACAAAATGTAAGTTGTGATTGATATTTATGCCTCTTAAAAGACTTTTTGCCAGAAAATATTTGTATTGCCAAAACTTTCCTCATCGTGGTAGTCCGTTGCTTGTGAACTTCGAGGATATAGTGCCATCTTCTGGCTAACCAACCACATCACTGAACAAATCACTGCTGATTCCCGCGAGTTCTCATTTCGTGGTTTGTAATAACCACGAAAAAAAAGAGCTTAAAAACAGCTACATCCCTGTTGGTTGGTGGTGCAGAACTGTATAAGGAGACTATTGGTGTTAGCTCCGGATTAAAAGTGCAGCAAGCAAGGTGACCAAGGTGACAGGCTGAAGCAATGGGGTTGGCAGAATCAGTAGTCAATTGGTCTGTTTTTTTCCATGAGATTTGTTGAAGAATAAAACTTGCTCAAAATAAACACTGGTGTGCCAGAGGCCTTTTGATAGCAAATAAATCATTTACCTTACTTCAAACAAGCAATTCATGATAGTGTATCCATTTTGTTAATCTCCAAGGGCACCTGGAATTAAGACACTTCCAGGAGGCTGCAGCCTAATTTTAGAAATGGCTTAACTAGCAGATAGTAGGGAGACAGGAAGGTAGAATAGAAGACTGCGGTTATTGTAATACACAGCAACATGATCCATTTGTCACCATACCATTCTTGTCAATTTCTTTCCACGCATCTAAGTCTTCACATTTCCCTAGAGCTGTTGTTTAGTTTGGGTAGGAGAACTAAATAGTAGTAACTTCATAAACAGAAAACATAAACAGAAATTTCAGGACCAACTTGCTGCTTCTGTGTGCTTCGCTTAATGGAATAAGGAAGAGCACCCAGTGGCAGTTGGTAGAGGGCAGCTGGTTCAAGACAAGCAAGAAGGAGAATGTGAGAGGGAAGCTATGATACAGTATTGAAGAGCTGGATTTCAGATTGTGGATGGAAAAGAGCCAGAGATGTAGTCTGAAGAAGTGACGAACAAAAAGAAAACTAATCTCAACAGATGCATTTCAGTCAACTGCGTGGTATTACAGTGTGCCCCAGGAAATCCAGAAGAGATTGAACATCACAGCTGAAGTTTTATGAATAGAAAGAACAACCTCGATTTCAAAACACAATAGAAAGAGGAGAGTAAGAGGAGAATAAAAAGATGAGTCTGCAAAGATCATGAGGACACGTAGCAGTCTGCTGTACTGAAGATAAAGAAAACATCACAAAGGAAAAATGAACCGGGTCTTGGCTGTTGTGCAGCTGAGCTGCTAGTAGGACAGTGGGTTGATATGTTAGAGATACAAGGGTATAGGATTCTTTACAGAGAGCCTCGCTGTGTATGAACAGTGATTTCTCAGCATAGCTCTAGTAATTTAATTCAAGGGGGTGACCACAAATAATTGCTCCCTAATCTGTGGAAGAAAAGCTGATGAGTATGCTTTGATTCTTTTTAAGTAGTAGAAGGTTTGCTGCTAAAATTTCCTCACTTGTCTACGTTTTTGGAAGCAACTGGGCGGGGTGAGAGTTCAGAGTAGCAGATTCCTTCAGGTAGATATAAAGTACCTCAAACCTAAGATGTATGTTTTGGCTTTCAGCTGTGTTTTAGCATTTCCTGAGAAACCAAATTATTAATCATGAGTTAATGCTGTGGAAGTTTAGGAAAGCTTTTAAATACAGACCTCTACCTAGCTTACTGTCCTAAGAGAAAGACTCCCTATACATATCGTTCCATGAAAGAACAAGTGGACCTCTAACAACCATTCCCCAAAACTTCCAGCTCCACAGGGTCCTGTTCCTTCTTTTCTGTAATAGTTTGGAGCTACATACATGTGTATGTAGCATAAGCATGCCCGCAGTGTTCATCTTGACACGTTTTACATGCCTTTGTTCTCTGGTCTGCTACAGTTCATGTCTTCCCATCCTCTTAGCCTTTCTTTTTGTTCAGGTTATCTTTACTTTAAGAATGACATTGGTGATTTTCTTTCCATACCCTGCCCCAGATCCTGCCTTCCCAAAAAAAGGAGGAAAGAAAAAGAGAAAACCCAGATTTTACCCCAAACTCCAATAAGTCAATGCTTTCAACAAATAATCTTACTCTCTTGTGATAGTCTTGCATGTCTAACTTGATTCCCTGTGCTCCCTCAACCCTTGCTTGCTAAGTGCAACTGGGACTTTTCTGTTGTTATCTCAGTTCTGTGCCCAGCCCCATGCATGGATCCTTGCAGCCTTGATGATTTCTCTCCTGCAAACAAACTGTGGCTTCCTAGGGAAGAGGAGGATGTAGCTTTGCTGATGGAGCAGCTCTAATAGACTCCTGGTTAAACTCAGCTTTGTCATAACACAAAGGAAGACAGAAAGATGGTGTTGAAACAGCATCCCTTTCCTGTCAGTAGCAGGTTGCCCTATAGGTGTGAAACCACCACCATTTGTGCTGTTTGTGGTCTGATTCACATCTGTAATTCAGCACTCTTGAGTTTAGTGCTCTCTGTGTGACTCTTTCAAGGGAGCTTTGAAAGAGAGATCAGATGGGGGAAAGGGGTAGAGAGAAGCACCAGCTGGAATTTTGTTTTGAGCCTTCAGGAGCCTGCGGCATTTCTTCCCAATGTTCCCAGAGTGCATGTTGCACACATGGATTTGTGATTGCCGCACAGCTAATACAGAAAAAGGTCCTAGCAGAATCATTTAAAACATCTAGCAGCAATCAGTGCTCAGCCAGTAAGATATAGATATGAACAGTTTGTCACAATCAGCTTTTGCCCTTGCCTTGGGTAGAGAGTGTAGTTTTTATTGCAGCTCTTCTGGGGAAATATGAGAAAGAATTCTGAAAATCATTTGGAGCCTTGGCAATTAATTTGTGTGGGGTCTGACTCATAAATTTGTGAGCAGATGTGACCTGAGACTGAGACTATGGATGTGGGGAGGGTTCAGACCAGTTGTTTTGCCTGCAGGTAAGAAAGCAGTTGTTCCTAGACATCACCAAAAAGAGTATCTTTTGTCTCTAAAACATATGGGTATGTGTGGCTGCTCTGATCAGCTTGCATGGACTCTTTTTGTGCCCATCAATAAACTCCTTCCAAGCATAAATCTAGAATTTGCACGTACAGATGACCAGCCAGGCACATACTGTTAGCTGTCTAGGTACAAGAATGGATACTTGTTTGTATTCATGATGTATTTGTCTGTTTGTGCAACTGCATGCTTTTTGTGAAAAGTTGAAGCAAGGCGTCATTTTCTAAAGCTGATCCATTTTCAGCAAAATAAAGGTGCTTTCAAAAAGTAACAAGGCATATAAGCATGCATCTGGAAGTATGTGCTTGCTTCAAAATGCACATAACCAACTGGGCAAAATACCAGTTTGAGTATATGTTTTCAGTTTGTGCAATTTGGATAAGTGGGTATGGGGAAAAAACTATTACTGCGCCTGTTTTGGTATTTGCTCATTGGCCAATTGTCAGTGGTTTGCAGACTGAACCAAAGATTTCCTTGGGTCAGGTGTGAGCTACTCTGTTATTTTGTTTAGTTCTATTGTATACTTTATGGATTGTGTGGTTGCTTTCTGTTTTTTTTTTTTTTTTTTTTTTTTTTTTAAACTAATATTTTAGTAAATATTTCTCTTGCTACTGCTTAAAACTTTAAAGTGAGTGGCACCCAGCAATAATAATAATAATAATCTGGACTTTGATTTTTTTTTTATGTAAATGCATGCATGTTTGGTTTGCATGATTCAGCCTTTGTGTGACTGAAACATGTGGCACGTGAATGGTCTCAATGTATATAAATTATTGGTGATCTTCTTGTCATGTTTTTCTCAATAACCACAGAGTCTCCTTTCCTTCCTGATAACAAGTAAGGATCTCATGAATTGAGACAACATTTGCAGTAATATTTCGCTTAAGAAACTTGAATTTTTAAATCAGTATTTCAGTTCTTTCTGAACAGGTCAACATGTTTTAGAAATCTACTCTGGCTGTCTTTGTGTGCTTTCCAGTTATAACAATTAATTTCTAAAAGACACTTCGAGTATTGTCAGAAAATTCGAAGAGTAAATGTGTATAGAAATTGTGTACTGATCATCCTAAAATGACCTTCTATCATTCTTTCTTTTTATAAATAATAGTTACTATAACTGCTATCTGCCAGAAAGAATAAGTTTTTCTTCTGCTCCCTTTACTAATATTTTTTTGCCATCTTGTTTTAGACGCGAAATCGTTTTGAAGGAACAAGGTCAGAGGTCGAAGAGCTCATGAACAAGATCAGAAGAAATCCTCAGGAACATAAAAGAGCAAATCATTTCACAATGGAAGGCTATCTCTATGTACAGGAAAAAAGTAAGATATATTTTTGTATTCGTATGGTGCACATAATACACATGCAGGCAAGGCTTATTTCTACAGATAGCATGAAGACAATTTACAGCTTGTTAAACAGAGTCATCTGAATAAATGTTCCAAGTCTCTAACGGCAGTGTTACGCTAGGTCATAAAACAAATGTGGTAAAAGTGTGACAGTTTTAAGCAAGAATTGACTGAATTCAAGAAAGTTTTATTTTATTTTATTTTTAATGCCTTAGTAATGACCTCCCTTAGAGTTGTCAGACGTTTGTTGTCAGACAACAACATGAGTTGTCAAATTAATCTCTGAAAATCAGGCCTTATCAGTTTAGTATGGTGAAGTTGACTGTCATTTCTTTGGTTCAGTAATATGCTCTCATCACCTGGTTGTGATCATAAGGCCAAATAAACCAAGTTATATGCTAGGTAGCTAGTGTTGAAAATCTTCCTGTGAAGATGTCACACATCATGTCAGTACTTTGAACAATTGAAAATTCTTCCCACTGTAGTAAAAAGGACAAATAAGAAGAAGCGCTCTTATTTCTCAAGAAATAACCATAAAATCTGTTTGTTTGTTGTTTTAAACATTTTGTGTAAGCCATGCTTGTTAGATATGTGTTGTTATAGAAAGTTTGTTAGCTTATTTTGGTGAGAGATTTTACTTTTATGATGTTCGATCATATTGTTGAGGTAAGGGCTTCTGTAAAACATCTCACAAATAGAAGACTCCAACATTTTTTGTGGAATCATTGGTATTACAGTGTTAGAAATAAGATTTTAAACAAAAGAAAACAAAATAAGAAAAACAGATATGGTATGAGATCATTTCACTGGTCTTAGTCATCATGAGCTTTAGAATCAGCTGGAAGGATTCTGAAGAGGTGGGTATGTCTGAAACTGAGTTGGGGAGGAGCAGGGCAGTGAGATCTTCTAGTTTCAGGAGCAGTGAAATCCACTGTCAGCTGAAGTGAATCACGAAGATTTTCCCTGATGCTTCAGGGCAGAGCACATTAAAAGAGGATTCATTTGCAGGCTTTTTTAATTTTTTTTTTTTTTAAAGTAAATTAATAGAAGTGAGGAGATAACAGAGGGTCAGAATCCAATCCAAGTTTTAATAGTCAACATTATGGTACAAATTATAGTGTATGCAGTAGGTTGATCTCTGTATCCAATGTAGGGTGTGTACCGTTGAATAGTTAGGAGTGAGTTTTGGTGTCAGAAAATGTAGTCAGATCATAATCAGTAGATAATGTGGTGCTTACAACATAGATGCATTAATCTGCAGTTACTTAAGTTCAAACGAGATTTCCATGTTCTGCTTTACAGTTTCATAGGGATATATATTTTCTTGGGAAAAGGTTTTGTCTGTATCTGAGGTAAAGGTATATATAGTGATAATTCTTTCCAATGATCATTACGTGTAAATATGTAACGTAACATATATCAAGTTTTAGAATAGTAATTACCACTTAGCTTTTGCTTTACTTTGTATAATGTTCTTAGTTCGTTACTTTGTTGTAAACACTTCATTCTTAGGAGTTAAATAGGACTTCTAAGTAACATTTTAGATAGCAAGAGAATGAAACACAAATTGGAAATAGCAGATAATACTTAGTGCTTCCATTTACATAGGGCCTGCCCCCTTTGGTTCCAGTTGGGTGAAGCACTATTGCACATATAGGAAGGAGACAAAGAAGTTCACCATGATCCCATTTGAACACAGATCAGGAGGGAAAGCTGTAAGTATATTTTTGTATTCTACTCTTATCAAGATGAGTGGATGTGTCAGATAAGACGTGTCAAGTCTTTCCCCTCTCCACCTCCCTGCACCTTTTTGTCTTCTTTCCTCATGCAACTCAGTGTGCCATTTAAGGCTATGAACATAAAGTAACGGAATGGCTTAATAGATGAGCTTTCTGCAGACTCTTCAATTGCTTGCTTTTAGAAGACCAGACAACACGATGCAGTTAACATGCACTGCTTTATTTGTGAAGTATTTAACTTGTTAAAGTATAAATTAAGAAAATACAATAGATTCAAAAATTTCTTTCTTACACTCTCTAGTCAGATTTTTCTTTGGTAGATGTAAGTACTAGAAGAGGGCCTGGAAACTATATTCCTATTAACTAGGAATGTACTGACAACTGAATGTAATTTCAGGTGTCTTTGATAGCATCTGGAATATTCAAGACCCAAGACTCTGTTGATCTTTGAATGGCTTTTATTTGTATTGAAATAGTTGGGAGTTAAAGGCACTCAGCACCTTCAGAGATGAAGCATTAAATGAATATATTAATATGTATGAAAAGCATTTTGTTGCAAGGAAAAAAGATATGTGAAGATTGAAAATAATGCTCAAGTCAATATTCCTATAAATGTAGCACCCTACCCTATCTTCAGATTTGGTTAGAAGTCACATTGTTCAAATTTTATCTAGGTGTTATATCCCATTAGTGGAAGATGGCTTTCATAATTTGAGGGCTGTGGATATTTGCAAATATATTGAATTGGGGATAATCTTTCAAAAGCACCAGAATACCTGCTGTACTGAAAATCGGTGGTGGTTGGCTTCCTTAATCATATCAATACTTTATGATTTTTTTAATCCTGATTTACTCTAACTGTAGTAAGCAATGTTAGTTAATAAAGTATGTGCGTAAGTATTTGGCCTTCTAAAACACTTAGGAAGCCCTTTTTGCTATATTAAAAGATACCAGTGCAATTATTCCTTCATTCATCTCCTGCCTCTGGAGATGCTGAATAAGACAAAAATAATTAAAATGCACAATTAATCCTAATTAAAGCTGGTACAACTGATATGGCATTCACAGAAGAATTTGTTTGATTTCTCAATTCTTAAGGGTAAAATACAATCCTAGTGTTGGTCAGTCTTGAAGAAATGACTGGGTCTGTAAGGCAGATTCCAGAGAGTAAAGAACACTTTGTTCTAGTTATTGTAACGGTAGCCTTTAATATGGAGATTGCTGTGTCTGGCATGAAAGAGGAGAATGAAAGTCTCTTACACTCAATGTTTGCTTATATTGTTACATGCAAAACTTCTATAACAAAATATTTTTGTTAGTTTAAATTACTGTGTTGCTGTGTCACATTGTAAAGTACCAGCTAAAGTCAGCTTTATATTTTCGCGTTTGTGTCCCCTAAATGGCCATGCAATTTATACACTACTGTGTAGTGACCTGAATGGCAACCCTGAGTGCATTTTTTTTTCAAGTGTCAGTTTTCTGTAAAGCTTTTGCTATTATTTTAATGTAAATTCATCATACTTTTTTTTTTTTTTTTTGTATTCCTGACTTACTGAGGTTTTCAATTACTGGCATAAAGCATATAAAAACTTTCTTTTCACAGGGTGATGAGGAACTCTTCATCCTTACATATTGTACCAAAAGAAATATAGATACTATCGACAGGCGATTCTGTTTCGACTTAGAAGCTTCAGACAGGTAAGCTTATGAAACACATTAGAAAGGACTGTTTCTAAGTATTAGTCAATATTACTGTAAAATTACCTTTTTTTTTTTTTTTTTTTTTTTTTTTTCTTTTTTTTTTCCAATGATCATTCAAGCTGCCAGTGGGAAACAGTTGCCGGAGGAGCTTGTATGCCACTGTCATAGCTTACGCATTTTACCTCAGCTGTGTATAGCAGAAGCAGTGAGGATCTAAACTGAAAAGTAGGCATTGTCTTGAAGTATCACGTAAAAGAAAAGCACAGAAAGATAAACTGTTATAAATTACTGTTATCGTAGTGAATTAATGTGGCTTAACTCAAAGTACACATGGCTGTAGTGAAAAACTATGATCACAGATTCATACAGTCTTGACCATATTGTATCACAAGCCTGCTTTCAAGAAGTGTCATGTTGCTGATGGTTTGTGCTGGATTCTCAGATTAGAAATAAAATCATTTGGATTTTGAAGCATTTTGTGGCTAGTTTAATAATGTAATGCATTTTGAATGTTGTTGCTGCTGCCTTTTTGAAATGCTACCATTCTGTTGCTTTATTTCAAAAGAGAATTGTTTATTTATAAATTTTGCTAAAAGGATCTTAAAATATGATCAATATTGCTTTTCCATCAGCAATAGTTTTCCTTAGTAGTTTTCCTTCATTTACGAAGGTGAGAGAATCTAACCTAATAGGGCACTGCAGTTAAATAACATTGTGGTAAGGCCACGTTCTTTTGGTGCATTAAATGCTAGATAGAAGTTGATGAAGTCTTGCTGAGTTTTTGCATTCACCCCTTTTGAGCTGTTTTTAACCAACACATTTCCTTATAGCAATTTACTTGCATTCTGTTTTATCATGTAACGGATCTTCAGGTTTAAAGCTTTTTCTCCCCATCAAATTCATAACGCAACTCACTTAAAATGTGGTGTGGTCAATGTTGCCAGGCCCCTCTATCCTGTGGTGGCTGGTGCTGCAGGTATGTCTGTGATAATGCTCATAGGCACATGCCCAGCTTCGGTCAGATGCTGTGCTTAGCTGGTGAGGCCAGTCAGGCCAGCTTGCCTAAGGCATGCCTGTTTCTCTAGCAAGCAGTGGGTGAAGGAATGCAAAACTATCACTGCATCTGTAAACTTTCAGTGTATGTGGGAGATAACAAGGTACCATTTACAGCTCCGTTTTTGTCTACAGCAGGGGTCTGAACTTGTGGTTATGATTTGATGGGGATGTGGATTAACTGTTCCAGCACTGTCCCGATGTTAGGAAATGGAATAGAGATTTAAGCCCTTGACATAAATCCTCTCGGGTCAGTGTATTGATCAGTATGGAAACCAGATTCCAAACGGAGTCTGATAGTCACTGAAAAAGTACCACGAGGAGTGTCAGTTGATCCCCCTCAGTGTGTCCTCTCTAGAGTTCTGGTATCTGGAGTTGAACAGAGATGGATGGATAGCAGTGCTTCCTTGATCCCACAAAACAATTTTTCATTCTGTTCTCGTAAAAGCGGGAAAAATACAATCCATCTTTCTGTCTAGATATAATAGACACAACTGGTCCACTGTGACCTTGATATCACACATTTTTCTTTTAATAATATATGTGTGTAATACTGAGATGTTCCCATGGAGATTAGTTGCATGCTGCAGGCCATTAGCTCGTTTCCTTGGTATCAGTTCAGGACACACTTATCCCTCAGCTTGTCCAAGTTATAAAGTAATGTACAGATTGATGGTTGGCCACAGGGTTTTCTTTGTTCCTGTGCTTTGGAAGGAGGGAAGACTGGATAAGTTTAGGAAGAACTTCTCAGTAGCAAATGTTCAGCCTTTTAAGTGACAAGCATAGTTTGCTTGGATCTGCTAGCTGAAAGTTTACAGATTTTTCTTTTTAGAAGAAAGCCAAAATTATTTTTTTCTTCTAAATGAGCAAATGTAGAGAAGTTTAAATCTTAGAAAAGAGACAGCATGGGTCTCCTGTCTAATACTGATAAAGAAAGAGCATTATACCAATACAGGAAAAGAAGAAAAGAAGGCTTTGTCTATTTTGACTTTAATTTGATGACAAATAATATTTTGTGAAGCATATGCTGAGTTTAATGTATTGCCTCAAGGTGATAATCTTTGATATCATGATAGTTAAAATTTTACTGAAAAGAAAGTATACAGGAGTTATGAGAGTAACTTTGATAAACTTTTGATAAACTTTCTGGCAAGGTGAAAATGAACTAGAAACATCTCTCTAGAAACATCTCTGGTTGTAAACATATAAACTGTGTAGACTGTTACAGTTTTGAAGGAAAAGTGGAATTTGTTCTGTTTTTCTCTATGCTATGATTTCTGAAACCATTTTTCCCTACAGCTATTTTGCTGCTGGAAGATAGGTTTAATATGAAAAAGAGAGAGGGAGAGAGAGAATGTGGAGAATGTTATGAATTAATTCTGTATTTCTACCTATCTCTATATAACGAGATTTACATATTTGCCCAAAATACTGGCAGGCTGAATATAATGATTTTTATAAATTTGCAGAAAAAATAATTACCTGAACAACCTGTTCTGCTTTTAACTCTCCTTGCTTTGTACATTACATTGAACCACACAATTGCTCCTTTTCTTTTCCTATTACATAAATACAAAGTAGATTTTTGTTAATCTCTGTTCAATAATCCCAATGTCCCATGGTTGTCCATGTTGCTTTTTAGGGAAGTTATAACACTGGAGTTTTGTGAGTACATGCTGCATTAAGACTTGATTATTTTGATAAAAGAATTACTGGAAAACTATAGCCATTAAAGTTAGTGCTTTAAAGTTGAATTTGTTAGTTTTTTTTCCCCTGTGTAATAGCACACCAACACAAGAGCAAGCCTGTTTAGAATTCAGAAAGCTCAGTAACTCTCAGCAAGCGTTAGAATCAACAAGCCATCAACAATGAGCTGTTTTGAATAAATAGTTTGGAGATTACATTTGCTTTCCTTTTTCCTTTCTATCCTCTCTATTTCCTGCTGTGTGCATCATTTCTATTCCTTTTATTTCAATGAGGAGCAGTGTTCAGTAATTAAGCAAAGCCCTAGACTTTAGGACAATGAGCTTTTAAGTGCATTTGGAAGTGGAGTTTGACAAGACCATGTTTTAGTTGCTGGTGAATGCAGTTACTCTGTGTGGTTGCAGGCCTGGCGTTCCTGTGACCATGCAGGCATTTTCTGAGGAAGACAGGAAGCTGTGGATGGAAGCCTTGGATGGAAAAGAAGCTGTAAGTGATGTTTTTAATGTTTTTATTTGTTTGTTGTTTTGTTTGTTTTCCACAGAATTGTAGGGGTTGGAAGGGACCTCAAAAGATCATTGCTGATCTTCCGATGATCATAAGATCGTTTTTGTATTATAATGGAGAAATCCCTCCCTTCCCCCTCTTCCTGATCATATTTGCACTTCAATAAACTGAATTTATGTAGTTTAGATTCATTGAAGAAGGAGTAGAAGTGAAATAAAACTCTGGAGAGATGAGTACGTTGATAAAGCTCAGCGTTTATGTCTGTTAATGCTGATACGAGGTATTTTTCATTATAGCAACAGCTTTGGTTTTTATGAATGGTTTCCAATCACAATGGTAATATTAGTATTCTAGAAAATGTCTACTATGAGCATGTTGACTTAGCCATATGCTGACATACTGTATTCCAGTGGCAAGTCTTGCATGAGTTAGCTGTGGTATTATTTTTTTACAAAATAGATCAAAAAATACCTGCGTCATTGGAAATAAGGTTGTCCTTAAGTTTGCTTAATTTCTAGTTCACATCAGGAAATGGATCTGAGCTGCAGAGTTGAAAGAGAGCAGCAGATTGTTCTTAAAATTGTAAATATTATATTGGTCTTGTAGGCCAAAATTAATGGGGCAGTCTAGTCAGTAACACAGTAGTGTCTCTGTCACATTAGTTGGCTACTGGGGATTTTAACAGTAGGTTTTATTGACGTTGTTGCAGAAATCTCTTTTAATCTGCAGAGGTGTTTATTACCATCACATGCTGTCTGAACTGTCCAGTAAGCTTACAATTTCTGGGAATGCTGAGCTGGGACCTAACTCCCAGGATTCATCAAATGATTTCAGTGAACTGTGGGAAATTAATCTGCAGAGAAACGGGAGAAAGGAGCACTGAAATCACAACTCATTTTAGTGACTACAGCTGTGCTTGCTCTTCTCCCCAGGGAACCAAGTTTATTGAGAATTTCTGAAAATTTTCACTCCTTAAAAACTACAAATCTTTACTTTCTGGGGGACTGGAGATCTTTTTGTCCTACTGTTCGAGCTGGTGATATGTTCTGATGATTTGTGCCTATTGGGCAGTAAGATGGAGAGTCTTTTGTTTATGGTTTCATACAATTCTTTAAAATAATTAGTCTTTCTACTCTTCTTCTCTTAGCTGTTCATCAATTTGAATAAAGCAAGTGCAAAACGAGAGGGAAGTAAGTATTTGAATTACTACTGAAGATGATTTTAGTTAACACTTTACAGTAGAGAAGTGCAAATATACAATTTGTCTGTGGTTCCAACTTAATTAAATATTGTATTTTTAATCCCAAGTTCTGAATATCCTTTTTAGATCTTGTAGTTAATGAGTTTCCACAGTAACACAGTTTCTTACATATGTAAGAATTGTAGGATTGGACATAAGTTAAACAAACAGTCTGTTTTCACCAATTTAAGATCATGCTTGAAGTGACTTAAAAAAGGGTTAATTTGAAAGTGTATCACAATTTCTTAATCCAGATTGTGTGTACACATCTGTTTGAATGCATAAATATGGTTTTAAAAGTAGAGCTGAACACAAAGGTCAGGAAAAACACTGAATGCATGTATTTAAAATGTAAACTACATAATATGGAAGTAGAAGAGATGGCTTTCTTTAAATAACATAATAACATTAGCTTTCTTCAGGTAGCAAAATGTATGAGTTAAAACAGCTATCTTTCTTGCATTATCAGGGAATATAAGTTTTTTTTTTTTTTTTTTTTTTTTAATATTGTTGGATAAAGCTGTGTTTATTAATAGAAGTTTTTCCACGGATTCTTATTTTAGTGATGCAAGCCTAGGTCCCCAGGAGCAAGAAAGCCAGATGTTTGGGGGAAGGGCAGCTTTGCAATATAAGCTTTTCAATGAAGTTTTGATGTGAAGAAAAAGAACAAGATAGGAACAACAAAGGAATGCTGGATCTCAGCTGTTGTCCTGTTAATGCATCTGCTTCTATGTAGTCAGATCATTAACTGCTGTGCAATGATATACATGTGTCCTGTATCTTTAGTGTGGGAACTCCTTTGGCTTTGGGTAGGCCTCAGTAAAAGCCTGCTGTTCATGATTATGTTTTTTCATCATAAGTACTTCCTTGTCCCATTTGGTTAACTCTCTCAGATGTTGTCGATGTTTCAGTAAGTATTGTTAAACTCCATTTTGCATCTGCCAACATATGTACCTAATTAGAGATCCCATTCTTCAAAAGCTGCTGCTGTGAACAGTTTCAGTGTAGCCACTACCACCAGAATGTGCCTTAACTTGGCCTAGGTAGGGCTGTGAGAAAAGGGGAATTTCTCTAGAAAAAGTGATGATGTACCTCTGTTTCAAAATATTTTTACAATTTTGTCTGAGAAGTACTAGCCATGTGGTTAAGTCCAGTATTATTTTTCAGCAAAAGGCATAATTGTAATGGTGTTTTAAAGGTTTTTGAACTTTTTTTTCTTTTAGGTGCACAATTGGATAAGATAGGATTCACAGTCATCAAAAAGTGCATCAATGCTGTTGAAACACGAGGTAATGATCAATCCAACAAAACACTTCTGATCGTGGAGGGAATGGAGCAGTTGGTCTGCTTTTAAAGGCCTGTGTGATCTAGTTTCCTTGTAGATCTCTGTGAAAGACTTAACGTGGTAGAGATTTCACTGATTACATTGGCCAGTTCAGGAGCTTTCTTCCATCCAGTTCCAGCCTTTACTGTATTGGCTCTGCTTCAACAAACGTACAACAAAAGAAGTGCTCAGAAGGGAGTAATAACACCTCCCTAAAAGGAAGCCAATACTGGTGCACAACAGCTGAGAAGATACCCTTTATCTTGTAGGCAATTCCTATATCTTTGCTTTACTGTTGGAAAAGACTAATTAATTTTAGTATTCTATTTGTTGACTTTGAAGCTTTTCCATTCAGCCACTGAAGACAAGAACAGGAGCTAAGCAGGCAGGTGAATAACAAAAAGTATTGAAATATTTCTGGTGGAATCACAGTCTCACAACAGAGGCAAGGATGCTGTCAGGCTTACTATTCTGTACACTCGTTCTTGTACCTCCAAAACTGGGCACAGAAGAGAAAGGTATTTATTAATTTTGTTTTGGAAAGTACTTAAGGAAAAAAATTCAGTATTGAATAAATATGTAGGGTTCCAAGAACGGATGTAGGTGAGCTTGCTACCTCTTAGGAGCTCAGTGATTCCCACACCTTTGGTTCAATGAAGTTGATTCATCCATAACATTTCAGGGAGTTGATGATTATTTGCAGTTTACTGATTCTGAACATAACATCAACTGCACTAAAAAAAAAAAAAACAAACAGAAAAAGCCTAACAAACAAAATAGTGAGTTCATACAGGAGACCGGCTGAAGCATTCCTACAGGATAAGTTTCTGTTTTCTGCAGAACCTGCAGGACCTTCTGTGGATGTCTGTAGAGCTGAACACAAAGAGGGCCAGGAGAATATTGAACTGTGTGCCTCAAAAGGAGTTGTCCAAGGAGTTGTACAGTGGTGAAGAAAGTCTGTCTTTCAGACCTGTAGATTTTATACCTATACTTCTTTTTAAAACAATTTTTACTTGACTATTTTACTTCGATAACACATCAAAGGCAAGTTATGTTCGGCAGAAGAAAACAGGACAGATGCCTCTTCAGAGATTGTGCTTCTGTGCCATGTTTTTATCTCTTTTAATCATAATGGGTGTGAGGTTGGCGTGGGTGGAAAGAGAGGACAGTCTAGTGTGGGTGGAAACTGAGAATAGTCTTGTCATGTCATAGCAGAAAGTCTGGTATTCAGAGAGAGAAGAGCATAACAGAGATATTGAACATAAACTTGTCAATGGCTGGATAATTTTTTCTCAGTTACGTTCAGTTTTATAAAGCCAAGAACGAAATGATTTGCTTTGAATGAATAGAAAAATCAAAGACAGTGTCGTGGTTAAAATGTAAATTTGCTTCTGATTCAGTGCTCTTTTTGCATTGCTGGATAAGAACACAGCTTTACCTAATAGAAGATGCTGAGCTATCAAGGCAATGTTATATTGAGCCTGTCTCTCACATACGGAGCACAGTTCTGTTTGGATATGCATGCATGTTTTGTCTCCGAGGGAACGTTTTGGGTTTTTGTTTTGATTATGCCATGTATTTATAGTTCTGTACTTAAAATAATAAAGCAGGGTTAAAAGTTTACGGAAGCATAAAAGAGCTATTTGCTCCAGTAGTAAAGACTCTGTGCATGTTTTTGTGTGCAAGTAGTTGGTTGAGCATGTGGTAGGTAAGTGTTGGGAGAGTAGCATTTGCCTTAATTTTAGACCTACAGGAGCTGCTAATCTGAGCTGTAGAGACAGATGGCAGCATTGAGCTGTCTTTCTTTCTCTTCACAAGAAAGATAGAAGATGGTGAGGAGGAAGTATAAAACCTTTTTTTTTTAATGTAAATAAATAAATAAATCTGGTATTACTTTGAATCAAGAGTGTCACTTGTGCGACTCTTTCTGTACTGGAATATGATATAAAAAGTTAAATTTGCAGCTCTGTTAATAGCCTGTGTCAGCCACACTTACAATGCCAGCCACATGCCAAACATGTCTGCAGACATATCTTCCTTACAATAGTGTAAATTATATTTTACTTAACTTTCTAAGCATGTTTCACAAATCGTGTTCCAGTGCCGAATTCTGGTATCAGACTGCCAACCATCTTTAGATCTTGCAAATGTGAGGAAAATTGCACCGCAGGGCTTCACCCCTCAGAGCTGCTAATAGTGATGGGTTGAGCCCGCAGACGTAGCTGAGCCCCTCAACGTTTTAGGCAGTGCTAAGCTATTCCTTGAAATGAGTCACCTCATCAGTTGTGCTCCTTAAATGCCAAGCATTATCTCTCTTTGGTATGTTGAAGATCTGCAATGTACAGATTAAATCAGAAACAGTGCTGTTTCAAACTGGTTTTGTATATCTTTAATAAAACATCATTTAATGGTACGTTTAAAGGTTTAATCTAAAACTATTGCTATTTACTGTTGAAATATTTTCTCTTTGCACTTCTTGATGTCTGTTAGCAATTAGCCGTGCTTTTTTCAGGTTGATGAATTTGAAACTGATCAATTATCTGATAATTTTTATCACAGAGTCATGGTTACTGCTGCAGGAATGTCTTAGTTTCAGTACTGCCACAATTTCGGAGACTTTTGTATATTATGTCTGTTTTAATATTGAGCAGTAGTTTCTGTGGTTTGGCATTAATTATTTTTAAGCCATTAAATGTATGTTATGAATGTTTGGGGTCAGCACAGTTTGGTTCTTGTGAATTTTAATGTTAGAAGCACAGGGAATCAAGAAACAACTTCTGAGATAAGCCAAAGCAGAGATATATCTGACTGTGACAGTATTTCTTCAGCTTTTTAATTTCTTGCATGTGATGCAGAAGCCTTGTTCTGTGGAAAGTAGTGGTGGGCATTATATAAAAAAAAAAAAAGTGTGATGCATTTTGTTAGAGAATTGAAAAGCTTGGTGTTACTTTTTGTTACTTTTTACCAGAATTTTCCTGGACTTCTGTGAGAATCTTCAAGTAACAAATGCTTGCTGCTCTCAGGATGGACTCCTAATGCATCCTTCTTTGGAATGGATGAAGGGCCATGTTTATTTTTCTTTAGTGTTGGCAGTCTGCAAGGCTTGTATAGCATACCATCACACTGTTGTTCCGCATTGGAAAACGTATTTGTGTGACTTGATAACTTCATATTCTGAGAAGAATAGCATTGTGGCCACATAACTGTTTATTGTGGTTCCTTCTGCTGCACAGAGCTAAATTTTGAGCATATTCCAGAGCTGTGTTTTTTGATGGCTGCAGATGAAATGCTGGAGATCTGGCTTATTCTGTTAATTTAAAGCCAGCTCTGAATATGACATCTGCCTTAAGGCTCAGCATTAGTAGAGTGGCACTGGCATCCCGGGGAAACAAAAGGGCTGATTCTGCCCAGGTGGAGCAATTGAGAGAAGTAGCACTACTGCCATAGCATGTCAGGTCCCCTCTGTCTCAGTGCTATCAGTGAGGAGTTCAGCAAGTCCTCTGAGGTCTGGGATGTTTGAGGAGGCTGCAGACGGTGTGAGGAAGAGCAGGGGGAGAGAGAAGTAGGAAGAGACGCAGCAAGACCAGGCAGGAGGAGGGAGGTAGACAATGTGAAGCTCTTGCCACTGTACTTTTGCTTTGTATTATGGTTGTGTCTGACATTAATTAATTAAAGATTTAATGATTTTATATACTGCATCTAATACTTCTTTAGGAAGAAGCTTTTTTCTCATATTACTAGTTTCAATTTTCCTTCTCTGGGTTGAAACGGTTTGATATTGAAACTGGGAATTCTCCACAAGTCTTCCTTTGTTGAAAGATATTTTGAATAAGAATACCTCATAATCTGTTATTTGAAAAGATTTCCTTGGAGTAGAAACACAGATATTTTATGTTATTTCTACTCTTCTAGGCCATTATGAATATAGAGGTAGAGTATGGTGGTGTTTAATGATTATTATATGGCCTCTCAAATATCTGTATCAGCTTCAAGCGTGTAATATTTTACCTCCCCCAGTATGGGATCTGAAATGGTGCAGCAGACAGAAAGACATACCTTATTTTGCCCTTTTCCTTCCCTTCCACTTCTCTCACTGTCATTTATCTTTAATTTATAGTCATATTTTTTATTTCCCTGGGGATAAAACCAGGTTTGAATGTGTATGAGAGGAAGAAAGGGCATAGAGAAATGACAGGAAGGCAGTCCGGTGTCTACATGGAATGATGGCAGAGGACTGAAAACATTATGCTGGTTATGGCTACTCTTTTCATCCTTAGCAAAGCCAGAAGTACTGATCTCAATAACTTGTGGTGCTGCCTCTGGGTTTAACCCATATGTGGACCCCAGTGGGTTGGAATGAGACATCGTATCTTAAATGAAAAGCATTTACAAACTTGAAAAAGCATTGGTTTTGAGGACTGGGAATAGGCTCAAGTTTTTCTTTATTTTATCCAAACTCTTTTTGTCAGCCACGTTTTTGGAAAAAAGCAAAATTACATTTGCTAAAGAATTCTTAATTTAGCATTTGTTGGTTTGGTTCCTGTGTTATTTGAATGTGGACGATGAAGTATCCAACGTGTCATTTAAAAATCTGAAAACAGCCAGTGATTTTTCAAGGAAAGACTAGTCCCTGTTTGCTTCTTCTCCCAGTATCTGAAGTGGAACCTTTTCCAAAACATAATGTGAACTTATCTTAAAAACACAGAAGAACAAAAGGATTTTTGCAATACTTTATTTATAAAGTTGTTCTCATGACTGTGTAAATAGTATGTAGTCTGTCTTACTCTGAGGATAATTTGTTGCCTGGGGAAAAGTTTTAATGCTAAATTTGACTGTGTATCTTATTGCTGTGGTTGATCTTCTGCCCTTTTTTTTTTCTCTCCTTTTGCATAATAGGTATAAATGACCAAGGATTGTACAGAGTTGTGGGGGTGAGTTCAAAGGTCCAGAGACTTCTGACTTTGTTGATGGGTATGCCTCTATTTTACAATATATTTTTTCTATATTTTATGTCATGTTCATTTTGCTGTCCATATTTGATGTTACAGTCATCTGTACTTGTTCTGTATACGAGACACATCTGGTTTGCTTTACTCCATGAAAATTATACTTGTAGAACTGTAAGGTCTCCCCTGGTTGAGCACAGAGAGCGAGATTAGTTGGTACAGGAATCTAAGAGAACTTGTAAAGGGTGTGTAGGACTAAATCATGGGCTTTGTGCAGGTGTCAGGAAGCACACCTTTAATGTCAGGAAAAGCTTCTTGAGTCTGTGGATGATGGAGCACTGGCCCAGGTTGCCCAGAGAGGTGGAGTCTCCCTCCTTGGAGGTCTTCAGAAGCTGCCTGGAAATAGACCTGGGTGTCCCCACTTGAGCAAGGGGGTTGGAGAAGACCATCTCAGAAGGTCCCTCCCAACTCCATCATTCTAGGGTTCTGTGAAGTGGATTTAAAACTGTTCAGAAAATTCAAAATACCAAATTTAAGAATGTTTGAAACTTATTGCTTCATTGTTTGAGGTTTCCAACTTTCTTCTCCCTTGTCTAAGATATACAAGTGATTTCTCGTGTGTATTTAGTTGATCACTGTGCAAAATAAGATTCAGTTTAAGCCTACTGGTGAGGAGCTCTTTGGCTGAAGAGGAGGAATACAATATACGTATTAATAATAATTATGTCTGTGCCAAGGCGGGAGACAGATGGAGAAAGGATTTGTTTTAATAAACTCAGTAGTATAACTCTTATTTGTGGCTAACAACTTAGACTCTCTTATATCTAGTTAGCCATGTGTAGCTTTTAACATTTTTGATTCACAAAAGTATTCTCAGAAACTTTTCCCCCTTCTCTTTCTGGAAATTTTGATGCATCTTTAATCCCAGTGACAGTAGTTCTCTTGACACTTTGCTATCCCTAGGGAACAAAAAAAAGAGGTATTGGCACCTGGATGAAATCCCTAGTCTGCCTGCTATCTCTCACCAAAGTAGTAGCCATGACTGCAAGATGTGCAGTGTTTCCCAATTTCTTGTCCTGAGCACTGACAGTACATGCAGTCAGACAAGACCACTGGGATTAGTTCATTTTTATAGAGCTTCCAAACCTGTCACTTGACAGCAAAGGTCTGATTCTCAGGGATTCATTGGTATGCAAAGAAGCTTGTTTGCAGTTTGCACCAGGCTCTTCTCCAGAACCATGCATGCTCCATCTGTGCTGATAACACAGTGTTCTTTGGCACGGCAAACTGGAGGAAGCCAGAAAGTGAATTCATTTCATTACCCCAGACATTATGTGAATGACAAAGCGCTTTTATATTATATGCTGCTGTCAGTTCAGTGCCACCTGTAAGACTTTTTCTTTTCCTTCCCTTTTTTTTTTCTTCCCCCCAAACAGGCTGTCTTTTCAGAAATGACAAGACATCAGGCTTGAGGGCCTGTATGTCATATCAATCTGTCATAATGACCTTGCTAAATATTAATTTCTGGTATCTTACTTTAATCAATATTAACAGCACTCTGAAGTTCTCCATTAGTGCACATAAACCTGCCTGTATCTTTAAAGTATTGTAGCAAAAGATTTTTTATTTTTTTTTAATACAAACCGGGATTAATAAAAATGATATATAGCAGATTCTCATGGTTGTTTATCTGTGTTGGAATTAGCCTCGATAAACACTAACCATTTTTAGCCATTGACCATGGAAAGACTGATTAGCTGTCACTCAGAGGATCTTGATAAGATGCATTTGATATCCTAAGATGTTTTTCACTTTTACACTTACTGGCTTACTTTGGGCATGCAGATCTAGCAGGTAAATTTTCCTCTGTGCCATTAGTCAGAACGAAATTAAATGGATTCAAGTTGCCAGTAGTTCAGTAGCAGCTGGAAGAGTTTACTAGGGATTCCATCACCTGCCTTTATTTATTTATTTATTTTAATTAGAAATATATATTTTTTATCATTCCAAAAATTCATATAGTTATGTGAAGTAGGAGGAATACAGTGGTATCAAGACGAGCCAAATACCGAACAGAAAAAAGTTAGGGTGCAAACAGGTGCTCTTTTTCAGGTGATTTGTTGAAAGTGATTCTATCTGTGCTCTTTATCTGTCTGTCCTTAGAGAAGAATAAAGAGGGTTTCTTTTTGATATACAGTGGTACAGAGAATTTAAAATGACTGATTAATCTTTAATCCTTTGTCTCTGGGTATACTCTTAGATACCCTTTTATATGAAAGTTCCTTTCAGAATCATAAAACCTCATATTAACTTTCTGTATTTTAAAATGTTTGATAATATTTCAAAGTATTTTAAGCTACCTGTCATTGACCGTGAGGTTCACTGTCTGAAAGGCCCTAACTGCAAAAAAGTCTTCCAAATGGTAACCAAGGACATTAACAGCATATAGGTTCTATCTCTTTCTTAGAATATTTTCTATAAAATTTGGGAAAGTGAATTGAGAGTCAAGAGAGTATAAGAACAAATATATATGCAGGCCTGCTTTTCTAATACTGTGAATGCACAGATTTACGTATTTAATATAAAAAAAAAGAATGTAATTAAGTCCTCTGTAAAATAACATTCAACAATCAAATATACAATTCTGCTTAAAAAAACAAACAAACAAAACAAAACACAACACAAACAATAACAACAAAACACCACAACTTACTTGTGCAATTAACTTAGTCCTTGAAGTTGCTTGTAACCAGGACTGTGCTGTGGTGGTCTATTTTGCAGCAGTAACCTTGTCTAAATTTGAGTGATAAAGGCATTTGATGAATAAGGCATTCAGCATGTTTCCAGGTAAATGTTACATTAATTTGATGCCTCACTCTGTAAATAGGGATATACGTAGTTATGGCTTCCAGTGTTCTGGGGCTCTTTGTTATAAGCAGTTCAGTGTGTTGTGAGCCATTAGAAAGCTCAGTTCTTCAAAGGTGTTAGGGACCAATTCCAATTCCTGTCTCATCTGTGATCTGCATACTGGCTCTGATGTGGTTCGTTTCATACAAACTGCCTACGTATATTTCATACAACTATGAGTTCGTAGTACAAAGTCAGCTTTCATATAGACCCTTGCTCAAGGTGAAGAGACTGCTAAGGACTTCACGTTTCTACTGACAAGTTCAGTTTTGATTTCTGATGCTGCCTGTCGTGAAAAATGCCAGACATTACATTTTGTAGTGGAAAACATTGTCATACCTCTGCCTTTTCAAAACAGGCAGCTTTCAAAACTGAATTCCTTTTTATTTTATATACAGTCTGCATACACTCCTACAGTGGGCATACTGCCTATGAAAGTAGAGAGTCTAATTCTAACCTAGTTTAGTGAAGTGGACTGGTTTTATAAACTGAGCTCCCTTATTGTCAGAAAGATTTGCATGAAATTTAGAGTTGATCTGTCAAAAACTGTTCCATAAATGTGCATAGTTATTTTTGTAGGTGTAAAATTGCCATTCAATGCACAGTGGCTGTGATGTGAACAAATAGCATGAAAACTAATGGAGTTGATTTTGAAATCTTGGTTGAAGTTCCAGTTCGTATACTAGTCTGAGATGTTTGAAGAGGGAAAAATAGGAACAGTCAAATATATATTGTTTTGTATGTATGAGTAAATTTGTGTATGTTTGCATGGGTATAAATGTGTATGGAGTGGTGGGGCAAGGAGCTGTGTATGGCAACTGTCAAACTAAAAGTGGAAAAAAAAGTCTTTAATGGGCCTTCAAAAAGGGCATTTTTACAGTCACACTAGTTGGTAGCAGGGCTAAATTTAATTTTCTTTTTTTCTTTTTTTCCCCAAAGAGGTATGAAATATTTCATCAATACCATACATTTTTTGAAGAGCCTTGTTTTGAAATCGAGATGTTCAGATTTTTTAGTCCTCAAATTCATCACCACAAAGTTCTATATAACTGAGTATGTTCCTTGACTGTAAAGAAGAACTAATGACTATTGGAGAGCTGATGATTATTAACTGAATACTTGAATATCCAGTTATTTAAAATCACTGGATATCACATAGTGGTTTAATAAAAAAAAAATATTTAATGAACTTTACAGAAAGGTTTTCTTCTCCAAAAAGAGATTTGAAAGCAGAAGAAACTAGCATGCTAAAAAGAAGAAAAATATAAATGTTTTCCTGAAACAGGCTTGAGGATTTTGGGTGGTGGTTGACTACTAACAATTTTGGTTGAAAATGTAACCTGACTTGTATTTTAAAATGGGATTTAAATAATTGATATAATGAGGGAGAATATTCAGTTACAGAAATAATTGCTTGGCACAGCCTTTGGAACAGTATTATTTAGTCCCAGTAAAAGGACTGTACCTTTAATCAGGGATCCTAATTTGATTTTTTAAATGTGTCTGTTGTTTGTCTGACAAGCAAAATAACAAATGAATTCTGAGTTGTATGAATGGTTCAACATGTAATCTGTGTCACTCACTGTTGTTGCAGTTTACTGTTGCGACTGACAGGAACATAAAATAATAATAAAGCTCAAGTACTTGAAGGTACAAAATACATTGAGCTAATTTGGCCACATACATATGATCTTCTCGACTGTCAAATAGCTATTGCTTCTTGTTTTGAGACATAACTTTTTTTTAGTTGCAAAACATTTCATTGTGCTGTCCTATTTCCAATGTTTTGTCAAAAACTCTTCAGCTGATTGATCATTCAGGCATACGGCATTTCATGTTATGAGACTTTACCAAGTAGCTGGATAAAAGATGGGAGGAGCTTTGAGAAAATGAACAAATTGTCAAGCAAGAAAATATTTTTCCCCTTGGCTAAAACTGATCAAGTAAGGGAGACATTAAAGCCATCTTGTAGAGAAAACTTACTAGTAGAGAACAGCCCTTTTTCTACTTTTGGAGCACCTTTTAAAGGTTTTCACACGGTAAAGGCAGTCACATTGCAGTTGGCTATTTTTGTCAGCAGCCCAAAATAACTGTTTATACGGAAAACTATGAAAAAGATTAGAAAAGATTTCTCAGTGTATTTGTGTTTTAAATAATGAAAACGATAAGTTATCCTTACTAGGTCTTTTTTCTAAACTGTTTATGTACATCTTTTTGTGTTCGTGTACATCTTTCAGTTTAATTAAAGGTGTGAAAATAGCAATTGCTATACAGATCATTTCACATGAAAGTGATTTTTAATCCTTCATTAAAGAAAAAATAATCAGTAAAGTGCTTTCTATAATAAAATACATTAGTAGAATTTATAAAGAGGTTTGGATATTAAGTCTCGTTAGTATTAATTAATAGTAAAATGGACATACTGCTTCCACATTCATGTGAGCAAATGCATAATCAAATCTAATGTGTTCCAGTTCATATAGGGCATGCTGATTTAGAATCACCTTTTTCATGCCCCTCTTCACTTCCTGATTATTTTGTAGATGCAAAAACCTGCAACGAAGTTGATCTGGAAAACTCTGTAGATTGGGAAGTGAAGACAATTACTAGTGCTATGAAGCAGTATCTGCGGTAAGCCTCTCTCTCATTTATTTTTTTTGAGATGGTGAATTTTGTATTTTAATTCTCACATGCAATGTGTTAAGAAAAGCAAATAACAGAGATTATGTTATATTTCCTTGTATGAACAGAGGTGTATTTTGTGCAAATGTCATGTTTGTTATTTTTCTTGGGGTAAGCAAAATAATTTAGCAAAACTAATACTTGTGTTCATGTAAGACAAGCCCCAAAACAATTTTGTGTTAGATACATAAGCACTTCTCTGGTGGTTTGGAGATCTGAACTGTTGGTAAACTTGCTAAGAGTCATTACTGTCAGCTGAGATTATTACAGGAGTTTTCTGCCTTTTTGTGTTTTAACGTGGTAGAATGAAAAGGGGAAAGGTTATGAATTTTTTAATGTCTTCCTCTTTTTCTTCTGACTGGTGTTCCTGATATTCTAGTGAAATAGTAATAATATTCTGAGTGTGAAAAGTAGGAATCTTAGATGTTCAAATGACTTGGCTGATTCTTGATCGAGATACTTTACTTAATTGCCTAAGAACATAGAACTTTCCTGTATCTCTTATAGCATATCGCAAATACAGTATTTTTAATCTCTTACTATTATTTAAACCATATCAAAGAATGCTGAAGAAATTTTTTTGAAGATAAAAGTCATTGGTAATGTAAGAAAGAATAAAAATAGTGTGCACTAGATTAAATATTTCCTGCTTACAGTATTTCCCATCTCGGTGCTTATTCTGGTATTCTGTGAGCATCAGTCATGGAGTCAGCTTAATAAACAAAGGTTTTAACTCTGATGTTTTAACTCTGGTTTGCGTTATTTGGTACCTTTTTCACTGATGACTAAGGTTTTCAATTTTTCCATTTGAAATGCTTTAGAAGTTTGATTTGTGGATGGTTGCTGTTCAGCAACTTAACTGTATGTCCTTTATTTCTTTACAACAAGGCATTGGCTTTGCCTCTGTATTTTAAAAACCCTTAGGTAGGTTGAATTACATAGTATGCATGTTACAATATTCAGCTGTAAAATGATCTCGATGTTGTAATTTGGAAAGGTGCTTATGATAGATTGGAGGCATCGCTTCAGTTCATGGAGTATGAGTGGATGTATTTAGTCTTATTTTCCTCAGTTTTTCCTGATTTCCTAGTTTTCCATTTGTACTGAAAGTCATTAAAATCAAGGGCTACCATAACAACGCTTTCCTCCCATACAAGGACTATGCTACTAAATGTTTAAAAAAAAAATCCTACTTAGAATAAATACAGATGGAAAGGAATATGGATAAACTTATTATGTCATCCTTGTTTTACAGAAGCCTTCCAGAGCCACTGATGACGTATGAGTTGCATGGAGAATTCATCATTCCTGCCAGTAAATATTTGACAGTAGTTCAAATAGAAATATTTTCTTATAGTTGTGGGCTTAGGAGCATGCAGTAAATACAGTTTCAGAAAAATTCTTCGACCCAGTAAAAATAAAGGAATAAAAATAATAAAAGTTTTAAGAGTACAGAAGTTTTAACCTGTGTTCAGTTTTAGTACGTGTCACAAGTGATGTGACTACTGAAGGACAAGTTTGTGACAGACATAGCATAGCATGATTTTCACTTCTATGCCAAAGCTTTTGGTTATACATTCTAAACATTTCATTCTTATTACATTAATTGTATAATGATAAAATTCTACTTGGACTGAGATGTTTTTTCTTCCATTTATAGAGTAGAAGCTTAGTAAAAGAAAATATGTCAACTTGGGCTCATTTAAATCCTGAAGGTATAATTGCCTGACCCTTGTTTTCAGTGCCTTGTTAGTCTGTATCCAGGCTGCCTCAAATGTTCCCCTCATATATTAGTTGAAGAAAGGAACGAACAGGCCAGATTACACGATGGCAGTTCAAACACAGACTTGGAAAAGGCAGAACAGCATTTGTAGTTCAGCTGTATGGTATCTAATGTACATGGAATTTTTTGGAAGAGGACAGAAAGAGTATAAGAAACCTTTGGCAAAGTATCAAACAGATATTTAGCTGATTTTCTTTCCAGCCTGTAGCACTTCTGGCAAACTGTGGAAAGCAAAATTAATATAAACTTTGAGACAATTGCTTTATCTTTTTCGGTTTGCTGTAATGACTTTTCAGGACTGCAGAATATATTCGCTTGTGGCCCTTAATTCATAATGAGAATTAGCCCATGAAATTCATTGCCAAAACACGTTTCAGAAGCCAAGTGCTTAAACAAAATTCAAGATTTTATTACCTAGATGGTGAGTCTGCCCACTTGTTAAAATGCTAAAATAATTTTTTTGATCAGTGAAGTTTTGCCATCAGTTTCTCACAGCATTTTCCCTTCTCTATTTTATAGTCTCCTTTGTAAAAGAAATTATTAGAATTACATGTTTTAAATAGTACAGTGTTCATAAGTAGTAAACAATTTTGAGAGGCTGATTCTATGTAACGGGGAGGAAAATTTAATCAACATTGCAGATCTGAGTTACGGCATACTTAAAAATAGGTATGCACTGTTGTTTCCTATGTTGGCTATAAAAAAAAAAAAACAATGCCAGGAATAGTAAGGAATATCCTTTTCTCTGAAACTATTTTATATTATATATATATATATTAAGATCAAAACAAAAAATTCTCCTTCCAATTTTCTTTTACTGTGATACAGATCACAGTAGATAGTAATTAGATTAAGTTGCTTAGCCATCCTCTAATTAGGGCTTGTGTTTTCACATATTTGTGAAGTATTCTTGTTTTAAAGAAGCCTAAAGTTTTTATGACTGTCCTAATTTTGATTAGCTGACAAGGAGCTAAACATTTTGTGTTTTGGTAACTTTTTTATCTTGCAATTTATGCAGAGGTGTTCACTGCAAAAGAATAAAAAAAAGTGACCCTAAAATGCGTAGCAATGTGCAAAGAATAATAACAATAATAAAAAATAATCTGTAGGAATATGCACTGAAAGAAATAAGGTGGGTATTTTATGAAATACACTTAACAATCAAAGTTGCCTTGGAGTAAAATGGGACCTGATGAGCAGTCCCAGTGTCAAAACCTTGCATTCATGGTAGATTCTATTTTTTTCTGTTTATTTACCTTGTACTAAGTATGTTATATACAAGAAAAATGCTTCCACTCTTCTCACTGTAAGCCACTATGTAGTTTTGTGGTTTAATATAACCTTGACAAGTAGGAATGTGGTTTATTTCCACCTTTTACAAATTCTTGTTTTCAAGAATTTGTGTGATAGTGAAACATATGGGGGCAAAGTTATTGAATTCAACACAAAAACATAAAAAGGCCCTTGCTTATTGTTACTCTCTGTGCTGTACTAGAGTGGGATGGCATTGTTATTCGGGACCCTTTATCATAGTAATCTCACTCAGGATTTTTTTTTTTTTTTGCATCATTATTCTTCTTTGTCTTCAGGGATCATTAGTTTTTGTCTTTCTGAGCAGATTAATCTTCAGCAAGTGTTGTTTTATGCAGTCTCTAATGCAAGGTAGCATAGATGCAGTATTATTAGCTGCATAGTACCAACAAAATTAAATTCTAGTGGCGAGGACAATCAGTTAATGGTAACGTGTAAAGTAGTACAATTGCACTTCAGGTTTTTGCAAAGAGAAGGTGGCACCCAGAAACAACACTTCTCACTTCACAGTATATTTGAAAGCAGATGAGTCTGAGGCAGCAAAACAAGAACTAGAATCTGACAATTTTTACATATAGAGGAACAAAGGCATACTTTTGCAGGTGGATTGAAAGATTGGTTCACAAAATAAGTAAATAAAATAATAATTCTGGAACAAGACTATTTGTGAAAACAAAGCATGTGTTCACTTTTGCTGTTTGGAGACGTAATCATTCAAGCGAAGTATATGCAGTATGTTTCTGTGCAGAGTTGGAAGAAGCTTTATGTTTCTGTGGATTATTATTTTCTTTAATGAGATGCTTATTTGTTTCTATGTCCCGTAGAAAGTGGAAGTCCTGAATCTCGAGTTAATGCTGTTCACTTCTTGGTCCATAAGCTCCCAGAAAAGAACAAAGAGATGCTGGACATTTTGGTGAAACATTTAGCAAAGTAAGTGCTGTTACCTGCTTTCCTGCCTTGTCAGAACCCTTGTCCTTACCTTTGTTTTACTACAAATAGCCTGGTTACCGTGCCTGGAGCTTAAGCCCATCTTGATGCTGTCATACACAATACAAAGCAGCAAATGTGCAAAAGCAGACAAGGCGTTTGACTCATGCTGTGTATATTTTGGAGGTAAAGGCAGAAATCTAATCTGTTAATGAAGCCATATAAGTATTTACTTTAGCAGTCTTGCCAGCAGTTGAGGGTTTGATTGAAGTGAGAAGGTGAACATTATACTTTCTTTTCACAAATTCTGGCAAAGTGAGTAGTGGAGATCTGTTAGCAAATTTAAGTTGGTTTCACACTTGCCTGGGTCCAAGGCTAAGTGCATTTTATATATTTAAGTTCAGAAAGAGACAGCTTTTGTTTTTAAATTGACAGTGGAAGAATGGATTTTCTGTTTTCCACAGTTCAGTATGACTTTATTTGAAGAAACTTTGCATAAAAAGAACTTCTAAAACATGGATTAAGGAAATGTAATGTTTTCATTTGTAAAGTAGACTGCAGTTTCCAACAGTAATGGAAAATTTTCATAACCTATTTCCTGTTTTTTCCTTCAATTCTTTTCAAATAGTGTTTCAAAGCATGCCAAGAGGAATCTAATGACGGTAGCAAATTTAGGGGTAGTATTTGGACCAACCTTAATGAGGCCACAGGAAGAAACTGTAGCAGCCATCATGGACCTGAAGTTTCAGAACATAGTTGTTGAAATCCTTATAGAAAACCATGAAAAGGTAAGTTTTGAAGCATCTCCATGTTTCTCGAGTATTGTTTCAAATGTTCTGCTTAATTGGTAGCATGGGGTAGGCTTAATGGGTAGCATGGGGTTAAATGTGACATTACAACTTAGCTCTAAAGAATATCCTCTGTATGCTGTACACTTTTGCCTATTTATACTCAATAAATATCCTGGTTCATAGGTGAACTGACATTTCAGGATGCATATTTCCTGGTGGTAGCTGTGCTTCTGTGTGTATAGTATGGAAACAGATTTTCGTTATGATAATTGTATATGCCTTTTTTGTGAGCAGAAGTGATACAAAACGGGAAAAGAAAAAGCCCAGGCCCAGTTTTAGCTCTTTAAGTACTCTAAGGTTTCACTGTATTAATTGTTCTGTCGTATTTTTTCTCAGAGTTTACATGGTTTAAAAAAAAATAAGAAGAAAAAAAAAAAAGATTTTACTGTACTCTGAATTTTGTGGGTTTTAAAAAGCATTATGAGAGAGCCAGGTATTAACATTTCATTCATTTTCAGCTGAATGTGTGTTATTTTAAGCCTTTGCGTTTGAGGTAATACTGAAAATGAAAGTTGCTGTTGTTGTGGCAGCTGCTGGTTACTAAGGCACCATACCCATACAAGATAACTGTCCAGAATATCTGTTTGCACTGCACGCAGTCTGGGCCCTGGAATTTGTAATAGATAAATAAATCTTTTACCGGTGTCCCTTTGCTTGGGTTTTTCTTTGGGAGTCCCTTGTGACTAAGTTGACTTTTGGAACTGGGTGTTTGAGATGCGCTGCTTGTGCTGGGAGGATGGGCAGTATCCACCTTACTCTTATTTTCAAAAAAGAAAAAAAAAAAAAAGTGCTTTGGAAAAATTTCAGCATGTGCTTTTTCCCCTCTTACTTCTTAAGCACTGTGAGCAGTGAAATAGTTATTTCTTTTAAAGGTTAACAGTGTTGAAATTGGCTATCTAAGTTGAGTCTTATCTACTTTAAATAACGTCTGTCACAAGTTTTTCTTAAATGCAATTTTGCCACCTCCCTGAATAACACAGGCTAGGCAAAACTTCTTTTGGCATAGCTTTATCTACATGGCGTGTTTTGTTGGCTTAGTTGACTTAGGGTGTGATGCTGCCCCCACATACACCTTGAGCAGATACAGTATTGTTCCACTGGGAAATTATTGTGCAGCAGATGTGGCTCAAGTCCTAAGAAATAAATATTCCAAGAGGTGTAAAGCCATTTTTTACCTTATAAGTGAAGGTAAACAGTGCAGTAAGGCCATGATTTTGTAGCTATTATAGTGACCACACAAATTAAGAAAAAGTGAATAGAGAGTGAGCAGAGCCAAGGTGTTTGTAATGGCATATGGAGGCTGGGTTTAGTTCTGCCTATTAAAATCACTAGATCACCACATATTAGCACCAGCTTATTGTTTTGCCTGCTTGTTCACATGCCCTTAGAAACTGGACATCAATTTCACATTTGAAACATTGGTTGTACTCACCTTTCTTGCTCCTCTGAAAATGTGGAGAAGCAGGGAATGGAAAATACATAAAAAAGATACCGCATCATTTTCCATAATTCCTTGTTTTTATGCCTTCTTTAGAACTGGAAGGCTATAATTTTTTTAAAGGGATTTCTATCTTTTCACTGTTATTTCTAACAGCGAACTTGCCATCAGCGGTCTGCCTACAGCAACTTCTGTCCCACACTAGAGCTGCTTCCAAGAGGGAAGGAAGCCCAAAGTGTGACCTCTGTGTATTTATAGCAAAGACAAAAGAGAGGCGTGTTTTAAGGCATGGCAAAAATGTTTGGTCAATTTGAATATGTTGCTTTTATAAGTGAGCCTTCTTCTTCTAGGGCAGACCAAGGATCTACTGTTAAGGGCAGATAGGCTTCTTGTCAACCTAATGTTCATTTTAAATTATTCTGAATTCTCTGCATTTCAGACTTTCTAAGAGTCTTGCATGAGTTGGGTTTATGATTATTATTATGATTATTAATTATTTTATTCATAGCCCTAGTGAAGTCCTAGGAGAAGTCAGCAGCTGTAGGTTAAAAGCTTTCAAATATCTCATCAACAACTACTCTGCCTCTGCTAACTTTTAGTTGCTTCTGCTAATATATGGTAAGTCTGGAATTACAGAAGTGCGGTGGAGTCAAGATGGAGGCACGCTGACAGAAACCTGAAGCAACACTTCATCCCTTTGTAATTTACAGTCCTGACAGACTGCAGAGAGGCATCTCTTTCCCCCTGTAGCAAATGAAAAGGTTAACAAAATTCCAGACTGTAGAAGAAATAGCTATTGTAATTCCAGTTTAAATACAGTAACTTGTTAAGCCAAGTGGTTAAAATGGTTAC
Organism: Netta rufina; assembly: GCF_964035555.1. Taxonomy (NCBI): domain Eukaryota; kingdom Metazoa; phylum Chordata; class Aves; order Anseriformes; family Anatidae; genus Netta; species Netta rufina. Next base: position 34,395,527 of record NC_140127.1, on the reverse strand, counting down.
GATTCCTCAAACATTTTTAAATTCCATCAACGTTCATTTTGTCTTGCTCTGTGGACAGCTTTACTGAAGGAGATCTACGATTCAGTTTTGGGAGGATCTGTAGCTAACTGCTACTAGCTTTGAAATCCTGGTGCAGTCATTCCACTATCATCACTCTGCTGAGTGATTAGAGAATTTCTATTCAATTTATATATGGAAACCTGGAGATGGGGACTTGCCCTGAGATAAAAATATCTTAACGCATAAGCTGCTTTTTTTATTTTATATACTTTATTGATAAGTACATTTATTTCATACTAGCCAGAAACCAATGTCACATTTTTACTTTGTTTGAAAGCTGCATACATGCTTCCAAACCATGGATCTGAACCAATTATGGTAGGTTGAGGAGGGGATGTTAGGCAAAATCAAACCAAAGCTGAGACTTGAATGCTGGCTACTAGACTATGCAGCCTGCTGTGATACTTAACTGGCACTAGGACCATGCAATCATTGAGACTAGATGGAGGACAGAAGAGCAGTAAGGAAACAATTGTTCAGATCTTATTCTTGACAGTTATGGATAAGTCTCTTCTAGTAAGAGTATTTCTCAGTCTCCAAGCAGAAGATGAGTTGTAGAAGCAGATCTCTACTGAAAGAAAAAAGCAAAAAATCTAGACCCAATCTGAGATCTTTTCTCAGAACCACCAGTAGTGGAAGAGAGGCCAGTCTAGAGAAAAATAAGACCTGTGAATTATCTTGCTTGCTACTGCACTATGGCTGTAGGGAAAGGCCAGCCAGATATGCCAGGCAAAGTAGGAACATATTCAGCTTTAATATTCAATGGACTGTAGTTTCACTTCGAATTGTGATGTTTTTGCTGAGTGGCTGCGTGCACTCTTGTTCGTCTTTGTTTTTCAGGCCCTTAATGTCAGTGTCATTTCATACACGGCTGTCTTGTTCCTTCTCCCTTGCCATATCTGTCTGGTCTCCTTTGGTTTCTGTGACCCATGTCCTTCCCTTCACTAAAAAGGCATCGATAAATTCATGTTGGTATCTAGTGATCATGTTCATTTTGCTTTGAAGCTAAACCTTCCCTTAGTATTCACTTTCTGAGATGATGAACTCGGGGGATGGCTACAGCTGTGTTTGTGCAATGCTTGGCCTTTAAGTAATCCTGCGATGAATAACGATAGTCAGTTTGGACCAAAACCCAGATTTTGCTTTCTCTTCCTCTCTTCTCCTAAATGAATTTCAGAGGTGTAAATTAGTTTTTCTTCCCCAGGGTTTAACAGACTAGATATCTTGGTCATCTCAGCTCTTCTAGTCTTGTTTTGTGACTTGCACGGAGGAAGAATGGCAGTACACTCCAAGAATTCCTGAATAGCATGCACGTGTTCTTGCTGTTTGTGATAATGTTTTGGTATCCCATTGGAACAAATGCCACAATTCAAAGGGGTTATTTATTTGCCATTGAGAGATGCCTCAGTGGTAATATGAGCCATTTTGGTTTCTTAATTGCCTGAACATTGTTTGAAGAGGAAAAAAACCAACAACACAGGATAAAAAAAGAAGGCTCTGAAATGAAAGAAGATGAGTGAGGAGGTTGGAATAAAAATCTCAGTGGGACTAGAATATGTAAACCAGCATATGGGGGAAGGAAGAATAGTGAGTACAAATAGCAAGACTGCAAAAACAGAAAGAAGATGAAAATTACAGTGGAAGTAAATTAGAAGAGAAAAGAGAGGGGCTAGACGGAAAGAGTCTGGGAAGCCAGAGTATTGTGAAAGGCACTGGGCATGGCAAAACATACCTTTTTTTAAAAAAAAAAAAGTTGGCAACTTATAGGTAAGGTTAGCTCAGACGATGTTAATTCTGAAAAATTCAGTGTCTCCAGTACAAAGGGTAGATTCTGTTTTCATTTGTTTTCTGTATTTGTCTACTTAAAAGGGGCAAAAATTTTACATATATTAGACAAAATACATATTTGTTTTAGCTATATGTTTTGTTTGAAACAGTTATATGACAAGCATTTTTCTATGAAGCACTTTTTTAAAAAAAAAAGTAGGCCCATTTGTATTTTTTATTAAACTAAAGGAAAGAGAAAAAATTAATAATACTGAGCTCTTAAGCCAACATCAACTTCGTGTAGTAACACCTGGAAAATCCTTAGTCTTAAAACATATCACAGTGTATAATACCTGCAGTGTTCATGCGATGGGACAAATAGAAACAGGTGAAGTCAGATGTTCATTTTAAAGCATAAAGTAGCACTGAGGTGTGGCCATGTGCATGTTTAAAGCAATTCTCAGCAAGTAAGTGCTTTAGAGCCTTTAGGGGCATAGTGGCACTGCCAGCCTCTGAACTGACTATTTTTGACAACACAGCAGATCTTTTGAAGTGCTGGTAAAGGGACATAAGAGAAATACTAGAGGAGACTTGTTTCATCTTTTGTGTTGCTTTGTCTTTGGCTGGAAAGGGAGACGAAGAAGCAATGCATTGTAATTGCGGTGGTTTGCTGCGGTGCAGAAATTTGAAAACCTACTCAAGCTGAATGTTTTTCAAATCAACAAATGTTTGACTTAGGGAAAAAAAATACAGTAAGTCATCTCCAGTAAAGTAGAATTTGCAAGGAAACATGAGCTTCACTTAAGGAGGGTATTCAGTATGTGCATAACTTAAAGAGCATAACTAATCAGAAGTGTCATTGAAACTATTCCTGTACTTAAAGCACATCCTTTAGTAATTGGCTGGGTCTAAACCAGAAAGAGCAGCAAGCACAACAAAGAACTTAATGTTTTCTGGTGGAAGTCACAGCAGCTCTTTCATTTCACTATAGCGTGTGCAAACTCTTCAAACTGTTTCTCTGCTCTGTGGATAGTAGAAAGCACTTCCATATGAAATCCACATGTTATGTTTTAATTGACTGTAAATCTTTTTTTTTTTTTTAAAAAGACTGCTGATTTCAAAGTCTTAATGTAGTTTGTGCATACTGTGAGAAGATTGTATATGAAGTCTCCATTCGTATGTGTGACTATAGTTGATGACATTAAAGAGTCTGGATCAATACCTGGATTGGTATGCTCCAAATGCATTAGACTGCTCCAAAAGACACAAAACACACTGTGTTTTGTGTCTTTTGTAAGACACAAAAAAATAGTAAAAGACATAGTAAGACACAAAAAAATAGTAAACAGATTAAAAAAGAAAATCAAAACAAAAGTCATTCTTACGGGGTTGAAAATAGCCTGCTGAGGTGTTGCACTACAAATATGTGGCACCTTACAAGTAATATGGACATACACTTCTGTCTTCTTGATGGGCCTGTGTTATCTCCAGTTAATTTGGAGAAACTTCATTCAAATCCATACCAAATTTCTGAGTGATGCAGTCCTCATCTTCCACTGCTCCACAGACAGTGCTTTGTAAGTAAGTAAATAGAAGCGATGATAAGAGAGTGGAATTCAGCTGGCTAACATTTACTTCAGTCTAGACACTCAGGATCCTGTGCTTGCATGTGTGGAGGGGGGATTCAAAGGAGAAAACCTTATGGAGAATGCTAGAATGGGTGCTCATAAGTAAAATTTTGATACAAAAAAATAATTATGAAAACTCCAGGGTTATTGAGAGGGGAAAAGTTGTTGCACTCCTGAAGAGTTTAAAGAGTAAATTCTTATATGTGACCTAAGAACTATACTGTACTGCAGTTTTCAATGGTAAGTGAACCATTGAATTGACAATTTTTTTCCCCTTTAAATTGGGTAAACCGATCTGAATGGCATGCTGCCTGATCATTGCTAATGACAAAGCACTGGGTAATCGTGCAGTATGTGCTTGTGTGTCTGTATGTACTCTTCAGAATTCCAGTAAGCTTTTGCCCTACTAAAGGGGTTAGTGTATTTCAGTCTATTTAATGAATTTTTGAATAAACAAGATGTGACAGTCAGCTGATAAGTGTTTATTCCTAGTATTTTTGTGTGTATGCTATTTACACTAATGAGGCATCAGTACTTCATTGCAGTGGATGCTGGACATACAAACAAAGAATATATTCTTTGCCTTCAAAGACCTTACAGTCATAATGTAAGATAAGAAATGGATTTTAACAAAAACAAAGACCAGAAAACACTGTACAACATAAGGATGATATAAATCCTTGTAATGGCAACAGGGAAATTATCAGAGAAGAAAATACTGGCTGTGTGGGACAGTTGGAACAGTGTCATCTCCGAAGATCTTGACATTTCATTCTGATGCTTTGTACAATGACATTATAGTAGGGTGTCAAATACAGGGTTTTATAATTATTCATATTGTGGTGTATAGAATTTGGAGAAAACCAGATTTTACCACATATATTTATTTGTAAGCATGTGTATGTATTTATTCATTACAAATATAGGGGAGATCAGGTTTGTGTGTTTGGCCATATTTGTTGCTTTTAATGGCTGTTGGCTTACATTTGTAAATGCTGCCTTTTAACCTCACAGGGCTTCTCATGCTTTTCATAAGAGCAAATACATGCAAATATTCTCATTCTGCATTATTTTTCGTTTAGTAACTAAGATTATGTTATGTTTTAGAAAGCTGGGTAATTGGATTGAGTATTTAATCTTTCAATTTAAAGGCTTTTTCTGTTGTTGTTCTTTTAAGTATTTCCTGTAACTAAACAAGATAGGCAAAGCTAATATGTGTAGCTGTAATACGGAAGGACAACCTTTTTTAAAATACTCTCCTTGGTGTGAGTTACAATAGGTGAGCACAGAAAAGAAGGTGAATATGCTGTTTCTGCTGGTGCGGTGGATAAATGTGTAGGTGTTTCAAGCCTGGTGTATTGTTAACTCTCTCATTTCCTCCAATGAATAAAATGGATTGCTTGTGAATGCAATTCACAGCAGTGAATGGGCTGCTATCAGGAGTGTTCTTCTCGTGAATTGTTAAAAGGGGAGCGAGATGTGATACAGTGGAAGCTGCAGGCTTTGTATCAGGAGTGCTACTTTTAGAAAGGCTGAGTCAACAAGCTCATAATTTGCAAGCGATCAAAGGACACATGTTTCTAACCTTGGTATGTTCTTTTTTTTTTCTTTTCCTTTCATCCTTCCACAGTTGTCCTCCAGACTGCAATGTCATGTTTTACAGGCTATGTTTAGTTTCTTCATTAAAGCTCCAATGTGAACTACAGGGTTCAAGGTAGTCAGGCCAAATGAGTGTCTGTTAGAGTCTACATATACTTCAGGTTTGTCTGAAATTCCCCTCAGTTCTACCATCACTCTAATAGTTTGTCTGGAGCACTAAACCTAATCCTTTTGCATTAAAATTGGCAGTACATTATTTGATTACAATACTGGGACTCAGTGTCCACAAATCCCTAAAAGCAGTGTTTCATTCAGTTATGGGTAGTCAGGCTGCTAGGCAGATTGTCTCTGCAAATGGTGTCTTTGCAGTGAAGAAAAGGCGGTCTTGGATTTGTTTGTTTATTTATTTATTTTAGAGCTTTGTGGGTTGTCTGTTGGCTCTCAACCAAGGGTGTTTCCTGTTTCTAGTTTTGACTTCTACTAGGGTTGTTTTCAAGCTGCACACTCTGTTGCACTGTAACTAAGTAGAGTGCGCCAGGCAACATCAAGAGTATTATGGATGCTTTCTGGGTGGTGGCCCTCCAGAGGCTTAGCTTCAGGCATCTCTCAACTCTTAAGCTGAGTTTATATTTTTTTCAAATATAATGTTAGTGAATATTGTAAAAAGGTGTTTGTGGTATGTAGCGGAATTCAAGCCTCAAAATCCAAAGCTTCAGAAAATTTGCATCCTATGCAGTCTCACAGAAGCCAGTGTGCAGCAAATCGTATTTTATAGCATACAGCTGCTGAAGTGCCAAAGTTGGGATAACTACTTCAAGGCAGGCACATCCGTATTGAAGTGGACACAGTGGTAACTTGGAAAGGTAAGTGACTTAGAGATTCTAAGTTGTTGATAATTTTTATTGAATTTTATATTTTCAAAAATGTTTAATATGATGTGGAGAAATAATGAGCTTCACATTATGTGTACTGAACACAAATTCTATGTAGATGTCAATAATTTCTAGTGCAAATGTTTTTATATTTCATTGAATTGTGTTTGAAAACAATAAATGGATCATGTTGACTAAAACCAGGAAAGAAACAGGTTGATCTAATACAGTCTTTAATAAATTTAAATGCAAAAAGAAAGAAACCACATTTTATATATAAAAAAAAGTTTTCAATAATGTTTAATTTTAGAAATTTTATTAAACTGTTAGAATTGATGCAATCTGTTTAGAAATACAACTTCTGTCTTTCCAGAAGTTAATCTTTTGTAATTGCTGTTATGATTGAGCTTTTAATTTTAGTAGCTCCTGTTACCTTCTGCAATCCCTTCAAATTAAAAAAAATAAATCTGGAGCTGTAAATCTTACAGAATTGGATTTTATGGATTAAAAATTAGAATATTAGTGGCTGAGTTGCCCTTTTTATGTCAATATTTTAAGATGCTTATTTTCACCTTGTATATCCTGAAATGCTTCTATCTTCAGTAAAATTATAACTTAACATAAAAAATGTTACTTTATGTTTGCAGAAAATGGCAAAAAGAATGGCACAATGACTGTCTTCATTATTGTAAGAGGAAAAAATGCATGGGAACTGTATCAAGGTAAGAGCACATTGTGAATAACTAAAACGGTTTTCCTCTTTCTTAAGCACTGTTGTCTCTAATATAAATATAAATATATATATATTTTTTACAGGTTGGTGGATCAAACCCTGAATTGAGTCTACATTACATTGAAAAGAAGCTAAGTCAAGAAAAGGCCATGGTGGTGATGTTTCTCTTGCTGTATCCAATTAGCTGCTAATTTATAGAATAGATTGACATATATTGTAGACAACTATAATGGAAATACAAGGAGTACAATAGCCATAAAATGTACGAGGGTAGAGGAGTATATGTGGCCTGGGTGGATGGCATTTTATATTGTTAAATAAACATCAGTTGAAGTGTCTGTGTATGTTTCTTTTATTTACCAACTGCAAATCAGCTGCTGAAGGGAAATTACCCAGATAAAATCTTGTACTGGTTTTCTTTTTGTCTTGAGAAATACTTTACTCTAAAAATATGATTGTCGTAGAGGAGGCTGTACCCGGAGCTGAATTTCAAAGAATTCAAAGTAACCTTGCATGTTCTAGTCTCCTTTTGCATTAGACAACAACTTCTGGTACTCCAGTTCTTGTTTGTGTATCCGAAGAAAATAGATGCATCTTCTGTGTAGTAGGTGTTATGAGAGTGAATGAGGGGTTTGTCTTGCAACAGAATTATGGCACAGCTTTAAGCTGTTAATGGTTTTTATAATTTTATCCTCATTAGCTCTATTACTAAGCCTCCAGTTTTTCCCCCCTCTTTTTCATCCCACTCTGTCCTTGCTTTTGCCTCCCACTGATTTTTAGAAGAAATTTTAATTACCCCAGTGATACAAAGCAGACAGAGATGACCTGATGTCTGGGTCTTTTCCTAAAGTGATTCCTGGCAAACATACTGATATTCATTAATTAGTTCTGCTTGAGACCAGAATGAACAGATCAGTATCCTCTTGTAGCAGTAGAATCTAATCTGCATTTCCATGTACAACTATACATTTAGTTATAAAATTGTGGAATAGGCTTAGTTAAATACTCCTACCGATGGGTTTTTTGAATTTCTAAAATCAGCTCTAGCAAGAGCTCAGGATCTAGAGGCCAACACTGTTGTTGCAGATTAAGAGGAATCTGGCAAAATTCCTTGGGCTGCTGCCATATGGATCTGCTGGTAGAATACAGTATGATAATATGTTGAATTTGGCTCATTACTCTCAAGAAATGCTTCCAGAGACTTTGTGGGACACCGGTTTAGGAACTGGAATGGTTGTGTGTAGGGATGGTCTTGGGCTCACTGTTGTAGAGAGGGCTGTTATTAGTGGTACATATCCAAGATGGTTTGTGGTTTGTTTAGCCCTATAAAGTATCTGTTCCGTACTATTGCGTAGAGAGAAATAGGTCAAACATGCCGCTGTTTTAAGTAGCTCAACAAGAGTTTCATCTTTTTTTTTTTTGTTGTAGCTTTTGCACTGCAGGCTTGGAGACTGATCCACCACTTAACTCAGTGTGCATCTTTAAATTCCACTATCATATACAATCAAACCTAGACAACTATTTAAAATAGTGAATGAACTGGGATAGGAATGACTAACAGGTTTATTGTTTGATAAAATTTTTGGTCTGTTTTCTGTGCATTTTGAGCGCTACGTGTCAGTGTTCTCCCATATGTAAATTGTTTCACTTAGCATCCAGGTTTGCCCTCGAGTAGATGAAGAGCAGAATGCTAATGCTTCTGAGAATTAAATTGTAGAGAAGTATTCTATAAATCTAGAGCAGTTTGGCCCTAGCCACAAAAACTATGTAACGCTGTATGTGATTGGGAAGTCCTTAACCTTGGAGGCTAGTTTAATACATTTTTATTGCTTCTTGAATGAGGTAATTCAAAGAACAGACTTCATTCTTGTCTTTGTGTAAGCTGTGGTAACTTCTGCAATACAGATGAGTGATGATGGTAGGTCTGATTTTTTTTCACTTGAAGGGAGGCTTTATTTGGAGCAGCAAAGAAATCTTCCATTAAATAGCATGTTCCAGCCCTGTTCTCCCACAGAAGGGATTCTGCCCTACTGCGGTTGCCTTGTGATGCATCTGAGAGCCACAGCTTGCAGTGCAAGAAGAGATTTTGAAACTTAGTCAGGTCCCATATTGTTCTGCAAGTAAGTCAAAGTACTGAAATGTTAGTTCAGTTGTTGGTGCTCTTCTAAGCCATTACTTGTATGTGATTTTGAATTTTGTCTTCTGTGCATAGGCAAGGTACTTCTGATAACAGATCTCTCATAGTAGGCATCTTGTATTAGTCTGTGAAACATTTATACAGTATTTGAAAAATCAGTAAGGCTAAGAGCAAAATTGAATTAAACAAACCCCAAACATTTCTCCCTGCAACTGAACTAAAATATGTGTCCATTCCCCCCATTCTCAGTGAGACATTACAATGCTTCTGTCAGAGCAGCAGAAAATACCTGTTTAGGTTTGATGAAAAATATCTTGTCTATTTAAACAAAGCAAACTTAAAGAAAGTGTGGAAGTGAAGCTGAATACTGTGCATGCATATCTTAGGGCTGAGGTTGACCTTCCACTTGCTTTTCAGATGCTCACCTTTGCAAAACTATGGTTTTAGCTGTAGCTTTGGCATGCAACTTAAAGAGATTGCTGCTGCTGAAAATGCAGGTCAGGATGTATTTAATTTTAGCTGCATTTAATTTTATTTTCCTAATGGAAATAGAAGAAGGAAATACCAAAGTAAGTACCAAATACCAAATAGCTAATGAGCAGCTTGAAAGAGCAAGACTGATTCCAAAACTTTTTTTATTTGTGCAACATGTGAGGGTGTTTCCTGCTTCTTTTGTGTATTAAAAGAAGAAACAAAAACAAAAACCCAAACCCTAGTGATCTTTCTAGTGGTGGTGGTGGGCTGTTGTTTGTTTGTTTGTTGTCTTTAGACTCTTACAGGGCAACTCATGTTGCTTGGTGATTTCAGTGACACTTTCAGTGTCTCAATGTGCTCTGGGTCAGTTTGCTCTGCAGATAGTCAAGCAGTTGCATTCTCTAGTTCATATCTAACCTCTTTCAGGAATCCCTTCTCTATGGAGACACGTATTAAACATGAGCACAAGCAAAGAAGTGCTAGACCTTATAGCATTGCTTCAAAGGGATGCATGAGTGAGAGGATGGAGTTCATGCGTACCCTTGCCCTGGTCTCACTGAGTGTAGAGAGCGGCTGGACACGTGCTGCCCAGGAGTTCTCTGCTCCTTAGAAAACAAAATCTCACTTACTAATTGTAGCTCAGAAATGAAACTTTCTAATCATCTGCCATGCCAAGAAGGTGAGAGGTGAGTGAGGCCTGATGCCCACCTGAGCATTTGTCTGCAGAAAGGAACTTGGACTGACCAGTACAGTTACTGGTTGGCACTGGGGTTGCACAGCAGTACTGTGGGAAACACTGGTGCACAGCTCTGCTGCTGGCAGGCCTGAAAATATTAACAGTAGAGGTGGTATGCTGGTAATGCATATTTTTAGCCAGTTTTTAGCTATGGCCATTTCAGTGAAGATCTAGGAATTTCTGAGAAGAGGAAAATCAATCTTCTGAGAAGTTCCTGACAGTGAAAGAGAAGACTTGGTGCCACTAAATTTTGTTGGTAGGGGAAGGATGACTCTTCTGGGGAGCTCCTGACTGTCTGGCACAAGTACTGTTGCGGAGTTAGTTAGCATGTGTTGGAGAAGTACTGCCTGAAGTGGAACTTCACTGCTTGCTTGTTATTTCTCCTGTTTGTTGTGTAGGTTTTTTTCCCCATATAAAACAGAACAAACCACCCACTATTTTTTCACATCACAGAGCGACTTACAGTTAGAAATTTGCTTGGATTCATTATCTGCCTCCAATTCATTGTCCTATTGCATGTCTGGCTCTGGTTATCATTAAGTAAGAATCCCCTTTATGGTTTTCTTGATTGTGTTTTGCTTTTGCGACTCTGTTACTCATGCTAGTAGTTTTATTAGAATATATTGAAATATTTCTGAGAGGTGCTAAAGAAATTTACTGTGAGCTATGCAAGTCACCTAAATGCATATGAGAAAGCTCATCTCTTACAAGCCAGTCCTGGGGAATACTTGTTCTTACCATCATTAATTTCAGTGGAGATGCCTGGTTAAGGCTGTACAAATAAATACAGCTGGGGAATGTGACATAGTAAACAACATGCTGCAACCTCTTGGAGGAGAGTTATTTAGCAGAGGGTCCAGACACAACATTTAGTCCATGAAAAAGATGGCATTTAAAATTTTTGGTGCTTTTGGATTTTTCAGAAGCAAATATTATTCCTAAAACTGCTTAGTCTAGCCTTGTGTTTACACATAAGGGGGCAGTGTGGTACTGTTAGCCAAATGCCATGTAGGTGCATGTTAGATTTCATTATTACATATTGCATCATGGTTTAAAAAAATAGTTTTAGCACTCTGAGCACAATTAGACCTTTGTCACTGTCTGAGAGAGATGCTGTGTCTGTGCAGGGGACAGCACTTTCTCCTTTATAAGTACTTTGTTTAGAGTGAGTTCCTTGCTTGATTTTGGTGCTCTCTCATAATCCCTGTACATTAGCATGTGAAGGAGTGGGAGCCAGTTTTCTTGTAACTGGGATGGGGAAGTTCAAATTTCCTCATTTTCCCTTCTCCTCCAGGGTGACATTCACCTTCTGGGAAGGAAGGTAGTATTTCCACTGGAACATTTGTATACCATGTATAGGCTTCCTGCCTGCTGCTGCCTATTTTGGGTGATACGATCTTTCTTCCACGGTTTTCATGGAGAATGATGTTTCTGATGATTTTGTACACCGCAGTCATCAACCTGCCAGGATGAAAGTGATCATTAAGTGGATATAAGCTGGTGTATATGTGGGTTCCTGGGTCATTTCATTTCTGTATGTGTAATATTCAGGACTAACAGGCCAGCATATAGTCTTATAATTTTGACATGATGTCTTGACTGCCTTACCACAAGATGATTATGGCATTTTTCTCATGCATAGAGTAGCCTGGCTGGCTTTTAGCTTCGTGCTGCAGCTGAGATATGCTGTAATAATCCAAAAATGTGTTATCTGTGGCATCTCTTTCTAACTTCTGCATGAATTTCTGCTTCATAAAAAGCTTCTCCTTTGAAGATTCATTACAAGTCCCCTCTTTGTAATATTTCCTACATGGATACCTGACTACATAAAATTGCAGGGTAAAAGAGCACCACATGCTGTTTCATTATGTCTTGTTATATTACCATGTTGTGTTACTGCAAGGTGCCCTACAGACACAGGGCTTTTTTTTTTTTTTTTTTTTCGTACAGGTGCTGTTTGTGTTTTTCTTCATCTGCCGGTTTGATTTTGATGAAAAATTATGAAGCTAATTTGTTCATATGAGTCTGCCATGATCAGTTGTAAAAGGCTGCTGTTAAATTGTACATTGGTGTACTGATAATTTTCTTGAAGTAAATCAGCATCATTAGACTGTGCCTTGTATGTGTCAGTTAAAAAAAACTATCAGTTTGAGCAGATTTGTGTTACGAGTTAATCCAGAGAGAGCTGGCATGGTATTTTGTATGGAGGGGTGATATGCTAATGGCCATGACTCAAAGGATAAAATGGTGACAAGAAATGCAATCCTTTTTATATGTGTCTTTGTGAGTATCATCATTTAATACAAATATGAATCAATATACAATGGTTGTCTGAGAAAAATCTCACATGGTATGTTACTATGGTATCTTTCATTAAAAATCCCTCCCCTCAAAATTTTTCCTTTGCTGTCTTCAAGAATATGACTTTTTTTTTTCTTTCTTTCTTTCTTTTTTTTTTTTTATAACTGGCAGATATTATAGTGATATCATAAATTTTGAAAACTAACATGGATATTCTGGCAACATTATAGGTCCTAGCTAAAATTCTAAAACTTCCTGGTGGCTGGTTCATCTCCCTCTTTCCCCTTTTCCTCCATCCTAGCTGGCAAGCATGGCTGCACATATTTTGTCTTTGGATTAACTGATTTGCAGCTTGGTTAAAGTGTAGACAGTGTTCTTGCTTATTTTCATTTTATATCTATTTATTTATTTATTTTAAAAGCACTCATTAAAGACCCACGGCATACTCTCAAACTTGAAGGAATGGATTTTTGGCTCCTGCCTGCTTTGAATGAAATCCAAAACAAATGTTGTTTGATAATGGTTTACAGTTGCATTACACAGGTTGCTCTTTGTGATAAATAATTAACACCCTTTGTGTTCTTGATTGCAGATTTTCAAAACCCTGCCTGATGCCACTTTCCCTGAGCCAATCTCTATGCCAGTGTCTCCTCCAAATGCCCCACCAAGGCAATCGAGAAGACAAGGACAACGTATTAAAAGGCCACTGGCTGTGTACAATCTCTGTCTTGAGCTGGATGATGGTAAGATGTTAATAACTCTTTCGGTCTTTGCAGCATATTGGTGTTATTGCATATCCTATCTTCAGTAGGTGTTTTCATTTCATGTTTCATTTGTATATGTGTGTGCATGCACATACATGCTTGTTTAATTGCTTTGAAACATGTAAAGAAACAAGGAGAGTACAGGGAAAGGAGAGTATAGAGTACTGTCTTGTGGCATATGTTCAAAAGTAGGGCGAACTGTCTTAAATATGCTTTTTTGCTTCTGAAAAAGAAGCAGCTCCTGTTTCTTTGGGGAAATCTCTTTGACCTCTACTGAAGATTACACAGCCATAAGATAAATGGAGAGAGAACTAAAATTAAAGCAAATCTTTTATGAGAAGAGCTAATGCACTCTACTGTTAAATTCATCTGGATTAAAGGCTCAGGTCACTGCTGCACTAGAGAATACTAATACTTCACTTGAATCTGTAATACCTTGGTGTTACTAGCAGTAAATACTCGTAAACTTGTCTGACTTCAGAAGAAAAAAAAAATCTTGTTTTAGCATGCAGTCTGCAATAGCAGCATACAGAGAGGCAAAGGGTATACATCTTATATATTCTGACTGTTGGCCAGAAAAGTAACCATTTTCCTGAAATTTCTGTGCTTGGGGGTACATATAGTACTGAAAAGGCAAGTCCTCATTTTGTGCTACAGATTTTCTCCACCCTATCCCTGTTCTCCCTACTGATGTTGTTAGTCAATTATCTTTTCACATGGAGAATCATGGGATTAGGGCACAAAGTCCAGTTATCAGCCAGTGAAAATAAACAGGAAGATTTTGAACTCATGCAGTAGCATGAGATTTGCTGATGAACTGTCATTAAATCAGTGGTCAACGGTGGTTAATTTGTTAAGGAAAGAGCACAAATACCCACAACAGCTGTAAGTGCAAATTTTAGATATAAACTCAGAACAGTTTATTGTCTGAAAGCCAGTTTTATACAGTTTGCAAGAAACTCAGCACGCCTGTCATCAGGTTGAATTCACTAGAGAGATGTAATTTCTGTGCCTTTCTTTCCCTGCATCAAACATGCAACGAAATGTATAGACTAGAAAGTATTTAAGGTACATCCACTTAAAAAGCTTACACTGTGTTAATTTGAATAATCTACCAAAAACTAAGAAAGCTCTTGAACTGTATCTGCTGCAATAAAACTAACCTCTGTTGGGAGAAAAAAAAAAAAAAAAGCCAAAAAAAAAACGAAACCAAAACTGAATACGCTCACAGAGTTGTTTACATCTGATTTTGAATGTGAATCACAGCAGGTCACAAGAAATACCACAGCTCTTCTCCAGTTCTGTGTCTCAAAGTGTGCACTGAGGACGTGGCTTTGGCCCTGACACAGTGGACAGAAAGTATTTGATGGGTTATCCTTATTGTAAGATCTAAAAATGCAGTGATACTGTTGAAAAGTATGTGATAAACGTTCCGTTTCTCCTGCATACAGTCCATACTTTTGTCATTCAGGTATCTGAACATAGAGGAGTGGGATAGTTATAAGGCTGTAATTGTTGCATGGAAATTTGGTGCTTGTCTGGGAGTCGCAGTGTGGTGCATTGCAGACTAGCCTAACAAGCTGTTACACGTGGTTCCAGTCACAGTTCCAGGACATAGAGCACTGAGTTTCAGTGGGATCTGAAAATAATATTTCTCCTTGTGACTTCTAAAAAATATTCTCCATAGTATCTCTAGCTGCTACTGAAGGTAGCAGTATTGCAAATATGATGTTGCTAGAAGCCAGCTTTTGACAGGTCCAGGCTACATGCTAGCGCGTACTGTATGTGTGTCTTAGCCAGCTCGCTGTGTCAGGAAGGCAGTCAGGAGATGGTGTAATGGGCACTTATTTGGCAGGTGCATGGCACGCATTGAAAGGTGGTACTTTGGGCCGGGTTGCATCACTGCAATACCTGAGGAACTACCCCACCAGATTGGTTACATGGTACAGAAATCGGGCAGGCTGACTAATTATCCAAGCGCCGAGGAGAGCTCGCTGCCTCCAAGTACGCCCCGTGGCCTTCAGTTACTTTGTTCTTAGGAGAGGGGGGGAATGAATAAAAGTGAGCCTGGGCTTCGTTCCATATTTACCTAGTTTCTTGGCTAACAAATGCATGTTTTATAACTGCTCTTTGGAAGATTTTATCCTGTGTGTGTTTTTAACAGGAAATTAAACATTAAACCCCTTCCCTCCCCCCTTTTTATTCACAATGGCATGAGTTAAGCGCCAGGCATAAACCAGTGTTTTGTATTTCCTGGATATGGCAAATAATCTTGTTTTAAAACAAGTAGCTGATACATATTTATATGTAAATATATTTGTAAAGAAATATATCCCTGAAGTTATTGTAATTATATACAAATATATTCTGTGCCTTGAAACTCGAAGTACGTTGGAGACGAAATCTCTCTGTGCTGGAAAACTTCTTGAGTGTGTTTCTCTTAGGATTGTTATGCAAACCAGGAAATTGTTAGAAAAACGGAAATAAGTCTTTAACTATCAGCTGCTCCAGGGAGTTAACAGGCTTCGGAATCCACTGCTTGAATTGGAAATGCAGGGTTCGGGCCAACTTTTCTTGTTAAAAGCACGTTTTCAGTCAGGAGGCTTCTTGACTGCACACAAACTGTATGCAGCAACCACCCAGAAAAGGCTGTAAGTGGCATAAATATTGATAGATATAATAGTGGAAGAACACACACACAGTTTGATAAAAATCTTTATTTTGCCTTCTTGTAATTAGCTGTGCTGGGTCCTGATAGAGCATAGATTTTCCTTGTACTTGGCAATTAGGTGATTAAACCTATTTGCAAACAATTCAAGTGTTGTATTTACTAGCTTAAGGATCTTCATTTCCTCAGACAAATTTAAATCAGAGATTATGCTGTCCATTTTTCTTTCAACTTTTTTCCTTTATAGTAAGCCAATTAATAATTTTTCATTCCGAAATTTTTCGGCATCTTGATGTCTTAAGTAGAACTACACGTAATGGAGAACTGGGAGCTACTTTCATATGTGGCCTAATCCCAAAGTTCTTGCTTCAGCAAAATGCAGATTTGCCTGAGATTTGCATTAAGATCACTTCCAGAGTTTCGTGCTTTCTAAAGTGAATACTTGTTTGTTTGTTTTGAAATAGCCTTTTTAATTTTAGTACCAGTATTATTGGAATGAATTTTAGACTGAATTAAGTAGCAATGCAGACACTCCTGTGGCTTACAGTCCCAGATATGTACAAACAATTTTGCATTTGCTCTCTCTCTATGGAGAGAAAGTGTTAGCTAAAAAAGGGAGATATTTACATGGTTCTTCTGAACATGCCATTGGGTCTTTATTTTCTATTTGGATGATCAGTACTTATTAGAAGAGAGCTCTATTTAAATTTATTCTAAAGGGCAATGCAAAGTTACAGTTTTGTCCCCTCACACCGTTATTTTAATTTTTATATAATTTTCTCTTCTTGTTGCAAAATATTTTTTTTGCTTTGTTTATCTTTTTCTGTGCTGGAGATGTAGACATTATTAAACTATTTAGGAGAGCCACAAGAGCAACACAGCAAGAAAAGTCCTGTGTAAAGTAGGAAGTACAGTGCAGTCCATCCAGATGAGCAGACAGTCAGCATGAGTTTCATAAATCACACGTGGAGTCAAGAAATTGATCTTGCATGACAATTCATCCAGTTGCGGAACAAGTTGTTTTCTAAACAGAACAGAGTATATACGTCTTAAGCCACAGTGCCTGCTGATTCCTTATTCTCTTTGAATACTCTCTAGATGTCAGAATTTGTCATTGGCATGTACATGCACATAGCACGTGTGTGTTATGGAAGGGCTTGTTTGTTTTGTTCTTAAGGTGTTTGTCTCCCACTCCCTGCTCTGAAACTCAGGAGGCATATGGGGTGTTTGCAATAGCTTGCTTCTGCTGCTATAAATTAAAAATTGTATATATAGTGCTTTAGAAAACAGATTTTTGTGTAGAATTTTAAAAGAAATCAAAAATTAGAACTGCTGGTTAACCCTTTAAAACTTTGTGCTAATTTGTATTACCCTCTGAAGTATCTTCGGAAGCTGAAGTATGAATGGTATGTTAGCTTATTTAGGAGCAGCTCTTTTTGAGGGTATTGGAGTGATACAATGCCTTAGATTGGGTAGTATATTAGTTTGCATGAGCTACTGTGGCATTTGGTTACATCAGTTACATCACTTCATCAAAGCAAAACGTGATGTGTGTAATAATTATATTGCTTCCAATGGATTATTCCCTCTCCCTGCTCCTCCCATCCCTTCCTGCCCCAAACAAACAAGTGAAAAAACATAGACTTTATTTGGAATTACTGAACATAAAACCTGGAAGCCTTGGATTTATAATAATGAGATTGGTCTTCAGGGTTGGAACAGTCCAGAACTGCAAGGTTGCAGGTGTGAAACCTGGCCTTGAACTCTTTCTATTTCTGAATCTGCTGCTTGGAAGTGTTTCTGTAACCTGGCACATAGCAGGGGAAATGGAAAGAAAAGCAGCTACATAGGCATATCAAAAAGCCATAAGGGCTTGCAACACTTGCTTACAAAGCTATTGTTAACAGCTGAGCAGAACAGACAGTTACGCTGTTACAAAATAGGTACACCAGTATTAGTTGTGAGGGGAAGATCAGGATGATTGCTGTTTGCTATGGAGAATTTAAGGTAGTTCATATTTCACCTTGCTGCAAGAATAGTTCCTGCAATTCAACAGGATCTATCACATCTTTTTCTACCCAACGGCTCTGAGTAGGATGAGAGCTGAAAAAGGCTTTTTCTTTGTATAGCATTTGCCAGTAAAGGTGAAGCTTTTTCTTAGGTAACAGTATGTGTGTGCAGGGGCCCAATTTCCAATCTGATAATTAACTTCTGGCTGGAAAGCTGTGGGTCCATAGAAGGTACCTATTTTTTTTGAAAGTATGGAATAGTTTTGGCCCATTCTTTGTATACACAATATACATTGTCTATCTATTACACCTGTGAGTAACTACGTGCTACAGCCTACTTGCTGCACAGTTATGTGAAATCAAAATTAGCTGTCATAACATGGTAAACATCTCTTTAACTTTTACTTCTTTTCAAATGACGTGTCAAATCTTTGTGGTTGGTGTGAAAGTCACCCCAATATCATCACCAGTACCTGTCTACTTTCCATATATGAAATTCAGAGCCTGTAGAAATTTTTAAAAAATAAACACATCTCCATGTGCTTGCACACATGCACACAAAAGGGATTGGAAGTGCAGTAAAAGGGAAAATGAATAGACTAAAACTAAAATCTCAACTTAAAGGAGTGCGGAGTTCAGGAGGGAGGGTCAGTCTTTGCTTGAGGCCAGGCATTAATAAAAATCTCTGATCTTCTGTAATAATCATTCATCTCTTTAATTCTCTACCTTCTGCACCCAGACATGCAAGGGCACATAATACTGTAAGAAGGCCAATTTTGCATGCTAAAAGCCATTAATCCCAGGCATGGAAGTCACTGACATGTCTTTGCTACAAGCCAGCTGTGCCCTATCCGATTGCCGTTGGCTGAAATTACTTTTAACCCAACACACAAAACTGCAGGTAGAATGAAGACTTGACATAGTTCAGCTCTTCAGTCAGTTTCCTATGGATGAGGCTGTGCATTTCACTGGACAAGGCACTTCCTCCCAAGGATATTCTCTTGCTTCCCTTGGTGGCAAAGATAGGAGGGAAGAACTTGGAGGGGAGGGAGTGAACTTGCTCAAAGGCTGATCTGTGACTTAGAGAACACTACTGCTCTTCCTGATTTGCTCCCAGTCTGTGTCAGTCTTTGCCATTCAGTCAAAAAAAAACCACCACCACCAACTGTATTCCTGTGTATATCAGTGGCTGAATTGCCAAGACAACAGAAAGGAGAAAGAAAAAGAATCATAAAGAATATTTTCATCATCTTTGGAGTTTTTGATGCCATTTGAGGTATGCTACTTAATCATGAAACTTTTATTAATGATGATAGCAGATGACAGCCTTGTTTGATCTGCTTTAGTTTTAAAAGTCCCCATTGCCACTGATGAGACAAGAGCTGTTCTGTTGTTAGGTTTTGATACAGGTCTGGACCATAGGTAAACGTTGCCTGAATTTATGGAAACCCAAGACCTCTGATGCAACAAGAAATCTCTGAAAACTGTAGGATAGCCTACTTATCTTACTATATGTCTGAGTTTTCAGGAAGTAGTTGCAGTTCATCTCTGTATTTTACAACCATGAAATTAATGTGTGGCATCTGGCCAGCCTGGTAAAGCAAGAGGTCACATGTGGTTTCCTGCCAACCAGGCTCTGGTAAAAAAATGAGTAATCCTTGAGTTTATGTACCACTCTTATTTTCTCAGCATACACAAATCAAAAGAGGAACCCCCCTGCATGCTTGTATCTGGTTTCTGCTGTGTTTCAAAATTTAATTACATGATATAAATTAACCACCCTACTCTTCTATCCATGACTCTGTCAATGTTTTTTTCCACAGCTTGAAGAATAAGCTGAAATTCTTCACGATTTTTGGTTTTTAGCTTGCTCAGCAAAAGGCTCACCTACAATTTAGGGTTTCCTAGAAGTAAAGGAGTAACATTAGCAATACTTCCCATGAATTTTGAGAGACAACCTGAAATGAAAGAGATATTTGTCGAAATAACTACCTGCTATTACAAATAAAGTATATGCCTAGAAATATGCCTGCTTACAGTTGATCTTTACATTTTAAAAATAGACGAGATGGTATCAGAAAAGAAGGAGGGCAAAGAAATGGACCCAAAATTCCAGTTGTCTATAGGTAACTTGCAGGTGAGCACTTTTGTCTCTTGCCTATCTGCAGCTTAAACATCCACCTTTCTGGCTACTATTCTTGAGTTACATCAGCCAGTCTAGACACAAATTCTTTCTAGTGCAGCTTCCTCCTTTTTCTAACATTTCTGAATCATTATGGAGATGGGATAAAACTGTCTCTCTGCAGATCTACCATGTGCATAAGATATACATGCTTATACATGCACACATTTGAAAAATCTGTCAAAGTTGGTCTTTATCTAGGAAAAAAGTGTAGTCAAATGTAATTGTTGTGTTAATTATTTTGTCTGAGAGGAAAAAATAGCTGGCATAAAGATCTCATTCTTGCTGCATGTGGTTTGAAAGCATGGAACTAATGGATATGCAGGTTGTGCTGTCCGTTTTCTCACTGAAGGTTATGTTGGTTTTAGAGTGTATGAGTCTACTGATGTCTAAATTTCAGGTAAGAAATAATTGCATTTATCTAATCATAACAGCATACTAGGGCAGTACTGAAGTGTGTAGAATTTGCTACACAATGAGGATAATTAATAATTTTTGATAATGAAATGTGGTAAATCTATTTTTTGAGTGTGTACAGGCATCTGACCTTTCAAATACTAATTATTCAGGAACACCTAAATAACTCTTTGTTAATTTTACTATTGTCCTGGTTTCAGTTAGGACAAAGTTAATTTTCTTCCTCATGGCTGGTACAATGCTATGATTTTTCTTAACCAAACAGTAGGTCATTATTAACCTGTTTTTATATGATTTAGTTTGGAAATTCATTTGTTTAAATAGCACAGTTTCTGAAGTTTGGAGATGAGTAATGAACAATTCTGTTGACTAGTTTTAGTGGTTAGACAAAAGTACACAACTTCTTTATTTACTCAGAAATAGATGACTTCATTCAGAAATTTAAAGATGCGAAGAAGTAAAGAATGACTAAGTTCACCTGGTGCTTGGCATGATTAGCACAGGATGGTTCGTGCTCTGAGTAGTGAACAAAAGATTGCAGCCTTGCATCTAGAGAAAGGCCTTTCACAAATACAGCTCTGTTAGCACCTTGACTGCAGAGTCCTCTGGTCACCCTGACTATAATATAAAAGGAGTTACTTCTGGTTTTCTCAGGAATGGCTGAATCCTTTCTGGAGTGAGGATACTTGAGGAGGTACCAGCAAGGTGCAAATACTAAGCTAGAGTGAGCTAATGACACCTTTTGTATGGTTTTGGCTGATTAGGTAGGTTAATCGTTTTCTTTCCTTTTAGATTAGATATGCTGCTTCAGAATAAATTCGCTTTTGGTTTCTGTTATGAATCTGATGTGAATATTCTGGTTCCCAGTACCAAGTAATTTGTTTTGACTTCTGTTGACATTGTAACCTAACTGGATTTCTCATGTCAGTACTTTTTATCATACAGGAATTCTTAGAGCATCTTCTAAAGAAGATAGGCTTATTTTTGACGTACTGTAATGCTGATTTAGCTGCCTTTGACTTTTTTATGTGATTATTACTTCATGTCATGGAATCACTTTAGGTTTGTGTTGATTGTGTAAGACAAGTAATCTGAAATTACATTTTTCATGTCTGTTTTCTGTGGTTGTTGAAGCTCTAGCACACAGAACTAAGTTCTCACTTGGCAGTGAGTATTTTAGATACTCATACTTCTTTTCTAGCCCTAATTTATGAGATTCCTATTAAAATGAAAGCATAGTATGTACGCACAAATTAACATAAGAGCAAAGCTACTTTCTACTTGGTTTACCTTCTCTATTATTGTGGAAAGTTAGCTATTTATGGTGAATGAGTGTTTGTTATCTCTGAGCTGGATGCAGCTGTGATGCTGATGGGGAAGGATGGATGGCTGCACAGCAGTGCAGCTGCTGCTTCCCCATCTCATGATACAGAGAATATCAGAGCTGAAGGTGGTAACAGGGATCTTGCAGCATCTTGAATTTACTCTCCTCAGTAATTCTCCCCAGCTCCTCTTGACGTATGTGACTTTGTCAAAGTGGAATAAGTCATGCCTTTTACCCTCTTATACTGCCATTATTTGGGCATCTGATGAACATTTAGAGAATACACAAGAGATCCGTTCTGCTTGCTCTCTGTGTATCTCAATAGAAACTGTGGTAAATTTCCCATTTACTTCAGAAACACTCATTTTCATAAACTGCTTTCATCCTCTGGCTACCCTTAAACTATAGACATTGGTTGTAATGTTGATGTTAAGATTAGTCTTCCTTTTAATAATAAAGTGTGTAATTCTTTAGTTTACTTAAGCTGAGGTTGAAAGAAACTCTGTCACTCAAGCAAGTAACTGATAATGTTAGCTCTCTGGTTCTTGTAGTTTTTATTACATGTTTTTTCTTATTTAGAATTCTTGGAATAAAGTAAGGATCTGATTATTGACACTGCCAAAGTATTTCAGTTTCTTTCAACTTAGGATGCCAACAAAAAATATTCTTAGACTAGCCAGATGGAAAAAGTCAAAAGAAGGCAACTGGGAGGTATGTCATGTTCAGTTAGGTGGAAGCTGAGTTCAGATTTCTGGTATCGAGAGTCTGAGAGCCTTTACTATCTGAGGCTTATCCAGACAAAAAGGAAAAAGGAATTAAAGGCTATATATTTGTTAGAGAGAAGCTAAATAATATAAGTCTCAGCCCATATAAGTGCTTTCTTATCTTGTGTGGATTTTTTACTTTGAGAAAGGGTGACACATGGATTAAAAAAAAAAAAAAAGGCTATTTGCATCAGAAACTGAATAGTAAGTAATACCAGCTAGACACAAACAGTAAATGGTGAGGATCAGCCCAAACTGTTTTATTTTCTAGTTAGAACTGGTCTGAATTATGAACAGCCATAAAGACAAAGCACAGGTATCTGTTGCAGAGGCACAGTGAAAGCTGTAAGGATGGATGAGTGTTGTGATTAGAAGAGTGAAACAAGAAGATAATTTAGATGACAGTTTAAAAGGATCTGAGCAGTCAAAAATTTTAAATAGTATGCAAAAGGTGATGAGAATATGAAACAAGTTTTAACTCTGTTGAGAGTAAAATTGGTTCTTATACCTGTTTGCATAGGATGGGGAGCTTGTAGAAGCAGCTTAGAGGCAATTCTATACAGATGGCCAAGCAGAAAGCCAAAGGAACTCAGAGGCTTCCCATAACTACACAGAAGGTGAAGAGATGATGGCTGGACTGTCAACAAAAAATTATGAGACGTCATGCAGGCTATTGCTTTTATTCTGAGAATCCTAATGCCCTTCATCTGGTCTGTCACAATTTGGTATCCAAAGATAAGTGTGTAATGGGAGAGCAAAGGGGATTGACATTTCTGGTGAGAAAAAATAAAGGCACCAAACCCACCATAAAAATATAAAAGACAGATATAAATGAGCTTCATTACAGAAATCCCATCTTCCCTATTTTATGATGTAAGAACTCATTAGAATTCAAGTGTTAGAAAAAGAAAAATGGGAAGTTTCTGGAGCTCCTTTTCGAAAGGACCTGTCAATCCAATGTGGCAGTCAGCCTTTACATAGAAGTGGGAAATCTGACAATGTTACTCATTGTAGAACAAACTTGGAGGTAAAGAGGAGTCAGAGGAGAGAAACAGAAAAGTATTAGACTATCAATATTAGGCAGCCCATGAATTCTGAAATCAAATGAAAAATATAGATATGGTTCAATTCCAGCAACATAGTTAACACACTCTAGACAACTAAATTTTAGACTTTCACACTCTAGACTATAAAGATTTTTTTTAATCTCCAACACCTTAGGATCTTTACTGGTTCCACAAAGAGTAGGAAAAAAAGGAAATAGCTAGCAGTTAGTATACCTTACAAGTTTTTAAGAATTCTTAAAGAGAAACTGAACTGGGAAAACTGATATGGGATTTATAATAAGCAGGGTCAAGCAGAAATCTTCACAAATAGACCTGTTGCAAAGTGAATATTTTGAATAATGTGAAGCCATCTAGCTTGTCCTAAAATGTTGTCTGGTAATTGGTTTGTGTAGCTTAGCAATGTTAACTTTTCAAACATCTTGTCTCATGCCAAAGGAGTTCAAAGAACCTGGAGGAATGTTAATGTAGCAGCAGTATTTAGAAAGGTAAATACAAATCTTTGATAATATATTTACATATATTTACAGTGATGACAATGGCAGCTACATTGGAGTTATTGCCATGTTCTACCCTGCTAAATTTTTCTGCTACCTTGTTCAAGCAAAATAAGTTTGGTTGTATCAAGGAAATAAATTCACAGATCTGAGAGGAAAGTTGTAGTCCATGCCTACAGAGTGGAGAACTCTGTCCTGAAAAAAATGGGCACTGCTAAGTCTGTCAGTCCCAATGGACAATCATCTCATCATAAACTGTTAACAGTCTTGTGGCAAAAGAAAGTGCAGACCTCACATGCACGAGCAGGGGATTGATGAGTATGAGTAAATGGTGAAATTCAACGCTCACTGTGGCACTTGTGGGACCACAACAAAAAGTTAAGAATTTGGATCTGCTGTACACTCTTCAGTAAGAGCTCTGGAATAAAGGAACAGGTTCATAAAATGGGTACACAACCCCAAAACTGCAAAATCCCATTCAGTAAGAGATTTACTGTTAAAATTACAAAGCAAATTGTTTAAATACCTTCACACAAGAAAACAAAACAAAACAAAACAAAAAAACAATTAGTGTTGTTTATAATGTGGGCCTTGCCTGGAAGTTAAGGCCAACAAATTGAAGGTACGTGCATAAATCAGTGAATATGTTAATGAATTAACAGCCAGTTGATTCTCCATTACTTCATGTGCTGATGTCTTCCGACAAAGACTCTCTGGAAAATATGGTTTGGTCCAACATGTGGACATTAATTGAAAGTAGGTTATTAAACTTAATAGAGAGATAACTAGAGACAATCTCATGGCCTCTGCCATGTACAGAAGTCCAGATGAGATTATGTAACATCAGGAAAACAAGCTAGTCCTCTCCAGTTTTCCTGTCTGTAGCGGTTCGGAGCAGTCCAAAATACATCATATCACTAGAAGAATTTATTTTATTTTTATAAAAAAAGTTGCTAAGTAGTGGGACATTAGGATGTATTTTTATTGTATCCGAAGAAGGTATCTTCATATATCCTGTTAATACATGGGGAAAATACCCTCCTAGTCCAATTCATTGGGGAAAATACCTTGGTATTTTAATGTTTATGACATAGCATGTTGATTAAAGGTGATGGAAGGCCCAAACCCATTTATACCTGGGTATAAGAGATGCAGAACATAAGAAGATATAAAATTTACATAAGGAAGTATAATTTCTGATGTTCAGAACATTTTGTAACCAGAGTGAAATCTTAGAATCATAGAATATCTTGGGTTGCAAGGGACCCACGGGGGTCATCAAGTCCAACTCCTGGCTCCACACAGGACTATCCAAAAATCAGCCCCTATGTCTGAGAGCATTGGCCAAACACATCTCGAATTCTGTCAGGCTTGGGGCCGTGACCACTGCCCTGGGGAGCCTGTCCCAGTGTGCGACCACCTCTGGGTGCAGAACCTTTCCCTAACCCCCAGCCTGGCCCTCCCCTGTCCCAGCTCCATGCCGTCCCCTCGGGTCCTGTTGCTGTCCCCAGAGAGCAGAGCTCCCTGTGAGGGAGCTGCAGGCCGCCATGAGGCCTCTCCTTGTGAGGGAGGTGCAGGCCGCCATGAGGCCTCCTCTCAGTCTGCTCTGCTCTGGGCTGAACAAACCAAGGGACCTCAGCCGCTCCTCAAACATCTTCGCCTCTAGAGTCTTCACCATCTTTGTAGCCCTCCTCTGACCACTCTTCAATAGTTTTATGTCTTTTTTATACTGTGGTACCCAAAACTGCATACAGAGATCAAGGTGAGGCCGCACCAGTGCAGGACAATGTGCTGGATGCACATCTTTGTACTGTTGAAATTAGAACAATTGCTATACTTTGAAGACTTAGTGTTTGAACATATATTGATTTTAATCATGAAAGTGTGCTAGATGATCATTAGTCATCTGTTTTTGCAGTTATACAGAATAGGCTTTTCCTGAATAAAGATATTGTTTTACTTTTCTGCTGTTTAGAATTATCTGGTTTTGTAACTTCAAGTATCTTTAAACATGTTTTTGGAAGTTGTTTACTTAAACCCACAGTATTTAGAAGGTGTTTTCCTGTTTAAATACTTTTTTTTTTTTTTTTTTGTCTTCAAAGTAAGTCCTTATTCTTGAGAATGCAACACAGTATTGACCATGTGAAAATGCTGGCTCAGGAAGCAGGGGAAGGAAGAAGTAAAATTGAGAGAAGATGTAATTCTGAGTTTCGTTTATGATAACATCAAATGCAATTGCTTGCATATTTCAGTGTATAATGTAGCATCTACTGTGGATGGTGACTGAAGCGTGCAGTACGTCTTTTTCTGTGTGCTCTGAGAAATGATTTGAGAGAAAAATCTTCCCTTTTCATAGGGGGTGTGTACTGTCTTGGTAATACACTATTGAAGAATAAGTTAATATTCCTTCCTAATGGTGTTTCAGTCATGTTAAGTGGATAGTTGAGCTAAACATGGCTTTCTAATATGGTGCATGTAGTTTGATAGTCTGGCTTGCTTTAATACTGCTGTTTTGAAAAGAAATTTCGGTGAGGTAAAAGGACGTAAGTCTATTTAGTTTTAAAGAGTTCAGTTTCTTAATAAAGTAAAATTGCAGTATTACCGTCTAATCTCTCAGATGTTTATCATTGTGACACATACGTCTGCAAATGAGGTGTAATGAATTAGTTTTTACCTGACACTCCTACAGCTCTCATGTCATGTCATGTAGACGCGAGCTGCAGCGCCCAGGCCTATTGCAGAGGGACGGGGCGGCGGAGCTGCTGCACAGGGCTGGGCTGGAGCCAGCGTGACTCATGTGCTGAGGCTAACATTCTCCTCCTCACGGCTTATCGTACTTTGTTACTACAGGCTAATTTAGAGCCTTAAATTAGCAGCTACTTTAGGGAGAAATTTTCAGATCATCACTTTCATCATTTGAGTGTTTTTAGTTGTATGTCATTTGCCTCTCTAGGGAAGTTGTTCTCTGAGAGTTACTGGAGGGGGTGTGGATGAGATGGCTGGGGAAGCAGGTGAGCATTTACATTAGCTTTCTGCTTTTTAATCAGAAGGGATCAAGCTCTTTGAGACAGTAATGAAGTCGCAAGGGTGATTTTATCCATGGAAGGCAGCTTTTCATTGTTCACATTTAATTCTCGTTGCTTTTTCTTTAAGTTATTAAAGAAAAGTAAAAATAAATGAAAGAAATTTTTGCAACAGCACAGCTCAGCTCCATGAAGCTGAATTAAACTCAGTTGTTCTCTGTGCAGATTCTAATTCATTTAGCGTTAGAAAGTAATATACAGGACTTGGCTTTGTACAGTAACGCGTATAGAAGATACAGCTTTTCAAGCTATCACAGTATTTTAACAGCTTTTGATCCAATAACTGTGATTGCTGTGGTTGTTCATTCTGCCCCCAAAGATTCTGGTCCTGAAGAAGCAGAACTCATACCGTGGCTGTGTAGGGTCAGCGTTATCGATTGTACTCTGGAGGGACTTGTGTGATGCTGTGGGCCATGCTCACACGTATGAGTGGGAGTAGAAAGCACAGAAGAGGAAGGATGGGGTGCAGGGAGCCATGTAAAGGGTGGTTGGAAATGACCCTTATTCCTGTTAAATATTAAAATTCTGAAAACAGCCACAGGCTCCATTTGAGACTGCGGACTCAGCTGTGCTGGAAACTTTAATGTTTGCAATTGTCCTCATTTCATACGACTCTTTTAGAGCTTGTAAAATGTGCAACTGATGTTTAAATAATTTTAAAAGGAAAAACTATGTGGTTGAAAGTTAGCTTTTCAGTGAAGAATGTGCTGTTTGGCTAGATGTGTCAGCATGGTTTTCAGTGAGCGCTGTGCCGTATCTGTATCTTTTTCGTACAGTTCATGAGATAGGAATGGTGTTCCTTTAACTTTTTCCTAAGCAATCATTTCTGAATATGTTGCCTCCTGAGTGATGTTCTAAAAGTAACCTACATAAACAAATAGTAGACCAGAATACAAAGAATTCTCTTAAAAGCAATACCCTTAAAAAGGAGTAATAAAAGTAATGTTCATGGATATCACATGTTGGTTAATGGCCTGTTGTTAGAGATCTCTGCTATTCTGACCTTTCTAAATTTCATTGTTTCATGTTTTATAGGATTGTGCTTATGGTACTTGAGAGCAATCATTTACTAAACTGTGTATCAAATTACTTTTAGAAACCGTTTTTAGAGAGGTGTACAAATGTGTACAGCCTCAACTATTTTATTTGAAGGATGCATTTGTCTTAAAACACCAACACCCCCCCCCCTCCAAACTCTAGCATTTCATCCACATAAAATACATGTTGAAAAGGGGACCAGGAATACATTGTTACATGAAGACAGCCTTGTGATAGCTATGGTGGAAACTGAGCTGTGGTACCTTTTGGGGAAATGAAGGAGGATTGCATGTCCTCCAAAATAGTCTATGAAGATTGGACAGTAAGATTACTCTTTGTACGTATTTTATGGAATTGTTACCAAAGTAGATTTGACTCTTTAGAAGAGTTTTTTAGTATCCTTCTGATTTATGTTTTTTTTTTTTTTTTTTTTTCTAGCTGACACTCACAGCTCTCCCAAAGAGGACACTCCAACTGGTAGCATGGATTCTCTTTCTTCCCAGTCTCCTACACCTGCATTCTCTAGTAGCCCTCCTGGGCTCCTGGACAGAAATCACCTTATTATGGACGGTGGAGATCTTACAGACTGGGCAACAAATCTGTAAGTAACCCAAATATTGAATATTGATTTTTCCACTAGAGTGATCAGGCATATAAAACATATTTCCCTTTTCAGTTTGGTGGCAAGTAAGTGGCTTTTATATTGCATGTAGTTGTGTTTGTTTTCTGCTACAAAAAGGTATGTGCCTACATGTAGTGGTGCAGATTAGAGGATACTTGAACACGGCTGAGTTCGTAGGATTTTTTTTTCCTTACTGAAACTTAGTGTGTTTTATTGTAACCTGTTATAAAATTTTAAATGTTTTTTATTTAGGCAATGAATACATCAGTTAGTCTTTATGGGATGTATTACTCTATGTCAAGACGGAGTAAGGTTACATTTAATGTAAGGCCATTAAGATTTAGGGCCAAATTTTGGTTTTGGATAAATGTATTTTAATGAGCGTATGCCCAGGTACTTTTGTCTAAGAATATTATCATTGTTGATCTCTTGTTGTTAACAAATTAACTGCCTGCTTTTCAATTGTAGTGCAGTATTTCTCTTTCAGTGCACTGTACATGCTCAGTTACTGAGTTACTTGAGTTCAGCAAAAATAGACATTACCGTGTTAGTGCTATCTCTGTAATATATACTCAGGTCTGATACAGGGAGCTGAACACACATTTTTTAATCAGAAGTTGAGCTTGAATTAAATTCTCTGTTTTGCCATTCATACAAACTTCAACAAATCAAGACAAAGTTTTCCAGCCTTCAGTGCCAAGAAGATGGAAGAAGCAAGTCTGGAGAAAAGATTTGTTACAGATATTTTCCATAATGGCATTTTGAGTAGCCTGTTCTGTTGATTAAGCAAGTATGTAAAATATATGTGTAGATGTATGGAACACATCAGAATATGTAGAGAGACATATAATAGGTTTATATTTCCATATGTACACGTAATTAACTGTTAATTAGAGTATTTATTAGCTATAACAATATTTTATCGTATGTATTGAAAGAATTTCAGATTTATAGATATTTACATATATGTTGCTTCTTCAGAGGATTGAAATTACTTTTTCCCTGTCTTGTAGTCCAGTGGTAGTGGGTAGGATTAAAAATAAATTGTATTTGATGAAAAGAGATGCTGTGCGAGAAACAAGTGCTGTGGAAGACATAGAACTAGAATGTCTGTGAAAGCAGGCAGAGCTAATGAGGGAACATAATGCTTAGCAAAACATTGATAATGGCACTACATAGAATAAACGAAGGAAGTATTGGCTTTATCCAGAGTATTCAGGAACTTAAGGTCTGTGGAGGAACATTGCATTTGTTTGTTTTCATGGAGAACTATACTGTAGAGCTGTTTTGGAAACTTTGATGACTTGAAGTTTTGTGCTCAGTTGGAAGCAGTCCTGTTTGGAAGGAAAAAGAAGTGTCTTGTTACGTGCATCTAAATGATTTGTCAAAAATGCTTACCTGTTTGAGAAGTCTGCATAAGAGCTACCTCCACAACAAGCCTGGACAGTGACAGAGAGTAGTCAGTGAAAGGTAGATTCTTTCTTTACTTTCTCACACTGATTTGGGCTTCTCTTCTCCTTCTAGTTCTGATGACTCAGAGGGCCTTGCCTTCACAAAACAAAACAAAACAAAACCCAGAACAACTCCATTGTGTTAATGGAAGAGGCAGGTGTCAGCGGCACAAATGGTGATCTTTGGCAGTTGCTGTGCATAATGATGTCCTGTGGACAGGCAAAGGTGGTGGTTGTCTTGGCATGGTGTAGCTGTGGTAGCTCTCATGGCTCCAGGAAATGAGGCATTGGCTGTTGAACTCCGTGTTGGTCTTAGACTGTTGTCATAAATTGGACTATCCCTGAATTATGTGAACAATCCTTTCTGTTTGTGCAGGGTTTCAGAATGTTTAACATTTTGTGCCAAGTTGGAACAAAAGAAATTCTTAACGTCTCAGTGTCTTCTCTAAAATGGTATTGCAGGTTTTCACTGAGCTACAGTAAATACCATTACTGAGCCTAGGGATGATGAAAATACAAGAGGATCTGGTTTCTCAAGTTACTGCTGATGGGTGTTACTTGTAAGAGATCAATCACTATGGAGTTATGTATCCAACAAGGTGATGGTGACTTCTTTGCAGTAGAAGAGTTGCTTGCACTTTTTCCTGGGGGAAGGATGTTGCATTGTGGGTCCAGATAGGTCAGATATTCCAAGGTAGGTTTATATCAGTAGTTTGCTCTCAGCAATAACGGGATGGATAGCAAGAATGCTTTCTGTGGTATTTGTTTTCAAGAAAGAAGGAGCGCTTTTTTTTTTTTTTCTTTTTTTTTTTTCTTTTTTTTTTCTTTTTTTTTCTTTTTTCTTTTTTTCCCCTGAATGATAGCTGTTGTCACAATGATGTTCTCTGGCAGAGTTTTTTTTGTAATGCACGCCCTTTCCTTGTCCTACCTTTAAAAGCGAAAGGAGCTACAGCTTCTAGCATGGTTAAATGGTTAAGGGAGCACCAACTGAAAGCGAATATAAATACACGCTCACCTCCTGGCTTTTACTAGGAGGGGACTGCTTGGCCAGAGTGGTGAAAGAAACTGAGAGAGCAAGGGCTATACCACAGATCTGCAATGTCTCACAAAGCCCAGACTGCTCAATTGTCAAGTCAGTGTTTAAAGATATACCATGCTTGCAGTGTGACTGAACCATGATGTTTCACATGCGCCATGTTGAAGTCCTGCTCAGCTGTTGGTTTTCATGTCTGTGTGTGTTTGCCTGATGCTAGATTTTCTTTGAAAGCCCTGTGTCGATCAGCCACATGCCCTGTGATGTTATGTACTGCTGAAGGGGCGTACAGTGATGGTTGGTTCATACTGTCTACAGCAAGAATGGTTTTTATTGGAGACTCAATTTTGCGCTTCTATCATCTTGCACACTAAACTTTTGTCTATCTTTTTCCTGAAGATAGTTTTGCCTTCACGCTTCCTAGAGCCAAATATTAAAAATAAATGTTTTATTTTTACATATAGTCTGTGGTAGGACATAGTGTTTCTCCCCCCTCCGGTCAATAGTAAAGTTACAGGGTAGTTCATTTAGCCGCAGGATTCAAACTCCAGTTGGCTCAGGAGGGACAAATTACTTTTTCTGTTTGATGGAGCAGCATCTCAGAAATGTGTATTGTTTGAAAATCACTTTCATCCAAGGATGCTTAGCACAAGCTATGTTTAAAGACTCAGACAAAAATTGGTAGTTATGATAGTGAGTTATGAAGTATTTGACCCTTGTGGTGCTCTCCACTGGTATGGGCATTTTTTCCTTTAAGGCACAGCAGCAATGGCAGTCTCAGTCTGATATTAACCAAAGCAATTACATTCCTTCTGTCTCCCTCTCTGCTTTCTTTAAGTGGCCACATGCACTTGCCCTTGAGCTACAGAATTAACATTGTTCAGCCGTCTATCTTCAAGTTCCACTGGAACCACTGTCAAAGTCCACTTTGCTCTGACAGAGCTCCAGCTGTTACTGCTTTTGCAAGGAGAGCATGTTTCAGGCTTTTTTTGGCAGACTGTTTTGGGACTGGTATAGTTTCACTAGCGGTACATTCTCAAAATGCTCATTTTTTCCCCTCAAAGCCACAGTTGGCCCTGGGGAGGGGAAAAAAAAAAAAAAAAAAAAACACAGAAAAAAAAACAACAAAACACAACAGAGTTTCCAGTTCCTTGTACATTCCTTCTGATTCAGATTGCCATTATAGCCAGGTGTTCTGAAGGTAAGCCGTGTCTTCTAAACGAAATATGTCTATTCCCATAGGTATTCTTTAGAAGCTTTCTTTGATCTGTTCCTTCTGTTATTTGAGACATTGGAAAACAGACAGTATTCCCCGCTTAAGAAATTGGCCAATACGTATAAAAAACAAACAACGTAAAGAAGAATGTACAAATACAGTGATATTTGTCATGTTGTGCCTTGGGTTTAACAAGTAGGTCAAGTATTGTAACATTTTAATCCTTTCATACAGAATGGATGTATTTTGTGAGTTGCACATAATATTATTCTGACTGGATTCAAACAAAAAAACTCTAACAAAGCAAACCTCCAAACATCTTTTATCCATTAACCATCAGTTTCACCCAGTCTGATGTCTACCCTACAGCTGCAAATTATCTTAGGGAGCGCAGACCTCAAAATCCACTCTTTGCTCCTTCTTTCAGAATTGCTTCAGTCCCTGGCTGATCAGAGGATGCGTTATTGCTAATTCCTCTTGGTGAATTTGCAACTGTAAGGAATGGAACGCGTCCTGCCACTCAAACCTCCTCACAGAGAGCATGTCTGGGGAGTGGATGGCTTGTTAAAGCAGATACATTTCTGGGCTCAGACTTAGAGTTCTCAAACTGAATCCCACCTTACAAACTGTTGTAGGTACAGTTGTAGATACAGTCCAAATACCGAAGGTACTCAAAACCCAGAGGAGAAATAGAAGCACCAATAGAAGTAACTTTTGTGAAGGTACCAGTGGCAGAGGAAATAATCCAGTGTGTTTTTTTTTTTTTCATTAGTGGGTCTCCTGACACTATATTCTGTTACAAAGCTCAGTGGTGTATGTGTCCTACATACACTATGGGCATCATTTCTGGGTTTTTAATATCCCCAGAGGCTTTCAGAATGGTGATGAGAGCTGTGCAGCATCCTGTGTAGTTCCAGGGCCTTTGAGACCACGGAAAAAAGCTGGTAGTTCTTCATGAAATCTCAGGCCATTCAAGTTCCCAGTGAACAAACAAATGTTCAAAGAGCCATAAGATGGCAAGGGAGGACAGGACAGCAATAGTGGTGTTCTGAACGTAACAGAAGTCTTCGAGATGGTTACTCATTTTCTTCGACTGCTGGATGAATTCCCATCAGCCTTATTATATCTACACCTGTAGACTGCATCATCTCTTGTCTCCTTGAAATTGAAACAGCTTATTTTTGTATTTTCTGGGAGTGCTGTGAATTTGCAATTTTATAAAAATGATAAGTGACTTCACCTTCAATGTGCTGAAAACTTTTTATATCTGATGTAGTCTTTTTTTAGTAAGGGGATGTGCTGTAACAGCTGCAGAAGGCACAGTCCAGGTATGTGGCAGTGCTCCTCACTCATTGTGCTTATTTTGCAGTTTGGTTTTGTTCAGCCGCCACCTCTTCAGTGACTCAGCAGACTGAGAGCAGGTTTAAGTGAAGCAGGCACTTCTTTTTGTATCCTTTTGTCATGCAAGCAGAGCAATAGCCCTGATTTTGTAGCTCCATTGAAATAGGCATAATGTAACTTAGTCATGTGGGTCACACAAAATAGGTTTTGCCATCTCCTTGTCTTCCTGTGGGCTGGATGTGGACAGTTAGGCTTGACAGCAGCACCTGGGTGAGCGCCAGGTAAGCAGTATGTGTGCTCACAACAGGGAGGGATGTGGACACAACCACTAGGAGCTGAAGTATCCTTTTTTTGCCTCCTTTTTTTTTCTTTTTCCATTTTATTTATTTATTTATCTTTATGCCAGGAAACACAGCCCCCAGTTTGTTTTTTTTTTTAATTAGTATCCTAAAAGGGACAGTATGCTGTAAGCTTACATATGCACATGCTTCATTTTTTGCTTTGTCTGAATTATCATTTAAAAATGCTGTAGTTTAGGACAGCTGCTGTAGAGACGTAACCTTCAGATTTACCAGACTGGCGTGAAAGATCATTTCGCTAATATGTTGGCTGCTTTACTGAGACTTCACAAGCCAAGTTTAACAAAGCCTCTATTTCAGTGTTGGCTGATGTGCTCTGTATAAACGTGGGATCAGGAGTGTTGAGTGCATATTACATATTTTACATTTGGGGGTGGAGTTTCTTTTTGGAGTGGTCATGAGTCAGGAAATTCTGTCCTTTTGCTTTGTCTCCAGCTTTGCTGCCACTGTTGCAATTTCTAGAATTTTGTCCATGCATTCTTCTACTTCCCATTCTCACCAAGGCATATGAGTTTTAACATGCAGGAATACTGTTGTCTGGTGATGGAGAGTGTTGGATTGCATATCGAATCAGAAATAGCCAATACCTGTTGTTTTATAATCAAGTCTTTTAAGAACGCTTTCATTGAGTTTATGTCAGCCAGACACTGAGATATGACAGCCATGGGGCTGCCAAACCCTTCTGTGAAACAAACATTTTTTCTTGAAGAGTTGCAGTGTAGATTCTTTTCACAGAGTCTCTTCCTTGCTCTCAAGATAAGAGGCTGCTCTTTAGCTGTGTTACCTTAGGAACCAGCCAGCTAGACATCCAATAAAATCTTGTTTTCAGGAGTTTGTTTCTGAATATCAGTACAAAATCTCTAGCTTATTTTCAGAAGGGCCATTTCCCCCTCCTCTCTTCTCCCAACATTCACCGTGCCAAACAATAGCATTTTTTCTCAGAGAGAGATGGTTATGTCAGGGTTTTTTTTTTTATTTCCCCACAGGAAATGCATTGCCTTCATTTTAGCCCTTAGGATAATGGATTTCTTCAACATACCTTCTCAAAGTTGAGATGCTATATGATAAGATACACAGTACTTTCTAATTTATCATCATCTTGATAAACAAGGCTTGCAAACCTTCACAGCAAGGTAACTTTGCTATTACAAGAATCTTTTGAAGGAGACAAAAAGAAGTTCTACTCAGTGTTGCTTACACACCACAATGTTGGAACCGATTTTTGCTATTGAGTAAAACCTTCTGTTTTAATAATAAAATTAAGTGGTTCCTGAGATAGCCAAGTACAGTAAATAAAAAAAAAAAGAGTTGAAATTCTAGAATGTGCTTTAATATTTAAAGCCATTAGAGGTTTTTTTTTCTTCTTTTTCTCAACATGGTAAAACTATTTCTGATGAAAAATGTTTTTTTCCCCTGCTGGATCGTAGACCATGATCAAGAGATCTGTAACCACGATCTGAAAGTGACAGGCGAATTGAGGAGCCATACTGCAGTGCTTTTGCTACAGCTGAAATGTATTAAGTGAATTAATCAAAAAGTGGGGGAGGGAGCAGTCCAGGGCTTCACGTACCTGCGCTTCTGGAGGGTTTTTCCTCTGTTGAAGTTGCTCAGATTTAGTAGAAAATCTGCCTGTTTTTCCACATTTTTAAATGATGCTGCCTGACAAAGGACAGTGTAGTCTTGCTAGCTGATAGGTTACTGTACTTCTTGAGTCTGCGTAACCTGAAAAAATAAATGTGCCATGACATGGATCTGAACACTTGATTTCATCCTCTTTTCCTTTCTTTGCACACATTCTCTGATCCTTCCTTCTTCCCTTCCTGTTTCAAAGAGAAACCAGCTGTGATATTCTAAGTATTCTTACGAATGACTGCTGCTTTCCTGGATCAGAGGGTATCTTTGGTAGGGGGTTCTGAATGTTATTTGGAAATCATTAATCTGGTGTCTAAAACATGGCCAGTATGTGTTGTCCTAGAGCTGATCATGTAAGTTGCACAGACAAATATGATGTGCATTTCAAAGAAATAGCTAATAAATAGAAGGTTTTCATATTCATTTGTTGAAAGGCAAACAATGCCAAATCTGAGGTATGAGTTATAGAAGAATATTCTTCACTTGTGATCAGTTTGAATTGGTGACTCTTTAATAATCTTTGGCATTACGTTTGGAATATTTTTTCTTCTATTTTCTGTAATTTTACAAGTTTCAGAAACAAGCTTTACCCAGTCTCAATTTTGGAGTGGATTGAAGAGACAAGGGAAAAAGCACAAGGGAAATGATCTTTCTTTAAATATCAGGATTGCTTTAACTCCAATCATTTAGTCTGTGCAAGTAGGAAATGTTTTTTGCTATTCATTTTTTGAAAACCCTTTTTGTCTTAGGTTCACCTATTCTAATGAGCTAA
This sequence comes from Netta rufina, assembly GCF_964035555.1. NCBI lineage: Eukaryota > Metazoa > Chordata > Aves > Anseriformes > Anatidae > Netta > Netta rufina. The sequence goes on along the minus strand of NC_140127.1, from coordinate 34,358,984 downwards.
AATTAATTTTAGACATATACATTTTATGCGTAATGATGGACAAATAGTCTACGTTCTAGCAAATTTTATAAACCTTGAAGTATCATTAAATTGTGTTTTTATTTACAGTATTTGGAACAAATAATACAAATGCTGGTGTTTGCTTTTTGTTTGTTATCTTCAAACGAAGTCTTACAGTTGAAGGTTTTTGTTCTACCTAGGGAATATTTTTCAATGATTACATAAAAATGGAAAGAAAACAACATGTTAAAGTAAGAGTAAAACCTCAAATTAGGTAGATGCTGGTTTTCAAAAGAACGTAATTATTAAAAGATGTAAATAAATGTGTAGTGCAAGATTTAAGAATGGCTAAGCAGAATAGACATCCTCTTCCCAAACATAAGCAAGAAATATGTTTCTAGTAAGTACAGTCCAGCTTTTCATTCAGTTTACTACCTATGATTCCTTCCTTTATTTGGTAAATCTGATAGTTTTAAAAGCAGAACATGTTTTGATAAACCCTTCTCACTGTGATGCCAGGACATTTAAGTTTCATTTTTATTAGTGGAATTAACTGCAGAATGCTGTTTTCATATACTTTGAATTCCAGTTTTCATCCAAATGCAGTCTGACACAGATCCAAACTAAAAATTATTGTCTTGTTAAATAAAGAATGTGCCATTCATCATTTTATGATGCAGTAAATTTAAAAATTAATAATCAAAGTAAATGTCTGCTTAACCTTGTAATTGCTAGAATGAAAATGAGCTGTATTGGCTAGCAGAATTAGTCTGTAAAAGTTGTGCTTGTTTGTAAAACACTATACAAGCCAAAAAAAATGATCGTTTCTTCTAGAAATTAAATATCCCAATGAGTAAGAAGATGAAAATCTGCTACATAAGTTGAATTTCCTGCATTCTTTTATTCTTATATTCGTAAGTGGAGTGACTGCTGATCTTTTTTTTTTTTTTTTTTGGCTTCTGGTCAATTCACCTTGATTAGGTGTGCATTTACACCCCCATCAAATCCTTCTTGACTGTTTTCCCAGATTTTGGTGGTACTTGGCAGATTTATATCTAAAAGGTTAATCTTGGAATAAGTCTAGCTGATAAATGCTGTATCATGAAGTCCATACTTCTGAGTGATGATTTCTGCGTGGAAGATGTGTGTGAACCATTTTAATTCTATTTCTGCTTGGAAACTGCTTGGAGTCCAGCTCCAAAGATATGTTGGTATGAAGTCTTTAGATAATTTGTTTTTTTTTGCCCATACAGAGGAAGAAAGCCTTCCAGTGTTGGAACATTTTAGTTTCTTAAGTTGTAGGACTAGGAGCATCGTTTATATTGGAAAGTACCTTGTATATTTTTTTTCAGTGATAAAAAAAAAGTTTAGCTGCTTTAGCTGCTATTTATTCTTCTCTTTTAGCAACTATAAATTCAGCCATTAATTTAACACGTTTTTGAACAGCGTGCTCACGAGGACAGTCACTGAGGCAGTACCTGTGCAGTTATGCGAACAAGATCTCATTCCAGAGCCAGCATCGTGATCCCAGTGTTGTAACAGCTGCAGCCTCTTTTGAAATCTTCCAGTTGCACATGGCTTAGTACAGCGCTGAGAAGATTTTTAAATAGATTCATCAAAACTTGTAAAGACAAAGTGGCAGCTCAAATAATAGCCTGCTATATGCAGTTTCATTGTATCTGTCTTTATTAGATAAGGAATGTGGAATTTTGCCTTGTTATTGGTTATGTCATACATCTCAGGTAATTTGTCCTTGCTTAGGATGTAGGGCATATAGGAAAAACGCTTTCAAGGAGGAAATGCAGAAACTCGACGACCATGTCTGGAAAATCACCTCAGCCTTGTTACTGGTTTTGAGTTTGAGGATCTAACTAGTTAGTCTAGTTATAAAGATTCAAACATTTTTAGTATGAAAAGGAATTTTATTCACCTCATTAATTCTGCCTTGAAATAATTTCCCCTTAGTTCTGGTCAAAGCCGCCCATCGATGGTCTCGTGGATGAACACTCCAAGCACTAACCCAGTTGCCACAAACACTACACCATCTGCTTTCTCCTTCCCTAATCCTGCCACTGGGAGTGACAGAGCAGTGGAAAGGTACGACGCACTCTTCAATGTTTGCTGGTTATTTAATTGCTTCCTTTTTTCTGTATTCTTTTTTTTTTTTACAAATGGCTAATTTATGTCTTCCGCAGTAAGTGGTTATCTCAAATCAGGAAATGCAGCCTTTGCAATGTCTACAGAATAAAATAATGGACTACTTTGTATTATTTTTCCTTTAAGCACCTTCTTGTAGACGGCACCTAGATTGAGCCAGTGACTTGTTGGTCAATGCAAACAGACTTTGATGGAGGTGATTGATTAGGTCCCTCTCTACGGCAATGATTCTTTAGCTTACTATATTGCTTATAGTGTCTTTTAAAATACAGATCTGTTTTTTCCCTAACCACCCATGTCAAATTTAAGTTTCTCATCCTAGCCTTCTTGACTTTGAAATACTTTCTCATATCTTTATCTTTATCTGTGGTTTCATTCTTTTCTTTCACTCTTTTGGCCTGCTTTTATTCTGTCCTGTTTTTCCTTCCTTCCCTGTTGTCCACCTTTTGAAGTGTTTTCACTTCTTCCTTCGAAGGTCTTAGCTTTATTCCTACAAGTTCAATAAATTTGCTTTTCAAAATAAAGTAGCTGTGTATATTTATGAATTCTTTCCAACACTTTGTAACAAAATTCAATTTTTCCTCACTGTTGACATTCTGTACCAGAACTGCATTGTCTATTTGACTGTAAGTTTCTTGGGGCAGGGAAAATCTTTCCCAGTGTTTTATTTTGTTGTTGCCAGGGCTCAACAAAAGATGAGTTATTGGTGTGGGTGCTTTGTCTAAACAAAGCATAGGGCAGCAACAAACTGTCAGTTTTGCAAAGGCGTGATTAAATAAGATGTGCCAAAAATACTTACGTATTCAAAGTTCTCTGCTATGGTACTTGGAGGAATGAGTATTTTGGAGAAATTCATATTAATGGTTAATTATTGAGCATCCTAGTAACACCTCTAAAAGACTATCTGAAGTTTTATAAACCTTATTATGATGAGGACAAAATAGCATGCTCAGTGGTCTAACAATGTATTGTAAAAAAGTAAAAATAAAATAAGTTCAGTAAAGATTTCTGTACAGTATTAGTGAAAAGCTGAATTGCAAAGACCATGAAGAAACATTTTGGAAGGTATAATGATTAGTCTATAAATTAAGTATAGTGTGCTTTGCCTACTATTGATTTCACTGCTGATTAGCACTTGGCAATATTTTAGCTGTAGTCGAAAGTCACGTTTAGCTATCATAAAAATAAGTGCATAAAACTGGAAGTATGATATTCAGAAATGCCAGCAGTAAGCTGTGAAGCTTCAGCTTTGGCATTTGTGTGTATGAATTAGAAGCCTGCGATGATGCATGTGAGACTGAGTTTAAAGTTTTAGTCATCTAATGAGAATGGAGAGAGAATGGTTGAGAAAGGAGGGTGTTGTCATTAATAGCCCGAAGTAACTGTATTTCTTAATTTCATTTTTCAGTGTTGCCCACCGAAAAGCAAGAGCAGTTTATCCATGCGAAGCAGAACATAGCTCTGAATTATCATTTCAGATAGGAGCGATTTTTGAAGATGGTAAGTACTTATTGAGTGAATATAAAGCAATGAAAAACAAACTGACAAAACTGTTTAAATTGCTTTGGATAAAAATACAGGCATAACTGCCGTTCTGCCCATGTTGATGATGGCAAACAGTGACGCAGAAGATTTCTGGTACATAGAAGCTGCTTTAATGTAAATTAAAGCAGTATGAGGTAATGCATTTGCTTCAGGTGAGCAGACTCTTTCAGTTGGTTTAATATTTCAGCAGTGTTTAAATGTGTGTTGCAGTAGGAAAAAAAAAAGTTGCTCAGCAATGCAGAAATGGACATCTTGGCCTATGGAACTGTGTTTTTCAATGTGGACTATCTTTGTAAGATACCAAGGCTTTCATTTAAAGAAAAAAAAATCCACTTAAGGATTTTCAAGCAGGTAAATCAGGTGATCATTGCAGAGAAAAGGGCATGTTTAGTCTTCTAATGTATGTTTGTACTTGTAGAAGGAATGAATTTGCAGAATGAAGGTCTATGTTTAAAAATTTCCGTGGAGGCAAATGTAGTATTGCATATGAACATCCAGAAAAGTGATTCCTGAGCTCAAGACTATGTTGAAATTCCTCAGTTAGCTTCCATAGCTCTACTCTCCAGCATCTGCACAGGGGCTTTGAACTGACAAGGAATGGTTTTAGTTTTAAAACCTTATGCCAGTGACTGCTGTAATACAAATTCTGAAGATACAGAAGAAGATACTGGAGCTTAGTTTCTTCATACCATTGCATAAGAAAGAGATAGCATGGAATGGATCAACAGGGCCTGGACAAATTCAGCAATTCTTGTTACTGGAATGCAATTTAATAATGATTCTAAGCAGAAATTAATTCATAGCAGGAGCAGTGTAAGACTGTTGTTTGTTACAAGGCCTCGATAAGTTGCATTTGTACTGAAAAACAAAAGACTTTTAAGTTCAGCCAAATCCTCATCCAAGTTTTGTGCAGACTGAGGGTTTCAAAGTCATTTGTGAATTGCGTTCTTAAGATCCTCGTGAGTACTGAGACTAGTATTTTAGCCTTTCAGCCTGTCTAGAGGCAGAAGGGGGTGTAGTGAGGGGCATACTTGCCTCTAAAGAATCTGGAAATTCTGCAGCGATGCCAGTTTTCTTCTCGTCCATTGCCAGCTTGCTACTAGGTCCGAAATCTGATATGTTCTTTCCAGAGGTAAAGTGGTATTTAATTCTGCATGACCAAACACACTTTGGGTATGCACTGCCCAGTTGTTCAGATACCACATGTGAGAATCTTTGTTTGGATATCCAGTAAGGAGGAGTAGCCCAAATTCCCAGTTTATATCCAGCAAGAAAAAAAGTATAAGTCAGAAACAGCTGGAAAAAATCAACCTGCAGGCATTAAAAGGCTAACTAAATGCATCCTGTTAACTCTGTTAGTACTGGATCAGAAGTGTCTATGTGAAATTTCTCTTCCTACCCTACAACCCCAACAGAATGTTTCTGTTTTTTCTAACAAGCAGAAACAAATGAGCAAAGCTCAGCAGAACCTTCTTTTTTCAGTATTTATAACAACAACAAAATGGCACAAACATAGACATCTCCTTCCACTTCTTTGTGAACCGTAATTTAAAGCAGACAGATCATAAGGACATTCCTGTCCTCTGTCTTCTCCCAAATAAATAAATAGTAAGCCTAGTCCAGAGTTCACTTTTTTTTTTTCAGTATAAAGTGGTCTGAGGTTCCACGAAGTTCCTCCCTACCCACTTTAGAAAATCGTACTTGGTGTTTCCTATTAGATAACTGCCTTGCAGGCAGATCACGTCTGAATCAAGTTAGGTGGGAAATCTTTTTAAAATGAATTAGCTAAATGATTGCTCTTTTTAAAGTCTCTTACAGCAGTTATTTTAATTTAAGTTTTTTAAAACATGACTGATAGGGATCTTCAGCAGACGTAAAATTTGTGTACAGGAAAAAAATTTGGTGCATAGAGGAAAAGATCTGGTGTGTAAAAGACAGGCATTTCTAATGGAGGACATTAAGGGTTGTACACCTGTTGTGCTGGCATTGGAGAAAAAAGTCTTGCAAGAAGCAGTTGCTTCTGTATCGTGTTTGTGTGACAGCAATGTTGAGATTCTTTTTTGTGTGAAGAGATTGCTAGATGTTATAGCAAAGCTACCATGTTTTTGGTACATTGCAACCTTTACAGCTTTTCAACTAAAGTCTCAGATTGTCCAAGAACAAGTACTGAATTCGTCTCTTTGGCAGCACATGGAGAGATTTTTCAACTCTATTTTTCCACACCATCTTTACAAATAAGGTTGGAAGCTCAAGTAAAATAAGGTTGGACTGCATTTTAAAATCCTAATTGTAGACTTCAATGGGGAAGATCATGGTTCCTTAAATACATTTATTTTGATTTATTCTGCTGATTCCTGCTTATTTTGGAGGTGATGTCCTTGCCCCACAGCACTTCCAGCATAGGGTGGGTTGTGGATTGGCAGACAAAAGGAGGAGAGCCTGCAAGCAATAAAGGCAGTAATTGGACATATGTAATAACTAAATATTCATTCCATAACAATTTGTAGTAGGTTATTATGGATAGGCTCTGTCACTATGAAAAGGTGTTCCCATTAAAAGTGCAGACCAGTCTCCATATTTGAAACCACTGAAGTGCCTTCACATGGGCCTTTTCTTTTTGCATTAGACACCCTTGTGTCTATGCTAGAATCAAATTCCAGTGAATCAATTCAGGTTCTTCAGTTACTCAATTTAAATTCCCATATGCCCTAATAAAGCCCCCAAATGAAGAATTAAAGTAATAATACATCAATTCTGCAGCTCTACCAATAACCTTAACTATCAAAGTGACAACGCATCAATCAAGTTGACATACAGCTAGTATCAACCATTAAAGTAACTGTTAAATTAATGTCTACTAAAAAGTGCTGCTTCCATTAGTGAAGATTTTATCCATCTCTCCTTTCTCCACCCCGCCTGTCTCACTTTTCTAATCCTGTCTCTTTCATCTCTTACTGTTTGTATGTTGAGTTTTTTCCTTTCTCTTCACTCTGTTCTGCTTTGTTTCTTGCACTTTTTCACTTCCTTTTCCAATTCTTCTGCTTTGTCTCTCTTGGTCTGTGGATGTTGATTGCAGTAGTTCTCTCTCTGTTATTATCCTGGATGAATCTTTCTGGCTGCTCTAGCCTGAGACAGGATAATGGTATTTAGTGAGGTACAGTCTTGTGCCTGTCATAGCTACTAAATGTACTATTGGTGCAAGCAGGGAAGAGTTTAACCTTTACTCCTGCCTCCATTTCCTTTATCTAAGTGGGGGAAAAATACTGGTTTTGCAGGCTGACAAGGTTAGATTTAGTAATATTTTATATTGAGCTTTACTTCACCTCATAGGAATTTGTACAGAATCCGAATATTTGCATATTGTGGTGTTTTCTTTATTGCATGCACATTGTGCTAACCCAAATCTCAGTCTTGTTATTAAAGTGCTACAAAATATAAATGCAAAGGCACCATTTGGTAAGAAAAAAAAAAAAAAAAAGAAAAAAGAAAACTTTTCTATTTAATTGAATTGTGTAAGAAAATGAATAATGTAATCTGAACAATATCCACTGCTTTTTTTCCCCTCCGTCTTCAATTCAATTTACCTTAGGCCGTGCCAATATCTTTATTTCCCAGTTGCTACAGTCTATATTACTGATAGCACATAACACTATAATTCAGGTGGTTAGAGGCAAAGCTTGAAGACTTTGCAACTGGAAAAGGGCACATATGGGAAGAAGCGGAGTACGATCTGAGACTGAGAGACATACACCAGTCGTATGTATATTTATATTTGGTTCAAGCAGTTATTCCCAATGATCATGAAAAGAATAATCAGACTGCCTGGCATTGAAACTTTGCCAGCCTTGCAGCCAAGTGTTATTTCTGGTTCTTAAAAGAGACTGCTTAGAAATGGGAATTTCACTGGGGAGAAGTGTTTTAGATAGGGTAAGTGCTGTTTACACAACAAAATTCCTTGTCAGTATCGCTAGCAGTTCTACAAAAACTTGTCAAGATAGCTCTCATCAAAGCTTTTCACAATTTTTAAAATAACATTTTAGGGGAGAGAGAATGTGGGGAAAACCAGGAAAGTTTTTTGTTACAGTAATTTTCCTTAACAAAGGTGTGACACCCATTGTCGCTACCAAGCGCAGTAGGAACACAAAATCAGTGTTCACGCAGCCATTGTTATCCCCCTCTATCCTTCCTACTGTACTTAAGTGCCACCCTTAGTTAATCTGCCCGGTTTCGACTCCAAGGCACACTCTTCTCTTTTATTCACGCGGTGGCTTCTGGACTTTCTTTGTGGTATTGACAAATGAAGGATTTACATCAAAGAAAAGTACTACTCCCAAAATGCTATATTGCACTGAATGTGCAAATAATTATTTTGTTGAAGTAAAAATGAGAATAAAGCCACTTCTTTGTACTCCTTTCATCTGTGGATTTCAAAGCACTTAGGAGCATTCATGTGCATTAACTATCTCCATTTTACACCCAGAGAAACTGAGTGTTCAGGCTGTGGACAGATGTTCTCCTTTTCAGATCCCTCCATACCACTGAGAGATAAGTCACCTCGAACTACTGCTGAAAGTTAAAACTGCAGCTTCACCAGTAAAATGTACCAGATAAGTACTGCCAAATTCCTGCTGACTGCTAGAAGTTTTGAAAAGCCACTGAAGGCAGTTTGACCTTTTACTGTCTGACTTTGCCTGATACAGAGAAGGGAAGAGTTCCTCCTGGCAACACTGTTGTGGAAGCAGTGGTCCCCAGAAGATAAATGTTAATGGCGAGCTGAGTGTTGAAATGGGAGGTGTTTAAACAGATGTGTATTACCTCGTAGCTGGTGTGTGTGCAGGACTATCAGAGATGCTCAGCTGACAGATGGGATGGGAGGCAGCTCACGACTAAGTCCCAAGTCTCAGGTCTTTAGTTTAATCTCCTGGTGAAAAAATGGCCAAGAGGATTGAGTTCTATAGTGGTGTACTTTGGTGTTGCAGTGGTTTTAGCAGTGAGATTTTTGTTGCCTACAAAATGAAGCTTGTGGAGTCATTACATTTTTGGTAAAGTAGTCCATCAGAAAGGGAGGCCCTCTTGTGCCAGGCATCATGCATGTTAGATTTCCTTCCTCTTTTCCTCTTCCTCCCAACACAGCTAGTTTCCAGAAAGGAAACAGGTTTTTCAGTGCCTGATTCAGTCCTGCTGAAGTTAGTGGCACCTAGCATTTCCGCTGTGGAAATGAGTCTTGGTTTCCTTTGTTTTGGGGACCCAGGAAACTTCTGAGTTGCCAAAGCAGAACAGTGTCTGCTGTAGCGAAGTCCATCAGCACTGTGTCTCTGGGAAGAGCTGCTTGCAAACGTTATCTATTCACAGTTAGATAATCTAACATGGGCAATATCGAAGCTATTTCCTGTGGAGAATACAGAAAAGTAAGAAGGAATGCTGTGAAGGCCAAGCTAATCTTTCCGTGTTTCTTGGTGAGATGAAATCAGAGAAGCCTTACTTAGAGATCACTGCAAGTTGAAAGTCTGTTGATTTTGTTTGTCCCCCTGCGTTTGGGGTAATTGCTGGGTAGCACTTGCAGTTACAGTAACAGTCAGACGTCCTACTGGTGTACAGTTTGCTTCCACTAGAGCGAGACTGGGCTGCTCAAATGGCCTTGCAGCAGGTACTGAGGAAGCTGTCATCCCACCCAGGGCTCTGAAGTCTGCTGCTACTTCCACAGTTCTGAGCTTTGATGGTTGTTCTTTGATTGCTCTTGTTGTGCAGTCTTATGCCCTCGTTACACCTTGCTGTGCCATATGTAATTCTCAGCTCTTTGCTCCCTATCTCTTACACTACAAATGTTTTCCCTTCCCTTCCTTTCCCTTTCTTTCCTTGTAGAAGCCTTTCCTCTAGCCAACATATGACTTAGTCCTATAGGATGTTTGGTCAACTAATGAATCGCAGTTTTAAGGCCAAATGTGTTGTTTCTGCAGCAAGGTATTTTTAAATGAGGCAAGCCTGAGAAAGTGCTAAGAACTGTAATCGTTGTTGATAGAGAAGAAATGACAGAAAGGGGGCACTTCTCTTGAGCAGGCTATTTTTCAGAAATAGCCTCTGTCCTCCGCTTACGAGGAGCTGTGCGTGATAGTGGAATGCCTTTTGTCTTGTAAAGGTTTCTTTTTTTCTTAAACAAGTGCTTTTGTATACTATACTTTAGAATTGATAAAGAAAAACAGGATCATTGGAATTTAAAATAGCTTCACATTTGGTTAGCTTCCTCATTAATATCTTTTGGCCACAGAAGTCAACGATGTACACGGGTATCTTAATGTGCGAGGTGATTTGAAAGGAGGCACAACTCTTACCCAACTTGTAATTGCTGCAGCTGCTGAATATTAAGAATTACTTCTGGGTGCATTTTTTTTTAAAGGCTTTTCTCTAGAAACGGTGATATTAGGTGTAATCCGTGTGGTAGTCCTTTCTTCTGTCTTCAGAGAGTGTACGAGACACTTGTACTAAGAAAGTCGTGAGGCCCTGAGCTGTGTGTAAAGTGAAGTGTAGTGTTTAGTTTTGCAAGCACAGAGCTCAGCTCTACCATCTGTCTGGCCTTCTAGGGTGACAGTGGGATTTGTTGCTCAAGTCCAGTTACTCAGCCATTACGCTGAGTATCTGGATGTGCTACAGTATGAGGAGTTCACTATTAGATTAGCAAACTTGTTTAGAAAATACTTCTGAAATTTGCTGCTGTGTCAAGCCAAGTGATTCTGTATAGTTTGATCATTTTCTCCTCTGGGTGAATTTTAGGGTCCTGTCCAGTGTGATCTCTTCAGATGAGGGCTACCCTTGCTTTTAACAGGCTTTGGTTCATAGACACTAACATGCCAGTAATGTTTATCCTCTCGTTAATGTAAATTGGCTCAAGCATATTTTGGGTTGAGCTCCAAAGGACAAGCAGAAATTAGTTGCAGTTCTTCTGGTTGATTTTCTTTCTAATCTGCCATTTTTGGGAGTTTCTTTCCTGTAAAACAGATGTGCTCTGCAGGCAAGGGATACTTTAGGGAGAGGCTGGGCTGCCACTGGAGCTGCTGGCGTCTTTGCTCGCTAGGGTGGAATTAGTGCTTCTGGAGGGAGGTTTGTGGTGGTGTCAGCACTGCAGCTCTAAATGCGTGTGTACTCTGTAATCATGGAATAAAAATGACAAAGGGAGAGGAGGGCCTGCTAATTACTAATAGTATTGTAAGTTACTGTAAGTCACTGTGTGTGCAGAGATCCTAAAAGGTAATTTTCAATGTGCTTTTTCCTTGGGAATCTTTCTATCAAGCACGTTCATTATAAATATGTGCTCAGACTTTTGTTCGGTATCATTTGATAGCAGTTTTCTCTTCTGAATGTTTAAGTCCCTTGCAGAGATAGCTGTTGTTTAGGCTGTGGTTTCTGAGCACAGCTTCTAGCTTCACAGCCTGGCAGTGATAGGACGCAGGGAAAAAATAAGGGAAAACATCTTTTAGGTGGTCAAATTTAGAAACTTTTAATGTTTTTGAAAGTGAGACTTAACGTGTTGCTCTCTTTTAACTGTTACTTCCCTGATTTCTAGAAGGCTACAAATATCTTTTGCCAAAGTGTTAATGTGTTTTAAATAAAGCACTGACATGGCTGGCAGCATATTGCAGCATTTCTCTGATCATTTCCCTAAACAATGTCTGTCTCAGAAGCACTGTGAGGATAAATTAATATGGTAGAGAACATCGTAGGTCACTAAAGGTGTGGGATCTTACAATTGTGTAGGTAAGTAGATACCTGTGCTGTGTTCTTATAAGAAATTTGATAGGGGGATTTGAGAACTTTTTAGTCTATTTTCAAAAAAAAAAAAAAAGAAAAAAAGAAAAAAAAAAAAAAAAGAGGATAATGCTTCTTTTTTATCTTCCTGTCAAATGAGGTCAGAAATACATGGGTAACCAGACTTGGGTCTGTTGCTCACAGAAGTACTTCTGGATCATTTAGAGACTGAGCTGTAACTTCTCTTATTTATGTTCATGGATATTGTTGCATTAACGTTCGTACCCGCAGTAGCAAATACTTAGGATGGCAATAAGAGGCAAGGCTTATCTTGCCTTTTCAAGCCTTTCCTTCATGTTTTGTGAATAGCAGGGATGTGTTTGCATTTCAGAGAGACAATATAACCAGAAGAATGATTTAGATTTTGTTCATTGGTCTTTTCCAATAGAAGCCCTTACTCTGTGGAGAAATGGTACCTGAAGTGAGATCTGACTCTTTCCTGTGTTTCTGGGCTTCCACCACTTCTGCCCAAGACAGATTTTTGGTCTTGCATTGCTTGCAGATTCAGAAATTGTTTCCAACTGTTTGATAGGAGTGATTTCTCCCCCATAGCTTCTAGATTTTGTTTTATAAACCTGTTCTTTCCAAGTTCCAGTAGCTAATTGTTTCCTTAATGTAATCTCCTATACCTAAAAGCAGAAGATCCTACAAGTATTTAAGTTAACCATCCTCATCATTTTTCCTAGCCAGATTGTCAACCTGGTGATTGCAGGAGACTGGTTGTTTTTATGGATTCATTGCACAGTGTCATGGAGCTAAATGTGAGAGTACTATTCCAAGCATAAAAAGATACAGTAATTCTTTTCCTTTTCTTTTACAGTGCAATTTTCCAGAGAACCAGGATGGCTAGAAGGCACTCTAAATGGCAAGAGAGGACTTATTCCACAAAATTATGTTCAGTTTTTATAGCTTTATGCATTGAACGCCAAGAAGGTGTACATGGTATCCATGGATTTTTGTTATAGTCACTTCTCTCTACTTTTGTGACTGCTTTTAATCAACGAAGAGCCTGATTATGGGTTGAAGATCCCAATCTGTATAAAGACATTAAGTGTTGCCAAATATGAATTAGAAACAAAAGATTCTTTAAGGGTTGGAATGGGTGGGGACAGGACAGTTGGATGGAGGGATAATTTAATTTTTTAATGTTTTCGTTTTTTTCAATTGTAAAGAACCATAGCGGTATGTTTGTTTGCAAGACAACTAGCATTTTCTAGCATTTTAAGTCAAATACTTGGTTGATCTGTAACTCAGCTATCAGTTGAAGATGATTTTTAAAACCTTAGTGTCCTGGAGATTATGCATCTATATCCAGCCTTTTTAACAGAATGTTATTTGAGATTGGAAAACACTGTTGGATAAAAAAGCTATAGTGCTGACACTTAAATTATATTTCAAAGTGGAACAGACAATATGGAACAGACATATTGGTAAGTAAAATGATAGGTATCAAGACATGACATTTTTCAGATGTCTTCAAAGAATACGTTCATTTATGTTATGTGTGTGACTTCATTTATTTTATAAAGGTAAGACACAAGAACCTTTATTACAGGCTCCTATATGTCATGGTTCCTTTGCTACTCAAAAATATCACTGTAAATGAAATAAAATGTCATTTGCTATTTGACCTCAGTCGTTCCTTAGTTGGAGAATATTTTGCTCTGTTTCAGTAAGTTATGACATGAAATAATTATTGGCAGCTCTTTGCAGTCAGTCACAAACAGGCTCTAAAATGGATGGGGATCTTTCGTCATTCAAAATAGGCAACTGCAAGCATAAGCCAAAAGGAAAAGAGAATCTCTGGCTGTGATCCTTGTGCATCCTGGAGGCATCGTGCATTTTATCTGCTGTCTATCTGTCTGGCTCCTCCTTGAGCTTCCCTTTCTTCCTCCCCCGTAATTGTAGATTGTAAGGTCTTAATGAGACTTCACAGTATCAGAGTCCTCAAGAAGCTGCCTCGGTATTTGTAGAACTATCTGAGTAGTAAAAGAGTTATCTGTGATCATAGAAAAAGCTTCCAGAAATCTTGTGGTGTATAAATCTGTGCCCTGTGATAAAAAAGCTACGTGCAGTTTGTCATTAATCTTTGTATTTTACTCTCCTTCAAGTAAGACCCTCTGGGAGGCAGAGGAGTGGATGCAGGGAAATCTGACAGGGTGGCAAGTTAGTACAGGCTCAGATATTTGTTAGATTGGACTCCATGGATTTTGAGTCATTTACAGCAGATACTCACTTCACTTGCAAGTTTTTCTAACTAATGTGATTAGTAAATCAGTTAATGGCTAATGCTGCCTTAAGGTTGGGGTGTTTTTTTCCCCCTAAGATTTAACTTCATACCAATATTTTGTTCCTTTGCCCAGACTGTATAGACCGTTGGAGTATGCACAAATCATTTCCAGATGGAGCAATGGTGGGCCAAGGCAGTACTGCTCTCCAGCACTAAACCTCATAGCTTGGAGGAGTTTCATTTTGTGAATTCTCCTTGTCTGCAAGCAGTGACTCTCTGCCACAGGCAATTCTTGTCTTGGCACAGTGGCTGAGTGACCCAAGCACGGAAGATGACTTCTGTAAAGGAGATCCAGTTCTATAATTTGCTTCTTGACACAGTATTAATGAAATAGTTACAGCAGTACATGCAGCAAGAGACTGCAGGTTTCCTTGCTCAGATTTGTTCACATGGCAAAGTGCTGTTTTGGCTGGTTATCATGTCGCCTGGGACTTGCATGAACTCATTTGTGACCTTAACAGAGTCATTCTGAAAGCAGGATGTTGCCTGTGTGGCCAGATTCAGTTTTCATTGCTACTAGTTAAAAACGTTTGACAGAACAGGGAGAGTGTAAATCCTCGTTATTAGGCTAGTAGGTGTGGCAGCTAGGTATGCTGGCTCATCAGCTAGCGAAGTAGTGATAACTTGAAGCTTAGAGGCTTTATAAGTCACTTCCATTTGTTTTGCTGCTGTTTTAAACGTGCAGTGCATGTTAGCTCTTGTTCTGGTTGCTGTCTTCCAAAATACTCAATGTATTTCTCAGCTCTAGTTCTGTTCTTACTGCGTTTTTTTTTCTTTTAACTGAGGTGGTTAAAAAAGGCAGATATATAGAGAAGGAATAAAAGACATGCTCAGTGTCTCTTCAGTCCAGCCCTGTGACCCTATTTGCCTTTAGGTGAGATGTTTTGAGATTCCTGTTACTTTTGGAGCCATGCAGAACCCGAAGAAGGAAACTTCTCTACTGAGAAACGATACACTGAGCAAAGGTAAATACTATTTCAAACTTTCTCATGTCCCAGACTTTGTCCAAAAGCAGTGGTGCTGAGCCAGATCTGATCTGGCTTTCAGGTTAACCACACTGCCTCTTAGGAATTTAGCTGTGGTCACTGCTACCCAGCATACGGTTTTGCACTTCGCCCTGGTCATACCAAGGCTGAGTACAGATTTGTGCAGCTGAGCAGCCATGGCACATCTCAGGCATCCTTCTCACTGTTGAATAGCTCTGCAAATGGTGCCCTTGCACTGACTGTTTGGAAGTAGAGATTTAAGATGCTAAGAAATAAAAATCATATTAAGAAAGTCAGGCCCCTTTTACAGTCCTTTGAGATTGTTTTATTTCCTAAACATGGGCTTTAGGGCATGCCTCTTGTCTTTCTTTTCCATGGTTTGGCAGAAGAACAGAGTTAACATGGTTTGGGAAGAACAGAGTTAACTTGAAGCAGGATGGAGGACAGGAAATCAGCTGTGGAGAAAGCCAGCTGAAGGGCTTTTCTCTTAGCCTGGCAGCAGGAGTGGTCATGCTCAGTGGTTCTGGGCTGTCCCCGTCCTCTTTGCAGGGGACTGCTCTCGTGTCACAACTGTGGGTACAGTTTCAGCTTAATCCCTGGGCAGGGTTCCCCCACTCTTGCTCTGTGCCTGTTGCTGTGCGTAGAGGCATGTAGGGCTCAGTTTTCAAAAGCTGAGACTCCCTGTAGCAAATGCCTGGTGCAGGCTGCAAATTGCAGAGAGTGATTTAGGAGTAAGCTGTTTGTATGTTTTATGCAAAGTGATGTTTTCTTTGTGGGATGTTTCTCTGTGGGAACAGAGATTGAACCCCTCTGCCCAGGGATTAAGGTCTAATGTGTGTTTGCCAAATAATTAATGAAAAAGCTGAGTCTCCAGCCTAGTTGGGATGACCAGGAATTTGTGTTACTCACTGGACAGCACTCAGCTCTGCTCCTTGGCCGGGCAGCATTTTCACTTTGCTGTTCTCCCTGGGGTTTTCAGACTGCTGGGTGTTGTTAGCCCATGTTCTCCCTGATCTTCATGGCAGGTTTCCTTCTGATGCCCAGCCCTTCAGTGGGATTGAGAGAAGCATCTCAGGACTCATTTATCTGGCCTATAATGAAAATAGGTGTTTCTGCTACATTGGTTATAGCTCTTGCTAGCCGAGCCGCTGTAATTGCATCATAGAAAAGACTCGGGGAGAATTTTGCTTTTCTCAGTGCTCTGTTCCTTCATTTCTTCTCTTAACCCATTTCACCATTCTTACCTGGTTTGCAATTTCATGAGAAAATTCCATCCACTGCTGACAGAGGGCTTGTGTGGGCTGTAAATGCACCAGAGCTAAATATGTTTAAGTGGAAATCTTCACTGGAGTTTCACCTATTGGGCTGGCTGTGCCTCGGGCATCATTTCCTACGTGAGAATTCAGCAGCGTGCCGTCATCTGCACTTCCAGTAACCACAGGTAAGCACCAAATAAAACTTCATCTTATTGACATTACATTTAAAGCATTGACACCTTACAGTATGGCATGTTTTACCTAACAAAAGTCTTTGAAATGAAAGGGTATTTTTCACTACTTTCTAGCTTATTAATACTGTACGCAACATAGACTCCCATTCTCTGCAGATACCTGAGAGAAAGCAGTGTCCCAGCTTGAGGTCAGAATATACGTTTCGTTTTGTTTTTAAGTAGTGATAGCATTTTATATTTCTAGAACAGCATATGACAGATACATCTGCTTCTAAGCATATGGGAATTTTTTCTTAACACTGCTGATCCTCTACTATTCTTTCCTGGTGACGATTCAGCAAACAGAAGGCAGGTGCAAGGATTCTTGACAATAAAAAGTTTGTGTAACGTGCTATCAAAAAAAATGCAATTAAGTGGTGGTCTTGCACCACAGACTTAGTTTCATGCAGAACTTTGCAGTAGCTATTTAAGAGAGTGCCCAGAACAAACCAGCATAGCAAGTTTTATTTCCCTTTCTAACTTTCTTAATGTAATTGGAAGAGACCTGACTCTTGAGAAGGCAATTTGATTCATTAACTTGAGAAACCTTGTATATGTAAAATAGTCAATCCGTAGTTCCAGGGAAGAAATCCTACCTCTGATCAGTAGGTAGAGCAGCTCTGGGTTACCTCAATCCTGAAGCCAAACTTTTCTGGCTAGTGAAGGCCGCTGGTTTTGTTTCTTTGAGCAGGATGTGGTTTCTGCATGTAGTGGTGTCACCACTTCACCATTGGGAAAGCACAAGTACCCAGATTAAATGAAGCAAACTCCTCAAGGTTGGGCATTTCTTTTTACACAGTGTGAGCTGCTGTCTGGCTGAAGCCGTGGTATGTGCATTATAGCCCAGATTACTAAACCTTGATAACAACAAATTGCTAGATGTCTGAAGATGTTATATTGCATTGTTAGTTACTTTTTGTTGTTTAATATTGTTTCCAAGCGCACAGAAGCTTGTTTCTAAGGATATCACTGCACCAGCAGCTATCTGAGATTAAAATGCAAGAAATACTTGCAATCAAACCAGTTTAATTCATGTGTATTTGTACAATTTGTATAAAAAAAAAGAAAAAGAAAAATAGGTACTTGCAGACATTAACATAAAGACCAAACAATATTTTCTATTTATTTAAAAAGCTTTAAACATACAGAAGCAAACCCCTAATTATAAATGCATCATTATGCATAGATTTTACTGTTTACACCATACTGCTGGCTGCTTTTATTTTTTCATCCAGGAATCTATTTAAACTCCAAGAATTCTTAAACATTCCTCTGAGCTTCCTGGCCTCAGAACTGCTGTCTATCTTATCGAGTCATTGACCTCCAGCTGAAAACATTGCTCTAAAAAAAGAAAAAGTCAAATCTTTAATAAACAATTAAAAGTGCATTAACTGTAGAATTGTTTAATTTCATAAATGTTTAAACAAGTCAGTGAAAAACACCACCCTGTGAATTAGCTTTTTGCATTATTGATTGTAAAGTATCGTTTTAATAAGATTTTGCTATTGCAAACTTTAGTCTTTCTATTTTATTTTATGCAACTGGTCAGTCGCACGGTGTGTAGTATTCCTGACATACCCACTGCAGTACATTAACACTATTTTACATTTTTAACTGTGTATACAATGCTCTTGCTGTATATCCCCGTTCGTTCTTACAACAAAATAATTTAGCTCAATGAACAGAAGCCCACTTTTAAAAGATGTTTTCGTTTGTCTTTTATTTTGCAGGAGACAAATGCCTATTTCATTCTAAACAAATTCAAAATAATGTAACTTCCTGGTAGCTAAAAACTAAAGGTTTTTTTTTTTTTTTTTTTGCTGTACACAGGTTTAGATAAAAAAAAAAAAAAAAGTGATGGCTATTCTGCTTAAGTGTCCTTGATAAGAGAATACTGCCTCTTACAACATCTATATCCAATTGTATCTATTACTTCAATGATCTCTAGCAAAAAATAATAATCAATGAATGGTTTCATAAACAACAGGTGATTAAAGTAAAGGATTTATTATAATCTGCTTACAGTTGTTTGCAAAGACAGACATACGTTTTTGCATAAAGATATAAATTGCTTTTTAAAACTAATTTAGTGTGTTTAATTATATGAAGTTTCTGTGAATTATGAATTGTACCAAACCAAGATTAAAAGTAATAAGGTACAAAAATAGGAGCAAACAGACAACAATTTGGACTGGGACAGGCATTTAACAGTGAAGTGTAGAATATGGCTTTGCTATTTTATTCAAGCAAAGTTACTCTGAGACAGAAAAGGAGGCAGTAACTTTGTTAATATAAAAAGCTGCTGCAGACTGTATTCACCCAGAACCTGGCTTTGAAGTTTTTCTATTTTAGACTTTAAAAAAAAAGTAAATGAAAAGATGGATGTATGACTGTTTCTTTACTGTAAACAACCAGTCTGCATGCTGTGTATCTCACGTTGGAAGTTTGGCTTTCATATTGCTGTGCAGGTCAGTATTTAAAGATCTGCCTATGAATTAGACTTCCAAAATGCAAATAATATATGTATGTATATATTTATATATAAAAAACCTCTCTGAATACAGTCTTTACAGATTACCCATTGCATAAGGCAGGTGTCATTTAAAAAGACAAGAAGCACTGACTGTCTTCAGTGCACCTCAAAATTTGGACTCAGAAAGGGTGTATAATTCCTATTAGACCACCACTGGAAAGAAATGCTACATTCTGACCGGTCAAGGGACAAATTATAGCTCAAAAACATCAGTGTCACCCCGAGAGAACTCTATAGATTAGGACTCTGAAAAACTATTCTATTGAAATTAGCATATGGTAGCAACAGTTGAGCCTCAGAAAAGTTCACCTGTCCTCTATTCTACTCCAAAATTTCATAGTTGCTTATAAATTGTGAAATAGTGAAAATCACCTCAAAAAGTTTTTCTTTGCAGTCTTATTCTACAGAAAACATTTTTGAGACAAAATCAGACCAACTGAGTTGAACTTGTAGTGTGAACATCTTTCTTTCATGTGTTCTGATTATTACAAAAAATTCATACAAAATTAAATATGCTTGGAGTTTTTTCACTAAAAATTCTACTCAGCTAATCTGCCCGTATCAGTACCTTACCTTCCCTCTCACCAGTACAAGTCTGTTCGATGTACTTACTGTAATGATCTGCATGTTCCTTTCATCATAATCAGAAATCATTCTC
The DNA here is from genome assembly GCF_964035555.1 of Netta rufina. Taxonomy (NCBI): domain Eukaryota; kingdom Metazoa; phylum Chordata; class Aves; order Anseriformes; family Anatidae; genus Netta; species Netta rufina. The sequence goes on along the minus strand of NC_140127.1, from coordinate 34,339,526 downwards.
CCCAATCTGAAATAACAATCTGACCTTTTAAGATGTTTTACGTATCCAGTACTCAAAGGAAAACAAACAAACAAAAAAACAATTTGGGAAACCGTAATAAAAAAAGAAAAATCATTCAATGTCTTATTCACCTCTTCCCCTGAGAGAGAAAGGGAGAAGAGGGCAAGAACTTACTGTATCATTAAGCTGGCAAAAGCTTTGGAGAGACTGTAATTTGTCTTGTTAAATGAAACCTTCGTAAAGTGGCAAACACAACAAGTGTAGTTTCCTACAGAAATATGAAGCACGATTTCTAAGATGTGCTCATCACGTATACTTGCAAGCGAGACAAAAGGGAGAAAAAATATAGAGGAAAATAGAAAGGCTTAAATACAACTGAAAAGGTTAAGTGTGGTTATTTACAACAGATATTGTAAGATGGTAAATTAGATATGATGCTAAAAAAGGCACAGCTTTCCCTTTCTTAAATACACTGTAAACGGTTCATTATGCATGCAGAACATTTCACTTTACAAAAAAATTACCTTGTTTGTTTAGACAAAGATAGTACTTAAATAGTCTCCAGCAAAATAGAGTTCTTTCAAAAATACTTTCCCATTCATCCTATTAACCATTAAAGATTTTTTTTTGTCTCATTTACAAAAGTTCCTTACACCTTATTTCAGGTCCTTCACAATTTATACATACAGCAATGTACAGTACAGCAAAAGACTGCAAAAAATTATTTGTAAAGCCAGCACAATAGATACTATAAATTGATACCAGGGCATTTGTTTTCGCATCTTATCCTTCTTAATTAAATAGTAAATGGACACTTAACACAGTGTATATCATCTATGAGGGGATAACATGGGATAACAAATGCCACAGGTGGGGATAACAGAGTATTCCACACCAAATGTTCTGTTATTACTTTACACATTAGGGTTTTGTGTGTGTGTGTGTATATATGTGTGTATATATATAGTTTTTGTTTGTTTTTATTTTTTTTTACAAGAAAAGAATATTAATGCCCCATATTGACTTTACGTTTTATGTGCAAACCAAGGGTAAGCTTTAAAAAGTTCTCATTAGTTCTTGAACCCTTTTAAAACAAGCAAACAATACCAGAAACTACATGGCATATTTAAAACTCCATCTGTTAAAATATCAAAATCAAAGAGTTATTGACTAGATATGGCTTTTCATCCAGAGGAACAGGAACATTTTCTAAATGTTTTAGGGTTATGGGGTAATTTCCAAACATCTAGGTCTTGCCAAATCCAAGTCAACTGTTTTTCATTCCCCAAACCCTTCGTATGATTTTAGACTATTCAGAGACTGCTGAACAAGTGTAAATAGCATGTTTAAAATATGGTTTCTTGGGTCCTTCATGGGTGTGGAATAACACAGGGAAACTTAAGGCAAAGTTCTTCCATTTAAGACATTTTCTATCACTTCCTGTGAAAGTACAGGGGCTTGGCATTCCCAGATTCCACCTTTGGTAGCTGGTCACTGATGATTTCCACCAGCATGGCTGGAAACTCTACTTTCAGTGCCTGAGACTCTCGGAAGGTGTAGAAACAGAATTCCAGTAAGTCACTGACAAGCTGAAACACAGAAAGAAACAATACTTAGGGAAAATATTGATAATGAGGGATTATTACCAAGAAATGGTACCTTATTCTGACTAGGTAGTCCATTTCCAAACAAACAAAGCAAAAGGCAAACAAAAATATTCAACTCCCAAAGTGCTACGGCATTGTTTCAAAATCAGCTAACACGGAGAAACCCAGATGCCTCCACAGATCTGATTTTTTACCATTATTACACTTCGCATTTCATTAAACAGCAACCAGCCACCATGAAAACTATTGGTACTCAGCGTCTATGAAAAGAAAGCCTTCTGCCCACAGGGAAAAGATCAACTATAAACTGCTGTAACTCTCTTTACATTTCAGCTGAATACACGTACATTAAGTCAAATTATGTGGTTAACTTCAGTGTACTCTCCAAGGGCCACAACTTAAAAACTGCCAGAGCAGCTGAACGAAACAAATGCCATGTCACACCAAGGCCTTCCAGGCTTTATAGCATCACAGTCCCTATGAGAGGGTTCACCTGATAAGATATTTCTATTCATATATAAATACATTTTCAATACATACACATTGCACTTTTTTTTTTTTTTTTTTCTGCTTACTTCTCATTAAACTAGAGAGGCAATATTTAGGGAGGTAGGAGGGGTTTTTTTGTTTTTAATAAAGTTCTCTATTTTTGGTAGCAGCACACTTTTACTTTCAGTAAATTAAGCATAATATTGAGAATTGGAAAGATAAGATAAACATTTCTAAGGAGTCCTTCAATGACAGAGAAGGAAACTTTTTTTTCCTATAATACTTCAAGTACTGAGTTACTACTGTAGGACCACCAGCAGAACAAAGCTGTACCTTACACTTAGCAGCAGCAGCCCTTCTGCTTACTCTGGGCAGCAGAGGTTTTCACACGTGAAACCATATCATAGTTGTCCCAAATGGCAACAGACAGCTGTTCGTAATCCTAATAAAGGTGGTCTCCAAGAGCAACAGGAATGCAAGTTAAAACACTAAATAGCATACAGATAGCATCAGCTTTTTGGTGTGTGGAAAAAAACAATGCACGTCTTAAAAGCACCAATACAGTCTGGCTTCTACCTCATCTCCAGATTTATTCTTCTCATTTGTCAGTTCCAGGTCTTTGTTTTGGTCTATACCTTATGGGAAATTTAACCACACTACATGAATCAAAGTTAATTTTTACTTTTTTTTTTTTTTTTTTTTTTTTGTGTCTGTCTCCACACAAAATTGCAAACTGATGTTTGGAAAGTCAAAAATAATGCAGTGCCTTCTGTCTTTACAAAGGATTTACACCATTTCTGCTTATGCAGTTTATCAAATACCAGTTTGTTGTTTCAGTTCTGAACATGCAGAGTTGTACGCTGCAGTAAAGCCCCAGTTAAAGATACAGCAAATAAAAGTGTACCTCAGCAAAGCTGAAAAAGAAATAAAAATATACAGGCAACAACAGACTCCCTTCCTGCAGCTCCAGACCTTACTACTTAGTTTCAGGACTTTCACAGCTGTTCTGGCAAACATATAAGCAGTTTATGAACACCACCAAGAAAGTGCTGGGACCACTCAGACACACAACCTTCTGCTATTGAGCACTGCGAGAAGCTGTTTGCTATTGCTCAGTTCGTTCCTGATGATCTGGCATATCATGAGGCAATGCTAATTAATTAATACAGATGCATGCTAAATAAGCAGCACAGACATAATTTGGTTTTCAAGGAAAAAATGCTGATGTTCAAGGGTTTAGCTTTAGCCAGTAGATTTTTTTTTCTTGCCTATACCATATGCAGAAAATAGGCCAATCATGCACAAAAATGAAGCGAAGGAAACTCTTGGTATACAGCCACTGTATCCTCCTGCCTGTCCTCAAACACCAGCACCCAGGCAAACCAAGCCTCACATCCCACAGCCTTGACCATGACTTGAACATGAGCACTTCATTCACGTCACTGAGAGAGGGGCTGGGGTCATCGCCGTCCGCCTACCAACCAGCCGTGCTGTGCCAATGGCTCACCTTCTGTCGATCCAAGCTAATTCCTGCGCCACGCCAATTTGTGTAGATTTTTTTTTCTGAATGCAGTGGAATGGGTATCACAGGAAAGCTAACTTAGAAACTATTAATTGTGCCCTTCATAGCTAGCTTTTAGCTGTAACATATAAAGTCTACATGAATGGCTGAGGGATACGTGGAATAAAGGCAAACTGAAAATTAGTAACATCAAGAGAGCATAATCTGTTCTACACAATAAGCAAGGTAGCTGTCCAGTGGGGAGCACAGAGGATGTGATCCACAGTTATCATAATCATAGCACGAGTGTCACCAGAGGGGGGAGGAAAGGTTAAATTACCCAGCAATTAGGATGAAAATCTAGAACTCCCTATCACGTAATAATTTTTTTGCACCTTAAAAATAATGTATTCTCTATCTAGTCAGTCCTCAAAAATTTTTGGTCCTCTAATTCCTTTCTTAAGCAAAGTTACCAACTTTAACATATTTAAAAACAATCAACCACTTTAACAACAACAACAACAAAAACCAGCAATAAGAACTCCAAGCTGAAGCATCTGAACCACGGGACTTGGTTAGAACAACTGCAGCTGTGTGGGCTGGGGGTCTAGCACCAGGGGTTTTTGTTGTTGGCTTTTCTTTAAAAAAAGGAATTAATATGAGAAAATCATATCATATATAAATAAAAATAAATACTGCAAGAGAATCAGAGGCATATAATAATATAATATGGGACGGTCAGCTAGAGAAGGCTGCAGAAGTAGTAACTGAAGAGAGGGAGGAGCACGGCTGAGAACCAAGCAGCAAGCAGTGCTCTTCTGCATGTGTATTCATGTGTTTTTAAATATTGCCAGCAGCCTTGATATGAAGATGCACTGAAGGGATGAAAAACTCAGCTTCCATAGGCAACATTAGTTTGAAATTTCAGTAGCTGCCTGTGCAGCATTCATCTGGCACTATATTTTATCAGTTAGTGTGATTTATAACAGGTAAATAAGTTAGCTAGCCTTTTGCTTTAAAAGAGAAGCTCCCTCTCCTGTAAGGAAATGAAAAGTTTGCTTTCTTTTCTAAGATGTAAGCTCTGTCAGCGTGGTGACAGTGACTGATACACAAGAGGTTACAAGTGGTCTCTAAATTAGAAAGATATGCAAGCTGTCTGGCACCTCTACATTTGGCTTATGATTTTTCTAGATCAAATATACTGCTGATTTTTCTTCTTCAAAGGACTATAAAATCTTGGTGTTCTGCAGGCTCCTGACTGCCTTCTACCAAACCATTTTCACCCTCTGCTTCTGGCAGCTTGCACAAGAAATGCTGACACCACCTCCACCACAGCAGCCCGAACGGCACCACTACAATTCAGCGGTGTGAACGGAGCGCCGCTGCTTTCACAACTGGTGCGACAGTGGCCAGAAACCTGCCTGCTTCCACAGTCTCTGACTATTCCAGTTAGCAAACCACGTTTTTAAGAGTTACAGCCTTAGCACAGCGCAGTCAGTGCAGTTAAGACCACAACTAAACCAACTCCCATTTCTTCAGGACATCGCTCTTACCGCTTTGGTGGGTGGCAGCTCAGCTCTGCAGAGACGGCAGCAACGCGCGGCAAGCCTCCCTCCCTCCACACCTGAGGCAGTCGGGGCAGCAGCTCTCAGATGCCGGGCACCTCCGAGGACAGAGCCCACAGCCCTGCGCTGAGCTGGGCTGCAGGGGTGCGGACACGCAGCTGGGAATTGGTACGTCCCCATCCCTGTCACCCCGACTGCTCCAAGGCAGGACAGCTCACTTCCAGGCATGCGGATCAGCTGCTGGCTGCAGCCCTTCACCACTTCACTCACTCACTGTTCCTTGTCCTGCCAGCACTGCCCTACAGAGAGGGTGCCGCACTTAAACCTTCTCAAGGCTGCAGCAGATCTGGTACTTCTCAGAGTTTTACTTAATCAAGTCTTCACGTTTTGTGAGCTGTATTAAATGCCTCTGAGAAACAGGAGTATTAATCTAACTTCATTTTCTCTTACCAGGGTGGGGTTTCCATAAAATTAACTTTTTCCACCCATACTGTTCTTCGTAATTAGAAAAAATGAATCTGTTAATGAAGTCCCTGAAGTTAATACAGTTACAGTGACCTTTGAGCACTTGCAGAATTTTTACGGCAGAAATAATCGATTTGGGTTTGGCACTCTCGCCATGCCCTCGTACTTCCAGAAGTGGTAAGAATGGTCTCATTTGCAAGGGCGCCCATTTCTGCGCTAAGTTTTCTGACTCCAGGATCTCCTCCAGTCTCTGAGGATGTTATGAAAGCCCACAGCACTCCTCTATCAGGAGCGTCTTTGCGTTGAAGCCTACTGATACAGCAATTAAGGCAGCAGTAGGATAACAACATGGTGCTGAGTAGTTTTTCCTGTTATTAGCTGCACCTATTACTAACAAAACCCCAGCATTCTCCTACCAAAATGACACTCCAAAAACTTCCTAAAGAGGAAAACTTCACACACAGTGCAGGGGGAAGGTGAGGCAAGTCCAAGGAAGGAAGCTTCTGCATCCAGCTATGCAGTGCTTTTGCCTCATGTCAGCAAGGAATAAAGGGAGGATAAAATGCATATGGATTAGGCACTAAAAGTATCTAACCAGAGCAGACAGCAACCCTGTTCTGCCTGGACAGCTGCATTTATCTCATTTAGGAACTGCACTCTTTTTTTTTCTCCATAGAAACATGGACACAGAAACCACAGCACTTGCAGGTAGTCTAGCACTTGACAGCTGGACATGACATGGAGGAACCGGAGCTGAACTCAGTTAGCATAGCTGGAGTTTGCGTGCGAACCCACAGTATCATACAGCAATGAAACGTCCTGAGCCCTTGGCCAGGGTAAATTCTGGGCCAAGTCTCCCTTGTTCTGTTGGGAACAGAGGACTCTGCCCTCCAACAAACACCTCGTACTACAAAGAAAGAGACCCAACCATGACAAATGGAGCAAGACGACCCTGAGAGCAGCCCAATGTTTCCACTAAAGATCTGGGAACGAATTTCTCACTTAACAGACGCTTATCAGCTACAACACGCGCGCCCTTACATCGCTGCTGGTTTTGCAGTGGCCACACAAGGGACTGGGGATCGGCTCCTGCCTCTCAGCAAGCAGAGAAATGCTGACGCGCAGAATTTAGGCACTGGGACTGAACAGCTCACAGCAGCGGGACACAACTTCGGCAAGTCAGGAGCAGAAGTGCACCCAAAGGTGCTGGCAACAGCTGAGGGGCTCATCTGTGGCTCCGTATTTGTGGGATCGAGCACCTGCAGAGGCACATTTGCATCCACTGCATTGTGCCTGGCAAACCTGCCCCTCGAGGAGCTGCACCCTTCTTCCCCGTCAGCTTTCTCAGCGAGTGTAATCCTGGCTCTCTCAGCCTACGGAAAGATCCACCTCAGCTATAAAGTATTCCCTTCAGGAACCATAAAAAATTAATTATTCAGCAGCATGAGCCTTAAAGAATTTATTTTTGTTTGGCAGAAAATATCAACAAGCAAATGACAGTGCAGTGCTGTGCCTTGCCAAGACAAGGGGAAGGTTCACATTAGGGTTTAATGTCATGGCATCGAAACAAAAGCCCTCTTAACTCGAAGTCTGTTTAGTATCAGCCAGATTGAAACCAAACTCAGCTTTTGTTCTGCAAACCGCCTAACCATACACTAAAGTCTCTATATGAAATGAGGCTTGCCATGCAAGATACAACCCTTCCTGCCAAAGCCAACAGGAGATGCTGAGGAGGATCCAAATGAAGTTTTTGATACCATGTGCAGTACATCTGTTTCTAATGTTCCTGCATGCCATTCGTCTGATCACATAATGCAGTTCACCTACGACCAAGCCCTGCACGCGTACCCCTCGCTGAAATGCCCACGGCCCTCATGGGCACAGGACTGAAACCTTTCTGTTCTGGGTAGAGACAGGCTAGAGACAGTCCCCGCTATGCAGCGGCTCTCAACACCTAATGCTGCCTCCTGGAATGAGGAAAGTGGGCCAGCCACGTCAGAAGAAACACAAGCCCAGGAAAGAGGTTGATGGTGCTGTTGCCCACAGTGCTCCCAGACCCTACCCACGCCGTGTCCATCCACGAAAGCACGGCTGAGCTGTGACACGATAGCAAGTAAATGGCAACAGCCTCACCTTGTCATCTCGTGCCGAGGGAGGGGAAGGGCACGCCGTGCAACCTGGTCGATGCTGTCAGCTGGTGCTGGCTGTGTCAGCAGCCACTGCTTGCACGCAGCGCCACGCAGACACACAGTGATGCCGGGCACGCCACAGCCCGCAGACACGCTCCTAGGGCTGACTGCAGGTGTGCACACGCATGTGCATGAGACCGCGGTTGTCTCGTCTGCTTGGGATGGATTTCCATCTCTTGATACTTCAGTTTTGCTTTTGGTGCCTAGAGGCTCTGTGGATCATTAGGTAAAGCTGCTGATCTTTTCCAATACCTAAGTGCCTACCTGGCCTTCTTGAAAATTTCTTTTTCCCTCACCTCGGCACTTTCTCACCTGCACATACGTTCGCTATGTGGATGAATGATTTACAGCACAGAGCAATATAAAACCATCTTGTTTTTTTTCCTTTTTTTTTTCTTCCTCATGTTATATAAGCCAAGCAGCCCGTAACCCGATATTCCCATGTGGTTCATTTCACGGAGCCCTCAGAAAGTCTATCTAAAAATAAGGTCGATAGAAGGAAGCGTGAAGGTGCAAAGAAGTAGTATTCCTTCATTGTCGGCTGCCTCGCTCGGGTAAAGTGAACTCTGCAATGGCGAGATGCTGCCCTGCCCCGCCCTGCTTTGCTCTGCTGAAAAAGCTGGAGGCAGCGGGAGGACTGAATAAGCATGAACTGTGCACAAGTCCCTTCGGGCGCCTGCTGCAAATGCCAACGCTGTAGCTACGGCCGCATATAAACACGGGACTTCAGCTCCAGTTAGACTGCTCAGCACCAAACCTATTCTGATCCTCCAAAATTATAATGGAGTAAGTTAAAAATACACAGGTGACGGCTGAACAAGCGTTCCTCCTATACGAAGGGACTGAGCAGAAAATTTGCATTTACACGGACAGAACGGAGAAATGCTGCCCTACCTGGCAGCGGGGGGAGAGGAGCAATTCTCACTTCTCATTAATGTTATCACCTCTCTAAATGTATTCCAGTGGATTTCAAACACAGAGACGCAAATAATCAGTTTTAGAGAGGAAAAATAAACAAGTGTCTTTGCTGAGCATCTCAAATAACACCTCTGAAAGAAAGCACTGTTGTGTAGACAACTGGTCTTTTAAAAGGAGAATGCTGCCAATAGGAGTTTCTTTACAAAGTCCTTTGTAATAGAGCGCTCTATTAAAACAAAAGTAACACAAAAATAGCTTAATTAAAGATTAAACAAAACACAAGAGCAATCTGAAGGAGCTTCTCCTCTGGCTAGTGCAGCTTCCAGTGGTTAATGCTGTGTTTTGGAAAGTGTTTGTAGGACACTGTGGCATTCCCAGCCAGCGTGCTTCTACCAGCCCGTCACCTCAGCCACACAAACACATCCACCTAAAAGCAAATCCCAGACGCTGCCTATTCTCAAGAGGATTAGCAAACCACCTAAATGCAGGGGTTTGCTAACTGCCCTGAGGTTCAGATGTGAACATCTTGCAAATGATTTTATCACCTATCCCCTTTCTTTCCACCGAAACACTACAACTTCCTTTGCTGGCACAGAGCAAGTGAAACCCGATCTCCGAAGAATGAGCTGTTACTGCAGTACTAATAATACTCTCCCTGCCTCCCACCAAGATTTTCAATGTTTTAATGAACAACAGAACAATATTTGAAAAATAATTCCATATGTACACTCTGTAAACAGACCTCAGGCTCTTATACAGATTTGACCTGAAGTGCACTGTACTGTACTGTCTCTACAAAAATGAAATTTAAGTCGAGTACAAAGAAGTACATTTATATGCAGGCTCTGAAAGCAAGTGCTGTTGTTCCTTCATGCAGCAAATTTACTTTCCTGCCCACCCAGGATGGAGCAGACCAGCTTCTTCCTTTGCTGCCATTTACCAGTTGTTACTGGGAGGTCATCCCTGCGAGCTGCCATGCTTCAGCCTCTGCTCGTGGGACAACCCCCTGTTGTACCCAGACCTGATAAAGCTCTGTCTCTGGCCCCAAGAGCCCTGTCACTCACTGCACTGCAGCTTCAGAGAGGATGGGCTCTCACATGGGGCACTGGAGACCCCTCAGGTTGGGGACATCAGCAGAGCTGGGCCACTGGCTTCCTCAGAGGGGTTTCCTCTGAAGGAGGGTGTGGAATGCTTCTCCACGTCTGGAGAAGCAACGTTCTGCACTTACCACTTTATCAGCCAGAAATGGGCTCAACAACTCAACGTTAGACACCTGCTCTGAAATCACGAGCTGGTCCCATGCACCAGGCACCCACCACAACCCTTCCAAGTTGTTTTTTGCTGAAGCACCAATAGCCTTGTCATTTCAGAACTAAACTTGTAGTTTCCCATGTCATTAATTACATCTCACACCCGACGCATACAAAACAAACACCTCATGCTGGAATGAGACAGGACGGTAGTAACAACCTAACAATACCGTGCATCTTATACTCGAAAAGCTCAGTTAAAGCTTCAAATCCCCAAGATGGCTTCAAAGTCTAAAAATATCTTTTAAAGTCATCCTTATTGGAGTACCAGCTGTAAAAGATCAGCAAATTATTTCAACATTTATCAGCACACCAGGCACGTTAGATGCGTGACACACTGATCCAGCACCTTTCAGCGAGAAGTGACTCAGGGATACTCTGCGTGGTGCACTCGCACCGTGTCTAACAGGGCCAGAGCTAACACCACTCCTCCTGTTGAATAGCCTCTGACCTTCAGTGAATCACAGAGAACACACTACCATTCAACAGCAGAGCAGGCAGCAGGACCCAGCCCTTAATGACTTATATTTTCTTATTTTACTTGGCAATTGTCCTTAAATTTGTCTGCTAACAACTTCTCTCAGATGTTCCTTTAAAAATGTGTTGTGGTTCCTTTTTTTTTTTTTTTTTTTTTTTTTTTTTTTTTTTTCTCCCTGTGAGTTAGCACAATTAAAAACTACTGGTTTACCTTAATGGAGAGATTTTTGCTTAACTTGTCTGCACTCCCTGAGGAGTTATACTTACATCATGCATGGAGTCAAGGAGTTTAGTCAGTTGGTAGAATCTCTGCCAGCTTTGCCCAGAGTTACTTGGACATTTAGTTACCATCTTCTTTAGTTCTTTAATGTAATTTGCCCTCATTTCTTCAAATGCAGCTTGGCTTTTGAGACCATCCTTGGGAACTGTCATTAAAAAGACAGTCTTACATTAATATTAACTGTATTGCTTATTCTTTTGATGTGCATACTTAAAAAGTTACACTAGTTAATGTATGAAAGAATTAAACCTTGAAGTAACGTCCATAATTTTACAGACATTGGTACGGAATCAACAACATCATACAGATTTTCAAGTGATTCAGGCATCCTCTGCAGATCCGTGGTTGCAGACTGCTTAGCTGAGGCACAGGACAGCATCTTAGAAATATGACACATGCTGTCCTCATGCTGAAACTGTTTTTAATACAACCCAACCACACACACATACAACAACATAAAAACCCCAGATGGATCAAGAATACTTTTTTAGAATTTGAAGATGTGATTTATCATTCTTGAATGATTTCCCACACTTAGGGGAGGAGGGGAAGAATTACAGCTGTTACGTGTGGAAATGCTAGAACAAGTGACATCAAGTACCATCTAAAATTTCTTTGAGTGTTAGTAAGCGTCTGCATAACACCTAGAACAAACGGAGTCATTATTCTGCGTGAAACAGAAGACTATTTTCCAAACAGGCGTCCTGACCCAGGGATTTACCAGACACACGTTTGCAGCCTTTAACACAAGCGTTTCTGGTGTCCTATCAAAGTGTGCATCTGCAAAAGGAATCATTTCACAAATGGGCTAAAAACTAGAGTTTTGATACTTTCTACTACAGCTGATTTCAGCAATGCTAATTACAAAAGCAAATACATGGTTTCTTTACAGATTGCAAATATTCTTGCACTCCAGTGGGTTCTGCAAAAAAAAAAGATGAATAGCTTAAAGGATCAGGTCTCTAGGAAACTCCTGAAGAGGTTATTAGCAACATTACACAAAATGTTCTGAAATTTTAATACCTGTATTAGTTGAGTATTGTTTAACCATCGAATATTTTTATATTCTGTCTCTCTTAATTCTAGTCCAAGGAAGGAAAATAAAATACTACACTGTACAGAGTGAGCTTATTTTCTAAGCGAGCTGTAAAGCTATGTCAGAGTAAACTGAATGGGAAGTTACTTATTAAAAAAGGAAAGGAAAAAGGGGTGATCTTCCAATTTAGCTTACTCTGACTTAACATCTTGACAGAAATTGTCTTGATCGTCCATTCCCTTCTCTTTGAAATCCTGTAGACTGCCTTCTATCTCACTGTAATGACATAATAAGCATGTAACAACCACCCAAATTGCTCACACAGAGAGGCTTTAAGAAAAAGCACTGGTTGTCTTCTGTCACCAGTATCTACCAGAGCAATTTAGCAATGGGAAACAAGGAGGAGCTCTACCACCACGTGAGCAGCAAGGACTTGTGACCACCAAGTGCTCGACAGGGGCACAAGGAGGAATCTTTAGAAAAAGCCTAGGAGGTAACAGCTCCAGCCTGCCCACCACTTGGTAAACACTGCCTTTGCTCTTTTCTATTTGAATTTTAAATTCGAGATGCCAAATATCTCAGTTGCTCGGCTGACAGAAAAAAGAAACTGTCTGAAACAGATGTGCCAATTCAGTTAAAGCCAAATGAATATAGAGATATCAATCAAAATGAGTAAAGCCCTTGGAGCATACCGTGGCCCTTACACAAAATGCAGGGCTTTACAGTTCCTTTAACACAATTCTGTATTCCTAAATGCTGCTTAAGACTGCTACAGCCACTCTTTGTCTACTACTACGCATCTTACTGCTCTGTCTGAAAATTATTATACCGTCACCCCAGCCAGATTATTAAGACAGAAAGAAAGACCACAAATAAAGAGAACTCAAGCAAAACATGAAATTCTGGAGGTTTGCCCAGTGTTTCTGATTTTACTTATTAAATGCAGCAATGCTTTTGGCAAGTTCCCAAAATCTATGGTCTGTGGAAAGCAAGAAAACAATTGAGTTGTAATGTGTGGTTTCTTCCACATGTAAACGGAGTGAAACTTCCTTGATGTGGTCATCATGAAAGTTTCAAAATAACTTGTACTCTGCTCATCACATGGTTCAATAAAAAATGAAAACGAACCTGGTGTTTTCTGTCGTAACGTTGTATCAAGGTGCAATCGTTAGAAACTAGGTTTGCTGCTCCTCATGTGGCACTTTCTGGGTTTTATCACTGCCTTCATTTCTGTTTTGTTCTCCCCCCTTTCTCTCCCTCAACATAACTATCCTGATTCTTGCCAAACACATTATTTTTAGAAGGTCTTCTAGTGACCAGCGTGTGCGTTTCAAAGGGAACCAGCTAGACGAAGTTAATTGGCAAGGCTGATCTCGCCTAGCAGAGTCATCACTTAACACTCTCAAGAGGGCAGAATAATAAATACCTATCTTAAAGAAATGATGCCACGTTTTTAGGATGCCTTTAGGCTCTCTTTCTAAATATTCTCACCCTTTAGGGCTGGTTAGAAAGTAGTGGGGCCACATCACCACTCTAGACGTGCTCTCAAGAACGTTTTGGGAGCTGCATCCCCCAAGCACTTCAAGTTAAACACTACCAGCTGCTTCCTGAAAGACCATCAGGTCCCAGAGGATCCGTGTCAGCAGGGGGACGTGGGGTCAGCCCTGCAGGGCTCCTGCCCAGTGCCGTCTCTCCCCTGCAGTCACTGCCCCACTCCGGGGAGCAGGAATGGCTTCAGTGGGAGGGATGGAGAGAGTGAGACAGCCGAGCCCGAGAAACTTACAGCCCCAGGAGGTTTCTGTCAGCAGATCCAAATCCCCTCCAGCCGGGATGGGAACTGTAGCTTCACCTCCTCCTTCAAAGGCAAGCACTTTAACTGCAGCACTACTGGCAGGGTGGGACGGGCGAGGTCTGAGGGAGAGGAGAAAGTGCCCTGCCCGTCCCACCGCCTCGCCTGGAGGGGCTGCCCCTCGGCGGGGCTGGATGCCACAGACCCCTTCACAGGCACCTAACCCTGCCTGCAGCCAACGTACCCAGGCCACTGCTGGGGCTTCAGGACTCTCCTGGGTGTCTGCATCGGCTGCTGCATCAGCCCGCTCTCGAGTCCTGTAGTGGGCACCCTCCAACGTCACTGACACCTGTCTGTCACCTGCCGTTTGTTTCTTCTGCCAGCTTGCTGGGGCAGACAATGGGGTGACAACCCGGTGGGAGAAGACAACAGGATCTCAGAGGGCGTGCTGGCCTCTGCTCACTGCCAACTGGGAGCTGCTCTGCTCCGTGCAGCCACAGCCCGGGCAGCCCCTGGCCCTGCTGACGGCACCCTTGGGCTCGCTTCCCGCTGCTGATAGCTTGCAAGTGAAAGCAAGCGTAAGGGCAGCAGCCCCTTTGATCTCCTGCTCTTCCCCTCCAGGCTCAGGGCCACATCCAGCCTCATTCCTCCAGGGGAATTCCTGCCTGGTGAGCTCACCAAGGTGACATCAGGAACGCCCCTGAGTCAGGCTGATAGGTTATCTCCTGGTGATGGCACTGAGTGAATCCCACAAAAAAGGAACGTGATTATACGGACAGAAAATTTGTTTACACTAACTGGCTTTTTCATCAAGACCACTGGAAAAGTAACATACAAACTGCCTGTGTATGTCTACAGTTGTACTGGGACTGGGATTTTTTCAATATTTTTTAGCATGAGAAGATCAAATGATCTGCTAATTACTACACGGTGCTGTAATGAACACCGAGATGTAATTTCCTATCTTAAAAAACCTCAAAGCATGACACTCGAGAGAAAAATAAAGTGTGCACTGTCATTTATTAAACTTTCAGAGTACTGCAGAAGGGCTTACCGCTCTCAGTTCAGTGCATCTTTTGATCTTGAAGGTGTTGTTAAGTCACCCAAACCAGTGGCTTTGAGCGTTGAGTCAGGGTTTATCCCAAATCCCCAGAGTGCAGGACAAGGCAGCAGCTGCATTTTCTTGGTATGCCTGGCTGAATTTAGCCGTTCCCATGTAGAGAAGGGGGACAAAGCCCCTTGTCCTGCCACTCCCGCCCTTCCTATCCACACGAGACATTCAAAGCACAAAGACCCTTCCCACGCTAACGGAGAGCAAGATCTGCTGATAAATCCTATGCCACATACATAGGTTGTTCCTGCAGCCCTGCTGGAAACAATGTGGCTCTTTTGTTACACCATTTAAAACCACTGCACCTCTTTGTGAGTTGGAATATTTTCAAGTACTCCCATGTAACTAGGAATCTAACTTACCTGTGCTCAGCAGCAGCAAAACTTTCATTATGGTGTACTCCTCAAAGCTGAGCTGCAAGCGAACGAACTGCAGGCTGATTTGGTGCATCCCCTGGCACAGCTCAAACATAGCAGACTGGCGCATCCGCTCCCTGCAGAGAGGAAAAAGATAAAATCCAGAGGATAAGCACGTGAGGACAAAAAGGGTACATGGCAGTTAGGAAAGTGAGACGTGACCTGGAAACCAAGCACTGGTCATGGAGGTCAGCAAGACAAACTGCAGCCACAAAGTTCAGGTCAGGTGAGGGCGCTGGGGACACAGCTGGAGTCTGCCAGCCCCGGGGAGCCGCCTGCTCCCGCACTGGCAGAAAATGCTGCCGTGCATGGCTACGGTGTGCTGGAACTGCCAGCCTTTGCTCAGCTCTGTCCTGGCGCTGACATGTGGAGATGAGCCTGCTAGCAGGGTCAGAGCTGGTGCGACACAGACAGGAACCTGTGCTCGTTTTTGATGGAACACCTCGCATCTGTCTGCGTATTGGTGAAAAAGGGCTGACAGCCCCGGCACCAGCCACCAGGGATGCAGAAAGCTGGGCCGAGAACCCATGGTAAAGGGCTCCACTGTCTGACTCCTGGTCCGCAAGCCAGCAGAGCCTGGTGATCCGGGTTGCCACCGTGCCAGCAAACAGCGCGACCCTCATCTGCCTGAACGACACAGTCCGGCAAAGATACAGCGAGCGGGTCTGGAAAATGGGGAAGTGTTTTAGCAAAAGCGAAGCACAATGCACGACTTCACGTTACTGCCTTCAAATCCACCAAAGAGGCTGAAGCTGAAAGCTATCTAGGTGACCAGAGCATCAGCCAGCAGCACTCACACAATCCTTCCCAAGAAACCTCTGTCCAAAATCTTTGATTACTATTTTGCCCAAAAATACATGAGGTCTAGCTGCAAGGATGAACATGCAGGAACAAGGAGATGTGATTTTCCAGCCACTGTAGTTTTTGTTAATGCACTACACTGGGCCTCCTTGAGGGAATTATTAGACAAATTATTGCAATAGTCTCATATTCAAACACTGAAATGCAATAAGCATTGTGTATGATTTTTCCAAAATAATCATCTGAGTATGAAAGAAGAAGTACATAATAAGATGATCTTGGCCATTATTACAGGTTTTTACATGTTGCATTGTAAAATAATGAGGATGCGTGGCTTGCATTCAGCTTACTTTTTTTTTTCTTTCAATATTCTTTGATACATTTTGCTTCAGCTCCTAACTCTTCTCATAGGCAGCTTGAGCCCAACCCATTCAGCATGAATTTCAGGCAGAATTTGTTACTTTTCAATATGCTATCCCAAACCACAAGAGTTAAAGCAAAGAGTCACTGAGAACTGCCAGTCTCATTCTGAAAGCAAGATATACATGTGGGTATTTAGATGAGGTGCTATAATTGCTCAGTGACCACTACTTTTTTTATTATTTTAATTGCTCAACAACAATTGTCTGTATTTCTGCAAACATTTTTTTTCACATAATTGAGGAACTGGATGAAGTTCAGCTAATTATTTTAACCAAGCAACTGGCTTTTCAAATACACAAATTGGCTGGTGAAAGAGAAGAATCATACTGTGTGCAAACAAAGACTTACGTAATCTTCCTGGTGTTTTATTTCACTACTGCCAGAGCAGATTTTATTTTCCTCCTCAATACTAATAAAACGGACTCCCCATTGTTATATGGGCTCTACACTTTTCCCTGCTCCACCCTCGTCTTGGGACTAAGAACTTCCAGCTTTTTTTTTTTTTTTTTTAATAGTAGTAGTAAATGCCATGTTTATTTATTTTTATTGTGCATCATGGACTGCAGGGAAGAAAACAAATAGAAGAAAATAGCCTTTGAATGCTGACTGAAATACCACTTGGCCCTCGGTTTCAGAAGAGCAGCATCCGCTGCTGGTTCCACTGAGGCACAAGGAGAAGAGCCCCCGCTGCTGCTGCAGAGGACTTACAGATGCCACTCGCACTCTGAACACTGCTAACACGCAGTGAGACCCTGAAAGACCCCAGAGAGTGATCTCCCTGCTTCTGCTCCCCTCCCTCTGCTCAAAACAACCACATGCAGCTCTAGGATGCTGAAATGCGTGTCTCCTGACTGACCTCTCCCGCGAGGCTCCAAGGGATGCACAGTGAGGCCAAAAGGCAAATGCCAAAGGGACATTTGTATTTTATAAATAGGGATGAATTTACACCTCAGAAGCCTAAGGACTAGCAGGATTCAAGACAATGCCCACTGTCACTTTCCTGGGCACAGAAGACAGCTTCTCCGGCCTCAGAACGCGAAGCAGCTCCTGCCACCCCTGCCTGCCTTTGACCTCAACAGACACGGGAAGCACCGGAGCTTTCAGCTGATACCACAAGCCACACAGCAAATAAAATGAAACATTTTGAGGTTTTGTCTCAGGTTTCTCATGCTTTCACTAAACAGTGAGGCAAAACACCCTCAGTGACAGCTAACCTAGAAGTCTCCTGACTCAAAACCTTTTTTATTTTATATTTTTACCCTGCACTGCATGTTTTGTGACATTTTACATTTGATCGCTGATGTTTTTCTCTGTATTTGTTTTGCTTTTATGGGCGATGAGCGCTTAAATAGAAGAATTCTGGTAAAAGTCAGTTTTTATGTGTTTGGGTGCTTTCTTGTTTGTCTTTTAAATGTTTAGTCCTTTATCTACTTGCAAATATTGATCTCCCTAGTCTACCCTCAAGGAAGACCTGATGGTATTTTTTGTAGAGAGAGAAAATTATGCACAGAACTAGTTACTAAGCAGTTTATTTAGCATACATCAAAGCTGTAAAATTTCAAGTCAGTTTCCTTCCTGAAAATCAATTTAGTTGATTTATTACTTATTTACAAGTTATTACTAACTACAAATTATGTCAGTTTATGACTGTTTAACATCAGATAAGAATTTTGTGGGATTTTACAGTATTTAACTTTGCATTAGATTTTAATCCACACAATGTAAAACAAGAGGGTGTAGAGCTTTTGGAAAATTCGGATGCTAACATCAGATAACCCAATACCATGAGGCTAACAACAACATACAGCCCAGGAACAGCTCATATAGTAAGAGAGATGAAGCACACAGAAATCAGGGCACATCAACATAACATGAGCAGAGTTATTTCTTCCTTACTGAAGGCTTTATCTAAGAATAAATACCACCAAGTCACCGCAAGTGCCCTTACAGCTGTGGGGAGAACGTAAAGCAGAATCCTACATTGACCTACTTCTAAAATAATACGTATTTATTTAGTTAAGGGAAAAACAAAACAAAACACAGATTTACCTCTGACACAGCATATTTGCTCACAGAAAATGGAGCACGTGAACATCTGGAATACAGGGGCATGTATCTTTATGGGGACATTCAAGGAGGTAAATACATTTAAGTAATAAAAGGCGTGGAGCCAAAGCTCTGAATCCGCTGCGTGGATACTCATTCAGAAGTGGTGTCATTAGCTCAGTTTAGCTTAATCCTTCTTCATAATAATATGATTTAAACTTTACACCTGAAGTTAATCCATCTTAAGTTCCCCGAGTGTCTCCTTACAGGCTTAATTTAATGCCTGGATCACACCCTGCCTGACCTCTCCCGTGGCCTCAGCACTGGGGGCAGCGGGAGCGGCCGCACACAACCACAGCAACTCCCCTCATCTACCGCTTTGCCCAACCTCAGTCTGCTTGTGCACAGCCTCCTTGGTCACAAATACCCTGTATTAACCGGTCACAAAATGGGTCACCACCTCCCTGCACTTTTACACAGGGGCAAGTGAACAGGTGAGCAGCTGACACAAACGGGACCAATGCTCCACACCACCTCAGGATGAGCCACCCGACTACAATGGAGATGTTGGCCTTGAGCAGTCATGCTGGGAAGGGGCAGAAAATGATTTATTTAAGGCATCCTAAATACCAAACCAGCCATATATCTCATTAACGTCGTTATGCGACCTTCACAGAAACCCAACAGCCACACCAAGACCTGTGCCACTACAGGCATGCTGTACAGCTAGCACTTGTTACGAATAACTACCTTATAATTTATGAAGTCATCATAAAGATGAGAATTGTAAATCTCATTGGAGAGGCAAACAGTAACTCTACTGACTATATCCAAATAAAGGAACCCCCACATCCAGGAATATTCGCTCAAAAGCAAAACTCAGACCCAAAGCAAACCAAAGGAAATCATGTTTTATTTACTTTCTCACAGGCTCTATTCAAAACCACTGCACATCTTCCCAGTCAGGGAAGCAAAGAAAGCTGTGGTGGGTATTTTGAAGATTCATCAGTACTCAAGTGGCATGCTGATAATGCTGAGAAAAACTGGGCAAAGACATCCCCCTTTCACAGCACCTCAAAGGAACAAACATGCAGGCTGAGCTAGTGCCTTCGCCTCTGCTGCTCACAAAAGACTTAGGAAGAGACCTAGTAACGCTTGTAGCAAAAGCCTGATGTCAAAGATCACTTTGTGCTTCCTGATTTTACATTTTTTCCCCTGTAGGAACCGTTTCCAATTTTATAATCAAGAGCCTTTCCTTTACTAGACTTAAATGTACTCATTTGAAACTTGTCCATCATCTAAAATAGTTTCAGGAAAATCCAGACAGCACATTATACTGCAACAAAAGCAAGCAAACAAACAAGCAAAAGAAACCCAAGAAGAAAACCTGCCAAAGGCCTGAAGGTCAAAACAAGTTTGGAAACATCAGAAAGCAAGGTATGCTTTCCACCATGCCAGACGGGGTCAGTTTGAACTTGGCAGAGAGAGGAGTGAAACATCATCAGACACCCTCCTGGCAAGGCAGGCAAACTGCAGATAAATGGGAAAAAGACCAGGGACATGGTCTCACAGAGAGTCCCTTGTTCAGCTGCTCAAGCCACCTAATTAGAAAAGCCCTCGGACTAGATTATCTTACCTGCTTTTGGAGGGGTTCCCTTCTCTGGAAAATGTTTTGAGATTCTTGGGGTAAGAAAGACAGGAACATATTATTACAACAGCAACTTATTCTTTCCTGATGGACTATTTTACTTCAGCAACTCCATCATGAGAAACAGTGGAAACAGAATGACACTGCCTAGCACAAAACGAACCTATTCTTCCATGCAAAGGGGCAATCACTGCACTGCCTTGTGTATGGTGACACTGGCAAGCAGGCTGTGCATCATTCTGCTCAATGGACTATGCCCAGACACCTGTTTCCCGTCTTGAAGCCATTATAAATGCAACCAAAGTCAGCAGTGCTGGAGCAGCATCATTAAGTTATTGCACTGATCAAAATCCAAGCCAAAATACATGCAGAATTCAGACAAAATTCAATCATGACTTTTCATTCAGCACTTATTTCTTATTCAGCACTTTCTAGCCTTTGCTCACTCTGCAAGCCACAGCAGAAAGAGACGAAAACATTCCCTTCAACATCCTGCCTTCAACCCTTAGAGCTTTAGAGCCACCAGGAAGGAAACGATATGTTACCTTGCATTAACAGCAAAAGCAGGCAACCAATCCTCTCAAAACTGATGTTTTGTCATCAGTTTCAACTGCACAGAAATTTGGGTCGTGCCCATTTTTTCCTTTAACTTGCCAGTGAGCCAACAAAAATAAAACATCCCAACTTAGGTACTGTCAGTGGCCTCCCCCTCTGACCAAGAAGGCAGCCAAAGCTCTCCCCTGGCTGTAAAATTCAGCTCTTACCCTGTGGTTGGCTAAACTGACTATGGATAAATGTAGGCTGCAAGACCTGCCACCAAATGTCATCTCAGCCCCTCCCACTGCCCCAAATCCCTCTGCCATGCCCTACCTGAGGAGGAGCAATGCTGAACGCTGGTGGGCAAGGAAGGTCACTTCATGTGAAGACAGCTCTACAGACATGGCAGTCCAGGAATACAAACTTGCCAGTTTTTACACTGAACTTAAAGGAGCCAATTCTGAAAATCAAAGTTTTCTGCTGAGAAACTCCTGCTGGTGCTCCTGGAGAATATAACCCCAGGTAACCGATATGAAGGAGTCAGAGCTGCTTTAAAGGTTTAGCTAAGTGCTCCCCTGCTCCGTGCCTATCAGCCAAAGAGCTGGCAACAGCTTGGTGGGTAATTATTGCAAAGGAAGAGCTTCAGCTCCAATCAATAGCAGAAAACTTGTGTTAAAATCCAACTTAATAATCACCCAGTTATGTAACCCTACAATTCCAAGCACATTAACAGCAAAAAAAGCCTCAAGTATCAGCTGCAATTAACAGTTAATTATGCAGTTAATAGAACGCTGATACCAAATACTCTCTTTTGGTTTGCATTTGCCTTCTGAAAGAGACAAATCACAGTTTAAATGAGAAAATACATAATTATGCCTTTACCAAAATGCCTTTTCAAAACCACATTCAATAATAAGTGATGATAACATACACATGACAATAAATACTTTTAAAGTTCATCAGAGAAAGTTATCGTTAGCTAGAAATGGTACCCACTGATATCGTTTCATACATCCATTATGCAAGGGCTCATTGTCACTTGCAGCGGTTCGTCAGCATAAATACTGCTCTACTCCACATGCAGCAGCAGTTCTCTTCTTGTACCGACAATGCCTCAGAAATCAAGACTCTGCTCAAGCTGTCACGCAAAGCCTGGTGTTTTCCAAAAGTCAGCCAAGGCATGCCTTCCTCTCATACCAGTTTGCAGAAACTACTTTCTAATTTGCCTTTTCATCTGGAAGATGAATATTTAACTCCACCAGGAGAGCGGTGAAGGGAAGCACTATGAATATGAAAGGCATTTAGAGATGCCACCAAACAACTCACCAAACTTCAGCAAGATTAAAGCGGCATCACGTTCAAACAGAGACTTGAAAGGGACAAACCTCTTCTCTATCCTAACCCGTCGTGCCAAGGACCTTAAGGGAACTGAAAAGACACCCTCCCAAAAGCCCTGTGGATGTCCTGAAGTCATGCTGAGACAAGACAGAGAGCATAATTATGCCAACTTACATGTAAAATCGCTGGGCAAGTCTTCATGCTAAAGTCATAAAAACGAATAACCAAACCCTTTCAAACACATCACAGGCTGGAAACCTGCCAGAGCATCCACGGGGCCAACAGATGATCAGATGAAAAAGAAGTGTCTGAGAAAGATCAGACCATAGCAGAAAAGTTAAGTAAGACCTTTGCGTCAGTATTCTCCACACAGGAGTCCAGGAAGGCTCCACACCAGTCTCCCTTTTCAGCCAGCGAGTGTGAGAACAAGCTTCAGATTGAAGCATGAGCGGAACAAGGCTTAGAAAAAAAAAAAATACAGTAAAATGAATAGTAATAAATCACCAAGACAAGATGGCATCCATCCACAAGCTGTAAAGTAACTTAAATATGGAATTGCTGAACTCCTAACTGCAATGCACAGCTTATTGCTTAAATTGCCCTTATAAAAGGCGTACAAGGTGACAAATGTGACTGATGCCTTAAAATGGGCAGTGGAGTGCAGAGGGAGCACTCAAGAGACCCCAGGCTAGGAAGTGGCATTCCTGCATCCAGCAAAAGGACCGAAGGAGGGGCACTAGTAGGTAAATAAAAACACTGTAATGGAGGAAATTCAGAGCAGCTTTGGCGAAGGGAGGTCACGTCTCACTAATTTCTGCCAGCAGCACAAGGATGCTCTGGTTGATGCAGGCAGCACCTGCTTGATGGGGATGCTTCGCACACGCCAGGTCTAGCTGCATCCCACGTCCGTATGGGGTGAGACCTGAGCAAACACCAGCCCTCTGCTCCTCCTCTCCTCTGCCCTGGTTTCCACACAGAGGAAACTGGGGCAGGCAGCCTGGGCACGGGCTGCAGCGCTGTCTGTCGGTGTGCCGGCACGGGTAACCATGGGTCTCGGCCCTCTGGCACACCACGCTCGGCAGCAGGAGGTGAGTGGGGAGGCAGTCACGGCAGAGGTGGATTTTAAAGCTGTTAAAAAGATCTCCTGAAGGCTCTTAAAGAGAGCTTGGAGATAAGGGGGAGGGCTCTTCATGGATTATTAGCAGCTTAAAAATAGGAGGGAGAAGGTAATAATAAAAGGACATTTCTCACAGGTGATGGAGGCTACCAGGCAAGTCTCACCGAGCTCCGCACTGGGGCTCTGCTGAGAGCTGTACTCATACATCATCTGAAAAAAATCAGACCTGTGGAAGTGGCAGAGTTTGCCGATGACTCCAGACAATGCATTTGGGAGCTGCCTGTGACGAACTGCAGAAAAATCTTGCAAAACTGTGGCTGGCTGGCAACATGGAAGGTGAAAATCACTAATTGCAAGACAATGCAGACGGTATAATCTTCTCTCACTATACATAAAGAATAATTGACTCTAAATTAACAAACATCACACAATAAGGAGAGCCAGGTATAATTTGGAACAGGTTTTTTGGGTTTCTGTTCTTTGAAAATGCTTGCTCTGTGTTTATTAGTGGTCAAAAAAAAAAAAAAAAAGAATAAAGAAAAGAAACAGCAAAGGGTGAGAGAAGAAGAATCAAGAGCGAGACAGAAATCAAAATCTCACCACTTCATAAATCCACTGCATTCTGAACACAGAGTGTTATTCTGGTCTGTTCCCAAAATTAATACAGCATAAGTACTGAGGAAGAAGATGAGGATGGCCAGGGGTAGCAAACTGATACACAAGAGGAGATTAAATTGACTAGCTGATTCTTCAGCTCACAGAAGAACTAACAGGACTTGACAGAGATCTATAAACGATAAATAGCATACACAGGATGAAAAGGAATATATCCACTATTTCTACAAACACAAGAATGAAGTGTTACTCTGTTAAATTATCAGGTATCTGCTTTAGAAACATCTCCAACAAACAAATATGCATAATTAAATTGCAGAAGTGAACATTTTAGAATGTCAGGATTATAAATGTATTCAAAAAGGTATGAGGCAAATTCACAGAAGAAAGATAGAGAAGGCTTATTAAGCACAACTGTCCAAATGCAATCTCCCATTCAGAAAGTACCTAAATCGCTGACTGCTGAAACAGGCAAATGAAGAATTATCATTTTATCCTTGTCCTGATCTCGCATTTTCTTTGCAAATGGCTGTTTTAGAGATTGAGAAACTGTGCTAAAAGGACTTTTCTTCTGACAGGTTTTTTAATTTTTAGAGATCTCCTTAAAACCACCTTATCTCCTATTTTCCTTTACAATTTCACGGCTTTAACTAAAATCAGAAGCTTCTCTTCCACAGATGTCTAAGCACTCTAAAATTTTAAGAATTGATTAGATAATTGCATTAAGGGCAAAGCTTTTACAAAGTTATACAATGAGGCTGCATTTACTGCTCTACCCAACCATTGACCTGTTTACAAAGAAAAAGCAAAATGAGACTGAAAAAACTAGCTGGAGCATGTTACGTCCATCAGGTACAGATGTGACTAGTTTTTCAAATTTCTGTCTGTCTGCACCATGTTAGGATGTGTACAGAAACAAATCCTCTAATATACATTGCTGGTTGGAAATTGAGCTGGGCTTTACAAGAAAGTAAATAAAACTGACAATGTATATATAAAAAATCACTGATAAAGATATCCACATCTTGCTACACTGACAGTTTAGATTTTATAAACGCAGGACTCCTCTTCAAAATAATATTTAAAGCAAAAAACTTACAGGGAAGAGTATCAAGGAGTGCTTGCTGACCTTTTAACAAGATCAGCAATCACACACACACTTTATCAGCAAAGAATGAACACTAACAACTCATACTAACAATCACTGCAGCAATACTAATTAAAAATGAGGGATTTGGAGACTGCTAGATTGAAAAGATGACAAAAATTTACCTAAATTTAGACAGGATTAACAAATCACAGAAGAGACAGAAACAAGTCCCATTACAGTTAACGGGCATCATCCTGCAAAATGGGTATGGGAAAAGGTCACCTTGTACACAATGAAAGTTACTGGCTTTATCAACACGCACAGAAGATCTAAAGAATCCTCCTCCTAGAGGTATATAAGGTTAAAAAACCTCTGTTGTTCTTAAATATTCAGCTTATTTTATTACATTGATTTTTCCTGGTGTTACTACAGAAATTGGAATACCTGAAAGACTTACGGGCTTTGGCACCAAAAGGTCACACAGAGGCAGCTGCCTCCTTGCACTTTGTTACACAACACAATACCCTAACGGTCTCAGCTTCCACAAGTATATTATGCTAGGATATTAGGAATGTAATGAAAATGCAATGAACATGTTCTTTACTAATAAAATATGCATTATTAATAAATGCAGATTTTAAATAAAATCCTATTTATTCAGCCATGCAAGATCTTTACTCTTACTTTAATTTCATGACTTCCTTCAACATCACAAAATCCTCTGCCCATCCACATCCCAAGACAACGTCAGAACTGAATCTTCACAGAAATCCCCACATCCTGAAGCTGTTTTTCTGCCTCTCTCTACCTCATTTGCTATACATCAATGTTCTCATTTGAAAAATATATTCTCTATTTTTCCTCTATTGCTAGTATCAACCTCTCTCTGCTTCTAAATTTTTAAACTTCACAGTTGGAGGAATTACCAAAGGCATAGCATGAAAGATCCTTGAAAAAATACATTTTTATAGAAAGTTAAATTTTGTGCTTTAAAGGAAGGATTTATACTATTTTGTAATAGCCTCTGTTAGTTTGTTAAACTGCATTACATACATAGAGCTGGGTTACATACATTATGTTATTTAAAGATATCTGAAGGAGATGTTTTGGTTTTACAACAAAAATGCCTTTGATACCACACTACAACCTAGAAAAGAAGCCAGTAGCTCCACAATTGCCCAAAATGGCAATAATGAAAGGAATGACATCCACTTCTTACTTCATTAATCCATAACCTTAAGTTTTTCTTTATCAGTTAAAACCTCTTCTCCTCTTCATGTTTTGTCTGTAGCATTCAATAAACTGCTGCCTCTACTGTAAACTTGTTTATTTTAAGGGATTCAACTGCATATGACACAATACAGTAATTTCATAGATGAGGCTTGGGGGAAAGACACCGCTGATCTAAATGTTCATGAAAACTGTCCTCAGTTTTTAGACTTGTTTTTTCAAGTTCACTTTAATAATATGGGGTACTTCATGCAGTGCCTGGTACTATTTTTAATCAGGCAAGAACTCAAGTCCTTGAGAAATGTAAAAATCTGTAAAAATATTACGACAGTTAGAACAAAGTAAAATGGCTAGAAAATTCAAAACCTGTATGCTTATGCACCTATGACTTACTCTTGGTGCTGCAAATGACAAACCAAGAAAATCAAAGGAGTAAGAATACACACAATATTAGTCATTCAGTGCATTTGCAAAATACTGTTGAAATATTGATGCCGTACTTTTCTTCGACATACAAAAATGTCTCATCATGATGTCTCAGTATTACTGAACCTTTTCACATTATTCCATATCATTGCCATTTTACAGCCAGCTAAGGCTGGAATGGTAAATATGACAATTTGAATAGATTTCTTAAAAATAGTAAAATATTTTGGAGCTTCAGTCCCTTCTTCAAGAGACCTCAAGAATTTACAAGTCAACAAAGAGACTATGTAAAACCTCAAACTGAAAGAAGAATAAAGAATTGCAGCAGAACTTCAGCATCACGTAGCAGGTCTGGTTTCTTTACACCAGCAGAAACTAAGAAGCTGCAGTACAGCGTGCCGAAGAGGATGCATGGCCTGATCTTTAATATTCATCAGCAATGCCATCAGCAAGGATTTTTGCCCTGCGCAGACACAAAATGCCAACATTCCCACCCTTAAGGAAAGAGCTGGATAAGCTTGCTGTGAGCGATGCAGTTTCTGGCCTCTGGGACATGTTGGGAGCGTAAGCTGTGGCCCCAAAGGCAGCTCCCATCCCAGCACTGCCAATGGTTTTCCACATTATGGGAGAGAGGCTCCCCGCCACACCATGTCTCAGCTCCTGCTGGGCTTCTGCTGGAACTGCTGCACCTGTCAGTGCTATTTTTCCTCACTGAGCCTCTAAAAGGTTAGCTGATGCCTTAACTTAATGTATGGGTGAAGAGAAACTGCCCCAAACCATCACAGAAATGGCCACAAAAAGGAGCATCCCTTGCTTTTCTCTGGGATTTAGGCATCTGACTTCTGCAGTGCAAACTCCTGCTATTTAAAGGTTCAGCTCGTCAGATTTCTTCTAGGACCTATACTGTTGTGCCATCTCTTTTCCAAAATGTTGGGGACTTCTCCTTCAAAAGACAGCAGCCAGAGAAACGCTCTTTTAACTATTAGTTCAGTGATTAATTCATTCAGTAAGGGAGAGTCCAAGGGAATTTGAAACCAACTTTCCCACCTTCTATGATAATGTCTTAAAAATCATGTTTTAGGCTGTTCCCCATAGGAACTGTTCATCTCAGTGTTAAAAAAAATATTGTGCTGCATCTCTTGCTTTATTCTTGCACCCATTTCAAGCAGAACTCTTTCAGTTTCCTGCTTTCAGTTGTGTATAATTTTACAAATTTAATGTTCTGGACTGAAATTGTTCATGCATATGCCTGCCTTAGGTTGAATTAGATTAGAAAACTTCAGCTAAAAGTCTTTGGTTAAGTCTTGAGAGAAATTTTTCCCCTTCGAGTTAAATAAACACTAGTGATTTATTTATTTATTTATTTATTTATTTTGGTGGGATTTCTGTTACTTCACAGTAGGAACCTGAAATGTCTCATAACTTAGGGTCTTGAAGTCTTTTACCATGTTTTAAGAAAATCTTCCCAATTAATATCTCTCTGTTCTCCTGAATCCCTAGATCACTTTTTCAACTGCAACAAGTGAAGAAAAAACCCAAATCTCTCACTACATAATCCTCTATCATCCCTACAACCCATCCAACCCAATCAATACAAAAGGAAGAAGTCACATGGGAAAAATAAGGGATAACAACTTAAAGGTTTGGTTATAGATACAGTTTTTAAAGCACAGACCCAAAGGGCTCAAATTACAGTTTCATACAGACTATCTTAATTTTAGGATTTTGCAACTTCTAGGATTTAAGTTTGCAACCTTAAGAACGTAATGGCAGCATCCTTTAAGTGTTATTACATATGAAACATTCATCCTATAAGAGTGTTTACCTGTAACAGGAATTATGTGGTGTCACGTATACAACAGAGCTTTACAGTTTTACATGGCTATAGCTTACTCAAGCTATAACTACAGCATACTAGCTTTGATTACAACTATGTTATGAAAGTAATGGATTAAAAAACCACATATGGTAAGGTAACTTACATACACACAACATAAAATACATTGGTTTATTCTATTTTATTGTATACCCCCATTCAGCCTGTTTTCTGGCATTTCTGCAACCAGCTGAATGGTTGAATGGTTGCGTGGCCATTTTCTTACCCCTCAGTTCACATCTTGGCGTTTGCTTAAACCCAATTAAAGCAATGGAACATATGCATGATCCACGAAGACAAACAGTACACTTAATTAGATATATAACCTGACCAAACGAAGGTGGTCAAATATTTCCAGCCTTGCATGCGCCTAACAGGAAGTCAAGCTGTGTATTTATTGGGGAGGCATTTTGCTCTGCATTTACGCAATCAGAGGTGCCTTTAACTGCTATTAGCAGCAGAGATTCTCATTTGTTACTTGTCTTGTTTACAGGCCTTCAGAACAAGAAAGAAAACAATATAATGTATCATGGCCTTCCAGAAACCTTATGGCTTCCTTTTATTCACAGTAGTTAAGAGTAAACGGAAAATTCATTTAATGCAAAACAAAGCAACATAATTCTGCTAATGCCAACCTCTACTTTCACTCTTTCTTAACTGTTCATTGAAGAAAAATGCTGAACCCCTCTGGGTAGCATACTGGCAAGGGACCCTCCTAATTACTTCTTGCCCAGGGACAGGAAATGACCTCTCCAGACACAATATGAAGAAATAACAAGAAAATCTTGGCCTAGTGTTAATAGAAACACAATTCTCTCAAGCCAGCAGAAGGAAAAGTCATTTTCAAGCATCTCCCTTTCATTCTGCATCAACTAATAGAAGTCCTAAAATGCCAGTGGGGATAAAATACTCAAAAAGTTACATCAAGTGAATCTTAGGGAGGTCTGATAAACCCTGTGGCACAGAAATAAAGGCCTGTGTAGGACAAGCCTTCAGCAATTCCAGAGCGAAGCTTCGAACCAGTATATTTTCACAAATGGGAATAGATATAAAATGAAGCAGTAAGGTTAAACCCTATTACAGACAGACAAGGTAAATGCAGTGAAAAAAATGAGGTAACCTACTTCCTGAAGTAGTGATATTGAAGATGAAATAAAACGATATGAAACATGGGCACTGAAAAATCACTTGTACAAGAATTGCACTGGAATTGTCATTGACTACTTATGCTTTTTGCCCTGCTTGTTTGAAAAACTGTTCTTAGACTTGCTTGTGTTTTACCAAGTTTGCTAGATCCAATCTTGTTTTGCTCACCTGAGCACCTGAGAGATTAACCTGTCAAAATGACCCTGAATTCCATACAGGAATATTTATATACACATT
This sequence comes from Netta rufina, assembly GCF_964035555.1. NCBI lineage: Eukaryota > Metazoa > Chordata > Aves > Anseriformes > Anatidae > Netta > Netta rufina. Next base: position 34,309,843 of record NC_140127.1, on the reverse strand, counting down.
TTAATACTGCATGACACTTCCATTCTCAATCTTCAATCTTTCAAAACTGTTTATTAGGTTTTGTGCTTACCTGAATGTTTTCTATACTGAACTGTATTGGTTGACATGTATAATTCCAGCAATTCTCCTCTGATCTTATGTCAAAACTGGGAAAAAGTTGCTTTTATTAAACTTAGAATCACAAAATAACTTATGTTGGAATGCATCTCTGGAGTTCTCAAGTCAACCCCCTGCTCGCAGCAGGGCTAATGCCTGGAGCAATGCTTGAGGCTTGCTGCTCAGGGCTTTGCCCAGTCAAAGTTTAGAAATCACCGAAGATGAAGACTCCAGAGTCGCTGTGGGCACTTCTCAGCTACCTCACCATTTCATTATGAAATTTCTTTCTTGCAGTCCTTTTCCTGACTAGATCCTAATCTCAGCATCAGTATAATTCTGCAGGCACCTACTTCAAATCTTGCAAAATAAAACTCACAATTGGTCTCAAATTCTGGAAGCTGCTTCTAGCTGCAGTATCAAGACTACTAGCAATGTACATACGCTTATTTCCAAGTGGGATTGACTTCCCTGTCCAACAAATTTTGACACCCTCCCCCCCAACTGATTTCTTCAGAAGAGGGAAAACTACTTCTGTGTTCAAACTTTTAGGTCTGCATTTTCACAGAAGAATTGAACTCTTTCAATTCTTCACAGTTTCACAGTTTGAGTTAGCTTTAGATAAAGATACTTTTTTTCTGTGGTAATTCTTTAATGTCCCAAGTCATAGCGGAAATGCTTTCAACAAGGAGAATGGTCTAGCAATATATTTTCAACCACATGCAGTGAACTGCCATTCCCCGGTGGGGGGAGCAAACAACAAAAAATGAGCAAACAAAAAAAAAACACTCACAAAAAATCTTCCTGCTTTGGGACCACATCTTATATGCATTAATTATTTAGGAATTCTTATATGAAAGAAAAAATGTTAAAGATGGACAGAGACAAAGCATCTTCTCCAAGAAATAAACACTTAAAAATGCTTCAGGAGATTAGTAGTAAGTTATTTTTTTATTCATTCTTGTTTTGTTTTTCCTTCAAGAGCATCCATATCCTATTGATTGTGTCTCATTTTTACCTCTAGGAAAAATACCTTCTGGGATGAGCACATGACGTGACTGCAGTTTGACTGCCTGTGTATTCATTTACGTTATGACTTTACCGTCTTGGAATAAACACTAGGCGAATGGAACAGAAATTAAATTATACTCATCAAAGGCAAAGCACTAAAACACAAACTTGAAATATGAAGGAACACACATACTCAGAAGGAATGGTTCCTTGGTTGATCTTTCTTTTTCTCTGAATGTATCATAAAAGAAGTTATGTTTCATTACTGAAAAAACATTTTGGCTTCTTTCATGATTGCAAAGAAGGGTAATTAAGACTGTCAAGAAAACTCATTGAACAGCTGTATATTCTAACAAAAGCACTATTATATGACTGCTCTGAAAAAAACTGGCAATTTAAACATTCACATTTCCTTGAAGCTAGATATTTTTCCAAGCTCCAGTAGATACCAGAAAATGTTTTTTCTATAAATCTTGGTAGTGTATCAGTCATATTTGAAGCCAGCAAGTTGTTCCCAGTTTGTGAATGCATCCACATACTTAAGAAGAGGATGGTGGTAATACAGCTTTGCCAATTGAAAACTGAGTCACTGAAAAATCTTTTTAGCTACTTCTTAAACTGGGATTAGCTGAAATTTTCTTAGACTGAAAACCAAATAAAGAAGAGTAATCCTTCAAGTTTGCATTGAAAAGGACCATTAAGAAATACTTACTCATCAAAGATCAGGTCTGGAGCAAAGTAGAGGAACTGGCTGTTTGTATGTTTATATGATCTCCAACTCAAGGCAAACGATGACAGACACATCCACGAATACTGAATTAAAGTAATTTGGTCCTCGAGAGGCAAGTTTCTAAATCCTAGAGATCAAACCAGAAAATACCCATGAACTATGTTGTGCTTTATAAGGGTTGGTGAAACCAGCACTGAAAATACATCACTTGGTATTTTTCTAGTACTGAAGTCAAGAACAAGAGCAACACTCCTACAAAGTACATTTCTGAAGGAAAAAAAAAAAAAAAAGTAATTTTTTATTTCAGTGACAAAACATGCTTTCTTCTTAAGAGGCTATTATTTGGAATGAAAGCTTCTAAAATATCAATCACAAACACATGAAACAAACATTATATAAATTAAAAAGAAACAAAACACAACAATCTCTTAGATGTTCATGTCATTCCCCACCATGAGGGCTTTCAACTCAGCCCACAGACTAAAGATGCAACTTGTTCATTAATCTAGAAAACTTAATGGAAATTTCAACCAAATACCTCATGGTCCTACCTGGAAGTATCTTTGCCCACTTTACCACCTGAATCATCTGCTTGCCAGCCAGGCGGTTTAAGGTGGAAAGCAGGTACTCTGCTGTGTCTGGTTTTGAACTGTCGTATCCTGCATACACAATCTCCGGTTCAATGCTTTCAAGGATCTTAACAGGAGAGGGAGTAAGTGCTGGTGAGATAGCAGACATGTGGGGGACAAGTGCTGTGTTCACAGAGGGCTCAGTTACTGGAGCGATGTACGTCGTCCCTTCCTCAGGGCTTTGGGGTGGTGGCTGCTGCCGCTGCTGTGGCTGTTCCTCGTGCATCCCTTTCAATTTCCCCAGCTTTTTGGACTTTCGGGCTGTGAAGACAAGCAGCACAAAAAACAAGTTAGTGTAGAAACTGTGAAAAGCCAGCATAAGCCTGGCTTGACAGGCAATCAAAGCAGAAGCAGCATCTCAAAAGTTTGCAAGTGAAATGTGCACAGAAATCACCAGGACCTTAGGAAATACCTCACTGCCTGCAGCATTGTTACACTGGCAAAAGGAACAGAAGAAACATTTAAATTCTTTTTTGTTGTTGTTGCTTTAGTGTGCATCTATAAGTGTCAGTGTCCAGTAACCTGCATTTCTATCTGTCTCTACACAGATAGGCATAAAACATCCCAGTTATTGCAGTAGGTGCTGATTAAACATTCCAGAAGTTTATTTATACTATACCTTAGATGAATCACTTATCACCTGCAGGTTTGCAGTTCATGTTCTGCATTGCATTTGCTAATCAAAAGAAACCTCCCTGTCAATGCCTAAAATTAGCAGACCTGGAGTTCTCCTAAGCTTTTGAGTCCTTGTACACACCCTGGCTGCGCCTCAACTCGAAATGCAGTCAATCCATTTTGAACAACCTAATCTAGTCAAATCCCTTTGGCTTCGCTGCTTTGATACTTTCTTAAGATCCTCGCCCTCTCTCTTGGCTAGTTCTGAAACAATGCTACAAATATGTACCCAGTTAGACAAAAAACACTGAGCCTCATGGAACACTTCTCTCTCATTGCTATCAATATTTCTCTTAATGATTACCCTTCCTCTCTTTTTTTTTTTTTTTTTTTTTTAAATTATTTTTCCCCTTTAAAACTATCCCTCCCTACTTTTCTTTGCTAAGCATTCTTGGAAGACAACAACGCTAGCGTGCTTCCACTCCTGGCAGAGATGCTGGCCGAACCCTGCGGGTTGCCTTCCCAACATTGCCACATGAAGCATGGGTATCTAAGTAGGCAGAAAGTCCTGCTCCCAACCCAGCAAAATTATCCTACAGTGTGAGGAAAGAACAGAAAATAGAAGAATAAAAGTAAGACAATTAAGTAAGAAAAAAAAAAAAAAGGGCGGGGGGGGGAAGGGGGAGAAGTCCATCACCCACTTCCTTCCAATAGCTCATTGACTGTTCTTAATTTTTTGAAGTCTGAGCGGTATTTCCCACTGATTTCCATAGACAGTTAAAATATTTATTCCTTTTATGCTCTGAACATATTTTAGGTTAAACTTTTGTCCAGATAAAAATATATTTCTGCACAATGCTTCTCTCCTGCTCAGTGTACAACATATCCAGAAGAGGCAGTGCAGGCTTGATTTACTTCATTTACCTTTTTGCTCCTTCAGTATCGTGATTTGTACCTGCAATCTGTGTCAACCCCAGAGGCTAAGCTCGCCTTAGCTGCATTATGTGACACTGAAACAAGCTCCCTTTTTGACTTTGGCTAGTTTTCCATGCCCAGAGCTCACATCTGGAGAAACAGGAATTGTCAGCAGGGATATAGGTTGAGGAAGGAGAGAATCTCCCAACAGGGGTGCTCCTTTTATCTCCGCTCCCAGCACCAACCAGGAGGAGAGAGATGGTGCCCTGCCTGGCAGCACAGCTTGGAGTCTTAGGGCAGGCAGGATCACTGTGATCCTGGGATTTGCCTCAAAACCAGCACAGGTCATACACATCAGTTCCACATTAAACACAGTGCAATGCAGAGACAAAACAACAGCCTTGCATTTAAAACCCTATGCAAGGTATCAGTTAACTGAAAGCCTTCCTTGTACATTCAGATGGACTGAACATGGAGCAACGGCAAGGAAATGTTAAGTAAAATAATCTTAAAAGTCAACAAATAATGAATTAAATCTAAATGATTGCAGCTCTTTCGGAGTAAGTGCTCTCAAATACATTCTTTCTTATCTATTTGTACGCAGCTAAAACTCTTGTCTGGACTCTTAAACCCTTATGTCTTAACTATTACAACATCCCTTTTGCTGGCATCAGTAAATACTAGTTTATCTTGGTCCTTCTTAACACCCATCTCAGTCCATCCCCCGTCCCAAGTCCATCTTCTCAAATCTTTTTCCCTGCCATCATCAATTCCTAATGCCTCTTCCCTTCAATATACCCCCTTTACTGCAGTCTCAGGATCCTTTCTGAGCAGCCTCCACCTCACCTCACCTCTCTGCTCCATTATTGAGATGTTTACTTCCACCCCAGCTCAGCGCCCCGTGCTGCTCCCTCCTGGTAAGTGTTCAAAGCAAGCGCTCCCTGCTGCTTCTCACAGTGCCCCAGATTCCCCACAGAACTACCTCTGTACCCTTTTATGAACTCTTCAAAACCCAGAATTTAAGAAAAACCTCCCGAGCGGCAGCACTGCTGCTGTCCTGGAACTACTGCTGGTGCCGGGGGCCATTAGTGCTTGACTGTTTCCTTGAAACTGGGGCTGCCTGCCCAGAGCCACCGGCAGTGCCTGAGCTCGTTGTGCTGCGAGGCAGGATACAGACGCCCAGCGCTCAGGACAATGCACACCCAAGCGCAACAATAGCCTGTTGTTTCCAACACTTCCTTACCGGCACGGTACCTTGAACTCTGAGGAGCTGGCTCATCCCAAGATCCAAAAGAAAAGCTTGTTTGTTAGGGAAAACCCAAGAGACTGCTATATAAAAGCGTTCCCACTCATACGCTGGAGCTTGAGGGTGCCCTTTCCAACAGGTGCTCTCTGACTGTCACCGTCAAAACATGAACACAATCCTTTGCTACCGCAGAAGGTACTGAATCCAGCAGGAAGTGCAAAATCTGAACATCAGTTTGGTGTCATTTCCATCATACAATAAAGGAAGGTTTCTCCTGGCTGATTTCAGCATCGACACAGCCAGGAGATCTGCAGAGATCATCAGAGATCTTCGTGTAACTTTCATAACTTCTCCTTCAGAGAGCTGAACACCATTTCATTAACTCGTCTACAGCATGTATTTCTGTTTTCAATAATTTCTTAATTTAGCTATGCCTGCAAATATCCAGACCAACTGGTGTGGGTTGAATTTTTTAATAAAAGGATTAGATACGCAAATAAAAATGTGCTAGCGCTAATAAAATTTAATTTAAAATTCTGTTGTTCCACTATGCACATATACTTTACAAAAACTTCCTAATTATCTGAAGTATTAGCGCGGATTACATAGAGAAACACCGGAGTTACTATCATTGAAGGTTATAAGGAAGAGGTGAGACAAATGTTTGTCAGGAGAGGTTTCACTAAAACTGCTTCTGTCTCAAGAGACAGGACAGACAAGAAGACCCTTCAGCCTCCCTTCCAATCCTATTTCTTACTTTTCTATTACTAAGCCCTTAAAAAAGCTCATTCAAACAATGAAACACGACTGAAGGATTTTTCATCCTCTGGTGCATCAAGTTACGTGGATGCTGACATCCATTCTTCAAGATGTAATTTCCGTTCTTACTACCCAAAAAAGCCATTTTACAAAGCTGCAGCTGATCAGACATTTTGTTAAAAAGGCTTTTTCCTCACTCTGCAAAATAAAACGGGGGGAGTTACAGACAGGCAATGCAGACAACCATGTTAAATTTAATTCTGAAAAGTAAGTGAAAATGCTGTTGTTCCCCATTTGGTGCAGTTGCACCTACAGGATGACGTACTGGTGAAATCACTGTGAGCGTTAAATATAGTTCACATTTATCTTAGAAAGGCAAAGCTGAACTTCCACATTTTTCAAAAAATAAAAATAAAAAAAAATCCCCAAAGCTAAGCAACGATGGCCAAGTTCAGCAGAACACTTGACGATGAGTTACCAGAGTTATTGGCCACTGAAAAGAGAGTTTAAAAATAAGCCCGAAGGAGTGAATAGAGATTAATGTTTGCTGTTGTTATTCATTAAATTTTATCAGGCACTATGTTTTTTTCTGTTATCAAAACAGGACTAAAAATAAAGAACTTTACATATCTTTCATGTTTGCAGAGGCAAAAAAAAAATGCATCCTCACTCTAACTATACCAGAATAAGAAATGCATTGGCTTACCAACTCCATCAAGTATCTAGCAACACAGATAACTGATTACATATTTATTAAAACAGAATTTTCTATGTTCTATTCTCTACGTTTTTCATTAAAAGAAAAAAAGAAATAGCATTCTTCCATGTATAATACTGGCATAAAAATGTGTTTTAGTTTCATTTTCTTCCATTATAATGCCTTTAAAATGAAGCTGAGAAAAACATTACTGTTTGACAGTCATGTTTACAGTGAAGAAAACTGTATTTTTCATTTGGCTTCACGCCAGCGCTCTAGCTCAACTGGTTTGGTAACTCCCACAGAAACCAACAAGTAAAGATTAAATACAAGCGCAGAGAAGTACGCACTCCGAGCCTGCCTCGTGAAAGTGTTTTTCACATTTGCTCTCTAATTGGAATACCAACTAGAAAACCGACAAAGCCACCTCTGAATCGGCAGGGAAAAGCCACGCTCATCAGGACTTTTGAGCGGAGATGTCTGAGAAGTTGCAGGGTCTCCGTGCAGAACAGGGATGGGGCATTCACACTGCAGAGAGGAAGCCTGTCAAGTATTTAGGGTTGGGATAAGACCTTCTCTGGGACGGCAGTGCTGCCCGTGACTTCTTGCCCCTTTTGTGCAGCATTACTGCAGCCATGATATCGTAACCCGTGTGTTTTTAAGTAATCTGAGCTGGAGTAACAGCTGAAGAAAACTAAACAATAGTGAAAGACTCACTGCAGGTATACCTGAGGCTAACTCCTTAAATATCCGACACATTTTTTGTTAAGTATTTTAGGAGGTCTTGCACATTACACTAAAAACAAACACTGAAGTAAGGTGAAGCACCTGAAAGGTCACAAAGTTGCACTTTGAACAGGCATGTCCAACAGACCTTCCCTGTAAATCCAACAGTAAATCGTAGTATAACAGAGAAATAAATAAATGAGCAACAGGTTGGACTGAAAATAACACTCTCTGTTCCCCTGGAAGGAATAAACAAACGTTTACCTGGATTTCATGAGTGGGCCTTTGCCCAGCTTTGCCCAAGTCCAAAGGAAAGCCTTAAAATTTTGCCAAGCCACCTGTTGCTCCATGTGCTTGGAAACCTCAGGGAGAGCACGCCTCACCTCCAGCATCAGGGTTCTTCATCCTCAGCATCGGTCCCACCTGCCTCCAGAGGGCCAGTGGGGCTCCCGCAGAGGCACTGAGGAAGCCAGACGCTGCACAGCAATCACTGTAACACAGTCTTAAGCACTGGTAAGACTGTAAGGTAGATGGATATCTTACTGCTGTCTCAGACTTACAATCCAGCAAAAAGACTGGGTGTAATCATTTGAAAACAGCTATTGTCCGGGGACTAGGGTGGATTCAGATTTGGACAGCTGGCTACTGAGCACTGACCCTTCACTTGTTAGACTGCTGTCAGAAAGTCAAACTCAGGAGTCCTATGATTTTATGATTGTGAGTTTTCAGGTGATTGGTAAAACACTCAGCAGTCTTCTGGCCAGCTACAGCATTTATGCAGCTGCATATCACATAACAGGAGATTAACCAGACATTAACCTATTGCAAATTATTTTCTGAATAAAATTGATGTGAAAATCAGCTACAAATCCACAGCATTCCCAATTTTAAGAGGTTAAGTCTGATGTTTTAGGTTAGTTACAAGAATTCTAAGCTACTACATGATACCATAGTAAACTTACACATGCTATACAAGCTGGGTTGAGAGGGAGCTAATCTATTCCCTCTATCCCCAGGGAGTAAACACGAATTAAGTTATGAACTCCAAACAGCCCCAAATTTGGTAAGTATTCTTCATAGGCTCAAAATTAGTATGGTTGGTAAAGAAATGGGATCCAAAAATGCCAAAGAACAAAATGCTATCAAGAGTAGATAAAAAAAAAAAATAAAATATATGATATAAATCAGCAGTTTTTAACAGGGCAATATCTCGGTTGCAGAATTGTAGTAGTGCTTAAATTTAGAAAACAATCTAAAATGATCCTTAATTTCAAACTGGTATCCAGAGCTCTAAAACAAAATCAGAAATTAAAAAATAAAAAAATCACCTATAGTTCTGTGTAGGTATATGTGAATTACAATACTTGCAACCGATAATTCCCTAGAACCAGATTTTTTTCTTTAAGAGATGATATTCAGATCCTGCCTTTTGCCTATCAAAAAGCAATTGTTATTTGTAAAGCTGAAGTCATGATACAGACAACTAAGCCAGAGCCTCATTTATCATTTCTAAAGCTCTGCCAGAGCCAGGACCAAACTGATCCTGACCCAACAGATCTTAATTTCATCCATGTTGCACGACATATTTGAGTCAGTAAGTGATACCAAGAACACATTACAAGACCATATGCTACCTCTGGTGGAAAGCAGAGAACATCAGCAGAAGGAAATGGGAAACCAGAAAGGACATGAAAGGACACAGCACAGAAAAAAAATGGAGGTTTAAGAAAAATAAAATAGAAAGAGGTAAAGGAGAAGAAAACCCAGCAATTTTAGTAAATAGATATTTTAGTAAATAGATGTAAAAGACAAATGGAAAAAATGCATTAGATGCACTTCAAACAATGTAAGGGATCCCTTTTTTCCTGGTACAATTTGTGATTATTTCAAAGTAACACCACTTGCATAGTACTACCAGTGATCTAGGCAGCGTGAGGACAGAAAAGACGCTGCAGTCGAAACGCACCTTGAATATCATCAAAATCCTCCTCACCCAAGCCCATCATCTATGACTGCCTTTGCCTGAGCCCGCTCTGCACACCTTGCCAGCAGTACCTGCATTTCACAGCCTTGAGCTCCTCCACCCAGGTCCCAGCTTCACTGCTCAAGCTCTGCACTTGAGACAACCACTGCCTCCTTCCCAGCCCCCAAACCCATCCTCCTTTGTCCCGCTGCCCTCACACCAAATGTCTTGGAGCTTTCCTGCACACCCTTCCGCTGCCGCCTGCTTCTCCCCTCTGAACACAACCCTGGGCACTGCTCTGTACCAGCCACCAAAGGATCAAGCTGCTGAGTCTCCCTTGATGCAGCCACAACAGCTTTTGGGAAGACTTTCCTGAGCCCTCACCGAGCATACGCACTTTATCGCTTGCTTCCACCTTTGCACAGATAAATGCGCCAACAAAATGCCACTTTCTCCTCCTTTGAAACTTTCCATCGTGTTTGCCTGGTGCCTTTGCCTCACTTGCTTCAGTGAGCTGACATCTGTTCTCATTAGCTATTTTACTGCTACCACAAATAGTGTGTCCCTTCCCCCAGTCTGCTGTATCTTGACATATATGAAAATTTTGAGCTATCTTGGTACAGACATATTTTTCACTTAAGTGTCTAGCACAATGGGTAAGAGATTTAGTTGAGCAAATTCTAGATAATAACATAGACATTTTATATATATACACACACATGGAATAAAGTGAAAAGCAATAATCCGAACAAGATCGTACAAGTATTAGTCCTACAAAAAGTGCATTCAGGCATGCACATTTTATTCTTCAAGAAACAAAGAAGGGACCAACAAGGACAGGATCTTAAAGCTTCCTTAAACTGATTACCCACTTTGGAAAGCAAACTATTGCTTTTTAGTAGAGCTGCGGTTGATGAAGAACCTCTAAACGTGAAGCTGAGTGTTGTCTTGCGCGTAAGAGGATTTGTACCTGGGTACAAATCTTGGAGACTCGCATGCCCAAGAGGATGAGTCACCAGTTTGACTGGGCAGACCAAGGGGAGAAAGCAAATAGAAAACAACAGTGGCAGGGGACAAGTTGTACAGGGACTGAAAAGAAGAGCACAAAATTACTTAGATTTGTCATGTATGACAGTATCAAACGGACATTGCACTTGCAAAGCAGTAGCCCTTCAAGGGTGGTTTCTGCAACAGCATTTGAGATACACTGAATTGGACCACGCAGTTTATCTAAATATACAAAGAAAGGAAGGCTGCAGCTGGTGAGAAAGAAGATAAAGGTCCCACCTTTACAGAGCAAAATAAGTTTTAGAAGCAGTTTCTGACAGCTCTGTCCCTGAGGAGATACAAAGTGATAGAAAGCTGTATCACTTGCTGTGAGCCTGAGGAATCAGTATACAGGTAGAATTTTTAATTTAAGTAACAAAGCTATGAAAAAATCTAAATATCTTTCTTATCCTCTACCAGCAGAAGCGTGCTTTTAGTGGAGAATAAGATGAGAGCCAGTGACTGAATTCAGCAGAACGAAACGGTAGGCAGAACGGAAATAATGACAGAGTTTGGCATTGCCAACACCATTCACAGCTGCTTACTAATTAATAAGTAACACTTTAATCTGACAGGATTGGACAGCTTAAAGACAAGGAATAAACGTGCATGAAGACTGATCTATGGCTATGTCACATTTTATTTGTCTTTGGCCAGACAAAAACATCCAAGCACATCTATAAATGCCAGCCACTCTTGCTCTTAGTTCACGCTCAGTATACCCAAAAGAGAGGTAAAGTATAGGGATAAGGAAAAGCTCCAAAAGTACATTTTAATCTGCATAATTGTACATTTTTTTTCATTGTGTTCATTTAAATGTATTTAAATTCTTTGATTTAAACTACTAATAAAACTATCTGTAACTAAATAAATATTTACTGCTTCGTACTTTGCTTGCTCATATGTCAGTTTCAGAAATGTTTGCATCTTGCCTCGTTTGGAACAGATCCCAATATCCAGCACAGTGTAATGCTGCCCCACGTTGCAGAGCACAGAGACGATGCATGTGAAGCAGTTTATCCTCTTGCTTTGAGTAGGATCATCAACTATACTCTGCCCAGCCCACTATGTTATTAATTTCCAACAAAGGCAATCTCACAACAACCCCCATCTTTCTCCAACATTTAACTACTCAGTTTTTCCCCAACATCTCTTATTCCAAATCATTTTTTCTGTACTGAAGTTGATTTCTCTTCATCATCCCCCCAGTGGCCATAAAAAACAAATTATCTTTCCTGTCCCATCCTTTATACCACTTTTTGAATTGGAAGTCTGAATATGTTTCTCTCTTCTACACTAACTTAAATTGTGTTTCTTCAACTCTTCCTTACAAATATATATTTTTTTTCCCTAAGCTTCTAATTATCTGTGTTCCTTGTGCTGTCTCTAGTCTGTATACACCTTTCTCTAGACACAACACATGAAATTTCGTGAACAACTGGCTGATGGGTTGAGCTCAAATGGGGTTACAACAGGCTGGTGGCCAGTCAGTAGTGCGGTTCCACAGGGCACCATTTTGGGGTCAGTTCTTCATAACTGATCTTACTGCAGGACTCAAATGCATACTAAGCAACTCTATAGATGATACTGAGTTAGGAGAAGCTGTTGACTCCCTCAAGGATGGAGAAGCCTTGCAGAGAGACAGACAAGAGAGCTGGGCAATCACCAACTGCACATGATGAATCAGGAGCTAAGTGCTGCGTGCTGCACCTGCCTGCGATGGTGCAGTCCTGGGGGATGAGTCCATAAACTGGGGGATGAGAGGCTGGAGAGCAGCCCTGCAGAAAGGGATCCAAGCATTTTGGGCAACAACAAGTTGAACGTGAGTCAACAGTGTGCCCTGGCAGCCAAAAGGGCCAGCGTTACCGTGGGGTGCATCGAGCACGATGTGGCTAGCTGGTCTAGGGGAGGGATTGCCCTGCTCTGCTCTACGCTGGCGTGGCCTTACCTTGAGTACTGTGTGCAGTTTTGGGTGCCACAATATAAGGAGGACACAAAACTATTAGAGAGTGTCCAAAAGAGAGCTAGGAAGATGACGAAGGGTTTAGAGGGGAAGAGTGGCTGAGGTCGATTGGTTTGCTCAGCCCCAAGCAGAGCAGGCCGAGGGGAGGCCTCATGGCGGCCTGCAGCTCCCTCACGAGGGGAGCAGAGGGGCAGGCGCTGAGCTCTGCTCTCTGGGGACAGCGACGGGACCCGAGGGGATGGCATGGAGCTGGGACAGGGGAGGGTCAGGCTGGGGGTTAGGGAAAGGTTCTGCACCCATAGGGTGGTCGGGCACTGGGACAGGCTCCCCAGGGCAGTGGTCATGGCACTCAGCCTGACAGAGTTCAAGAAGCCTTTGGACAACGCTCTCAGACATAGGGTTTGGTTTTTGGGTGGTCTTGTGTGGAGTTAAAATGTAAAGGTCTGTGAAAAACGGGCAAAGATTATCAAGGGAAACAACAGAGACTTCCACGCTGGAGATCTTAAAACAAGATGAGACATACCCATCGGGAAGGACACAGGTACCAGCAATCCTACCAACTGGCACAGGAAGGGAAGTGACCGATTCACGAGGTTGTCCCAGCCCCACCACCCTGACCAGCAGTACTGAAACCACAGTCAGCAGGCCCACGCTTGCCATCTCTGATGAGAAGGGAATAATACCTTTGTATCAGATTTGCCTATTTTACATTATTGACTCATTTAATGTTATGCAACCACAGTTCGCTCTTCTCAGCAGTTCCCAAAACAGCTGCTTTTTGTTATTTCATACCAGCATGCCTGAAATCTCAGTGTAACCCTCTGCACTTCACTGAAAATGCCACCGTGTTGATTTCAGAGACCAGCACCAAAAGTACTTCTGAATTCTGATTCTGTTCACAGAGGAGAACTTCCAAATCTGTAGTTACATATTTACTCTGGATTTTGTTATCCAAGTAATTAGTGAAATTGCAGACCCAGAACTAACCCTCAACAGGACCCTACTTCAGACACCCTTCCAGTATAATAGTATACCATTCACAGCTACTTTCGGATAATGTTATTTCAAATAATTATGCACCCACTTAATGAGAATTCTTCGCAAAATTTGATGATAATTCTACATTCCCTCCTTATTATAGTTATGGCTGGAGAAATTGAGCAGTGAAGTACAAAAACCTACAGGGAGGTGGCACTTCATAACAGCACTTGAACACATTTTATGGAACAGACAAATTCCTCTCATTGGCTCACTGCGTGCAGGATCCAGGACTGTGGATCCACAGCCACAGAGATCTGCTCGCAGGGATGGTCTTTGGAGCACTGATAAAAGGAGCAGCCTTGCAAAGACAGCGCAGAAGCTATCATAGCTGCCTCTCGGAAAAATTAAAGTGAAAGTCCAGATAAAATCTTGCATATTTTGAGGTCTGACCCAGCGACGAAGCTCAGGTTATGTACTTGTCTGATGAGACAGTGATGTTGTCCTCAGCAATCAAGAAGAGAAGGCACTGGGGAAGGTTTAGGAAGAGAAGACAGGAGGAATTAATCCGTTTTTAAGCTACGCTGAGCTTCGGGCTATGCATTTATGAAGAGATAACGGACAAAAGTGACAAAAGAAAGCTGAGTTCCAAAGTGCATTTTACAGGAATATTTAGGTTGTCAGGGAAAATGTCTAACACATTTGCTTGTTTCTCAGCAATCCTCAAAGTGATAATTAATTGAAAAATAACAGTTTCATAGGGGTACTCCTCCCCGTGTGGGAACAACTTTTACCAAATGCCAATTAGTGGTTTCCTGTTAAAATCAAATCAAGCTGTTTTTGATAAAGATTTTTAATGAGAAATGTCTAAAGTATGAAAATTTCCCCCACATATATTTCATATAAAATCCCAAACTGACATAATACAGCCTCACAGCTAACATTTTTGGTACATAAAACTCCCTTTTGTGCTTCTTCATTAATTTCAAAAGAAATGTATTTACTAAATATTTAAATCATCTGATAAACAAAGCCTTATAAAAAGCTTACAAAATAAAATTATAATTTTGATGAAAGCCAATCTTAATCAGTCCTTTTCAGATGCTCCCATAACTCATATTTTACTGATTATTTATTCATTCATCAAATGGATGGCAAATTCTATGATTTTTGAGCTGTTGTCTACTAAATGCATTGCTAGTTTCAACTATTCATCAAATAGATTTAAAGACTAGCAGTAAAATACCAACAAAGAATGCAAAGTATAGGTCACATACAATTCCAGCGCTTTTCACCTACAACTCCAGAACACCTGCAGCAACAGCACAATAGCAGCTTGAGCTGTTGGCATTGGTAATAATTTGGTTAAAAACAAAGTTAGGGAAACTTTGGAGAACAGATTTTGAAATCTTCCAATGTACCAGACTGAATGCTCTTGGCTATGATCACTGGTTTCTGCCTTGTGCCAAGTGACAACCTCCCTCCCAAGATACCCATTCTCATCCAACCTTCTGCAGGCGTTCCTCATCCAAGTCTTCTCTCCTGATTTTATTTGGGTTGATACCCAATACCAAGCTTGTTCTGTGATTTATGTGCCCTTCATTCTGATCATAACACTAAGCCATCCCGATTGGTCCTGATACAGTCCTATAGACATTTACTGAGTGTCAAATACCCTCTTTGTACCTACGTTGGAGACACGGCTACTCAACAACACATTCAGAGTTTCTCAAAATCATCAATAAGCAAACATTTTCACAGCACCTCTCATTCTGAATCTCAAGTGCTCGTGCTTCCACTTCATGCTAAAGAGTGCGCCATGCTTTAAATACTTCATTTTCATTCCTTCACTACTACTACTAGAGCTCCACTTCGTAAGTGCTGCACTTCCCTTTGTGGTCTTTCTTGTTAATTCAGTAGGCATTGGTATTTTTTCCAAGCAGCAAAACTTTTTGAGACACATTTCCTCACCTGCGTGATTTCCATATCCTCTGTTTTCATCAAGTCTCAAATGATTTCTCTCAAATGACTTTATTTCTTATAGATCCTACTGCTGCTGGTCTGTCCTTCATCTTCCAGAAATCCTCTGCCCTGCTTATCAGAACAGCAATCCTATCTGCGAAACATAAGCTGGATGTTTGTCTTCTGCAGTTGTATCAACCACATTTTTCATCAGTTTATGATTAGTCATAAAAAAAAAAGAATATAACCATGTTAATCAACTGCTTTACTAAATCACCCTGACCATTTCTAAAACGTCCTGTATGTACTACCCTGTGATATTAAGAACCTTTCCAGGGAAAATGCAACTCTGCAAAATTACCCATAAGCATGATTTGAATCATACGACCCGAGTATGTCTTCACAACTGACAGTGTGGCACATTTCTAAATTCTCCCAAAGCTGAAGTAGTTGTGTAAGAAATGCCAATAATGACTAAAACTGACACATGCCTCTCTGAGGAGATATGTAAATGACATGCCTGAATGTGCTTGGGCCACCTGCAGACCCAGAAGTTACACACAAGTTTCCTCAGCTTGCTTTCTTTCCAGGATGACAACCGCATGGCTTTGAGGCATGAGAATCATCCCACATTGGTACCTCCTCTGCTTCTTACTGACCAATCTCCTCACAGGGGACGGACTGGTGTTGTAAGCTCATGTTTCACCATGTCTTCCTTCTCTTGCTCCTTCTGCAGGGATGTTATGCAGGGAAGAAGATTGCCATTACTCAAACATTAGAGCACTGGAGGAAGGGGGAGAAGAGCTACCCAAGTTTACACCCAGTGCACATAAATCACCCACGTCGATTTGCAGGAAGCTGTGTGGTACTGGGTGGCTCTCAAACATGCTGACTGGTGGCTTCACTTTGTTTTCCTGTTTGTTAAACACCACCTTCTTGCCTCTTGTGTACTTCTAAGGCTTATGTTTGCTCTAAATTTCCTTCAAAACCCACCGTGGATTGTTCTTTCTGCTAAAATTTAACTCCAAAGTCTGCTTTTTGAGCCAGATATCCTTGCTACTTCTCACACTTAGTTTAGCAAAACACAGGTACTAAAAATGGAAAGCCATGCACTTGGGAATTGGTGGAAAAAAAGAAGGAAACAGGATTCAAAACAAAATACAAGTTACTAAGGTAATTCTGAAGCAAACTACATATGTGAGAACAAGGAGAAAGAACAACAAATTCACGTGCTAAGGCACAATCTGTGATTGAATAATTTTCCCTGTGACATTACTGGAGTAAACCACAGCTCTAGAATCAAGTTGAAACCTGTGAAGTGCCAAAGTAGCAGACAATCAAAAAAGCAACACGTCAGAAGAAAGTGCACAATTTGCAGAGTTTTAGCATCATTGCTCCTTCAAAACATGCTGTCGCACAGCGGACAGAGAATCTCAAATGTCTTTTTGTCACACGGAAGTAACATTTTCATATTTCTTTGATTTGCACACAAATTAGCTAACTTATGTCCGCTTACCTAACATTAATCACAGTCTGGAAGAGACGTAGGACAGCTGTACGATCCATCCTCTTTCTCAAACCAGGACCAGCTGCAGCCTCATCACTTCTGACAAATGTTTGTCTTAACTGATCTTTGAGACGCCCAGTGACAGAGCTCACATCTTTCCCAGACTAACTATTCTAGTTTTCCATTTCCTCACTTCAATCTTCCTTGCTGCTCATTACTTCTTGCCCTGCCTTTCACAGACACAGAAAGCAGATCATCTCCTCCTCCTCTTCTGCAACACTTCATGTTTCTGAAGACACCTGTATCTTCCTTCTTTTCAACCTTCCCTTCAGTCTTTTTTTTTTTTGGACTAAACAATGCCAACTAACTCAATCTGTCTCCACCAGCCAAGGTTTTAAGACTGCTGATCACCCTCATTGCTTTACGTTAGGCTCTTCCAAATTGGCCCACAGTGTGCCTGTAGGCAACTATTGAGGGTTTTAACAAAAACTGCTGCTCGGCACAGTGAGCCTACCGTAATTTGCCCAAGGTAGTGTCAGAAATGGCAAGTCAAACCTTCACATCTTTTTACTCAGGTGGAAACTTTCTGAAGCAATGGCTCGGCTGAAGCTAAAAGGACAAGTTCCTCTTGCCTCTACAGCTTTCTGCAGTGAAGGGGAAGTGAGAAATGGAAACACACCATCACAGACTACAGGGTGAGGTTTCAGAAGGGCTCTGGTGATAACCAGCAGCTCTGGAAAGAGGAACGGTAGACACAGGCATACTTTCATAGCCGGGACTACTGTTTTACTGTGCGGAAATGGACTCACAACACTGAGGAAGGAAATGCAATAATTTGGTGGTTCAGGAAAAAACAAAACATTGAGAGCTGTGCAAAGAGAATTTTGGAAACAGCAAAGGGGATTCTGGTCTGCTCCAGCATAAGGAGACAAAAGAATAAACAGAGGTGTAATGGGCTTGCTTGCTTGCTTTTATGCATCTTCATGGGTGACAAAGTTAAACAATTCATTTCAGGATTGGTAGAACAGGTTGTTAAATTTAAATTCCCCACAAGGCAGAGAAGTGCTGTACCAGGACACCGAGGTAAAAAGGGGAGTCATCTTTAGTCCCAGGGCGTCAAGAAGACAGAGCTGTCCTCTATCCTGAGAGCATCCTAGAGGTGAAGCCCTAGTAACAGAAAAGTTTGAGAGCTCACAGGCACTGCAGCCTGAATCCACAGAAGACAGCCAGCCAACACCTGGCAGACAGCACCCAAGCAGGATCTACTGCTTTGCTTCAGTTGCATCGCATAACAATGGCACAAAGGTTGGAGATTTTTTTTTCACCTTTTCTGGGAGGACCTAAACCTTCTTCTGTGAAGGCTCTGATCGGCTCTCTTAGCCTTTTGGTGCTAACCAAAGCAAAAACCCAAGTGCACAACATGGCCAGTTCAGGACAGAGCACCTTTTGAGCCCGTGCAACGAGAGATGTATAGGGCCGAAAATCAGACAAAACCTCAGAGAGCCTGCATGCACAGTGCCGCCACGTGACGCCAGGCAGGCCGGGGCACGTACTCCCAGCAGGAGACTTGAAAAGTTGCAACTCCTTTGCAGAGCTGGCAGCCGAGGGTGTTATGCCATGAATGGTACGATGGAGCATCCAGCAGATGAAACAGGGAAGTCTGGAGTTCAGCAGGCCTTTGCCAAAAGCCTGAAAGGCTGTTCCTGGAGGAAAGACAAACGGGGCTGGCAGCTGGATGCGAGTCAGAAGGCAGAGCTGAAACTAGCAAAACTTGAAAAAACAAAGAGGGACTGAGAACAGGAACCTGATTATGAGTTTGATTACAGATTGCTGCATGTGACTTGTGTGCTTTTGGACTGCTGCAGTGCGCCTTCTTGAGCTGACATCATGTATGAAACAAAATCGTCAGCAAAATGCAAAGTACAAGAACAGTCTTTCAATACTGTTTTTTAATCAATGCCTGAGAGATTACCAACCCTCTTCAAAATTCTGCATTTTTTCATCGTTCCCAAAGAGTTTCTTAATTGTTGGTTCAAGTGACTGTTCAGATAGTTACCTACACTATTCTTGAGGATGGTTCAGATGAAACCTTAGTGGGTTCAGGAGCAGGACAAGGGCAGTATCTTGTAACATGGAGGAAAACAGACACAGAAGTAGGAAAAAATCATTGCTGAACAAATTAGTTTCTTTCAAGATCCCAAAGAGGAAGATTGCTTTTTTTTTTTTTTTTTTTTTTTTTTTTTTCCAGGGTGGGGAGGTGGTGCAGCAACAGCACTGCCTTAAACACAGCTGGCCCTCACTCAGGAGGAACTCTTCTGAAGAGTCACCAAAATGGACTCTGTGCAGCAACATGGATATTCCCCTTTGAACCATCTTAGAGTACAGGCCAAATTTATGTGACCTAACGAAATCACACCACAAGGCAGCATGGTTGCAGGCTACAACCTCTTACAGTTCTATTATTGACTTGGGCTCAATACGCCGTACACTGCAAACAAGAGCAAGAAAATCAGTGGCACTTTCTCTGCTAGGAGAAAGCACAGATTTTAACACAATCTCATAATTTGAGGGATTTCTATCTAACACAAATGTTTTCTTAAACTATAGCATCTAGAAAAGTAAGAATGCTCTTTGAAACAATACACAGTACTAGTGACAGCCAAATCAATGATAGGTACCACTACTAGGTTAGTCCAGCTAAAATCCAAGAAAAATTGTCAACATAAGATTTTGTTTTACAAAACCATAAAAAACTTCATTAAACTGCAGTGTATTGGTAAAAGTCTCGCAGAAGAACTAACATGAACCCAGCTGAATTTTCAAGTTAAAAAAAAAAAAAAAAAAAAGACTTGATTTCTTGATTCCGTAAGAGGAAAATGCTCCATAATAAACGCAAATAAAAATGCAGTTGAAGTCAATTGGCATTTCAAAATGCCTCGCAGTTAAATTTTAAATGAAAAATAAAAATTAACCATACAAGTACTCAAAATTGCTTTATGGTTTCTTACACAGAGGATTTTTTTTTCCTTTCAAATTTATGAAACCTTGTTCAGCAGTAAGTTGGTAGACCAGGAGGTGCTGTATTTAAGTTCTTCTTAGTTTTCAGTTTTTCCTATACTTGTATTTTTTTCTCTTCCTTTTCTCCCAACTGCTTTCTTTCTCTCAAAAAGATATTAAAAAAATATAATATAAACACATAAGCTGCAGTAACTGAAAATAATATCATAGTTTCAAATCTCTACTAGTATAAGTTATTAAACAGAAAATGGAAAGCTGGGCAAAAAGGTGAAATACTGTATCTTATTACTGATTCTCTCATTTAATCTATTTTTCAGATTATTGAAATATTTTAATGTATAAAAAATAAGGAGATGTGCAAGCAAAGACTACAAATCACACACAGCATCTTGTGCATGAAGTGTCTTACATATGTAAATGTATGCAAAACCAAGATTCAGATTTCACAGGCAGTCTCTGCAGACAGAGCGATGAACTATGTAATTTGCAAGGTGAAATCTACTTTATTTCCCTTCAATATCTGAAGGGTACTTCAGCAAGCTCTCTGCTTACTGTTGTGGGGGAGCAGAGCTGCTAGGTCTCAGAACTGCTTTATATGGGAGCTGAGGCAGGAAGGGATCCTGGTCCTACACCAAAAAGGTGTTGACCTTTCTGTCCTGTAAGCATATATAACGCATCACATAGCAGAAGAGGGACCTTCAGTACTCATGCAGCAGCAGCAGGAGGGCTGCTTGGTCACTAGGTCACACCAGAGGGGCAAGGACGAACCTGCCTATAAAAGGGTCAGTGAAGTGGTGGGATGGGGTCCTCTCAAGCCACACCACACAAAACGTTTCCCTTCTCCAGCTTTTCAGCACGGAGTGTGGTGTGCAGCAAGAGTGAAACCGGGAGGCTGCTGCCTTGCTGGGCACAGCTGGTGGTGTGCGAGAGGCTGCACTGAGCACCTGTGTGGGGCTACAGGGTCTGAGCACGATCCCCCCAGGCTGCTGTGGGGACGGGCGTGAGCAAGGAACAGCAGCGCGAGGTGGGAGTCGAACAAAAATGTCTCGTGCGGAAGTGAGAGACTCGACAAATCTGATCACAGCGTATGCTGGAAGAAACTTCACAACTCATGAAGTCATTCTGGTCCATAATTAACTGAAAATTAATTACAGAATCTTGAAAAGAGCATAAACCAAAAATGGGCCAGCATACCTTCATAGTGCAGTTGCTCACTCTGAATCTCTTCCAATAATTAAGTCTAGCATATGGCACTGGAGCTTAAAAAAAACAACAACCACACAACAAACAAACTATGATTCCCAAAAAAGTTTGAGAGTCCTGCCTGCTGAAGGGATGTGTCTGTCTGCAGTGCACAGGCACACTTTCTAGAAATGAGTAGGATGAATTAATTTGGTATTTGGCAACTTCAGCTTCGCAGAAATTACAGGTTGCAGATGCTTCTTATGAAATCAAAACAAAAATCGAGAAAAGAACGCAATTAGGTAAATTATTTGCTGACTTGATGAATAATTCTCTGAAGACTATTAGAGGATAAGAGCATGGAGAACTCTATAATTTTTCAACAAACAAAAGGAGGAGGTAAACAATAAAACTGCTACATTAATTTGGTTGAGCATTCATAAAAAGGTGTAGTTTGTAGCACTGAATTACACGTATTTTTGTAAAAGGTGCTTAAAGCATGGCATGCTGCCACACATCAAAATATTATTTTTTGTATAGAAAAAATAGTTAGCATGCTGGGAAGTTGGAGATATCTGATCAAAACAAACCTGCAACACTTTGGCACAGTAAACAAAAGAAAGAACGTTAAAAAAATTTTGAGAAAGAATATAACTGGAAAAAAAATACACCAAAGATCAGTAGACTGATCAGAGATTGAGCAAAAATGTGTTGCAGGAAACATGGGAAAATCTTTCTGATTTCCAGTTTTCTACTACAGAGATGAGTATCTTCAGTTACAGTAGGAAGACAATCAGAAAATTTCACATTACAAGATGTTTTCTCTTTGTTTTCTAAAACACCCCATTGTGGTAACTGGGAGCTGGGTGGCAGCCTAGGGTGCAGCCTCCCTGTGGACAGAGAGGGATGCAGAGAGAGTCAAGTTTTTTTTCCAGCCCATGGGAGACAGCAGCTTGTTCTGTACAGCAACAGTTCTTCTGTATCAACTGCTTTATTCCCCCATCAAAGCGAGGGCATAAATCACTGTAATCATCCGCAAGTAGAAAAGAAATGTCCATGGCTTCAGCAGCTTGCCCACTCCTCAGCCCTGAGCTACGCTTATGACCCTTTTGCATATCATCTTGCTGTTTTCCCCATGAACCAGACACATCGGCATCTCCAACGCCGTTTGTTTTTTGTGTTTACCTTGGCTTCCAATTGGAGGGTGAGAGCTTAAATTAGATCTACCACACAAAGAGCACAGCACTGTGCAGTGTGACTCAGCTAGAGAGAGTACTATGCTGCAAATAGGATTTGAACTAAATCACATTTATAAATTCATTTTCCTCCAGCTCTTTACTGCTCACAATGCCTAACGAAATACTTGCATGTTTTTGTTATATGTCCAAACCAGAAACAGGTAAAAGTCAATTTTTATTGGAGTAGTGTATATCCTTGGCAAAAGTAGGCTGTCCACTGCTGAAACTACAAGCTTTCATGTATCTTCATAACAACGTGAACACACACTGTATACTCAAGTTAATTATGAAAAATTGTTTCTTAGTACCAAACCTTGGAAAATTCTGTGAAAAGAAAATTACTGTTTCCAAATCTGCATTAATAACTACTCTTGCCACTTCAGCCTCTTTTTTTCATTATGATCTCCATCATATCTGAAATCCCTGAAACAGCACACGTAAATTCCCAAAATTAAGTCTGAGATACTGTGTTGCTCCTCCAAAGATGCCCAATGCAAAGTGCACCACCGAGGAAGGAGGACTTAAGCTGTTAATGGCTTTAAGCCATCAACGTTTCCTGCCAGACTGGGGCCAGCTGAAAGACTGAAAGGTCTGTTAGCATGATTTGGCAGCCCTGTCTCTGGGCTGCAGCCACCTTCTCTCTGGCAGTCCTCCCCCTGCCTCCAACCTGGCCTTTCTCTACTGGACCATGCACAAGGCACCATATTGCATCCCTACCCGCAGCCATGTCCCTCCCATCTCCTCCACCGCAATGATGGGAGGACTCTTTTATGCCATTTAAGTTCCCTTATGTGGCAGAAAGGGATTGAATCAGGAGTGAGAATTTCATCTTAGTTTCTCTAAGTGAAGGAAATCACCAAAACAGTTAAAACCACAAAGCTCATCTGCACGCCTCTATGAGTGCATTGTAGAGATAGGCTCTGCCTCCTAGGTCATTAAATGAAGATCTGGAATTGCAAACAAATCCCAGCAGACTACCAAGATCCAACAGAAGGGAAGTTTTTTCAACATACTCCTCGTTTACAGTACACTGGCAAGTGGTAAAAGCAACCCCATTGCACTAAGCTTACCCCCAACAATTTGGCCTGTTCTCCTCTAGGAATCAGAAACAAGGGGCCTAGGGGGCAATGCAGCATCTCAAAACTGGTAGAGGGAGTGAAAAAGGTCCTAATGCAGGAAAAGGATAGGGCTACTCTGGAAAACCAGTGAAGAACAGCTTGCTTGAGCATTTCTGCCAGAAGATAAGGCACAAAAAGAAAATGGGGAGGTAGAAAAGGCGTCAGGAAGCACACGAGCCTTCATTTTGCATAGAACCTATGAAAGACAAGCAGCTAAATCTGTCTATAGAAATAAGCTAAACTAGTTCTAACAATAGGTCCAGGTGGATAAAAAAAATAATTGAGAGAGAGGAAAGAATCTGGAGGAATTATGTGACCATGTTATAACTTTCTGGAACAGTAAAAGCATCCTAAGGAAATGGTTACTCTGTGCATCAGGGAAAGGACCTGTAGCAGTACCCAAACCCCCAGTCACAGGCTCTATAATAAACCATAGAGTTGGGGGAAAAAGTGATTTATAATACAATTTGCTCAGGGAGATGACTCGTAACAAGATGCCTACTGAAGCACAGCCAGAATTGTGTAGACATTGTAATTGAAGAATTAAAACAATGGAAAAAACTATTATAAGTTTTGTTAAAATACAGTTTTCAAGATACTTTTAATTATTAAGACAAGTTTTTGCCTTTTGTTATCAGCATATGAATGACAGAGTAACATCATCAAAATAATTGCATATACAAACAGTTGCAGAAATGAATCAATATAAGTGCCGAATAAGCATCAACAAAAAAGTTGAGAGGTTTCACTGTGTGTGCATTTGTTTTCCATGATGGTATAAAATGTTTTTTAGTATTCTAGAGAATGCTCATCACCAAAAAAAATTATGCAAGCCTTGAAGCCTTAACACTTTTAGCTATATGAGATTCCAGTAAAATTACTGTCATCATAAAACACCCACTTTTCTTTTTTCTGAGCCATAGAATACATATCTCCAAAAGCTGATTTAGAATGACAATAGAGTTTATTAGCTATTAAGCACTTCTTCAGGATAATTCCACCTTAAACTTCTGAGATTATGCAGCTGCCAGAACTATAAAAAGGCTGCACATTTCCAATATTTTTGCCTAATCAAATTAAGAGACCAAACTATTAATATTCTACTTACCTCCTAGATTCATTCCAGCTTGCAGACATTTCTGTAATCGACAGGCTGGGCAGTTCTTCCTCCGAATCTTATCAATTATGCAGTCGTTCCTTCCCGCACACAGATAATTGTGCTGTCCTGAATGAACCAAAAACCAAAATGCTTTATTAGAATATGTATTTAAATAATTCCCATTTCTTTTCCTCTCATTTTGCAGTCACCTTGGGTTTCTTATTAATGCAGAAATTCCCAATCCCATTCTTTGGTCTTCCCAATAACCTTGGTAACTTATCACGGGCCTTACTATGAGCTTTTCTTCTGCTTAATTTGGGAAAGAGCTCTTTCGTCCAAGCGGGACTTCACTTTTTTTTTTTTTCTTTTCTTCATACAACAAATGATTGGTTTGATCTTTTTTCAAATATCCTTACATGTGCAGTACAAGAAAGCAGCTCAGCAACTCTTAGTTTGTTATAAACCCAAGGGCCAGTCTCGTGTCAAAGAAGTTCACAACCTGAGGCAGAAACACCAGGTGGAAGTTGATGTTCTGAATACACTCCATTTTCTTTAACCTGTTCACAGAGTGCTTGATTTCTGATTTAATACCTTCTTCTATATAGCAGATTTCTGAAGGGTTTACCAAAGCAGGTTTAAATCACAGCATATTACTTCAGTTCTGTAAAGCCCCACAGAAACATTCATGAAGAGACAGCAGGTATTTAATACACAACATTTAGCAGAAGGGAAATACATGGCAAGAAGGAAAATAGGCTGGCATTTAACAACTTGAAGACTCAAAAGGAGTTTTGCTTTGTGGGAGTAATGTAGGTAGAGCAAATGGATGCGGTGTGCCAGGCAAGGGCAGCATCACATACATGGACTTTTCAAAATAAGGTGCTTGAATCGGATGTGGAAGAAAGGAAGCCACAAGGGGTTAGTGCAGCATGACAGGAAAAGAAAGAGGTAGATTATTTGAGCTGCCCGAATCCAGAGGTGGCACACTGGGATGCGGGGCGGCCACAACAAGCAGCTTGCAGCAAATGTGACAAAAAGTGATACAAAGAGCTTCCAGAAGGATGAAAGGAAAGGACACAGCTCACAGAAGTACAACACTGCAGGATTTGCCAGCACCTGAAATTTGAAAAAATAATCCAGTGTAAAATACAACAGTGTGCTGCAGGTGTACATAGCTGGCACTGGAGAACTACCAAGCCCTGGGGAGAGGCATTTTAGAAAGAAGGTAAGAAACTCATTAGTCCGTAAACTACACACAAGTCAGTAACAAAGACACACAAGACAGAGGAAAACATTAGGATTGTAACTGCAGTTACACCAATGAGGAACAAAATAGAGAGACTCCTAAGCCAAAACCCAAATGACGATGAGATGTGAAGAAAACCAGGAACTGGACAAAGAGCATGAATGTCCATGTCAACAACTGAAGCAAGTGACAGCGGTGCAAGAGGCTGGTGCATACAGGGAAGAGGAAGCAAAGACTCAATAAGGGGACAAAGGCTCAATAAGGAGACAAAGCTGCTGCAGAACAAGAGGTTTAAGATATTTTTGCCAAGACATTTTCCACAATACACAAATGCCTCCTCAGGGAAAGTCAAAGAGAATATTCATGGGACACAGGAGACCTGGCTTCTATTTTAGGTTCTTTCAGGAATTTGCCTTACGACTTCAGATAAGTAATTTTCTATCTCTACATCTGATTTCCTTTCACCCCTACCCAACGTTATCTATTTAGACAGTGAACTCAAATTTGGGCTATTTCTTGCACCTCTTCACTGAGCATCTCACACAAAGATTGGTTCAACCTTATTTGAGTAAGCAAAGTGTTACTGTAATACCACAAAGTTATTGTCACTTAGATAATAATGTTTTAGATGTCTAACCACCAAGCAGATTGACAAGTCAGTGCTTTTATTAAGGGACTTCACCTAGCACTGTGGCACTGCCAAAAAACAATAAAACGTGGGCAAGATAATTCATGAAATGAAGCTCATGAAGTTATGCCAGACAAGTTCAAGATGAACAATAATTTAGTGACAGCATCAATATCCATCAGCTGATCTTTAAGTAGGCCTGCTAAAATAATAAAAAGATAAAATTCTTAGCTAATCACAGACTGAAAACCTGCTTATCAAGTAATGTTTATAGTATGGAGCGATCTGTACAAAAACCAGATACAGAAGAGAAGAATGTGCTTAATTCCTATTTGCATTTTTGCTCTGTACTGAACACATCTCCTAAAGAAGCAGCAGCATGAAAGTGAAATTAAAGTGCAAAACACAAGTGTTTAAAATAACGATACACAGCATAAAGATGGTTTATATATCTTTACAAACGCTGGTATCTGGATTCTTATACTGATTTCGTGGAGAGAAGGGAAAAACGGTTATTTTTTTGTGAGAAATGTAAGTACGATTGTTCAGTGCTCATACAATGTCCTTTGTACATCACAGAGTACTGCAATACCATTTTTAGGCTTTCACAGGCGGGTGCAGGCTATTAATATGACAAGTCAGCTCTAATGCTGCAGAATGAACCCCATTGCAGAATCTCCCTGAAGGCAGTTTGTTCTACGAAACTGTACACCTGTTAAGTCAACATTTTTCATTACTGCTTTCAAAAGCTAATGAGTTTAATAAAAAGAGGTTAACATTTATGTACTCCACAATAATTACTTGGGTCACATTCTTAAATATTGTAGAAACATTTATGTGCCTCGATCACTGTCACATGGTGACTTCATAAGGAATCCTCCCACTATAGCTGACTACTTCCATAAGTCACCCTTCAAACGGCTTAGGTAGCCTGTAATTATTACTTTCTAACCCATCAACTCTAGGCTAAATAATTTCAGAAAATATAATTTAGTAAAGGCTCCTCAGTTTTTGAATCGTGTATCTCTGAATGCTAACATATGGTACAAAATCTGTAAGTAGTTTTTCTAGTAAGCAAATGTCTTCTGTAGATCAGAGAGATCGTCAAATTTCTTTTATTTTCTTGTATTTATTAATTAAATAACCATGGCCATCTTAAAACTTACATTAATCAAAATAACTTGAAAACCCTTAAAGAAGAGAAGAGATCAGTGTTTAGGCAAACCTTCTATGTAGAGTACAGTATCACATACTAAAGAAACATTTTTCACCTGAAAATGATTTTTTATCACCACCTATTATGAAAAAAAGCTTCAGATTTCCATGCAATCAAAATATTTCTGAAATAAAACTGATTTTGAAAAATAAGTTAGTAAAGAAAGGCTCTCATAATGAATCAGAATCTTCCATTCCTGTAGCATGAGCCTCACCCATGCCCCTAAACTTCAAAATAAAACAAAACCTACACATCTGAGGCTGATGTGACTCTCTCAAGACCTCCCGGCTCTTCAGGTTCTCAATGAGGTGATGGAGATCATCCTGCAAGGAGGCTGTTGCTTTTGTGGTGGCTAGATCTCTAACCCTCTCAAGCAGCATATTGATCTTTCTGCATTGCTTGTGCTTCGCTTAACCCAGTTATTCTTTTTATCCAGTTTAATCACCCACAAGTGGGCTGGAAAGCGACAGAGTAGATATCAAATCCTCATCTCCCATGTGCTAATGCATTAAGATGAAAGTGATTTTTATATATGCCCTCATTAAGTGCATTTATATGAGGTAATTCCTATTCCATTTAAAATACATAGATACAAAAGATGCCAGGAAAATTTCCTGTTCAAAATAAATAATGAATAGGTACTAGGCTGTTACATACTAAGAAGAAATAAAGGTCTGTCATAGTCATGGTACGGCTGAAGGAATATTTGAGTTTGCACTTTTCAGGTTACTATGTCACTATATACCACAGGAAGACACATACTAAACCACACACAAAAATATTTCACAGATGAGAGAACTGAAAAGCATTTAAAAGTCTTTGATTCCCTGATTTTATAGGACTGTGAAAGAAAACAAAAAGGAAGTACTCATGAAGTTGAGTCTTGAACTGCATTTTCTTGAACAAGCAAAATTCAGAAGGGGGGAGGAAAAAAAGCAGTTCTTATCTGGCCTATGAATTACTGCCCAAATAAGGCTGCAGTAGAAACCTGCAGCATCAGTTGTGCCTTTATCCACTCTAAAATTCCAGCATAATGACTGAACCACCAGTCCCAAAAAGCGCCTTGCTCAGATGAGCTCATATATGCGGGCAGAGCGCTGCTGCACTCTTCATGATACATCAAGCCATGCAAGTCCGCAGTAGGAACGGGGTCTAAATATTTCTTGCCAGTAATATTTCTGTTACTGTCTAAGGCAAAATTAGAAAATTACAGCAGTTTGTGAAATATTCCACATGTTCTCTCTGCTGCCTTTTTTTTTTTTTCTTAAAGTTTTTCAAAGCCTAAGTCAGGAACTGCAAGTCATTACTAAGTCCTCTACATTTCTGCTCTCTTGTTAAAATAGCAACTACTATGATCAAGTGTTAAACGTCGTAAAAAAAAAAAAAAAAAAAAAAAAAAAAGGAAAGAAAAAAGAAAGAAGAAAAAAGCGTAGTGCTGGAAGAGGATCCAAAGACTGTTTAATTCAAGCCCACTCATGGAAGCAAGATAAGACTAGCTTCATAGTTCAGGCAGATTTTTTTCACCCCTCTAAATTTGCCTACGAACCTTCTGAGGAAAGGTTTTCTGCAACTTCCCTGCAAACCATGTGACTAGGCCAGTGATTAGTGAGCCTTTAGGCTGTATTTTTTCCCTTTGCAGTTAACCTAAGCAGGAATATTTTGCAACAGAGAGAGAAGTTAGCACTCCCCCCAAGACACACGGAGTAATAGACTGTCATCTCCTTTACAACAATCTCATGCTTATCGAAAAATGTATGTTCCCCAACTCTTTGCTAGACTAAACAAATCCAGTTCTCTCAATCTTTCCTCACAGGTCATGTTTCCTAAATCTGTCATCATCCCTCTTATTCTTCTCTGCTTTCTTTCATAAAACGTAGCGCCCAAAACTGGCCGCGTTCCGCTCGCTGCGTTTCACCACCGCTAAGCACAATAACATGGTTACTTCCTGCACCTTGCACACAATGCTCCTGCTAATACAATCCTGCACCACATTTGTCTTTTGGCAATCACATTGCCTGCTTGACTCATGCTCGCTCGGTCTCTGCTCCGCCACCCAGCTCCTTTCCTGCAGCCCTGCTGCCTCGTTCCCTGCCTTGTGCCGGAGGCATTGCCCGCCTTTACCCGGGAGCTGATGCTCTCTTTCCACGGCTGGGGCTACGTGTCCACTGCAGCATCCCCTGGGAAAGGCAAGGGGAAAGTCCGAGAGCCGGCCTCAAAAACAGCAGCGAGTTTTGGGACCCCAAACAAAGGCGCGATTGAGGAAGCCTCGCAAAAGGAGGGGAAAGTGAGAAAACAGGAGCGGCAGCTAAGGAGCAAATAAAGCAGAACAAGCTTTAAAAAAGCTCAACTTCTAAAATAGCATCTCACTGAAGCATATCAAAATGCATGTGCAATTCACAAACTTTCCTTCTCCCTCCACAAAGAGAATTAATACAGTAACTCAAAAAAACTAAGGCAAAGTTGCTTTCCTGCAGCAGAGGCCAGCCGGGGGTTGAAGGAACCAGAATTCCCCTCCAGCCCCACAGCCTGGAGCTGCCCATCAGGGCTACGATCCCTTTGGAGCCTCTGGGCTAGCACCAGGGCCGGGATGTCCCCATAGCCCCTTGCCCACGACGACAAGGACACAATAGAAGTCTTAGGGCTTTGAATGCTGACCAGCACCGGCTCGAGCAGGTGCGCAGAGGTGTTAAACGCTATTACCTGGCCTCCTCGGCACAGGGAAGCTCATCTGAAGACCCTCCTGATGCTTCTGTCTGCGTTTGCTACTATAACCACCCATTTGACCCATTATCCTAGTGAATGACAGGGGAGAAAGAAAATCTGGGTTCAATGTCTATACTTCTACACTACGAGCCCCTCAATCCCATACACATTTTTTACTGCTCATCTCCATCCCTCCCCTTTACCCACCAGCCCCTCGATGGCACAAGCCTGGCCCCTGCAGCCACTTTTCTCTGCTGAAGGAAACACAAAAAACCTGTGGCAGATAATCAGTAGGAGGAAAGGATGCTTCTCGCCTTGGCAGTATCTGGTCAGCAAACAGAACTTTGTGTCGGGAATTCCTGCTTGCTGGCATGGCCCTAATGAAGGGGGTTGCCTCCTGCACATCCCAGCCTCTTCTTGCCCATGCTCTCGGGGCTATGTGATGTGCTCCTTTCAGCCAGCTCTGAGACCTTCGCATATTTTGTGAAGCTGTTGTTACTACTGTAATCCACATAAGCTCTTGTAATTAATAAAAATAAACTGTTTCTTTTTATAGATCAAATATAAATAAAATTCCTGCTACAACTTGTCACAATAATTTCCCATATGAAAAAAAGGATTTTCTCTTTCAAAGGAATTATATCGCACTTTGAAGAAACAAACTGCATATACCTGGGGTTTTTATTTCACAATCTGCCGTAGGTACTCTCAAATAAATCAGCATGATAAGTACAGTAAGATGAATCTCTTTCAAAATTTCAGTTTTCCCACAGCCTCTATTCCTTACAATTAAAAAAAAAAAAAAAAAAAAAAAGTGAAGTAAAAAGCCTGCTATTCAATGGAAATCAGAACTGCATTTTCATTTAAAAGGTCCATTTGTTACACAGTTGAGGGGTTGTTTTTTTTTTTTTTTTTTTAGCAGTTGACAACTGCCCAGCAACAGCAGCCTATGTTTGCAGTCACTATTTTAGGCTACATCACATGTCAATTACATAACCTTGTTTTACTGCTCTTGAACTGGTTCGAACAACCTGGGAAACAGATTAGGGCAGTCCCTCCCGAGCTGCAGTCCCAGCGCAGCTGCAGCCCCCTCCTGCCCGCTGCAGCTCCCGGGACTGTGGCCACGGCGGGTCCCTCTCCGCGGTTGGTTACTCATTGCTAGACCTACCTGAAGCATTTAGTAATTAACTTCCTCAGCTCTGCTTAAACCAGTCTGGTCTGACCATGGTAAACTAATAAACTCGGTTCCTCATGCTAAGATTTATGAGTAACGCAGAATAAGCTTATAAATGCTGCAGACAAGGTACAGAACTGAGATATGAATATTGCCCCTTCGTTTTATACAGTGAGTGCTCACGGTTTGCGGTTCAGATATCGATCTCAGGGTTTCCCAAAATTCAGGGTCTATCTCCTTCATCACTCCACAGCTCTACTCTTCTGGCCGTACCACCCCAGACCAAATGCTTTTCGGCTGCAGGCAAAGGTTGTATCTGTCAGTTGTTCAAGACAACAACATCGATCCATTATGGTAATTATTACCAATTGTGCTTATTGCATTGGTATAGCCTACATCTTTCTCAGTTAAAGACTTGATTAAGATTTGTTTTCATTTTGGAAAAGTATTCACCACGTTGGGATATTCCCTGCTTGCTTCACATTCTCCTGCTAGTTCTAGACCCCAAGACACCTCCCCATTTTTTTTTTTTTTTAGCTATTTATATTAGTGGATTCATTTATCTACATTTTTTTTGGTTATAATTTTGTAATTCTCCTTCCCCCGCCCTTTTGTTTCTTTCCTTCAGTGAAGTTTCTTTTCTCACCTATCCTTCTCCCTTATCTACTTTCATCTTTAGTGCTCTATCCCTCTCCTGTCCCACGACTGTTTCTCCAGGTTGTTCGTTTCCTTCCAGATGCGTCATTTCCTCCGCTCAACCTGTAACTAGGCATTTCATAGGGCGCTTTTTCACTGCAGTCAAAGGCCACACCTCATTTCATACACCCAAGCAAAGTAGCGCAAAACCAGCTGGGATATGGATAAAAGCACGGTCCCAACAGCATTGCTCGCTGCGGGGTCCACAGAATCCAGCTAGGGCGCTTTTAAAAGCACGGGCACATCAGTTACTTGGTGCTCAAATAGTGAGAACAGTCTGCTAACTCCAGCAACACACTATTTTTCTAAATTTTCTATATGCTTTATACCTTGTGCTTAACTACTATTTCTCATTACCATGTTATACATGGTACCGACTGAAATGCACGCTACCAATTCTTTCCAAGTATCCCTGAGAAAGAGCTGCAGGTAGTTCTCAGGTGGGGATTACATTATGATCAAACACCCTGTGCGTGGACTACCACACATTTCCTCCAGAAAGATGAAGTTTGAAAGGAAAGATGAAGCACCAGTGCTTCCACCCGCGGTGACTATGGATATAAAGCCAATTTCCTTTCTTTCTGGAAGTGAAGCAGGGAGTGCTGTGTCCCCTCTGGTGCTTTTTTACAGCATCACAGCTGCCTATCGATAGAGACTGCGTGCAAACGTCTACTTTAAATCTCTGCAGCCAAAACGGGGAATATGCTTTCCCCAGGATTAGCCATCAGTGAATAGCTAATGCAACAGCTAGGGAAATACGATACGTGGAAGTTTTCAAGTTGCCATACTACTGTGCTCTCCCTGTGCACATCAAAGAGGCCAGATTTCAGTGGTCTGGTGATTTCGATATGGAGGCTGTCTCCTGCTTCCCCCTCAGGAAACTTGCTTTCACACTGGGCTGAGACCAGGTTAACACAAACAATTGGTACGTCTGGTGATCCTGGCAAAGGAGATGAGAAGTTATAAAAATCGTTCTCACTCACTATTTTAAGCAGACTGAAAGGGCATCGATGAGAGGGATCAAGGAGAGAGAGGAAATTTGGCAAGGGAGCCCAGGATGTAGCCTAAAAGAGGCTAGTGTTCTGCAGGAGAAACCATCCAGCAGAGATGAACTCTTATTAACAGCAGTGAGACAACTCAGAAAGAAAAAACACATAAATTTCTGTTATTTGAGATGTGCATTTGCTTGTGTCATGCTTAGAACATGCTGCACAACTTTGGAAAGCTTCTCAAAGTCTTTGCCTGGGAGTTCCAGCCATCCTGTTATCCGGGGGGACTGAACCACTGGCACAAGATACGCCCCAGGCTGGAACTTGGAGAAAACCTGGGCTGCAACCATCCCCAGGGCTCCTCCACGTGCTGGGCTTTGGGGTCCCACCTGCATCTCCACGATGGAGGCAGAGTTTGCACCAAGCAGCCACGCCAACGGTTGGGTGAGGAGGAGAGCTGGGGCCTCCCGAAGCCCAGAGCAGCCAACAAAGCAGCTCTTGGTTCAGCATGATCAAAGTTTAAACCTGACCATGCAGCATGGTGGATGCTCTGCAAAAGGAGTTTAACTACACGGTAGATCTCTTTTTATGCAGAAATGTTGAATCATACTAAATAGCACAGAAAAGGAAGAGGAAAAAAAAAAACATATTTTATAGGCAAAGTATCTGATTCTTGCAAAGCATTTCAGATCCAGTGAAATCACACTGCATTGGAAATCTGGCTAGGAGGAAAACCAAGAAAAAATATCTACAAACACCAAAATATCCTGTTACAGAGCTAAATCGTTTTGTTTCTGTTTTGAAGTCAGTTTTCTGTTCAATTGTTTTTGATTTTAGATTACACTGGATACAGTAAGACAGAGCCACAATTACAGGTTCAGATGATATTGTTTTGACAAACTCAGATATCTAATATTTTATAGCATTTTATTCTTCTGCAAGTTTCCAATTTTTCATTTTGGTTTGAATTTTAAATGAAGACTAATTTTGAAGTCTCTAAATTCTGTTATCTGCAGAGCAGTATGCATGGTAGATTTACAAGAGATCATGTTGCATGCATGATGCCTGCTTCTGCTTTCCCATGCTAAAAATCTGATAAGGCATTCTTGACATACTACAAATTTTCGTGCACTTCGATGGAAAATTTCAATGTACAAGGCATGGCATAGATGGACAGCAAATGCAGTTTGGCTTTCAAATAAGCATCATGCAAAAAAGCAACCGAAATATCCTTCCACTTTTACTGATACGAACTGTCAAGTATTCTGCTGCGCTCACATACATGATGTTGTGTCTTGCTCTACAGCGAGCTCACCATGCTTCTCTGTTACAACCAGATTTTAGGAAGTGCACACTGTGATATAAGATCTGTATGAAATATAAAGTTCAATTAAGGGAAGGTTTAAGGGGGATGAGGGGGCTGCATTCTGGAACATGCATCACTGCTGAGTAACGTAAGGATGCGTAGCTGATGGTATGGCTCCCTGAGGTGAACACTCTACTGAAAATATTCACCTCCATAAAAATATTCATATTTTAAGTGTACGCAGGGCCTGGGAGTTGAGTGGAGAGATTCTATCTATCTCGAGCCACTTAGTCTGCCTTGCAATCCTACCGATACACTCAGGCATGTATCAAACTGTCTTTGCAGCAATCATTTGAGAGGGCAAACTAAGAAAGAGCTTCTATTCTCACTGGGCAGACATGGGAAATCAAGGCACACAGTCAGTATTAACCCTGGGTTTGTCAATTACATTTTGTAATTTGGAACTCCGGGCGGACCCCTTCAATGAGATTCATGGTATTTATATAAGATACAGAAAAACAGACAGTTTCTTTCCTGCAGTAAAACTTTTCCCAACTCTTGATCTCAGTGAAAATATTCTGTTAATTTTTTTTAAAGTAACTACTCAAATTGTTTGCAAAAATACAAAGAAGTTCAAGTCCGCTATGTTCTTGCAGTCAGCACGTTCAGCAGATTATAAATTTTATTCTGTGTGAATGACACATTATCTTCAAAGCATATTTTTCTCTTCCATTTTTCATGTACAGTTTACTACAGATCAGACTGGAAATATGCTAAATCCATAAAAATGAATATTATTATGAATAATGGCAACAATTTAAAATATGGCCAGCACATACATTGACAGATCTTTTCCTCTGGAACCCTGGTCACTGATAATTCTCTTTTAAGGGCTGAAAGCAATATAGTCAGAGGCTTTTAACAGAATCTCTTGAGATCACAAACACAGAAACGTTGACCAAAGTACTATTAGATGCTCACTGAGGTGAACTTAACAGTTTTCTGGGTTTGTTTGCTTGTTTAAAAAGGAGCCTACTTTATCCCTTTGAAATACGTAAAAGTATTCCTGTTTATTTTCTCAATTTATCTACGCACTTATTTGTCTTTACCGGGAACCTCAGCTCTGTGTTCTTCTGGGTAAAGCTGAAGAAACGGTCAGAAGAAAGAGGACGAGGGCATATCAGAACATTTGACGATTATAATGGAATTTCCCAGCATGTTTACTCTTAAATGTAAACCAGAAGAAGAATCAAGTACCAGAAAGGATATTACACTGATCACCATACCTACTTTAGTCTTTAAGGAGATGACTGGGTCTCTGCAATAACCCCCTGAAGCTGGTACAGAATTTCCAGGCTGCTGTACCAGAGAGCCACGGGTCCAAGGCCTCTTTTCCCCGAATTTAGGTCAAGCTTGCTGGGTAGCCCTGCCTACAGTCATCATTCACAGCCCCCTGAAAAGCAGCTTCTGAATGGATCATGGCATCCCTCCCATGCCCCTGGAAACTGCTACTTCACCCTCTGCTTATTTACCCCAGCCTGAGAGGCTGAGCAAGAATTCATTCACCAGCAAAAACACAGGCAAGGCTTTGATTCAAGCAATTCTCCCAAGTTTTAGCACAGCTCCCCTCATCTTGCTGGTGATGCTCCTGTGATCCCATTCAGCCAGCCAAGCTGGATCCAACTACAGCACCAGAATCAGTGAGCTGGGGGAAAGCTACAGGGAAAACGCATTTCTGTGCTGAGGCAGAAAGCCCTGGTGTCACCCACTGGTGATGTTTTGCACATCTCAGGAAATCATCTCAGGGCTTGAATAACTAAAACTATGGATAACTCAATTCACATATTGTATCATTTTCAATGCCTATAAAGTCATTACTGAGTGTTAAAAAGTCATCTATTAAAGTATACCAAATTTTGCAGACAATTTGCACGTCAGAGTGGGATCTTAAAAGGGATCATGCCTTTCCTTCACAATGAGAAAAGGGATATTTAGGTAAAAACAAGTATGACAAATTTCAGCCTGAATGACAGTGGCCACTGGAAATAAAACTGAAAAAACAGACCTAGACCAACAGGATAAAAGTCATCACAAGGCATAATTACAGCATCACCAAGGCATAAACTGAATTATTCCATTCTACTTTCAAAGATCATTCTGCCTAATTGACATAATTGCTGTTGCAAAATTTGTTTTGCTCAGTAAAAACTAAAGACCAATTAGGATTTAATTTATATCCAGAATTCACCCATGAATTAGGGTAGCTGCTCCTTCATTGGTATATATCCTTACTCTTTGCATTCACATTAAAAAAATAAAATAAAAAACTCCTCAGTCTATTCACATTTAACCTTCGCAGGAGTCATGAACACAGATTTTTACAGTTCTAATTCAATCTCAACAACTAAAATTCCCGTAGTATTAAGCAGATTGAATTAATTTTTGTTTCCTGCAATGCGCTATTTAATAAAAACTCATGTGAACTGAGATGTCATTGCTTACAAGAATAGTAAGAACGGCATGAAAATTCTTTGGGTTAACCTTAATAAAATATAGTACTTTTCTTACTAAAATTATCGAGATACAGGTTAGTCTTTACCAAAGCCCAGTCTCTTTGGCAACAACCATCATCTCCAGCTAGTAAAGCAAGGTCAACAACGCCAATGGGTGATTGAGGATGGTGGTCATTTAGTACAAAGCCTTTGTTTGTACAAGCTTACCTCAGTTTCACTGGGCTGACAACATACTTTTATATGCAGTAAATGGCAGGTTTCACTAGCAGCATCAAAAGCAGTTGCTGTATCTTTGAAAAATGATAATGACTAAAGGCAAAATTCCACTTGTCTGGAGCATAAGTTGAAAGTAAAGGTGATAAAACTTGAATTTTTATAAAAAAAAAGGAAGTTTTGAAAAGGTCACTAGCATCAAAAATCTGATCTGCTTTCTACTCATGCCGGATTTCAGCATGATGTACTGAACCCCAGTTTCTTATCATAAGAGGATAGTCCAGTCCTTTGCTTTTCCTAATGCATCCTGAGTTTCCAAGCTCCATTTTGCCATCTTCAGAAGCAACTTTGAAACTGACAGGCAGCAGTATTAAAAGCCTCCCTGAAAAGGTACACTTGTGTCTGAAAACACACAAAGAAAAGATCAAAATGAAAATTAAAAGCAGATGCACTTTATGTACTAAAAGGTTTTTTCCACTTTGATAAGTGGATTATAATGAAGTGTGGCACCATGTTTCATACAATTTATTAATCCAGTCCCACTTATTTGCACTCCGAAGCAGCATAATGATTTCAAATGTTGGAGCACTGCCAAAACTCACATGCAGAAATAATTAAGAAATTACATGGAAAGATCGGTCATTGTTGGGTTTGGGGGTTTTCCAAGAGGCAGACGGACTTTTAGTTACCAGAAGACCAAGGTTAAAACAGTTCTAATAAAAAATAAAGTGCAGAAGCAAACTACTTTCTGAAACAGAATAGATGCTACAAAAGGATAACTTGAACCTGACCTACCTTGCCATCACAGCTCCTCTAAGTCTGGAGAAGCTGGTACAGAAGACCTCTGTTTTTTCCAGCCATCACCTATGCCCTGGTCTTGAGTTTTCCTCATCAGCCACACAACCCAGCAAGCACAGCGAGAGAATAAAATGTTTAGAAGCATGGAAAGCATGAGTTCAAGGAGAGCACAGAAAAGCTGGAAAGCAGAGCACGTAGGTCGTGGTCAGGAGAGCATACAACTAGATGATGCCTCCGTGGTGCTTCTCCAGCCACTGAGAGAGACACACCATCAGCCCCACGCGCTTTCTTAGACTGTCTGAAGGTCCACGCTTTCTCCTGTGGTAGACTTTTTAGCAATGCAGAGCTGAAACTAGACCAGGAGTCCAAGGCCATTTATACCAGTGCAAAGCAAGCATAAGGCTGTGCAGGATAGGAATGACAGTGCCTTACCTTGGTTTTAACCATGTGTAATTGTCTACACAAAGTAAAAGGGGAAATCAGGCCACAAGTGTAAAAAAAAAAAAAAAAAAAAAAAAAAGCTGTTTCTTTGCAGAAAAAAATAGCGCTGGCAGTTCCCTCTGGGCACAGCATCCTCTTTCTGCTTCTAGGAGCATCGGGACCCCTGTTATTTCTAAGGTAATAGTCCCTGAAGATGTTGAGCCAGCCAACAGATCAGAAATGCTTACTTTAGAGGGTGAAATACACAGATATGGAAATACTGTTGGAGATGCACTCATGCAAGAAATGTATTTTATTTATTCACTGATGCACAATGCCCAGTTCATTTTATCCACTACATTTCCCATCCACTAAAGTCTAATTCCTCACCTGAAAAATGCTGTTTATACAGTAAGCAAGAAATCCAACATCCAGTTAATTGTTATTACTTGGCAAGATTTACTCGGTGAGGAGACCCTATACCAGTTTTGCCATTAAAAAAAAATTCTACAGCCAATTCCTGCTGAGATTAAGACACTGCCAAATACTGACAGTTTATCACATTGGGAAGACATCCTGCAGAGTATCAGAGGGACTACTGCTTATTTTGATCTTCTCATTGGAAGTAGGAAGAGAGGAGGAGGAGTTGCCAGTGTAAGTGCGGATGGAGAAATAATACAAAAAGCTATAGAGAAATTAGAAGCAAAGATGTGAAACAAGTAATAAAATGCTACTGTATGTACCAAGGGAGCAATTCAAAAAAAAGAGTGAACAATACAGCAAAATTTGGAAAGCAGCAACATTGAGAGACACCTAGATAACAGGACAATTTAGATGTAACAAGTAATGCAGAAGAGAACAAAATGCCTGTAACAACTCTGGTTCCTTCTGTAGGAGAATTACACAACAGAGTAGGTTGGCATAACAGTGCTCTCTTTATGCATTTCTTCTGCAGCCACACCTGGAATATTGTATGCAGTTCAGGCACTTCATTACTGGAAGATATAAACAAACTGGAGGAAGTCCAGAGAAGTGGAACGGAAATGATTAGAAGCCGGAGGGAGTGATTTACCAAGAAAATTTAAAGTAGTCCTTTACCCGTCTGTAACTTCTCTGATAATTAAAGACGGGAAATGATAACAGCCTAGTTCTAGTCTTTGATTCAGTCATGTGCCTTAAGCACTTACGCCTTGGGCGCTTAAGCATGTGCCTAGTTTTGAGAATAAAGAACACATGAAGATTTTGACCTGGTGCAGAGAATAAGATTAACTAAGGAGGAAAAAAAAAAAAGAAGAGGTTATATACCAGTGAAAACCTCCCAAGAATGAATTATGCCTAACAACTACCATAAAAGAAGGAGGTTGTATTGCTTGTGATTTTACATTTTATTGCTGATAACAGAAAGACTTATTCACGTGTCCAAAGTTCATTTTTCTGTGAGACAAGAGCACTACTCAAAATAAACAGTGGTATTCATGTATGTAAGTCCTGGCAGTCTTTGTCACAAAAGTATAGCACCAAGTGGTCCTATCACAGCAAAGGGACCTAAGTGAGCCTTTATTCCCTGGACTGTGTAAACCAGGTGGAACGGTTCTGAAAATGAAGAATGATATCCCAGCAGGAAAGTAACTGGATTCTCCGAGCTTCTCACACGCTGACATTACTGAGAAGTGATTTTTAGAAAGGCAGCATTTTATATAACTGTTGAGCTGTCAGCGGGGCTCTACTGAAAGACACTTTAAAAGTCATGTAGACACTGTCAGAGGCTGATCGAGGGAACGGGTGATTACCATCCACAGAGGTTTTGCATGTAATCTCAACAAAAAAGCCCCAAGCCTCAGCTGCAGGCAGCCTGCAAACAAGCCCTGCTTGG
Organism: Netta rufina; assembly: GCF_964035555.1. Lineage (NCBI taxonomy): Eukaryota > Metazoa > Chordata > Aves > Anseriformes > Anatidae > Netta > Netta rufina. The sequence goes on along the minus strand of NC_140127.1, from coordinate 34,269,572 downwards.
ATGTAGCTTGCTATCTAATCCCAAAACAACATAGTAGGCCAGTAGCCATGCTTGGGCATGTGGGATTCCCAAGCCCCTGTATCAACAGGTGAGGCTCCCACAGATGTGATCTTAAGGATAACCATGTCCGCTCCCTGATCCTGGCCCCCTTCACCCACCTTGAGCTTAAACTCATTTCTTGTTGGTATTTCAAATAAACAAATTTTAGAGTTCCAGTCAGGAGAAATACCCTGGACAGATTTTTAGCTCATAAACAGAAGAAAAACTATGGGAGAGGGAGAACTGGAACAAGACGGAATCCTGTGGTATTTACAGGAAAGTCCGTATTTATTACTAAAATTGTTAGATATGCAAATCTGAATGGCATGCTATCCTAGGCTTTTGTTTATGCAAGCTTTATGTTACAATTTTTGCAATATTTTTATAATTCAACATTTACCTGGAACCTACGTTTAGATTTATGAGAATGAGATAAGAACTGGCATGAAGTCAACAGCTCTCAGCTTCAGTGCATCAGTGCCTTGATTTTATATTACTATTTTTTATGGACTTTCTGCAGTACAGTTTTAAAGGTTTGGCAGAAGGTAAAATGACTGCATGGTTGAACACTGCTTTCACTACTTGTAAGGTGGTATATATAAGCCTGAGAGTCCTACTCCAGGGACTTTTTTTTCTTTTCTTTGTATAGTATATGCCAAAATGAATCTGCAAATTGGATGAAATCTGTCAAAAAACAGATTATCATCAGTGGGTCTTGTAGGACTACATGTAGTTAAGGTTGCCTGACACTTCTCATTTTAAGACCTCATTTTCTATTGCCTATAACTTTACCACACAGTAGCAGTTAGGGCTGAAATTTTCCATGCTGGATGTCTGCCTCAGGCTGAATTTCATTTTGCGAGTTTAAGAAAGTATCAGCTAGAAGTACTAAGCTTAGTGAAAAGTAAGTTTGTGAATAAGGGTAGGGAGAAACATGTTGGTTTTCCCCCGTGTTACATTTTTCGCAGACATATTTGAGAAGCTCAAGAGCCTTCACACTTTGAGACAGGCCCTTTGAAGCATCACTGCTCTGATACCACAGATGTGCCTTTTGCCATCTCATACATTATCACTTAAAATTATAACGGATCACAGTATAAAACACTGAAAAGTTGCAGTTTGTACGTGATATGATTTGCAAAGGTTTTGGTGAAGCCTGGCAGCCAACCTCCAAAGTTTCCTTCTGCAAAGAGCATGGACCAGGGCAGAAGGTCTGAGCAAAGCTTGTGCTCCAGCCATCTCTACCAGGTGCCAGGCGATGCCTTGGCACGGGGACTCCGCACAGAAAACCTCCATCATGATCTTGGTGCACAGCAAAGGAAGTGCTCAGAGGGAAGGGGAACGAGGCACAAGTTGCAAGAGCAAAGAGCCACCAGGAGTTGAGAAGAGTGAGGAGAGGAGTTTGGGTAGGTAGTAGACTTGGAAGGAGAAAGCCTCCCCACAGAAGTAAAGCCAGGCAGTAAGACAACGGAGAATGGCCAGGAGAGTCTGACAGTGTGGGAGCTGATGACTGAAGGAGGACAAAATTACAGAGAAAAACAGAGGCAAGTGCTGGCTAGAAGCAGAAGGGACAGGATGCAGATGGCTGGTAACCAGATAAGCAGAAGCAGGTGAGAGGAAAACCACCTGGGGGCAGCAAGTCAAGAGAACACCTCTCTCTACACCATTAAGTTTGAAACCAGGAAACCTAAGACTTAATCCCCCTAGAAGATGGCACAGCCACCTCTACTTTATAGATTGGAAACTGAAGCCAGAATAAAAAGACCAAAAATATTAAAAGCCTCTATTAATGCCCTGAGCCTGACCTGTCACTCCGGCTTTGCCCATAAGCTGTCACAGCACCTGGGACCTTCTCTGCTGAGGCTGCCTCAGGGGGGGAGCATGACGCAGGCCTGCTGCCACCTCTGCTGCTCTCCTCAGGTGTGAGGAAAATGGCTGGTGGCAGCCACAGAGGCTGACGGAAGCAAGAAAGACCCCCCAAATATACTGTTTGGACCCCAGGTTGCTTTTACCAGATGGCTGTATCACCTGACAGTGATCGGTCAAGTACTGCACTGACAGAGGGAGGCCTCACGTACCCTGTTTCACCTCTCCTCCTTCGGCCTCCCCTCCAGGGAGAGAGAACAGAAGCCATGGCAGCAGCTCCACAGCACCTGGTACACTCCCTCATAACCCACAGCTCTTCCTCGGGAGTTTGAGTAAATATTTACCTCAGAAAACAGACAGCAGTGACTTCATTTACATTGCCTACCTCACTAAAGCTTTGCAGGATGAGGAAAGGAGGCTTCAAGGTCCCAAGCGTGCTCCACGCTCCCACTCCCCAGGTGCTCCCACTCCCCAGGTGCCCCTCGGAGCCTCCACACGTGAAGCCGGGGGCAGTGGGATGCACACCTCACAGCCAGCGGGAGTCTGGCCGGTGCTACCCATCCTGTTCAGGCAGGCCATCACAGTGGCCACTAGTATGATTTCCCACACACATGGAGCTTACAGTGGTCAGAAGGGGTTACCAAATCATGACAAAAATGTTTTGTCTGGGGAGCTCCAGCATGGCAGCCATGCATCGCAGCTACCTTACGCTCCTAGAGCAGACTGTGCCAAGGCTGGCAATGTCTTCCCGCACATATGACTACGCTGACTTTAACTGGCTGACTGGCTCAGTGGGTTTGGTTGTTTTGACTGGGTAAACCTGTGACATGGATTGATCTACAATTAAGATGAACTTTACAGATAAGTGTTCATGTTAGGTGGTAGAGAGGGCATGTGTTGCTGCCTGCGGACGAGGGGGCAGACTCCGTGAAGAGGCAGCTTTGTGGCAGTGGCAGGTTTGAGGCAAGTGACAAGAGAGGCTCTCTCTGCTCAGCCTGTGGCTGCTGACCTCTGCTTTTCCTCATTAAAAGGAAGTGGTCAGTTCACCCTCATCATCAAGCAATAAAGCATGACAGGGAGTGGTGATTAATGCTCTGCTCACAAATACAGTCAGGCACGAGCAGGCACCTGCAGCGTCAGGCTGCTGGCACTTGTAAAAGGCCATTAGTTATAGTTGTGCAAAATGAAATTAACCCAGGTAATCAAGCACTGAGAAGCCATGGTTTTGTTGAGGGTCAAGGGTTACTAGCAAACAAAAGGTAGAGTATGCTTACAAACCATGAAAGGAGAGAGGGAAAAAAAAAAAAAGTAAAGAAAAAAAACTGACAGGCTGATTAATGAAAATGGATACTTATGATAAATCTGACCAAACAGTGAATAAACACAGTATCTGCAGTGCATATATTAAGAGAGAAAAGTTCACATCTTAAAGAAATAAAGGGAAGCAACAGATTGACTTCAGTCATCACCAAGTTTATGAGCAGTCTACTAAAACATGCTACAAAATAGCTGTTGCGCTGCTGCAGGTTACCCTGTTTAGACCCCTTGTCCCCCAAATCCTTTTCGACTGCCCTCCTCTGGAGACAGGCTTGCTATTTTTACTCCTTTGCAGATCCAGCCACATGGCTCCCTATGTCCGTCCCTTAGGCTGAATTTTGGCAGTGCCTGGCTTATCACACGTATTCCTCACATTCTCAGATGGGTTTGCTATTTGTAAACCCTTCTCCTACCAGACCCTTCAAGCCAGAAAGCTGAGGAAACGTGCAGAGCAAATGGTAAAAGCACAGGAGAAAAACACAAGCAAAACACACACGAGCACATGCCAGCACCTTCTGTGATGGGCCTGAACACCATGAGTCTTTCTGAAGTATCCTCTTACTTTAAATCTAATCTTCCTTTACTGGTCTAGGCAAGTCTCACTTTAAGAAGTCACCTCCAGCTCCAGGAGAAACATAGGAGACAGAAGAAACATTTTTGTGGCCTGCTCTGTGTCCCTTTCTGGATGATTGAGGCCAATCTCCTCTATGTTTCTGGTTTCTGCTGAAATCTTAATTTGTCCCACATCTAGGTGGAAATAGTTTAAATTCTAAGCATATCCCTCACTTCCTTCAGTTGGCAGACAATCTTAAATGAATCTTCCAAGAAATTCACATGCATACTGATTTTTGCATATGGACTTAATACCCCTACCCTACCTGTAAAGCAGTACTTGAGCTCTGTCTTTACCTGCTGAATCCAAGCAGGCACTTTTGCTTGTAGAGGCACACATAGCATTTTCCACTTCTTTTCTTGGTGGCCTTTTGTTCTTGCATGGTTAATTTGTTACTGAAGACTTCAAGAAAGGAAAGAATGGTGACAGTAGCAAGTACTTCCACCAATTCTTAATAGAATGGCAATAGAAAACACAGTAAGAGTGAGAATGGCAATAGGAAGAACTGATATGAAAGTCAAACACATGATGTGTCCATCAGTTCTCTATTTCTGCAACATTTTCTAACCTGTGGAAAAGTGGATGCTAAAGTGAAGCAAGGATCTCCAAATACTGTTCAAAAACCCTGTCATGTCTTATCACAAAACTCTTTGAGCATGTACTAGTACATATGTTTTGCTTGTGCTTTTATGTCCTTCACTTTTTCATAAGCTTTCCACAAATGATCTTTTATTAATAAACAGTCAAAGATCGCCTCCTTGTCATACTTCCTCATTCTGCTTGTGAATGAATAATTAACATGGAATAATTGGTAGGTGTTCTTTCTCTACTTGGGAGTAGATTCCTTCACAAAATAGAAGTGCAAGAAGGAAAGACGCATTTCAGAGTAACCACTGTATCCAAGTGCTTGCACTATTTTCCAGCACCCTAATTTATATTATAAAGCTGTATGCAATGCTGCTGTATCGAAATATTCACATAATTGTATGTACTACACATATCTGCTGTATCTGACAGACTGGATGCTGCCCTACATTCAGCACAGAGTACCTGCATGATGATGCTGCAAAAGTATGAGAATATAAACTAACAGTTCTAGTTCCAAGGCTCTATAAAACACTTGAACATCTAGAATTCTAGAAGTGTGCAACTTGTAAGTTCTTAACAGTTGTCCTCTCCCCAGACAAATCAATGTACAACCTCAAGGTAAATTTCATTTTTGAATATGATACCATCATTGCAGGAATAATGTCATATTGTTACTACTAAAAAGACTGCAAGTAAAAGGCATTACTGTTAAATAGGTTAGTGTCTTTTTCTTTTTAATTTTATAAATAGTTTAGTATGCTAGTGCACACAACATAAGAAGTACTTATTATTAATTTTCCCCAATAGTCCATCATTATCATTCTGTTGTATCAGAGAAAATTAGCACCTATCACTTACATAATTTCAAGCAGCATTGTTAAGAGTGGAATTTGCATGCATGATATGGTGTATAGGCTAACACAAGTCCATTTGCTAAGTCCACGTGGTAAAATGAATGAATAAATAATTGAATGCTTAGCTCCAAATATGTAATTACTTTTAGAAAAAAAATATTAGAGCACAAGTCTGTGAAAATACATATAATAATACTCATCTACAGCTAAATAGCAGAGACAAAAAAATGCCCTTTCAGAAATGGAATGATATAGTTAGGTTCCTAAAATGTTTATAGAAAACTTACATAAAAGCCTGAGTTTTGAAAGTACAGGACTATCGCAATTCTTTCCCACAGGCATTAGCTTTAAATTACAACTGTTGTCCCAGCCCAGTGAAGAAAAGCCCAAGCAGAGCACTTGTGCAGAGCATGCAAAAGGTTTGTAAACCTTCAAACTGCAGTTAAAATTATTCCTGTTAGAAGAAGTTACAGCTCCATTTTTCTGATCTGTTCCCACACACAGTATCATACAGTCTCTCCCTAAGAAAGTAACAATATCTTTTTTAATATCATCCATCACCCTGCTCTGTAATAAGCAGTGCTGTTCTGACGTTGCAAGAACTGTTTGCCATATGTCTACTTCCAGCACAGCTTTCTACCCCAATACATGAGTTGCATTATTTATTTGTTACATGTAAAGAAACGAGGGAATGGGCTTCACAACTTAAGTATAAAACATCAAGTCCAGCTCTTTTCTTTATTTAAATGCAACATAAAACAATTTCCAGATGAAGTAAAACGAATAGCTGGATACACATGAGAAAACTGCAGTCTAGTTCTTATGCCTGGTAATAGTCAGAATGACTGCAAATAAGTGGATATGGATTTCAGAATTAGAAAGAATTACAAACAAATGAATTAGTTCAGATAATAATTACATCTTTTTTAGTAAAAGGTATGAAACATTAAATTATACTCCACAATATTGTGTTTCTCAGAATAGTCAGTAACATCAACAATAATGACTTTTGTTAGCATCTTGCAAGAACAGTACCAAATGTTTCAAAGAATCCCAATTTTCTTGTAATGCAATGTTATACTGTTTTCTGCTTTGCGGGCATCAGGCTGTATTTTAAAACAATACATCTGCCTTTATATTGCAGTGGTTATTTCCATTTTGGTACTTTTTCTCCCCCTGTGACTTTAAAGTCAGCCTACATTCTAAACTTGTAAAACAAATTTCTAAAATATACCCTTCCCACATTTATTTTCTGAGGCATTTATTTAGTACCAAATTTCTTCAGATATTCTTTACCAGGCAAGAGTCATTGAATAGTTTCAATAAACATAAAAGCCTACTGCCTAAAACAATAATTTTATTATAGATTTCTGTTCTTATTACTGGTCATCTGATGTACCACTGAAGAAAATCTGTAGATGGATTTTATATATATATATTTTTTTTAAATCAGAAAAAAAATAATCTGTTAGGAGACACAGGAGTAACTCTTGAGAGAGGCAGAATATCATTTAAACTTGACAGAGCCCTTTAGTTTTTCTCCTCCCTTTTGCAACCACATATTAACTAGCTGCATGAGTCAGTTCAATAGATTCATGCAGAAGCTTGAGCTTCTCTTACAGTTAATTGGGGTAACTCTTGGCTGTTCTGCACTCACTTTCTTTAGACTGAGCTGTTTCCTTTTCTACTAAAAGACTACAAAGCCTATCAAGACAAAGCAAAACAATTTCATAGAGCAAACATTCTTCAGAATTAGAGACATTTTCTAGATGAGAATCAACTCTAATTCCAAAGCAGATCCATTTGCTTTGAAAATCAAGAGGGCAACTCTGGAGGAAGGCAGACTTGCCCTGGGAGGTATAGGACCAGCCTAGGGAACATCTAAACAGTCAGAGCACCATGGGCTGCACCCACAAGCATCAAGAGAACTGTCTGGTATCATTAATAGGTTATCTGATTATCTTTGAAAGGTCATGGCAATCAAGTGATGCTCCCAAGGACTGGAAGGATGTAACCATTACTTCTGTCTTCTACATCTCCGCTTTTATGATGAGGTTGATCAAACACTGGGACAGGTTGCCCAGAATGGCTGTGGAGTATCTATCCCTAGAGATGCAAAAAAACCCAGCTGGGCATGAAGCTGAGCAACAGGCTTTGAGCAGGACTGTTGGACTAGACAATCTCCAGAGGTCCCATCCAACCTCAGTGATTCTACGATTACATGATAATGCTCTCTAATCTGGACAAAATTAATCCATGCAAAATGATGCTCTTCTCACAAACCTATGCACAGTCTCTTATGGTCCTACAGGCACAAAGTGATTAAGGTGCACCTTCCATATCAAAGAAATGATACACATGACAGTAAATAAAGTGTTACACAAGGAAGCTTGAAACAAAACAACAGAACACTCGGTATAGCTTCTAAAAAGAAAAAATGTACTGTGAAACATCTGCAACGTATCCAGAAAAGACCCTAAGTTAACCACGTCTTACTAACGTGTTTCAGTAACCTGTGCAAGCAACTTATACAGGGCAAAGATTAAACCAAAATATTAAACATGTTGGGATGTGAGAAACTGTGTGAATAAAATAGATAAGGAAGGACTAGTCTGAGGAACCCTACCATAAATTCCCTCTAATGCAAGTATCAGTATGTACTAGAGAAACTGGATTACATCTTCCCAAATCCACTTCTTTCAAACAGCTTAGCACAGTCCTAAGACCTTGAGGGAACTTGCTACTACCTAGCTGCAAGTAGCTTTCCTCAGGAGGAACCACCATCACTAATACTTCTTGTACAAGACCACCATGTAAGAACCTCACTTGGGTTGCAGTTGCTGAACATGTAAGAAGTCCCAGACTTCTGAACACCACAAAACCTGAATTTTGATCACCACAATGGATTAACATAAGTCTCTGACTACATTATGTTTTATGTCTAAACCATCAAGTCTCCCTCACTTGCCAGACCTCTAGCATACCCTGTGGACAATGTGAATGATGACAGAGGATGAATTGAATCAGGACTACTAAGGCAAGAGGCCTCCTCTCCTTCAAATCCATGTTTGTTTGCCACTGAAAAAAAAAAAAAAGTACATAAAGTATTACAGAGGCTTAAAGAAGAGACAGAGAGAGAGTGATGAGAAAAAGACAATGCCTGAGGCAGTTGAATGGTGCCCTAGAGAACAGGATTGTATCTCCTTCTTTGCTGTGGATTTATTTTGTAATAATAAGCAAGAAAATCATTAATTATATCATCTCTGAATTCATTTCCTGAATATCCAACTTGAGATCCAGAGTCTGATTTGCAGTAGTTTAAGCAATCATAGCTGCAACTAAAATCAATGTGAATTGCACTTTGGACATATAAAGTGCTATAAAATGTCATGTACTTCTGCCCTCTGTGGTCCTAGGTATCATAAATCAGGAACCCCAAATCAGAGGATACATTGGGACTTAATCTGTATCTTAACTCCTTGACTGTAAAACATGGGTAATAACCACTCATCTTATCTGGTACTGCAAGGACAAATTAAACAATATTTGTGAAGCGCTGGGATATTATAGGGATGAGCACCATAGAAAAGCTCTGTAAGAAATAAGCAATTAAGTCTTCTGAGCAAGGGATGAATAGCAATCAGCAGTGAAGGCACAGGACCATACATTGAGCAATGAGAAGAATACAAACTATTGAAAAGCTGTTCACTAATTGAACGTTATCCAATCTGTTCAATAAGCAAGGCAGAGGTCTCATGGAAAGAGTTCTGTGTGATCATGTCATTAAGACTGAATTAGAAAGCATTACATGTGATGCAGATGAATAAAGACCATGCAAGCCACTAGTATTCATTACTCTCACATTTAGTTGCAACTTTGCAACCTCACCCCTTCACACCCCCAATGTATTTTTAAGAAGCAAATTGGAAAAGAGAAAGCAGCTCAAGAACTGAGAAGCTCACCATTAGACCTCATATAGAAACCCACACAGAGCTGCAGAGAAAGGTGGTAAAGGAGAGAACAACTTCCTGGTGCCCTCGTACTCCCAACTGTGAAACAGGCAGAGGAAAGGTCTGCCCTCAGCTCAGCAACCAAAGAGCAGCAAACACAGGTGAACTCCTTCTCTGCCCTGTGTGCACCAAACAGCCGCATCAGTTACACCTGTAGGAAACCAGCACACACGCGGCATTTATTAATGCATGCACCACAACTGCAAGAGAATACATACAGGCTGCTGGTCCAGAATTACTTCCTATAAATTCTACTTATTTTCTTTGCAACACAGACTTTATGCTTCGGCTGCACCTACTTTGCAGACACAAGCACGGCTGCATGCAATGTACACACTAGTTCACGTACCGGCTGCTTCAATGGTTGTCCAAACCTCTGCAGCAACTCTGCAGTCAGTTTGGAGCTCCCTGTCACAGTGCCAGCAGCTCCTGGCACCCTTTCACCTGACATTTGAGGAGGCTGACTGTAAGTCTGCTTGTTTATGATTGCTCTTCTCCTAGTGGGGACAAGGTGCATGCCAAAGCCCCGCATCATCATCACCCTTGAAATGGGTGGGAATGGCCTGACTGACCCATCTTCCTTTTCTCAGGGACCAGGGTTTGGCAAACTCAGCCATGAAAGACAGGACCAAAAAACTGCATTAAAAACATATTAGAACGGGTAACAGAATTGTCTCCCTTTAAATAACAAACAGCTGTGGACTTCAAAGCTGACCACGTGTCATTGTCATTTCTAGAAAACTGACAAAACTGCCTCAGACTAGGTCTACACTTCAAACCCAGCAGAGGCAGTCCCAACCTTCAACAGCCTAAAACTGTGCTATAAAAAAAAAAAAAAAAAGAAAAAAAAAGAAAAAAGAAAAAAGAAAAAAGGCTGAAATGCTGGCTTCTTTTAAGGCAATGGGAGATTTGCCATTACCTTTTCCCACTCTATTTATATCCAAGATGCTAGCAGATGCCTTGTTCCCTCTGTCTATACCAGACAGATCTGTATGTACATTTTATTTCACTTTTTTTTTTTTTTTTGGTCTGGAAATTGTTTTCCCACCCTCTTATTTAAAATGAGATTAGGAGATACAAAAAGATGCTTTGTTTCTGGCTTTATGCATTTTTATATTTATCTTGAGGTTTTACTTGTTTAGAATTTCTTTCAGCCACAACATTGCCCAATTTCTTATTTCTAACATTGTTTTGTTGAAGGTAGCTTGCAGGATCCCCTTTTGGCTCTTAACTACTTTACCTGGAAGACCTTGTTCAGGCTCTAAAAAATTTCTGAACCTCAAGGGTTGCAGAAGAGAAGCGCTATTTGCTATAAAAGTGTGAATTATAACATTGCTTCGATAGACTGCCAATGCAGGTAGATAACACCATTTTAAAAAGTGGTATCTCTTCAGAACCATAGCTGTAAGGAGCTAAAACATCTGTTTTATGGTATTTGATATGCTTTATGCTGTTTGATATCAAGAATCTTGTACATGTATTTATGGCCTATTGCAAATCCCAATTTCAATGGTTGTTCACGCTTTCTCTTACCCGTTTACAGTCATATTGTACTTGGAGTTGCAAGAACCAGCAGGACAGTGTCAAAGAACAGTGTCACGCTAATCACAGAAGATTTCTCAATAGCCAGGCTCTCACTTGAGGGAATTATCAGCAAATAAAACCAAGCATGAGGCCACTTGACATTGTCTACAGGTACCTGCAGAGGCTTAGCTGGATGGCACAGAACTATCTCAAAAGGACTTCACTCTTGTGAGCTTGTTTGCGAACTCAAAATGAAAAAGTTATCTCAGGAGACAGACATTCATCTGCTACTACAACAAGAAAGCGGCTCTGCCTTACACAAGATCTGAGCACTTTACATCAGCTTTTAAAAACTGGAGTCCTGTACCCCTGTTAGGATCTGAGTATTCATCATTACGAGTGGAATTATCCTAAAATATATTAGTTGGTTCACCCTTTCCTTTGCTACTCCCATTTCTTTCATTTCTGCAGTCAGATCAACTCTCCAGCCTTACCAGGACATGATGGCAACTAGAAGAGACCTCTTTGGCTTATCCTTACTACCAAAGGTCACATTATACAACAGGTACATCTCTTACACTCCATTTCAAAGCAGGCACTTAAATCCTACCACCTCTCTTTAGGAGAATGTCCCTAAATGTCCCCCTTTTTGACAGTTTGCAGCACTCGAAAATACCAAACTAGTTAATGTCAGTTTTACCCATTTGCTGTTATTTCAGTACAGTTCTTAGTTCAAAATAAATTCTTCTCCCTCTCAGTTGTCTATTCCTCCACTGTGAAATATTTATAGACAGCAATCATGTCCCAACACAGACTCTTTTTGGGTAAGCTAAAAAAAGCTAAAAGCATTTAGTCACCTGACATAAAATAAATTTTTATTCCTCAGATCATTTCAGAAGCTCTCCTAATGTGTTTATCTGACTCTGAATCAAGCTAACACACTGGTGACCAGAGGCATACACAATACTCCATCATTTATACCATGACAGTGAATATTACAAAATGTGGATTTTGTATAAATACACTACACAAATGGCTCAGCCATCTTGGGACTACTGTCTAAAAGACAAAATTTCCAACCAGTACTCTATCTACCTTCCTTATATGACCTACAGGAAAAAAAAATATCATTTTCTTGTTAAAGAAAAGGAAGCTGAAGTATTCGAGAAGGCACTAAGCTAATGGCTATGACATTTGGTCTTCTGTTAGCCAAAATATTTCTGGTTACCTTAAGTCATCATGCCTTCACAGGGCCATCCCACTTACAAAGACTCTGATCTACAATGATGGTACTCTGTGATGTGTCAAATGAATAAATACAAATTACTGCAACTCAGATCTTTGTTATATCATAAGAATGCCAAAATTACCCCTCTCTTATAAAGAAAGGCACAGAAAGTAAGTGCTTGAAAGACAGCATGATGCTTGGATTTGTAAATCAAAAATTGCAGTCAGACTTCCTAGCACTGTGTGTGCGTTTTTCAGCGTTAGACAGCAGCCAATATCTAAATTCTCATCCTTGTCCTTGTCTCTCCCTCTCTACAGGGAAAAGAGTTTTTGGAAAAGAGTGTGTGCAGAGTTTTGGCTGTCTGTTGTAAAACATTTTTTTCAAAGCATTTTTCCAGCCATTAACCATCTTGTGGTTCTTTGTGGCACTGCAGCTGCTAACCTTATTCTTTGTTTTAAAACTAGGATGCTGTAACACCGAGATGGTCCCCAAACCTCTCACTTTCTTTCTGAAATGCTACCAGAATGTGTTTGCTGTATTGGCATTACACTCCCCATTCAACACATCTCCAGTATTTATTCCTCAGCTTCAATCACAGTTTGTCATACAAGGGCACTTACCCTGAGAGCCACAAGGAAATCTCTTCCTCCCATTCCACTCCTCCCCAGCTTTCAAATACTCAGTTCCATCCTTAATTAATCCTTCTTTATTTTTGTGTATGTGTCATGCTTTTCGCTGCTTGCTTTTTTCCCCTTTTTGGGGTCCCAATGCAAATATTTCTAGCTCTTTCCTCCTACCAACCTCCTAAACTCTGAGCTCTTAGTTACTAAAGTCAACTGCGGGAGCAGGAAATCAGACTGCATTTCACTGAGCAACACCGCCTGCCAGAGTGAAAAATAGGAAGAGTCTTTTTCATGTCTATAAGAGCACGGAAGACTGGTGGCAGCTTCGAACCTATGATGACTTAATTATTTAAATTTTATTTTACACCTATTAACCATGGCATATCAAGTAGAGTAGCAGCTGCTACATGAATTTGACCAGCTCACTTGCCCTCAGCAGATCACCCATCTGCTTGCTCTGCACCTAATAGTTCTGTTTGATAGGTTGTAAAACAGATTCTTGCAACAGGTCAGGAACAGAGTCAACTTCAAATCCCACTTAGAAATCTCTATGAAAACATATGGACATCTATACTGAGTGATGTTGAATTTAGAGAGGTCACTGACCTTATGAAAGTGGATAAAAGGAAAATTGCAGCCTGTGACGGAAAAACACTGACTCCATTACAGTGAATGAACAGAAGAGTGGAGAGTGAAGAACTGTATGTATAATTAATTCTAGGGACACAGACGTACAAAATTTGTGGATGCACTGCAAAATGGTGGGGAAAATGCCTTTCTATGATGTATCAAATTCAGCTTCTGCAGCAATAAAATACTGCTTCTTCATATTATCAATAAGGTAGCCTTTCCTGTATAGCAGTAATACTTTATAAAACTAACTAATTAAGCAAATTATTCAAGAGCTACATATTCTAGCATTTAAATTCTCATACCTTGATTTTTTTCCACCTCAATTCAAATGAAAAAAATTCGGAGACACACACCGAGGCTTTAGTTTCTCTGTATTTTCTAGCTGGAGGTGCAGAGCTCTGGGAAGTTCTTTCATGTACAGTGCATGGGAGAGCCAAGGGAAGATTACCTGTTTCTGAAAAAACATATTACGTATAACCTATCACTTTTCCTCTTGTGTGGCCTTCTGGAAACTGAGACTATAGAGTATTTCCAAAAAAAAGACTATCCCTGGGATATTACACATCTGGCCCACTGCTAAATGGTTGCACAGTGCCTTGCTTGCCAAAAAACGGAATCTACCACTGAATTTTCAGGCTGGTGACAGCCTGCAATCCTTCGTGCTAGGATGAGTCTGTGGAAGGCTGTTGGATCACTTCGGTTGTGGCAGTAAGACCAGCCTTGGTGCGTGGTACAGCAGACTCAGAGCTACCCCAGATGACCGGTGGGCTGCACCCTCGATCCCGCGGCCCCAGCTGTTTTGGTCCTGTGTTTACAAACAGCTGAGCACAAAGGGAGAAGAAGAAAGCCGCTTCTTTTCCCTAACCTCAGCTTTGAGGCAATCTCAGCTCCCACAGTTGTGCAGAGTCTTTTTAGATTGCTGCACACGACATTTCATCCCCTCTGGGGTTTCTTAGGAGGGTTTCTTAGTCGCTATGCTGCTCACTGAGGTGCACAGCCCAGTCGCTGTAGTCAGTAGGCTTTTAAGTAAGGTGTTAACAGATTAGAATTTGAAAAATCTCCTGCAGCCAAATTTCCCCCTGCTTTAAATAGGCAAATAATAAATGATCAGGTGAAAAATAAATGGAAGCCTAGAAACTTCTGTTGCTGTGACGATGTTTCTACCTCAGACACGGCAAGAGATCTACACATTTCTGACCTAAAATAGCAGAACTGTGTCTAAGGCAAACCCTCTAGAAAACAAAATCTGAAAATGACTGAAGATCACATCTTTCTATTCAAAAAAGTAAAGAAAAGCTTCTCTATAACTAATAGGATGTAATTTGTTAATTCTTCCATTTTAAGTAGCCAAATGTCTCTCAGCAAATATGCAAAATAACGGGATGACAGTCATTTTTGCTGTTGGCTTTACCACCATTTGGAGATGAAAAATGCCTTCCTTTTTTCTTACATTCAAGCCAAAGGAAGAATGAAAGATTAACTTTAGCAACTTAAGAAGCGATATAATTTTGATTTAGGACAGATTACCTCATACTTGTCTGGAACTCGAACAAATGAAGACTGAAAATGCAAAGCATACGCAAGAACAGCTGTGATTTCTGACTTCATGCCTTTTACTCTCCTTAGAGAAAGCTGGTTCAGTGGAAAATTAGCAGAGAAGACTGGCCAGGTGCTTTAGGTTCCCCCACAGTACAGTACATAATCAGCATATGACTCCATTAATGAACATAAATCCAAGTTTAAATAACTCTATGATTGGCCATATCTTCAATTTAGAAAATCATAAAGTATAGTTATCCCATGTGAAAATGTATCATAAGTACATGTCTCAACCTTTACTGCAACAATTTATCAACATTTTTATTATGGTCAAGGTGTTTTAGTGTTTGCAAGGCAGATCAAATTTATTTTAGTAACACAATCACATTTCTTCATAGCCGTCCAGACTCTTGTTCATCAAGTAAGCCAGCAAGAAGTTCATGCTACTTGATACCAAAGTTTTGCTCTTTGATAATTTATACCCCCATAATGAATTGCACCTGAAATTATTTTGGAACTTTCAGCAAAGAAGTTATTTTAGTATTTTTTTGGTCTATAGCTCTCCTTCTCTTTAATTCATTGCACTTTTCCTGTAAGTACCCCAAAATAAGATCGATGGGGAACATGACTACTAGACTTATAACTGGAAATGTGAGCTTCAGCCTCATTGTTGCTATGGGCTTTCTTGTTTTAAGTTTCAAGGCATTTTTTTTTAATCCTATTATAATGCCTCTGTTTTATAGTATTTCCTAGCAGCACAAAACAATTGGCAATCAAAAGCTGTTCAAGGAGGGCTCACAACACTTCAGCAATTCCAGCTGAGACCAAAAGAGCTGGATAGTGTGCCACATTCCCTTTCTCCAAATCTTCCTCCCCTCTGCTTCCATATTTTTTGACATGTTTTGTCTCCCTGCTAGTGCTTTCATCTGAACGCCAGCTGGTCTCCCATGATTTCCATTGTACTACATCTTTTGAAGGACTACCAGTGTGTAACCAGGTGTGCACATTTTTAATCTAAACTAAATAAAAAATTTGTTTATTCATTACAATCTAACAAACAAAAAGCCTCTCCCCCTTCAAGGAAAGGGTTATTCTGTTCAAAGAGGGCAAAAACTGAAACAGAGGAGGTTCAGCTTCTGAACACCAATAATTTTTTCCTGTGTGGGTGACAAAGTACTGGCAGAGGTTGCCTAGACTCCTTCCTCAGAGATCTTCAAAAGCTACCTGGACGTGGTCCTGGGCAACCTGCTCTAGCAGAGGGGTTGGACCAGATGACCTCTAGAGGTCTCTCTTCCAAACTCAGCTATTCTGTGATTCTGTGAAAAATGCACCAGCCTTAGATACCATTTTTAATAAGAATTGGAGGTAGAGGTCATTTCTGGAAGAATACTCATGCTGCTTTCTACTGAGAAATGTTTAGTGAACCAAATAGTAAAAATGCATGCCTGTGTGTACACGCATATGTGGATATAAAATGTGTAAAATACCTGGAAAATATTCATAATTTTTTTTAAAAAGTCAGTCCACAGAATTACAGGGAAACAGTGAACTAAAGTTGAGGAATCTCTTCTATTCTTTTACTATAATCTTTTAGGGAGGGAACAATTCATTTTTACTCAAATAAATAAGCCAAAGTATTTATAAATATCCCAGAAAATTGTGTCTATTTCTATGTTCACAGAGGAAGTATTACTGTTTCTTTGTAATAAAGGCAAGGATGCAGGCACTTAAGGAAAGAACATAGCTGTAACTCAGAGCTCAGACAAGTATGTCCAAGATCTACACTTAAGGTAGTACTTCTACTTTGATTTAAACCATGCACTGAATTACCATACTTTTAAAAACATCCTCATGAACTTTTGGTACGCCACAGTAATTGTTACGAGCATTCCAATTAAAATAGGAAACCTCAAGATGAGTGGTTTTATTGGCTGTGCACCTAACTGAAGAATTTAGGATGACTTTAACAAACATTTGTTTTGTTACAAACCCACCTGCACATATTTTTATTCATGTTGATAGTTTCAGGATGTTCACAGCTAAAATGTATATTCTGTTTTTGTTATGACCTCTTCTGACTAATACACTACAACATACTTCGATGAACTTTTACATAAACATAGAAAGTATGAGACAAATTTGTAGTGTTTGCAATAACAACATTACTGGTAGCATCAAGAGCTCACAGTCACGTGCTTAGAAGCAGAAGTCCAGACAGTATTCAGATACCATATGTAAGAACCCGTATGGAAATATAATAATTCTAAAAATATATTCTAAAAATATATTTTATGGGAATTTAAATCTCCCATCTCCAGGCTTCAATGAAGACAAGGTTGTTCTTTTTTTTTAAAAAAAGCTTTTTTGTTATTGTTGTTGTTTGTTTACCTGGTAAATTTTCAATAATTACTTATAACTACATTTTAAAAATGTGGTTTTATGTCTGATTACAGAGTAATCCTTTCCTAACAACCTTGGCTTCTTAGGCTTGGAAATACAGTCTCGCTGCTTTGTTAACTCCTAATGGCAACCCCCCATAATTTTTCATAAATGTCTAAAATAGGATAAGGAATATCTATCAAAATATGTCAGAAAGGACATAAAAAATGAGAGGTATGGTAATTGTAGATACACAATGCCTTGAAATTACAGTGATTTTAGACTGGGAAGGAAGCTTTCTTGGAAGGCAGGAAAGGAGGAAGGAAGATAAGAAAAGGTTCTACCATTTCATACAGTAGGTGTATGCCAAAAAAAAAAAACACACCACTACCACCACAATAAAAAATGCTTTCATGATTCAAATTTCACAAACTTAGACCTGGATATGCAAATGTCCATCCATGATGTGGCATGGAAGCACACAGAGGAAATCATTTAGTGAAACTACATCAAGTTTTCCAGTTCAAGTGCTACATTAAGGAACTGAAACTTCAGACAAGAAGTTAGAGAATGAAGACATCAAGGTCAGCTACTGCACAACAGTAAGAGAAAATGCTTTCAGAAGGGGGGGTTGGGGGGGGAGGTCTTTTCCATGTCCTTATAACTTTGGGAAGTTTATTTCAATCAAATTGACACCTTTTGATGATAGATGGAGAAACAGATTGATAGAGAGGTATTACATGAGGTCTTGACTTCAATGACGCACAAGCTCTCAAGGTCAACTTAACAGTGAGCTATATCCTCACAGCCACCAGCAGCAGATTCAGTGACAACAGAAGTAATTAATCACATGATACACTGCCTCACTCTTTTCAGCACAAGCTGGACACCATACTGAGAGTTTATTTTCTTCCTTCTAGGTTTTTCTTCATCAAAATAGATCAGTAATTAAAAACAGCTTGTTTCATCACTGGTTATAAGAACATCTACTATCAGTAATGATTTCAAAAAAACCTGTGCAGTATTTATGTCCTTTGCATGCCATGAAGTCTTAATCAGATACTAAAAATTTGATTTCTATCACTTGAAGAAATTGTTTACAAAGTCTTTAAAGGTCTTACATATCCTAACAACCCAAACCACTGAGAGGCAACACCTACCAGAAATCCTGCAGCACTCAGTAACACTAACTAACTTCTTTCTATTGAAGTGCCCAGGAAAGACAAGCTACACCATAAATAACATAAAACAGGGAGAGGTCAGCTAAATACTTCTGTGATGACAAAGCTCTCAAAATATAGACCGCATGAAAAGTCCTAGTCCTTAATGAAGAAAACGACCATTGCTATGTCTAAGCAATGCACAATGATCAATTTGTGCACCCTCATCAATCTACCACAGTACTGTAAAGCTGCTTACTTCTCTTTTGCTGAAAGACAAAACAGATGATGCACTACTGCATCCAAAGACCTGGAGCTACCCAAATGTAGACAACTGACCTGAGTTGTATTGTCATATAAGGATGTCAAAATGATGAGACAATCCTATTCATCTTCCAGTACAGGAGACGCAGAAGTATGTTTACATCAATTGTGTTCATGTCTAATGGAAATTACAAAAAGCCACTAGGAGAACTGGAGGAGCGGAAGCCTAATACAGCAGTAGCATAAAGTAAAACAATGCATTCTTTAAAAAAAAAGGCGCAAAAAGGGAAAACATCCTGGCATATTCTACATAAATTGTATCACATGTAATTGGAGTCCATTCAACATTTTTTCTCAGATTAACACAGAACTTTATCAACAGCAGAAAACACATAGGAAAAACAAGTGTGTGTGTATATATATATATATACACACACATACATTTCTATATAAAATAAACTGACGACATTTTGCCTTGACTTTTTTTTTGCTGATTTTTTTTTTTGCCTTCTTACCTTCTACTGCTCTCTTGAAGAAAACTTTACAGCTGCCACATGTAACTACCCCATAATGACACCCAGATGCTTCATCTCCACACACCAAGCACACTTTGGAAGGTCTTGAAGAACCAGTTGATACACTTCTCAATGAAGAGCTGGAGCAAAAAAAAGTAAAAAGAAAACAACAAACAAAACAGTTATGAATATTTCAAATCACACTGGCCACAATGCAAAGTTCAATTAAGAATTTATAACAGGTATAATGCTCAAGGCACCTAACAATTAGAAAACCACAACTCTTTCTTTCAGTGCCTGATTGAATACACGAGTTGCTTTAATTAGTAGATGAAGTATTTTTATTGTCTGTTTTAAAACACCCATAATACATCAATGTTAATGTGAGAAGTTACCACAAGGGCAGTGGAATTTATTGGTAGCAGATGACTAAAACTGAAAATAAACAAACAAACCACTCTGGCAATGCCCAGATAACTATAAATTTTCCTTCTGTTTGTTTGTTTGTCTCAAGCTCTTATGGCTAAGGTATACCTGTAATAAAACCGGTAAGACCATTTTATGAAGGAGCACAGCAAAATGGCATGCCCTTGCCTGATCACGTTCCTGCTTACCACTACAGTGGCCCTTGAGCAGCTTATATTTCTGTAATTGAACAGCTTACTTCCAAAGTTGTTCTGAAGCCTTTTTATATTCTGCAGGTGTAAAATATCCTTCTATTTTACTATAGGTGCCAGGAAAGCAGCCCTGGAGGTTTAGAAAGCATTCTGAAGTTTTGCAGACCAATGCATCTTGCAAACCCAGCTTTAACCATCTACCACATGCTTAAAACATGGAGCATTTTTGTTGTTGTTTTTTTTGTGTGTTTTTTTTTTTTTCAACTGTGACACTCTGAAAGTATCTTTAGTTAGTATTTTCCACTGGCAGCCCTAAAATACAGTGCTCTTCAAAACACAACTCAAATTTCATGATGCAGCGAGTCTCCTCCCTCCCTTCTTCCCCGAGGAACTGGAAATGCCACCCTAACATAATCGGCACGCTCAGAGAAACGTGCCAGATACCAGAGGAGATGAGAGCTTTGGATCCCTCCCACACCTCTCAAGGGCTGGAGAGAATCTTCCCTTCGATACCGTCTCTCTTCTCCAGGTAAACATGACCTCTTGCATTTCTTCACACGTTATCTCCCTGAAGCCTGTCAAGCAACTACAAAAACAACCCTGGAAAATTTTACACTAGTGGTGAAACAATCTGATCGTTCAAATTGCAGATCACGGGCTATTTGTTGGTCAGCCATTGGGAAACAAAGTTCACAGGTAGTCTGAATTCAAACATAAGATAACCAGCTCGCTTAAGAAATTCCAAGGAGGCACCCTTTGCCTTTTTTCACATCTTCCTTTAAAGAGCTACGCAGTGGCCAAACAATTTATCCAGGGGCACAGCAGGAATGTCACTCCAGATCAAGGACCATGAGTCTCCTGGCCTGCAGCTTTACTGTAGCATCCAAACTAAACATCTTTTCAAATGACACCATGCAGATGCTAATCAAAACGTTCCAAATAGTATTTCTTGTCTGCTTGCTAGTCTGTTAGGTTTACTAGTTTTATTCCTTGTGCTATTTATACTTTCATTACATAACTCAACACTACTTGATAATTGCTAGGTGATGGCATTAGCTCATCTGCCAGAGAGACAAAGGAAAGCCTCGCCAGATCTGTGTTACAGAAAGTTCTGTTTGCTCAAGTCCCAGGCAGATCTATGCACATGGGATGAGCATAGCTGGAAGGAAAGGCAGGTACTTCTACCAAGACTGTGCTGCTATTCAACACTGAATTTCAGCTCTGCATTTTGATTTGTTTAGGCAATGAATAGGACTCGGGTAAAAACTCCTTTCTCCTTCTAGCATGCTGCACGCTGCGTGAAAAAATCAAGCCTTTCATTAAACAGAATTCTTCTGAAGGTGTCTGCTTTCGAGAGAAAATGTCAATAACCTGGAAAACTACCTCGTTGAAAATTCATTTTTCGCTCTTTCACTGCAACTGCGGTATTTTGTCTGAAAAAGGAAACATTTCAATTCTGACACACCACCAAAATATCTCGGGGCACTTGTAATTTTGCACGTTCGCATTTCTTCATAAGACTGGCAAAAATTTTCCTACCATATGACTACTGTGTTGCATAGTCCTACTACCCTGGAGAAGGTCATTGTGTTTTTGTTTCAATATCTAAAAAAAGGTAATTCTGCTAGGGAGCTCTTATTGTGCAGAAATAGAGGATCCCAGAGTATCACAGCAGTGTGTTGATATCTGCACACATGACTGCATACACATACATACACGTGTCTTCTTTTCAGTTGAAAATAAATTGTCATGTAGGATTTGCAGAAGGTGGGAGAGCCTTTTTTTATTTTTTTTTTAGATATGAGCTGCCCCTTAAAATTCTACTTACACAGAATTAGTGGGTTTAAAAAAAGCCAGTAGACACACTGAGACACCATTTGATCCATGACTATTATTAAATGCCTACCTAAGACATTATCTATAGCATATTTTATACAGTGCTTATCTAGACAAAGGGCTTGAATATAGCTGAAAGGTGAAGGTACAGCTTGAATGCAAAGCGTGTATTCAGCTATTCAGCCGCAGCACCACAGGTGGAAACTTAACATTCTGGAATAAAATTTAATTAATTCCCATACATCCTTTTAATCAGTTTAAAAGTGGAATAGGTTAAAACACAAATGAGGTATTTTCGTTCTTAATAGGAGTATCCAACATGGAGCAATTCTCAAATACTCCACTGCAAAGGAACGTTGATATTAGCTGTCAGAACTCAAATTTCCTCCAATTTGTGCCAGCTTAAGCTATGATTGCCTTCTAATGCACAATGTTTTGCTTGATCGGTTTTAAGATGTCTTATGTTCTCTTTCATCCATGCTACACCAAAGTATTTCCTAACTTAAAATGCTGTTACATTATCTCATACAGGAGCTACGGTGGTGTTTGTACACACCTGAAAATAATAAAATACTGACTTCTGAAAATATGCTCAAGTCATATTGCTAAACCTCAAATTAAGTCATTCTCTCCATGGAAGCTATTCTTTTCTCAACAAAGTATGCATGGATGGTTACACCTTTTCCTCATGAATCTCTTACATTCACACTGTCATTCCTTTCTTAGAAACTTGACCACAGTGAATAAGATTTGCATCAAGATCTGACTGGTGAGCAAATTCTCTCTGCCCTCAATTCAAGGCCAGATATCCAGCTTTTATGACACTAAACATGTTTGATTTATTATTTACTTTTATTACACGAATTAATTAATCAGGATACCTGTATATCTTATAATGCGTATAGTGGGAAACCCTAGACTAAAGTAACCCCCTGCTTTGAAAATGCTTTTCATGTATGCTCTGAGTTAAATATTTCCCTTTTTGTTATTTTTTGCACAGAAACATCCCATAAATTTCTATTTGGTAACGCTAATGTAAATTTGTGAAAAGTTACTGGTAGGTAGTGCTTAATAAATAAAAGCTAAATGTTGATTGTGAGATTGTAATAGATATATACAGCAATTTGGCTTTCCTTTTTTTTTTTTTTTTTTTTTTTTAAAAGCTCAATTCGATTCTTAGCTCCAGATGAAAATCTTAGTTACGGTAATGCAGATCATTTTGGTAATCCATCATTCTCTCTTCTGAAAATCCAACCAAGAACAGATACTATAAATGAAGACTGGGAACTTTACAACTGACTCCCTGGACAACCATTAGTCTAGTGACAAAAGCCTATTGGAATGACACCCTAAATCTAAGGACACCTGTGGGCCACAGCAGGATTGAGGCTTTTAATGCTTGGAGCAAGTGAAAATGCTGCTTTTATACATTTGCATGAGTCCAAACTAGATTCTAACAAATATTGCTCTGCTAGTCACAGTTCTTTAAGCTTTCAGTGGGCTACTGTTGACCTGGATTTCTTTCTTGTAGCCAGCAATCTACTTTTAATACAAAATGAAAACACAAGAAAGATGAGATGAGATGCCACATTGCTGGCTACTCATTACTGCTTTTAGAAGTCACTGGTTTCCGTAGCCTGATTAGGGGTTATTACTTTCATGCTGCTGTCATATTTCCAATGTGAAGAAGAATCAACCAAACAAAACAACCCTACACAGCAGGATGCAAAGAAGAGATCTAACACAGCATACATATTTTATCACAACAATTTTACAGCCAAGGGCAGCATGGATCAGTTTAACAATGCCAAATGTATCTTCTAAATGATTTGTAAAATGGTCCCTTAGATGGCTCCGGTAACATTTGTTATGTTGTAGGGTATTTGATTAGGAATAAGCCTGATTTATTATCCTTAACAGTGCAAATGCTGGCAGTTAAATACTGACCTTGACTGGCCATTGCCATCAAGCTTATTTGTGTCTTAGCAAGTTGGCTTTAGGAATAGTTATATGGAGAATTAATTAGAACTAACAGATTTTGTAAAGAAGAGTCAATAAAACCACAGATAATCCAGCATTTGAAAAGCGGATTATATAGGTTATGATGCTTTTCAAACCAGACGTCATACAGGAGCGCAGTTTAACCAAATGCCACCTTTCTGATGATAAAATGAAGTACTCCAAAGAAGCACAAGCCACAAAACGAATCCCAGACAAAAGTTTATGCTACCCTGTAGAGAGTATATTTTTCTCCTTCCAAACATTCCCTTCAACTTTTCCTGGCCTCTACAGCTAGCATTGCATTCCTAAGTGCTTGCTTTGACTCACTGCTCCTCTGCTCAGCTCTCCTAGCCTCTTCCTTTCTGTAGCTCATCGTTCACTCAGTCACCACAGCACGAGCACCTTCTCTTCCCATTCCCTCTGCTATTTTTATGTGTGGTCACATAGACACAGTAATTTCATTGCCCATGATAATTCCTGTAGTGACTTAGGAAATGTTAAGCTGGTCAAAAGTTGTCCACGAGATTACTTGACCACCACACAAGGATGTTGACCACAACCTCCACCAGTGGCGTGTACCATTCCCCAGATTTTGCTCTACACCATTTTGTTAATACTGAGGTTTTACCAATGTAAGTTCTGCCTTGTGCAGCCTGATTTTCTTAAAAAGTTTCACTGCAGGAATGTACCTTGGTTCTCTGCTGTAACTACTCGCATAAAGCAGATTAGCAGACTGGAAAATGGTATTTCTTAAAATGTCAGACTACATAAACCAATCTTCCTGTCAGCAGACCAAGAAAGCATAGAGAAGTGAAAAGGTAGAGAGATGAAACAATCAGATTTTAGGAGGAGAAGGCAGTCACATGGGACCTCGTGAATGTGGAGCTGAAGAAAGAACGAAAGCTGAAACCAAACCACCCTTAAGCCTCAGAGCCAAAATTAAGAGCAACATTTACCCTCTACTGTTTGGCAGAGGCACACAAACTGCCAAATAACCTAGCTGCACGTTCTGCTGACTGAGTTTCTCGGGGCATTATCTTGCTCCTACAAAGATGAAGACAGACATTACAGAAGTTATGTTTCCTTGGATAAGACAACAGGACCCATGTAGCCACTACCAACCCTTACACCTTTACACCAACTCTTATAATCTTATACCAACCCTTACACCTCTAAAAAAAAAAAAAGGTGCAGGATTTTTCTTTTAAGCCTCGGTCTTAAAAGAAAACAAACAAAGAATGTCCTTTGAAGTCTCAGAAACCCTGAACAAGATGTAGATATTTTAGGGAAGGTAACTGTATTTTAGTGTGTATTAGGGATGATAGGCACCAAGCATAACATCTGAGGCAGTGCATGCTTGCTCTGACATCTGGAGTACTGTTTCAGTCCAGAAGTAATATGAGCAGCTAGGGAAAGATATTTTTTTAAATGTCTTCTCTTCACTAGAGTAACAAAGATAAGAAAAACATTTTTCCATTCAAGTGAAATATTCAGGAAATTCAATTAAGGAAGAACAACAACCTGTAAACTAGTATCTTCTTGGCCTATAAATCAATTATTTTTGAAGCCTCCTGGAATCCAGAATCTCAGAGCTCTTATACGGATTACCATTTGTTCACATTTGTTTGTTTTGTTTTCGCTAATGATGAGGAACTCATGCTATCCACTACTGCTTACCGCAATTTAAAAACAGGGATCAGTATCTCACCAAAATAAATGTGTTTTGCCACCTATGACTTGCAAGATGTATTTTTAAGAAACTTAAAAAGAACAGAAAACAAACAAAAACCCCACCAGCATCAGATAAGTGCAGTAGCTGTTAAGCTACATTTAATTTAGCAGTTCATGTCAATCTCTTTTTCTAACACAGACATGCACTGCTCCAATAGAGGAAATTTTCAGTTGTTTTAACTTCAAATACTGCAGCTCTAATACAAAGTATAGATTAAAAAAATAATCCAATATTTATACTCTTTCCTCATAAATGCTCAGTATGAGGAAACAGGTATCAGAGAGGAAAGCACAGTTAAGAGAAAGCTATGAGATCACAGGGTTTCTTCTCTCAGCAGCTCCAGCTTTCCCATCAAAGTTACTTTATTTAGCAGTGCCTAGGGGTCAGAGATGACACTTTCCTACCTTGATCTTAATTATTCTAAGAAGTGAACTCTGATGTACAGTGATAAAAGAAAAGGCTCCACCCTTTCTCCCAAGCTCGCAAACCTAGGAGTCAGTTATGATTAAAAAATAAAAATAATAACAGTAATAAAATTACAGTATTTATTCTGCAGATAGAAGCTGATGGGTTCTCCTGTGCTGTAGCCACCAGTGAATAGGTTCTTGTATTTAGCTTAACCTTAAGGCACATGTTGATTTTACAAAATGAAGCAAGTGTAGCACGGCCCTTCAATTTCCATTTCCCTCAGTGGATGCTGACAGGACCCAGCACTTCCCCAATCCAGCTGTAAGCCTTTGACTTTTCCTTGACCTTCTCCTCTGAGATCTTTTGGTAGCAGCTACAGTCGGCTATCCAATTTTTACCTTAAAGTAACCCGTTGACTACAGAAAAATATGAACTTAAGCATAAATAAAACTGTGTTCTGGTGGACTGAAACCGAGCAGCACTTATCTCCTAGGGAAATAAATCTGCTTTTTGCCCACTGATCCAGTGATCAGAGCCGTGTAATGTCCTCCACATAGTCTTCTGAAAGGCACTTCTGCTCTAACTACTGTCGCAACGTAACAAGATCTAATGCCCCAAGGGAAATAAAACTCACTCGTTCTGCAGTTTTTCAGTACATAAATATAGTTTTCTGTGGAAGAGGAATGGCTGACCTAGGTAGGGAGTTTACTCTTAGAAGCAAATCTCCACCTTTGGAAGCCGCAGACCAACATCAAGCAGCACATTTGCTCTAACTTTTAATATTTGGTCCACTTATAGAATTAGTGCAGTTTAAATGCATGTGATGTTCATTTTTGTTCTGCTCATTATAAATTGCAATGCATTGTATAGCAAGATAAGGCAGGAACGGTGTATCTGGCAAATGATCTAGTTAATTATTGAAAGTTGGGGGGGGGGAGCATTTAACCCTCTCTTTTCCTGTACCTGCTCTGCTGTCATGATCAAAGGGAAAGAGACAGCTTTGAAAATCCCATTTCTCATAGCAGCATCTCATCTTCTGCCATTGAAAAATATTTCAACTAATTAAGCATCCTGATCACTCCTGTAGGAGAGCACAGTTGTGTTTACTTGGTAAGGCTCTGCTGCCTTCTTGGTCAGCAATACTTTGTAAACTGCATAAAATGCAATGATTCAAGTGAATTTCTCCTGCTGATGCTGGCACCAGTGGGAAATCATTGCCATAAGGAATTACATGCAAGTCAAGACTGCATGACAACTTTGCTCTGCTGCTGAGGACTCTTAAGACAAAGAAAAATTGAACAAACAAGAAGGAAGGAAAATATACCTAGAGGCCAGTGATGCAGGGAGATGCTCCTAGTAATAAGAACACCCCGTAATAAGAAGTCTCCCCTTTTCAAAATAAAGCTCACTACTTTTTTCACATTCCTCCTTCAGAGTCTAACCAAGCAATTCTCACAAATACCTTCCTTTGCTTGAAAACCTTATTATATGAAACCTTTATGGCAGCAACCTGAAATGGCATTAAAGACTAAAGAATTGACCATTTTCACCCTGAAGAAGTCTCATTCTGTTGCCAAGTCAGAAATCTGACCGGTTCCTCTGCCACCACACCCTTGGGCTTGGCACCTGAAGTCCTAAAAGGATACAAGTCTGAAGAATTCTATCAACAGTATTAACTTAAAAGAGAAGCAGCTTGGTCCGATCACACTTACTCGCCTACCAGAAACTACGTGCTTCATCTGCCGAGTGCATGATACGCGTACAGAGAAAGCCACTGTCCCATGTATGCCCTAACCAGGCAATATAAAAAGTTTACAAGAGTTCTGTATTCCAATAAAAGAGAAAAATTAATACTTCAGAATAGCAAAAAGTGAACCGAACTGCCATCCCAGTCTAATGGGGATTAAAATACCACAATAGAAAAACCTCCAGAGCAACCATGAAACCATAGGGAAAAAAATGCACCAAAGCACAAAAAAGGTTACCATGGGAACAAAGGCTATTTTCCAACTTGTCAAATAAAAGCCCCAGTATGGCAGACCTTTACTCCTAAGAGCAATCCCACAGGCTTCTAAAGGCAACACGTGTAATTATTACTTGAACTGAAAGACTCTAATGGGGGGGATTTTGCCCTTTCAGCTCCCTTTTGCCCCCACCACCAACAAGACAAAATTAGTACGTATGTCGAAAGTGTATTAGCGTTCAGCGGCAGCACGTGCTAGAGTGTAATTCCACACAGGAACAGAAAATAGAGGTAGAGAAGTCTGCACAGCGATCCACAATTCATAAACAAGACCCAGGGGAAAGGCAAGGCAGCGGGCAGCTGGCGGGGCCGTGCAGTATGAGGTAACGATGCAGAACCGAGTCAAAGGAACGCCTCTGATCCGCTCGGGGGCTCGAGCCCTGGCACGAGCAGCCTTCGTGTGCCTTGCAGCGTGCTCCCAGCTCTTTGTGGGCTTGCAAAAGGAAGGCTGCAGAAGGAAACAGTCCTCTGGAGATGGTCTTATTAGTCGAAAGGCACTAACCCTCCATAAGGTTGGTGCTTGATGTTGTACCACAAGTGTCCTGCTTGGCACTTGTTTCAGGCAGTACAGGAAAAGCACAACTCCAACTTCACCACAACCTCTGATTAACAAGTGTTTTAATAGTCACTTTTTTTTTCTTCTTCAAATATATCCTGCCACATCTAAAGTCACTATTTAAAGTAATGAAGGCTTCATTTTAACCAATATATTTTAGTTTTACGAAATGCAAGCTATTCATGCTGTTTTAATGCATGCAATTATTACTTAATACAAGAAGTAAGATGACGTGCAGCTCTGGGCTGGAGAACCACACAGCTTTTGGGGTAGTTTCTATGTTTGTATTTCCCACATTCCTGGCTCAGTAACTCCAATAACACGTCTCTTAAAACTATAAGGTAGAAAAGCCAATGTGATTTCTGCTTCTATCTCCTTTACTATTCCCCTTTTGTCCCCTTTGTGGCCTTTTAGTACCCTTTAACAGGTAAAAAAAATATTATTTGACATAAAAAAGCCAGTCATGAATGCAGAGGACCATGCAAGGAATATGGTGAGCATGACATGCCTGCACTGAGCAGGCAATACAGGGCAGGCAGACGCGGGACTCAAACCCATCAGCTTCTTTTCTTTCTTCTTCCTAACTCTGACAGGTAAGTTGAACAACTTGGAGCCACTCATCTTTGTAGAGCATTCGCCTCTTCATTTTCTTTCTTGCAAAAGAGCTTGTTTTGAAATGGATGCATAGAAAAAGATGTTTTGAACTTATCATCACCTGTTAGAAAGACACTTGGGAAGAAAGTACTGCTAAAGCAACTGACATCATATTCCAGCATATATGTAACCTGCCCTTGTAAATGCACAAAGTGTACCCATGTACATCACTAAGGGTGAGTCACAATTTTTAATTTTACATACCTTGGATTTGCATAGAATTATACCTATTTTAGACACCAGGAGATCATGACAGAGGAGCGGTTCAGGTCATAAACCAGCACCAGAGCTCCTCACAAAAGTGAACACTTTGGAGCAGAAGTACTACTGAGCATGGGAGTTACAGGTTTTAGCAACCAAGTGCACAGCTAACTTCCAAGAGTCCTTTAAAAATCCACAGTAATTACACAACAGGAAATCTCTGCTCCATTAACTAAGTAAGAACTCTATTGACAGTCAGTAGAGGTAGCAGATAAAATCAATTGTTAAATGTAGTTTTAAAATATTCCCAAACCCAAGCCCTTTCAATCTTTCAATTCCCCTTTCCCTTTTTTTTTTTCCCACAGAAAGTGTAACTGCTGACATGTAATACAGTTACAGTGTATTAAATAACTGTAGTTTTTACTTTTAAATCAATTAAAATATCCCTCCATAATATGTCAAAGTGACAAGTAATAGCCTGCTGAGTGCCATGGAAAATTTTGGTCAAATAGCAGATGAGGGTTGCAATCACTGACTGATACCTAGAGCAAAGACTTTTGGTAATTCTCCCACAAGCAATCACAATTGCTGACAAAGTTCAAATTTGTCTTGACAGGATTGTCAAGGCAAACTAGAAATGTTCACAATTGCAAGTCAAAGAATTCATTTTTATTCAGCTGAAATTCATTCTACTGCTCCACACTAATGATACGCAATACTGTACCTACCACTCACTCTGGCTCATATAGCAAAGATAAGAAGAAAATGGCAGCGTTAAACAAAACACAAAGCAAGGAAGTTCTGTTCTGCAGCTTGCACAGCCACAGTGCGCCTCTTAAATCCCTTCTACATATATCTGAAATTCTTACAATATATAGCGGGCCCTGGTTTTGGAAGGCAGCTTGCATGTAACTTCAGTGGGAATAAGAGCTGGTGCCATAATTAAAAATACCACCATTCTTCCCTTTCAGGAAAACTATGTTTAACTGTTTATGCACAGAAGCATGTTCCTTTAGAGGCAAACTGACAGTTGAGTGTGAATAATTATGTGCTTATGCATAAATTTACACAATTTACATAGTAATCAAGGTGTGTAGCAGACTGAACAAACATCGTTGCTCGCAAAAGCATCACCCCCCAATCCTACTCAGGGAGCCTATCTGTGGCACAGCCTTTCCATTTGCCATAGCAAGGACTGTGATATTTACATTCATTGTTAAAGCACAGCATCGCACACTGACACAACAGGTCCCACACGGAGTGCAATTAAAACCAAACAGAAAGAACCTGACGACACACATTCTTTGCTCCATTAAACAATTTCTGCCTATTCTAAAACATTTTTTTTTTTTTTTTTTTTTTATCCTTCCCCTGCAGCCGCTGAAATCATTTCTGCTATAAACAGGTGTACAATATGCAGAATAAGCACTTAGGGAAGAAAGGAGACAACTCAACAAAGAGCAACTTCTGAGGCTGCACAGTTTCAAGTTCTGCAGCAGTCGCAGTGTAAGGCAGCTGCGTAACCTTGCTGAAGGAGCCCAGGAAGCCCTGCTGCCCCCACTGCACCCCTTCCCAGTCCACAGACCCTGATGCAGGAGCCCACAGCTCTGGCACATGCTTGCAAATTGTGATGAGACTTAGAAGGTTTCCTTACTTACATATTTGCTTTCCGTATTTCCAGATGACAAAGACAAAATACAGCCAGTGTATGTAAAGCTCCAAAGAGTATGAAACCAGTTAAACTATGCTTTTTTAAAGAAAAAGATTAGTTGTTATTCTTAGAAACCAATGAGTAGCAGGACTAATGCAACTCTGTGTACTAAAGCCTTCTCCTTCACACATGACATCTATGACATTCAGCAGGAGAAAAATGCAAGCAGCACCTTACACTTAGGGGTGATACTACCTGGGCATCCCTCTTCCACCTTGTCACCTATTCTAATGGTAAAAGGTTACAGCAAAAAATAAAAAAAAGGTAATAGCTACCCCCTGTCAACCTTGACTGAAGTTGGCTGATGTTTACAGCTTACCAGGTGGGGAACAGGTAGACGGCTCAGTTACATAAAACTTGATTTCCTCGGGAAGCCAGCCTCTGCCTCTGGTTCTGCTGGAGCTGTTATTGCAACCAACAACTTGATGGCAATAGATGCTGGAAAAAGCTATCACTGCTTTAAAGCTTTGGTCCCTCACACACACCTGGTTATTCCAAAAGCATTCCCTGCGTCATGAAAGCACACAACCCCTCAGCAGCACCTACTCACCCCGTACCCATCCATGCAGAGGCACAAACCCTGCGGCTCCTGTGGGCCCAGCACACCACCGGCTGCCTACTTCTGCACACCCTCTGCATCCCCATCTATCTCCATTAATGCTGCCCATGGGCAGACTCCTGCTCCTCTGCTGGAAACCAGAAGCCTGTGGCCCAAACAGACCAGGTACAGCCAAACACTGCTTTGTTTCGTACATTTTTTTTTCTTAATTCATCATGACCGAAGCCAAGTATCTACTTCTTCTGAAGTAGTAGAGTATTTGACAAGGCTTGTAAGAACCCAACACCTAAACCCTTTCCCAGGCCTTTTACACCAGCAACTGTGTACTCAAAGACTGCCCAAAAGGAACTGGTTAATGCTTGGAAGAAACAAGGCTGTTATCCAAATTTCATAGTCACACAGTGGAATGTTAATAAAAGTAAATGCATACCAAGCCCTTGTTTGAAGTTCAGCACTTCTTTCATTCCAGAAACACTGCTTTAATCTCCCAAATGCTGCTCTGCCTTTTGTTATCCTCTTTCGTGACTGTGTTGTCAAGCGCAGCACTCAGACAACTTGCTGCAGAAGGAGCAGAAATTGCCTACAAACGACAAGCCTGTGCTGCTCACGTTTTCTAGCAGAGGTTGAAGCAGAACCTCAGTTTTCCTTACAGAAGTGCTCAGGCCAAGCTGCTTGGCAGAGTGGCCAGGAGAGTCAGTTCTTCCTGGCTCTCAAGCTCTTGGGAACCAACACGCGGTTGCTGGCAGAGAGCCGGCTGCAGGTTATCAGCTGCGTGACCTTGGCTTGACGGAAAACTGCAGAAAATTCCACCAGGCACCTACCATGGCGTGCAGTTTCCCCTGCCACGGACTCCAAACACGGCAAGAAGCAGCTCTGCTTACGTGATACCAAGGGCGGTGAGGGTGGGGACGAAGCCCTGCTTCGTGCCCTTCCAACAGCCAAGAACTCCGATGCTCTGCCTGGATCAGAAATGCTTGCCAGAGCTGCCAGTTCACGAGTCTGCCTCAACAGCTGAATTTTGCTGAAATCTGAAGAAACCCTTGAGATTAATGGTATTACAGGCTTTGGTTTACTTGACAAAGACAATACACAGGCCTTTATTCTCAGCTTTTCTGAGATTTCCTTGGCCGCAAAATTGCATTAACTGTTCCTCAACCAAACCAATCCACTGGGTCTGCTGGCCATTACTCCAGCAACAGCTGAAGATTCTTTTTCCTGTAAGAAGTGACAGATTACTCTAGTTCCCAAAGCATGAGCAGTTAGAGCACGGACTGAATTCTTTTCGTAGGGTTGTGTGTCTACATCCTTGAACTTCTGAGGAACTCCTTGTCCTTGGTGGCCCTAAGCAGTTGTGCCCTGGTCAGGCCTGGTGGTGCCCTGTGACCCAATGCTCCAGCAGGAGCATCTCGAGTGCCTGCTGCCCTTCTCTGCAGTACTTACAGCACAGATACAAGTGTTTGTGCTATTTTGCTGCCAGCTGCTCTTCAGTGGGTAGTTGGAGAACTTCATTTAATGCTTCATCAGAGATGCCAGATGGACATTTTAATAAACTGCAGTATTCAAGCCACTGATTTAGGATTTCCTTGTAGTTGGCTCTCAACTTTTGACCATCTTGAGTATGGAACAACACAACACCACTGAATTTA
The DNA here is from genome assembly GCF_964035555.1 of Netta rufina. Lineage (NCBI taxonomy): Eukaryota > Metazoa > Chordata > Aves > Anseriformes > Anatidae > Netta > Netta rufina. The sequence continues at coordinate 34,236,476 of NC_140127.1, read as the reverse complement.
AAGCCACAGACTAGTTTTAAGTAGTCTTAGAAGCCTGCATAAATTCTCATGCATTTTCTGCCACTGTAGCGACAGCGTAAGCCAATGGCACTCCCCACGTTTTTGCAAAAACTGCTCATGCAGCCACTGCAAACGTATGGTGGCCACAGTCAACGCATAGCTGAGGAGCTTCTACCATGCAGCCACAAACATAGGCTCAAGGGGGCTGCCTGTGGCCACTGTTCCAGCTCCCATAAACACTGGTCCCAACTGGCAGCAGAAGGTATAACAATAAAATAAAAAATACGGGAAAATAATAGAATAAAAAGGGCTTTTGCAGGTACTGCAGATACTCGTTAGAGCTCCTCAAAATAAATAATGCAACTGGCTGAGCTTCTTATGGCATTTACTACCTGTCTTAAAGTTACTATGGTTGCATAAAAAAAAAAAAGATCTGAAGAGTCTAAGAAGTTTATGAATGAATATTGATAACCTGGCTGATGGTGATGTGCCATAATTATTCTTAGAGCATGAGGTCACAATCCTAAATTATGAAACTGCTGAAATAATATTTTAAAAGTTTCAGCTTTCCCTTATGCATAAAAATCTCTGCTAAGCCTGCAAAATATTGACCTCAAATTTAAGGACATCATGCTACTTTAATAAATTATATAGAAGGCTTGACTTGTGATCAAGAAAATATTAAGGCTTAGGTTATTGTATTTTACATCATTTCTTTGCTCATTAAACCCACAAAGTTTTCATTAAAAATACAGTAATTCATTTCACTGCCATATTATTAACAAAATATGATATGCATATTTAATTTCCAATGCTGTGAAACAGATGACAGGGACAAACTATATACTGAACAGCTGAAATCCAGACAACGTGAAAGAAACATAGGATCTTTTATATAAGCTTAAATCCATGTTTAATGTATTAGGTATCATGTCCTACAAAAATGTTTGCAGAAAAAAAAAAAAAATCAGTATTTTGGATACTTTTGTCTTAAGCAAATATGCTTCAGCTTTTTACTCCATAAGAATGAAATTGGAAAGTTTGTTGGTGAGCCTCATTCCTCTTCAAAATTTGACATGCTGTTGCTGCTCCTGATAAAGCTGCAGGGCGTCTGTGTGCATGATTGAGAAGCTATCCATGAAGACTGTTACTCAAGTGCACAAGTATGGCTATCCTTCTAATTAACTATTTATGAACTGCTCCACTGCTCTAGAAAAAGTGCACTGCTATTGCTCATTAGAAACCAGCCCGTTAAGGTATTTTTAAATATAACAATGCAATTTCACTAGACATATGCACATTATTTTTTTAAGGAGAAAAGGAACAGAAGCATTTTTACTCTGGAGCTGAGTGGTTTAAAATTTTAATGAAGAAAGTATTTAAGATTGTCTTATAGGCAACAACGTCTCATTGACAGAAACGTGGCTAAGATAGCCTTGCAGATCTTTTCCATCTCTTACTGCCGTGACCTTGCACCCAACATGCGTACGCTTCCACTCGCTTTTCGTACAGAAACAGGGTGCACTCTGACAGCTGGAAGGGAAACAGGGACCGGTACTGCACTTCAAGGTGAATTCCCGTAAGACACAACCTTTGCCAAGAACTCCCTTTACATCCAAAATGCTGAGGGGAATAACTCGGTACTCCAAATCTGAAACTCCTGTATTTTTTTCTTTCTTTATTTCCCTCTGATATGAGGAAAAATTACTTCAAGTGAAGAAATGACAAATGATTCTCTGATTACACTAAGCAGAATGGAAACTAAGGTGGGGCGCAAACCTGTCCTGACCTATCCTTATTAACCAGTCACTTCTGAGGTGCTTCGGTTATTGCTGATAGTACAGAAAGTGATATACATCAATTTGCCATTACTGTAGCCCTCAAGCATTCCAAGAAATTCACATCTGTGAGTAAAACAATCACTTTTCCTTGAAGCTGTGCCCTTCACTCACAATTTTTCTCAAGTTCCTTATGAGAAGTACCTAAAAAGCCATCTTATCTGATGCTGTACCTGACGGTGATATTTTGGACAAAGTGCAAAAACATTTCGTAATGAAATTATCAGATTGATGAGTGACACCAAACCCTACCTGCCAAATTGTCATTGAACTTCACCTTCTAAATTACTCTCTACCCAGTTGTTTCCAATGCATACAGTTAGTCCAAATGAGCTTGTTGCTTAAAATACTACCGCATCCCACACATTTGTTCCTGGAAGATAACACGATGGAGCCCATCTGAAACACCGTCTGGCATGCTTACCTGTCTCAAGCCCTCGCTTTACTTTGCAGCATTCTCCCCTGCTGCGAGATCATCAGAACAACATTTTAATGCAACGGAGCATGTGATTAATCACAATCTACAGGAGGACACATTACCCAAGAACCTTGTAAGTGCAAAACCTTGTTATAAATTACTAATACTCAGAAGTTAATTTACTGCTTACACTTGATCTTAACATTTACCCGCCCACATCTCCAAGAACGACTTGACTGATCCAATTCACCAGCCTAACTCTGTGTATTGGTGGTTGGTCCAACAACCTTCCTTTCCCTCTCTGCTCCCTCCCTCCCCCCCACCCTTCTTCTCTATGCCTATAGAGAATGCCACTAAAAAATAAAAGTGTATGCAGGAATAACAAATGGCTATACTGAGACTTAGCCTGATACCTGAACCAGAGAATGATGTTTTTGAGTCCTCGTAGGGCCAATGCTAGGATCCACATCAAACCTATCTCAGATAAGATACAGAAAGGCAATTCTGAGTTGCTCTAGAGCTTTGTGGCAGAAGGGCTGATACCAGCCTGCAGAGGGGAGTGAACTGAGGAGAGGACAAGAGAGGTGCGAGTAGAAGGATGATCCTCCCATGCTACCCACCACAAACCTCTCTAATTCCCTACGAGGAGTATATGAAATACAGGAATAAGGAAATAGAGAGTAGGTCATACAGACTCCCACTAAAAGAAAAATCCCTCTCTTACAGTTTCTCAGTACAACAAAATTAGTGTTGAGATGCATGATAAACTCCTTAACATACTAACAGATGGTTTATTTATAAAGTTATACTCTCCCTGTATTTTTCTATAACTTTTCTCCCTTCCAACTTTTTGCTTTTCAGATGAAGGTAATTGCTTCACATTTTATGCATCACGGAGCCAGAACGAGTATCAATGTTTAACAATGATTCCCTGCAATCTCTGGGGAGAGGGGAAGGGTAAGACAGGGAAGAAAGGAATTGAGGAGCGTATTTACTCCCATCTCTTGTCACTTTACAATAACATGGAGGGGAGATGGATAAGGAGAAAGTCTAATTTAGTGGTCTGAATGATATATTGGAAGCTCTACATGCTTCCAAGGCAACTTCTAAAGAAAGTTTTGTGCATATGCAAGTCTGTTGCTGGAAAGGTACCATATGCTTATACTCATTTATCCTTTATACAATAAGTTCTTCATGCAATTTGTATGGTCGCTTTTTTTTTTCTTTCTTTTTTTTTTTTTTCCCTTAACAGTGAGATTCTGAAAGGATGTTAAATACTAACTCTGTAAAAGTTCATAATAGTCTATGACAAAACTCCCATTCAGTTTGGATTAAGTTTATTTGGGGCAATTCCAAATGCATGTCAGAAATGTGCAGACGGTGCTGTTGGTTCTATGGGCTACAGAGGAAGGAGAGACCACTTGTGTGCTCTGTTAAGACCTTTGTGTATAGACCAGCAACAGTGCTAACCTGACATGCAAGATACTTCTGCAAGTGCTAAAAGTTGAATAACACTGCTCAGCTGAGAAAGAGACTAAATGTCTCACAAAAAGTTGTACAGCATTCCAAGAAGTGCTTACAACTTTTACTGGAAATGTATGTATGAATTGAAACGTATGAAAGCCATTCTCTTCACTGGATAGTTACTCATTTTATAGCTAACTTTCAAAAAATCTGAGCAGAATACACAGATCACAAACAATTTTTTGCTCTCTTTCCTTCTCCCTATCTATTATGGCTAAGAACAAATGCACAAAATCTTTTAAGCCTTTTCTCTCCTCAGCCTTTGGTCAATATTTGTTAATTACTTCATATTGAACTACTCATTCTGCTGTGTTATACCATAACTCAGGTATTAAACTTCACTTTGTTAAAGAGACTAGAAGTATTACACACATTTTTTACTTCTAAGCTTTCACTTCAAGAACTTTTCCCTTGTGACTACCTTAGTTTGTATTCCCTTCCTTATTTCCTCAAGCTTTTCTCTTAAGATTCAGAGGTTTCTCCTTCCGCTCTTCTGCATGCTAAACACATCTTTAGGATTCAAAGGGCTCAGATGTCAGGTATGCAAACTATTTTTCCTTTAAGAGCAGAACTGGCACATTAGTCTATTCCAAAGATAAGTAAGTGTATTTGTGGCTGAGACTCACCTTCCAGTTTTGTTCTCTTCTATGAGCAATGCCATCTTGATAATATTGGCTCTGGTGAAATTAGAAATGTTATATTCACTGGACAAAAAACCATTTTGCTATAGTGTGTCACCCTAAAGTTTGAATATACTATACTGTCATCTTTTTCTATATAATCCCACAGGCTTCATCTAGCTTTCTTCATGGTGTAATATGCAAAACAGGTAACTTGGCACTAGTTTTTCCTCTTCCCAACTCAGTCAGAAATCATATATGCAATACTGGAACTGAAGTAAAAATACAGTCTTGGGTGTTTGTGGTATCTGATGAAGATTACTTCGGTGAATAACGTGAAGCATCTTATCCTGGACCTTTATTCAAACTAAAGTGACTGTGTCATCATCCATAATTCAGGAGCAGCACCCGTTGGACTTGTGTTAACAACTTGATACTTAAGTAAAGAAAACTCTTTGGAGCTGGAGCTGAAAAAAATATCCTATACTAGCAAATGTTACACTGATCAAACTGAAACTGGTGTCAGTAAATTATGCCAACCTTTTCACTTCCAGTAGAAGGATAAGAAATAGGACAATCTCCAGGCAAAATGATCAAAAGTTAAAACACATCAAATATTAAAAGATTAGTATGGAAAAGTTAGGATATCGGTTTTCTGAATAGCAAAAAAGAACTCCTGCCCTCCATCATTTTTGCCTCTTTCTAAACACTTTCTAAATTCCCAACAGAGTACATCTAAAACTGATCTGGTCACCACGGTGCGCGCTGTTTTTCACATAGCCACACAGAAAGCAGTGTTTCTATCAGTATGCAATATTCAAGGTATTGTCAGTTCTTCACAATTCACATCTTTCAATGTTAAATGTAAATGCGCTGATGTACATATATCTCAAAAAATAGCTTGGATAGTTGGACATATTTTTCTTTGGGAATGAAGGCTGACAGCTCAGTTTTCTGACTCAGATCAAGGTCGAAATTTTGCACACTCGCATACTAAAAAATAGTACTTGAAGATTCAGAAAACTAGAAAATTCAGTTCTGGTGTCATCCCAACAACTCTGTAGTTAGCCATGCTAACATACAGTTTATTAGGTACAGTGCTGTTAGTTTAATAACCCCTAACGCAGTGAAGTCTGAACGTGCTGAAGAACTGTTAGACAAATTTTCCAGCTGCAAACGCAAAGTTCTTTAAGTTCTTTAAAGTTCTTTAACACAAGAGGGAGGCAAGATAACTTAGTATCAGTTCTAATCACAAATTAATGCCACCTCAAGCCCGCTGTAAGTTGTGGCAAATTAAAAAGCCATTCCAGAAGTTTAGGAGCCTTGGTTGGCAGGAAGATCATCAAGATGGCTTTGTACTGTTGGACACGTGGGCTTGTGAAATGGTTCTGTGTAACCAGGCTGTCCTGGGTGCACTGCAGGCTGAGTCACCACAGTTTCTCAAGTCAAATACCCAGACTTAAATATGCATATAGTTAAGTAAACACGATTATTAGTAGTAAACAATAAATACAGAACTAAATATGTATGTACATATAAGATACAAAACTGTACAGTACTTTTTTTTTTTTTTTTTAAACTGTACCATACAGTTTTATTTCTATGTCTCAACTGAGTTAGGAAAATATAATACCAAAAAAAAGTAATTATAGAGATAGTTGGGACACAGCAATATTTCCTTTCTAGTACCCATTTCCTTGAAGATAAATAGTGGACACAATCCCTTAGAACAACACAATTCTCCACTATTTATAAATCTAATGCTTCCGTTTTGTAATTATATAAGTCATCACCAAATTAAGTGGCTATAAAATATAGGTCTGTTTCCTTTCTCAATTTTTAAAGCCTCCATCTTGAAGTAGAACGCACAGACATCAAACACGGAGACAACAACAAAATGTCACTTTACTAAAGGGAACTTGTATTTGCACAGAAACAACCATGCCCAGAAGAATTCATCTTCCTGAGGCAGGTAATAGATAACAGATAACCTGACAGAGTGGGAGCATCTCACCACATGCTAAAAATAAGAAAAATTAAAAAATAATATATGAAAAAAATCAATATGTTTTTACATTGGCTGTTTCAAGGGAGACAAACTGAAAAATTAACAAGGGAGAATACTGCAGAAGTTAAAGATTTCCAGTTCAGGAGATACTGCAAGCCAAAAAAATGAAAAAAAAAAAAAAATATATATATATATATCTGAAAATATACTCTTATTTCTTCATCACTTATTATTCTGTCTCAGTCTGTGTACTGCATAACCTGAAACAAAGATCACATCCAGTGGCAGATACAGCCCAGATGCTGTCGAGAACCACCTCCTTTGCTACCTCCCTGGTATGTTCTTGGAGACACAAAAAGCAAGACCAGAAAGCCAAAACAATTGCAGGTCAGGGAGGGGTCCTGCCTTCAGAAGCACTTGTGAATTTTGAAGGAAGGACGATTGTGAAGGAAGGATACTCCTTCATGTCATACAGGCATGATTCCTCATCGGCCCTTTGAGAGGTGGTAAGTCATTGGATAGGATAACAAAAGAAACAGAATCCCAAGTCATTCATTCTATAACCATATTAGAAATTATTTGTAAGGACTCTTCCTTCTAGTCAGAAGCTAAAGAAGTTGACAGATAAGTCTCAAGCTCTCCTTTTAAAGACCTCCAGGAACTTTTCCATTTCTAGTTTATATTGATGTGAAATTGTCCTATCTCTAGTTACAACGCTCACTGGCATTTGAGACTCACAATTAAAAAATAAAATAATAATAATAATAATTAAGAAATAAAGATTGATTATGACCAAACTGAATATTTGGTTTAGCATGAAACATTGAAGGTTTTACATTTCCAGGCACCTTTAGCATAAGCAAACTCAGGGCTCTGCCTCTGCAGCCACTCTCACGTATGGGATGGAGCACTGCTCCCAGCAGAGGGGTCCTGTGTGGCATCATGCAGGTGAGGCCCCCCAGAGTATAACCACATATTGAACCTCAGATGCGTGTGCCAACAGCTGCTGGGTGGGGGAATCTCTGATCCCTCACTGAGACCTGGCGTCCTAGTGTTAGCTGAACAGCAAAAACCTGAAGATTACAAGGGGAAAACCTCTTCAGCGGAGCTGCGCATCCATCCTGAATGTGAGACTAGTTTAAGTACCATGAATTGAAAGGTACAAGGAACAGGGGAGAACAGGGGAGGAAACAAAACCAAACATGCTAGCCTTTAAATTTCCAGGCTCAGACTGCACAGTTTGTAAGAGCTCTATATCCATGCAAATCCAGGGGGCACATTTCTTGACCTGTTAGGGTTCACAAACTACAAAGCTAGAACATGACAAAAATACAAAAATACAAAACAAAACGAACAAACAAACAAACAAAAAAAAAAAACACCACAAAAAACTTTTGATGTAAGAAAAAGTACAACCTAAATATGAAGAATCAATTTCATTGAATTCAGCAAGCTGTGAGCATTAAGGTCTTGCTCTCATAGTCTCAAATAAGATCTGAGTCTCATTGAGAACAACGATAAAGCACCTACTGATTTCAACATGGGCCTGGAAATTCACTTCATGATTCCTGTAGCAAGCCAGGGCAGCTACTGACCTGAGTTATCCTCAGCTTAAACCAGTCCACAGAAAGTTTTAGCTGCAAAGCCAGAGAAAGAGCCTCAGTAACATTCACTCAAGCAGTTAGGACACATGTACTTCTGGCAGAAGTTTTCTGCATGATCCAAGCATGGACTTTCCCCTAACCTTCTGGCTATCTAGGCAGACCGTCTCCACCAAATGCACAGCCACTTCCTTACCCTTTGTGCACAACCTAAACTAGAGAGTCCTCACAAAAGAACACCAAACAAAGCCACCAGGCCTGAACTAGCTGCAGGATACAGGTTTATTTAAAAGACACAGTTCAATAAGATCTGAAACTAGGGAATAGTTAAGCTGTGATACTTCCAGCATGCAGAGAGGAACCATAATAACTGTACATCTGGGCAGTGAATAAAGAAAGGCCAAGGGATGTTTTATTCCATCTACTCCACATCCTTGAAGGACAGGGCAGCTTGCATGCAAGGACAGTAACAAAGCGAGCACTTGCAGCGTGACAAAGCTTGAACATGAACTGCATCTATGCCCTTTTAAAAATTATATGCGTGTGTACGTATGCATGTATGCGCACACACAGATACAGCACCAAATCACAGTCTGCAGAGTTCACTCCTCCAGCGAAGGCTGTCACTGTTGGAAGCCAGAAGCTAAATGCGGTCGGTGCTCGGATGTTGACAAAACTCACCAAGACGCGCGAGCTGCGCGGTGGCTCTACTACAGGAGAATTATATAATGCTGTTACGAAACGCCCCGCAAGGTTATTACATCACAGAGTCACCCTTCGCAAATCAGCAATTCCCCTGGTCGCCCCTGTGCAGTTGACTGCCCTCCTGTGGATAGCACATGATACACTAGGGTCAGCTGAAAAGTATTCAAAGGAAAAAAAAAAAAAAAATCAGCCTTCATGAAACTAACATCTGGTACATGTCCAGGGTGACTACTGCTTCTATAGCTACCACTGAAAAATACCATAAAATGTTGAGGATAATAAATAAATCACTCCTGTAACCTGTTTTGCATTTTTTAATTTTGCGGCTAAGTTAAGTAACATCTTTGGAATGTCAGCTACAACTAAAACTGCCCGGCACTCCATCTGCAAGCAAGTGGAAATAAGGGTTGCTTTCTCTTTTTTGTTGTTGGTGGTGTTTTTTTGTTGTTGTTGTTTTTGCTTTAAACTAAACATTAACATTTTCCAGGATGGGTGTGTTTCAGGCTGAAAGAATTTGTTTTTCAGAAAAAGTGCTATAGCTGTTTTTTTAAAAACCAAAGCAAGGGGAAAACATTGTTTTGACAGTTTTCAAATTTCCTACAATTGACCCTTTGCATACCGCTATTTCCATGTCTTAGTGTCCAGACTTTGCCTTAACCTCAGAGTCAAAGGTGATGCTTTTTCCAGCCTGGGGAAACCAACTCCCTAAAAGCACTGTTTGTATGCACTCACCAGAGGTTCACGGTATTTGGCAGCAGTATTCTTTTCACATTTTATCTGCACTGAGCAAACTGTAGATGGGGGTTGAACAAAGTTCATTTTTCTCCCTTCCTCTCTCTGTACAGTTGCTCAGTCTTGCTGCTGTGGACTGCTGCACCTGAACCGAGATTAAGGACACGGCACGTATTGCTGCTACGGAGAACGGAAAGAAAAGGAAGGTCCCAACACAAGGAGATCAGGATGCAATGAGCACATGTAAATGAAGTGTTAGAAGGACATGGTGAGAATGTGTTAGCCGAGACAGAGGACGACAGAAGAATAAAGGAAGGGATGGACTATTGGGAAAAGCAGCAAAAAGGGCTGCAGCAATGTGGGCAGAAAGACAGGGTTATTTAGACCCAAGCCTGGAGTTAGGCAGAGAGATGAAGACTCTGGGACAGCGCACACACCCTACTACACCGTACTACTTACAACTTCTTTATACAAGGCCTGTTAAAAATGGACCTTGCTCCTTTTGCTAAGGTTCAACAAACTACATGGATGCCAACCCTGCTTCATGAAACAGCATTTATTGATATCACCAGTTTTAAGAGGTTCCTGAAGTATTTGTGACTGTACAGCTTTGTGACTGTGTGCAACCTTCTCTACTACAGCTCTGCTTCCTGAGCAGGATAAGTGAAATGTGGAAACAGAATAGCTTCATTTGAAAAGGCAAAGATCATCGAGTCTAACTGCAACAGCTAAGGAGGACAAGCAAATTGAAGAATACTCTTCCTGAACAAGGCCAAACAGTGTACGTAGAAAAAGACTGATCTGAGCTAAGGCAGTACAATGTCAGTACGTAGAACTGAATTTACCCTAACTTTTCTGCATGCTATATATTAGGTATTTTTCATAAAAAACACACACACTTTTGCCAGAGACTTCTCTCACTTTCATCTTTGAACTGTGAAAAGACTCCAAAAGGTAAGCTAGCCAATAGCCCACATTTACGATGATTTGCAAACTGTGCTCTGAGTTCATTAATACCGACAGCTTAATGAACAATGTAGCCTTTGAATAGCCACATTGATTACAGCCTTCTGCAATTACAATCCATTTACATAGTTTGAAAATGTTTTCAGAAAACCCTATTTACACCTTTACACCTTTGGAGTAAAGGAATAGGTGGAGTCCAGAAGGATTTATGACTTGCTTACAGCACCCCAAGCTGTTTAAATTACACGGGACCACATTTTCTCCGGTTCTTACCCGTATGTAAAAGGAGAAGCAAGAACGGAGTGGGCCAGAATAAACACTCTATTTACCATGAGGACAGCACTAGGACAGGGAAACGCTTAGTTCCTGAACATCAGAGCACACGAACAGTTCCCTCTGAGCGTCCATGTGATCTGCCATCAGATGGTAACAATTACAAGGCCATCGCTTCATTTCCACAGATGTGGCAATGCTCGCTCGGAAGAAATAAAGGGGCAGGGTGATGGAAGTTGGAGGAGAAAGACCATTACCTCCTTCCAAAGGAAATTCAGCTTGCTCATTTCCCTTCTCCTCCTGAAAGTTCAAAAGCATGTTCAGAAGAGGCTGCCTTGTCCTTACAAGGCACTATCTGTTAAATCCATCAATAAAGATCTTGCAAAAAAGATTCAAATGCATTAATGCTGATGCATGTATATGTAATTTTAAATATCTTTTAAACATTTAGTAATACAAGACTCTCCGTTGGACTCATGTCTGTACTTCAAGATTATGAAATATAAAATTAAGTTCACAATCTAGTATTTTTGTCATGGGAATGGTTCTCAAGTTCCTAGGCTTAGCAGATGGTCGATAACAGATTTCACTATTTCCTGTTTTTCCCCCATTTTCTTGGATTTCAGCAACAGAATAGATCTTTTCCTGAGCAATCTGTTCAGTTTGATTGCGTGTCTTTTCTGAATTATATCCAGTACTTATTTGTCTTTTGTAGCTCCCCCACCCCCCATCCTGCCATGTCCCTTCTCTGAACACCAAAAGTTTTCTCTTTGGTTTGTAGTTGCTGGACGAGAATAAAAGTAAATCTCAGATGAAGCAGGCAAAACGCATGTTTTATCTGCTCTGTTGCTTTTCTCAAGTTGTTTTTATTATGCAAATTATTCCCAACAAGTCACACACACACACTTCTTAACCTGTAATTTCGCTTTTGCAGAATCATAATTCACTTCTCTTACTCTTGGCTCCACCACATTTTCCAACTTTCAGAATTCCTCTGCAGACTTACTACTAATTATCTCCATACGCACACATGTGCATTACAGATAAGTGCCCTGTTCCTGTGTAACTCATTTCCAAATTCTCCTATTCAGAACAGATCTGCCCACCGTCTTGAAACCACCTCCCCCCCAGAGGACTGATGTTTTCCCCCATCTTTCACAATTTTCACTTAGCGTCAAGGTATGTCTCCCACTCTGTGGTTCACTTCTGCCGTTCTTTACCACAAAATCTACACATGATGGAGAGGAATACGTTCAGCAGATTTATAAAAAGTTTGAATTGCTCTTCAGAACACAGTCATATGCTGGCCTCCCTGCTGCCATAAAGGGAAATGCTTACAGCAAAGCTACAGGAGAGGAAAATCCCAGGTTTGCTAGCTCTTTAAGCCAATGCAATAAATCAAGAGTTACATAAGTTCTTCTTTCCTCCTAAAAATACATCCTTAGCTTGAAATATAATTAATAAGACTGAAAAATTAAAATGATGTTTCCACTGCTGTACTAGCCCTTAGACTGGAACAGGGAGGCCTTCACAAGAAAGCTGCTCTGGGAAGCAAGGAGTGAACACAGGCAGCAACATACCACCAGAAAGAAGATGCACAGCATCAAGAGCTGACAAACTAATGCTCTGGCCTCTATCCGAAATCCTGCCAGAACAGAGGTGACCCAATGGAGGCTTTCAACCTCCATAGGTTGGCACGAGCAGCACGCTCAACTGAAGATCCAGCACAGGGAGAGAACGGGGTGACCCCATAGCCAGGCTCCTTCCCACTGCCCATGGTGGGAAGGCACCAAAGGGGATGATCTCCCCAGCACTGGTGGCCAAGTGCAGCCGGAGGCCCCATGGGTGCAGATGACCATTTCTGGCCAGTTGAGGCTGCAGTCGTTGGTCCCAGCTGGGATGAGCCACAGTGCTTTGCTGCCGTCCCCAGAAGGGGTGCTGCTCCTAAGAGCTGGCACCACACTGCTTTGTGCCCAGCCTGGCCACCACGGGACACCACTCCCCCGGACCATGCCAGAGCCCGAGTGCTCTGCCCTGTTACTGGCAAGGACAACCTTCAGCAGCACAAAGCTAGACCTCCTTGATCTACGGCACATCAGAAATCTTGAGGGTCTGTTTCTTGGATCAGAGGAGCTGTAATCTTTTTATAACTAGTTAAATGATGTCATACACTCATTAGCTTTCCAGACTCTATTTGGAAGGTAATTTTTTTTATTCTCTTGTTCTTTTTTTTTTTTTTTTTTTTGCCTGCTTAGTTTTTATTCAGCACGAGTGCTCTGCTCTGAAAATACTGCCAAAGGTTTTCCACATTCTCTGCACAGCCCTTTAACTGCATTGCAGAAAAATAAGACTCTTGTATACACGTTCAACCTTGCTCCTCAAATATCTTTAAAAGTTTCCTCTTTAGAATTCAAGTTGCTACTGGAAAAAATAAGTTGATAATCTACCCAGAAATACAATTCTGCATGTTCCTGCACCCAGCCAAAACCACAGAATTTACTGCCACAGAAAACAGAGAAGTAAAATGAATGAAAAGAATCCATCATTTTCCCTCCAATCTATGCTGGGTCATTGCAGTAATCCAGGAAAAGAAGTCTTCTGAAATCAAAACTTAAGCGTTAGATTCAGCTATGCTGCTTCAATACATAAGTAGTGCCTACTTACATACTGCCTTTGTAAAATTAGAAGTAATTATGAAATGATATAGAAATTACCTTGTTCAGTCTGGGATTAAAAGTATTAATCGTAAGTAGGAAGTTAAAAAAAAAAAAAAAAAAAGAACAATCGTTAATCTATTTGGAAATTCTATTTAAATTCATTTGAGAGGTCTGTAAGTTTGTGTCCATTAGGACTATTTGAAGGATTTTATTCTATGGTTTGCAAGTTGCATTTAGACATCAGACCACAAACATTTTTGACCATAACTGAATTCTCTTCCATAAATTGACAAACCCTATTTCAAAACTAATCAAGTATTTTTATCCGAAGATTGCCTCTCCAACGACTAGAAGCCTTTAAATCTCCTTTTCAAGTTTGTTCAACCCAGCCTATGGCACTCATCCTTGTCCCAGTGTTACTCTTCACCTTAAAAATAGTAATTAACAAAATTAAATCACTCCTAACAATCCTTCCTCCAAAAGCCTGATTTTAATAACAAAGCAGATCCCTGCCACACCCACCCCTATATCCTCCCAGCCTTCCTTTCCCTAAGACAGACACCGCATGCTTTACCAGTCTCCCTTCGTCAGCAGACTGCTTTTCTCCTGAGCGTGCACACAGGATGGGCTCTCCAGAGCTCTGAACTCTGTTATTAAGCATCATACAATCCTTACCGTGTGCTCCTAGTTGCTTTCAGAATGGTATTTGCATATGGTCTAACAGCATCCCAAGTCTTTGTTCTTTACATTTTCATAAAAACAGTAATGCCCCACTAAGAGACATGCTCCTTGAGCACAGTGTTGAGGATCAGCCCCAGCACAGAGAAGGATCAGAGCTGTGCACAGGCACTGACTACCTAATTATAGAAGTGGGACGATGCTCAACGGTAGGAAATGCAAGATCGTGCGTTTTGTTGTCCTCGACTTTTAGCAGTTGCCATAAGCAGAAGACAAAGACCTGTTGTTAACCACCAATAAGCATTTTCTGGCACAACTGATTTGTGTCTCAATCCAACACCTAATTCATTTACTTATTTTTTTCTCTCTAGTTCAGAGACGTGTATTTTCAGTTTGCCACTCTACCAAGGGCTCCACTGATATTTAACCTTAGTCTGGTACAGTTGACTCTTGGCAAACATTTTATTTTAATTGTTTTGCATCTACCTACTTTTCTGACAAATGTTATTCTAGTGCTTTGCACACTACGGATCGCACTGTAGCTCGATGTTTAATATTTCCTGGTAAAGGTTTCCCATATTTGTTAATGAAATAAGCCTCTTCAGGAACTTGAAACCTCTGCTGCCCATCTGGGGCTGAATCAAAAATGGATCATGTCTACTGATTTTGGTGCAATATAAAGGCCTCTGCCAGCCAGGATTCCTAAAACTTTGTCAGGATAAATGAAAGAGCGGCACTAGGAATTACCACAATCAATATTTCAGTACTTCTTCAAAGAAAAACTTCATCCCCTGGAACTTTTGTGTCAAAGATATTCAGTAACGAAGATCATATTTGGAGATTACCAAAAAGCATACAAGGGCAACTGTTTCGCTCCTAACTGCTACTGACCTAGGCAAGAAACACAACATTTTTTAAATTCTGTTCTCCAGTGAAGCAAGATCTGTGAATTGCACAGGAATTACTTCCCCAGCGAGACACTTTTTTTTTTTTTTTTTTGAATTCCTTCCCCCCCACCCCTCCAAATGCAAATATTTAATATACCAGGTTCTGAAATCAGAATGAAAAACCATTGCAGGAAACAAGTTTTCAGACAGTGAATTCTGAACAGATGGTTTTCTAGTTCATACAAATAGCTGTGCTCATATGTCTTTTAAGAGATATGCAGCAATATGCATTATGCTCAGGAAAAGATGCAGTAAAAGATTCTATCACTTGACTGACTAAATTAACTCATGCCTGAGATTTGTTTACAAGCACTCAAACATTATTAACAATTGAAATTTAACAATGTAAGTATATGAGCTGAAGTATATGAGTGGTAAAATGGCCATTTTTAGTTTTCTGTGCGGGACAGCACACTCAGCAGCAGAAACACCTTTAGGCTTCAAATGCAAGTCCTCTCACTTCCTATTTGGCACAGGATTTTCTTCTGCATATGATAAAATGTTTATGTTAAAAATATACTTGAAATTGGAAAAAAACAATTGTAAGAAATGAACAGGAATACAACATCTGACTATGAAGAGAGATAATGTTGAAGCACTAATATACTGCAAAGCCTCCCCAAAATAATTCATTTCTCCATCAAAACCAAGAAGACCCATAGGTTCGTTGTGTATAAAAAGCTGCATTACCTCATTCACAAGCAATGAAAGCAAGAATAAATTTGAGAGAAAGCAACTTTCTCTGCTTAGCAAACTTAGTGAACTTCCACCTTGGATCTTCATCACTTGGATAGAAACCAGCCAGGTCTGCCTGGGCAACGTGCGATCCAAACAGTGTGGGATGCAGGCTGCTTGGTCTTTACAGCAGGTTTTAAATAGGTGATGGTAAGGAAGCTCCTTTCTGCGAAAGGGAAAGGACAATGGCTAATAGTAAATTTCAAGGCAAACAAAAAAAACCCATGCAGCAGACCGATTATACATATGTGCCCTTCATACCTCGGAAGCGTCAGGGTTTCTATTAGATTCAGATGAGCAGGGAAATATTATGCCATGTTTCTTATCAAACTAGTAGCTACTTTCTGAACTATTAAAGGCAAATATTTATGTTTCCTTGGAAAAGCCTCTGCAATATTCAGAAAAGAAAAAAAAAAGGCAGCAAATCAAAACTGAATTCATGAATACAAACCAATTCCTGGAGAGGTGTGTTCCCCCTCCCTCTCCCAACTATTTTTTATGAGCAGATTTGTAAAGGGGCCATTTGGCATTTTTTAGTATGAAATATTATAATCAGCTCCTTCTCTCCATCATACACCGCTATCACCCTGATGTATTTTTCTCACAGAGACATCACTTTGGGGACTACTCTATCATAAGGGCCACCATATTGCATTTGACAATCTGCACCAGATAAAACGAAGGGCATCCAAACAGGGACAAGGTCGTTTAGACTTCTGAAACTTTACAGGGAGCATATAAATTGTGCTTTAAGTATAAAAAATGTACTGAAAACCAAGATCGCATGAAAAGTGCTTTAAGTTGGTATGATTTGGGATAAAATTAGCAAGAATTGCATCTCTGCCAAGTGCTATAAAACAGTGATGCAATAATTTTACCCTTTCAAGTTAGCACACGCATGGAAGTGATTAAAATGTTTCTTTTTTAAAATTAAAAAGGAAAACTGCAACAGGGGATATTAAATAACTTCTTTAAGTGTGGGCATGGAAAGGAGCAGTACAAACGCAGCCATTTATATCTCAAGATTAAGAGAAGGAGTGAGGTCTGCTGTTTTTCCTTACCGAAATCCACAGTCGACTGCTTTGCACTGGAGTACAGCACACGCCTTCTGCGTGCACCTCCAGTGGCATGAAGTTCTCCAGCTACGGAGTAAGCTGTCTAGCCTGGACACCACGCCGAAGACAATAGCCATGGCACAACAAACTACGTGTTGCATACAAAACAACGCTGCAGGAATAATCAAGTCACTCCCCACCCCTTCCGCATTTAGTTCTACACTGATGCTGGAAGTCTGGCTAAAAGGGAAACCTAAATGAAAATCCTTGCTTTAGAGAAGAAGTTTTGATACAAACAACACTACTGAAACACAGTGGGGTAATTCACACGCCTAACAAAGCTACTGGTTCTGTCCTTCCTGAACATGTTAGGAGACACATACAACGTTTTTCATGAAACCTGATTTTCTGTTTTACATTTGCGAATGAGTCAGTCAGTCACTCACTCTTGCACTCAGGCAGACCAGCCGGCTAACCACTTGCACGCAGCACTGAGGGGTACCGAGTGGAGCCCGTGATCAAACCGTGCTGGAGAATGGATGTCATCGACTAAGCAGCCATCAAATACGTGAAAAGAAAAAGAAATCTTTATATTTGAAGATTTATGCTACAGGCCTCCCACAGCCTGTAACGAGTTGTCTGAGCTGCTAAATGCATGCATTGCTTTCCCATGCCAAAGTAATGCAACTAAGTTACTGCACTATTAACTGGCAATCGTCCACAGTACAACCAGGAGGACACTGGGTATGGGAAGAGGCCATTTCCAAAGCAGTACCGTGTGCTCAGAAACGCACACACACGGAGCATGCAAACTTACACTCAGCTGACTGAAATCTTTGTAGCTTCCCACCTAAAGTAAATCACTAAGGGGAGAGATAAAAGTCTTTACAGCTGCCAATAGTTGCACTGGTGATTGCATCCTGTCAGCACGCACATTTCTGCAGCCATCCACCTCCAGACAATGTCAAACTGCTCCGTCCTCTCCGCCACCCAAATCCTACTGGCAGTCTAAACAAGACATTTCCCTGTGTAATACAGCTGTAATGCTCAGCTGAGGGAATCTCCTCAGAACATGTGAGACTTGCTCTGGCAAGCATTGTGCCCATGGCAGCAGTGCCAGCGGGCAAGTCATGAGAGGTAGGGAAGCAGCTGGGCATTAGCCGGACAGGGCCTGCAATCCACATCTCTGCTCTGCAGACTAAGGCCCCAGACTTTGGGCAAAAGCCCACCCTCATCTGGTAACAAATGAGAGGCCACGCAGAAAAATAAAGAATACCCAACCCAGTAACAGAACAAAAATTGGGAATTCATTAGGAAAAATAAAGACCAATTGGCCAATTTTCTCCAAATAACATGGTTTATAAACAAAAGTAGCAACAAGGTTGGAAAGCCCGAGAAAACCCCAAAAGCAGAGGCCCAAAGTTATCTGCTTGATAATTTTCTTAATAATTATGCAGAGAAGACAGAAACACTCAGCAAAAAGCAGCAGATTACTTAGATTCAGAATGAGAGGCTTGCTTCATGGGAGGGTGATTAATAATTTCCAGCCCATTGGTTGTTTAAACATCCTCCTAATTTACGCCTATTAGGGATATGCATATTTAGATTAGCAAGTCTGAGTAGGCTGTAACAAGCTCATTTTCAGGAGTTTGATTGAATAAGAGATCTGGCCTGAAGAATACAGTTTTTAAATAAGTTCTGGAAAGAGACAGCAAAAAGAAAGAAATGTAATGAAATCCTTTCAGACTGTTGGGAAGGCAAGCCTCAAAGTGCATGCACAATCCATTAGCAATGTAGGCTGAGTTGAACTGACAAAAAGGTCACATGTAAACATGGACTTGAGATTTCTGCAAGGTTTCTTCTCTTATTCTTCGAGATATTTTAAGTAAGACTATCAGTGTATAAACCAGAGAAACCAGAAAACAGACTAATAAGAGGCTGCTGTCTCTGAAAGCAGCTGCAGGTGAGGAAGCATCACTGCGTGGCACTGCACCTGGCTCTGCAGGAGTCAGGTCCAGGCCTGGCACTGTGGTGTACTTACTTTCAAATCACTAATATTTCTATCTTACTTTTCAAATCACTAATATATCTCTGAAGATTTGATTAGCCATGAATTTAAAGACTGGCAAACGGTATTAATAGGGCAGTGCTCTGGACTGGTAAACCCATTCGACAAACACCTTTTAAAAAACTTGCCTGTTGAAGTTTATCTAAAAAAGGAGACCAAGCCCATGGGAGCAGCTCTCCTCCTGTAGCACTGCTGTTTTTTTCTAGGGTGGCTGCAATGGGCCAGAGCACGAACACAACTCAACAGGAGCTCACCATGAACTGCTGGAGTAAAACCGACTGAGGTAACCTTAAATGAATTCATTTGGAGTGCTGAATTATGAAATGAGTGAAAGCAAACTAACATGCAATACACAACACAACTGTCCACAAGCTAATAAATTTGTGGGAGAGGTGCAGAAAAGAATGATTCAAGGACCAAATATAACAGAAAATTTAAAAATAGGTCACTTCACCTTTCTTAAGAGAGACTGTGCATACTAAAGGGATGTAGAAAGAGCTTTTAAAGAAATGGCTGTGTCTGAATCAGGAGAAATACTTCTTTTAACAGGCAGGGTAATAAACCATAGAAACAAGCTGGGAATGGAAGCCCTAGATCCTGCAGTTTGTATTATATTCTAAAAAAGACATACAGTCTAATTTGGAAGATACTTCAGATAAAAAAGTTATGCTTTAGTTGAGCACACAGTGCTGAGTTCAGTTCACACCTCCTGTCCTGCTCCCAAATGCCTTCCACTCACAACTTGGGTCTTGGAGTTCATCATCTCTCTTCAGAAAGTTGAATTCTGCAGGACTTAGAAACCCATTTAATATTACTGGGGCAACAGCTTCTTCTGGCTTAAGCTGCATGCACTACAGCTTTACATATATATATAAAAGAAAAAGGCAACTCCTAATTTATTATTTACTTCGTTTATCCACTAGATGACTAAAGCAAAATGAATGCAGTATTGCTATTTCCACAGTCCTCATGCTTGAGGAAATCATATTACAGGACCATATTTACTGTTAATGTAATATTCAAGAAACTGAAGCAAATTACAAAAAATATTTATGCAGAGAAAAAACACTCTTAACTTTGTACTGCTGTTCACTGTTACTCAGTTTTCCAAAGACGGCATTAAGAAACATGCTAAAAAATGAGCTTATTTCACAATGCTAAAGGCAAACAGAAAGATATTCAAAAAGCATTTCTGAGTTTGGTGGAATCCCCACTATTGGCAGTGCTGCGGTGAACCCTCCATTCGAAACAAAACAGTTTTAATATGACTAGCAGCAGAAACTGTTCTGTAATCGTTCATTTAAATGGACTTACTTATTTTTCTGTTTAGCTAAGAAGGAAATTATGCCCAGCTATCTCAAACATAATTTACAACAGAAAGCCAAAGCTTTCCATTGAAAAAAAATCCACACAAAACCAACAACAAAAACCACACTTGAAGTTAGATTTCCTTAGTGGAAAGCTTTCCAGTTGTACTTGAGAACTTATGAAGTCTCACAGTGCCTCTCCTCCCTAATATCTAAGATTAGATATACAATAAATATGTACAAGCAAATAGCTACAAATTTACACGGTACTTTCTCCTCCTGATTTTCTTCTGATTCCCCAGATCGTCACAACAATGTTTTATGGAAGCAAAGCCCCATCACACAGAGGAATTCGTTTCACTGAACAACGTTTCGTGTAGATGCAACAGCTCTTGATGCTGAACAAGAGGCATTCAAGCAGCCTTGCTCAAACCAGCCACCAGCTCACAGCCAGCCCTATCAGTGCTCACGCCAAGTGCAGAGCCTCAGTTTGTAAACATCTTTACAGTAAATGAGATCAACATACAAATATTATCCCATTAAGGACAGATCTCTATGTAAGAGTCTGCAAGCTTTTCACAAAAACTTCTGTCCCACAGATAACCAGCGCTCCTTCCCTCCTCACTCTGCCAGCAGCTCCTGCAAGCCACAGTGGGTTAATCCCCTCCTCTGTGTGGCTGAGATCTGCTGGTGTTAGAGTATCAGCAAGTAACACTTGCAGCCAGTGCATAGCTGTTGCTGTAGAAGGAATATTTAACTGCTAATCTTTAATTTAAAGCTAACACTTTCTCAAAATAAAGCACATCTATATGCATTAAATAAGCACACATACATCAAATGTAGTACAGTCTCAGAAGTCTCACTTGGGGAAAAACACCTTGAGCCCAGCAACTCAGCTTCCTGGGGCACCACGAATTGCATTGTTCACTAGTGGATTTAAAAGGGAATAATCCCAAAGAGACCTCGCTTTTTTTTCTAGTTGGCCAATGCCACATTGGGACTCTGGAAGACCACCACATCAAGAAGCCTGTTCATCAGATCCAGATACCTGGTCAAATGCACGGATACCGGAGCCAACAGGGTGGCACGGTGGGTCTTGGCCAGCAGGGTGGAAGAGCAGAGGGCTGTGCAGATGCGACTTGGGACAAGACTCATCTACAGATTTTCTATTCCTGATGAAGCAGCACAATCTGCAGGAAGGAAACCTGCCTTTCTGACCTCTAAATCAGATTGCAGCAAGAAAAACAAAACAAAACAAAACAAACAAAAACAAACAAACAAACAACAAACAAACAAAACACAACAAAAACATCTCCCAGCTAGCTTAAGTTACTGGAATCAAAATGAAAGAAACAGCTAACCCTGTGTAGTTTCACTAGTCATTTTCAAAGCGGAATTATTCTGCATTTTCATAGTACTTATATGTATGTATAAAGCAAGAGCGAGCCTGAAAAAAACCCTTAATGTTAAGTGTTAAAGGTAGCCTAGGACATCCCAGCAAAGCATTCTGAGCACACAGAGCATGATCTACAGCTCGTGTCACTTCTTTCACCAGCAGCAGACACACCAGGCACTACTTCACCCTGACATCTCTCATTGCCCATCGCTTTTGCAAAATCTCAGTTTCACAGCGGAGGTGGAAGCCAGGGTAGCACTTTGTGGAATTAGGAAAGCGAAGGCGCTTGTGCATGCCTGCTGCCTGCAACCCCCTCCTCCTCCTCAGCAAGGGAGAGCATGTCCCAGCCCCGCAGCACTGCCATGGGGTGGGTGGCCAGGCCACGGAAAAGCAGCTTGCCATGGCATCGTGGGCTGAGCAGGGGAATGGCAGCTCCTGTGGCTCTGTGTGGCACAGGGGAGAATGGCTCCGTGAATTTAAACCACAAAGGCTCTGGCTTGAAAAAGTGAGAACCCTTGCTCTTCACATTAAATTACATCTTTGCTCAATAATCTGCAAGTTACATCACCGTTGTGCTCCGAGTCATGATGCTGACAGGTCATCTAAGGTGATGGCAGCAACAGAAAAAAATACTAAGCCTGTTTTTTTTTTTTTTTTTTTTTTTTTTTTAAAGGAAAATATGTAAACCTTGGCAAGATGGTTTTAGTTTGGAGAATTTATTTGAATGTGGTATTCCATACAATAAGCATTTTAGTATTCAGCTGTTGTTAAAAAAAAAAAGTTGAAAGGAAAATGACAAATTGTACCTTTTCATTTGCCTTTTTCAGCCACTGAATATGGCAATGGGGAAATATAGGTCACTTACATACGCTTCGATGGCTTGAGGAGAACTTACTGTAGAAAAGATTGGAATGATGAGAAAGTCTCTCAAAAGTACAGAAGCATTTAAGGAGATGAATCATTAAATGTGAATTATCATTTTAGAATATACTATAAATAACTTACAGCCAAATCCTCCTGTTGTGACCTGGACAAAATTTTATATTGCCTCAGTGTAAATTATTCCTTACTGCACAATCTGAGCAGTTTTGCACATCTGCTGTGGAGAAACATTTCTGCATTTATGAGAAATACAACTGCCCGATATTTCACCTATCAACTGACATCACTCAGTCAAGCACAGAAAAAACACAGTAAGAGTTAACCACTGGCCACATGAGATATATTTATACAAAAGCCTTGGGAAGTTGAGAAAGCACAGGACAGCAGCGATGCTCTCTTCAGAGCTATAAAAATCTTTTAAGTAACACAAGTTTCAATTTTGGCTGTGCCAGCAAATATGCTTCAGAGACGCATGGTTAGCAGATGCAGGCATACCCCAAAACACCACCCTGAAACTCGCCGAGGTGCCCACAATGTATTTTCTGCGTAGGCTCCTGCTTGGCAGGGTGGTTACATATCTGACTGGCATGGGAGCTATGAGAAACAATTCCTCACTATCGACTATGTTAATTAATATATTCTCTACCCCTTTAATATACTTCACATTAGCATAAATCAAGGTTGCAACAGACTTCTCTGAAGTCTTACAGCACCTTTCACTTAGCTTTCCTCAGCACTCCAACCCTACCCCCAAAGCACCTAGTCCTTGGAAAGCCCTTCAACTCCAGTGGTAAGGGACCAACTACTGCCTTTTAGCTGGAGCAGGTACTTTAAATGGAAAAAAACTGCTTCAGATTTCAGAACAGAGACCTTGCAGGACACTGCACAATGTCAACTCTTGCTTTGTGGCATCCTCTTAGATTTCTGCTGTAGTTTCAGAGGCAGAATTGCAGCTGCTTGCAAGGGTTTGTCAAAATCTGGACCACGGTCTCACCCGGATATGAATGGCACCCAACAGACACAGGAAAATTATTTCTGTACCTCAGTGGAATTAACTTCTTCATTAGGTAAACCTCATTTTAAAAATGTCAAATGATGGTGTCAATCCATTTTCAGCCTATTTCCAAAATTCAGCTGTTTGCAGTACAAAACTTTGAATGTTTGAGAGCTGTATGGAATATTTTAAGTGTCTCTTTCCACATACAGATAAAAAACAACCCACGTAGAAAACATATTACCCAGGAATTTACTGCTTGCTATACATACAGAGAACTACCTAAAAAAATAGAACTATCTTTTTCCAATAGGAAATGCATATAAATATGGGGGGGAAAAAAGTACCAGAATTCTTTCCTGGCCAGGACATCGAGTCAGTTCCCATCATCCTGTGTCTTAATCCTTAAGCATCCTGTTCTATCAGCCCAAAGGCCCGATTCTGAACACAGAAAAGGGCAC
This sequence comes from Netta rufina, assembly GCF_964035555.1. Lineage (NCBI taxonomy): Eukaryota > Metazoa > Chordata > Aves > Anseriformes > Anatidae > Netta > Netta rufina. The sequence continues at coordinate 34,212,611 of NC_140127.1, read as the reverse complement.
AGGGAAAGCTTCTGGAAAGCTTACAGTCATTGTAAATGACTGTAAAACTGTGCTTTACCACATCCAGTTCTGTAAAACTTAGAACCCTTCTGAGACAAAACAGTTGAAGAAATAATTGAAGATGCAGATGGTAACTTAAAACTTTCAAGAACACTACATGCTGCATTGCAAAATTATTAAGAAAGAAAACTTTGCTCAGTGTAGCAGGAAAGGCAGCTCCATACTACATTTCTCAAGCCCATCCACCCCGGTACATTTGTGGAAAAAAATTGAAGATAACAGAAAGTTTGACTGAAAAGCATTACAAGATCAGAAAGGCAAAGTACTAATCACCATCACTACCAACAAAACAATAAAAAGGCTTGTTAAATTTTATTGGAACAAGAAAAGAGATCAATTATCATTAAAACTGTGAACTGCTGCTAATAATGAAGAAAAAAAGAAAAGCAGAGGCATACAACAAATTTTTGCTCTGTATCTGAAGTTAGACAACATTAGACAATAGCTACTAAGATTTGACTGCTTAAGATTGCTAGGTCCGAATAACTTGCATCCAAAGTAACAAAAGCATCCAAGAGTCAATAACTCTTGTTTTCTGCAACGCCTGGAACACTTGGGAAGCTCCAAAAGCCTGCAAGAGAACTGGGGTTGTGGCAATACCCAATGAGTAATTGGGAAGATTAACTTTATGATAGCCTGTCATCTAGATACTGAGCCTGTTTAAACTAATGAGAAGTTTGATTTAGGATTGTATTAATAAAGACTTTAATTAATAAGCATCAAGTAATTAAAGCAATTAATATCAAACAAGCTCATGGAAAGTAAGCCCTGTCAAACTAATTAATTTTTTTTTGACAGAACTTCAGTTTTTGACTTGTTTTTAGCTGCTAAGACAAGCGTTGATGAGATCTGCTACTTCTGTACGGAACTTGACTCAGTTCCGCACAACATCTTGATTAAGAAACTAGATATATAAAAAAGCACCAGCAAATATAAAGCAGACTGGGAAGCAGACTGGGAGGTGATGGGCACGCCTGAGAACACAGCCGTAACAGAGGCCAGCTCTGACAGGCTCTGTTTTTGTTTCCAGTTGCTGTTTCTGAGAGGATCTCTACAGAACTGGTCATTGGTGTAATATTAACACAAGGAATCAAAAGAGAGAAAAAGCTAATAGTTTGGCAAGAACTCTGGGAGCATAAATAGTTATGAGAGTGAATTAATAAAAGTGATCTGAAACACATGCACAGATGGATCCAAGCATCTCAGGTACCTTTACATTTGGGTATCTCATTCTGTGAGGAGGTAGAACTTGGTTACAGCGGTGTTTGTTTTACAAGTGTAGCAAAAATTCAGTGTCGGGAAGGTGTAAGATAATTCAAAGTAAAATTAAAGCACTTCTTGCTTTCCTTCAAAATGCTTCCAAGTTGTTTCCCTTATACTAGCATGAATTGTAACCAACCGGAGCATGGCTTCTGCAGCTTTTTCTTTACTTTGTGGGTTTTCTGTATATATCGCCAGCGCAGTTTCCACTGTGCAGTAGCTAAGCTTTTGTCTAGAAAACTCAGTTTACAAAAAAAGCTGGAAATAAAGCAAAAGACGAGAAAATTCCCTTTTGCTTCTGCAACCACATGTAATTGCCATTCTCCTTTTCACAATATCCTCTAAACATACCTCAGAAGAAAATGTTGACTGAATTACATATTAAATACCCCATCAACTCATTAAATAATAATAATAAACCCAGCTTCCATCTTTCTGCATCTTGTCTTGCACTGCTTCTATATCTTCTTAACTGAGAAGCAAAGTAACCTCTCTGATGGACAAAGGTTGCTTACAGTTTAGTATTCAGTACAGTGACAGTCCCATCCTGAAATCCTGCTTTTGCAATGATTTGTAAGGCCTTCCTCCCAAGGCAAGCACTTGGAAATAGAAAGACAACTTCTTTGTTTAGTTGTAAACCTTCCTGCCCTTCTCCTCAATAAATAATAAAATAAAATAAAAGCCTAGACCTAGCAGCTTGGGGGATGGGGTGCCGGACACGAAACAAAGCCAAAAATGGACTTTTGGAGTCCAACTAACTTGCGATTTTCAAGTGGCAAAAAAAGTGATTTTTAAGCAAGAAGATTAAACACGCAAAAACAAAACTCAGAGGAGAGAAGCCAAGACAAACTGAAAAGGCCGAACCGTCAGGAATAAGGCAGAAATTATACTGCAAAAATTCAAAAGAAGCTTGAGGAACCTGTACACGAAATTACTGCATGGGGGTTAAAACAAAGTAAATGAGACCCTCTGCAACTTCACGTATATTCTGGTTTTCTAACTCTCTGCTCGTTACCTGGTGGATAAGTATATATCTGTCTTTCTCTTGCATTTTTTGAGTTCCAAAAGTGTGACTAAATACCAACATAAATAGTAGCAAATTATACACTGCCATGGTGTCTAAGCAGTATAATAGAACCCCCGCTAAAATACAACCTCCTCAGACTTTCATTTTATTATGCGTCCTCATTATGTGTATTTTTGAAGTTTAAAGATCTCCGGCAATAACAGAATTGTTCTTAATACCTATAAAACATTCATTCCAGGTATACCCATAACACTTCCAGCAATACTGTGTATAACATTCCTCCAATGCTAAAAGATACCTTGGAAAGGGGGGGGTCCTAAGCACTCTTAAGTCATCTTGAGAAGTATTGCCAGAAGTAAAAGGTATCAGCTTAATTACTTTCTCTCCTACACAATGAATAGTACACTGCGAAGCCTACTCAACCTTTTCACAGTTTTATTTCAAGGTGGAAGTGAAACTAAATTAGAATGCCAAAAATAATTACAACTTCACATACTTTGGCCAAACCCACAGGTGCTATAGAAACGATTGACATTACTATTTCAACAAACACTTGCATTGTGCCTAGGCAATTATTTTTGAAGGAGAGTAAGTCAAGAAGTTAAATGAGAGGGGTAAATCATCAAGGGTTACCCGATGCAGACTGCTTCTTACTGCCTTTTACAGGATCTTACAAGCTCTGTTCTGCCGTGTGCTGCTGAGCCTTTTAAGACCCCCTTATTTATGCCTTCCATTAATTTGCAAAGTGAAGCGGCCAAATGGACTGGGATGTACAAAGGCAAGTCCTTGGAAACGGAGTATAAAACTAATTTTAATATGCAACAAGAACCTAGGCATCAATAACTGAAAGATATTCAAATTAATATGATTCAAATATGGGAGTAACAAGTCCCAAAAGCAGAAATTCTCTAAAAATGCAAATATTTACAGTGATTAATTAACAAATGGCCCAGCACAGATTTGAGGTAAGCCGTAGAATAAACGGTTTTTTTGTGTGTGAACATGACCTTTTCTTCCCCTTTGTATTCGGGATTGGTAAGGAACCCACCTCCCTCACCACAAAAACCACCTCACCCCAGTTACCCTCCAGCAGCACAAGCCTTTCAGATTTTCCTTCGGCACAAGAACGGAAAAAGCAAGCTCGCAGCCACTCCTCTGCACAACCTCTGCTGACGGTGCTCACCTCTCCTGTGGCAGGGAGGTCCATGCACCAGGGCTGACTCCTGGCCACTGCAGCAACACACCGCTTCGGTGTCAGGTGCTAGGCACACGGGTACAGAGTACTTAGATTTATTCAGTCCAGTCATTTGCATGTTACACTTCAAGAAGCTCGTTTTAAGTGCTTGTGAGCTTCGTCGTGTTTGTTATGTAGGTAACAAACTACTTTTAGCATGGTGTCATTAGAGTATTTCTAATAAATCAACCTATTCCTCTAGCAGGTCTTATTTTATACCTTTCAATCAAACCAAACAACGCTTGAATAGAATACCTCTGCTTTCAGAGATGTCAAAACAAAATAACTTTCAACAGAGAAAGTAAAGCAATTACATAATACTTCATTTTCTTTTCATTTTTAATCCTCCCTTTCGTTTTGGCTTTGATGAAGACTGCTGCTGGTCTGTCAGGTAAAAAAAAAAAGTCAATCCTAAATTTTTTCTAATCAAAAATTTCAATTTACATTTTTTGTTTGTTTGTTTTTAAACTCCTTTGTGACAGAGAACAAATGAAGAAGCTCTCCAGCTCGGGCCAGCATTCGATGTTAACCCTTGCCAGCACTGGATTATAATTTATTTCAGTTAGCCTGTGCTACTGCCATGGCCAGAAAGCCCCGGAGCCATGCTCTCAGACCTGCTGCTGCTCCAATAGGGCTGCCTCTGCATGGGCAGAAGCATACTTTCTAATTCCCATACACTTGGCCTCCCAAACAACATTAAAACCTGAAGTTGGAGGTACAGAGCACAGAGAGACCTAGGTGGGAATAGCAGCTGGACCTGGCCAGCTCCCACCTGTGGTCCTGCAGAGCCCCAGGCTGCACGCAGGCAGCACCAGGGGAAGCAGGAGGCAGCTGGGATGCAGGCAGGGGACCCAAACAGCCCCGAGGAGCAGCAGAAGGATGGGGGAGTGGAGTCACCATGCTCAGATCCATTAGGGACAACCCTCCCGCAGGGCCCCAGAGCATAATGCCAATGCCTGACTCTTGCCCTGAGCGCTACATAAACATCCCGATGCAACATGTTTCTACACCCCGCATGCATAATAGCGCATTCTCCTTACACAATTGGAATAACAAACTTTCACCCTTCTTGCCAGGTTTTCTGCTGATACTCCTACTGGAGCCCCCTAAGGATGGTAAAAAGACTCAGAGAAGGACTCCATGTGTTACTCAAGCTTTCACCTAACCTTTCTGAATGGGATGAATCATCAGCAGGATTAACTACCCTCAGCCATAAGGCAGGGTCCTCAGAGATTTCAGCCACCCCATTCCAAGGGGGTCATGGTGCATGGAAGCCAGAGAAGGATGCAAAGAGGGTACTGCCTGTGACCCCTGCTGAAGTCTCCCTCAGGGTATCATACCAGCAAGGCAGCGCAGGCTGGCTGCTCACAACATCCCCAGGGCTCTCTGCAGCAGGGCAAACTCCATGAAGTGGTCAAGAGGGACTGAAAACAGCGTGCTCAGCATCTTCAAACCCAGGCATATCTGCATGGCTTTGCACAGTGGTACAGGCTCACCCACAGGCTCTGAACGAGCCTGGCCTGGAGGCAGCACCACCATGCCCCAGCACTGCTGTCCCCTTGCACCCACTGCTGACCTCAGGCCACTGCTGCACCCCTTTCTGTGCCCCTGCCCCTTTTTGGCAGCCCCTGCTCCCCACACTGACCCATATCCTGCAGCCCCGGCTCGCCCTACAGCCCCATGCTGGCCTTGCTGAATGGTGGCAGCAAAGCCCTTGGGCCTTGGCTTTGGCACTGCAACACCCACTTAAAGCAGTGACCCAAATCCAGATTTAAAAAAAAAAAAAAAAAAAAAAAAAGGAAAAGAGAGAAAAAAAGCCTTAGTACTCCAAGTAAAGTTCATCTTACTTTCACTGTGGCTGCTTTTCCCACTGGTCTTGAAGCTGTTTTTAAAATGCCAGGTGTAAAACAGAAAGCGACTGAGGAGACCAGGTGCTCCACATTAAACATCCCAAACCATTCAGAGACAGTTCCTCAGACATGAACATGAAAGACCCCTCTATTTTCCAATCTCCATGCATAAAATGATAAAGAATGCTTTTAATCCAGAAACCCACACAAGAAAGCTGGCCTCATCCCAAACACTCTCCCACCCCTTCAGCAGATACAGACCCGAGCCAAAGACACCCTGCAACTCAACGTAATGAACAAGCAATGTCTGACATCTGAGCACCTTTCCCAATAGCCCCAAAATAGATGTAACGATCAAATCTTTTTTAGCCAAAGTTTTCACTCCATTTGTAGTGTTGTGGACTTTTCTCCTAGAAATAATTTTGGTGAGATGCAGGCAGCGGACAGGGCTGCAGCTCCCTGCCTCCTGGTGCAGCACCCACACTGGGCCAGGTTTTCGAAGGCTTACGGGTGTCCGAAGATGCAGAGTCTGTAATTGTAAAATACCACTGCCTCTGCTGAAAGTCAGGAAAGACCAAAAAAAAAAAAAAAAGAAATAAAGAAGTCGAATTATTGTGGGATAACAAGTTACCGTGAGTCAACTGATGAACACGGTAATTGCACACGCACACTCTTTAACTCAAGTGACCCTGCTTTTGCCAGGGGCTAATAATGCACATACAATTACTGCAAGTAGCTGATGAACTGTAACTTGTTTGTGCATCTGAAAGGGTGGGTGTTTCTGGAAATCCTATCCTATGCGGAATTACATGCTCAGGCACCTTAATTACTTTTTCAACCCTGTCTAGCAGCAGTCGCCTGTTTTTCCCCACACTTGGGCAGCCCAGCAGGGTCCCGTGACCTGTATTACTTCCACGTGCTCCATCACTCAGAGAAGTCCACAAGCACCACCACGAAGCTGCCACAGCCACTCTCACAAGCCAGGCAGCCCCAAACCAGCCTTGTCACAGCTAATTTGTCAGAAAGAGGGGTGTACTTCCAAAAGGCACACTGTATCCTGGTCCTATTGACTCCTGCAGACCCTTAAAAGAAACATGTTTCTGTTTCTCCTGCTCAGGCCACAGGACTGAGTGCTCCTGGAAGTCCTGTGCTCTTGTATTAGCAACCAGGCTGAGCTTTCTCATCTAATTACACTGATGAATGTTCCTCCCCCTGCTTTCATACCAGTTTCTGGCTGGCTGGCTGTTTTCCAGAGCACACCCAGTTGCAGAAGGGTTGTGTTTAAGTGAAGTTAAGACAGGATTCCCGCTGTCAGGTTGGACATGTACCCTTTAGCTCACTGCCACCATGAGAAGCAAGGCTGGGACCCCCAGTGCAGGAAACACAGACTGAAGAAATCAGATATTACAAAGTCAACAGTTCCCAAAGTGTTCCTGTGCATTTACACACGATTTTTCCACTACTAATTCTAAAAATACTGCAATGAGAAAAAACCTTTTGCCATTTTAAGAACTGACCTCCTGCCAGGATGACAGGACTAAAGACTCACCCAGACATAAGGCACATCACATGCAATAAAAGCAACTCTAGCCAACTTGCCTTTAGAAGTGTTTGCAGTGATTTAAAGCCCTGAATAGGTGTCACGCACTTTTTAAGCCCATTATTATAAACTGTGTCAAGAGGCGAATGTTACTTCATGACTCCAGCTCAAGACTGTCTACTGAAATGCTCTGCAATAACTGCACCAACATGTCAGCCTTCGCAAGATGGACTCATGGAGAAAACTGGATGGGCTGACTCACCCGCTTCGCTTTCTGTCATGATCCAGCCACGATTTATTGGATGGAGCACACGTTGCAGTGAAACAAACAGCTTATGAATTTACACTCATGAGAAGCAGTGCCATCCTTCAGACAACAAGAAAATTAAATACCCAGTTAAATCCCCAATGTTGAGGTCTTTTATACTAACGGTAGAGCAAGTTTGCTGGCATTTCATACACGTGAAACCATTAACACATAATATTCCAAACTGTGAGTATTATTAAGTGCTGTGATGAGCCAAAAAACTGCAGATGCCAATGGTTTGTTCATTTTTTGGCTTAGGGAGGTCTTTTCAGATCCTTTGCAACATAATGTAAATCATATTTACAAACTGAAAGATGTGAGTAGTCTTGTATGTCAAGCCACAGTGATTTATGGATACTTACTTACTCTCACTTTTTCAAGTATGTCATTAAGTGCCTCAGTGCTGAGTAAGAAATACAAAGAGGCAGATAATATCCCAAAGAGCTTATTTCTCTGTTTCCATTTTAAGTGCTGGACATACAGATTAGACTTTCACATTCATCTGCACATTAGTAGCTTTTCCTGGGTTTTCAACCTCCCTTCTTTTAACATGCCATAGTACAGAAAAAAAAATTAAGAGATATGAGTTACAGCTGCCTTAGCCACTGAAGAAGTGATACTGTAGAAGGGACTCTAAACAAAGATGTGAGCAGCCTAAGCAATGTGAGCAATCTATTGCTCATTGCTTCATTTCCTTGCACAAAAATCATACTTTTTGATCCATACATTCAAGGAGCACAGGAATCAAAAAAATACAAGATACCAAACAACATCTCCAAACTGGCATCGCCAATGGAGAGAGGGAAAGAGAATTAAAGGTTGTTTAGCAGCTCAGCAAAGCAATAGTGGCTTTAATGAAACAGTGACTTGAAAAATAATTTGCACTCACTACAGGTATTGTTCTGAGGCTGCTCACTCTCCCCAGGCAGCTCAAAGTATAACCGAGTCCAAACCTCTTGCCTCTCACCGGCATCCTCCTGTAGATCCAGCTGTGGCACAACTCTTGGCTGCAAGGCACGTACAATAACCAGGCTGATCAACACCAACATGCAAAACAGCCCAAGGGAAGAAATTCAGAGGAAAAAGTGAGACCCAGTTGTTGAGCAGAGGTTAATATTTTGGCACCAACGGGTGTAGTTAATCAAAATCCAAAGACCACAGCAGGTGTGGGGAAGGAGGGCAGCAGTTAGCTTCTGGCTGTACACAGCTGTAGATGATCGAAAAATAAACGAAGGCAGAACCACAGAGAGGGCAAGGAGGGGTGGGAGGAAAAGGCACTGTCATGGATGTACCATGGAGGTCCCAGCATGCCAATTCAAACATCACTTCTATTATTTTAGCAACCGTGACCTCCTCTTGGTCCTCCTGCAGGACCAGGCCCTCGCCTGCTTCTCTCAGTCCTGACCTGCTGCCCTCAGGCGGCCTGGGGGTGAAGTAGTGGGGGGACTGACATAGAACATAGCAAACAGCACAGCAAAAAACAGTGTGGACAGGGCATAATTTTTACCATTCTTCCAGTTATTTAATCACTGTCTAAAGAAACTGAAGTGATTTGGGAAAGTTTATCTACATGGACAGATGAAAGCGTCTTTGCTACATGAAGAACAGACGCAGTACAAATAATCAGGTATGCTTATCTCTCATCAGTAAAAGCTTTCAGCAGGTTAGCAGAGAATGATAAGCCACCTCTAAACCAAAACTACAAGTTAAAAATTCTGTTGGTGTAGAGGCTGGTACAAAATAATCAAGTTTTTTTTGTTGTTGTTGTTGTCAGGTTACCGGAATTCAGTGACTTTCAAGTGTTATTTGTAATACAGTAGAGCCTGAGGCCCCTGAGTGAACTCAGTGCTATATTATGCCACATTCGATTTTGTTTTTCTATCTAAGAGCTTATAAAAAAAAAATAATAATAAAAAAAAGCATTCTCTGTCTTAAGCTCTCAACCAGAATAAAACGTTAGCATAAGAGAGCGTAAAGCACTACAAAGCGGTTCAGCATTGCTGCACAGCGGGGCCGGGAGCAAGCCTTACACCACAACCCAGTGCTGTAGTCCCAGGTGTAATTTCTTCCACCTTTTGTTTAGCTTCCCCGCAGCATTTGCTGAGTGGATCAATACATCAATGCACTCACTTTTTACACTGCTAAAAAAACCCCGGCCATATAATGCTGGAAACTTCGTTCTGATGGGAGATCATGCCATCTGCCACCCTAGAGAGAGGCAAAGCCGCTGCAGCAAGGGGGGACGCGCTGCCGCAGCTCCCGGCTGAGGAGCCACTCTCCACACAGGGGGGCAAGGTGCTTGCCAAAAGCTGACCAAAAATCCCACTGCCCTCCCAGTTTGCCACATCACAGAGGGAACAGAGGGACTCAGTACAAGCAGAAGTAGTGGAAACTCCTGAGCCCCCAACACCTCAGACAGTGGCTTCAGCCTGAGGGAGCCTCGCCTGTGGTGTGCTGCGTTCCTCGCTCGGTCAGACCGCTGCTCTGTGGGCACCTGCTGCAGCCCAGAGAGACCCAAAACCATCTCAATGCCTTCCTTCTGAGAGCAGACCACTAACCTGACCTCCACCGCTCAGCAACACCCCTGGCAGCGCTCCTGCTCCCAGCTCTACTGCCTGTTTCGGGTCCAGGAGAGCTCCCTCCTTCCTCAAACTCCGTCCCGCAGCTGTGGTAACTGAGCCCAGGCTTCACAGCTGTGGCCGTGACCAGGCAGAGCCAGCCCACCCCTGACAGGGCACAGGCCAGCACTGAGGGCCTAGGAAAAGGCCTGCGGTGCCTGCAGCTAACAGGAAAAGTTCGAAAAAATAAACATATCAAGCCCTTGGCAGAGAAGTGTAAGACATCTGTGAACGTGGTCCAGGAAAAAGTTATCTGAGAGAGAATGAAGGCTAAAATCACAAAACATTAGAGTTAAGTGATTTCATTAGTTGCACAATGTATGCGGATGGAAAAAGTCAGTAACCTCATAAGAGCCTAAACTAGGCTTAAATTCCAATTATGAGTACGTTTTTACCACCTGAAAATTAGACTGATACATTTTTCAAACAGTAGTAATCTGTTATTTCAACTTTTTTTTTTCTTTCTTTCTCCAGTTAATAAATACAAGACAATGATTGATGCACATTAACTCTGAAGTTGTCCAAGATCTGAAATGCAATTTCTCCTAATAAACCTATCTGGGGATTTAAAACACATTCAACTTCATAGAATCTAAATGGTAGTTTTTAAAAATGAATTAATGGACTTTGAGAGTTAAGTTAGCAAATAGCACCTACCACCAAAAGACAACGTCATCAGCTTTATTAAAAATAAAATAAATGAAAAAAAAGGTTGATAATTTATTTTGGAGTGTTTAGAAATTATTCTAAATTTAAAACTGACTTAATAAGTAAAGCTGAATTTTTATTTATTTTTTACTTAATTTCTCCATCTACATCACCACTCATGTTTTTGTCATTTCCTGCTTCCATTCATACAATTTATTTCTTTTAGTTTGTTCCCCAGTCCCAGTAACTTAAAACCTTAAGGACTGAGTCTGCATTCTCCCAGAGAATACTACAATGTAACTGCCATAATTATGTCACTATGACAGAGTGAATGTCTGAATCCTATTTATATTTAGCATCCTGTTTTTTCAAAAACTCCTCTTGGCCCCACTCCCACTCCACCCTGACTCTAATCTTGTGTCCATCATCCAATTACTGCCCACTCATGCATTCCTCCCCGTCCCATCCTCATGATCACGCAGCTGGGGTTGCCCTTCAGCATGTGCTGCCTCATCTGTCTGGAATTCCCTTTCTCCAGCCTGTTTCTCTTCTCAGTTCTTACCTTTATGTCCATATGCACGAATTTACAGTCACCACTAAACCCCATGAACTTTTTCTTTCTCCATTACAGTGTTTCTATCCTACCCTTTCCGAGGCTATCACGGGCTAGAAGAAACTTTTTCACTTTTTGCATTTAATTTCTATATTCCTCTATTCCATTCCTAATATATATATGTGTATATATATATTATTTTTTTTGCACATCTCTTTGTAGCCTTGCACTTTTATTCAACCTATGTCCACATTTTGCAAGTACACATAGAAACATATCTACACTTTGCAAGACTGTATACCACACTAAACACTGTAATTTCATGCATATTCCCCTAATACCAAATCATACACTGACTCTGTAACATACTACAATGGTAGGACAATAATATCTTTTAATAATACCACTGTATTGCTCCATTCTTCCTCTCATTCTTCTGCTGCTGAGCTCAGATGAGGAGTGTATTGAACATTGCCAAGTTTGTCCTTGCACTTAAACAGCTCTCTTCTTTCACACACACACACAAAAAAAAAAAGTATACATATACGTACATAGGAAGGATTTGTAGAAACCACCTTCACACTTTTGTACCAAGCAGAATTACTTTCTGCAAAGTACAGAGATGCCATACTAAGCAGATGGGGGCAGCTAGACACGAAGCAGAACAAAGAAAAGCTCGTAGTCAGTCTCAGTGGCATATGAGGTGAATTTTGAACTGGGACAGAAAGGAAAAGGTTCTTTGCTAAACTTTTCTTCTTGATGATAAACTTAGAATGTAATGTTCTGAATTTTCTACTGAGTGCTTGTACTAAGAGGTGAACCACCCCTGGCAACTTTTATGCTTATTATAAATTCTTTTTACATAGAGTTTGTTGGACACTATGTACAGAAGCAGGAACTACTCTGTAAAACTTTGCATTTCAGGTGTTTTCCTTTCCGTTTCATAAAAACAGATCTGATGCAACTAAGTGTCCTCTCTCTAATATTGCTAGAATATAGCCGAATTTGGTATTTGCCTTTTAAAGACCGTATAACCTTTTAAAATCAAGCAGTTTTCATCAGTGCATTTTTAATTGGCACTGTATAATGTAAAATCAAAAATGTTGCATGTATTTCTTCTATTCAGACCTACATCTTAAATCTTCAGCACACAAAGCTGGCTATGTGCTTTTTTGGTCATTTTCCTCTCTTTTTATTTGAAGTGACTCATGTAGCTGTGAGCTTAATTGGCATCACTTAAAGTAGTCAGGGAAATGTCATACAGCTCAAAGTGAACGTGTTACTACTGTATCTGATTGAGATCTAAATAAATTCTATATTCGACCCAATAAAGTAAAAGAGGCAAGATTTCCACCTGTTCCAGGAGAGAATAAATACAGCATTCTAAGATATTAATAAAATAATAGTTTAAGTCAGACTCCCTTCACTACGACCCCTTTCTTTATTTCAAATAATATCGATACAACAGTAATTTCTGGCTAATTTTCCTTAGACTAATTAAGCCTAAGATAGCTACCAAATAACTAAAGCCTACTTCTCTGGGGAATATTCTATTCATTTACAAGATGTGTAAGAGAAACAGTTACATGGCATGCAAATATTAAAATAAAAGAGCATGGCTAGGAATTCCAATCAGCAATTTTTCTTTGTATTTCTCCATTAGTGTTTTTTATCATGGCACTATTTGCCTTTGGCATGAGCTCACAACATAAAGAAAACAAAAGAAAAACACTCATTAAGGGTCTTCCACAAATGAAACATTTCTACAGAGGTATACAAAAAGCATCTTTGCAATTTCACAGAAACCATTCTTCAAAATGCCCTCTTGTGATCTTGGGCATGATGCTGAGAGTTCATCGGGTGCTTATTTGATGTCCTGCATACTGTTCTGTCTGCACTAAAATCACTATATGAGAAAGCACTCATATCCTGCAACAGGCCTTTGTTTTAATTTGGGGCAAATATACAAAAACACCAGCTTGCAAGGCACGCTAAGACTAGAAGGGTGGGATGCTCTGATACTCATGGCACACTTCATAAGCAAGCATTTCCTCAGCTGGGGCAGAGTAAACTTGACAAAGAAAGCATGGAAAATAAATGGCTGGCATCTGCCTCCAAGGTGTAACTGTTTTATTTTAATCAAACCAGGAATATGAACCTTTTGAACTGCATATTTTTATCATTACTGCATTATTACCAATAGCAAGGAATCCACAAAACTACAGAACGAGTATCGTGAATTTGAAACCCTGAATAACTGCAATGTTTGGTAAGACCTAAAACCATACCGTGCTTTAAGTATGAACCTACTGTTTCCAGCAACAGATACATTTTCATACTAAAAACAAAGACGTTCCATCTATCTCAAATGTCCTTAACTCTGTACGTGTTCCTTTATTACAAGAAATAACAGCTGCATACAGAAAAAACAGCACTATTTATCAAAGTTCCCCAAGAGTTCAAGCCAATCTCCATTTTTATTCATGATTTTTATCCTGTAACATGCAAGCAAACAAGAAATCACATAATAATAACTCAATCTACACAATTTGCATGGGCACTCTCTATTTCCCATGGAAAATTGTACAAAAAGACCTTCATCACCCTTATTTGAATTCAGGTAACCAGCCAAGTTTTCAAAACATGCTTGTAAATATTCCAAGGTCTTGAGTTGTTGAAGAGATTGTTGCAGGAAGAACATAAACCATAATGGGTAAGAGAAAAAAATATGACCTAACACCTTGCAAAACAGTTTACATGGCTTGAATTCCTCTATTGCATAAGAGCCAAATGAGTTAGCAGGAATGTTATTTTACATTATGCTGTACTACTTACTATGCTCTTTCTCCATGTGTGAACCACACTTTCAGAATTACATTGAACACAGCGCCCCCGGGACTAACTAGTCAAGTGCTAGGGAAGGATGGCATGGTCTAGAATAACAGGCGGGAGCTGAGGGTGTAACTCAGATCTCCTAAACCCAGCCTCCCTTGCAACTTTGAACTCCTTATTTCCTCACTTCCCATTGCCTCACTTTCTCCAAAAACAGCATTCTTTTATTGCACACTGTAAAATATTTTCTATTCTGATGATAATATATTGCTAGTCATCATTACTTTAACTAAGTTATGTCATTTTCTGGATGCATTAAACTGGAAGTACTCGCTTTTTTTTTGCATCCATATACCTGCAGTTCCTAACAGCAGTTTACATGATCTAATAAGGTTGCATGAATGTATGTAAGAACTAAATTGGTCCAAAATGTTTAAATTGGCTCCAATCAGATATTAGTGAAATTTGTATTTGCATTTTCCAGTATGGAGTTTAAACCGGGCTGCAAAGCTGTGGAAGCATGATTGATCTGTAACCTAGCCAGTCCCCCTTAAATCAGTTATTCAATACATCTGATGTTAACGATTCTTTATATGTACTTAATCTCCAACAATTAGATAAGGAACGTTATATTAGTGACACTATGAAGGGAAAGATATTAAAAAGGCCTTTGTCTTCAGACAGAGAAGGTAAAAGCATTCTTTGATGCAATAAAAAGTGAGTATTTACATACTATGCCCTAATAAAGATTTTTTTTTTCTTTAGTTCTACTGGCTGCACTGGAAGAGCCATAAACATTTAGTAAAATAATCTCAATTTATATTGCTTTGTTCTATGCCTTCAAGTACCGTACATGGCTGTACTCCAGATCAAGTAGTTGTCCTCAAATGCCTTCCAATGAGCACTGCCAGATTCTGTGGTTCAGAAGTAATTTAAAGGCAGAAAGCTGTAGCAAATGAGACCTAATGGAAAACAGAGAATGCTTTAGTTCATCCTAACTGTTTGCAGAAGAGAAATGGAAAACCACAAAGAAAGAAAGGAAAAAGAAAAGGAAGTGCCAAAATGTTGTATTTCTCTCTGCATATGAAGCTAATGAATCACCAACATCATTACATGGCATGTACAGTGCCTTTTAATGATTTGAGAAATTTATGATATAAACTTGAAATAGAAAAATACTGTCCTTGTGGAACTATAACTTTGTTTTTAAACAGCTTTTTTCCATTTTTCCTTTTTTTCCCCTCCCTTCCTTAACGTTGGTGTGTTATTCTTCACTTTCAATCACCTGCATTGAATAAACTAACTCCTCCTGGTTAGAGCAGAGACCATCAACCACTGGTTGTTAAACGCAGCCAACTGTTCATAACTCCAGCAGATGGTTCTCTTCTGCTGGCCAACAGAAACTTTATGGTCCTTTTCCTAATTTCTCTCAAGAGATACAGAAAATCTTTATTTAGAAAGCAATTGCTCCTGCAATACAGTGTCTCCCCTATGCAGTCTATTTTCAGTTAGCCACACTCTTTCCCCTCTCCTCTTCAAAGTATACTGAAAGCAACGAATAGAAATAGACTGACAGCAGACCTGATCTAAAGCCATCGGATGTAACAAAAAGTCTTTTCATCATTGTATACATCATAGACTTTCCTCCTTAAGCCTAATTAACACCATGGCAAACCACACTGCGTGTTCCAGGCTGCCCAGGGAAGTGGTGGAGTTCCCATTCCTGGAGGGATTTAAGAGATGTGTGGACATGGCACTAAGGGACATGGTTTAGCGATAGGACTCAGTAAGCCAGGTTGATGATTGGACTTGGTGACCTTGAAGGTCTTTTCCAGCCTAGACAATTCTAGGATTCTGTCCCTACGCTGTCTGGTGCTCAGAGCACTGATGTGGTGTGGTTGTGCCTGAGGGTACTATCAAGGACATTGGCTTTCTAAAGAACCTTCATGGAGGAGGTGCCTAAATCCCATGGAAATTAACGGCACTTTTCCTGAATACAGACAGCGATAAATGCAAGCCCTCTCAATATGTCAAAAACAAACAAACGAACAAACGAACAAAAAACTACAGCTGGTTCAGGAAAGAAAAACTTTTATTTGTTCACGTCCATTAAACGACTACATTTTCCTTGGGTTCCTGAAGGTTTTTCCCGCATCCTTTCATGGCGGCACATAAAACAAGAAATGTTTGTGGTGAGGGGTCTCTCCTCACTGCTCTCAGACCAAAGAAGGTGGGATAAATTCATTTTAAGCCCATGCTATGCAAAATGCTATTACTGCTCCTGTCCTGTTCTTAAGACTGGAAATTAGGATTGATGCACTGAGGGTCTGTCCTAAAACAGCTTCCAGAGAGCTTCCCTAGTGCGTAATGAAGCTCTGCCACATGCACTGCTGTGTTTCGTCCCCAGCATGTCCTCCCATCCCAGGAGGGATGGAGACTTCACGATTTCATTTTTTTCCTTGAAGCTTTCATTTACACTGTTAAAAAGTCAAATCGATTACTTTATTCACAGAATACTGAAACACATTTTTCTCAACCTTTCCCAAAATAATTACTTCTTGGGATGAATGCAAGCATAACAGTTTTCAAACTGAAAAGAATTCATCTGGCAAAGTACAGAGGAAAACAGTTATGTGGCTATTAAAAATACAGTTGAACTATAGCATATGCTACAAACACACAGGCATACACATGCATTTTAATAACAACTTAAAAGCAAAATATAGTCTAGCTGAAATACTTTTGATTGCCAAGTAAAACTTTTGTAGGATACCTTCTATGACTTCTTATGACACAGTTTTTAGGGATAATGGTGCATTATGGCTTATTCAGGGTTCCAGTGCAACATGACAATTTAGGAGAATATAATGGTTTTAATAGAAACCAGTTTTACATACTGCATTTAAATTACAGACAAACTCTTCAAAACAGTAACTTTATCCTCAAATAAAAACAGGTGCACAGAAGTGTAATGTCTCCAGTTATATATTTTGCTGTTGAATTTTTAGTAGTTTGTTAAACCTTCTTTAATATTTTAGGCAGCTAAGTTCAATACTGAACTTACATGACTTATTTACACTGCTCCTTAACACACACAAAGGGATCTGTCCAGAAGCAAAGTATGCCCTACTTTCAAGATGTTCATTCTTTAAGATACCTACCGCAGCTATACATTTGGTTAACAGAGAACTAAGAGAAGTTGAAGGTATCTTCAAGAAAACTAAGGATAGACATTTTCAGATTACTGAGCTCCTCTCCAGCCTTACTGTGTGCGCAGTTCTCACATCTGCTGGGGGTAAGGGAGAAATGCCAGGCTCCCCATATTTCCCCAGAAGTTGGCGCACCCCTGACTCAGCTTCTGCCTGCAAGTGGAAGGACACATGGTCTCTACACTTCCGAAATGAAAGGTTCTCAAGTCCAAACGCTCCTTGGTAATGCTTTTAATTGATACTCCTTGTTAATGCTCTCAAATCTCCTTGTTGACACTCCGGCTGGAAATTCCTGGGGTTAGGATACTCTTTAGAGAATGAGAAGCAAACTCATTTGCACAACAGTCTGAAACATAACAGTGCATGGAATGAGGAACAACCTACAGCACTGCTGGTCAGAAAAGGAGGGTGCAAGAGCAGAAAGTTACTAAGATGCTCAGCAGAGCAGAAAAGGAGGAAAACTAAAATACCTGAGAACACATCTCAAACTTCCCTAGGAATTGCAAAATCACGTATTTTCAAAAGTAAGCACCAAAGAAGCATTTTATTTAAATACAACATTTTTTCCATATTGCCATATGAAAGCAATTGGTACTTCTAAATGGCATGACAGTGATAATATCTTAACAAGACAAGACAGCAGGAAATAAACTGTAGACAACAAAAATGATTACTCTGTTGATGTTCTCACTGAGACCAAACTCAACTGTTAAAACATTGTATTACTGTATTCCAGTACGATACAGACAGCCTTCTCATATTGCCACAATGAAGACTTCTGAGGAAAGGCACATGTGGGTGCTCATCCTTATATAGAACTATGCATAAATACATTAATTTCTGTTTTTAGGAAAAAAAACACACACACACCAACAAAAACAACAGTCATACTGCAAAATCCACATTTCTTGGCCGGGGAGCTGTTGTTAGAATATATCTTTCAAAGGGAGGAGTCAGATGAAATCAGTAGGCTGAGCTTCTGTCACAGTTCAAGTCTAGAGTTTTAATTTTGCCATGGTCATTTTCTCTTAATAAGGTTCATTTTGTAAATATGTATCAATTGCTCCATAGACTTTTAGTGACAGATAAAAACAATGCAAAAATAACTGTAACTTAGACTTGTTTATGGAATCCGTACCGTTTTTGGTCCACTTTCTGTTGTGTTACAGGCAATTATTTCTGGTCAGGCACAGATACATTGGCAGAGAGCCTCCTGGGCACACAGGTGCCCTTGCTCTAAGGCAGCTTGATGAGGTGTGTTCCCAGCTGCACAGCTGGTCACAGCTCCTGGGATTCCTCCATACTGACCCATCACATCGATAAATATCAGGGTTTTAAAAATTATTGTATAAAGTACCTCCTGAAGAAGAGAGGTGCTATTCTATATAAAGCATACGTAGCATAAATAAACTTTTTCTGCACTAGTTGGATACTTTTGCTTTATTTTAAAAATTTCAGCAAGGTAGGTCTTTGAGTCAAAAGCAGTGGAGAAAGATGAAAATATTTGGTCTCAGTGGAAAAAAAAAAAAAAAAAAAAAAAGCAATTTTGGCAGCTTCCACAACTAGTTTCACTCCGTTAGGCTTTTTTTTTTTTTTTTTTTTTTTTTATGCACTGCAAATATTGTTAACCCAATGCCATACGTGCAAAACTGTAGTGCTGAAATTCTGAATTCTACCCAATGATTTTCAGTACTATGCTTTTTCTGTAGAGACCCAAGGATTTTATACAGTTGTCATTAAAACACAATGCATATTTGAAATATTTACCAAATTAATCACCTTCAGCCTAACTTACTTGGTCAGATAATGCTCATAACAAAGAAGTGTCACAACACATTCTCATTAAGCAGGGCAGAAGAGTTATATTTGCACACTGCAAAAACAAAGACAACTGCCACCTTAATTTATCTATTAACACAAACACATACAGAAAACATACTAAAAAGGCTACTTCCTTATACTGTGGCTTATCAAACAAAAAGAAAATAAAAATATTGGCTCAATGTAA
Source organism: Netta rufina (assembly GCF_964035555.1). NCBI lineage: Eukaryota > Metazoa > Chordata > Aves > Anseriformes > Anatidae > Netta > Netta rufina. Next base: position 34,193,465 of record NC_140127.1, on the reverse strand, counting down.
TGAGATCTTCCACGCCACCACCATGTGTAGGGAAAATCCATTAAAACAGCGTGCCATAAAGTCCCTGAAACACAAGGAGGTCTGTATCAGCAGCAAAGATGGTGATTATAGGTGTCAATAGCAAATTTATGCAGCTGGTGAAAATGGAGGAAGGAGGAAGGTCATAATCAGCTAATTAATTTATAATGTACTCTTAGTTGCTCTTTACAAATATGATTATCATTCAATAAATGGAGAAGCTCTAGCTAAACAACATGGTGATGTTTATCTGGAACATTATCTTAATAGTAATTAGCACTAATATAATCTCACATTAAAAAATATTTTATTTTTCTTAATAGTTTATATGCCTAATTCTCTATATTCTAACATGTATTTCTCAAATTTATTTACACAACTGTAAATAATATTGGTCTCAAGGGCTCCTAAATAGTCAGCCTTCCAATCACTCAGTACAGATGTTAACAATAAAATTTGAATGGATTAGCACATCAGTACAAAAATCTACATGGCTTTTAGCAAATACAGTTTCTACTTTTATTTTCATTGTGTGATTGATAAAACATTACTATCTGTACAGCACATCTACTTTGAAATCCAACGAAAATAACTCTACAGTTTTTTTAAGCTACTTTTGAAGTTCACTCAGATTAATAATACTCAAAGTTAACACTGCATGTTTATTTATATTTCTATGCTGCCAGGGAAGCACATTTAAATATTGCCTCAGAAAAAGTTTACAGTATGCAGTGTCTACTGCAAACCAAATTCATTTGGAGAACACTGATGTGGCAGACTTGAAACTACAAAAATACATTCAATTATGACTCATCAATGCTGTTTTCCTAACTGTTCATAAAAACAAATAGGTAAAAGTCTTCAGAAAAACAACAACAAACTGGCATTTATCTGTTTTTAATAACATCAATATTAACTAATTCTGAGGTTTTACTGTAGGATAATGCTTCTAATACAGACAAAAATGAACTCTAAGGTCCTAAACCTATAGTCCATTTTAGACAGACAAAGTCACAGAACTGCACTGAGACTCATTCATCTAGTTAGAACTATTCATATTCTTATAGTTATAAATGTGCTTAACTACGTACTGAATTAAGCCCAGACTGGAGTAAAATATACCTCAAATTCAATAGCAACATGTGGTTTCTCAACTAAATTTATGTTCAGACTAAAACACCCATTTCATATGGGGAGAGATTCATATAGCCAGCCCCACAAAACAAAGCCAAATTGGTTGGGAGGTACAAATACTGATGCAGTTCCTCATGGAAAATGAACTACAAAACAGATATTGGTTAGAAAGTTTCATGTGCTTCTACAGGGCCTCTTAGCCTGGATTTTTGTTACTTTTCAATACCTGAAAATACGTATATAAGACAGCTAGATTAATAAAAACATCTAAGCAGGCCAGATGTTTAGCTATTAATGAGCCCATCTACTCTGCATATACACTGTTAAAAAGTTAGACCAGGAGACTATTGTCATCTGCTGCAGGTTTTGGCCTTGTAAACACAGATCCTATGGTTTCACCTCTGGATACAATGGTGATGAAGACTGCTGCAGAATCAGTATAGAACGAGAAAGCAAAGACATTCAGCTGCCTGAGTAAGGTACATAATGAACAACATAATACAAATAATAATAATTAATGATCTTGGTATGGTGCTAAGTTTCTCCTCCTTATGTGAAAATTATTTGTTTAATCATGTGAACAGAAATAAAATTAGCACACCCATATCAAAAAAATATTTCCTAACTAACGCTTAAAAAGTCTTTAATTGACACCTTCTAGTCCATAGTACGGTAGAGGTAGCTGTCCTACCTAAGATGAACTCATCAGCCACTCCCAGGAGAGTAAGTCTGTGAATATGACTAAATCTTCTGTTCTCTCCATTGCATTGGGTTCACGCTGCATCTCAGGCTGTGCCTGGCACAGGAACACGCCATGACAAAACCACCCTTTCTGTTTGTAGGAAGGTTCCCTCTACTATGGGTCTCTAGGATAAGGAATGGGAGTAGCTACCCATTCCCTCTTCCTGGTACAGCTGAGCTCCCTTCATGACTAGTCGACTTCTGCAAGCAACAAGAGCAAATTATTTCACTTTTTATTTTTGTACAGCTCTCAGTATTTCATTATGTATTTATTATTTTTGCTGGTCCCAGAAAAAGTCAGGAAAGAATTCTGACTCTAGGGTGAGTTAGATCAAAACATCTTTGGGAACTCCTCCTACAGCACCTTCCTGAAGGTTGCCACCAGACCAAAACTCCAGCCCTTAATTTCAAAATTAAGAGATTCCCACTAAATGCAGAGTGGCAGTTCTTTACATTAAATGCAGGAAAACTCCTCCTTTTGGTGGCTTGCCATTTTATGTTCCCTACAGCTGTTGTGCTAGAGACACGGAATGTAATGCATTACAACGTCCAGATATTAAACAGAAAGAGAAAATACTCCTTGTTTCAATGTATAATAATAGTATCAGAGCCTCAAGAATACTGCTGTGAACACACATTTTGGTACTAGTGAGAATGCTATTTTATTTGTCTAAAAAAAAAAAAAAAAAAAAAAGAACTAACCTGAAAGTCAACAAGTTGACCTGCTGTAACAAGTCCTTCTTCTCTTTATTATTAATCTGAATTATTTTGTAATTAAGATTTATGATATTTAAAACAATCTTTCATACAATTAATTTATTAATTAACAATTTGTCGTATTATCTCCCTTAGGCACTGAAAATAAATGTGGGAATGTGATTTTCAAATTCAAAACCAGGTCTTTATTGCTGAGGTCTGTCCTTTACAAATAGATTTACTATAATTTTGTGTGCACGCACACACACTACTGAAGGCAGTGGTATTATATTCTGCCACTAAACCACAAATGTAATTACAAGTTGGAATTTCTGGGCCGAATTTCAATATTAAACACATAGTTAACAATGCCTAAGGAAATGCTACTAACCCCCATTTGTCCCCCTGCCCTCAAGCCTAGAAAAAGGAACTTTACACTAGTGATTCTACATCATATCTCATGGGATTAGACAGAGGAAACAGGACGAAAAAAATGAAAATACTACAGGAGTATCTAAATTACATTTTGAAAAGTAAGAAATATTAACCAGAATAACAGCAGTATCTGTATACCTAACACATATACAGGGACCAAATGACACGAAAATGTTATACTAGTTGTTATTTTATCTCCATGACTTTCTTTTTGAGTTAAGTGTTTAATACAGCAATAAAACTAAACACATCAAGTATCTTTCTACATCTTTCTATTGATAAATATGTTTCAAAAGCAGATCCTAAGAAGCCAACCCTTCCAAAAGCATGTGCCTCCTTCAAAAGATTAAAAGACAAGTAACTAAAACCTCAACTAACATATGTTTTTTTTCAGAGTTTGATGACTGACCTCAAATTTCTTCCTGCAATGAGTTTAAATATGACTTAACAGCTGGGAATCAGACTTCAGCCAAAGACCAGTATTATTTTGCCAACAAGTTCTCCTGTGAAGGTATATTGAACTTTTACAGCTTTCATCACAGCTACTAAGTAACAGTGAACATGATTTAGAAGAGGTGAGACTCAAGTACAAAGCAAAACCTGAACTACAAGTAAGCTGATGTACACTAAAATAACTCAAATGAAACCCAAGAATAGTGGTTGGTCCCTTATTTTTCAAAATATTTATTTCAACTTTAGCTTCTGCCATGAAAAATGAATCAGCCTCCAAGTATATCCTAAGTTCTCTCTGCAATGTGAAGAAAAAAAAATGGTTGGATTCTGTTATAAAAGCTTTTACTGAAGTTGGGAGGAGCAAAACTGTATTTTCATTCATCTTACGGTCAAAACTGGCTATTTTTACTTTTTCTCTCATTATCAAAAAGATACCTGAGGTCACACCATGTAAAAAAACACTATGAACTAATCTTATCTATACTTTCACTAATGTGACGTTTTCTTCGTAAAAGCTTTTAAAGTTCTTAGATTCACAATATCTGTTTTTATTTTAATTGAAAATGCATTAAATTAGCAACTAAAATACAATGATGTGAATAATATTTTTCATCTTTTTGGTAAAAGGGTGATGGCTGGCAACTGGAGAGTTTAAGTATTTTCTTATCCTACACAGAAAAATAGTATTTCCTATAATTTTGATTGTGCACCATATTCATGCATTTGTGTTCTATTCATTTAAAAATATAGTATTAAGTGGGATAAAGAACAAATACTAAAAGCTATACAAATGCATTTCATTATTAAGATCAACATTTTGGTCAATATTATGGACTTGTAAAATTTGAGACTCCAGTAAAATAAAAATAGTGCAAATACTGCTTAAAAGTTTTGATACCTGTTTTACATACACAGCAGTATCACATCATATTGCTGCCTTTACTTGAGGAGCACACTGTTTATTCTTAACTCTGAAATGCATTAGTCTTGCATTCTTTGAAATGTGCATTTTTATCTTATTTCAGAAATCATTGAAATTACAAAAAAAAGTACGAGTATACAAGGATACACATAATACTAAAAAAAAAAAAAGAAATCCTCCAATCTACACCACTCAAAATACTTTTTTGTTGCTGTTGTTAATTTCAACGCAAAACTCAGCACCTGACTTATCTCTGTAACAAAAAAAAATAAAAATGAATGGATGAAGACTAATAAGCTAACGGAAAAAATCAAAGTCCCTTAAAGTCAATAACAGAACTTCCATTTGTGGGAAGTATTACTTTTATAGAGGAATCAACATTTTTTCCTTTGAAGTTTACATCTTATGTACAGCAAACCTAATAGAACCATGTCTATCAAACTGTACATCTTTGGTATTTCACTGACCATTAGAAGATTAAAATCTAGGAGCAAATACATATCCTTGGAAAACAGTAAGATAGAAAAATATAGTTTAAAAGCCCCAAGCCTTTTATTATGTAAAGTGAGGTGCAGTTAAGCTTTATTTCTACTGGCTGTTATGTGATTTAGATCTCTTTCTTGATCTTCCAAGTGACCCTTCTCTGCACTGGCAAGTCTTTCTCTATTTTGTATTTGCTGTGACAGTGAGATACAAACTAATACGAGCAGAATATTTGGACAAATAGATGGAAAATGGTCTTTATAAATATTTGAAAATATCATTTTCCCTATAAAATCACGAAAATTCTTTCACTAACACCAAATGTACATTAATATGGATCAGATAGGGAATTGCAAAAACTCGTCAATTTTTCTCTCCAAAGAAATGCACTCCTCTCTTGGACTGTCCCTATTTATATGGCTCTCTGGTGACAATATGGACCTGCTTCACAAAGGCAAGTCATCTTTCTCCTCTAGCTAGGATGGGACATGACAGGTAATCAGGCCTGTCCTGTCATCCTCTTCATAAAAGTGGATAAAACTCCATCTAAAAATCTATAAAGCCTTCTATCCCTCTGCCTATCAAAAGGCTACATTAAAACCTCATCAGTTACAAGCCAATAGACAACATTTTCTCAGTTTTATTACGTAATAGTCCTTTCTGCCCTTCACATTGAGATTAGGAAGTCATCTGAGAAACCACAATCTTCTACCCAACAGCTTTATAATTTGCCTTATGGCAGACTTCTTTGTTCAATGGTCTGACTACTTCACCTGAGACTAGCACCGTCTTGCTGTTTCATTTTGATAAAATTATGAATAATTACAGATATACAGTCAGAGAGAAATCTGGGTACTGAGAAAGTTATCATAAACAACACAGGCAGCATAAGGAGAGCGTTACTCTGTACTTGCATTTCTTTGTTAAGTATTTCTGGGTGGTTGGTGATGACAAAAGGTAGGCAGCACTAACCTGCTAATTTAGCTAAACCAAACATAGTAAGTATATGTGTAAGAGAGGGAAAAAATGGGCATTCTGCTAGATCCTGAAAGATCAGCACCAGGTATCCACGGAAGTACTGAAGCCACAATATTTATGTAGCCCTTAAAATGGATCTCAGCTGCTCAACTCTCCAAAATCTGCCTGTGATCTGCAGCCTGACTCTTCTAACACATTCATCCAAAATGACTACCTTAAACCATGTCATCCCCTCCACAGCTAGTACTAAAAGCATCATGTAAAGCTTATACTCATCATACGCTGCCATTGAACTTATCACTTGATAACAGCAAGACTATTTGCAGACTCTTGTAATGTGTTTTCAGTGTTCATTTTTAGAAAGAGCAGCAAAATTGCAGTAGTCATATTACAAATGTCATATGGTCAGGCCAGTAAAGCATCCTGCAAACAAAGAAATCAGTAGAGACGTTGTTCCTGAAAGCTATTGTTTCCAAACTGATGCTAAATTATTTGGAGGATAATATCTCTCTACGTTGGCATCTGCCTGAAGTTTTTGTTCTATACATACTTAAAGGTTTCCAAGTGCCATATGGCCATAAGCTACTGAAAATATTTAGCATTGATAGAGAGCAACCCTGTCGGTCTTATAAACTTCTCTATAGAGAAGACTGCAGAGCAAGCAAGTGGATTGCAATCAAGTCTTTCCATCAGTAGCCAGACAGTACCAAATACAGACTTTACAAACTGTATACACTAGTACATCTGCATCTACTTCACATCTTGAGTGAAGGAGCTCTGTGTGGAAACAAATTTGGCACTTAGTTTTCAAGGAGCAGCAGCAGAATTCAAGACTCGGTTCATTAGTACACGACAGGGATGTAAAAGCGAAGCTGTGCTGGTTGTAGATACAAAACAGAGTGACATACCAACCCGACAGTCGCAGTATCAAAGCTCTAACAAGAAAAAACAACAGTATAAGAACAGCAACCTACACAGACCAGGCTGTGACTGAGCAAAGCTCTCTGGAGGTAGGATGCCAAACCCCACTGCTGAAAAGATGACTGTACTTTAGAATTAAAAAGAAAGGGAAAGAATTTGCTCTCTCTTGATAGTGTCTGCACTGAAAAGAGAAACAAAGGCACCTGTGAATTATCCTTTGGCAGCACTTCTCTGCTTCTGTGGTTTAAAGATAGAGACTGCAACAGCTGCATTGCTAACTTGGATGCCTCAGTTTAGTCCAAAAATCCCTTTGTGGGATGAACACCAACCTTTAACATACCTATCTAAACATCTGTGTGCTACATTCAGAACTAAACCAATTATTCTCAGTCAACTCTGGCATGGGGAGGAGGACATGACCAAAAGAACCCAACAAGAACAAAAAAACCCTCACAAGTACCTGAAAACTTAGTTCTGAGTCTACAAACATTCATTCCACAAATCTGCGTGTTGTGACTCACTTTCTGCTATGCTTAGACCCAAACAAGAATCACTGTTTCTCAACAACCATGAAAAGCAGTGTCATCCAAAATCCTCCTTTACTCAAATAGTACTTTTACAAAATATGCTATCCAACAGTTTTAGTGCACTGTGAGCTGTTCTGCATAATCAGATATAAACATCACTCACATTAACTTTTTTTTTTTTGGTCAAATGCTATGCCTGAGTTTCAGCACTCAGAAATTCTCTGAAGTTAGGAAGTGAACAACGGAGAGAATTCATTTACCTTAAAAAAAGTAAAAGCAAATTCTTTCAAATAATAGAAGTCACATTTGATCCATTATCAAACTCACCCTGTTTTATATTAAAAATTTGAAGTACCAAGAAATATTCTAGGTAAGTGTGTATTCATGTGTGAGCAGTGATTAGCTAAGGATTTCAGACTGGCTGGTGGGCTGAAAGATGAGATCATCAACTTGAGTTTTCAGCTCATTACCATTGCCACTATCCAAACCATTAAGTCACAACTGGAAATACATACCATTCATATTATAAAGGAGTTGCACTTGGGATTACTTGAAAATGACAGAAGACAGAAAAATAATGGATCTATGGACCATTTACTCACTGCTGAGTTATGAATATGGGACAATTTTAAAAAAATAATAATGCCATCACAATTTAAATATCCGAGCCACAAAAGAACCACATACAGAATTAACAAAATATTAAGGCTGAAGTGGGCAAAGGTAGCATAGAGCTGTTCAGAATCATTCAAAGCCCAGCAGTCTCATATGCTTTGGCTTCATTTAATGTCTGATTTTTTTCATGAGTAATATTAACTTCCACATGATAGCCAACACCAAACAGATCATGCCATGGATTTTACAGGCACAGTCTCATTTTGCTTTTCTAATGAAATGTACAAGTAATTAACCATCAACATTGATATAGCGCAGAAATTACAAGTCCCTATTAACTAAACAAAATATAAAATGTCTCTGAGATTTCAAATAACTGTGGAGATCTGCAAGCATCCGCTGAAAGATCAGGGCTTCTCTTGTCAAGGCTTGTAAATACATTCATTCACGCTGCACAAATACCCTCCTTGGAAGCATCCATGAGGAATCTGATGTCCTGTGCATTGCACAATGACTCCTGGTATGTAAAATGTAACTTTGGTTTCTATCTTAAGTCTAGTCCTCATCTTTGCCCAGGTGACTAGTTTGGGCACTTCTTTTCCCTCAAAGTCCTACAAGTCAGAAAACTCCTCTGCTACTCTTTTCTTTATCAGGATGATCATACCATCCTACAGTGGTGTCAAGGCTTTTTCTTCCCCTATTCCTATGAAGACTTTTATAGATAATGCTGCGGTTCTCATCCTCTTCCACTCAGGATACTTGAAGACTCTAAAGCTTTAACAGCTCTTGCCTTTTACTCCAAATACCTTGTTTACAGAGTTCAAATGTACAGAGCAAATTTACAGAGCAAATGTAGCACCATACAGTTTCTGTAGATCCTTTCTTTCTGAGCAGACCTTTAATTCCCCATCAGATATAACGATATAAACCAAAGAAATAATATTTTCCCAAGAAATAAACCAAAACAGGAAGAAAAAAACACAACAAAATACCAGCACTTTTTTTGTTTGTTTGTTTGTTTGTTTTTTTTTTGCTTCTATGCTCACTGTGGAAGAGGTTAGGTGAATGATCCTCTGACTGGAACACCTTATGGGGGTTGAGAACCAGTATGAAATTTAAGCACCAATGATGGAGGTCACAGGAGAAATATGGGTAAAATGAAAGGTAACAGATCACAAGCATGAGATGATGTTCCCACAAGCTCTGCAGGAACTCACGTATGCATTGATGAGCTATTACTGCTCATGTTAATCTTGTTTAAACCCATCTCCATACCAGAAAAATGAGAGAGAGCAAACAATATCAATCTCTTAATAGGTCTCCCAGGGGGTTCCAGAGAACTACAAAACAATTAATTTGATGTACATATTGAGCAAATTGATAGGAACTGTTAGGAAGAATAGAATTCTTTAAACACAGAGCTAGATACAACATGCTGGGGAAGAGTCAACATGGCATTTGTAGAATTGCCTCATAAATCTGTTAGCATTGCTAGCTAATCAATGTATGTGAGGACAAGCATGATCAATAAACTAGTCTGATCTCCAAACAAGCAAATAACTTGTTAACAGATGGGAAATAAAAGATGGCATTAGGCATTTGTTTTTTCTTAATGAAAGCAGGTCGATATTGGCGTTCCACAGGAGTTTTGATGGGACACAGTTGAGTAAATAGGTTAGAAGAGGGGGAAGAACAGTGTACAGAAGTCTGCTGCTGATACTAAGTCACTCATATCAATACAAAAAAAAAAAAAAAAGCTGTAATAGAATTATGAATAATCTCACATAAGAAGGGAATAAATAGTAAAAGTGGAAGATAAAATTCAGTGTTGATGAGTATAAAGAACAGCATGGAATGGTGGTGAGGATGGTTGGGGAAGAAACCAACCCTAACCCTATACAGGCTCTGGATATCACCAATCAATTTCACAATTTCAGCAATCTGGCACTTATAAGAGTCATATTTATGAAAATGTCCACTTACTTTCAATAGCAGTCAAATATCAAATACTGTTAAAAATCATCAGGATCACAGAACAACAGAGAACATACCATGTCAGCATTTAAATGACAGGCACTGCACACTATGTTGTCTAGTTTGCATGCATTCCTCCAGTCTCAAAATAAGATGTAGCAGAACTAGGAAAGGCAGAGAGAACAGCAAGTATGATCAAAGGTATGAAATGGCTTCTGTACAAAGAACTAAACAGATACAGATATTTCCAACCTGGAAGACAAGCGACCAAGTTGGTATCAAAGCAATCTGTGATAAACAGAGCAGCGTTAACAGCAGTGGATAAGGAATCATTTGTCTCTTAAAAGAACAAAGAAGCATCAAATGAAATTATCAGGTAGCAAGTTCAAAACAAAAGAAGGCACTTCTAACACATACATTGTTCTACTGTAGAACTCTCTGCACAGGATATTGTGGATGATAAAAGTGCACATGGATTTAAAAACAATCAGACAAACTAATGGAAGAAAAATCTATCAAGGGCTATTAAACGCAAGATACCATCTCTGTTTCAGGAAGCTTGTGAGATGCAGATTGCTGAAAGCTGGGAAAATATACTGGGAAAGCACTACTACGTGCTTGCCTTTTACAGTCTTCCCATGGCATCTGCTGCTGGTCACTGGCAGAGACAGAATAGGTTACAGCAGCAGCACAGAGCTGCAGGAGTTGGATCCAGAGAGCAAAACATAAAAGTAGTAAGGGTCCAGTATCCATGTTTCGTTCAGATGGTATCACTTTCAGCTGGAGCCAGTCTGATCCCACAGGCCAGATGGGTATTACCTATTTGAAAACATCTTTTGGTTTAGTGTCACCCAAGAAGAAGCCTGTTTGCGTGCTCGGAGGCCATTTTGCAACACACGCATGTCTGCAGGAAGCAGGGACAATGAGCGGACTTGCTTCTGAAACATGCTCCTGACCTAAACCAAAATGCTCATGCAGATACATCTGTGCCCAACTGTTGGAGCACTTGCCTTGAGAACTTGATTGCTCTCCTGAATCACTGACCCTTCTAAATCCATCAGATGCACTTCTGAACATGAGGTGCCCCAATGGGTGACTGTGACCAAAACGAGCCTTTCTACAGGACTGGTCCTGCAGCATCCTCCCAGCTACATCCCACTCTACCTAATGCTCTCTTGGTACAATTGTACAATTAGGCCTTTAAGCATGAAGCTACCAACATGAGGAGGCTTTCTACTGCACATTTTAGGAAGCAGTTTTTCCAACTGTAGTTACTTTATTGAAGCAAAGAACCATTCACCTCACAATTATACATACATGCTACTTTGTCATGGCTAATATACTGATACCAGCTTTTATCTGTCTACATGCTAAAAAAATAAAATATAACTGGTACCTTTCTAATAATAAAAAATGTGCAATTCTACTCATAATTTTGAGAATAAAGACATCCATACTACCTTTCAAGAAGGCAAAATATAGCCAAACAATATATAACTCCAAGTTGTGGATATTTAAAAGGTTATACGCTTGCAAAATATGTTTTACATTAGAAACTTTATTGAAATTCTCTCATCACAGCAGCTCAATTCCCACAAAGTAGTTAAATATAGTATTACACTGCAAATTTTCTTCATGGCAAACACTACTTTTATGACAGTATATTGTCTTTAATATAAAAGTACCTTTTAAGTAAGATGACAAGCTGATTTTGCAGTTTACAGACAGGTCTGATATCTACCCAAAGCATTTTATCCTGGGACGAACAATACATTTAAAACAACCAAACAAAAAACATAAACAAAAAAGATCACCCCTAAAAACTCTCAAAATGCATCTGATTCTGACTTCTGTTATTTAATTTTCCATTTGTCTAATTATGCAATGTGGAAAACCTCAACTGCATATTAAATAGAATGTCTTTACATGTATAAAAAGCCTTTTGATTTACCTTGAATTCCTCATTCTACCAGCTTAATTTTTCATGTAAGTCTTTTCCAAAGCAGACTACTACTTCCTTAAACAACAGGTTATGTGTTCGTTTTTGAAATACAGTGACACTTTTGACCTTGACACGGAATGCACAATTGATAGCAAAAGTCACTGCAGAAACTTCCAACAGATTAACATGACAGAGCTGAATCTTTGTGTTATCTGCCACCTAATCAAAAAGAAAGGTTCCCATCCCCAAAAGCTTTGTGCCCAGTGCTTATCATGAAGTACTATGAAGTTCTGCATAACAGGCCCAAGGGCATGAAAACTATTTTTTCTGCAGCAGTAACTAACAATAAAGGCCAGAATCTTCCCTTCAGAAAGCCAAATAACAACTGTTAAGGTACTTTAAAGACCTGTAAATACATATCAGACTTGTTTCATTTAAACTGGATCTGGGAAAGAAAGAGAAACACTTTTTTTTTTTTTTTTTTCCTCATTTTGGTCTGTCGCATACAGACTAAAATAAAATCAATCGCCCTGTGGAAAAGCTTTGTAAAGAAAACTCATAAATTCTATTTATTTATCCATTTTTCATCATGCTAGAGCAACAGAAGATGGGGTAATTTTGTCACAGTGCCAGATGGTAAAAGAACTGTAACAATCACCATTCTTCAACCCCAGGGACCGTATTTACTGTACTGTAGATGAAGCAATACCTACCAATTCACAACATTATTTGACCTTTTGATTACTGCAATTAAAGAACATTATATTCCATCATTGGTCATAGCCAAAAGTTGCATGCACAGTCTTCCTAAACTATATATGAGGAGAATGAAAACTTCAGAGTAAGATCCCCCAAGTTTATTGTGTGAAGTAGAAAGGTTTTTAATGTTTGCTAGTAGAAAAATGCTGCAAATGTGTCTTAAATCCTTCCTGTATCTGGCAATAAAGTCCATCTTAACAGTACGCCCTTCCACTTAGGGTCGACATTTTATCCAATAGCTAATGCATGTCAAATATATGAATGCTCTTTGGAATAGGAGCCGGAACGCATGAGTCACTTTCCTCATCGCGTGGCTGGAGCAAGCCTCTGTCTCTGCCTGAGATAAATGAAGATTTACTGGGTCAAAAGGAAATATTTTCATTCAGGTGGTGTGTACACTTGCTCTGGGATTGACTCTAGCCCCTGAAAACTCAGCTGTGAAAAGATGTTTGGATGCTCTAAAGGCAGTAACTGAACCCCGGACCCCAAATACTATGGAACAATTCTTAATGTAGCATAGGTATGTTATCCCTCTTTTTTTTTCCAGTGATCTTTCGAAAGGAAGTAGCAACCTCAACAAATACGTTTATGTGAAATCCAATCCAATGGATATGATGACTGAGCAATTCACAGAACAAAAAACAACTCAGCAGTCAAGGAGGGAACAGTGTTGTTTGTTGAACACAACAACAAAAAAACAGAAACCAAAACACTTCTAGGTATTGTCATCTGGAATTTGGCAGAAGACTAACCTGCCAGTTCAGATCTCATTTTTTATACTGCTGCTCCAAGTCCTAACCGCATCCCACCTTAAAATCTGATTTTGTTAACATGCTTTCATACTAGGTTTGGATCTTTTTCTCTGACATTTCTGCAGAGCTTTGTCTAGGACATGAAGGATTGTAGATGTTCTCTGTTATTCATTATGAGCACACCTGATCTGAAGGTGGCTCAAGTACAACAGATACGTGTTCGATGCATGTACTCAAACAGTATTAGTGTGCCACAGAGCCACACCTGTAATAAACATAATAATTAACTGACATCCCTGTCACGTAAGTGTCACAAAGCGAACTTCACATCGAATAAGAGAGCATTTAAATTCTTTACAGATTTCAAGCTGTTGCATGCATACACGCTGCTCTTTCTTGTAGGGAAAGAACTTGTTAACTGGTTTGCACCATAGGCCAACTTTGGTGGATTTCTTTTGTCAATATATCCGACAACATTTTTTAAGATGTATTTTGCGTTTATCCTCCAAAAGTCGAAATGTTACTTTGCACCAAGTACACCAAAGCACCTTTAATGAACATTACCACACACAGAACATTTCTATTTCTGTGTATAAATCAGAAAATATTTCATAACCATATGATTTAAAGAAACTTAATTGTATTCATTGCCCATTGCCAGACTGGATGTTACTCAACTATGGCATGATTCAAATACTAGCAGGTCCCACAACCCAGAATTAAGAAAACGGCACTATTGGTAGAGAAAGCAGATTTCCCCCAGATAGCTTTAATACTTTGAGATGAATTTACTCAACCCAAAACAAATTCTTCATAGCCATGGAAGGATTTGCTGAGACACAGGGTCACTGGAGGCTAATGGCACTGCAGCACACCTACTAAATCTTCTCTCACATGCTTAATGCAATAAAGAAAATCCCTCAGCAGCAGATACCGCTGCAGGTGCGGCAGTGGAGGCAAGGAAGACAGGAAGGTGAAGGTGCAGAAGAGGGCCATGAGCTGCTCTCTGCCCAGGGTATCACCCAGCTCTGGGAAGGGAGCAGGGAGCTGACCAGGACTGTGGTTGGTCTAAGCCCTGTTACAAAGGAGAAAATGAGAGGCAACCTGGCAAAGGAAGTGAAAGAGTGAATACAATGTCGCCTCGCCAGGGGGATAAAAACAGAGAGCAGCTTATGCCCTGACCTGTTGAGAAAGAGAGCAGAACAATGGGACATTCCCCTTGTGGGCTAAGGAGCTGGGGAACAAGGGTGGAAGATCTGCTGGTGAGGACAAATGCAGACTTACTGAAGGGAAGGAAGAAGACACTCCTTTTTCCCACTCCTCCTCCAACCTACTTGCTTGGTTTTACTTGGACAAATCAGAAATAACCCTTGTTAGGATGAGAGAAAGAACGAGACGCCAGCAGTATTTTTTCTTTTCAGGAGGGGCAGACACTTAAATGGCCTGTCTTGCTACTGATTTTGGACACGAGCCATCACTGGGGATTTTACCAGTAATTCTCACTGACATTAATTCACAGACTGGCTCCCTGATCAGAAAAGGTCCTGCTCTGGCCTGACCCATAAGGAGGAACCTTGGGTGGAGGGTTCATCTGACTCATGATAATTGTCTTACTGGTGTATCAGATAAAAGGCAGCATCTGAGGCATCGGGTCTACAGCCAGACACGGAACCTGCAAGCTCCTGGCACACACTGCAACAGCCAAGGAAAATTGTTACTGTAAGGACTGAGGATGTCAGTAAGAAGCAAGTGATAAAGCTGTCTTCTGCTTCTTCCAAATATGTATTTAAAGCAGCTCAAAAATCTAGCTTTTCAGATACACATGAGAAATACCTGAACGTGGTAAGAGTATCTCTGCAGTTCTAACACTGTTCTTTGTTAATCAAGTCACTGTAATATTTATATCAAGCACTTATTCCTGTATTTAAAATACATACTGACATCTGCTAGCTATTCAAGATAATCTGCTCACGGTATCAAAGAAGAAAATATACTAGCAGTGTACTCTAAAGTCACACGGCCACATTATAACTCAAACTCTGTAGAGATATTTCTTAATTTTCCCCTAATGTGGGTGCTCAACAGGGATGACAATAATGTCACTTCCACTTAAAATAAACTACCACATTTACCAAAAGCAAAGTCAGACTGTAAAGCACGACCAAAACCAAAATCATCAGCTACTTATTTTTCCTTCTAATGTCAGAGGTGCTTAAAGAGTGAATTTTAGTTTTCGTGCAATGTGCTCCACTGAAACGGCAACAAAACTGAAACTGTATTCAAGATAATTATGTGTCTCATCCAGCAACCTTAAAATGGTAACAAGTTAGTGATAGCTTTACTTGTCATTTTTTCAATAAATCTTCCTTACATATCTTGAATGATTTAGTTTCAGGATAAAAGAAAAGTTAGAATGAGGGGAAATTTCTGATGGCTATCATTGAGACGGGGGTTATTTCCTGATCCACGCTTTTACAGGAGAGCTTTTTATATATTGTGCTTACAAATATTACTTGATTGCTTAGAAAAGTTACTCTCTATTCTCTGGATCATCTCTCAAATTTAATTATCTTAAAATAGTTAATTTCATTAATTTTTGTTTCAAGATACCTGTGCGAAGATATATATATTTTAAAAAGTGCCATTCCTTTCATATTTGAAAAGAATTTACTCCAGAAATCAAGACTTGTCCTGCAAGTCTGGAAAAAAAAAAATTTTCTAACTAAAGGAAGGAAGGAACTAAAGGAAGGAAACTTGTAAACTACTAAGTTTCCTGCATAAATATTTTGTGTCCCTCGTTTGGGCATTGCAGATTGGAAATTAAGCCTCAGAAATGCTCTGCTTCTAGAAGAACATACTCCAAACTCTCAAGTTAATGCAGTTTTTCAATTTTTCTTTTACATGAATCATTAATGTGAATACTTATACTGAAGCCATTAAGTACCACTGCATTGTCTCACAAATATTCATGCATTTATCTTTACCATACTGACATATTTTAAGGAAGAAGATTATCTTCCTTTTACAAATGAAGAACTCAGGAAAAAAAATAGCGATGACTTGACCAAGTTATTTCAAGAAATCTGGCAGATCAAGAAACTAAGTCCAGATTTCTTCTGTCACAGTCCACTGCTTTAAAAAAACAAAAAGATTCCTTTTAATTTCCAGAAACCTTAACTTTGAATTAACCATAAACTACGGAAGTTAAGAAACACAAATCCATGGTTTTCTTCAATAAAACCTCGAATAGAACTATGCATATGTGACCTATATGGTATGCTCTAAGCTTTCATCAAGTCAGAAACACATACATTGATATACTAAATGCTTAATACATTTTAAGGAAGATAGACAGACCTCTGAATTAACCATGGTACATTTTGGGATTTAAAACATTTTGTTGCAGGCTGATCTTTCACATTAAATTAGTATTTAACAGCAACAGGAATTTTTAAATTTAATTTGACCTCCCATATCATTCATGTAGAAACGCATTTTTATCCAGATAAGTCATTAAAATGTGCACAATCTAAATATCACCATAATCACTTATCTTTTACAAGGATAATTTTGCCAATAATTTAGCAAAGCAGTTGTCAGAAAAGCAATAACGCCGATTCTCTTTCTAGCATGAAAGCAAAGCAGCTTTAAAGGCATGCCTTGTGTTTGAAAAGCAGCAGAAGGAACTCCACACCCCTCTACCACTTTTATATATAACAGCAAAACAAAAAACTCAGCAGCTATTTCAGGAAGCTCAGTTGTATGAATAAGAAAATACTTACAAGCAGAGGCTGGGGTACGCTTTACAAAAAAGTATTTTCTAGAGACAAAGTACTCATTATTAACGCAAGTTTGGAAGTAATCATGAGGAAGTACATCTATGGATCAAATCAGCAGCAGCCCTGCAGATTATTTTAAACTACACATGATGGATGCATTCTGCTCTGTCCTCATTTCAAACTCTGCACAGACTTTTCACTGCTATAATCTATTCCAGATGAAGCAACTGATATTTCTAGTTTCACCAAAAAGAAACGGAAAAAAGAGGCAAAAGAAAAACAAGCTGATAACTCTTTGTTATTCAGTGATTAATCAATATGAAACCTTCATTCAACATTTAACTTTCTCTTATTTACTGAACTCTTCAATACAGAAGGGAAAGTAAATAAAAGGAAGAACGGCGATTCTTGATTTCTTGCCAGTTTACAGTATTAAAAAAAGAATCTGCGCCACGGATTGGCAGCCGGCCATATTTACAGTAAGCTATCTACTGTTTCACCCGGCAGGAAGGACAAAGGATTCAGTGTGGGGCTGCTGCTTTTCTCTGTGTCAAGCGTACCCTTCAAAACAGAGCACAGGAATATTAAACTGCGTGCAATTAAGACTGTATTTCTCATGGTCTTTCCTTCTTTTAGTGGATGTTTTTAAAAGCCCTAGAGCATGTTCAGAAAAAAAGCAGAGAAAGGAAATGGACGTGTTGGAGTCACAGAGTTAACATTTTAACTTATTAAATCAAGTTGCTCCAGCAGAAATATAAGGTACTAGGTCAAGTACTTCAGTTCATATTTCTATTTGCTCATGATACAAGTGCACATACTCTACTGTTTCATGCTCAAGAAGCCGTAGGGATGCCAGCACCCACTTACACAGGAGGGTTTCAAGAGGAGCTCGGGGATCCATGTCTTCTGGGGGCTCACTTCTAAGGTTTACTAGTATACGAATGCAGTCGTTTACCAGCAAGTTACAATCAGAAAATATGAAATCTGTATAGACTTCTGAGAATGAGTTTCAGTGCATTTCCATATTCTACCCTACAGACATGGAAAATTCCCACACCTTCATCGCTCGAAAGCATCTGACCCAGTGGCAGGAGGCAGGAAGGATGGAGGAGCAGGAGGAAAGGGGGGTAAATTAAGGGCTAGGAAGAAAAGGAAGGACAGGGTAAAAGGAAGCAAGAAGTGGGAATTAGAATAGGCTAGGGTTAACAGAGAGCCAAGAAGAAAGTGAATGAAAGCATGAAAGAAGAGGAAACAAGTTGTTAAAGGACAAAGAAAATTGCACGCATGTTTAAATACAGTGAATATGGAGGCGAGTCAGGGATCAACGATTATAAGTACAGCCTGAGCAACCCTTCTGTAATTAAAACACAAATAACAAGAACAGCAAGCCACCTACATGAAGTGAACATTCAGGTAATGTACCTTCCTTTTCCTAAGTGGCCTTGCAACCTACTCTCAGTTTCTGACCACTTTTACCCTCCTCACTTTATGTTGGAAACGTTCCTTTATCCCCAGAAGCTTCAGGACATCTTCCAAAAAAACATTATTCTTTCAGAAAACAGTTCTCTTCTTTATCCAAACTGAAGTAATCTTTGACTTCTCATACTCCACACCCAGTTTCCAAAAATTAAATACTTAATTTAGTTCTATATTTGACAGTATTCAATCAGTTAAACTTTGATATCTTGTAGTCTCTCAACTCTAAAACTGTATACAGAAGAAAACGGGGCATTTGTAGCTTTCAAATAAACAGGCAGCTTTTCCTTCCTTTCCTTCAAGTCCTGGAAGGGCTTGAAACACGCATTTTCAAGTTCTTACCATTCTTTTTATTTTTTTCCCTAGGTAAAAATCGTCCAGAAGTCACAATCAAACTACTGCAAATCAGAAACAGCCTCATTTAAATGACCTTCACATCTTAATAAGCTTCTCATGTTGGATCCCAATCTTGAGTGAAACCAGTGAAGATTGTACTTAGACGTACAGTTTGTCTATACTAGGCTCAGGCGAGATACTAAGATCACTGTTTGGAATGCATCTTGTTTTACAAAGTATTTTATTTTGGCAAATCTAGCATACAGGATAAGCATGCTTCCTTTTCACACCAAAAATTGAAGAAACTAACAGTAAGAATACTTTAATGCAGAGCATAAATTCTGAATATCATACAACCGATTCCCTCCCAGACCGCACAGGCAGACAACAACAACACAGAAATATTCCAGAACAAACAACCCCTAGCATGGGTAAAGAAGCCTGAGCAATGCTTTCCCCGTCTGGGATTTCTGAACCGACAACCGGACCCATCCTCTCCCCAGAGACCTGGCCGCCACGCATCTTCCAGGCGCGGGTGCACGCAGGCTGCTCGTGCGATTCCACCCCTAACCCGCAGCTCAGCCCAGGGTGGTTTCAGCAAAACCACTTCCCCGTCTCCATGTCTGCATTCACAGAATGGGAAAAAACAGGAAGACCTCCTTCCTGGAAGTAGCATGTAAACAAAATATTTGGGGTATGTTTTTCAGGAGTCCCATACTGATTTGGAAGCATAACTTCCTTCGCAGAAGGTCAGTTTTTACCTTTCTAATCTTCATCTATGCCATAGCCCATAGCAGAAATTTTGATGCTTTTACATACCTTTTTTTTTTTTTTTAAATCCTTGGAGAGTTTAGAAAAGTAACTGGCATTAAAGATTTGCTTTATTTTCAAAAAATCTTCTATTCTATAATAAAGTTATTGACAACATGACAATATTTTTACGTATACAAAATTTTAGTTTAAAAGCAGTAATTGGCATAAAAAACATTTTCATTAAAACTGCTTGATGCTTTCCTAATGTTCCACAAATATTTTAACTTCAAGTACAAAATGCAGCAAGCCCTAGTGAGTCTCAAAACAAGATACTTGAGGAAAAAAGAAGTCCATTTTCAACACATATATGAAAGAGTTGAAGCAGTCACCAATTTTTAAGCTTCATGGAAGTGTTCTTATATTTTATTTTTAAATGAGATAATGGAGAGTAGGAGAGAAAGAGAAGTCAAGAAAAATAGTTATACGTTCAAGTTTAACACTTCCTACTTAAAAACAGACTCTAAACATAAATGAAAGCTTTGATTAAAAGTTTTTTTTTTTTTTAAAAAAAGGAATAATAATAATGAAAGAAAAAACAACCACCACATGTGCTTGCATGAAGCTGAGGATTTGCAAAAAGTCACTCTAATTCTGCAAAACCTCTAAACACCCACCGACTTCAAGGAATGCAGACTTACAGCCACCATTTGCAAAAATGCATTAACTTCAGCATTGGAAATATTTATCTTTCCTAATCTGATTCCCCTCCCTGACAATTATAAAGCAATTACATGAGATAAGAACATATTTCTAGGCACCATTTTTACATATTTTGATTACTGTATCCAATTACAAATTTCCTTCGCTGCTTAAATCAAAAATAAAATAAATCTTGCAAATACTTTTTTTTTTTTTTAATTACTCTGACACAGTGCTTGTCTCCAACAAAGAAGAAAGGAATTCACTAGAGCTCTGATCCAAAACATAGTAGAAATTAACAGCTGACTTCCAGTTAACTTCGGTGCGCTTCTGAAAACCGTCAGAAAACTGCCCTGTGCAGCCTCTTGAACTGTACATTAATTCATGGACATGAGTGGTATCAGGGTGGGGTCTTTGTTTGTTTGTTGTTTGATTTTTAAACTCTTGCTGCTCTTTTCAAGGTTAGGATTCTTTAAAATGCCATCAGCTATAATAGCAAACTGTTGTTTATACAAACAAATAACCTACACAACAAATACCTTATCTTGCCAGCCTGCAATTTTCATTATCCCACAACAGGTTAAGCACCTCTCTTTTTGCCTGAGCCTTTTGCCAATTAAAGAAAGCGAAGTGTTAATTTGATGGACAAAACACCAGAATACTTTTGTTCTGTTATATTACAAGTAATCAGTGTCCTCTATGAAAGCAAACTTTGCTTCTTAAGCTTTCTATCTATACTATATCTGGAACATAATTTGTGGTCAATTGTGTTTGCAAAACTTATTTAAAAATAAAAATGTTTCTATAATTTTTGTAATGCCATTCGTTCCATCCTAGGCAATGAGTTGCTTTAAGTAAAAGTTTCCAAATTTTCGGTTGAACATACTCATTAGGTTCTCTAGCTAACTTGTTCTATGAAGTACATGCATATGCTGCACGGTACCAGCAGCAGCTACTTTTAAGGTATTTCTGTTATTTAAAAACTCATTTAAAATCAGCAAGTAAGTAATCAATATTTTAAGGCACTAGCTGATTAATACCCTAACTCACCCACATCTTTTTGTCATTAAAACCATAGACTGCGATGGCATGTCCCTCCAAAACTGAGGTGAAGCCCTTGCAGTCCTGAGGGGCTGGATTTGTATGCACCAACCAGCTGTGACCACGGAGGCAGAGCAGGACACGACCACGCTCCCTCACCAGGGAAGGTGGCTCTGTGAGCAGTTACCCTGCACACTTCCCTGCTCTCACCTGAACCCCGTTCCCTGCCAGCATCCATGTGCAGAACTAGAAAGTATGGGGGGAAAATGAAAGAAGGAAAAAAAAAAAAAAAAAGCAGCAGTAGAAGCATCAACTTCCACCAAAATTTCCACAGCTTGGAGAGGAAGGATGCCAAGCACGCAGGCCAGACACTCAGCTCTACTGCTATAAAAAAAAGAGTTCATAGAAGATTTCTGTATCTATTTATTGTCAATAATCACTGCTTTTCCTCACTTTCTCACCAGTCCTTTCCATAGGAGTATCTTCCTGGGCCTGACACCACTCCCCAAAGCTGAACAGCTCACATGGGCTGCACAGCTCCTCTGGGCCAGCAGCCATACATAGGCTGCATTGCTCTGGAAAGGCCCCTAAGAAAATACTGACCCGAACCATATTCCTCACTGACTGCCTCTGGCACGGAAAGCAAAACATGCTGGAAGTGTGTTGCTGATCGAGCAGAGCATACTCTTGTTCTGATGATGGGGTGAGGCTCCATGGCAGCTGCCACACACCACAGACACCAAAACACCATGGCCAGCCAGGCATGGAGTTCAGGGGCACCCACCAGGGGATGTGGGTGAGGGACTGTGGCACAAGGGGGGGATGCCAGCGGGGGTAGCACCACAAAGCCAACAGGCATCATTTCCAGCATGCATGGTGATGAGGGAAGGAGCAATTTCTGACAATGGCAGGTTTTGTGCTCTCTCTCTGCTGGGCTGGCTCATCCTGGGGCATGTGGGTGTTCTTCTAACCAATGACACCATAGGCAGGGAGAACATTGCTCCTCTGCACACCTCTTCCTTCTCCTCCTGCCACACCAGTAGGGATGCTCAGAGACCCTGCAGCTGAGTATGGGACAAGGACCTGCCTGCTGCCCAGTAAAGGAGGTCAGCTGAGGTAGGGATGAGCCTAACTGATTAAAAAAATAAGCTATCCGGTATCACAGGGCTCTCTCAAGCACCCCTGCTGCCAACAGAGATGTATTTCATCTTGGCCCCAAGCCAGCCTTCATGCATCCCGTTTCAGTTCCTGATACTTCGGGCATTTGCTCTCCCTGCACCCACTTTACAGATACAAGAACAGGCAGGAAAAATGAAAATAAAAAAAATAAGAACAATCACCTTGTGAATACCCAAGGCTCAAAACAAGGGGAATGTAAGAGATTGAGAATCAGCAACTTTGTGAAGAATTTGCTCTGCAGGCTACCCATATGCTGAAGAAATTCAAGCACATACTATGCACCCCAGAGAGGCAGTGGCTTCTTCCCTTGTCACGCTGCATTTTGTGTGTGATTTATTAGAAGTCACTGTTGGATTACACAAACAGGGAACAAACACATGCAACTCTATATATTGAAAAAAAATCCAAAGTGCTACAGTACATAGATATACACACACAGACATTGGGTATATACGTATACATATGCCTGCATGTATATAAGTAAACACTAGGAGAGTTAATTTCATTTTATAACCAAATAATAAATTGTTTCAAAAAAATGATAAAAGGGGATTGTCATTACATCCTCTCAAACAGATTTCTATTCTCTTGGTAGACTGCAGCCACAAATTAAATTGATTCATCAGTAAGAGATGGTGGGGAACAGAAATCAAAGGGTAGGCAGTAGGGACCTGAACCAAGCTCAGAAGACAAATAGAAGGGATAACCATCCTACAATGCCACAGGCAGAGAAGATACTGTGTAACAGTCACAGTCAATACACAATTGGTGAATTTCTTCATTTTATATGAATACTATAACAGAAATTAATTGTAGTATGCTAAATCATGGTTTTGATTTTGCAATGCTTTTTGCAGCATTGGAGAAATAAATGAAATCAGAGTAGAGAACGTTAACAGTATAACAGAAGAATTTCACATGTAAAGGGGATTATTTTACATGTCAGTAGGGCATTTTTACAGCTGTTGACTATTTTCTCAAGGTGTTTCATCTCAGGTGTCATTTATGGTGTTTTGGGTCTGATTTTTTTTAAAGCGTTTTTTAATTTCACCTCCAAATAAATTCAACAATCACATGGAATTTCATCACTATAAAGTGCACCTCAAATTAAGCAAGAAGTAAAGGCATCCAAGTTCTCTATCACATACAAATCTATAATAAATTATCTTTATGCTTCTGGATTTTTGCAATAGTGTATTTCCTGCAAGTAATAAAATAAAATATCTGCCAGTGTTTTTGAATTCACTGATCTAGTACAAGTTGATTAACAGTGCTTCCTCTTAAGGAGTTAATACTATTTTTAATCCAATGATAGCTTTGATAATAATTATCATTACTTCTAATCTACTGTTTTGCATGGTGTATAACATGGTTAGACAACTCTTAATTTTGCCTGTGCTCTGAGACTGCATTCCTGATAGTTCCTTTGGTTCATCATCATTATGGATGCTGCGCCATGCAGTATCTTTCCTTGTTGACATAAGAAAGTATGTCTCCACAATACGTTATTCAAAACACTTGATTAATTTGGGTTCAAAGTCGCAAGTTTATTTAAAGTCAGCATTTGGCTTCTTTTGAGGTGAATGTTCCAAAAAGAACATTTTCTGATGGACTCGCACATCCTTGCTTGAGTGCAACAATAGACGTCATATTTAGATCATGAACACAACCCTGCTGAAGACAAAAAAAAAAACAAAAAACAACAACAGCAACAACAAAAGCTTGGATGGTATGACAAGTAATGCATACAAAGAGCAATGTAAGTCTTTACAGGGAGCTTATTCCCAGCTTCCCGGCTCTTCCCCTTGTCCTCAGCTGCAGCCACTCGCTGTGGCAGAAATGCATAACAGCAGACAGACGGTTTGCTGAACTCCCTGCAGCCCCCTGGGAGGTGGGACACCTTGTAAGGAGCTGGGAACCTGCATGGCCTCCACTACAAGCAACATATTTCTGTGACTACATGGTCGACCCTTCTCAACAAATACAGCATATTGTTATTATTGTAAACATTAATCCCTCCTTTGTCAGACCTCTGTAACTAACTGGGCTCATTTTGATCAGCATTGCCTCCTCTTCTAATATCATCAATTTTGATTGTCCAAAGGATGGTCTGGAGGAAGACTGGAATAAAGAAGCTATATATGTGTCTCTCTATATATAATCTGAGGTAAACATAAGTGGGAAATCACTAAACTGGAAGTAACTAAACAGTTTACTTGTTCAAATCAACTTCCTTCACTGGCATACATATCTGAGCACAGGAAAACTACAGCTTTGTCTCTCACCTGTGCCCCATGTCCCCTACATCCACCAAAGCCGTTTGCACCAAGGTGATGTAAAAAGGGGCAGTTGTTACTTCAAACTTTGGGCAAGTGGAGAGGCCCCCCACTGCCAGCAGAATCACCAGCCAAGTTTATGTGCTTCAATTCTCTGCGTTCACACTGCTTTTGTGGGTGCCACAGCTACACCAATGGACCACACCAGGTCCCACTGGAAAAAAAATACTATCACAGCTGCATTATTCCCTCAGCTACCTCGCAGGCTTTCATTAACTCATTATCCTTAGAATAATAATGCTACAAGTTATTTGATGGTTACCATCACAAGGCTTCTGTTTCCACTTACATTAATTGGAATAGTCTCCTGAAATAATATTTGGGGGAAAATGTTACAACTTTATTGACTTGGAAACACGGTGCTCCCTACAGAAGACGGGGCTTACTCACGAGCATGAATGACAGATTTGATGCTGGTATCTCTTCACAAGGAGACAGAAAATGACATGCTGGATTTTCAATCATAAAAGAGCAGAGGAAGAATATTTTTAAGTGAAAATTATTGGGTCTACAGATTAGCAAGGGCCAAATGAATATAATTCACAGCAACTATTATTATTATTTTTTTTTTAATCTATAGGATGCCACAGATTTAGAAAACCCAAATCATTTCCACAAAACAAGGGGAATGCAATGAGCTATTCATGAAGCTCATTAAGGGCACATCAGAATAAAAGAAATCAGGATTAGCTGGGCCAGTGCACTCTGCTCCCTGCCAGGGCTTTTCCTGATGTGCAACAGCCCAAACACGAGTTCGTGCCCAGGGAAGGACCCCAGCACCAACCACGTCAGGAGGCAGTGAGGTATTTTCTGCAGTTGCCTCTCAGTCCTGCAGCCGTCTCTCTCCCTGTCACCGCAGTGCTAGCTGCTGGTGCTGGTCACCCTTATCTATCCATCTGAGTACACGCTCTGCTCACGGCCCTTCCTCTACTCCTTCCACCCTTTCCTTAGGAACCAGCCAGACAGACCTGGGAGTCGTTTTTGCAGACTGCTGGCAGAGAGGTGCGCTACATGCTGAAGCTCTCTGCCCTGCATCCATGCATCTGCAGGCTTTTTGCTTTAGATTATAAGTGGTGCAAGGTAAATTTTATCCTAAGAATTATTTATAGACTTCCTGCAAGTGACTGCCTACAGCACAGATTAACACAAGACAATAGCTCTGCTCATCTTCCGTCAGCAGCAACGTGAGCAATAAACATTTCTATCAGCAAATGTCTGAACAAACAACTGATCCCAGTTTGTTCCGAGCATCTTAGACTAGGCAAATAATAATGGCAAGAAAGCTCAAAGGAACGTAATATACTGGCTTGCTCCTCTGCACCACCGTTCACCTCTGAGTAGGCATATCTTCTGACTGACAAAAAAGATGAGTAACACAACATCTACCTGGAGAAAATTTACTCTAAGACTTGTGAACTCAAATCCTGACAGTATTTGGTATTTGCCCAATACATCTTTCTAGTGCCTACCTATGAAAACACTAAAATAGTGGAAGAGTTACAGTACAAAACCAGCAAAATTTAGTAACACTCAGTTCCTTGAATACAGGCCCTGGAGCCTCAGACACCACAGAGGTTCATTTCGGCACGGGAAAGCCTGCAGGCTCCCATGTAGATGCTTTCATGAATCAAGCAAACACGAAAAGCCGTTGTTTGTTCTTAGTATAAACAAATATTATTAGGAGCCAAAAAAAATCATACCAAGACTTTATGGTAATACTTTTTTTTTTTTTATTACAATGCAAAACCTGCCACAAAAATCTCACAGCAAAAACTGCTGACATCTGCTACTGTACTACCTACAACCACTGTCCTGCAAGATTACAGTAGAATTGCTGTTTTAAGATATGATCTGAAAAATCACTAAATATGGAGAACAAATTCCTAAGAAAACAAACTCCTACCACATCAGCATTCTATAATATTAGGAAACTATTTGCATCATGCGGCTTGTGCTAAAATACTTAATGATCTCATCCTTACCATAACAAATTATCTGCCAGAAAAAGACCTTGAAGGTCAACACTGGCAACAATTAAAAAGTAATGAAAAACATTCATCCCTTAGGCAGAGTTACAATTTCTAAGTTTGAAGCAATGTGCTGTATATTTTATTAGCTATCACTTGTTTAATTATTCATTGGAGCTCCTCTTATGCTCCATAGAGCAACCTCACATTGTTAAGATTTCCATTTGAATGCTATTACCAATTCAAGGACAAATCTCGTCTAAACTTTGGCTTTTGTTTGTGTTTTCCAAAACATAAATTATGTTCACAAACTAATGGCTCTGTCATACTTTTTATTTTCAATTCTGTTCACACAGTCTCCAGCATGGGACCCTACACATCATCTCTCTGCCGAAGGTATTCCAAGCGTCCACATTCATCTGCTCCAGCATTCACACAAACACACACAAGTTTTCAACCAACTGCATCTCTTTCTTGGCCAGCCAGAGTAATTTTTATTCCTGTCTCATTTGCAGTAGCAGCTCACTCTAGCTCAGTGTTTTCTTAAAGAAACTCACCGAGTTCAAACAAGGTGATAGCACCATAAAATAACTTATATGCTGTAACTGTCATTTAATTACGCTTCCTGAACCCCTAGCAAATAAATAAAATTGTTATTGTGATTTAATGGAGAAATACAGAGCCATAAGGACAGGACAAGCTTAGATTGGTATTATCCACTGTTCTTAATTTTTCCTTCTGTGGGATCATAGACATTTATGCCCTGCTGTGGACTTGCAAGAAGCATGGAGGAGGTTAACTAGAATAGTTTCTTGAAGTAAGAAAGACCCATTTACTATTTTGTGTTCAACAACTTGAGAAAGATTCCACATTTAAAACTTCATTAGTGGAAATATGTATGCATATTGTACTGAAATGGTGGTAAAGAACAGGAATAAAAAAGAACAGAATAGATCTGAAATTACTAAGTATGTGCTCTATACATTTTTCATTTTCATTCTACCAAAATAACGAAAATTGATGTTAACCATTTTTTCACCTTTCTTCTTCCCCTTGCAAAAATATACCTACTTCCTGAACTTTAGTTACAAACGGAAGAGTGTTATCTGTTATGTCAAGGATTATAAAAATCCTAAAAGGGTTGCCTTCATGGCAGAGAAAGAGAAGTAAGACAATGAGAAGTCTACAAATTAAAAATACATGCTAATTTTAAGGTACTTTGAGTTTATGACACATGGTAACCTGAAGAAAAAAAATCAAAACAAGCATGCATTTCCTTATAATTAATAGTCAAACTCTTACCTAATGCTCTCAAAAAGTATTGATTTGACTAAATTAAATCTAGCAGCTCCTAAAAGAAAAAGAAAACACTGTTCTCTAATAGTCTTTGGATAGAAAGGAAAATAGACCTCAACTACCAAGAAAAATTGAAAACTACTGTGCGAGAATTTTTTTTCTACCACTCAGGCTTTTGTGGCACTGTCAACATCACCAAAAGTACCAAGACGAATTGTTTACATAATGGGGAAAATTATTTGCAAGCATTACCGCACTGACTTTATATAAGCAAAGGTGGAAGCAAAACCAGTCTTAACCCACTCTAACTGAAAACTAAATCCTAGGACACAACAACTTTTGATTTTATGATCTAACAATCTAACAATGTCTGGTTTAGTGGGAACTGAAATTACTCGCCACCCTAAAACTTCCATTTGCCATGCCTGGGCAAGTGCCAGGCTAACAGTGGCAGTGCACTGCCCTGGAGCGATTCTGCACAAGGGAATATGGAGGGGAATGACCCCCACCCCAGGCCACCCCTACCAAAAAAATCAGATAGGAACATCTCTCAAAGACATACACACTGAAGTAGAACCTCTTGCTATTTTATTTTATTTTATTTTTTTTTTTATTTTTTAATAAATAAATCACTTTTTTTTTTTTTTTTTTTGTATCCAGAATACTGAGGAGACTGAAAATCCAGCAAATGACCATAGGGGATCAAACAGACTTTTCAGTGGATTGGAGTGCTCTGCCCTTGCTGCTACTACAGCAATTAAATGTACAGAAGCTCGCTTTTGCTGCAGAGAAAGTCTTTTAAAGCCTTCCCGATGAGACCAGAAAATCTGGACAGACCTGTTCTTTGTTGGTCTTATTAAAAGGCCATCAGGATGTTAATCCAGTAGTGAAACCTGAAGGAACAACATGCAGGAACACACGCAACTTTAGCTGAAGATGACAATACAGGGACAGCATTCAAAGGTCATATTTGGCCAAGCGTCCCTTTGCATTCTTCCTTCATGCAGTAGAGGACACAGGCTCCTCCTGAGGGTATCTCTCAGCCACCAAAATTAAACTTCTGCTCTGAATAGCTCTCCTCTCCTTCTCTCCATTGACTCTAAATGAAAGAGACCAACACCCTTATGTTAAAAATCACTCTTCAGATATTTCCCACAGGTATTCTTCTCATCAGAATGCCTGATAGAGCCCATATTGAGCCATCCTAAAAAACACTTTCTCTCCAAGCATAGAAGCAGTGAACTGTTGCTTGGCCCCAACAGCATATACATGTATGACTGCAGAGTTGGCACTTACAGGCTTTTGCCCATTTTCTGGGATTCTGATCTCCATTAGGATTTCTTAACAATGCAAGCGTAAAGAATACTTGGGCACTAGTAGTCCCCAACAGTATCAAAATCAAATGGTAGTTTGTCACAGCTGCTTTGAACAGGGAGAAAGAAAAGTGAAATCCATGCAATGAGACAGGAACGAAAGGTAGATTTCCAGGATACAGATCAGAGAATACAGACTCCATTTCAGCATGATTTATCTCAAGCTACTTACAGTCATTATCAACCTCAGACATCTGGTTTGCCCACTTCAGCCAAAACATGCTCAAATCCATCATCAAAAAGAAGCACAGCGCCTTCGCCTAGATTTAAATGACATCTTGCATGCCGAAAACAAGACCTGAATGCCAACTTTCAGACTCTTTGTCTCTAGAGATTCTGCTTCCCCCAGAAGTAAACTCCAAAAACCCCTCTGGACATTCCAGAAGTTTAAGTAGCAGATGGAGCAAACCCCCTTCTTGCATGTTTCCACAGCCACTAACACTCTACAGCTAAAAAACACAGCATCGTCCATTAATCCAAACCCATCACCAGGACATTCTCATAGCTGCTGAGGATGAGGAGGGGCATCTGCCATTACCATGCAAGTTCCTTCAGCATGTCCATAGGAATGCCCCCCATGAACTTGTAGGAAATCTAGAAACAGGCTGTGCTTCCTCAAGAATGTTAAGCAATAGACATTTGAAAATGGAAACAACAACAACAAAAAAAAATCCTATCATAATGGATGGCTAGCACCTCTTCCTAATTTCTCCAAATTAACTAATTTGACTTCTTTGAAGCAAACCTTAATCCTTTCTGCCAATACTCAGTCTTTTTGCTCTCTTTCTGCAATCAACCTTGTTGCAAACCCCACATAAGCAGTTCAGGATGCATACTAGTAGTGATGCTCTCCCAAGCTCCTGAGATAAGCTATCACTGAACAGCCACACAGAACTTCCTTTCTTTGCACAGTCTGCCTAACATTTCTTACATGTTGGTGTGAGCCATTTAGCACTTCAAAGTAGGTCATCAAAAGCAGGAAAGTATGTATCAAATTAGGTACACAGGAACGCTAATGCCAAGAAAGTGGCAATAAATATTTTCGTTGTTAAACACTTATAACCAGCATACAATTTCTTGTCAGGCTTAGCTGCTGAAGTCGTAGATGCATGAGGCCAGTTCCTTCAGTATTTGCATCCCAGGTGACAGGAATTTGTGAGAAAAACACTTTCTGCATTTTTCTATACAACTCATTAGACAGTTTTAAATGAACAAATGCTGAAAAATGTCAGACAAGCTATATAAGCTATGTCCATCTTAGAACTACTTCAGAACTTCCTGCTAACATACATGAAATTATATAAATATGGACAAAACCACTGTTACCTACATAAGCCTGTAGTAAGAGTTTTTCATAATGCAACTTTCACAAATGAAGTGAAGAGCTGATTTGATCTGGTATACCGCAGTAATTTGCTGTGCAGCTTCATGAAACTGCTACAAATAGCATTACAGCCAAAACCCAATTGTTGCTGAAATGCATTCAGTAAAATGGAAAACACAGAAATAAAACACAGTAATTGTCTCTCAACCTACATTATATATTGCGTTTCTAAATTATATACTTTTTTTTTTTTTTTTTTTTAATATAGTTTCCCATTGAGGAATTGATAACACAAGAGACTTCTTCAACCTTTTCTCTCTGGATATCTAAATAATATACCACACGGATTTATAAACCAAATAAGTCTCTAGCCTTTTATTAGATCCCAATGGACAAAATCGGTTTTATAAAACCACCACATGTAGCTACGCATAAAATAGCTAATGCAAGCTGCTTTCCTTGCTGTGCTATTTTCTCACCTGAATCACAATTTTCTCCTATACAGCTACAATTGTGGTTTATGAATTTACACGTATCTGAAAGACAAAATTGGACTTCTAGCAATTGAAAATCTGTACTGAACACCCTAATATAATAACAGACAATACAAACTATGATCCTGCACACCCACTGATTTGTACTTAATGGATTCAACACTCAGCATTGCCGTCTCTTGAAAGGTCTGACCCAAGCAATGGACGAAATAACTTATCAAGCTTTCTATTCCCCAGACATTGCAGAAAGTATTTAATGGATTTGTTCCAAATTTAGCAGGATGTTAAAAACCACACAGCCACCAGATAAGTAATTTGTGGGGCAGCTAAATCAAAAGCTAGGCAGATCCTTTAAAATAGGCCTTTCGGGGATTTTGATTTGATAATGTTTGTATCTCTACAATTAATCACAAAATAATGAAGGATTCAAGCCATCACAGTCAGGGTTTGAAAGTGTGAAAAGATGCAAGCTGTGCATGACACAAATCAAAGTGCCAGAATAACTCAGAAAAGAAAGCATAATATAAAACAGTTGATGTAAGTTAGAAACATTGAAAACTTTCAATCTGTAGAGGCTTAAGCAAAGCCTTTGTATATGGCCAGTCCCACTGATTCTAATGGGGCTGCTAGCACAAAGCCATCAGGGCTCTAACTGATCAAGTCCTTAGTTTAAAAGCACAACTGTGTGCTTCTGAAACTTTGAGCAGACCCTGCTTCAGAAAATGTGGATGATACAGCAATGTTAAATCCAGAGCTGCAGCTTTTTGAGGAGGTAGGAGTAGGGTGGGCTATGACAAGCATCTTAAATGTCTTGCTTCTTTTCAAAGAAAAAACATCCTCTACCATCAGATTTACTTACAGTCACCTTTTCAGATCTCTGTTCTGATCTCATTCAAGATCAATTTGTCAAATAGGTTTGCATAATCTAACTTACGAAGTGGCACAATTAATAGTTAACATGAATTTTGAGCTGCTTCCTCAACTGAGACTAATATTTCAGTAAAGTTTCCAAATACATGACAGAAAATGATCTGAAAAAGAAATAAAATATTAATAAGTTGTTTATCTTCCTTTTCCAATACTTTGGGTTTTGACAAATGGTTTTGTAAGTTGAAATATTCCTGGAGCCTTACTGACACACATAGCTGATATATTTTTTTTCTCCCTCAAAACTTGGTGCATTATTCCAAGTTAAATCTACCTTGGCTGTACGTAAGTTTATTTTCCCCTCCTCCCTCCACAGATGAGATATTCCTCAACATTTCTCCAAGGCAACACACACAGTCAGAATGAATTAGAGTTTTAATTCCCACAGTCATCCTCTGGTGAAATACCTATTGAAATACTAGTCCTACAGAAAGTGAGCAGAGAAGGGCCATCGATGCTAATGAGAGTGGATTTCAACCCCTGACAGGTTTTCCTCCTTGTTGATTCAAATGTTAACAGTACAAGTTTTTGGAAAAAAAAAAAAAAAAAAAAAAAAAAAAAAAAAAAAAAAAAGCTTAAATATTGGTTTGACTTTATTTAATGTTTACAGAAATCTAGAAGAAGCATTTAAGCATTTTACCGATATGGGGTACCTACAGACATCAAAAGGCAGAATGCAACTCTTAGAACCACTGACAATGCTCTATCTTTCCTCCTTCTGCCATACACATTCAGTATAACAACTTTACCCGATATCTGGAATATGATAAATGAAAACTGAGATGCCAACAAAGCCCAAACAGCAATACAGTTGTCATGTATGGTTTTATTATTTTTTTTTTTTCAATACATTGTTTTTTCTGCTATTAGGTCAGTACTAGAAAATCTCATTTACTGTTAAGATAATTTCAGCTCCTACGAATTCAGATGAGCATCTATTCACATGTCAGAGTAGTCTGGTCCAATTTTCATGCATAACACTATTCATTTGACCACTTACAGTATGAAGGATCATCCTTCCGCAGTTATTGGGTGGGAAAAAGTTTTGCTTTTAGGTGGTTAGTTACAGTAAAAGGTTATCTTTTACTGTAACTACAAGAACCTTTAAAATACTGTAAAAATAAAAAAATTACTTATACTCTATTTATACAATGTAATTAAACCCCAATTCAGAGTATTTTTCAAGTATATAATTTATGTTTCCTAGAAAGCACCTTAAGTGTTTGAAAAGCTCATCATGACTCCCTTAAATGTCTATTTCTGGTATCATAACATACTTCGACTAGTTTGCACATAAAATTATCAGCAGACATTTCTCTTTTCTATTTAAAAAGAAGTCACAACTTACGTGATAACTTAATCCTATTAACTTAAAATTCATCCTTTGCTTGCATTCTGCTGTTTCCCTTTATACAATGCATCTAATCCAGACAGCGGACAGACTGCACATGCTGGACAGTACAGCACCATAAACAGGTCTAATATACCACTGCTTCCATGTTGCTTTTAATGAGTCCGAGGTCCCAGCTTTTGAGTCACAGCCCCTTGTTGGGCTGCATGCAGACCCACTTCACATGCCTGGAGAGCCTGGGGGCTCTCACGTGACTACAGGCAGAGACGCTGTGCGAGTATGAACAGGCTGACACAGGCTGAAGAAAAATAAACTGAAGCCCAAATACAGGAGTTGTCCAATTTCTTGATTTCACTGGTGTCAGTTGGTAGATTTTCAATAGGCCTCCTATCATACTTTTTTTTTTTTTCCTCCTTATTCTGGGAGCACAGCCAATCCCCAGCACAGCAGCTGACTTTCCCCAGAACTAACTAGAAATATTCTGATAGACTCTATTTATAGACTCAAAAACTTAGGACTGGAAGCAGCCAACCAAATTTTTCCATTCCTTGCTCCCCTCTGCTATCTATCTATCTGTCCTGGGCTAACCTAAATTCCAGGCCTGCATGTATCTCCAGGGGAAATCATTCTATCCAGAACAAGTCTGTCTTAGGTGGGTACACACCTTAAAATCCAAAGCACCTGTAGAGATTTCCTTGCATGAAATTTACTAAAAAGGATAAAAGAATACAAATTCTTTATTTTTATGTCACTTCAGAAAGTACTGGTGCTGATCTTCTCTCCTGTCATTACAAATCCAGTTTGGACCTGTATATCATGCCTTTGTTTACTTTGACAAAACCAACAATAAATAAGAACTTTTTTTTTTTTTGGCAGGCTTGAACAGTGGAAGATATGTAGTGGGTTTTATTTTTATTATGTTATTTATACACACATAGCTAATACTTGCAGAACTCACATTAAGCTTAGCCCTCATTAGTTCTGCTGTGTATTTGTATTGTGCCTAAAGGAAATCTGTGTCCCAAAGTAAGAATAATATTTTAGGTGACTTGTCCTTGGACATATGACTCTCTGAAGTTCTTTATTTACAATACTAACAGATTCCATTGAGCATTTCATACTGCAGATAATGTACCAAAAGCAAAAATTTTGCAAGAAAAAGTTTAGTGTGCTCTGGAAGCAATACCTGGCAAATTTGATTTTTACTTAACCTTACAATTGTTGCTAGGAAACCCAACTCAATATTTACTTCAAGCCTTTAAAGAAACAGACTAATTCATCGTGCTACTGGTGGGAGCATTGAGGACTTGGCGGAGAAGTCCCAGCCTAAATTTACTCTTGTCATCTCCCCTTCTTAATCCGCAGACCTAACGTAATACGTAAGGAACACGATTAAGCTGTGGCTATGCAGTTACCTTCCATTGGCAGAACCTGTATGAGCAGGTATTTTAGATGTTCCACGCAGCACAGACAAGGAAACAGAGAAGAACATAAAGTTCTGCTCTACTGTTTGTTTTTCTGCACACCTGATGAAAAAAAATCATTAACACAAGGTTTTCTAAAAGTGGCAGATGATAGTTACATTTCTGTCCTTTGAACAACAGATTATTAAATGTATTCCACCATCAGCTCTCATAACCTTGTGCAGAGGTAGATGGTACCTTAGTCTGCCCATGTGAAATGTCAGACAAAGGCTAGATTGTACTAAATGTGAAATGTGTGTATTTACTGCTGTCTTTCAACCTGATTACATGAAATACACCTATAAAATCAAATTATCCCATTTAAACTGAAGTAATGAAATGTTGAATACTCCCAACTTTTAGTGCTGGTGGCAAAACCGTAAGTTTTCCTAGGATCTGGTGCACAGTATTTAGCTTACATCATCTTGTACCAATACCTGCTATTTTCCTTGCTCCTACAATCTTACTCTTCTTTTCTGTTAAATTGTATTAACACTTCCACATTCCTGATCTCAAGCTTGTTCCTGTTCTGTCCTGAATATTTTTTCTGCTCAGCATGAAAATTGCATTCATTTCTACTGACTTACTGATGTGAGGCCAACATCAATACCACCTCAGAGTCTGGGGTACGGCTTCATAATGTAAAAAAGCTAATACCCATTAACTCTGATCAGGGAACAGACACTGCTGGGGCTGGCATAGAGAAGTCCCCGTGAATACCCACCAACACCATTATCACCACTACCACCCAAAAGCAGGGCTAGGGCTGACATCTCCTCAGGCCTCGAAACTCTGAACATCCGTCTGGCAGATGGAAGACCTGTCTTCCATGCTGCACCAGTTAGCTTCATGCACCTCGCTTGAGCCTTAGCAAGATCTCCCTTTTAAAAAGCACAACATCAGGTGTATGTACTGAAGCAGGTAGAACCTGAAGTAACTTGAAGTTGTGTAAAGGGCTAATACCGGTGGAAGGACAGGGATTAACACTGGAGGACATGAAGTATCTTGTTCATCATAGTACAGAAGGAATGAAAGTGAAAAAAAAAAAAAAAAAAAAAAGATCCTCTTAGTAAGGTGGTGAATAAGTTCAAAATTCATCTAGATCCTGGAATTATGGTACTGATTTATTTATCTTATAAACAGAGTTAATAGCTGTGAGTCATTTACAAGCCACTAATACATCACCTATCTGACTCTGTTAGCCTCATATGAAAATTAATTTATCAGACATCTGCAATATATAATTAGTTGCAAATCAAAAGGTTTGCTTTACAAAAAAAAAAAAAAAGGAAAAAAAAGATTTTTTTCCTGAAACCATAATTTTAACTTGTTAAATTAGTTTGCATAAGTTACAGTTGCTTGAAAGTACTTCACTAAACTACCTACCATAAAAAACAATTGCATTTTCCTTTGCAGATTAGTATATAATAAATGAGAGTATCTGCAGACCTTATCTAGATCTTCCAACGAGTTCAAAAGAAATGAAGTTCAGCAACAAACAAACAAAGCAAAACCAACACCAGGATAGATCTTCTTTGTCACTCCAGTCTCATTTCCTACTTCCTGCATTTAATTTACTTGTTTCTAAGATTTCTGAAGGGCTGAGAAGGAAGGGTAAGCAGGTATTCTGGTCATTCTGGATACAGCTCAGAACCATAAATACATCTGCTGAAAATAGTGCCTCCAACTCTTCTCTGGAATAATTTTCTCTGCCTGTAACTCAATCTTTTTTCAATTACAAATGCTTGAGTTAGCAGGTGAAAACCGCAATAAACACAGCGTCAGCATCACCATTAGTAGATAGTATTGTGCAATACAAAGCTCTAGAGCGAGGAGAGGCTGGTGCTGAGCATCCTCCACCCATGCCACTTGTGTTGCAGGATGGGGACCATGGCAGCTCCAGTAGGGTCACACAGACCGAAGCCATCAGGGGCTGGAGGGCTGTAAGCAATTCCTGAAGCACTTCTGTCAGGCACTGCTCTCTAAGAAGTCTCTATTTTTTCACTCCACAGCCACCCCACACAAAATGGGGGCAACTGGAAGATTCACTTCAAAAGCACATTTCTGATTCAAATAAAAATGCAGACACATATCTAGCAAATTTGTTAACAGCCTTCCACACACAGTTAACTCTTGTCCTTTAGAAAGGAAACACAAGACTGTTTGCAGACCTATAATGGCTGCAGTTGTGGTCCCAACAAAACCACACCAAAACAAAAAACAACAACAGCAAATCAGCAACTCGCTCTTTTCACTTTGTATTTCCATATAAATTAGCTCCTCTAATTTTTTTCCCTTTTTAAAATAATATGTCCATCCAAAACACTCATCCTTCTTGCGTCTTCCACCAAATGGTTTAATATGAAGTAACAGTCCTTTATCTCATTATCTGCTTGTGCAGTTTGAAGTTGTCATTACTACATATTTAATCAGTCAAAAATTTCAATGCCTAATCTACTTTTTACTGTCAAATCTTGAAAAACATAAATTCCAAACAGTCTAAAGAAACAGAAAGGTTAGTTAGGAAACAAGTGCAAATCAAGTACATTGTTTCATTGCAACATTATCTTATGTCATTAGTTGGCAGCAGTCATAAAGCTCTGGACCGTTTCCAATATTTACTTCCATACGCTGAGTAGAAGCTGACATGTCTAACCCCCACTTTGTTCATCTTCCAGCTAGTTTACATGAATTCAGATTAAAATAAGAATTTAAAAATTCTAATTGAGTCGATTTAGATGATTCAATTTTCCTACAGTGCATCCGAAGGAAGAGTATGGTAGCATCCTAAAGGGTTTGCAGAGCTAATCCGGCAGAAATGTTTGTTTTACTCAATGCATTTTACAGCGGGACAGCCTACAACAAAGGTTCAGTGCTGAATTTGGACAAGCCAGTCACGTTTATTAACTTTATATAATCCTTAAGGAATGCTTATTTGCCAATATTTGTTTTTAATTATTAACTTAATGCCCAAAGATAAACAAACAAACAAATTTAAAGCAAAAGTAGAAAAGCAAAGCATGCTGCAAACCTTCCCCCACCCTAAAGCCAAGCGGACAAGTGACCAACAGTGGGGGAGTCCCAAGGAACTGGGGGACAATCCCCCCAGCATCCCTGTTGGGCTGGGGGTGCTTGGAGAGCTAAGGGACACCCCCTGGGCATGGCACCTCTCCCCCATCCACCCAGGCATCTCCAGAGGGCAGATCTACTGCCAAACAATCATGCATGTACCGGCACGTAACGCAGGACTGTGCCCAGCTCTGGGACACCAGCTCCTGCCAGCTACGGAAAGAGACACCTACAGCATCCCGTGCCCAATGGGCCAGAACTGGTGACGTGTGTTTATTTTATATTCAAAAATTAAAACAAAACAAAAAACACACACAAAGAAATGGACCTTGATCCTTAGACACACCAACCTTAATCCTATATTGATTGTCTTCAAATGTGACTTGATTTTTTTTTTTGTTTGTGGTGTTGTTTTTTTCTAAAAGTTTTCACACATCCCAGAATGAACATCTGTACAGTCTTTTTATTTTTATTATTATTATCAATAATTTATCCAAACAGCTTTGAAAAATAGTAAAGTGAGAGCTAGCAAAGTAGATCTGTACCTAACACTGGAGGAACAGCTCACTAACTGCTCTCACATACTGCACTCTTGAGCACAAATTTAATTCAATTTAAAAATACTGAAACTGACAGGTCATAAAGCCTTCCTGGAAACAGGGCAAGTTTCCCACCCACCTTCATTTACAAGGTCCCTGGCACTACAGGCTTCAAAACTGACATGCACAACCAGTTTCTGGAGACCAGCTTTCTGTGGTGCTGGAAGTCAGGCCTCTAGCCTTTTGGGGCAGCTACCTGAACTCAAGCCTCTGTCTCAATGCCTCAAGGCTTGCTTCCAGAAGCGACACCTTTTCTGCTCCCAGTTCGAGGGTATCAATGTGAGGTGTATGCAGAAGGCTGGGGCTGGCCTCCAGCTGTGCAGGCCGAGGGTGTGCTGCTAACTGGGTGCCAAAGAGCCCCCTCCCCACTCCCTGACCCGCAGCAGTACCAACGGAGAGCCACGTACACAAACATGATTGATTTTCCATGGCCAGACGCTGCCAGAGTAAACCAGGACCCACGGGTTGCGAAACCCGAGTTCCCCAAGGGCTCCGGGAGCACAGGTCTGGGTGAGGACACGGCGGGGTGACGCAGTCACACAGGTACACGGCCGCAGCCAGCTTGCGCAAGCTCTGGGGGATGCACACGGGTGCACGCAGCCACCAGTGAGGCAGGGCAGTGCCGGCGGAGCTCAGCCCCTGCCCCGTCTCCTACGTGGCATCAACCTGCCACCGAGAAGCAAGGCACAGCCGAAAGGTCATTGAGCAGAGCACTGCCTTGCCTGCTCAAAACAATTCGGGGGACTCATAAGCCAATGCATCATTTTCCTACCACAGACCCAGAAGTGCCCAGTTATTCAGAGTTGTTACCATTATTTAATTAATTAGTTATGCGGGAAGATTACCACCAGTTTAGCATCAAAATTCACTCACAGGCAACAGGCACACTGAACGGACCACTGCGACACACATGAAAATGGCAGATTTATAATTTTAAATCCGCTTTTCAGAAGCCAAGTTGTGGGGAAAGTGGTTTATAAAGCCATAATTTTTCAAAATTTGGGGTACTACTTCTCAAAAACAGACAAGGAAATAAAAGCAGAATAGAAAAATGAATGCGATCATTCCAAATTTCAGTCTGAAAGTCCATTCAAAAACTTACTACACCTCCGTATGCAAGTAAAATGTATCATTTAGAAAAGAATGTAAATGAGCGAAGAGATACAAAAATCATCAGAAACATTCAGCAATTAGCCTGAAATTTACTTTTCAACCTCAGGGCTACAATTCTTTGATCTATTATTAATTATCACTAACCACAATCAGCTGCATTACCATGCATCTTCGGAGAGCATACAAATTCTTATATGTAAAATTACAAATACTGGATTAAGTTTCTGTTCAGATATTCCAACTGAAGTTTACTTCTTTTTTTTTCTTTTTAAAGAAATATCTTCATATATTAGCCCTAAGTTACCTCACCTCCAATTTAAGCATTTGAAATTTAAGCTTTTCTGAAATTTGAAATTTAAGCTTTTTTTCCCCCTGAAGTAAATACACAGCACTGCTGCTTACAGATTTCAAAGTCACACAGATTTAATTTAGCAAGCAGCTAACAACACATTCTAATGTAATTGCAGGACTGCAATTCACAGTTTAAGATAAAGAAATAAAACTCAACTTGAAGTTATTCTCTTGTGATCTACCTACAGACTAGAAACTCCTGTTATTACACGACTCAGTAAAGAAACACTACCTTGAGAAATATTTTTCACATACTGAATAGATAAAAACGATGTTAGATATC
The DNA here is from genome assembly GCF_964035555.1 of Netta rufina. Lineage (NCBI taxonomy): Eukaryota > Metazoa > Chordata > Aves > Anseriformes > Anatidae > Netta > Netta rufina. The sequence goes on along the minus strand of NC_140127.1, from coordinate 34,152,906 downwards.
ATTTTAAGAATTCAGAATCACCATTTATTTATTTCTTTTTAATCCTACATCAATATTTTCAAGTTAGCAGGGGAAGACTACTCAGATCATATCCCTTCAGAAAACACATCATTAAGCACTCGTAGTTCTTGTTAATAATCTATTGTAACTGAGGTTAAATATACACACACATATATATATTAATCTAAACTTCCTATTTAAAGAGACAACTTATTTGAAAACTTTGTCCAGTAAGTAAATTAACTCTTAAGAATTTGTGAAACAGCTCCTGAACAGATGCATGCATACTATTAAAGATGCGCATGCACCCTGCTTCAAAGTGTTATGGGAAGTCCTTAAACAACTCCTAAGCACAGGCACAGCCCGGCACGAAGCCAAGAGCCACTACTGTTGCTCCTGCTAGTAGTGGTACTGAAGCAGACCATGTTGGGATCTGCTGGCATGGATCAGAGACTTTCTGGCCTATGAAGCCATTCCCCTGTGGCATAAATAAAAAAGAAAATACACCTTCCTCCAAGGTCAGCATGTCTCCTCCAGCAGCAAAACCAACATGGTTCCAGCAGGAAAGCAAAGGAGACTGTAGCATGGCTCCAATAAGTGGTGACCTTCCCCTGCATTGTGCAGTACCAGGGCAGAAGTCAAGTCATATAAGGGTCTATTTAGGGTGCAGTCAAATATGCCCAGTAACTGCTGCAGAGACTAGGGCAGCTGCATGCAATGGAAGTGATCCTTGCTTTTTTTTCCCCACAGATTATTCCACCTGGAGGAGACTGCAGCTGAAGTCAGGTAATTCATATGCTGAGCACCAAGCACTGCGTAGCGACCTGCTACACGTGAGAGCGGATAAAATTACTAAGCTTAGGCATAGTTAATACTTGTTTTTCATAGTCCCTTTTTAGTTCCCTTATTGAGCCATCTTTATCATTCTTATGCAGACCATATTGTCACATGTATTCATGAGAAAACAAGTCAAGGTTCTATGTTCATCATAAACCGTAGTATTTTCTGACCTCTCAGGGCTTGAATCTGAAATCACAACACTCCACTGTTTTTCCAAGGGATTTTGATTGAAATCAGTCCATTATAACTCCAGCTTCTACAGCTATGTTCAGACATTGATATTCAGACATCTATGGTTAAAAAACAGAAGCTATTTTTGAGAAGCATACCCTGAAAATACAAATGCTGACATTACAGCATGACATTGCATTAACTTTGAGCAGCAACACGCACTTGTGATATTTCATAGCCACCTTTCCCTTTCTGTCCCTTGGGTTTGTTCTCATGCCCGTGTCACACCGCGCCACTCACCGAGTTGCATTGACCCGTCAGTTTTTAGACCTTCAGAGTGAACTGGATCAGGAAACCAATCTGGCTCTCGCATATAACACATACACCATGCCCAAATCAACGGCAAAAACAGCGTCAGACCAGACTAGACTCCAGGGCATTGCCCAACAGCATGTTTCGTCACTGAAAACAATATATTGGTCAACCGCAGATGACTTCCAACAGCAATCTCTACTCAAGCCTAAGTTCAGCAAAGCACCAATACGTACACAGAAATCTGATTCAACCGGGCAGAGCACTTGAGAGCACGTTTAAGTTCCATTAATGCTAAGTGCTTGTTGAATAAGGACAGGTTATTGAATCAGAACTTAACAATTTACTCCCTCTGCAGACAATATGAGTACTGCATGATTATTGATACCACTGCAACAATCCGCATGGATACTCACCTGCATAACTGCAATGCATATCCCATACAATGAGAACATTTGACTATACGGTAATATTTCAGATATTAGTGTCTTCCAGTCCTCACTAAAAGCAATGGACCCATACTGTCAAAATATGGATAATCAAAATTTCTTCTGCTTGCTTATTTAAACATCTGTGCACAAAGATGATCCTACCTTCCCTTTTCCAGACAGTCAAGAGATCATATCACAGTGATATTCTGTATCACCAAACATGATGTAAAAGCTAGTTTATTTTGATAATAGTCGGTAACTGTTTCCTATGACAAACCAATTTCTAACAGCCAAGTTCTGTAAAGTTCAGCAGTATCAACTGACCATATAAATGTTTCAGTAATATATAACATGATTTATGACCCCCCACAGAAACAACCAAACTGCAGATAATGGCAGAGGGACTGAGAACAGAGCTCTTATTTCCACAGATTTCAAAGATCTGCCCGTTCATGGAACAAGTTTTCCAGCAATGCGGACTTCTCTGCCATTAGGACACAAGTCAATTTATGTGTATAATTTAAGAGAAAAATAAAGCATCATTAGCAGTAACTTTTAAAAAAGATACTTTATACAGATTTTGAACTCCTCAGTAAGATGAGCAAATCAAAACAGAGCACCCTCAACAAAATAATGATAAACAAAGCTGTAAGAAGTACAAGGCTGTTAAATGCATGCTGGTACGCTGAGGAGAACCTTTAGACCTTCTGGCTTGATTTATTAATGCAGGCTCATAATTTTTTAAGTGAGAAATAAAGACACATTTAGAGGTTCCTGTTATATCAAGATTACACCCAGAGCTGTTAAAAATTACATAAAATTATACATTAAACTACAAAAAAAAAAAAAAACAAGTATTACTTTCTAAATTTAAAAAAAAAAAAAAAAAAAAAACAAACAACAACAACACAAGTACATATTTAAGGTTATAGTGTATAAGATAAAAGAAACACTGTTAAAAAGGTTGCACAGGAAACTTATGGGAAGCTAAAGGGGAAAACAACCCTACCAAAGCACGGAGAATATTTTAACAGCTTGGTCTTTTTCCCATAAAGTCCATCAGCAAATAAACAGAGGTGAAGGCCAATCATAAATTCTAAAAATAATATTTACCAGACCTTTATCTCTCTGCCAGGTATCATTCTGATAAGTGACTATTCTAGATAATTTTTAACACAAAAGTTTATTTACAGAAAATACTTGCAACAGCCTGAAATCTGATTTTAAACCGAATCACCCATTCAAGTTGGTGAGGGTTACACATAAATGAAGGCTACGTTGTTGTTGTTATCTTTTTTTGAGCAGCAAATGTACCACCCAGCCCAGCCTGCAGGCTCTGGACCGCACACCAGAGCCAAAAAAATGTCCTGATCCATGTGAATCGTTCAGGAGTAAATAGGTGTAAGAAGTCTCTAAACACTGTCAACATGGATCAAAGACTGGACTGTAAACCCTAAGAAGTCAATGACAGTCTTTCAACTGATTTTAGCATATCTGAACTCTAGAATATCAATACATTATTTCACGATATCTCCTTGTCTGAATGATAACAATTAAAATCTAACAACTAATAAGTATAGTAAATTTATTATTTAGTAACAATACTGTGTAAATGTGTTAATTACCCCACACTATATCACACCAGTGAACCTTTGCTGAAACGGTAACACCTCATGCCTCACCAGGATAGACAGGCTAGCAAACAGAAACAACTGTTTAGGAACCTGTATAACTTTGTACCTTGAATTCCTTTCAGACTACCCAGGCTCCAGTCAGTTCAATTACATGCTTAGATTTCAACTTTCAGTTCAATTCTTTGACCTGTCTACCAGCTAAGACATGTAGTTAAATGCCACCTTGGAAGAATAGGTTTGAGGGTATTTTTGTTTAGCTTCTAAATCAAAATCAGAAAGATTTATTATTATTACTAAAAACAGTAATAGGAAAAAAGAAAGAAAACAAGAAAAAATACATGCCAGATCAGCAAGTGGTACAACATTCCCTACAGCCATTGGGGAAAAGGACTTGGACTTAAAAAGAAAAAAAAAAAGTAATGTGAAAGTTTGGAAAGGTATTGAGCACAGCTGTTGCTGAATCATGAGAAAAAAAAGCATGTGATTCCCTTTCATCTTCCACCTGTCTCAGCAAGCAATACCTTGCATCTGCAGTGGCCCCCACACCCCCATCACACATGGGAATAGGGAAAAAGTCTTCCCAGATCTCCCCAGCATGGAGATGCACCCATCTCCAGAAGTCCTCTCCTCCTTGGCAGGGACCCTACACCTGTTCCTGGCCTGGGAAGAAAGCAGATTTGGGGGAGATGCATGGAAAGGTGACATTAACAGGTAATGGCAACAAAGAGTTTGATTTCTAGCCAGATTTCAAAACCATCCAATTGCAACTGCCACAAAGACTCCACAGCAAGCACATCAGCCCTTGGTTTGCACAACTGCTGCATAAAGTGAATATGTACATGTACATACAAGAGTTAATATGGAAATTAGAGGGAAAAGGCACATTTGCAGAAAAAGCTTTAGGTAAGAACTAACACAGCAGAAAGGTCATCCTCCTCAATTTATACTGTTGTTTCAAGCAACCATGACATTTTCCTGGGCCATTTTGAAAATTACATAATTGGTATGATCATGAGTCTCAGGCTCGTACCCTGATTCAGATGAGCAATCACCTTGAAGCGAAATCTTATTTGGATTCTTAGTGCAGATTTCCATCAACGATATCACACGATCTCACATACCTTATTTTTCAAGCCCACTTTGCTATTATTTGTTTTATAAACCACTGTTTCTTAGAAATGTCATTCATTGGGGTTGGGGCGGGGGGATCTACATACACAGACACACAGGTATGATTCACCCTCTATTAAAAATAAAACATGTTCCATCTTTCGAAGACAAAGACATGTTCTGCATGCATATTAGCATAAGAAACATGTCAAAAGGAATAGGGGAATTATTATTATTATTATTATTGCTTAACAAGATCTCCTTCCCCAAACACTGCAAATTGCAATGTTATAAACAAAGTTACCACCATCCACCTTAAAAATAACCATAACTGACCACATCAAATAAAAGTAACTAAAGGAGAAAAAAATTATGTTCCATTTCACGGTGGGTATTTGGTCAATAAGGTTGCAAGACATTTTAAATGCGTAAACCATGCTCATTAGACACTATCAGCAAATATAATTGACTCAAGAAAGCACCAATTTAATAACAGGTGATATTCTAATAGGAAAAGAGAATTATTTCTAGTAACATTCTGAATAGCCATTTTGAAAAACCTTCTTCACTCCTGGTCACCCAGGCCTTTCAACCATGTAAGCTGCAAGGCAGAAGCATATCAAAAAGGTACAATATGGGACAGCTGAAATACATGCTGTGAACTATACATGTTTTATTACAACACTTTGGAAGATGAACAAACTTGAACATGATTTCCTTGGTTTTAGCTGGAATGTGGCACAGGAATAAGGAGAAAAGTGAAGATGAATTTGAGGCTCATTAGAAAGAGTGAGCTTTTACAAGCCTCTGTGACTTGTTAGTACACAAATATCTGAACAGGCAACTATGCATTCAAATCTGTACTGCTAAGATTACCTCTACATTAATTTATTTTGAGACATGAAAGGGTTTCACACAGGTCCCCTGCTGCACCTGTTAGCAGAACGCCATTGCCAAGCAGATTAACAGTAACATTTAGTAAAATAATGGGGCTGAGTTAAAGATTTGAAATGATGACACATGTCCTAATCTGGAACACAGATCAGGATGTCTGACGTGTTGCAACCTTGCAGATCACCACCACCTAAACAGAATTCCACGCGTGCAGTAATTGCTCTAAGCACTAAAAATTTCAGGACTATAATCATGAAAAGCAACAACTACACTCAGCTGCATATCTTACTAAGGTATCAGCTTAGAAAACAAAGGTGGGAAAGTGGAGTCACATCACATCTGATGACAGACTATACATTTACTGGTCCAGAGGCAAACCAGATGAGAAGAGCTACCATGGAGTTATGTCAGATCAGAAGGTACTCCTTCAAAAGCCTTATGAGAAACTGTCATTAAAAACATAATTATTGATGACCTTGCTCCTACCAGTACTTCCCTGTTTACCGTGCAGTGGCTGACATCCTGCAGCAGATGACAACCTTGACTCAACCAGAGCAGCACTTACTCATACGAGAGCTCTCACGGGTGGCAGGAGCTAGTTGCCCAAGTAACAGCGCTCATCCACAATGGCAATTAAACACTGGGCCTTTGTTTTCAGACAACCCATCAGTCTTCTGCTGAACTTTTCCCGCTATATAAATAATGCAATTTATGAAAATTTCATCAGGTAAAATAACTAGAAAACAATAACTTCATCTTCCTTCATCCAGAAAGCACATTTGATCCAAGCACAGATGATAACAAATATATAGCTATGTGCAAAGTTCAACACGAAGGTGGGATACAAACCTTCCATTTTAAGAAAGGTGCATTAAGAAGTATATTCTCTACAGATGATATTTGAAATTGACAAAGAAAAAGTACAATTTGCAAATTGGTAAGCAGATTGCAGAGATACTGAACGGGTCTGAGAATAAAATGCAAATATTTAAAATATTTTTTTCCTCCCGTGAACTCTAGATCAATAGATTGTCTTCCCTCCCCCAAAGCACCATTATTTTAGGTGTTTTTCATTGCAACATTATTTCTTTTTTTTTTTCAGAAATACTTAGAATCATACAAAAATAGAGAAAGCTACGCATCTTCATCACCCCAATCCAAGAATAAGGTAGAAGCTGTGTATCTTTCAAAAAGAAAAAAAAATAGAAAAGACCTGAGAAAGGTAAATGCAAATTCTGTTATCAGCTATTTCACCGAGCTTTAGCACAAACCTTGGTCAGCCAGTTTGACACATGAAGAGGCTATGTAGCTACTGTAGCTCGGTCATGTTGCCAGATGCATTTAATAATTTGTAAAATTGACTGTGAAATTAAATAGCTTATGTAACTAAGTGTCCTTTATAAAATACATGAACACCTGTTTGTTTGAGAAGTATGTGCTTCCAGGAATCAGCCAAGAGATACAAAATCAAAGGACACTTGCATATTTCTTTCACCAAAAGTAAGGAGATCAGTTCATCCATTTATCCCTTTCAAATGCGTCAAGTTTTAACAGCCCTCCTCCTTCTGGAGGCATTTTTCTATATATACAAACCAAATGTTCCTACAGTTACAATACAGAAATAATACGTTGCCACAGGCTTGTAAGGTTTAGTTTTAAAACTTAACCAGCTGAAGCCTGGCGTAAACTTACAGCCATGCATCCTTGCAAAAATGGATTCCTGACATTACCGTCTTATACTCATCTCAACATTTCATCTGAGGTACAACACATTCAAGCACCAGCTAAGGAAGAATACCCTTTATGGGACACACGAGAGCAATTTTGCTAAGCTCTCATTATGGGAAAAGCAACATTTGTAGTAGTAAGAGCTCATAAACATACTAAAGCTACACTTTCAAGTCTAATAACAATAGAATATAATATGTTCTTTTTAAATATTAAAGCGATCACTTTGTTTTTATTAAAGCCATAGTAAAATATAGCAAGCAAGCAGCCAATCTAACGATAGGAATTGAAATGCAAACACAGAATTACACATCAGCCTGAGAAATACCACCCCAGCCCCCATTTTAATTCACATCTTGTTTAATTAACATGAAAACTTGTTAAAAAAAAAAAAAAGAAAGAAAGAAAAAAGCAGTAACTTGCTTGCTCACCTGGACACGTTTTCTGGAATGTACTCTAGAACTGGATAGCCATCACTTCTTCTGGATGCCAGCTCCGAATGCGATTTCCAGGTCTCCACTAGCGTGCTGACGGGAGGAAACGAGCTCAAGTGCTGAAACGTCTGCTCTCTCGCAACTGGCCGTGACAAAGATATCGTGCCCTGGGCACCGATCCTGTAGTGAAAGGACTGTCCACCTGAATTTACACCAACTATGGCAGAGGATGGTATACTGTTGTCTTGGTAATAGCTGCCATCATCAGGCTCCTGCTTAATCCCCACAGGGAGGCCTGGATTTGGAAAACCGCTACCTTCGCAATTGCCATCAAATGAAGAAACAGGTGGTCCTAAAATCCCAGAAAGAGAGTAGTAGTCTTTGTCATCCATAAAAGAAAAGTATGAGCCATCTGTAAATGGAAAAGGATTTACTGTTTGATTCCCTTTAAAAGAGGCACCGGAACAAGGATGTTTAGTGGACTCTTGCTTCACTGGTACTGAAAAAGGGGAATCAGAATTTATTTTGCTGTTTTCTCCAATGCACGCACTACCGAACGAACCGTCTGGCTCGGGTTTTATGAACTGAACGAGGTTCATCTGGCTGTTGTTTGAGATGGCATTCTCCATTTCCTCCATTTTGGGAAATGGGATTTCTTGAGCACCCTTGTCTTTTGTTTCTGGACTGGGAACAGTCTCTTGGCTTCTGCTAGGTCCAGCCGACGTGCTGGAAGTGGGGAATCCTAGAGAGTTGTTGATGGGGCTACAGATTGAAGATCCCACAGTGCTAACCGCTGGGCTGGAACGAGTGGACCTGTTGTTGGCATTGGAAGGGCTGGCAATAGAGCTTCTCGAGTTCACGTTTGCAGGGCTGGACACAGAAGACCGCATAGTGATATTGTTAGGACTTGAGACGGGAGATTTCACGCTGCAATGACTGGGAGGACTAGAAATTGGTGATTTCATGCTACTTATAGGGCTAGAAAGTGGAGACCCTACGTTGCTAACGTGTGCGGGACTGTGCAACATTGACCCCCGGTTTTCAACGTTAGGCGAGCGCGACAAAGGAGTTCCCTGGCCGATGGGGCTGTGCACGGCAAAGTTCCCAAAGTTAGCAGTAGTTGAGGACACAGAGTTAACGCCAGCAGGACTACACACTGAGGAAGTCATGTTCTGAGGACTGCAGCCCGAAGGGCTTTTCTCTTGACACATGATCGGGCTTTTGACAATAGCATGCATGGCACCGCCGTTCATGGCGCTTCCTGAGTCCGACATCAAGGACCTCAAGGGCCTGCTGGCGCCGTGGAGGGGAGAGGAGCAGTGGCCGTTCTCCTTGTAGAGCTTCACCAGCTGCTCCACGTTCTGGTAGATCTTTCCAGGGCTGCCTTGGTTCTGCTGGTCATAGGGGTAGTCAGCGTCTCGTATCGAATCCATATACAAACCCATGGATTCGGCCACCGTCGCCGACAGTTCCTTTGACTCTGTTTCAGTTTTGATGTCGGAGGGCAGAACACCAGGCTGACTGCCGTCTTGCTGCAGGCAAGAGAGGAGCTCGGGTTTTTCTTTGTTGTTTCCTGGAGTGCTGCTGTTTGCAAAAGCGCCAGCAGCACAGCTTACATTTACAATCTCCATATAGTTACTGTCACCAGCCTGCTCTCCAGCACCTAGAGAAGAATACTCCACAGACTGAGAAACTTGACCCCACCGTCTCTCCATCTCTAAGCCTTCTGGGTAGCTGTGGTATCCTTTTGTCTCCATAACTAGCAAAGACATACACAAAAAAGTAAAATTAATAAGTGACAGGACAGTGCAATTTCCTAAGGAAATTTCCTAATTTCCTAAGGAAACAAGGCGTATCCGCTCACTCTGTCTATCCCCGTCTGTCTGCTTGCCAGACCCACTTCCCGCCCCATCAATCACTTCTCAACCATTTGTCCAGTTCCAGTCAAACCAGGGGAGAAGGTGTCACAGATACGACAGTCCTACGGGTTCAGAGAGAAAACAAGCCAGCAGACTGCAACGACCCCAATTCCTGCCCTCGCCTTGCCCCGAAAGGCACAGCTAGGCAGCACCAGCACAACCCTGCAGCCAATGCCAGCGGCACCACCAAAGACCTCACACTGTCATGTTGCAGGGACAGCAAAGCAGGAGAGGCTGGTGAGCTACAAGGGTTTCTCTTTATCCTCCAGCACTAGAAATGATGCTTTGAAAGAAAGCAGCAGTTCTATGGAGCTGGGTACAGACCTGTCCTTACACAGACACGCAAGCTTGTCATACGGCCGCCAGAGGGGATGCGGAAGGATGGGCTGAGCGGGGAGAGAAGCATCGCAAAAGTTTCTTCCACAGAAAGAGGAAGGGTCTGCAGGACCAATAAACGGGTCTGTAATTCCACCAACCTCCATGGCAGCCAGCAAAAGGAATATGTAAAGGGAAGTAAACCTTCTTATAAAAAAGGTCCTAAAGAAAGCTTCCCGCCCACCACGCCACTCTCCCTAGGCAGGGAGCAAGATGCATGCCCATTTTCTGAGTGGTCATGCATTATTTTGAAAATATTCTCCATTATTCTGAAAATTGTGTATAGGTAACAGCAACTTTTTTTTTCTTGGCAGGAATTAGTTCATCATCAGATTGTTAAAACTGCAGAAACTTAACCACCGTTACTTGTGATACCAACATTATGCAAAGATTTTTCCCCTTTCAAAAAGTACTAATTTTCCAATTTTAACAGCATTTCATTGCCTTAACACTACTTATAAACAATTTTTAAGCAAAACCACGCACACATAAAAAAAAAAAAAAAAAAAACTTAAAGGGAAAGACTGGAACACTTCTTTGCCCTTACTGAGCACTATGGCCCTATACCTACGTTGCCCTCAGGGGCAAGTTTTATTAGAAGACGATTGCGTGTACCGAATCACATCCCCCTAGCCTAAAATTTTCAGCCGGGAGCGCCTGCTTTCACAGAAAGCCCCTCCCGGATAATCACTTACCCCCGATTTAAGTGCTGAGCAAGCCTAATTCCTAGAGAAATCAACTGCAGCTGCGGGTGACCAGCATTTCTGAAAAACCGGGGGGGACTCGGTTCTCAGGCTTACGGGGAGGGTGTGAGCTGCAAGCCAGCTTTAACCCTGACAGCCCCGGCAGCAGCTCGGTGCGCGGGGCAGCTGCGGGGCCAGGCCCGAGGCGACCCCGGTGCGTGCGCTCGGCAGCGGCAGGCGGGCGATCCCTCCCGCAGCAGCAGGAGCAGCAACAAGCAGCAAAGCTCCAACTGGCCGCGGAGCCGAGCGGCGGGCACGCTCCGAAACTTTACCAGCCCGGGATCTGGGTCACCCCGCGGGAGAGAATTACAAGAAATAAAAGAAACCTCCCGCTCCCCTGCTGCTGCTGCCGGGGCGAGCGGCGCCGCTCGGCCAGCGCATCCCGGGAAGCGGCCGGGGGAGGCAGCCCCGCGGGGCTGTGCTGGGCTCCGCGCCGCTCACCGGGCACAGCGCGGCGGCTGCCGGCACCGCTCGCCCCGGCCCCAGGCTGCGAGCAGCGGGGGGCTCCGCGGGGCTCCCCACACCCCGGCTCCCCCCGAGGGCGGCCCTGTGCGCTCCCCTCCGCCGGGACGCAACACCCGAACCCCCCCCTGCGGGGCTGCGCCCCTCACAGCCCCGGGGGTCCCCGGGCTGGGTACCTGTTGCGGCGGGGCGCCTCCTCCTGCCGGGAGGGAGCGAGGGCGGAGCGGGGCGGGGCGGCTCCCCCAGCCCCTGCCCCAGCCCCGGTCCCAGCCCCAGCCCCTGCCCGGGCGGCCGAGGCGCGGCGCGCCGCCCGGTGTCACGGCGCGGCAGCCGGGAGGGGACGGCCCCCGGTGCCAAGTCCTTTAACAACATGTCACATGCCCAGATAAATTCAAGTTGACGGCCCGCCCGCCGCGCGCCCCCATTGGCTGCCCGCCGCGCGGCGGGGGCCAGCCCGCCTCGCCATTGGCCGCCCGGCGCCGTCACTCATCCGCCGGGCGACATGACTGATACAAAGTTGCTGCGACACAGGCGGCGCGGCGCGGCTCCTTAAAGCCGCAGGGGCCGCCGCGGCCCCCCCCGCCGGAGCCGGCCCCCCGCGCCCAGGGGCGGCCCCCCGCGGGCAGGTGGAGGTGTGCGGGGCGCGGCCGCCCCCGCCCGGTGCCCGCAGGGCCGGGCATCGCCTCTGCGCCGGCCCTGGATTTCCGCGTTTGTCGGGCAGCAGCGCATGAATATGCATGCGGAGCCGGTGCGGGGATGGGTTAAAAAAAAAAAAAAGGGAAAAAGAAAGGGGGAAAATAAAAAAAAAAAAAAAAAAAGCGCCGAGGTTCAAGGACTCGTCCTCTACACGCCGCCGGGCTCGTCCCGCCGCGCTGCCCCGGCACCGGCACGGCGTCCCGCGGGCTGCCTGCCCCCTTCCCGCGGAGATGCGGGAAAAAAGAGAGAAAAACCCCGACCCCCCCCCAAAACCCCTGCAAGCGCCCTGCAAACTTTGAGCCCGCGGTCCCAAGTCGCTCCGCGAGCCCTCGCCCCCGGCCCCCGCAGCGCCCCGCGTCCCGCCCGCAGCCGGCGGCGGGGGCCGCGCATCGCCGCGGGGCTGCGCGCACCTCGGCCCCGGCTCGCATCCCCCGGGAGCAGCGGGGACGGGGCTCCGCTCGCCCTCCGTATCACATCGGCGGCGACGGCGCGACCACGGCCGGGCTCGGGGCTCACGTGCCTCGCCCATCCCCGCGCCGTGCCCCGAAATCGGGCACCGGCCGAGGACGAGGAGGGGAAGGCGGCGGGGAGCCCCCGCGGGGCTGCCTCGGCGCTTCCCCCGGCGAGCAATGGCCGTGCCCTTCCTGCGAAGTTTTCCCCGCCGGGGACGGGACCGGCCGTGACCTGGATCCGCCGGCTCGGGTGGCAGCCGGCCCCCGGCTCCCCGCTCCCCGCTCCGCGCCCCGCGCAGGGTCCGCGCCGCACTCACCTCCTCTACGACATGGTTGCGCGGCGGGAGGAGGCACGGCCCCCGGCTACTGCCAGCGAACCATCCGGCAGCGAGCCTGCACCGGCACCGATGACAGAAAGAAAAAAAAAAAAAAAGGGAAAAAAAAAAAAAAGAGGGAGGGGGGAGAAGAAAAAAAAAAAAAAAGTGTGCGGAGGAAATGGTGGGAGCGGGGCTGCGGCAGGCGGCGGGGTGCCCTCGGAGCGGCTGGGCTCGGCTGGGCGGACAGCTCCCACCATGGACGCCTAGGTGGGTGGGTGTTCCCGCGGGTCACACCCTCGCCCGCCGGCGGAGGGGAGCGGGGGGTGGATCCTCCAGGAGCGGGGAACGGGGGCGGGGGGTTCGAGGAGAAAAAAAAAAAAAAAAGAAAGTGGTGGTGGGGAGACGGGGGAGAGAGACACCCTCAAAGAAAAAATTAAAAAAGCCACGGGAGGGGAAAAAAAAAAAAAAAGCCAAACTTATGTCATTCCAGGTAAAACTCCCATCTGCGCCACCAAGGAAGAGGAGGGAGGAGAGTGGCGAGGGTGTAAACTTTTTCCTCCCCCCCCCTTTCCCCGGTGCTGCCCGGCCCCTCGCAGCGCCCGGCGGCCGCGCCGCCCCCTCCCGCGCCGCCCGGCCGGCCCGGCGGCTCCCGGCGGCTCCCGGCGGCTCTCGGCGGCTCCCGGCGGCTCCCGGCGGAGCGGCGCCGCGGGGTTTCTCACGCACCGAGCCCGCCGCCGCCGCCGCCGCCGCCGCGGTTCCTGGTTCGCGGAGCCGGCGGAGGAAGGGAAGGAGGGCGGGCGGCGGGGAGGCAGGGCGGGCGGCGGGGGAGGAGGAGTGTCTCCCCGCGCCCTTCCCCCGGCCGAGCGGCTCTCCCGGCCCCGGAGGCGGTGGCGGCGGCGGAGGAGCCCCCCCCGCCCGCCGAGCTCGGTCCCCCCCCTCCCCTCCGCCGGGCTGGCGGCAAACGCGGGGACCCCCCTTTTCCTTGTCCCCCCCCTAGCGGCGTGCCCTCGGGGTCAGCAGCGAATCCGTCCCCGATTTCGTCAAAAAATGTTAAAAATGCGCACGTAAAAAAAAAACAAAAACAACACGTTTCCCCGTTAATAAAAAAAAAAAAAAAAACTAAAAAGCGCTAACATCGATATGGGTTCGTCAATTAATATTTCGCTGGTGGCTACGCTGCCTGAATGCCGATTATTTTGGAGTTGGGGGCTTTAAATGTCTCTTCGTTGAAGCATCTTTAAAAAAAAAAAAAGTGAAGCGTCGGAGGGAGGGCAAGTTGGCCGTGTTTTAATGCCCTCGGTGAAGTGTTTAAACATGCAAAAGGACCGCTCGCGGAGAGGGATCGTTACCTGTGCCAAAGCCTCGGTAGGACCGGGGCCTTAAAAAAGGCGATTATTTTATCAGCTGTTGTTTGCATCCGTCAAAGTTTGCGGGTAACTTGATAAATGTTAAATGGGGAAGCATAAAGTGCTGCTAAGGCCAGACTTCGAGATAACGGCGCATTCAGTAGCTTAATTTCACAATTAGTTTGCTATATTATTGGAAGCAAATCATATTTCACTGTGCCTACACTAGCGCTCTATTTTTAGCCAGAATGTAGCTAAAAAGGAGGAACCTACCGAGACGTATTATAACACAGAATGCGAGCAATTCTCTTCTCTCTCCTTTTACTCCTTTCGTGTCATACAGCTGCTTTGGAACACAGATCATTTATTAATCTGGCAGAGCCGCCTCCAGTGGCGTGGAAGCTGCAGTCCCAGGGCAGAGGAAAGTTCCCTGCAACTCCGCACAAAGCAAATCCCAGGGGTGCCAAAAGCACCCGAGCACCTCGGCTGCTCTGAGAGCTGCCGTGCCGAGCACAATTACCTTATGGCAATTTATACGAGCGGGGTGTTTGGCTGATGGGTTGCGCTTCTTTTGTCTTACTCTTCCTGCTATTCATGTGTGTTTGATTTATTTATTTTTCTTTTTTTCAGGGCAAAGGTGTAAATGAAAAAGGCATCTGAAATGCTTGGAGGCAGTCTCAGCCTTAGTGTGGCACGATTATTATTATTGCTGATGAGCAGAAAGGAGAGAGAAAATAAAGTTGAGGGAATATATCCAATATACCAAATGTTTGATTTTTTTTTTTTTTCCCATTGTGTTACACCCAGAGATGGCTGCTGGAAGGATAAAGCACCCTTCCCAGCACATGCAAGATGCTCACAGATTTTCCACAAATTCAGTAGAAACCTCATTTGTTTTCTGCTTGTGGTTCACAGGAGCACTTAGCTTTTTAGTGGTTGACACTAGATCTATTTTTAGCAGCATTTTAACAGCTGTCACTAACAACTAAAATCTCATCTTGAACGGGGAAGGGAGATTATCTGTTTTATTTAAAAAATCAAACTACATAATTGTCAGATTATAAAATGCAATTTGGATCTCTATCTGACAAGAGAAAAGGCTATCTTTTCTCATTGTGCCAATTCCTTTAAAAAAAAAAAAAAAAAAAAAAAAAAAAAAAGGACCTACACTGGGCTCGATAAAATAACACAGGGAATCTGCAAGGTTTGGAAATACTGCTGTTTAAGCACATACAAATCTATATGTATATATATATATATATAGCGTGTTTCGAATTCTGCTCAGAGTGGTCCCCTTACTGCCTTCTGCAGCTGTGTCGTGATGAGGGAAATGCAGAGAGTTTCAGTCGTGGTTTTCCAAGTAGGTCAAGAGGAGCAGCGTGGACACCTCCGACGAGCAATTCTCTTCCCTCGCCTTGTATTTTAGACGAGGTTAACTCATGTCAGACACGTGGCACTGAAAGCAGCAGACAGACAAGTGTAAGCCACTCTGTAGCAGATGTCATCTCTGCTCCTAAAGATAGTGGCAAATTTGCTGTGGATAATGCATTACTAAACAAGATAAGGCTGAAGCTCAGCGAGTGTCAAATCTTACCTCCTCCCAAGCTTGGGAAAGTGAGTGAATTTGTACCAGGGGCTGCAGGAGCAGCGGTGCGGAGTAAAAGCAGCCTACTGTACTGTCTCACTTAGAGGTCATGTGCCCTATTTTGAGAACTGAACCAAAGCGGATGAAGTTTTGAGTCGCTTCCAACTAAGGCAGCTGGGCATTTCCCACTGTGCTCCAGCTCCAGCCTCGGAAAGCAGGCGACCACATGGGCAAATATCTAAGTCCTTTAACTGGTGTTACGCACTGGAGATTTACATTTTATGCCATTTGCCTCGCGTGCTTTTGATTACTATAGCTGACTGGAAGTTAACATTCTGGGAAGCCCGCTGCTAACTTGGGGAAATGGTGGGCATGACAGGGCAGGGATTACTTTCACTATTCAACAGGTGCGAGTTTTCTGAGACAGGAACCTACAGCCTCCCCTAACCCACCAGTTAATGGCATCCCACCTTTCTGAGCAAAAGTCTTGAGAATGCTTTACAAGCCCTGGGAAAATGTAAGTAAATGTGTTTTCTGTATGGCATGCTCATGTTCTCCCAGACATCAATATTTTATCTGTTTGGACTAATCTTGAACAATTTTATTTTCTAATTATAGTTAAGTCTTTCAGCTGAGAAACAGAATATTTTCCCTTTTAACCTGGATTCTTTCTTTCCTTTTTTTTTTTTTTTTTCTCCTCTCTCTCTCTCTTTTTTTTTTTCTTTTTAATGCTTCTTAATGGCCCATGTTATACCCGTGGTTGAACCACATCTAAGTATAGTACAATTGCATTTCTAATGCATATTGGCTTTAGCAACCACTTGCTTGTGTAAAGGGCCAAGACATGCATTTGAAAGCACAGATTTCCAATACGTTTAAAATCACAGTTTTTATTGATGATCAGCACTGATAGTTTCATCTGGTTCAAAATGCAAATGTCTCACAAGGAATTATATGTCTTGAATCATGGGTCTCATTGACAATGGTAGGGTAAATGAAGCACAGGTAATAACACGCAGGCAGGAATTTATATTTTTTGTAGCTTTAACATTGCTGTATCTATTTACATTGTTTATATTCATCTTCTAGCTTGTTTACTACCTGCACTATTGTTTGAAACTACAACCTGTAAAAAGCAGCACACTAGAAACATTGTCACTGCCATAGAACTCAGACTTACTTTCAATATTAATGAATTCCAACAATAAAAGGTAGTGGCAGCTAATTGTATCTTAGTATTTATCTACTACCTACTGGCATTCATACAGTATCAAATGGTAACTCATACCGTAATCTGATTAAAATTTTGTAGTAACCATAATAGTACTGCATCTATGCCAAAAATCCAGACATTGTGTTTAACAGCAGTAAAAATAAGAGAGCAAAGAACACCCTCCAGCACTTAATAAACATATCAAATGCAAATTGGAGGAAATTATTTAATCACTCTATAGGCTAGTTAATTTTGATGATTATTCACAGTTCTTGTAGAAATACTTACTGAGGAACAAGTTAGTACCAAAATTGTCATGACATCAAGGTCGTAAGTAGAATTTGAAACTTGCTGTATGGAGGAAATTACCTTCTTGATTAAATGAAGATGCAGCTTTAAATTTCTGATAGCAAAAGGAGAATCCTTCTGCAATTTTCCAGATTCTTCCAGAATCCTGAAATTACCTGCTCTCAGATGTTATGCAGTGAAGAACAGTTTGGTATTTATCTGCATGATCATGTTCACTTTGAGACTTAAAAGATGTTTACTTTCTAAATTCTTTAAAATCTTAAAATATTAAAAATCTAAAAATTTCCTGGAAAGGAGAGATTTCTGATGGGCCCTCCCTGACACGTACAGTGAAGAAAGCGATGCAATGCAGCTGTGTTCTAAGAAAGTATCCTGACTCTGAAGACGGAGGTCATACCAGGATTTGTCTGGCCTAGACTAAGTCTCTGGTAACCCAAAGTAATGCATTGCAAAATTTTCCCACTGTGCCCTCTGATACTCAGCCCACAAGCCAGGACAGGGTTTCAGTATGACAAAAATTTTGGCATGTTTGATGGGTTGGTCTCTGGTAGTCCCAAACATATGCAAATAAACCAAACGATTCACTCACCCATGACGGTAGGTATCCTTTCCAACCCAGCTGCATGACTATGGTTTATTCTCTTTTGTGCAAGTTCGATGGTCACCCAGAGTGGTTTCAGAAAACGATGCTGTCAGTGTATCCATGCTTGTACAATCCTGGCTCCTGCAGCACCCAGTCACCGTGCAGATGTATTTCTCCCAAGTTTCGGAGAGAAGGGGAGCATCGTTCCCCTTCCATATGCAGGGAGTGGAGTAACAAAGGTCACCTCAGGAGGCAATGACAAAGCCTGGTGCTTCCCAAATCCCAGCTCCCTGCTTTTCATTGCAGGACCAGATTTCCTTTTCAGCAGTTGCCTTCCCAACCTTGCTGCATGAGCACTAATGATGTATGGTTAAAACACATTTGGTTGTTGTCTGGGGAAGGCAAACATACCATGGTCTGTTTGAATGCATTCATTATCAAAATGAATTTAGAAAACCTACATTGTCAGGGCTTCTTGCTGTACAGATTAGCAGCAGCCCCTGAAGATTGACATTACCTTGCCTGCTTGAGCCTGGTCAGAAGAGGCACATTCCACGAATGTGCAGGAATTTCTGGCATGAATTCTTGTACATGCACATTTACATTTTGGCTTCTGCGTATGCTGTTCTTGTGCTTGCCACTTTGAACTCTGCTTTTCGTGAGTAATTCCAACAACAAAATTCAGTCCCTCATATATACATGGAAAGCAAACAGAAAAGAGGCAGGAAGGGGGCCAAATTGAAGCAATTTAAAATGTTTTTCTTTATTTATTTATTTTGCATTACGTATGCAGCTCTGGCTAGACAGTCACAAAGCAGAAATTATGTATCCCTCTCAAGACTTCTAAAGGAAGATCAGCCAGGACTCAAAGGAAATCTTGTTTATTTAGGAGTCGAAGTTGGTCCACGGCGGGAATGGTGGAGAGTTTAGCAAACCAGTACTGCTCTTCCAGCATGTTTCAGTTTTGTTCTCTATGCTTGACTTAAAATTTGAAGAACTGAGCCAATCTGAAATCATTTGTGTTAGACAACTGTGCATAAGACATGGCTACTTCTAAATGTAAGATTAAGTACTGATTTTTTCATGTACTTTCTTTGGTTCTCTTCCAGGCAAAGGACAGCTTTCATCATGATACTCGTCCTGCAGATGAGCTTCACTTTTCAAGTCCTGAGCATTGCTCTTTTCAGTAAGAGGAATGTGTAAAAATAATGAAAGGAAGCACAGGAATATTTAAGGAACTGAGATACTGAGCTGGACTGCAGCATTTACGATACTTTTATATAATTGTAACAATAGTGATTGTAACATGATTTACATCATTAAAACAGAAAGGAGTAGACCTTTTTTTTTTTTTTTTTTTTATGGGAGTCATCAAAAATGAATAAATGAACTAGTCATTTCTATGTCAAAGCCTATACTGAAGGGTGCCTGGTTCCAAGCAGGTGCTTCCTTGTAAACCCAGTGTGGAGAGTAAAGCAGTCCCCAGGACTGTCGCTCCTTGTTGATCATCAGTGGGCGTAGATGCAGTAGATGTAAAGGTCTATGACTCACTGAGCTTTCTGAGGTGAAACCAGAAAGGAGCAGATAATTGCACCATTATGAAAAGAATTATCACAGTTTGATTACAGAAGAAAATCCTCTAATGGTGCCATGCCTCTTGGGAACTTGAATAGGCAATGGGACCAAAAGTGAGGAGTTTATGTCAAGGAATTGCAAAGTGTCCCCTTTAGCTGATCCATTTTAATCAAATGTGTCAGAAAGATGATTTGCAGGGCTGAAGATGCAGTGGGTCAAAACAGCCTAAGGCACTTTGCCTTGCCAATTCTGATTAAAATAAAGAAGAAGACAGATCCGAGAGATAAAGTGACAGAGGCAAGATATTTCTGAATCCACAAATTACTGGAATACTTCCTAAAAGAGATTATGTGACCTCCCGTCTTCTTACATATGAAAAAGATACTGAGTTCAAAATTACCCCCATCTAGTTTGATAATATGTAAAATGAAAATTGAGAAGGAAGGCTTACAGGTAATTCAGGTATTGATTGATATGAGAACTTAAGTACTTAGAGCAGTATGGAGAAAGCATTTCCTTTTAAGGGACACTAAAAATTCATTTGGTGTTAAATAACCCAGAAAACATATATATAAAATGTAGTAAGTATGTGGGCAATTGAGAATTAAAAGCAGCTGTGGTATAAAACAATGGCCATCTATGACCTTTATAAAGTGCATGAAACTTGGCAGGATAGGTTTCATGCTGATAATGACATTATAAGGTGACTACAATTTAGAGTGTAGAGGTAAAATGGAGAAGGCAATGGATGCAGTCATGGAGAACAATGGTATCACTTCGTTGACAGCAGTAAGGTGCAGAGGGACACTCATCCATCCATCTCAGATGCATCAAAGACTAGAAGCATGCGAATGAAAGCCTGTCATTTTCTCTTTCTGTTTCAGTCTTCATGGTGGTTTTAGTGAGGCCACTAGCGAGTACTGACTAAGGTAGGCAACAGAACTTGGGGGAGGCACTGCAAGTCTTGGGGAAATGGACCAATGAAATTGGGAGCTTGGAGCACTCCCTCAGGAGGGAGAAACTGAGTTTTTTTAAAAAGAAATTGGTGGTGGGGGGGGTGGGACTCAGCATCCTGGCCAGGAGAGCAGGGAGGTATCTCTAGTCTCCAGCTGGCCCCTCTCCCTGTGAGGCCCCTTCATCTGCAGCAGATAGAGAGTCAGTGGTGAGACTCAGTTTTAGGGAGACAGAGGGCTGAGAACAGTAGAAGTGTATAAATAGGATAAAAATGGAACTGGAGAAAAAACGAAAGAGAAATGTGTTTCATTTGAAGTATCTTCTTCAATTTCCCTATAGCTAGTTTGGGTTCTTGGCTTCAGGGGTATGGTTTAGTGGGCAGAGACTGTTAGAAGTCTTTGAATTTTGCCTTAGAAATTGTTACAGGGGGGCAATCATTCACAACTCTGATACTGAAATATATTTCAATGAAGTTGGGAAAGGGCTGGCAAAGATGGATTGATCCCCATGTGGAAAGGTGAAGTGATATGGTACACATGAAGAGAGAGGAAGTTGTTTCTTGTCAGGTGTCTTCATAGCCAGGATTGAGGCCCTCCCAAATTATGTCCCAGTGACATTGGTAAGAAATAAGATATTAAACTATTGTTGTGGACCATTCAGGAGAGCTGTTCAGAGAAACCTTTGTTTGAAGTGACAGATAAAACAGTCCATCAAAACCAGAGAAACATATCTCCTCCATCCTCCTTTTCCTCTGCTTCCCCAGCTCCCTGCACCTCTGTGAAATCTAAAAGGAAGAGGGAGGCTGCAGACACACGTTACAAATCTTATCCAAAGATCATCAGTAAATGACAGTGTATGCCTTCAAGTGTGTTCAGTGGTTATTCCTTGTTTGATGCAGCAGTGGCCACATAATTATGTTGCTTCAGGGTTTGCTAGAATGTAATATTAAATCTGATTCCAGTTATTGCTGTGTATCCCTGCTATTTTTACTTGTTGGACTTAAAGTTAATAATACTTTCACATTATCCTTGGTTCAGGTGAATGGATATCTTCTTTTCAGAGACAACAGGTTTTCCATGAGAGAAAAAACAGGAGATTTGTCCCGTAGCTAATGCCTGTATATTGAAATGGGCACTGTTCAAAGTGTTGCACATCACAGGAAAATGCTTAATACCACAAAGACATTGATAAATCAGTCAAAGACACAGTGGAAGTTACTGTACAGCAACAGCGCAGGGTCACAGAACGCCTCAGTTTGTGCACAGATCCCATTGGGGTGCCTCATGCCGTCAGGACTGTAGACACATCTGGAAACAAGAAGCTTCATTTTATTAGGATGGTAATGAAATGAAGGAACACTCTGCAAGTGTGAAACTGAGCAGGCTGACAGGCTTTTGGTTGGACTTGAAGTTTTAACAAAGCATTAGGTAAATTCCACAGCTCTGATGCTTTTGGGGTGCATTATGAGGACAAGCAGTGACCCATAAAAACGTGTGGCCCAGAGAACTGGAAGATACCACTCCTCTGACTTTTCCTCTCAACATCAGCGTTAGTCAGCTGACACCATAATTTCTGTGAGTGATGGGTAGCAGTAGGGATAGTGGCATTGTTGGTACCCAGCTGTGATTTGGGATGATGTACTTCGGGGTCTCTCATTGTTTACCTGCAGAGACCAACAAGTGATTTTGTGATCAGTGACATGACAGCTAAGCCCTGTCATCTAGAGAAATGCAGCCAAAAGCTACGGTCTCAGGAGGAGGGCTACCGTGGGCTTAGCCTCTCACTAAACACCAAGTGGTAAGGCAGTGTCTCTGGCACAGTGTACATGAGCTTCACTCATCCTTCAGGTTGCCAACGGCTCTGGGCCTTTTGTTGCAGACGGGCAGGGTTTCCTGCCTGGTGCAGGGGATTTCTGCTGAGGAAACTCTTAGGCAGATGATGTGCATGCATCTTCTTTGGGAATGTCCCCTGATGTGAGCTTCTCAAGTCTGAACAGTCACAAAGCTTACCCTGTCCCAGTGCTTGGCAGCCTTTCCTTGTGGTTTTCTGCTTTGTCTTTAACAACACGGTCAACTGAAGCTGCATGGCCCTTGCAAGCCATGTGTAAATATATATTCTTTGTGCACAGCTGTGTTATAGCCACTGTAAAAGCAAGTAAAACAAGTTGGAGTACATACATCACAGATATGCGTATTAACTTATTTTACAGGTATGTTAACTCAGGAGGTACCATACTTTTGGTCCCTCACCTGGTTTCTGGAGATAGGTTAGCTGCCTCTGCACTGCTCGTTATCGTGCAATGCACACATGCAAAGTTTGTTATCTTCCTTGTAAAGATAGTCTGTAAAGACTGAGAAGAAAAGAAAAATTGGGTAGACTTCTGTCTGTTGCAGTGCAGGGGAGGAAACATTTTTAAGCCAGCTGGTAATATAGATGGAAGAGCTGACCTGAGGCTGGGTAATGCATGCTGTTTCTAAAATCAAGACAAAGCTCCCCAAAAGAAGCCAAACAAGCACGTAGAAATCATCCAGGTTTTCCCACAGACTTGAAACTGAAGTAGGTGAATAGGGGAAATAAGTTGGCCGAGGAGATAAATAATGACTTGGTAAGAGCTTCAGATTGCAAGAAAGAGGAATCTTACAAAATTCAAAACCCAAGATCCTGAAGATATATATTGACTGAAATACACTAATTTTTTAGGGTTGTGCGACTGATCAGCAAGCACACAACCACACATACATAGCCAAGCAGAAGATAAACATCCAAACATGGCAAAATGCTTACTTTACTCTCTCTCTCTATGTGTACAAATTCTTGATAAGTTTATGTAGTACTGTGAACCTACAGAGATTAATGTGGGGACGGAAGAGACAGAGATTAACAAAAAAAAATTACTTTGGGTCCAGTATTACAGCAGGTGTGGTAGTACTTTGGCAAGTCTTAGGATAGATTAACAATAAAAAAATATTATTTTGATTATTAATAAATTTTACTGTTCTGCCACTGACTTTAGCTTTTATTTTGTTACACATCATTCCATGTTTGATAAAGGCTTAATAAATCTGTATGTATACAATACTAAATGCTACGTTTTTAATAGTTTGAGCGATACATTTACTCAACGTACCCTCTTAAAAAAAGTATTTGTTTATTTGAGAGACACCTTCAATAGCATGTGGCAGATTATTTTAATGAAACAAAGTGAGATAGGTATCTTGAGAGCAAGATTAAATATCTTTAAGACGGTGCTTGTATCCTAACCCTTTGTGTGTGATTTTAAATTTTGAAGAGGTGAGATAAATAAATGAGAATCACTGACTATGATTCCCTGGTTCGCTTGGGTTCAGGAAGGGAAAGACTGCTTGAAATATGCATGGTGAAGCTGGATTCTTCATAAGATAAGGTAGAAGAGATTAGTCAGTGAGCCCAAGAAAACAGTCTTTATGAAAGAGACAACCAAGAGGCTGCAGGTGATGTAAACAGATTATATTTCTTGGAGATTAAAGTGAGCTTTTTGACATTTGAGAGACCCTAATAAAAACTGGACTGTGCTTACTGTTGTCTGTCGATGATATTGGTTACTCAGCTGTTTACTTGTAAAAGGAATTCTTAGTGGTCAAATGATGCGGTTTTAGGAAAGGGACTGACCTCTGCAGGAGGGGGGTGAGTACACTTATAAATCATACCAAATGTGATTGAAACTCTCCCACAGGCAAGACAGAAAATCAAATTAAAGCAAATATTGTATTAAAGGAGTTTCAGTGGATGCCTTGGAGAGCTCTGATTTTCATGTAAATGCTCATTTAGACTGAGGTTTACTGCCTCCTCACAATAATGGAAAAGAAAAGAAAAGCATATTTAATTGGAAAGGGAGGGAATGCCAAGGAAATAGATGAATTGCAATTCACTTTCTAGATTTTGCCTCCAGATCTTGTGGCTATGATAGCTTGCCGTCTTAAACCATACAAAGGAAAACAGTAATTGAACTTCTGTCCGTATAATTTGGGAAATCTTGCTTTTTTTCTTTATCACATCTTTTAGATTATTGCAGCTTCAGATAATTTCCCAGTCAGGTCCTTTTGCATGTCCTTGTGGGAATTGCCTAGTGATTGACAGCTTTGATCTGGAAATTGTTGCAGCTAAACTGCTACAATTCATATGGAGAGAACTGCCAAATAATTTGACAGATAGATGCCAAGAAATGACGTATCCGGATCTGTAAGCTGTCAGACAAACTTTTTAGAGGAACTGTCGTTTGAGTTTTGTTCCATAGTTATGGTGAACGCTGAGCACAGCTTCATGGAGAGCCTGTTTCTGGTGGGCTGCAAGGAGCTGACCTTGCCAGTGCTCTGCAAAAGTGGTGTGCTGGGATGGATGACGACTGCCAGCAGTAGATCCCAACAAAATGGTCATCAGAACCTATGGATTTTGTGGTCTTGGCACCAGCTCCCAGGCAAATAGTTACGTGCCTGGAAGAGTGTGAAATTGACGTAAAATGTTTCCTGAAACTGGATTCTTAATAAAAAGCCTGAGAGTAAATAATTTTAAATGAGCTCTGGATGAACCTAAGAGAACGCAAATATGAAGTACTTTTGCATCTGCTTTCCTGCACCCCCACATTTATGCACACACACACACACACACACACACAAAAGAACCAAAAGGGAGGGTATTAAGATTTATCCTGGCAGTAAAAATCAACACAATTGCAAATGCTGTGGTATCATGTAGGCTATCAAGCAACTGAGGCTGCACATGTTCAAACTGAACTAAGTAAACATATTTTGTTTGCATTTAAGCTAATGCCTGAACACTGGAGTTAACCTCCTGATGTTACAGTCAGGGCAGGTGCAATGTGGTTTTCCTAATCTATCAACCTGAGGCACTGACCGGGTAGTGTGAACTATTTCA
Organism: Netta rufina; assembly: GCF_964035555.1. Lineage (NCBI taxonomy): Eukaryota > Metazoa > Chordata > Aves > Anseriformes > Anatidae > Netta > Netta rufina. The sequence goes on along the minus strand of NC_140127.1, from coordinate 34,127,912 downwards.
TTCTTAAGTATCCTTTTACATTTGACTATGTACGCAGACACTTAATGCAGTGGGACACAGAAAATCTCATCAAGTTTAACAGAATAAACCTTAAAATGATCTTTCATCATTGCATGTTTTCATACTCTATAATGTGCAAAGTTACATGACCATGCTTTAAGTAGGCTTTAAGTTGGAGAAAGTGACCTGGAGCCCAAAGGTGGCAATGCGCTAATTAGGATACACACGAGAAATGTTAAGCGAGAAGCTGTAAAGAGGGAGGGATGGACATGTGCCACTCCGTGCAGCACTACATGACTCTTCAGCCACCAAGCCCAGTCACAGGGGAGGAGGAATACATAAACAGGAAGAGAGAGCAAAGAAGTCATTTAATTGTGGGCTAGAGAAGAAAACATCTCTTGGGAGATTTATTCTGGATGGCTCGATGTCTGTGCTAGTGGGAGCAGGGAAGATGCAGCTAAGAGCTCTCTGGGTCCTGCCTGTCCTGGAGTAAGTCAGAGATGCAGATTAGCCAAAATGGTGAAATGCTGTAGCAGTGAAGGAAACTAAGCAGACTCAGAAACATATTAATAATATTTCCTGCTGTTTCATCCTTCTCGTAACTTTCTAAATTACCCTTCTGTCTTGACAGCATCCCAATCTGTGGTCTGCTCATTTCTGGTCCCTCCAGCAGCAGGCTGCTGTCCCAGCCTCCATCCTTCCTGTGCCACAGCCCCTTGCCATCCCCAGCACATGGCATCATCCTCCGCTCAGTGTTCATGTCCTACACCAAACGCCATCCATCTGACAACAACCTCCCAGCTGTTCCCTCAGCCCAGACTTTCTTTCCCTTGGCAGCAGGGATTGGAGCATGGGTTGGCATACACCTTGCTTGTGCCCAGGTCCTGGCCTAGCACGCAGCTGCAATCCACCCCCACTAGAGACCCAAAACACACTCCCTCACCCTGCAGATTAGGCATAGCCTTTAGCAGCTCCAGAGAGTAAGGCTTCTCTGGCTTTCATTTACAGCCTGGCCACAGTCCTTGTGAGGACAGCTTATTTTCATCAAAAGGTTCATTTCCATGGGGCTGGTATCCTCGCAGATGGTATCTGTTAAAGGATAGCAAGTCTATACTGAGTGTGTTCAATTACAGTTTTTATAAGGCTCATCCTCAAACCAAATGTTGGTGGACCTGCACAGAAACTGCATAGAGAAGCTGTTCTTTGGCACAGCTTTTTGTCCTTGCTCTAAAGTTATGGGAGAGCACTAGGTTTTTCAGCAGAAAGCTTATTCCTTAGTCTGCTTCTTAGAAACACCAGAGCTAATTCAGTTGAAATTAGTATTTTAAAACAAAAATGAAGTCAAGAATCCACTTGGTGTGGAAATGTTTTATAGTTTTTCCAAATGTTATGAATAATTGGAAGTAGGATCTGCAAACTGGCTGGCAACCATACCAACACGTAAAACTACTGCTTGTGCTGATACTAATGGTGTGGGTAAGAATAACAAATCTAAATACCTCCAAATGAAGGGGTTTATGGATGTTAACTGAACAAAGAGCTGCATTTTATTATATGGAGCTTCAGAAAGTTCGTGAAGTAAGTAAGCAAAATTTTCTTACCTGAGGTCCTGAGGTGCCTGATCAAGCTTTAAAGCTAGTTCTGCTCTGAGAAAGAGGTTGGACTAGATCAGCTTCCAAGGTTCCTTCCAACCAATATTTTTCCATGGTTCATATTTTCATCATACGAATTTTCAAGTGTTTCTAGTTTTTAGTATGGTTATATTTCCAAATAATGGACTATTTTAAATGCTGCTTTTGAAGTTTTGACACACATTTTTAATCAGTGGACCTTGGTGTGGAAGGCAAAGACAAGTAAAAAAGAACATTCTCCCGTGTATCTGCAAAACTCTAGTACAAGTAAGTTGTGGTTATTTGTGGACTATGTTTGCCACCAAATTGTTTAACTGTACTGTGGATTCTTGCAGTGATTTAAACTGCTCTATATGAAGAGTGAATGCCATCATGATTCTAGCAAGAAGTGCAATCACAATAGTAATACTCTGCCATTTCTTAGAACTACAGAGTAAACCCTAATAAATAACAGGCTTAGTCTCAGAGCAATAAACATGCCAAGATATGAAAATCATCTCTTCTCATAGATTTAGAAGTAAAGTGTGATTTAGTGTTTCATATCTTAGGTGTATCAGTAACATCCTACCAGCAATCATCCACAGTAAACTATTACATTATTTCAAACTGCATATAATATTTAGTGTAGAGGAAGCGATCCATTTGAGAATAGTCAGGCTGAAAATCTGTTCACAACAAATATTTTTCGAGTATCTTAATTCTTCATATATGCATATTGATTTTTGTTTCATATTTAGAACCACTTAGCAGTTAAACAAGTCAAGTGCTAACATGCCCCAGCTCTGCCTGCAAAATAGGGGTAAAATGGAGGCTATAGGTATGTTGTGACTCCCGCAGAAAGAGTATGTGGTAAAAGTAAGGGAATGCAGACTGTGCCTGCCTGCTGCAAATCTCTGAATACACCCTGAGAAACTAAAGCATGCAAGAAATGTCTGGTTGCTAGCACAACTGGTTGCACAACATTGACTCCCCTTTGGTCTAGCAGACCTCAGATCTGTTGACCTGGACAATCTCTTTTAGTCAAAGTGGAGAAGTTACGAAAAGTACATTCCCGTAAACCCTGAGCATAAGGGGAGATTCACTTAACATGTTTCTTTATGGTTTTAGAAACATGTGTCTGTGCTGTCAGAAGATCTTGCACTCAGTAGTAGTTCCCGCGGGAACACATGATGATCTGAGCAAAGTGTCTTGTCCACAGCATTCAGAGCTAATCCCCAGAGCCTGAACCTGAGCCAGCCAGGTGTTATAAGCTTTTCTGTTTTGCCCAGTGATAAACATACTCCCTTTCTTTCCCATTGCTTCCGTATGCTTCAGGCGGGGATGTGGTCCAGTAGACTTTGCACCACAGCATTAGCACTTGCCGAGCAGAATCAGGGACAGCAAAACATATGTGGTATTTCCTAACTACCTTCCTAGTCAATTGGTAATGAGGCTTCTTAGTGTGCAACAATTAGCCCTGATTGTGTTGGGAATCAGAGTAGATAAGTTATTAGCAAAACAGTTAAATTAGGAGAGTCAAATGATTTATTTATTTTTATTTTTATTTTATTTTTTTAAATCACAATATTCTGCTTTCCAGGGCAGGATCTTTCATTCTCTTTATAGGCTGTGGATAAAGAAGCAACATGGTTTCCTGTGTGCTCATAAAGATATACTATAGGGTAATAAACCTGAATAATATTCATTTCCATTTGTTATAATGATTGTAATAAATCTACAAGGCATAGATGAAAGCCGTTGTACTAGCCTTACATCTCAGAGAAGATAAAAAAGCTTCTAAAAAGGACAGAATGGAGTGTTTATTATGCCTTCTTAACTTTAAGTACATTTAAAAGAATTGCCATTTCCTTCTGTTGCCTCATTTACAAGCACCAAGTTAGGTGGTAATTATAAGATAATTCAGTAACACTCTAAAATAATGATTCAGCTAATTAATGCTGAATTACAGAGGCAGTCCTACACAGATACTTATAACACCCCCATTAACACTGACAGAGTTCATGATTATTCCAGCAAGCTCTGAAGGAACTGAATGCGATTAGACCATTTATTGAAAATGTTTACTGGATTTATTTTTTTTTTAATTTTTATTTTTCATAAAACTTTGGCCTTTTATATAGTTCTCTGTAGTGCAGGTGTTTTCATGTGGAAATGGGCCATAGGAACCCTTTTATGTGTAGCAAACAAGCTTGATTTTCATGAGGTCTCTAAAGCCTAAGCTGAGATATCGTTGTGCCCAAGGGAATAATGACTGCAGAAGGGTGTAGTCTTTTGGTTATGAGTTGTGGCCAAGGGGCAAGTTGCCATCTGCAGTATCTTTGGCTGTGGCTGATGCTGATGTAGGGCAGAGGACGGGAAGGGCTTCTCACTCAAGGTCAGCAGAGAGGTTTGTTGCCTTAACATGCCAGGGCTCAAGCACCCTTGCTTTTGTTTCTTTCATTTGCTTTGGAGAGTCGAAGTAATTCTGGGGCATAATTTTGTGTTTGCTCGAGTTTTGTGTTTTGCAAAGGCTATAGTATTTGTGTATGCTGCATTTGTGCCTCACTGTGGAAAACGGAGAGAGGGCTATGTGAAAGCTCTTAAAAAAATCAGCTATTTTTTATTTTCACTTGGTCACTAAGATTATTAAAAAAGTGGCTTTGGTAATTTTATTTACATGGAGAAAAACACAGATCAGAGTGATATAACATTACTTAAGTATTTCAAGACAGTGTGATCAGAAGTTCCAAACAAACTTTGTTGTCTTCACTGCCTGTGAGTTGATGTCAGCACTCTGAATGAAGTATCGCTCATCACTGACAGAGATGACTCTAGCAATGACATTGACCTGCCCAGTAGCAGCAGCTGCCTGGACATCAACACCCTGTGCACTGGCACAGGCAGCATTTCCAAGACTTTTATAAAATTCTTCCGTAAAGACCTGTACACCCAAATGTCTGAGAGGAGCAAAGTTAGAAATTGTATATAAATGTATTGTGCAGCCAATGGGAAATTGAACTCGAAGGCTTCCAATTACGGTGTGTTGGCAAATACTTTTTTGCCCCAAACTAGAGATTTTCATTTTTAAGTGGGCGTTCTGCAGAGGCTAAAGTGTGAAAATTCCCACAGCGAAGCAGGCAGGGCCCCATGCATCACTGCAGAGCTCAGCCCTGGTTTCCGCTCCCGGTGGTGGAGAGCAGGCTCTCGACGGAGGCAGGCCAGAAGCAGCACAGCATGAGATGGCAGCAGAGCTGCCTCAGCCCCACAGTTCTGGCTGCAAGATGGGAATAGTCTGGCGATGGTCCTTGCATCCCTGCGGGGGGCAATGGGTGATGGATCTGTGTGCTGGCACCGCGTCCGCAGCCCAATGATCTCCAGCTGTCAGAGATGGCAGCTGACTGTGTTATAGCCAGTTCAGAACTGGGCTTTATGGTTTCTTTGGGTTACCAGAGCCCTTTTCATTCTGGCCAGAAGAACTTCAAAAATGCAATGCTATGGATACAGAGGCAAATTCAGGCTTGGCAGAACGGAGCTGCTTTCACTTATGTAAGGGTTGAATCTGCCTCCTAGTGCTTTAGTGGCGAGTGACTTCCTCTCTCTTTGGTGTGAAAGTGTTGCTGATGCTGTCCCAGGCAGCTAGAGGTACTGCTGAAGCATGTCTATCCACCCCTTCAAGAGCAGAAAGAGCTGGAATAGGTCCGGAGGGAAAACTCGAGGGATTCTTATGAAGGTACCAAACTGGGGGCCTGAGGCTCTGCTTTTGACTGTGCTGCAGACTTCAGAGGAATAACCCAGTTTTTCCACTCTCTCTCTTGTCTATCTGTAAAAAGGGATGACAATCCTTTATTCATCCATCTCACCTATTCTGAGTAGAATACACACCGAAATATAAGCAGTGATAACAGAACATTAAGCAAATGGGCCTGGGAGTATAGAAGCTACAGAGGTGGTTAGATGGAATCAAAACAAATATCATGAGAAAGAGAGTAGAAATCACAAACACGGCTGGCTTACTGTAAATCCCTCCTTAGAAACACAGCTGAAGGCAGGTTTTGGGTACCTCTTTTTTTTTTTTTTTTTTTTCTCTCCTTTCTTGCTGAAATGGAGGTACTGGGGAGGAGGAGGTCGTTCCTCTCCAAGAGCCAGAGATACAACTCCTCCATAGGCTATGGGTGGGAGGCTCTTTGCTAAAAGCATCAGTGCCCTGAGGTATGGGTGCTCATGTGACACTGGGACACCCAAGGTGGCTGAGGCCTTAGAAGTGCCTTTGGAAATTCACTGAGTGCTTACTGACTGTCCAAGAAAGGGATAAATTTATTCCCTGATGAATGAATTGTGGTCAGCCAAGGAAGAATTTCAGAGATCATATATCTGCTGTAGAGACTAGTGAAAAAGTGGAAGAAATGGGCCAATCTGGCCCGTGTAGAGATAAACAGTGATTAGAGAAAGGAAACAATCCAAGGAACAAGCTGGATTTGGCAAGAATACATCAGCACCGTGTTTTCCAACCCTGCAAGTGTACAGCCCCTAGGCAAGACCAACTCCAGTGGAAAGCTTCAGCCAGCAAACTGCAAACACTTAAAAAAACCTGATGATAGGCTCTTTGGGAGCCTCGCTGGGAGGAGGATTCTTGTCTGGCAAAGTGACTTGCATACTTCTGGCACTAAACAAACCATGTCTAACTATGGTGCTTCTGTGGTCACCCATCACCACATTATTTTTGTGCCTCCCTGCATTAACCCGCTCCCTGCGCGCAGTCCCCACAGCATAGGAGGGAGCTCTACCCAGCTTGCCGACAGAAGGCAGAGTCTTAAATTTGGACTTGAAGAAGGGCTCTTGATGAAATCCAGAATCATTAACCAAAGTCCCCTTTTGGCTTACTCATATGAGTCAGGACTGCCAATCATTGCTACAGCTGCAAGGGCTGGGTAATGCTTTCAGGACTCTGGCAGCAACACACACCACAGGAGCAGCACCCTTTCTTTCTTTTTGTGTGGCCCTCCTGTGGCCAGAGTACTTAATGAGGAAAGCTTGGGCTCTGAGCATCCCATGTTTTATGGAGACCAGGGTCCGCAGCCTGGGCCAGCCAGCATGCTCTGGGGGAGGCTGCATTCCCTGTGGCCTTTGCCAAAGCAATGTGGTGCAGAGACGAAGATTTCCAACGTCCGTGAGGTCGGTTCTGAAGCCTTGTGTTTATTGGCATCCCTGGATTGGAAGGAAATCCTCATTCTCCTTCATTTAATGTGAAATGTGTCTAACTGGGCTGTCAGGGCAGCTGAATAAAAGCTCGTGTGGGGTTTTGGAACAAGGCATTGGCACTGCTGAAACAGTCCAGCATTGCAATGCAACAGCACTTAAATGGCGGCAGGGCAGGGATTTGGGGATACAAGCATCTGAGACAGTCTTGCTCCTTGGTCCTGTGGGACAGGTGAGTGATTTGCCCATGATTTCTGAGGCAGTCTGTGACAGGTTCACAGCTGCTCCACTGGTTCCTCATAGATACCATCACTCCGTCATGGTGCCAGTGGCACACAGGCTTTGGTTTGCCATGAGAATAAGAGGATTTCTGCCCTTGGATACACACATCCTAAATAATGGAAATCTAACAAAGTCCATGACACTTCTTTTCAAGTGCAGGATGGAGAGGTGAACTCCCGGAGAGAACTGCTGGAGGTGGGGCAGCACGTACCATCAGCAGTGTGAAACGAGACCTCCCCTTCAAGCAGCTCCTTATCTTTCCATTGTAGAGTAAGTTTTTTCCCCATCTGTGTTATATGCCTGCTGCAGACATATAACTCTTTGCTGAACAGATCATTCTGCTGTTGAGCAAGGGCTGGGCCCTCACCGTGCGTGTTTGAAAATTATTAAATATGTGACCATTTTATCAAATTGACCCTTGCATGGATCCTCCTTAGGACAACACATGTGCCTGCCTGCTTTTGTCCTGTTACAAGACTTCGTGCCCTAATGCAATTACAAGCTTTTCTATAGATTGGCTGGAAACTATAAAGTGGCAACTTCTAGCTCGGTGTGATTTACCCTGTTGTTTTCTGCTGTGCAAAAACTGTTTGTCAGTGGAGCTGCGATTTCAGGAGGATGTTTGCACAGAAACATAATGAGTCTTGGCTGGTCCTCGGGAGCAGGAGCGATTTTGAATGGCTGCTGACCTCACGGAGAATCTGGGCTGCGCTCAGGCAGAAACCACTGAGCCGGAAACAAAAACCTGGAGAAACTAAAGCAGGCTCTCCATCTCCTGCTCTGCGTTAGTAAAGAGAGGCTTTGTCCAGAGGCAAATGCTAGAAGACTCATTCATATCATTTTTTAAATTATTTTTAACACTAATAAAACTTAAAAAAATGTGTCTATGTTTTTCAATGTGTTTATATAAACTGCTTACTTGCAAATGAGCTGGCCCTCTTGCTGGTTCTGTTCCTATGAGCAGCTTTGGGCTTGCTCTTTCTCCTGGGCTTGGGACCCGTGAGTTAGCTCCTTGCATAGGCTCTGTGAAGCAGTGGGATTCTTTTACACTCTTGAAACCACACAGAGCAAGATTGATTTGCTTTGTAGTCAGGTTTATTAGTTCCCTTTCTGCAACCAGCTGTATGGTGGTATCTTTTTGGCTTTCACTATTGCACAATATAAAAAAGTAGAGGAAAATATAAGCAGGAGTTGTGTTTGAATAAGAAACAGGAAAAAAAAAAAAAACAGCATTTTTGCCTTTTTTTTTTTTTTTTTTCCTGGCCTCTTTAAGCAATTAACTATCTTACAGTAATAAATCACATTTTGCACTTCAGGGATGTGAAGACTTGAACAAAAGGGCTGCGGGTTATAGAATTGCTCCTCACAGTGCTGCTCTGACCTCTTTCCAAAATCTGCTCTGCTCTCAAAAATGGAGGGGTTGCTTATACTAAAAAAAAAAAGAGAGAGAGAGAGAAAGAGAGAGAGGGAGAGAGAAAGGAAAAAAGAAGAGTCGCCTTTGGCCAGAGATCAATCATGGAAAATTTCAGCCCCATCAGAGAATGTTTTGGAAACATATGAGGCTGTAAGCAGATGATCTGATCCTGATCCTACTTAGCTCACAGCTGTTTTACTCCTGCGGTAACGCCAGTGTCTGCAGTGGTTTTACCCATGATGTGCCACTGTAAGTGGAGATCAGGATCAGGCTGCGGGTTATAATGGCATCTGCTCTGCAGCCTCTGCGCTAGCAGTTGCTGATGGGGAAAGAGGCAGAGAAAGATGCTGTTACAGTCCTTGTTCTCGTGAGTGGTGGTATTGAATGGGACTATTCATATGATTAAGGGCTGCAAGACCAGGCCCCACAGAGCTGTACTATAAATAGTGAGATACAAACCTCAAAAGATATAGTGCTTTAATTCACATGGAAATTCTGACTTTGAGGTGCATATCTTGACCGAGTGCCTTTGGACTGCAACATGCATTTTATTTTGGTATTTCAGCACTTCAAGTGCTGGGTTGGACCCCCATGAAATGCAAATATCAATTAAAATTATATGAAGCTAATTTGGCTAAAACATCTCTTCCTTCTTATAAGCATGAGACTTTTATAACCACTCAAGGCTCTTGCAAGAGGTGCTATTTGGAGAGCACAGAGTACTCTGACCAGTAGGACAAGCTCATTCAAGATACAAACACCTCCAAGACTAAGTCTTTTTTTTTTGGTTTGCCTTGTGTCATTGTACCCAGCACTGGCATTGCAAGTAACAGCACATTGCACCCTTCCTCTAATCGGTGCAGTTTTCTCTTGTGCTCTAATGAGCCTGGAGAAAGAGCTGCAATTGCCTGTCTCTTAAAGGAGAGACCACAGTATCATGATCTTACCCTCTGAAAGCAAAGAAAATAAGGAAAATTTTATAGTGAAGCTGATTTTTTAAATAATCATGTATCCTCTTCAACCACTACCAATACAGCTGTACTTAATTTAAATTATGTGGATTACAGCATTCAGAATGACTCCTCTGCTTGTATATCTACTTCTCATGAATATTTCTGAGGGAAGAAATGTCCTCAAACGTGCTGCTCCAATACTTACTTTGAAGTGCAGAAATTCAGCAGCTGGTCTTGTAAAACAAAGTAGCACATCTATATACTTGAGCTGTTTCTTGTCTTTCTCTTCCCTGGGCATTCGCTAGATCAGCAGTTAGAGAGAGGCAGGATGTTGAGGGAGATGAATTCTTGGTCTCACCTGCAAAAACCGTTCTTAGGCCCCAGGTTTTATATGTGCAGTGCCTAGCACATATCCCACATAATCTGGTCCTCTTCTTACTCAACTTGCACCGTACAGTACATTCATGTTATTAGAACTGTAAAATTAAATTATATTCTGGTATTTCATATGCTCTTAAGAGGACTCCCTGTCAAGAGCTCTGTTGCTCTGGTGCTGCATTTGGGCAGATGCTGGCTCCACCTGTTGATGCATCTTCCCCATTGGTTGCCTAAGCCCAAGCAGCCTTTGAGGCACCTCGTGCTGTTATAAACAAACCTTGAAATGAAAGGCAATTGTGTAACTGCAAAATGTATTCAATTTATACAATTCCATGTCTTAGTCAGGTGAATCAGACTGGTTCATGAGTGATTTACAACCTGTAGAAGATGCTACTTTTACCATGCAATTAGATGTGGCTGAATATGTCTGTTAAAAAGCATGGCAAAAAGTTACAAGTAGCTAATGAACCAACTTACCAATTGTCCTGTGTTATACTCAGTATTTCTTTGAAAAATGTTCAGCTGATAGATCTGTGTTTTATTATTATCTTTGCCAAAGAGCTACTCAAAGTGGGTGTCAAATCTGATTTGGTAAACATCAAAGGCAATGGAAAAATGCAGGTTATAACAGAAATGAGAATGTAGAAGTTCTTATGATTTTGTGGCTAATAAATGTTGTCTAAAAGTATTAATCATATTTAATGCTTAAATCATTAGTGATGAAACCCCTAGCTCTAGCAGAGTTGTCAGTATATTACTGGCTGTGAAAAACTGCAAATGCCAGTAGTTCTTGCTGGTGAATTAAATCTTCACAATTGCTCTACAGATGTCATATGTAAAAACCATTTAGTGACATGTCAAAGATGGCATTTTTCTCCGGTTCTTTTCCGACAAAATCCCTTCCAAGAGTCATCTTTGGATCTTGCAGATTGTTGGTCCTGGGAAGTTCCAGGGCCAGACTCGGTGTGTGTGCAGATCACTGCAGATTCATCGAAGTCAAGGAGGAACGCTTCTTTTCAATGACATTCTGCGGCCAGGACTTCCATCCATTAATCATATGAAAAAGGACCTCCTTTAGTCAAAGCTGCCAATTTTTAATGTAATTGAATGTCACCTTATCCTTATATGACTACAGAAGAAAAGCAGAAGCTCATGCTCAACATCCATTTGTTTTATGCCCTTACATATTTTTGTGGCAGTCAGAGCTTCATGTGGCTGATAAATGCAGGAAAAGGACATTTTTACCAGAAGTCGAGATAGAGGTACCAGGAAGTAAATTTCTGTTCTACTTTTTTTTTTTTTTTTTTTTTTCAGATGGAAAACCTGAAGCTGAATAGTTGCAACTGTTCCTGCAGGCAGAGGACCGGGGCTCTACATGTGAGGAGATGAGGAATCTTTCTTGTGCATTGTAAAGGTTGAAGTATTTTTTCTTCCTTTGGGAAATTAAATGAGTGAAAATAAATATTAGGAAGTATGCAAAATAAGCTTACATGTGTAAGTAAACATATGCTGCTTTAGGCCAGTTATGTAAAGCTGAATCTGACAGTTCTGATTCAGTAAATATTGATAAGCATTCAGAAAAACTATTTCTTTCAAAGTTTGGGCACTGGATCCAGGTGTCATCATTCTGATGACAGTAGGTTGATATCTCAACATTATCTCATAGAGGAGTTTGACTTACTGATAAGATGCGTAAAAGTGATAGGATCTGGCCCATGACCAAATTGCATTATGAATTCTACTTTTTTGTTTTTAGAAAAACTCTGTCTTACAAGATGATGAACTGACAGTCACATAGGAAAAAAACAGACAGACACTTCTTTTCTGGATAGATTAAACTCTCTAGAGACTGGTAAAAATGAAGCAAATCAAGTACATCATCTTTCATATTCACATCAACCCATCTATTGTTGAAAACATCAGAAGTCAGCATGTTCTCATTCAGCTGAAATATTATTTCTGTGCTATTTCTAGAGCAAAAAGAAAAATATCTGAGAAGTGAACACATTTAATAATCAACAATATGAAAGAGAAAAACACTGAAAAAGCCAGAGCACAAAGCCCTACTTTATGTCGGCTGATCCTGCCATGTTCATGGAAAGCCACCTGGAAGAATAAATACCAGTTACAAAGAATAAGAAAGCTGAGATATTTCACCAGGAGCTTTTTCCTGTCTGTCTCAAACCTTTGTTTTGTTTTGTTGTTGATTTCTGCTTGTGGACTACTTTTTTCTGGGGGAGGGTTGATTTCTGCTCTACCTGAAGGAGCAGGCGACATGTTGCTTGTGCTGACAGGTAGGTCATTGCCAGGGTGTGAACTTGAGTTTTGAAGTCTTTCCAGAACGGGCTTTTCTTCAGTGAGCCACAAGCCATTTAGTGCAGTTGGTCATTAGCAGGCTAGAGCACATTTAGTGATGCACCTTTGCAAAGCAGCATGCACAGATAGAAGGTGGAAAATGCTTTTGCTTAGTCATTATATTTTTACCAGTATCCAGCAATGATCTAACGGCTCTTGGGTAAACACTGGTACTTCAAAGAACGTGTGTGTTAATTTGACTTTGGAAATGAGAGGATAGGTAGCTAGGATGCATGACCTCTGATGAGGCATCTTTTGATGTCCCAAATTATCACTAGGTTTGATGATTGCTCATTTTAATTTCTCAGAGAGAATCCTCAGTAATGTCTTATTCTGCACACCTGTGGGCTCTGTTTCTTATTTGGACTGTTGATTCTTGAGTGGAATACATTACACAGTAAAGCTGAGCCATTTTTTGCAACGCCATGAATGGGACATGGTAAGATGTATAAGATTTACAAGAGAAATAAGTTGTGCATTCACAGGTATCAGAAGTGCTTGAAATATGTGAGCATATCTTTTCGAGAAGTTTAGGTTAATGTAGCTAGGATGACCCAACTACATTTCTCCTTTGCACATCTGCATTTATTAATGGTACACTGGTGCATGTGCCTAAAGTGCTAAGTACTAATATGTAATGATTCTCAGACTTGTGTGTCATCTATAGACATCAGTGGTGATATCTCAGTAATCTTTCCAGCCTTGAATGTATTAGCACATAGCAAAATACTAGTATATAGTGAAATACTGTTTGGAAAGTGTGCATTGATTTTTCTCAGTGACATGATATCTCATTACAAGACAGAGCATAGCTGCCACAATGCACATATCTCTTTCATATATGGTGAATCATTCTCTATTTTTCCTGTTAATGACTCAACATCTCATGAACTGGGAGTGACCACCTATTGTCTTTCTGATCTGCTAAATGGCATCTGGCAACAGCCACTCTTGTGCAACATATTTGGCCAGAGTGGGCTTGTTGATGACAGGAAGTCAGGGATGTAGCTGGATGGCCAAAGAGACATGCCTCATTAGTGTGGCCACACATGAAGTGCTACTATTTGCAAACCGATGGGAGCACGATGTAGACTTACAACAGAAGGGACTGCCAATCTGGTGATTATATTCTGTTGCAAGAGCCTGTGCAGGTGGCTGACCATGACTGTTGTGCTCATTTGACACCTTTTTGTGGCCATTTTCCTATACAAAGCACATAATGACGTAGGCTGTGTCAATTGTCCTGTTTGATACAACTTCTCACAGACTATCTGAAGTACCACAGGTAACTGGCATACATTTTTCTCATCAGAACTGCTCATCCTTCAGCTTTCCACTTTCTGCAACTGCCTGACTGAATAAGTGGCTCTTCTTCCCATGCAAGCTCTGTCCCTTTTTCTATCGAAGGTAAATGGCTGTGTGGGTGAGCTGTTGATTGATCATTTAATGCTCTCTCAGCCAGAATTAAGTGGGCAGATCTTTGTGCAGCATTGCTTGTTGAGAGCTGCATTTCCAAGAACACCTCAACTTTTCATCTATTCATGTTCATGCACTTGCTTAGTCATGCTTATCCTTACCCTGACTCGTCAGTAGTTGATAAAGAATGTGTTCCCATGTACTTTTGTACTGGAGCTTGGTCCCTGCTGCAAATAAAACTGCTTGAAGCAATGACAACTCTGCCATAAAATCCACAGCTTGGGTGGCTGTCTCTGTGTGGGGAAACCTCTGCATCCTGGTCCTTGAATGGAGTGAGGGTACCCAGCAGATAATTTCACTACATTAGCTAATGTGTGTATGGCTTGTACAACCAGCTTGGGAACAGTTATATCCTTGTAGCTTCACACCGACCTTCTGTATAGCAAGTGCTAGGAGAGGCTGAAAATTGGGCTGCTGCAAAAAAATGTTTAATATATTTACAGCCACAACAATCTTTTGCTGGTGTACTTTTGATCAGGCATAGAGGTATGTATACCCATGCGGATATGAGAGTATGCTAGAAAGATTATTTTCTTTCTGGAGTTTCAAAATTCAGATTTAGTGAAATTAAATTAACTAACTGTTACCTATGGAAAGATCTTTAAAGAAAGGGGTAGTTACCTATTACCTGTTCAATAAGATGTGCTTTGAAGGTGCATGTCAGAACAGAGAAAGGATTTTAGAAATGGAAAATTAGGTTCATTATAAATAAAATTCCAACAAGCTTTGCATTACAGAGATTAGACATGTAACTTCAGAAATTGAAACTAAGGAAATCCGTCTGTAAACATGGCACATATAAAGTATTTGTGCTCTGATAAGAAGATGACTGATTTTATTTTTTAGCCAGTAAAGGTCATAGTGAATATCTCAGTGCCTCCGTGGTTGGGGATCCACCACAGTACTTCAGTGATCTGAATGCTATGAAACAGTATCATTCTTTGCATTGCTTGAGACATCCCATATGGCCTCAGGGAAGTCATTTAGCTTCTCTGTACCTCAGTTCCTCTTCTGTAAAATGGAGATAGCATTTCTACTCTTTGCAAGGGCATTATTAAAAAAAAAAAAAAAAAAAAAGACAAATCATGATATATTCAGGCAGCACAACATAGGACTCCAGATAAAATGTATTGTTCACTTGAATCTTATTCTGCATTAAAACTATGCATAAAGCTTGCAAAGATGTAAAGTGTATGCTTACAAATACAAAAATATTTAATTTTAGAAGAGCCAGTCATAGTGACATTGCTATAATTGCTATTATGATGATTCACAGCACTATATTGACACCAACACTGCCTAATGAGGATCAGGAGAAAGCCCCAGCCACTGTGGAGAGAGCTTGCAGAGTAAAAAGTCAAGACAGCTAAACCATAGCAGAACAAGGATATGCTGGCCAAATATGAGGGTTTTATCACACATTTGTCTTGCAGTTTTTCCCTCCCGTACCTTCCCCACCACACCTTGCTGCATTTCCTGCCTTCCTGCCCTTCCTCACCCCCGTGTCCCCCAAAGACATGCTCTCGCTGGGGCCCACAGTCGGTGCCTGCCCGCCGCCCTGCTGCTGCTCTTTGGCGGAGAACCTGCACTGCAAGTTTCAGCTCAAAACAAACATTCATGGCTGAGTTATGAACCCCCAGAGGGATAGATGGTGAAGTGGATTAAAGCACTAACTCTTTGCCTTTGGCTCAAAGCCATGCTGGGACAAAAGTTAGAGTGAGCTTCAAAGTTAACTTTTTTTTTTTTTTTTTTTTTTTTGGTCAATACGGCTTGGGTTTGGACATGGCAAAATAAGGCCGCGAATGAAACACTGCTGGTTAAGACACATCGGCAGGGTTTCAGGAAGAGCCTACGCAGTGCTCCAGCCAGTCCAACCTATTTGGTGATGACAAGCTGTGACAACCTTTCAGGAAATGTTTCAGCTTCCGAAGCAAAAGCCAACACCCTTGGATGGCTGTCTGGAGCAGGGGCCTGTGGGAGGAGGAGACACCCAGGATGGCGGCTGCCCCACGAGGGAAAGCTCTCTCAAGGAAACACTTGCATGCCTCCTACACCATGTGGGCTTTGGTGGTGGCATGAGGACATTGAGGTAGGCCCTGTGACTTCGCAGTGGCAGGGCCGTGTTCTTCATGAGTGGCTGTTTGCTTTCCCATGTCTTTAGGGGGGTGTCTCCTCAGGGTTCTTGGTACCTCCATGCTCTGCGGTGTCCTTTGCTACTGAACTAGTTCACCCACGCTCCATGGACCCTATCGGAAGTGTCTAGAAAAAGATTCTGCTAGTAGTTTTTAGGCTTTGCCCCTGTGTGCTTGAATCAGAGATGATAAGCAAATATTGTAGGTCAAGGGCTGGGTGGAAGACTTCTGCCCTCCTCAAGTACCGGGTAGGGAAACAGGAATGGTGCAGTGCTCAGACTTTTGTTTAAATCATCAAGGCTTATGAAGGCTGAATAATGGAAGGCAGTTTTGATAAAATAAAAGTCGTGTCCTTATGAAGTATGTAGGTACAAGTCATTGTTTGTTCTTCCTCTCCCTCTCTGACAGATGTCTAAGGGTTTAATTCAGTTTGTTGTTTGTAAAGTGGCAAACAGAGGAACAAAAGCATTAAGGAAGGCTTACCTGAATAATAATAAATATTCTCCTAGGAATAAACAAAACTATTTTCGGTGTACAGGAGCATCTGAAAACATCTCACAGCCTTTCACTCATGCAAGGCTTTCAGGATATGGGGACTAGCCCAGGACCTGTGCTGGGGTGTCTGCAGCATCACTGGGGCTGATGCAGTTCCAGGAAGCCTGCAGAGTATCTGGACAGGGAGGAGGAGTGGCTGGGAAGGGGATGAGGCTCCAAGGTGGAGAGGGAGCCATGGAGGAAGGCTCTCTAAATAACAGCTTATCTAGAGAGATTTATGATTATTCAAATATTATAAGCCACAGGGCAGGTTGCATGGGTGCCCATGCTAGATGGGAGGGATGTTGTAGCTGTCCTGCACTGAATTGTGTTTTCAGCCTTTGGCAGTGATCCCCAGCAACCCAAGTCCTGCAGGCTCAGTGGTGGCCATGGGGCTGAAATAGTCCCAGATTGAGTGCTGCTGAAGAAGCAACACGGGATGAAGGTTTATTACTACCTCCTGGAGCCAAAAGAGTTTCTTCTAAATGAAGAAAACTCTCTTGCTGTATAAAAATACACCGTGGCTTTAAAGGGAGCTGTTCAAATGGAGTGTTGTGGCTCAGAGTACTTAGGTATTATTTTTTTTTTTCCCTCTGATAAGAGGATGGTGACAGTTTTCACTCATCTCTTCTGTCAGAGCGTTGAGGCTACTGATACATAAACAGCCAGTTGCTGACTTGAAGGGCTTTGAATAAAGCAACATGACCTCTTTCTTGATTCTTAAAGTGAAAAGAAAGCCAGGGGAGAGAAAAGGGAGCTGGGACTGAAACCATCTTCCAGCCATTCCCTTCCTCATGCACCTGCAGAGGTTGCACTAGTTCAGATGGGGCTCAGGTGTCTTCTGCACCTTCCAAATTTCCTCCAAGTTCTTCTTCCAATCCTTTCCTTTGCTCACTTAGGCCAACATCATGGGAACTACTTCTTGCTGATGGTATATTATAACATTTGATCTACTGGAGGGGTGAACATAGAAAGGAGAGCACACAACACCTTTTTTGTTTTTGTTGTTGTTAAATATGCAAGTTTTCAGCTTGTTCCAACTTTGGTTAGACTTTTGGAAACATCTAACTGATGCTAATTTATAGGCTAACAAAAATCTCACATTTATGAACTGGCTCTAGTAACGTGTTAATGAATCTTGCAGACCTATTTAGAATTAATAATAATAAGCTATTGCTATATTCCTCAAAACCTTTTAAAGGAAACTTACTGAGCTGCATTGTATTTTTGCTTTAAGCTCTTAAAATGGATCATGAATAAATGTGTTTGCAGGTACATCTAGATTTATATCACTGTATTTTCATTTGGTATCCTTTGCAGTAAATTCAGACTGCAGAAAATAAAAGAAAAGAAAAAGGTATAGTTATTTTTAACGGTTTATAAATGCCATGAAATTAATTGTTTCCTAATGTGAAAAAACACAGAAGTCTGTGGATTTATATGAGAAACTAGTTTGGCTCCATCAATGAGCAAAACCTAATAATGATAGAGTGTACCATATGAAAGGCAGCAACACGTTTTTATTGTTACTTTATTATTTTTTGACAGGATTGTGTTTTACAGTAATAGCTCACACATTTTCTTTTACAACATGGCATAAGGAGAGCGAACACTGGATCTTGTGCAGCTGGGCACACAGGGAGGAGAAGCAGTTGCCTGACATACCCTCTGCATTAAAGATGTCCTTGTCACAAATGCTGCAACTTGCATTGCTTTGTTGTAGAAAACAACCTCTGAAAGGAAATAGGCATAACTCCTGATTACAGATGGCTGGGAATTTTACAAGAAAGTAGCATTCCACCAGGAAGTATGCATATTTGTTAAATCAGAGGTGTTTTGGGAAGCTGAGAGGCCAAATAAACCCTTGCTGGAACTGAGGCTGAGCTCCATGTATGCTGCCACATCCCCACAGCCCCATGTCCCACCAAGGGATGGTCATGCTGCCAATGACAGGTGCTGGTGTGCCCCCCATGTGTCCCCATCCTCCTGCAGGACCAAGGGTCCTGGCACATCGCTGATGCCTGGATGCTTGGGTACTGCTCAGGGGCATGACTGGTGGTCACTTCCAGAATGGTCCTACTTTCCCAGAATAACTATTTTTTCTTCTCTTCTCTTCTCTTCTCTTCTCTTCTCTTCTCTTCTCTTCTCTTCTCTCTTCTCTTCTCTTCTCTTCTCTTCTCTTCTCTTCTCTTCTCTTCTCTTCTCTTCTCTTCTCTTCTCTTCTCTTCTCTTCTCTTCTCTTCTCTTCTCTTCTCTTCTCTTCTCTTCTCTTCTCTTCTCTCTCTTTCTCTTCTCTTCTCTTTCTCTTCTCTTCTCTTCTCTTCTCTTCTCTTCTCTTCTCTTCTCTTCTCCTTCTCCTTCTCCTTCTCCTTCTCCTTCTCCTTCTCCTTCTCCTTCTCCTTCTCCTTCTCCTTCTCCTTCTCCTTCTCCTTCTCCTTCTCCTTCTCCTTCTCTTCTCCTCTTCTCTTCTCTTTCTCTTTTCTCTTTTCTCTTTTTCTCTTTTCTCTTTTCTCTTTCTCTTTTCTCTTTCTCTTTTCTCTTTTCTCTTTTCTCTCTCTTTTTTTTTTTTTATCTCAGTTACCGATATAATATTACTTTATATATAGAAGTGACATACACACTCTCATTTAGTTAAATAACTCAGAATGTGATTTATTTATTTCCTAAAATTGACGACACTGTGCACTCTGAGTTCATTATTTACACATGCCTCCACAGACCACCAATCATCCTATTACCAGTGAATTTTTATGAAAGTATAACACAGACCATGTTTCAGTGGAACAAATCTTCAAATTATTTCACATGCCTCATCAGTACACTGAGATGCTATGATTCTTTCAGCATTAAACAATGCAGTAAAAACTGTGGCCATTTCAGTGTTTTTAGAAAGTTTAATTGAAGCATCTGCTGCAAGCAAGTATCTTGCAGAGAAATACAGCATAGACTTCATCATTCAGAACATTTTTTGCATTGTGTATTGAATATCCAATGTCAGCCTTAGATATTTTGAGCATATACAGAACTCAAAACGTTTAACTTACTCTGATACCATGTCAGTATACTTGTTACCCTATAGATACTGCTTTTTAAGTGTCTTTACGTCTAGTATACTTCAGCTTTTTTCTTTTCTTTTTTTTTTTTCTTTTTTTTTCCTGATAAAATCACTCAGACTTGTACTTTTGTAATCTTTCACACACTGTTTTTTTAAATGGGTTGCACAGTGATACCTTCTTAATTCTGCACACAGATGGGTGTAATAGAAAGAGCTATTCACACCAAACGTTGTTTATTGTAAGTGATTCTAGGGAATTTCCTAGTTTGTAATCCAGTAGAGATTTAAATGTGCTGTACAAACACATTTCTTACAACTTTATTATATTAGCTTTTTTGCACTTAGCATTATTTCTTTCTGAAGTTGCTTAAATGGTGCCATTATTAAGAAAATATTTAGAGGAAAATAAAACATCAGCTAAATCTACCCATTGAGCATCCAGTTATTTGTGATATATAGCCAGTCTGAAAAGACTTTCACTATGCCAAACTCTGCTGTTTTTGTGTGTGTGAGTATCAGTGTTTATACATCAACAGAGAAGCCTTGTGCAACAGAACTCTTTCCTATTGCTAAATAAAAACAATAGAAAGCCACGTGAAACACTCAGAGTGCATTGAGAAATTCTTTCAGGATGCACTTGGAAAGGAAGAGGTTAGTGGCAGCAGACACAGTGAGGAAAACTGGAAGAACAAGAAGCCTTGTACGAGCACACAAAAGAGTGTCAGTTCAAGCACAACTCAAATTATCCCTAGAAAGGCACAGTCACAAAGGTTAAAATTCTCATATGATTGAAATAATTCCCATTTATGTGTTACTTGATGACAAGACCTGCTGACTTCTTTTCTGCAGAGTATTCCAAGATTTTAGAATTTGCCTCTGTCAAAACCCTGAGATGAAACCTTCTGAAGACATTTAATGCTGGACTTTTCAAAACCAGTTTGCTTTGAATTGATTGCTTTGATTTGTTCTCTTTCCTCTTTTCACTTTCTGTTTTGTCCTCCATGGAGTTCAAACATTATAAAATTTGAGACTAGTCTGAGGGCTCAAAAAATCAAGATATAGGTGGCTTATGTCTCAGATATAAAGCCAATTATTGCTGAGTGATACAAATTAGGGATTTTAATTAAAACTACAAGGAGATCTTTACACGATGATAACTTTACTATTTAATACCTTCTGACTTGGGAAATTTTTCTCAACACTTTCTCTTTAGGTATTTTAGGTTTCTAGGTGCTGCCTTTGGATTTTCTTATTTGATCTCTGATCTGGAGCTGATCTGAACAGAAAGAGATCTATTAATGGGCAGGCAAAGAAAGCATAACCTTTCTATTTTTTTTTTTATTTTTTTTTCTTCTTTTTTTTTCCTTTTTTTTTTCTTTTTTTTTTCTTTTTTTGAAACAAACATTTCTTGAGAGAATTATGAAGAAGACACTCACTTCTCACTTTTCCATTTCCATTCTCTTACACTGCTTTATACAGCTAATTGCTGTCACAACAGAAACAGGCTGAAAAAAGCACTGAGCCTCCTTTTATTTTAGTAGCATTTCTCTTCCTACCTCCAGTGCAGGAGGGTGCCTGGCAATATTAATAGCCTTTTGCTTCACTGGTTCTTTTATATAGGGACATTAAAATTGATTTTCTGCATCTTGGCATATGAGGACTCAAAAGTGTGTTACATGCCCTATTGCCCAAAAATGTGTGTTCACAGAGCAAAGGTTCCGGTGACAGGGACTTTTATGGTATCAGGAGGCCTGAGCTACTGAACTGGAGGAGCAGAGCACGACAGGCATATTTATAGTGTTACTGAAGAATTAGCCTACCTTTGAACCAGCTGCCCAGATGCTCTGATTGAAAAATCTGGCTTCCCGACAGGAGGGGAGCAAGGCTGGAAGGGAGAAGCAAACTTTGCAAGACACACCCTGTGATAAGTAAAAAAGACATCATTCCTCACAGCAGCTCCTTGCCACAGGGGCTGCTGCAGACATATTTACAGCTCTGAGGTAATAAAGGTGCAAGTTAATGTTGGAAATTGAATTCTTAAAAGAGAAATTAAAAAATGCATCACCAGAAAGTGAAAGAATTCTGAGCATGAAGCAGCCAAGCTGCTGTCAAAGATTTCCAGTACCCAATTAAAATCAGCTTCCTTTTTGAATAACGATTTGAGGGGTCACCTCTAGACACACAGGCCAGTAAGCATGGGCTTAGGAAAAGGATGTCTGGATGGAGAAAAGATGATATTTTAAAAGACCAAGAGGAAGATGAAGTGGTAGATAGTAGCAGTCTGTCATAATCACCTCAAAGGAAAACATCTTACCTAGCAAAATTCTTCACGTTTAGCGACAAAATAACCGGTTTGATCATGGCATTCTACCTTGTTCATATTACATATGTTCTTATATGTGTTCAGATACTCTACTATATTCACCTCTCAATGAATTTTAATATTCTATTTTTCATCATAGGCATGGAGAACATGTCCAGTCAGCCAGGAGTTGAGGCAGCCAGGATACTGACTTGGATGCAGTAAGGTGCTTTCTCACTACCAGTCGACTACTGCCTCTTAGAGAGGAATGACAATCTGGAGAGAGAGCCTGCCCCTACTGAAATCAAGGTCACAGTTCTTAACGTCATGGAAGCCAGGGTTTGGGGTTTGCTGGATGTAAGGATTGTTTTTATATGGTGTTAGTAGTGATTTAAGAGTTACTAGTAATTTTTTTACACAGAAAACAGTGAGTGTGATATTATATATGACCAACTGGATCACCACAAGAATGTGCTTTGGCACTCCTCCTGTTCCATTTTCAGGCAGTGGGAAAGCCAGTGTCTGTTTCAGTCCAAAGTTAATGGGAATCTTTTTGTTGACCACAAGGTGCTCTTTAATGAGCACAGTTACCTTGGAGTTATTAGAAAGGGAACAGAGAAGAGATGTCACTGACTAACTTCATGATCTTGCTACTGTGTACAGCTCTCATCCTTCTTTCAAAAAAGATAAAGCTGAACTAGAAAATAAACAGAGAAAGACAACAACTGGGATCAAAAGAACACATGGGATCTATTCTGCAAGAAATATTTCAATAGACTGGAGAAAAATATGGTAGAGATCTGTGTAATTATGAGTGGTGATGGAGAAAGTGAATCAGGAACAACTGATCATTGTTCTGCATATGATAAGAATTAGGGTAGGCCAGATAAGATTATCCGGCAAGTTCAAAAGAAACAAAAGGAAGTACTTCATCATGCAAAATACAGCTGAAATGTGCTTGTCATAGGATGCTGCTGATGCTAAAGGTTTCAATGTGCTCCAGAAGTGATTTGACAAATTAATGGAAGAAAAGACCTGTCATGTACAAGAACATTATATTTAGCTCAGGATGGGTAAAGATCTCTGGAGCAGAGGAGATAGCATGGGAAAGTACCATTGCATGCTCACTCTGCTCTTATCTGTTTTCCAGACAATCTTTGTCGGGTACTATTGGAGCCAAGGGACCTTTGGTCCAGCACAGCCAAAGTGTTATGGTGTTAAAACAACATTCAATTTCTCACTCAGCCTCACTTATTCCAGACAATTTTCCTTGGGGACAATCAGGACATAATCAAGAGCAGTCAGGCTTCTGGGTGGGAGGAGGTGGTAATAGGAGTGGCTATTACAAATCAATTCAAAGAGGATCTGTTTCTAACATATGCGACAAAGCACACAGATTTTGAGGTCTAGTTAGATTTTCAGTTAAATAGTTATAGTACCAAATATATTTATTTCTGCCCTTGCCTATAGCTAGAGAAACAACATTTTACACAGACTCAGTTTAACCATTCGGAGGTTACACCATCTGAGCAACAGACCTGGCTAAACACAGAAACGACAGAAGGATTTTTTGTTATAAGTGAGGAGGCTTAATGCAGATGAAGTGGCCATATGGAGTGAAAAACATAACCATTAAGAAGATGGAAAGATACTATTAGCACAAGGATTCCCAAAGTTTGTTTATGGAAAGCTGGCATAACAAGCAGGACATCAAATAGCAGGACCTAAAATACTTAACCTGTAATTCCTAGGCCTTCTCCTTTCTCAGCTCCTCAAAACTTTCAGTGTCCACTTCCTACTATTCCTTAAAGCAGAAGGGTGAAACAAAGTTTCTTGCTGCTTTTCAGAGAAATGGGAGAAGCTGAGGGGTGCAATCAGATGGTGTGATACATGCAGCTCTCTGGACTCTCGGGGTCCCCAAACACTCAGCAAATGCTTGGCATGTGTGGAGGAGACTTTATAGCTGCAACAGCCTCAGACACTTGAATTCATTGAGGATGGCTGCAACTAATGTCACCTTATGCATCTTACCCAAAGGTGTCTCAGGCTGCCCTTTGGGAACTTTGTACCAGAGAAGGCAAAAGGCATCAAAGTAAGTCATGGTGTAGGAATTGCCAGAAGAGAAAGTGTCTGAAACGTTGGCTAGATAAAGAAGTGCTGGATAAAATAACAAGAATGTATCCTTCAACCAAACAAAACAAAAACCAAACAAATAAATAAAACCCCAAAATTATTTAGGGTATGAAAGAGCTTACATTAACAATTTAGAACTTCATTCACAGTGTGAGCGAGTGGTGAGACTCCTCCACTGATTGCAAGAGGTGTTGTATAACACTCCTACAGCAGGTATGCTCTTATGCAAAAGATATTCCTAACCTGATAAAAGACAGTTTTTTTCATGAATCACAGCAGATACAGAATTGTGTGCAGTTAAAATGGATTGATCAGTAGCTGTCAAAAGTATTTTTTGGTAGCAAAAAAAGAGAGAAGCTTGAATGACACCTGCAAACTGTTCATAGGCACTCCAATAACTGTGTGGACAAACAGAGTCATACAATCACAGCATGGATAACAGTCCACAGAGCCAGAAACTCAGAAACAAATGAACCTTTTGGCATGAGTTTGCAATATGAAATCACTTTAAAAAGAACACAAAAAACATTAAGCCTTCTGGTCATTTATTTTGCACTATGCAGTGGTACTGTGTCTGCAACTTAGAAGTGATTAATACAAAATACCACTAAATCTCTACCTGTTACAGAGAAAATCCTTAAAATTCTTCTTAATTATCTTTCTGTGCCAAAAAAACACAGTCAAGTTTTTCTACATTTTTAATCAGTGTTGTTACTGTTAAGCCTTTTCATGTTTATTTTTCATGATTTAAATGTAAAGATTTTGTTGAAATAATGCTCTTTGATACAAATAATTTAGTGTAAAGAATGTGTGCCAGCAAAGCTAAGTTAATTATTTTGTCTGAATGCCTGGCAGATGAAAATGATGATAGACCTGGGACATGTCTACACTGGGCAGGAAGGTGTGGTGCAGAAATCCCCAGGCAAGCGCTGAATGGGCTAGCTCCAGACCTTGAACCAGCACAACCACATTTGCATGGAGCTACTGACAGGCAGCTTCACTAAGCTTGGGACCAACCCTGGGCAAGTGCTTCTGGATCACCAGCTTCCCAGCTGGCTCTGGTGTGACACTGTGCTGGCTGGGGGTACTCAGACTCAGGGCTCCAAATCAGCCCAAGTCTAACCTGAAGCACAGCTCAAATAAGGTTGATGAAGACAAACCATGGAGAAGAAGTTGTCCCTTCCCTAGTGGTAGTTGACTCTGGTTGGACATCAGTTTTGCTGATTTTTGTTGCCTTATTTTTTTCTCCCCCTGATTATTATTATTTATTTTTTTCAGTCTGTATTAGGAAGATGACGAAAGCTAGTCCAAGCCACTTTACTGGCCACTACACATCCTTGCTATTCCACAGTGAAAGGCATGGGAAAGCTGGTTGGACTTCATTCCTTGCATCAAATGTCAGAAATGTTGTTAAATGGAAGGTTAGTTAATCATTTCAGATTCCATTTATCTTATCACGTGCATTTACATAAAGGTAATTATTTATATGGTACACTAATTTGTTTGTATTCCCTATGGGAAAAATCCTGGTTTAATAGAAATGAGACCAGAGATCACCCAGAAGGTGTAATAATACTCCAGTGCCACCTTGCGCTACAGCCTTCACCACGACGGGAAGATGCCCCCCAAGTAGTCCTTGCCTCCTAGGAGGAGTCAAATTGACAGGGGACAGTCAGGGAAAAAAAGAAAGAATGAGGGAGAAAGAGTGCATTCACAAGCATCCTCAATATAGGCCTGTTACCTATAAGCAAAGGTCAACCCCTCTGTAAATCCTTTGCTGCAGAAGCCCTGGCTGAGCTGCCTTCTTATTTCATGTTTTTGCTGGAAGACCTAATTTGTGTAAGCTACATTACAAACTGACCTGTCCACCTGGAAAGAAACCAATGGAGCTCTTTTAAGGCTATTAGTATGTAATTAGTAAATAAATAAATATAATAATAATAATAAAAATAAGGAAAAGATTGATCATGAACTTCCTTGAGTCCATGATGCAGATATGCTGGTCTTCATTGGGTGGACATGTCAGGTGAGCAGCCACCCTGGCAAAGCAAACCTGCTAGGGGTGTGATTACTAGGAAGTGAGATCTCACTCCAATGGAATCAGATCATGCTCTCATGGGCGTGGCGAGGAGACTTTTATAGCTTGATAAAGATTTAAACTATTGTTATTAGTAGCTATTTATACAGCAACATATTCTGCAAGCAACCACCAGTGATTTGGTTAACCTATGTGATAGGTAGCATATAAACAGAAAAGGCAGCCCCTGCCTACATCTCTGAAGGGCATTATCTACTGTGCCTCTGACAAAGAGCCATAGGCAGATGCAACCAGCATGCCTAGGAAGCACCAAGGATATGATTAATCTAATCAAAATTAGGCAACTAAGGCTGTTTAGTCATCCATGTATTTGGCAGGATTCTTCATGACTTCTCTCACTTCCATACGCCCCACAAGCCCTAGGCCAGATGTCTAGATACACATTGAACTTATATCTTCAAGAGAGCTGCATCCTAGTATTCAAACACACAGAGAAGCCTGGGTGCCTCTCTTACACGTGCAAAACAGCTACAGTCGCTTAATCACCTAAACAGCAGCCAGGTCCTAAGGCAGTACATCTCCTGCTCTGAGGCTTTTAAATTCTTTGTTTGCAACCCACTTGTCTTTATGCACGTCAGGTCTGGGGCAAGTCCAGCCAGGCACATCTGGGATGGGATGTCCAGGGGTGTCCTTGTGAAACGTGGCAGGGAAGGTGGTCGGTTGTAGAGGTGTAAAACAGTCTTTCCTTTTCTTGCTGGCAAGACCATGTGAGTTTTGTGTTGTTCTGAGGAGAATATGAGGTATGCTTATGCCTGCCTGCTGTGAGGGAAGGGATAAACCCAGATCCATGAGCTGACAGGTAGCCAGAGCTATAACCACATGAGAAGATTCTCTGTCATTTGACTCAGCTTCAGCTGTAGCTTCATGTGCTGTGAGAACAAATGCTGCAGCAGGCTCTCTCTGGGATGGACCAGTGAGCACATTTTCCTGGAGATAATATAGGAACAGATAAGGTCCTAAAGAACCTCATCTACTGCTAGGCATTTGCCACATACATGTATTAGCCCTGAAGCTGGTTGCCAAGATTGCAGTGTCTTTACCCCAAGACATGCTTTTCTTCATGAGGTGCTTATGACACCTTTGCCCTTGGCATGGATGTGACACCTAGGATTGCTGTGGGTCAAGAACTGCTGGATATACCTGCCCTCCTGAAATGGATACACCAAGGAGAGATGAGGACAAGTGGGGAGGACTAGGACAAGACAGGCTGATGGCAGGCAGCCTGGTCAAGGCCCTCTATTTTGGATTGTATAAAAATGCCCAGAGCCTGCTCCAGTTCCCACCTGTGTGCAGAGTACATGCCTGGGGCAGGCTGAGACCTGAGTTGTGTCAGTGGCAGCTCAGGAGTGACACAAATGTGTGTGTGGGATAGCATTTTGGTAAGGAGAAGGGTGAGGAAGAAGTTTCCTGTCTTGTTAAGGGTTTCTGTATCAGAAATTACCAACTGTGTCCCTCACTGACAGAGCTCTTGGGGTGCCTGTAGGATGCTGGCATTCTCCTCCATGGCAATACTCTACAACACATACAGCAGTCCAGTGAACAACATTGCATGGTGCTTTCCCTCATGGTGCAGTGCTTTTCCTTGATATTGTTGTGGGTGGCTGAAATCAGCACAGCCATTCAAAATGCATGTGTCTATAAGTCTTCTGGCCCTCCACCACAAAGGATTCATGATGCCCTCTTTGCCCTTATCTTTTCCCTCTTTATGCCCTTTCAGAGGGATGTTCCTCTGGACCAGGCTGCCGCTGTGTGTCTCTGGTGAGAGCCTGCAATGCCTTTGTGAAGGGAGGAGGCAGGGTTGGCATGGGGTACTGGCCAGGCGGCATGTCCTAAGTGAAGGCTTTATGTTAGAGTGAGGGAACAAGAGCATGCTCACCCTCTAGGAAAGCAGGAGAAGAAGATGAATATGCTAAAACTGCCTCCTAATTACCAGTGTGCTACCAGAGGAGCTGTCTGTGCATTCCCATTGAGCTTGAGATGGTACCCTCTGTTCTGCCATTGGGGGAATTTGCAGCCAGACTGAAAATGGTTAAAAGCCAACCAATAGCTTGATGCCTTGTTTGGGAATAGTGTCTGGTTGGACTTTGGTGTTTCAGATGAGATGAATCATGTTCAAGTTGACAGCAAGGGGGCAAGAGTTTAACAAACCTCATAATAATTGTAGCTGACAATAACATCAAGCTACAGTGTATCATTTGTCATTAAAAGCACTCTGCAAACTGTAAGGGGTGTTTCCACTCAGGCAGTAGTGTGACACAAAGCAGTGGCCTGAGTGTACTGAGATACTTCAGAGCCAAAGCTAGTGCTGCTACGTGGTGCCCATTGAAAGCAGGTCAATGTGAGGGTTACTGCTGGACTGTCCATCCTAACTAAATAGTGTGTCTTTTAGCCATATTTTGGCAGCTGGCAGAGCAGCCACCATGTCCTGGTAGAAGGCGGGACAGACGCTGGCTCACTCAACAGGAAAACAACTGTGCTTGCTCCTGACTACTTCTTCTCAACAGACGGGCAAATCCCAACTTGCCTCTGCCAACTGCAACACCTTAGACCAGTCCTGCCACACTGCTGGAAACCTGGTCTGAATCCTAGGGATGTGTCTTCCTTCCTAAGGGCTCCGCCTGGCATGTGACAGACTGGAGAAGCACCGAGCAGCCTGGAGGAGCACTCACAAGGAGTGGGTGTGAAACTGGCCCTGGAGTAGTTGTTGGCTCAGAAAAGCTTCTACTTCCTGTTCAGAGCTGAAAAACAGTTGTCAGATGGGAAGGATGAGTCCAAAGTCCTCCTGGCACTGGCAAGGTGAGGAACAAAAGGCAGGCCATGCCTTTATAGCCAGGCAAGGAGGCCCTCATTGTGGAGAGTCTATGATGTGGCTAGCATCTCTGCTGGAAAACAAACAAGCTAGTGAGAGGTAGCCCAAGTGTGAGGACAGAGGAAGAGCTCAGCCATACTTGCACAGTCATAGAATTGGGTGGGAAATGATGTAAATATAGAAGTCCAAGGTCTTTTCCTTGACATGCAGTTGTCAGAAAAAGTGTAACAAGGTGTGCCTACACAGCCAAGTGCAATTATGATAAATATTAAATGTTGCTGTATGTTTCTAGGAGCATTCAGGTGGAAACACGACTGCTAGAGAATTTTACTGAAAGATCGTGAACTTCCCCACAACTTCCTCAAAAATCAAGTGAGCTGCCACAAGAACAACTCAGACTGCAGATCACATGGGGAAACCCAGGTAATTTTAGTGTTTGTGTCCTTCCCACCAAGCTTCTCCTCCAGCCCAGCACTGCAGAAACAGGCTGTCAGCTATTTGGAGCAGACGTTTATACAATCTCTGCAGCAGAGGTTAGACAAGGCTGTAACATACTACTCTTAATGAGGTACTTTGATCTCTCCTCTCCCTTTTTTATTTGTTTTACAGTCCTTTGCCTCACTTTCATCCACAGCAGACAGCCATCAAGGCTCAGAGATCCTCCCTTCGCAAATAAGTTTATGAGGAAGGAACCCATGAAATCAAGCTACATTTCAGGGAACTTAAACCTGTGTAAGAAAATACATGTGAAACATTACCTATAAACTAACAATTCATAGGATTCATGAGAAGCCATTCAGTCATGAAAGTGCTCTTTATAGTATTAAAACAACCCAACTAATTAAAGAAAAAAACGTTTTTGACCTGCTTTTTCAGGTTAACTGAAGTATATAATCATAACTGTATGTAGTCAACAGTTTCCAATTTCAGTGGTAGTTTTACCATGCGCTAAGGACTGAATATAGCCCATTAACTTCTCCATGTGTCATTGAAGATATTGATATTCAATACTGATATCATGAACAGCTTGACTGTCCTCTAGCAATTTCCATTAAAATAAATGCCTCTCATGGGAACTATAGACAAATCTGAGATACTTGAAATTTATCTATCTTAATATCCCTTCTCGACACATTCATCTACACGTACTTATTTACACCTTTATGCTCAAAAGATAATTTTCTGTGGAGGACTAAGACATCTTCTTGGATATCAGCGGGTCTCCAATAAGAGCATTTGCACTCGCCATATTGCTGGAACAGATTCTATATCTTCAGAAATTGTAAAAAAAAAAAAAAATAAATAAAAATAAAAAAAACACAAAACAGCCAGATCTTGTGAAAAAGACCTCATCAACTACTTAACAGTTCTAGCAGATGCAAAGGCATTGGGCAGTTGCCTATAGCAATTTCATACACATAGAAGTTTGGGAAAATTAAAATGAGACAGAAATGTTAAGTTATCGACTTATCAGGAGGGGCGACAGCGACTCTGAGCATCACTTCTCTTCCCAGACATCTCAAAATCATGGTTTTATAAAGATGTAACTCAGTGCCCATGTGCTTTCCTCTAAATACTGATGACACACACAGGTGTCTGCCACCAGAACCAATAAACACCCACTCATCTGTCAGCATCGGGACACACGTGCACGCCATCTACATGATCCTGGGTTTGTCTTTTAGTCATACCTAACTGAGCAGCCACATGAGATCTGTGGCCCGTGAGTCACTGTCAGACATCAGATATCACATGTGGGAGAATGGCAAAGTATGACAGATACTGTTACCATTATGTAAACTTCCTGTCATAATCATTCTTGGATGTTCATATTAATCAGTTACCCTCTGTATGCTCAGAGATGGAGGTTTGCTTTCTGTGGAGGCACAGGCGAGCGCAGTTGTTGCTGATTAGGAGATAGAGGCTATCTTTTTCTATTGTTCAGAGTCCCAGCTTTATTTTTACCAAGCAAGGAATGCATTATACACTTCATTATGGCTGTATGTTATATTTCTACTGCTAGGATTGTCAAAAGGCTCAATTACTAATTCGCACCTGCTAGTACGGAGACTACATATGCAGACCTCATATTCAAAGTTAAAATCAGATTGACATGTAAGTGGTTGAGGGGGGTTGTCCTTCATTTCTTGATGTTTGTCTGACTTTATCATATTTTGCCTTTTTTTTTTTTCTTTTTTTTTTCCCCACTGCTGAATGAAAAGATCTATAATGCCCCTTGGCACTAATATTTTCTCACATTAATAAGGAGAGCATCTGTGTGTGTCTTAATTCGGAAGATAATCTGTACACATACAGCCTGGTAAACAGAAAAGGAAAGTGAGAAACCTGTGTTTATCTGAAAGGCTGTGTTGTATAAGCAACATGCACGCAGAGGCTGAAACGATATATTGGGGCAGAGGCTGGTTGAACTGTCACGTGTGCTGAATATGCCCATAATGAGAGACCTTGGATGGTCTTCCAGCCTTATGAGCTATGTACCCACCCTGGTCAGGCACTGTCAGGGACGGCCACATGTCGTTCACTGACCCTAACATTCAGACCAAGTGACTTGGAGGGAGTTTTGTGAGCTGGTAGCTGATGGTTTTACAGTCTCTCAAAGGCTTTTGTACTTCTTAAAAGTAGCAAAAGGTGTTATCCAATGCCATGAAATGGCAGAGAGAATGGCAAAAGCAGCTTTGTTCCAGTAGACTGCCTGAACAATGTGTTAATCCTTACCTTGAGAGATCACCTCTAGAAAAACAGAGGAGGTTTCCAATCTCTCTGTAAGTGTAAGCCAGTTTTTCTACTGTTGCAGCCAAAAAGGGTGCCAAGTGACAGCAATATAGGTGTAGTTTTGTGATGAATAGGCTTGAGCAAACCTTGGCTTTGTGCGTCTCCACAAAACCGGGGAGGTGGAAAGAAAATAGAAGAGCTCAAGTGAAGGTGGAAAAAAAATGTGTGTGGAAAAAAATAAGGTCACTGTTATTACCAGTCATCTGTTAATGGATGGTGCCCCAGTGCAGTTATACTAATGGTGCATAAGAGGATGATGTAGTCTTGACTTTGTATTGGCACCCATCTTGGTGCAGGCAGACCAGAGCTGCCTTGGAAAGCCCACCAGAGGCAGGGAAGCTGAGCTCCAAGGGTTCCAAAGGCCGAAGGATGTAAAGTCCTTGCCCAAAAGGTATGGTAAGGGGTTAAGTACTGTCTTCACCATTTTTCAACATGAAGGAACTCAACACACTACTCACACTCCTCTCAGGAAATGTGGAAACCTGGACTGCTGAAGTGTTTCCTCAGTTTTGTTTAAAAGTTCATTTCCCTAAGGAGGTTGTTGGAGGAGAATGGTCTTTTTTTTTTTTTTTTTTTCATCTGAATGTTTTGCAACAGAAAAAAAATCTTTTTGAAATGTTTCTGTCCCATTTAAATATAAGTGTTAAAGAATCTGCTGTTAATTATCCATCCAGGATGATGGCATCTGTTATTTCTTTTTAAATGCTCCATTTACTTTAACTTTATAATGAAGTGCAGTAAATTTATTTGCAGTGGTTGTTAACTCTTTGAATTACTATTTCAAATGTTCTGTTTAATACAAAGTTTTTTTCAGATTTTTGCCATGCATTGTCCTGTAGAAGGACAGAAAAGAAAGCTAATATATAACATTTCAAGGAGGTTTAATTCTGACCTGTTATGAAACCTCTCCTGATGTTTCATACAAAAATAAGAACTTTAGAAATTTTGAAGGAAACAAACTATGTCATTCATCTTAACATTTTTTTTTGAATTGCCAACATTTCATACAAATTTGTAGTCCAAAATCTTTCTGTTAGAAGCTATTTACATCAGAAAGGAAGAATGGTGGAGCTGGAGACAGAAAAGAAAAGCAGAACTTATATTTTTCCCCCATTTTATGTATATTTATCATTTTTTAATATATTTTTTATTTTTATTTTTTTTTAATATGTATTTATTTATTTATTTATTAGTTTTTCTTTTTTTTCCCCTGGGTCTTTGTAACACACTGTGTTCCAGATCTCAAACTGGATAGATTAAGTGGCATGCACTCTATTTGACATGTCAAATTTCTGTTACTACTGCCTGCAATACATGAGAGCAAATGTTGCCTGTATTTTTTGAACATATGCAACAAATTTCAACCTAGAAGTCAGCTCACGGGCATCTGTTTTTCTGTCTTTCTGTCTTCTCTTTCTGTCTTTTTTTTTCTGTCTTTCTTTCTGTCTTTCTCTACATCTTTCTCTCTGTCTTTCTGTCTTTCTGTCTGTCTTTTCTGTCTTTCCCTTCCTGCCTTCCTGCCTTCCTTCCTTCCTAGTAATGCCAAAAGGCCTTACAGCCAATCTAAATTTAGCTGACATCAGCTCTGTGATTTCTTACACCAAGTATTGCAAGGAGATTTCAGTAAAATTGAGAATCTTTCCCTCTGGGATGATTCTCTCAGCATATGCAGCCCAAGAGAGCTCAAAAGCTGGGAGCACTCTATGTCTGTTTGAAGCAGACAGACAAAAATTGAAAATCTTACCCTTTATCCCAAAAACGCCTGTTAGGTCCCAGCTCTGCAAGTCAGGTAAACTGGCCAAATCCAGCAAAGCTGGTGGAAGAAGCAGGCCTGCCTTTCCCCCTATCCATGATCCCCACTGAAGATGCATGTGCCCACTGACAGGCAGGGCCATGCAGTGAGAGGTGGGTTTGAGGGGGATTAATCCCAAATGACATCTGCCTGGGGGATGTGCCAGGCTAAAGCAGTGCCAAGGGTGTCTGGGACCAGGAGGAGGGGGGGACATGTTCCACAGGAGTGCTGGCTTGAAGTGTTCACAAACCCTTTTCTTATAGATAACGATGGATGACCACTGAGAAAGGATATGCCTTAGTCACTTCTCTTGATCTACCATTTTATTTTGCTCCCGTCTTGCACTAGCTTGTGTTTTATTTTAACTTAACAAGGTAGTTCTAAAAAGTACCTCTAAGATGTAATTCCTATTGCAAAATCTTGCCATCCCTTTAAATTGCTACCTTAAGTTATTTCCTTCTCAAAACCTGTTGTTGTGTGTAAGCTGCAATTAATCAAGGAAATGGGTTATCCTTTCTAATTCCAAACTGGTTTAAAAATCCTTCTTATGAGTTTGAAAAAGGTTGTTATAAAAAATATCTGTATGCTATAAGAGGTAACAGTGCAGTGTTACTTCTGCTTTCTGACCATTGTGTACTGATAATATTGTTATGATGGTCTGTAGAAGTTCAAAGCGTATACAGAAATAAAGAAGTTACTATATACAGGAGGGAAAGAAAAAAGAGATCACTTTTTAAGTGAATTTATCATAAAAATATTTAACTTGACAGTATGTAATTTGATGAAATACAAAAACTGGCTGACATTTATTATGAAATGTTGCATTTTTGCAGTACTATGTAAATTTGAAAAAGAAATTAAACTGTACCAAAGAGGACGTTTTTGTAAGTCAAAACAGTAACTATGTACAGTTTCACAAATGCTTTGGAGACTGTTTCTTCGCTATGAACAAGTATTCTGTCTGGAAAGACTTGGTGGACTCTATAGAGATACTTATGAATGACTTCTCTCCTCAAAGAAAAAATGAACCAAAATTTATTGCAACTGATTGACCAGTTTCTCTGAAATTTCCTCCAGAGCTGTGGAAAGCCTTTGAGATATTCTCACAGTTTTGCTACTCAGCTTCCAGACCTGGTGGAGGATGGAAATTTCCTTTTTTTCTCAATACTTCCAATTTTCTCCTCCACAGATTTCTGTCACCCAAAAACTGCAAAGCCAGGGAGATTATTTATTTAAATATTAAAGCTAATCCTACTCAAAGTGGAATTAACTGCTGTGAAAGCCTCTGATTAGCAGCCTGGTGTCTATGCAAAGACAGAAAAATCTCTGATAATTAAAAAAAGCAAAATCTTTATTTCCATAAGTCCAGCTCTCTTAGTTCAAAGTAATAGAATTTCTTCTCTTCTAACATGTTGAGCTGTCCTTTAATGCTTTCCTTTTTTTTTATTCTCTCTCTGTCTCCCATCCCTCCTCAGGCAAAAGAAAAAAATAATTAAAAAAATCATATTTTAGCAGGCATAAACATTGCATTTTGTATAATCTGAACCACACTTTTCAGCTGAGGAACTCTTACCTCCTCAGCCCTTGCACGTTGCCTGCCTGTGTTCCTGCTAGCCTTGGCTTTCTGCCCAAAGTTAAAGTGCATGTTTAGTATCTTTTTAATATTTCATGTGTCTCCCATCTGGTGGGCTATGTTCTAGTGTCACAGGAAATGGACTTAATGATCTAAAGTTAGGTGGCCATTTCTCACTACATATGGGTATTATAAACCAGTCTGATAACATACTGAAGTATTATTTGTTAATAACTACCTGGCTCTTTTCCTTTTCAGGATACCGTGTGATCACTTTACTGACGCTACAGCCCACGTTTAGATTATTTTTCTTACGATCATTATTCTATATTTATCTGCACTAAAGTGTATTTTTAGCCCATATATTTCATCAGTTAGAGGATCCATGTCCTGTTAGACCTATTTCATTCTCCCCTGCTATTTGCTGTATTTAGATAACTGCCATCTTCATGCTACAACTTATTCTTTTGGATTGTTACGCTAGTGCTAAGGTTTTGCTGATGAACTATGGCATAAATTGCCTTGCTCGTTAATTAACATCAAGCATTATATTTTACAGTGAGTTCAGGATGAAATAGGATTTCCCCTTCCTACAGGATACGTCAAGGATATATGGATTTTAGAAATTAGAGACAGGCATGCATGCACTCTGCATAAAAAAATATATTCCCAGAAACCAATTTCCTGGTGGCAAATTATTGGCTGAATATCTCAGTACAGATGGCTGTCTAAAATG
Organism: Netta rufina; assembly: GCF_964035555.1. NCBI lineage: Eukaryota > Metazoa > Chordata > Aves > Anseriformes > Anatidae > Netta > Netta rufina. The sequence continues at coordinate 34,092,291 of NC_140127.1, read as the reverse complement.
CAATAATGCTAGGCATGTGTCACCATGATGTGGGAACTCATTCAGAAATGGAATGCTGCAGCATTGGAATAAATAGATATGTAGCTGAAATTACAGATTGTGGAATACAGGATGGGCGCAGGCTGCTGCTGCTGCCTGGTATTGAGGCTGTAAGTTTGCTTCCTAAAAAGTGTAGCTCTCTGTAGGCATTTTGTCATGTACTCGGTGCAATTTCAGTTCTTAATTACCTATTACAAAATGCGAAAAAAAAAGAAAAAAAAAAAAAAGGGGGTTGGCATAGCCAGGAGCTAATGCTCAAGGTCCATCATTGTCATTATGATCAATAAGGATCCAAGCCAGGTGGCTCTGTCTGCAGTCAGAAGCTAGCTCTGCTCCTAGGTGTAGCATAAGACTTGCCTTGTGGTCAGAAAGAGATGGTCTCCTGTGCTAGGGAGGCATGACATCCAGTATGAAGTGGGAGAAGTTTCTGTCAATGATGTTTTCTACTGTGAAACTGAGGCCTTGAGACACACTGAGTCCGAATATCCCAGATGGTGAGGTGAACTGGGAGTGGTAGATGGCTATATAAAATTAAATAGTTGCAAAAAGATCCTTAAAAATTATTGAAACAGAGCACGCAGATGCACTTGCACATTGTGAAAAGTAAAGAAATCTATCAAGTATTGAGAAGCTGTTCAGAGATGGCCATGTTACCTCAATATGAACTTACATCATGCAGTCATACTGGCTCTTTTTAAAAATACAGAATTAAAACAAGGGTCTGGGCAAATAGCATGAATTACATTCCTGGCTCAAGAGCACTTATAGCTCTAAGACAAAAATAAGTGTGTGTGTTTGCACATGTGCAATCAGCGTGGTGGGAACACAAGTTTGTGCAGAGCAAATTTTCTCTAAGCACATAACTTGGGAAAAGGCAAATAGGTGTATCTCATATAATTGAAAGAAGGCAAAAATTCTGTCATTATTATTGGTCCCAGTACTCAGCTGGGACCCTTTAAAAAATATTTGGAATTGTTTGCAAGCAAAAAAAGAGCCAGATATTCTCCACAGTGCAATGTTTTATAATCACTAAATCTGTATGCATGCAACCCTGGTTTTATTTTGAAAGAAAATTAGCTGGCTTTTCCAGACAAAACTATCCGTACAAATATTTCCATACATCCCTAGCACAGGAGGGAGTATGAGGGTGGATGAGCCTTGTTCCAAGTAGGATTTAGGACAGGAACTGCTATAAACCATTGCTGTGTGGTTTCCAGTGGCTTTCAGATGATCAGTTAGGTTTGGAAGTTAGGGCTGATATATTTTTTATATTTCTTACATGGCCTTAAGAAATGCTGTTGGCTTATCTTCCAGAGGCAGCCCTAAAATTAAAAATACAAGCTAGACCAATTGATCTGTTGAGTAATATGGGAAGCATTAGTACAGGTCAGTGTCTTTCCAAGAAATCACCAGTCAGTAGGTATCAAGTCCAGTTTGGTAACTGTTTCGTTTTCATCGGCATCTTTCACTTAAGAGAACTATAAATTTGAAAGAATTGTGGATATCCCGTATTTTGAAAAAAAAAAACAACTTCAATTAGACAGTTTTTGGTTTAAAAGTATAATCCTTTTAAAAGCTAGAAGCAAAGACACAAAATCGCAGACGTGCTTTAAAGGGAAGAGGGAAAACGATTATTTTCTTGATCTCCATAAGTTTATATTTTGAACACTGTTTTTAATTTTATGCTGGTAGCCAAAGAGATCCAGTCCTCATGTTGTATTTCTGCTCCTTAACACAGCACTTTAGACATCTATAAATGCTGTGAACCCCATAAGCACAGAAATAACTCATTGTTCTGAAGGTCAGTAATGAAGCAACTGTTTGAAATCTTGAAAGGACTGCTTTAAGGACCATATGACAAATTTTGAGTTTACAAGAAACCCTCTTTGGGTTTTCAGTAAAAATGAATAATGGGGCACTTATAGCTTTTAGACTTTACTGCACTTCATGCTCTTCAGTGACACCACACAATAGGTCATCATCTGATATGAGATATAAAGATTTTATTTTAATTCTTTTCTACTGTTTTTTCTTTTTTTTTTTTTTTGTATTTTTTCTGTGCTACAGTAGAACTAAAAAAGAGATCATACCTTGACAGCTGTGCCATCATAGTATATGCATAAAATTTCTTATCTTTTTTGCCCTATCAAGATGTGTTAAAGTCAATTTATTTAAAAAGGCGAAACAATTCAGATTAATATGAATCATTTTCCAAATTATCTTTGGCATGTCTTAAAAGCACTGGGCAAAAGAAGCAAGGAAGGCACAGAGCATTTACATGGCCCTCATCACAGAGGAAATCAGTGATATTTCCTTTGTGTACATGTGTACATAGTTTGCCTGCAAAATAGATGTTAAGCCTAAAAAACCTGAAGACTATGGATTTGCTTCGATATTACTTTGAATAGTGATCAAAGAGGAAATTGATGGTGTTTCCTCTGTATGTATGTATAAATCACTCTAATATCCTTATGCCAAACTGTCTTTCTTAATGCTGTTCAAATGCAAATGCTCCCTAAGGTACAAAGATCAGACTATGCTCTCTGTAGCAGACTAGTTAGATATGTTACTTGTAGACCTGTCGATAGAAGCTGAAAATAGAGAAATTTGGCATTGAATTCAGCTTCCAGTGACAGATTCATGCAATGCATGGGCATCTAAAGTGTTGCACTGAGAGCAGAATTTTGCCATCCAACTTTGCTTAGAATAAAATCTGCTTTATGGATTAATATAATTTTTGGAAAGATCACAAGAAGATTGCAGTTCACAAAAGTTTTAAAATATTTTAACATTTAACCAAGCAAAAGTCCTGGTGGAAGCTGAAACTTTTTTTTTTTTTTTACCTTTTTTTTTTTTTTTTCCTTTTCCCTAAGTCCTGCGAATGTTTGTTCTTGGAAAGTAAAAGCATAATATGAAAATCTGAGAATTCATGATATATTTGGGGAACAGCAATTATAATTGCTTTTCTCACTCTCTCTTCTTGTATGGGCATACTTGTACATGCATCTGCTAAATATGGTACGTATATTTCTCTCAGATTAGAAACAAGGCTGACCTTCATAACCATGTGTACTTATGTTCTGCCTAAGGATAAATACATTTTCCTTGAACACACTCAGAAGAGTCTTCTATTTAGTCAGGTAAAAGCAATTCATGCTGTAAGAAATGTGCAGTTTTGTATTTATACGGAACCCTTTCAGCGTGAAAGGAAATAATATTAATTCAAGAAATCTAATATTTTTCTTTCATCTTCAGAATAAGAATTACACTGTCCAACAGATTTTTTGTCCATTTTGTAAATTAATAGTACTTTTAAGTATTAAACAATAGAAGATGAAACATCACATTCATTTACTATGTCATCAAAAAGATGTTTCATTAGACCTTTACTTTGTAATTCAAAAGCTAATTCAATTTTTAAGTCTAAAGATAGAATTTACAGGATACAAGACAATTTGAACTCAGTAAAAGCAACTTTTAGTAATAAAGGCTTAATAATAAAAATGCTTTAATAAATTGGAAACGGGTCAAAAAAACATTCACTATTACTATGAAACTGCTGCTGCTGCTGCTACTACTACTACTACTCATCCTAAAATGCCTGATTTTTAAGAGTTGCTCCTAAAACAATTTCTCAGTTGGTATCCTACTCAGATTAAATCTTAATAGATTTAATGTGGAATTAGTCAAATCTCTTTTATGAGGCATGGACATATTAGAGGTTTTTTAAAAAACTCTCAAATGTCTTTCATAAAGGTCTGCATTTTTAAAGAGAGTTTTGGAAGAGCTTACAATTTAAATGAGATGGAACAATAAATTTCTAGAAATAAACAAATGGAGAAAACTAGAAATCTGTGCTTGCACATGTGCTTTGCTCTCCAGTATGCACATATCCCCCAACACAAGCACAAACTTCAGGCTGCATCCTCACCTGCTATAAACTTACACTGTTTTCAAAACCACCAGTGCTATGTTCATACATCTATGATGATAGCTTGGAAAAGCTTAATAACACCCTTTCTATACCACAGTATATGACATACTGAAGGAAGAGAGGAACGAACTTAAAGCTGCTGCATCTGGTCCAAAGCAAACTTCCTTTGCTTTTTCAATTCCAGAATGAAAAGGTTATCACTCAGACATTAGCACCATATTTCCATAAGAAGTAGCTATTTCAAATTAGGAGGTATATAACTCAACTAAAAGAAAAATTTGTAGAAGAAGGGAATGACCTCCCCTGCATTTTTCTGAACTTGACTGAGGTATGTGTAAATTTATTAAAAAGTCAAATTGTATTTGCCTCCTTACACTAAAGGGCTTGATGCTTTCCTCTTGGCTTTCATGGGCATTTTGCCCAACTACAGGGCTCTGGGGGATTTACTGGAGAATGAAGGCTAATTAAACTGTTACATGTTGACATACCAGAGACTCCAGTCCAAAACCATCCTGAAACGTTTACTGCATTACCGTTTTCTTTTCCTTGTGGGCACAACTCTCTGACTGCTTTGGAAGCTTGTAACTGCACAGAGTGACTGGTGATCAAGTCTATGTAACTGATGGGGGTATTCTACTGTATCCTTCTCCACTGCTTGTGCCATTTACTGCATATCAAGATCTGTTGCATCAATTGTTACTTTTGACAAATTATCACAGCCACTCAGGTTCGTGGGTTCACCTAAAATTGTCTGGCATATATCAAATATATATGGCATATACCAAATCCTTAATTTGTGTATTGTTAGCGATTCCAGAGTTCTTGACCCAGGCTCTAAAACAAGAACAATTCATAACAGAAAGAAATTCCTTGTCCCTGTAATCTGAAAATTGTAATAATCATTAAAGATTAAACTTTTTTTTGTGTGTGTGATCATGTGATATCAATTACGTATTATATACTGTAGCCTAACTACAACATTTTTATTCTTCTAACTACAATATTTTTGTTCTCATAGGTGTGCACTTACCATCTCTCTCAGTAATTCTGCAGTGATCATTTCTATAGGAATCTTAATGCTACACAGCAGTGACTGGTCCAATCTCTTGCCTCCACTCACTTTCACAGGTATTTTAGTGGAAGGAAAAATTACACGTTGGTGCCTTTTTTGACACAACTTTGCAAACCTTCCATCCTCAGGGAATTTTTTCTGACCTTATTCTATACCCTAAAGTGCAGGGAGTGACAGTCCTTGTCATTTCAATGTAACAGGTATAAGTGAAAAAAAAAGTTTTAATTCACGCCATGGTGCAATCATTCCCTGAAAATGTAATTTATGTCTCCATTTCATACAGAAGTGTCAGCAAGTTGCTTTTACTCAGTTCAACTATAGTTTAATCTGCTCTCAACTCCCAAGAATTCAAAGATACACCTCCTATCTCTAAATGGAGAGACCTAAGCTGCGAACAATAAGCATCTTCAAGTCAAGAGGAACCACAGTCTCTATGTTATTTCTTGAAATCCTTCAGTGGTGGCAAAGAGTTATTGATCGTCAATTGATCCCAGGTCCCAGACACATTTAATTTGTGTTAGATTTACAGATGTCATTGTAGCCTCCTACACGTGCTCGATTTACGAACAGATCATCTGTATAGCTTTGGAGCAGACAAGGTTACTGAGAGGTCTGGGACCTGTGATGTGCTCTGGGCCTCAGGACTGGCCTCCTGCTGCTGTGCCTGCCCTGCGCAGCCGTGGGAGCGTGGCCCTGACTAGCTGCCCTCCCCTCTTCCCCAGCGGAAAAGGGCCAGGAAACTATAAAGTGTGTGGTGTGACTCCAGGCTTAAGTAAACTGAACTGAAAAGTTGGGCAAACCTCCATAAAGGAAAGAGCGAGGAAATGGAGTTTTGATTTTGAGTGCTATCAAAGGTGGTTTTGGGGGGAAGCTTGGGCTAGAGCAGTCAAAGCTCTCTGATGTGGGAAGCAAATAAATCTTGGCAAAAGCCATGTGTATGAAGTTTTCTCTCCAGGCTTTGCTGAGGATTTTAGTGCAGTGCTACATACATGTTTAGATCTAGTTATTGGATGGTATACAGAGATAAGGCAGGTGTACAGCATCTATTTTTAGATAGCTTCTTAGAAAAGAAGAGGAAAGATACATGCAGTGAAATTTTACTCTGGCAGAACAACATAAAAATAATTTGCTTTCTGTATGCAAACAAATTTAAATCCCTATTTTGCAGTATTAAAAACAATGTAAAATGAACAGTTAGCACAAATAAGTCTCCTTATTGCTTGGTGGACTCAGCTACATCTGATAAAGAATATAGATGCCCATATGTTTAGATGCTGCAAAGTGAATATTTAGCCAACTGGTCCCAAGAATAGAAGCAAAAATCTAACATAAAGTGTTTGGGCCCTTCAGACAGCATACAGGCACATCAAAAGTGCTTGTTAAAAAAACACAAACAAACAAACAAAGCACCTCAGATCTAAGCAGAGACCTGTCTAGAGATAGCTTGTTGGGAACACAAATCATGAGACTTAGCTGTAAATTTGTCCTTCTACATGTGAGGCGGCCTTTCCTGTGACCCCCATCTACAGCCTTCTGATCCACCAGTCTGCTGCTGGTTTGCTGCCCCTACACTTCCTCTGCTTTTCACAGTTGTGGGTGCTGTGTGTGATGCTGCGGCCCTTTGCTGATGCTTGATGGCAATCACGTGGCCATAGTGACAATTTCTGAATTTCCATTCTCCAGTGGTCAGAGCTTGCTGAAACACTCCTCCAGCTTATGGGAGCAGTGGTAGCCAGGTTTGGAAAGGAAGCCTGTGGTTTTGCAGGAACTCAGAGGTAATAAAATGATAATAAGGAAACCAAGAGAGAAAGATGACTACAGATCTGACGGTTTGATGACTAATCTGGTCAATGTGGGAAGGCAGATATGATTTGTGGATTAAGGTCGGCAGTAATCTCTGGTTATGATAACTGAAAATAAAACTAAATTGACCATATTTTTCAGAATGAGAAAGAGGATACTTTGATGGTGGCATTCAAGAGTCACAAAGCATTCCTGTACAGCATAAAAGTATATTAATAACCTGCTGGTTATGCTGTGATTTGTCAGCCTCAGGTGACACACATGTAGCTCTCGAAGAAGGGAGTATTTGAGCCCACCATCTTAAAACAATTGTTGTGAATCAAAGAGAACAGATATTTATTGTGCATGAAACAACAGCAACATCAATAGCTATTCAACATTTTCTTGAGTCCAAAAATCGTTCTCAGCAATGATCACTTGTCCTGCTGAATTACCTGTTTCTGGTAAATATGGAACACATTCTGTTTGGAATCAAAATACGATTAAATACCCAGTTCTGTCACTTAGGAATGTAGTCTTTTAGTGAAAACCTGGTATATTTTATGTTTACTGAAAGAAGTTGTTGGAAATTCTATAAAAAATCAAGCTGGCTTGAAGAAATCCCCAAGATATAATCAATTTACATTGAACTCCCAAGCCACATCCGGCATTGAACTGCTTGCTTCCAATAAGAAGATATTCTAGGGAGCATAGAGGCTAGATTTTTGAAGATTTTTTAGATGTCTACTTCCTACTGATTTCATAAGGAACATCTGTAAGTCTTGATTTCAAAGGGAGATCAACACCTACCTTCTTTAACCAGTATGGTTCTAAATTTCATGCACATAAAAGTTGTGGCAGCATTGGGAAACAAAGCCAAACTACAACCTCCCTGCAAAATCCTTTTGAAACATTCATTTTAGGTCTTTTAATAAATAATTACAGAGAAGTAGCATGCCAGAACCTGATAACCTGCAGATGTGACTGTATCAGAAGCATCTTGCTGAATCTCCAGACTTTGGCCACATATTTGAACATCACAGAAACAACCACAAAAGGCTACTTCTTTCATATAATTCATGTCATATTTTCCTCAAACTGAGGTTTCTTAACAGAAATTATGTTATTACTTTTGTAAACAAATATTGAGAATTTCATGGCATTACTGTAGTTTTTATGAATGTACAATATATCTTTTGGCTACCCATCTGTTAATGGTATTGGATTAGGCAGTAACAACAGCAACAACAAAATCAAAGGTCAGACTTTTGGGGTGAACTTGAAACAGAAGCATGCACTCACTTTATGCACTTGAGCTTTTGATGAGACAAATACTGCTAGACCTAATTTCTGCTTCTCCCTTCAGTAAGACCAGTTTTTAATTCTAGAGAAGTTCTGGTGATTTCAATCAAATGTATATAAGCAATTTGCATCACGTCTGTCCATGCATTGTGAAGAAAATCTTTAGCTACTGCATATTCAAGACTTGGTAAACCGAGATAAGTTAGGGCAAGAAGGAAATTTACAGGACTCACACAAATATTCCAGGCACTTGGTAATTAGATTTATACTCTCAGACATGGGGAGAACGATAAGCTGTAGGCATTTTGAAGTCATTCCGTAGGGGTCAACATCCTACTACTTAGATGCATATGCAAGCATGGAGTAAACCAGCAATGCAGTGACACACCAAAGAAAAATGTTATGCTAGATCTTTCTTTTTAATTACATACAGAAAAACAGTTACGTGAGCCTCTGCAGGGATTTTTTTTTTTTCTCCCCATAAAATATTGAGAAATCAGTTTGTTTAAACGTTAAGCTGTTCATGGGAAAGTAAGTCCCTGGAGGTTAGAGAAAGTGTTGTCACTCAAATCTGTTCTCCCAAAGAGCAATTACTGTAGTCATTAATGTGCCTTGCTCCAAAATCTAGTTTGACATTAAATACTGCTTGAAATGTTCAGCAGACAGTTAAAAGGTAGGGATGGATTCTTTTCTCCTGTAACATGCTGAAAAGCTTCCCTGTGCATTCAGTCATCTGGCTTCACAAATCCTAGTGGTACTCTTACGAAGCTGTTGTGGAGCATATTGGTTGCATATTTCATTTGTTTCTGGCAAGAATAATTAGATGAATGTTTAATTAGGAGTGATTTTCTTTCATGAATCATGGCCAGCTGACTGAAGGGCTGATGACAGTCCATAATAACTAAGAGTACATGTATCAGAATAATTCTAACTTGCTAGTATAACAAAATTACAGGTACCCTAGAAATACCCCCAGCAACAGCATAAATCCCCAGTTGGTATAAATCAATGATTCACTGAAGTTGACAAGACTATTTTATTAGAAATCTCTTAAGAATTTAGGCAAATTTATTGAAATGAACTTCAGAAAGCTTTCTGCTTCATTGCACTTTCCAATATGGATTAAGAGCCATGCAAGGCATAAGACACTGTTCACCCTCATGCCACCAGACTCTCCCTGCATCCAACTCACTTTATCCACCTATGCCCATTCCTTTGGTTCTACTCATCCCTCACCCTGGGATGCTATTACTCCACCCACCTGGGGTGAGGCACATCAGAAGGTCATACATCAGAGAGGAAACACCACCTCCTTTCTCTTTGGTAGCTAAATGTGCCTCTGAGGCAGCACAGCAGGGCCAAAACCCCCTCTCTGCTCATGTATACTTACCTTCAACTTGCAGTAACACCATGGGGCTGGTCAGACACAGGTGAATTGTCCTTGAAATGAGGGAGAAGATCCTCAGAAGGGCCAAGAAGCTGTCTATTTCATCAAGGGCATGTGGGATCCATGGGTGGCTAAATCTCTCCTGTATCCTTGTAGCTTGTTTTGTCTGCATTCAATGCATTTGTTTGTTGATTCAGATTGCACATCTGGGTTACTAAGAGATTTTTCATAACCTGTTTTTTTTTTTTACATAAGTACCATGAACATGTATACCATGTATATGTGTACCTGTAACCTGGAAGATTCATGTTCTTTTGCACAGGAAATTTGGTTGTTTTACATCTCACATTTTTTCCATTTCTTCCTATTAACCTTATTAGTTTGTAGGACCAATATGTACATGCTTGTACCCAGTCATTACCAATTACTTTGGACCATGGCACGTGTGCTTGCTCTGGGATACCAGCAAGGAAGCAGTAATTACTGAGATAGTTGCTGCTTTCCCTTGAAAGCTAAAGAATAAAATTATGCTCTTTTGATAAACTAATAGACTTGAATCAATTTAATGTATTTAATAGGAACTCTTGATAACAGGAAGACACCTCAAAGCCTTTGCCGTGAACTTACCCCATTACTTCAAAACTGCAGACAATGAAGATAAATGGAATTGCAATTCATCAGTTGTAGAAAGGGTAAGGGATGAAATCTGCCTAGAATCAAAGAATGAGCTGAATTGTGATTTTCTAATTAATGATCATTATAATTCTTCTGACATCTGCAAAATGCTTTGCAAACTTTAACTCTCTCATAAGTTAGACAAGTGGTATTATCCCCATTTTACACACCATAAATGCAACCAACATTAAACCTGAACGTGCTCTTTGCCTCAGTTTTCCATCTGAAATGTTTGATACCACATCCAGTAAAAGTTGTAGGGGTGGCAAAGACAAGCTATTTGTCTCCTTTGAGGAATATTTTAAAGAAGAGGAATCATAGTTTGTTATCCAGCTTGGCTGGCTTTTGCAGGCTTAAAGCAGTGACACATTTAGCTCACTAAGATTAGTTGTGAAATCTAAGTCTTGTCCAAGAACTTGGTGCCTACAGGAGGATTTAAGTAAAGTGTGAACACTTCCATCCAAAAAAAATCATTTTTTCCATGTTCACCTGGATGTGGGTTCAGTGCCCTTCAGCAGAAGCCCAGACTTCAGTTTTTCTCAAGCAGGCAGAACCAGAGGAAATTTGTGGTGATTCACTGGCATGTCTCTTCTTGTGATGACTCTGAGATGACGGAGACCTTGAGAGTGAGTGGTCCTCCTCCAAAAGCTCAGTTTTATTTTGGTTGGCCTCCAGCCAAGATGACACCTATTTTGGATCCTGCTGGAACATCTCAAGCACTTGTCCAAACACTTGGACTGAGGCTACGCTTCACTTAGTCCCTTCTTTTTGTATTTAATTGTTAATTGTGGACCTAAATCTTCAGCCCTCTGTAAGAGTCTAAAGTTCTAATACCCAGAATAAGTAGTCTGATAATCAGAATTACTGGGTATTCATTTTACTCAGCAATACTTAATATATCTGGTCTAGTTCATTTGCATGTCTTTGTTTCTTACTGTATCTACCTTTATGTAAACAGTTTTCCTCTCCTTCCTTTTGTTTGCCTATTGGCTGTTTGATTTCTACCTTGATAACAGTTGGCCCATTCCCATCTGATCATACAAAGTCATTTAATTTAGCACCTAATTGTCAGAATCTGGAAATCTACCCAATTTTCTTTAATGCTCTAATAATAGGGTGCCTTGTTCCTTGCATGTTAAATTGGATGAGGAAAACTTTGCTACTTCAAATAAGTTTTGTGAATATCAATTAATAAATATTCTGAAAAACTAAAAGTTAGTGAGATAACACTAAATAAGAAACGCCAGAATAGCTAAAAAACTAATATACCAGTCTGAATTCTGGAACAAAGCCAAGGACAGGAGCACTGTGATGGGGCTTCGGATCAGAGGAGAAAGGTCACAGGGAGGAATATGGAGCTGTATTTAAACATTTTTGGAAGTGTATCTCATCGCATGAATTAACCAAACAATTGCCACGTGAATATGGGCAGGAACTATTTACTAGCTTTTACTCTTTGTCATCTGCAAAGACAAGTTAGGTAAGCTCTATATAGTGATTTACAGCTTCTGCTTTTTTTTTTTTTTTTTTTTTTTTTTTTTTCCCCTGTGGATGAGTTGGGAGGAAGGGTAATAATCTGAAATACAAACAACCAGAACAATTATATAGCTTTAAGGTTAACCTAGTTCTGCCTTCAGACAGGAGGGAGGCAAAAGAACTTATTTATTGCCTCAGATTGCCTCTGTCTACAAATCTCAAGTGCAGTTAACTCCACCCTGTCTTCTAGGCAAAAAGTAACTGGCATTAAGTACATAAATTTAAAGCTTAAGTAATCCTTATGTCAGGGTAAGCCCAGAAACCACCCGCTGGTGGGGGTTTATTGCTACTGTGCATCACTAGGAAGAGGACTTGCTGTCTTAAAAACTGTAAGGTCTTTTGCTATTCATTTTGTTTGCCTGCTTGCTTGCTTTATATTTATGCATTAATTAATTAATTAATTAAATTTACTTTTTATACTAAGTAGTTTTTTTTTTTTTTCACACTCTAACCTGGGAGGAAGCAGATTTATATGGTGAACTTAAACAGGCACATCTGAAATGCAAAATAACATGCCAGTGGTGTTTCTTCAAGCTGTTGATGAAACATTGTCTTAAATTCTCTAAAAGAAAATCCTTTAGCTTAGCTTGTCCAAGGAAATTAATATTTTTATGGCCTCCTTTTCCCCACACCAGCAGAAATACAAATATATATGAGTAAAGCTGGCTGAAGTCAAAAGGCCTGGTTGCTAGGTAGCCACTGTCATGATAGTGAAGGTACCAGTGAAGCACAGAGAGGTGAGTCCCTCATAATTACAGAGATCCATTTCTCATTCTCCTTGAAAATGAGTTGTTTTTTTCTATACAGATGACAAGATCACTGGTTCAGCAAGAAAATTCTGTAGAAAAACACAAGCAAGAGGCTTTATTTTGTCTCCCCATAGAGACACAAAGATTCTCTGATGCTCCTAGATGTGGGTGGGGAAATGAGGGAAGGAGCCCCTGCACTTTAATTATGAGAAGATGCCTAGATGTAATAACAATGGGTGGCAAACAAGTGCTGCATTTAACTGTCAGTGATGCATGATTATCAGTACTAACTGACAGAGCATGAAAAGAAAAAAAATCACTGAAACCTGATTGCTCTTGTTTCAAGAGCTATGGGAGCAGCTGCAGGCTGTGGCTCCCAAGTGAATTCTGGCCTTTGAGGTTCTCCTTTGGTCCTCTGGACAATGATGGCTTTAAAAGATAGTGAGGCATCTGACTGGGAAATTAAATGCTGCTAATAAAGTCACACCTTAACTTGAGCCTGTGGGTTCTTTGGTGTAAATGTGTAACAGTCCAACCACAGATTGGCTGGAAACCCTTTCTCTTTGATAATCACATTACTCACACTATACTGACAATCTGTGAAATCACTGCCAGCTATTTACTTTGGTCCAGCTCAAGTCCTCTTTGGGGTAGGGGTTAGTGTCTTGGGGCCCTATTGGGCTACTCAACTCATCCTCTGAGAAGGGGATTGGTTCTGCTGATTGTACTGAAAGGGAAATTAGTTACAGGGAAGGTTAATTCATTTGCTTATAGGTGGACAGAAAGTCTGCAACTAAACCAGGAACTGAAACCAACCCAGGACTGGATCTGCTAGTACAAGCAATTATTTCTATCTATTTACAGTTTGTGTGCACATGTCACATTTTATGATATGTTCTTAAGAGACAGCTGCTTTTTTAAACATTTACTGAGTGAAACAATAAACCATAATTGCACTGGTGAGGAACTCCTTACTTTGAAATTTGCTTCAAAAAATCCTGCCCTATCACTTGTGGTGTGAAAGATTTAGTCAGATTTCATCCTCAGAGAAGATAAAAGCAAGGTATTGATAGCAGGTGAAAGGAATCAGGGATCCCTATACAGAGTGTGTTTTGCAGAGGCAAATGTTATGACGTAGGGCAAGATGTTGGTTACTCAACGGGATGGATCTGTCGAGTATCTTCTCTTTGCAATTGATGTCTTTGGGCTGTGGGACTTGCTGCAGTTTTGCGACTGTACTATACAAGGTGCTTTCTCAAGCCCTTAAGACTGGGGGAAAAAATGGGCTATATTTTAAATGTAAGTTGTACACCATACAGTTGGGGCACTGTGTAACTCTTCATATCTTAAAAACTGAAACTTGCTGTTTATCCTGCACACTTCAGCAGATTACACAGCAAAAGCTGAAGGTTTTATGGATCTTGGGATTCAGTGGACCTTTGAAGCTTTTCTCTGCATTACATCTGTTGTTATTATTACTATTATTATTATTTTGATTATTTATTTATAAGTTATGCTGGCAGTGTGCCTCAGTCCTGATCTGAAAAGACAACCCTTGTGGCAGAGAAGCTCTTATGTCCACTCAGCCCATGTTTTTCTGAGAAGACAGCAAAAAAGCCTGACAATTAATTCTGGGCTAGCTCTAAGACCAAAAATGTCTAAAACACCCTGTTCTGAAGATTCAGTTAAACTGATTTTGGGTAGCAGACAAGGTGGTGGGTGATAGAAGATGTGGGTGGGCTGGTCGGGCAGAACAGGGTGGGGGTCTGCTGTGTGGGCACCAAGCAATGTGCAGGGCAGCCCAGGCAGCGGGGTCTGCCCCAGACAAGGCTGCCACCATCAGGTGCTGGCAACAAAACCTCCTGCATGGAGGAAGCAGGGGCCTGAGGAAAGACAACCCTAAGATACCTTGAAGCAGATCTGGGTTTGAGTCCTGAATGCAAAAGACTTTTAAATAGGCTCTTGTGGACTCTTCTGGAGGTTGGACCACAACCAGCAGCGGGGTGTAGCAGGGCAGTGGATGCATAAGAGGGGGTGAGCTGCTCAGGGTCAGGGTCAGGGACACCTCTCCAGTGCAGCCAACACAGCAGTCCAGGTGCACACCTATCATCAGAGAGCCCGAGCAGGGTCTTGGGCATCAGTGCCCACATCCCACCAGTGTCACAGTAAGCAGGCTGCTGGGCAGGGCATATGGAGGAAAAGAAATCAAAAGCCCCATGCTTTTGTTTCGTGCACAGAGAAGGAAATCTTGAGGACTCGCATGACTCATCTGGACAGGGATAACCATGTCTTGACTGCCTCGACACTCAGTCCATGTCATGATGGTTCTGTGTTTTTCTTGTTTTAAAGAAGGAGAAGAAGGGAAACGAAGCAAGGTAATATAATGCATTCACTTGGAGCAGACAACATGGCTTTTTCTGAAGGCCAGGCATCTGGAGAGCCTGAAGGGATAAAGTTATGGCAAAGGTTTGGCTGCACAGCCAGTTGAAACAGGCAAGTGTAAGGCTTTAAAGCTGGCACGGTGTGCGTATTAATAGTGGGAGATTTACTCAGTAAACACTCAGGAACAGCTGGAAAGGTTCGCATTTCAGGTTGATTGGCATGTAGAGGGTTAATGAAGTTACCATTCAGTTAGTTTAGTGGCATTATCAGCTTTATGCCAATCTTTAGTTAAGACAATGGTTAACTGCTTATCTCACTACAAAGTGTGAGGTGTGGCCTCATGAGCAGCTATTTTCACTGGAAATAGTATCTAGAGCAAATACATTGATTACACAGCTCTAGCAGATGATTCAGCAAATAAGGTTAGGCCTCTGGCTCTGGTAATGCTATGAAAGAAAGGTGAACACAGAGCTCTCTGAGTGGTGTGCTGAACCGCGTGCCGGTCAAGCAAATGACTTAATGACAAGGCAACCTGGCTTATCAATGTCATTGACCTCTAGCACATCATTAGAAGAGTAATTCTGAGAATACTTTAGTTTTCAAAGCATTGTAACACACTCATAAAATAATGCTCGCAACATGACTAAGAAGAGACAGATAAGCACTATCCATATTTTATGGCTGGTGAACATAAATAGGAGAGGAAGAGAGATGTGCAGCACAACATCACAGGGGTAGAGCTGGGATTAAGGAAAGGGAGTTCTTGGTCTCCACCTCAGTGCTTGCCATCTTAACCAAAGCGAGACTGCCCTCTACTATTTGGCTGTTTGTGGTAGGTTTCAGATAAAGGGGATAAGATAAAAATCACACTGACAGTGGCAGCAACACCTTGGTCTGACTCCCAGCATTGCTACCATCAGCAGTTGCTGGGCTGTCTCCCATTCCTCATCCACTGTGGCAGTGGGGTTCAGCCATGGTGGGGAGTTCCTAGGGACTTGGGGGCACCTGCACCAGTGGGCATGCTGTCCTTGCTCTGAGGCTTGTTTCTAGTGTCTTTATGGTGGCACAGGTGAAAATTCACAGTCCTGATATTGCAAAAACTGACTGAAACATGTCCCAGAGGGACCCCAGTCTTTCCCACCTTGTTCTGATGTTCCCAATAGATTAATCTCATATCCAGAGCTCTGTGAAGTATGATACCAGCATCTGAAGAAAACACAAGCAGATGCTGGTAACTGAAGATCCCATATGTGGAGACTTTGTGGTCTTCTCACGGGTAAGAAAAGATGCAGTTTCCTCTGGGATTACCTCCTGCACATCAGCACTGGGTGTTTTCAGGCAGGGAAGCCCCAGCTGCAGAAGCAGCCCTCACCTGCACTCTGCCAGAGCCTCCAGTTGTCTCGCATACCATCTCAATGGGAAGCAATACATTACACTGTGGCGTCTGTTAAACTTTCTCCACCTTAACATGTATTTTGAAGAAAACATCTTTTTGATCAAACTGTGCCTTCTTGGGTTACTGTTGATCCACATGTGTTTTCTCTGAATAATTCTGATATTGCCTGACACAGAGTGGTCAAACGTCTCTCAAGCAGGCTGGACAAAGTGGAAAAGCATTGTGCAATTTGGCAGCAACCTCAGTGACAAACAACACATTTTGTAGTGACTTGTTGACCATGCTGAGTCTTTACTGAGTGGAATCACAAGTGATCAATGCTAGTCACACTCCCAGCAGAGTCATTTAAGCTGAGGTATGGAGATTTCTGTTAAGAAACAGCATACATTATGGATATTTTGACTGTTTAATCTTCAGAAACAATTATAAAATGTAACAGCAACATTTGTCTGTGCTTTCTAATGGATGGCTAAATAAAGCTGAGCAACTTCTGTGAATCTGGGTAGGAAGGACCATAGAAAAATAGTGCTCCTAGTTAAGATAAAAAATTAGACCTCAGCCATCATGACATTAATGATTACTAAGGCTAAAATCTGAGGCTGCTGAAATCAATGCACAATCTCTTTTATGACTGTCTCTACCTAGTTGAAATATATATATTTTTTATTTCCTTGCTTCCACCATGTATTCTCACAACGCTGGGATATGCACTAAGGTAGCGAAACTTTCAACCGAAATAAGAAGTCTGTGAACACCACGGACAGATGTTTCTCAATAGCTAGACTCAGAGCAAGAAACTCACTTCTCAACAAATAAGAGTGATTATTAACCTTGCTATACTTAAAACAGATACATGTAGATACATCTTCTTCCTTTGAGCTGGCTTTTAATAAAAATAGCTGTTCACATACAAAAATAAGAAAGGAAAGACCAATAGTAATTATTAAAAAAAAATCAACAAACAAACTCAAAATGTTTGTATTTAGTTAGGAAGAGAGGAAAATATTCTTTTTGGTGCTTGTATATAATTCTGGCAATTTAGACACTGTGTCACTAATTATCTGCCTTTATAACATTTTGGAATATTTCTCTAATCTCATCTCCCATCCTATCTCTTAATTATCTCCATCTTCCTTGTCTTTGACTCCAGAATTAAGAAAAAATTTCAGCTAGGATGTCCAGATTTCAGACGGCTTCCTCTGGCAGCCTGTCATAAGCACCTGTAACATTATCACATTTTTACTGCATCTATCAACATTATCCAGATATTAACCATCAGGTACTAGCAACCTCTCCACACTGCCAACTATCTTGTCACTATTTCTAGGCAATGTTTATAAAATACATTTTCTTCTGCTATCACAGAATAATAAAGGTTTATGTATGCAGACTTTCAAAAAGAAATCCGTCAAACATGAAACTTTTTGATAGACAATTCTGGGCACTAGTAATTCATGAAATATGAGATTAAAAAACCTTCCTCAAACAGTGAGCAAAGCAGGTTGTAATACTGCAGTAATAAACACTGCTGATTTTCTTGCAGAAAGCATTCATGCCTCACTTTAAAATTGACACAGCCAGTAGTGACTGGTGGTGACAAAACACGGACAGCTCTGAGGGCGTGCCTGCCAAATACATTTTTTTCCCATTGACGTTATCACTTTGGAATAAATGATAGTTAAATCACAGATTTTGGAGAAATGAGTTGCTGGGAGATGTTTAAATTACAATTAAAAAAAGAAAAAAAAAGAAAAAAAGCCTCGGCTGTTGAAGGACAGAGGAATTCCCTGCCCCCAGAATACTAATTTAGCATTATTGTGTGTGAACGGTGAAGGTCACTGGCACAAGACAAGGCACTGAGCGAGTGGAGCAGGCAAGTTTTGCCTCCCAACAATAGAGAAACTCATATCAGACAGTAAGTGATTATGAAAGTGTTTTGTGCACTCCAGAATCTGAACACATAATAAACCAAATGCGCGAGAACGGCTTCTGTACTTTCGGTATTAGTGCTATACTCTTAGATATGAATGCAAAAATGAGTCATCATACTTGAGCATGTTTCCCCCTCTTAAAGCAATTTACATACATTGATAAAAGATGCCTATTTTTAATAGCAGAAAGGCATGTAAGTTCTTTTTTCTTTAGGTGGCACTTCCACACTGCAGGTGGCTGTACCCAGTGCCCTTCCACAGGGCTGTGGCTGCCAGCAGCTTTGCCCTGACTTCTCTGTGCCCTTCCCTGCAGCACCTCCCCAGTGCAGCAGCACTGGGGAGTTCATTCTCAGACCTGTTTAAGCTGTCGTAGCTTCGAGCAGTGTGATTTAGTGATACGGTTCTCTTTGTAAAGGTGCTTAGCAGCAGCTGGGCTAAGTAATGCCATTTTCCGTCTTTTCTGCTGTAGCAACTTCAGCAGAATAGAAGTGCCTTAAGTGTAAATGCTGCATGGTACACAAATCAAGTGGTGGTGCTCCTCCTGAAGTTAGTTGTCATTACAAGCTCCTTTTTTTTTGACTTGAAACTTTGTAAAGAGACAGATGGAGGTTGCCTGGGAGGTTCTGTCATATTTTGGACAATATGTACATGCATATAGAAAGCCAGTTCCTAGTCACACTTGGCTTCCCATGACTTTGGTGGCAATTCCAGTACTGAACTGCTGCTACCAAGATCAGATCCTGGCACCTAACATTCATTGTACCAACATTTGGAAGCCTGCCCCTGCTTTCAGTGTAGCTTTTGCTATTTTATCCCTCTCTTTGCCTTTCCCTGATATCCTAGAGAGATGGCTGCATAGCATGGGGTACAGCAGGCCATTGCTGAATGCCCTGTGTAGAACAAGGGAATCCATTCTGCTGTCCCTGGCAAACCTCTAAGGAGAGCATGCCTGGGGCAATGGATGCTGGTGGGGCTTAGGTACATGAAAGGAAGTGGATTTTCAGAAGTGTTTAGCATCAACAGTCAGGGCCAGATTTTCAAGCAAGTTTGGCTGCTAGCAACTTTTGCAACTTTTTTTGAAAAAGGAGAATCTTACTCAAATCACAATGGGAACTACATGTTGAGGGCTCTGCGTAGAATTGCCCTCTTCGTGCCTAAATGAGAGGTGAGCTCATCTGAAAGCTCAACTCCAGATGTGGGGCTGAATGCTTGAAAATTTAACCCGGATCTCCTTTGAAAATCTGGTTCTGTGTTGGAACATCTGTCACTGAAATGGTAATCAGACTATTATCCATGTACAATTTTACCATTTACATATTCTAATGACTCTTGACTCTTTCAAACAACTTTGAGAATGTATTTTCTTCAGGCACGATGGGTATGTTTCCAAAGGCAAAACCTAGCTCAGATGTTCAAGCTTTCATATTTCCTGTGACCTCCACAAACCAATGAGGCGCTGGTGTTTGGGGGTCATACTGGGCACCCTCTTGTTTGCCGATGGGGAACATGGAGGTGAGAAGGAGCTGTGAGGGATGTCTTGGTGCATTCCCTGCTCCCAGGAAGCTGACTCACCCAATACATTGGGGCCAGGGACTGGGCTTTGCCAAAGCCTGCCAAGGTCATCTTCAGTTTCCCCAGGCTCTCTCATGGAAAGAGACTGATGTTCATTTGGTGCTGGGAGGAGGAGTGACTGTAGAAGGAGTGGGGGAGATTAGTCTCATTTACTCATCTCTAATGAGTTTTCACGAATCCCTCCCCTCCCTGCATGTATCAGCGGGCATAATATCAGGCAACAAAGAGAATAAACTAGTTCCTGGAATCTCCTCCCTGTGCATTTTCTCTGGATGGGGCCTTATATCCTAGAGGCAGGCTGGGCCTTGTGCTGGCAGTAAATGAGGAAAGTCATCACATTGCCTTCCTGAGATATCTGCTGGAAACCACAGGCAGGGCTGTCTTTTTGTTATATTCTACAAACTGCTGAAAAACCCAAAGGCATTCGGCTGCATGAAAAGGATTTGCATACACGTGTTTGTTTGTATAGTTGACGGTCTCCTTTGTTTGCACAAAACAAAATTAGAATATACGAGTCACTCATCAAATGCACACCTTTATGCAAAACTGGTGTGTAAATTCCAGCATAGCAGGGGCTAGGGAAATACGGCACAACTTTCATTACTGGCCAGGTTGGACACAGGGAAGTCCAATTCTCAGAGGCCAGCTGGTATTTTCTGAGCTGACAGTTCACAAATAGAGGTTTTTTATTTATAAATTGAAAAGAATATTACATCTGGAAGTCATTGAAATATAAACATTAGGCACTCTAATGCCATTTTTATAGTCACTTTTAACCACACTTTAGAACGAATGATATGTCTTGCTTCTGCTTAGCTATAAAATAAAAACAAAATGTGAACATATGCCAATTCTATATGCTTCCTATTGCCCTACTCAGTCTCTGTATTAGCTTCTTTAAGTGTGCAATTTCATTCATTTTATTGCTTCTTTCACAGTTTATCTTCAAACCAACAGCAAAAGTCCCATCAGCGTTACTGTGTTTCTTGTGTTCACATGCATTTACCTGCATTTGGCTCTGACCTGCCAGTCAGGTGCACAGATCTCCACCTCACCACTTGTGTGTCACCCCATCACCTCCAGTGGGGCACTGTGCCATGACATCTGCACCTCCTCCTGCAAATGGGTCTCCAGAGAGCATTTGCGAGGGGTAGTGCATGTTACTGTCAGCTCCACTGTTGTTGGATATTGCCCTGATATAGCCATGGCACCAGACCTTGCTCCAGAAGCTGTTTCCCTGTTTTAGATGAGGTCTTCATCATATCTCTTTCCTGACTTGAGCCTGAAACAGTTGCTTATTGTTGTGTACCACCATACAACTAAAACTTAGTTGTGAATGGGCTAGAACTTCTTATAAACCACTATATCAGTGTGTTCTTCAGCTTTCAATGAAAGAAAAAAAATAAAATAACAATTTATTTGTGTAGTACAACAGAACACAATGGAAGATGATAATTGAAATGAAGCTCTACATAAGGCAATACAAAAGCAAAAGGAATTTATAGGCAGTCTTCAAAATGTGTTAACAGCAAACAGCTAATTAATTTCAAGTTATCACAGGTCCAAATAGCTTAAAGCTAATATTCATATTTGTACAGCTTTCTCTGAAGTGGTATTATTATTCCTTGATGGCTATTGTTAATAAACAAACAAAGCCTGATATTAGTCACAGAATCAGTGCATGGCTGCTTCAGAAAACAAAGTCTGCCAAGTACACTGCATGCAATAATAAGGACCTGGGGCATTTTTCTTTCATGGGAGGGAGTGCTACCATTCACGTTTTGCTTTTGTCTGACACAAACTGTCGCTTGCCTGCCATTTCCACCTGAGCAGCATTTACCGTGTGGTTTGAATAATGTAACTTGGTCACTTATGCTGACAGGGTGTCAGAAAATATTGGAAAAACTGATGCCTTCTGATAGGGTTTTATAGAGAGACCTGGCCAACACAGATACAGAGGCTGAAGCAATATTTTGAAGTTAATGAGACAGCACAAGAGAAAAGAATTATAGTTCAACAGCATTTTACAAGAGGAAACACTCTGTTTGCTGGGTGCTTTGAAGGTTTCCCAGGGTCCTGCTAACACAAGATTTGCACAAATCATAACATTTCTATAAACTTCAGCCTCTTGTTATTGATGAGCAGTTCAGAAAATAAATCAACATGAAGCTGAAGCCATTAAGAAAGCCATCAGTGTACCACAGTTTTAAGAGTGCAGATTAGCACAGGGAAGCCAGGCTGCAAAACTGGTGTTGGTAAATGTGTTAGGCAGGTCTCACATCATACCAAAACCTTGGAAGTTCAGTACATGTGGAAACAGTAGTAAAAAGTGCAGTAGTATGAGAGAGCAGAGACAGAAGGATGAAGCATAAAAATGATGTGACCAGCAAAAGGTTAGAGGCAAGAATCCCCGTGGGCAGATGCTTATTGATCACAAGAAAAATATCTGTACTTTTCTTGAATGCAGACTTAGGGACAATTAAAATAGATGGTGAAGGAGCAAGAGCTAAGGCACTGTTTTTCTGAGGAAAAGAAAAAGCCAGAAAAGGGAGTATACCCAAGAGGAGAATGAGAACAAAAGGAGAACACTTGCAAGGGAAGATACAGATGATATTGGAGTTGGCTGACAACTTTTCAGTCAACCATTTTTTTTTTAAATGTATTTTTCTAATTATGTTATATATTACCCTGTGCACATTTTCCTAGAAAAGTTTATTTTAATACCACTTCCTTAATTAAAAACATGCTCTGTCTTCTCCCAGCCAAAATGAAACACATTTTTTAGCAACTAATTATTCCTTTGAGGTGGAGTGACTAGCAAGAGGGAAAGTCCATGAGGAGCATGGCAGAGAGAAAACACCTTTGCTGAAAATTTTTCCAACATTGTTGATTCTCCATGGTCAATCATAATAGAAAGTTAAGAGAAATATTTTCCTTACTGAAGAAAGCAAAAGCTATTTATAAATGTTAAGCTCTTTTAGGGTTTAAGAAATGTTTTTAAGCTGAAAAAAATAATTGAAGTTTTCAAAGGCAGTGTTTGTGGTATGTCAATCATATGTGTGAAGACAGATATACTTTCATACATTTCCCCTGCTACACACATGGTTGTGTATCTTATGTGCAGAGAGGGCATGAACCATTTTATATCCATTTTTCATAAGTCTAAGTAGACAGACTAGAGGAAAAGCAGAGGAGAGAGAATCACACTCAGAGTTATTCACATTCATCCTTCTCATTTTGGGTAGTAAACCAGTACTGATGAATATATCCTATTGCTAAAGCCATGTAATGGCAGAATAATTTCTGTTTGACCAGTGATGGAGAACACCACAATAACTTATTTATCTGCTCTGCACACAAGTGAGAAGCAAAGCGTAGCTATCTGAAGCCATAAATGGTTCTCAGACTTCAGCAAGTTTGGCACTCTGTTATGGTGCTTCAGTAACTCTTGCTGCTCAACAGCTACGCAAATAGCCTAAATGCAAACATGTTACATAATCAGGTATCTGTGTACTCAGAGATATCAGAGCCTACAAATATATACTTTGATAAAAGAGGGTTCATGGTCCAAATATTCATTCTTATAGAAGTGTATTAAATGAAGTTGGAAATGAAGAAATAAGCATGTGACCATGGCAGCAAATTGCCGCAAACAAACGCGGCCTTGAATATACATAAACACATGGACGTGCACGTCTTCCAAAACAGGGCTCAGCCCATGCTTCACAAAAGGAACAGCCCCCAGAGGGCAAGGAAGAGATATCCAAAGACACACTAAGAGCTTTTTACAGCGGTAAAATCTTTGGGCTGATGTAGAAGTGCAGCAGAAATACATGTTCTAGAGGATATAACAAATTACTACATAGGAATGGATGGAAATTTTCAGTGGGAGATTTGTACTGAGAGCCACAGAGCAAATTCTGTTGTATTTCAAAGCTCTCCTTATGACACTATCTGATAAATTAGGGGCAAGTCTTTATTAATCATTTCCTATCTTTACGTGATATTTAAACTGAAATGAAGGTCTGTACTGTGCTGTTCTTCCAACAAATAAATGTTCATACTAGCAGAAATACACAGTCTCAGCACCTGCTTTTGAGTAACAGAATAAGCACCATGAATTTCCGTGCATCCTTAGATATCAATTTTATTCACATTAGATTATTGAAGTGTCTCCTACTGATAAGCAGACTTAGAATATTAAAAGAGTGCAAGCTAAATACAAATATAAATAAAGAGGATGCCTGCATACACACACTGATTTCAAAGGTGAATCTTTTAAGAAGTGTTGTGGATCATGGACATTTTATTGATGTTTAAAAAACACAGAGATTGTAAGAGAAACAGAAGAGCTATTCATGCTGCATCTGTTAACACACACAATGTTGCAGCCATAATCAGGATGTAGGAAGTTCTGTGGTTCTCGAGTAACATGGCTACAGCACAGACAGCCTTTACCCAAATGCAGCATGTCAGAAAATGACATGAAACTGACAATCTGAAATAACTATTTTTCCAAAACCAGCATGCAACCCATAGGTTAAGCACTGTACCGTCTGCTTCCATTTCTCTTTTTCACCTCCCCATGAACATACAGAAATCTATATGTCTATTCCTTTCCCAGGCTGGTTTATTGAACAACATAAAATAAGCACAAATAATATATTTTTTTTTCCTTTCACACACAGAGACAAAAAACCTTTCTCAGTTCATTGTAACTCATATTTCTTCTCTCTTGAATAGCAGTGAGCTGAAGAGAACAAGAAAGTGTATTTTTTCCTTGTTTCTGCTTGGCTTTTCTCTGGACCCAGTAAATCCATTTAATCCTTTTCTGGGCTCAAAGACTTCTTTGGCTTTTATATCCGGGCTTCTGGCTCCAAGACATTTAGCCTCAGGGCACTGGCTGAGGGTTTTCCACGTTATATGACCCTTGGCTTCCTGTTCTTTGCAGCAAAAGGCATCCCAATTCCAAGGGAGTTCTGCCAGCTTCCACGGTGAGCCCAGCTGGAGCTGCAGGGAGGAAAGGGCAGGGGTCAGACACCTCTATCCTGCTGCCTCTGGGATTGCCCACGTGGTACTCATAGGTCAGGGGGGCACTATGGCATCCTGGCAAGGCCTTGAGCATCTCTGTCTCCTGGATGACAAGGTGGCTTTCAATGGTGAGGAGTGGATCACTTACAGTTAGCCTCTGGACCTGCAGGGCACAGGTCTGCTCTCTTGCAAGGGGATCATTGCAAAGTGGATCAAAGTTCTGGTTTGGTCGTTTTGGTGCCGAAATGTTGTTTTGTCCATTCTTTCACACACTCTCGACAGACATCCTCATATTAATCATGTGGCCAGGCATGCATCCTCACTGGAGGGGCAGCTTGTTGCAGAGTACCTCCAGCCCCTTGAAATGCTCATTGGATAAAAGGCTCAGCTGTTGTCCCCACTTCCCTGCCTGTTCAGGCTGCAGCTTCTGAAGTCCTAGGTGCAAGAAAAAGTTCTCTGACCATACTTCTGGAGCATCTTCTTTATTATTATTTTGTGATTCAGGCTACTTTATCTTTTGAAATGAAGGGTTGAATGATGAATAGAAAATTGAAAGCATTTAATTAAATTTAATAATTCCCAAATGTTACAATTTTATAAGTTAGTACCCTGAGGTTAAATCAGATGCTTGCAAGCCTTGCAGATGTGTATGTGGACTGATCAAATCAGCCCATGGTGTTATATGAGTTGTAATGGAAAGAAAGAATCAATGTTAAATAGGTTCTACATTAATATACATTATCTTGTCTAAATATTTATTTTCCTTAAAGTATTTGTGATGGAAGATTAAAAATACTGGAGGCTGAAGTACTCTGTTAATGCACAAATTGAGGGCTTGATCCCGGAGGACTTAGTCTTGCTAGCTTCAGTGGGGACTCTTCCTATGAATAAGAAGTGTATACTAGTAAGCACAGAATCTTAATACCATTATGAGAATACAGGCACCTTCTACTTTCTGATCGGTTCCTGTAAAGCAATAGCACTATACTTGTACAGAACAGCTATTTCAACATAAATCATTTTTAAATGCATCTGGTTTATTTTCTGAAGGACGTGTGTGTTTTGGATTTGACCAGTGACTACATATTCATACAAATGCATAGTAAACAGCCAACTGTCCACTCTATTTACATTTTTGATACTGTGCAAAATGCCTTTCAGCTGGTTGATTTTACTAGACAGCATTATTTTGAGAGAGCATTGTTGGATTCTGGCATGATGCATGGAAATATTCCTGCTACAAATAACGTTTTCAGTGAACTCCACTGCTCCTGCCAAACTGGAGCCAGACTGCAGTGCCAGGTACTGAAGGAGATGCAGAGAGAGCCCGGGCACTGCACCCTTGTCTTGCTTGGTGTAGGAATCTTCATGGTCATGGTTCTTCCAGCCTGAGCCACACAACACCTGGTGTCAGGTCAGGGATCGCCCATGCAGTAGAGCAGAGGTGTGGAGCCATATAACATCTGATTGTGTGCTCCTGGAAAAGATGCCCTTCTTTCCCTGCTCAGGATCTTCCTTTCCCTGTCCTCACGGGGTTTGTACCAAAACTTTCTGCAGAATGGAGATTATACCTGTCCTCAGCGGGGATGTAAGCATGTATTATTTAATTTTTAAAAACAACTATGGTTGTTTTTCCCCATTGGATAAAAACAAATCTAGATAAAGAACTATATTGGACAGCTTAATCCAACTCTAAATGCAACAGTGTCCAGGTAGAGCTGCCTGCCATCATGAACATTTTCTGGTAAGTAGAATGTGCATTTGTAAGTAGCTACCTGACAAAGTGATATCCTGTACCACAGTCTGCAGGATATGCTCTTACTTCTGAATCTGTATGGTGCTGGTGTCCCACAGGTGTTTGGCAGGCTCTCTGTCCCAAAATATCTGTACATACAGATGTATGCAGTTCAGTGAAGCATCAGTGCATCGAGGCTCATTTGTGATTCAAAGGAGCTGAGTGGCCAGTCATGTAGATGGGCATGCCTGAAGTGGGGAAAAAGAGGCATATAATATGCAGTCTTGTTTAGTGATCTGAACTTAGACATACAGTATTTGCAATGGCATCTCTTTTTGCTGTTATTCTAATTACAAGTTGATGGAAACTTCATAATGAGCTTTCCTAGGAGAAGCAGGCTTTATATAACATTCATCTATATCCCAAATCAGTCCATGTTCTTTCTGTTGAAAACAGACCTCATATTGTGCAATGTGCTCTAGGTCATCCTGCTCGGAAGGGGGATTGGACAAGATATCTTCAGAGATCCATTCCAACCTCAGCCATTCTGTGATTTTTAGGCTAATTCCTCACTTACAATCTCTTGGAATATTTCTGGAAAGTAGAAGAAAGATGTGATGCCTATGTGTTCACACAGAAGTAGCCTCTGAGTAAACAAATCTCATTAGGCCCAGATGAGTTCTGGAAGTATCATTCAGGTGATGTTTAAAGCCTATCGGAACTCAAATGCAGCTTTATATGACATTAAGATTTTAATTAGTGACATTGAAAATGCACCTGTTCTTACAAGCCATAATGGGAGTGCCTCTCTGTGGGAGGATGGCATTACAAGACTCTGGGCAGGTGACCAGTTCAGGCTAATAACTGATTGCTAACTATTCAGGAGCAGGGAGAGGGCAGCATCCTTTTGTATTTTCTTTAAAGGAGGTGTTGTCTATAGTCAAATGACATTTCTTTAGACTTGCTGGTAATTCCCAATTTAGATCTAATACTTACTAGATTGGATAATAATAATAATAATAAAAAATATATATATATTTGTTTAACTAATTAAGGTTTCAAGTGTCTACACATTTTTAGGAGTCCTTACATATATTTTACTTATTTACCATTTTCAGCTGTTAGGGTCATATGCAGAGACATGACGTAAATAATTAATCATAAGATTCTATTAATCTATTATTCATTCACTTAAGTGAGGCTTTAGTGTAACGATTTCTTTTGTTATGTTTATGGGAGGGGATCTCTCTTAGGTCTTTTTGCAAACAGTGAAAAATATTTGAAGGACTCCCTATAAAAAAAATCTCAGACGTGCCACTAGCTCTTGGCTCTACTGCTGGGGGAAGGGAGTGCATGTAATAGCCAAAGTAAGCAATTCATTTCATATCCTCTTCTAAAAGGAGTAAGATTGTGTCAGCCCTTTTTGAGAAGCCCTTTTGAAATCCTTCACAATATTACACAGATGTTGTTTCCATACTTAATTCCTGTAAGCAGCAGGGAACTTTAAGAATTAAGAAAAAGGTCTTAATATATTTTCCAAATTCTATACTTTTTCTTTTTTTTTTGTCTCAAACCCTACTCAAAGGCAAATTCTTTGGTAGATATTTGAATATGCAAATCAAATGTTAAATTAAGTAAATTACATAAATGTACTTTTAGACAAGTTATATAGAGTACCTGCAAGAAGGACAAATCAGCATGATGACAAAAGGGGAAAATATATGGTATACAAGGTTGCACACCAGTGCAGTACCCATAACTTGGGTGCTGGTAATCCTGCACTCTCTGAGTGTGAGATGGATGTACAGAGAGCACATATACCTGATGGTGAACAACAGCTTATCTGGAAGATCCCTCAGTTCTAGAAACAAAGGCAAATTGACCTTTATTAATAGCCTGCTCTATTTTCTAAGCAGAAAGAGATAATTTAACTCTTTCAGTTTTCTGGCACGTGCATGAATGAGCTGACTTGCCTTTTGGATAAATCCCCCCAAATGATCAACATGTATTTCTGTTGTTTTAATGCAACAGGAACAACTGGGCAACACGCTGCCTGCAAGTATGCCATGGGCTTCCTACGTGAACCTGTGGTTTAAGGGAAGCAGGGCAGCTGCCTCTGAAGACTGAGCTCAGCCGCAATTCAAGTCACTTCTCACTGAAGCTGGATTTGGAGCAGTGTTGCAGGAAAAAAAAAAAAAAAAAAAAAAAAAGAAGTGATCAATCATATTTTCAGCATGAATGTTACTCACATGCTTTTGGCTATTCTCTCATACTAACACAGCCGTGCTGGCAACTGCTGAGTTACTCTTTGTAGTTTCACCCCTATAAAAATGTTATCAAGATGGAGTTTTGGCTGCAGCGTCTCACAATACCTCCTTCAGCTTGCACCTCCTGTGGGAGAATAAAACCCCAAGCAAACATTAGAAAACCAGGAAGCGCTCAGTTAAGATCTCCCCACAAAACCACATGGTTACCGAGAGCGGCACTGCGCTGCTCAGGTTCATTTTCACTCACAGCTGTGGCCACGTGTTTTCAGTCTGCAAGTGGCTTGCTGGCTGCAGGATCCTCGGAGAGAGCCTGTGTGGGCCAGGGACCTCCTGGCAGCGAGGCTGCAGGCCTGGAGAGGCCACGCTCTGGCTGCAGCCAGCAGTGATCAGGTCAAAAACCGGGGCAGAGCCTGACCCAGAAGTTAATGCATTTCTTTTTATGGGGAAGGCATGACGGGAAAAGACCTGAATGAGCTGGTTGGTGGCAGTTTTGTGTCCAGCAATCGTTAGCTCCACTTAAAAAAGGTGAAAGCCTGAGGGCGTTTGGGGGGAAAAGTCCCATGCTGAGGTCTTGATCTTTTTGTCCTTGCTTCAAGAGCATGCAAAATTTGTAGAAGAAACAATTAGGGATAGTGTAATATACACCGTATGCAGAAATGTGCATTGAACTCCATCGGGAGGTGGACCATAAATATCCTTAAAAGGCAATCCTGCTGTTCAGTTATCTTGTTGGTGCTTTCCTGAAACAGAGCAAAAACAAAGCTGTTGATCCCAACAACTGCACAATGAGAGGACAAAGCACCGCATACTGTTTCTACTCCTGCTTATACTGCCAGGGATAATGAAGGGCTTTACAAGCAGTTTTGGTCATAGCCACACAATCTCATTTGGTGCCCATAGAGCCCAGCTGGGGCTGAAGGGGCCTGAGGCCTTTGCCAGGTCACCTGGTGGGGCAGCCATGAGGACAGAGAGCCAGCTCTCAGCCTCTTGGTCAGCTGCTGTTAAGGTGATTTCAGATTCTGCTTCCAAAAGTCAGTCCAGCAGCTGGGGCTGGACTCAAGGCATCTAAATCCTGATACCACAGGCTAGGCAAACTGGGAGATAGATAAAATTTCCATCCTGCTGCAGAGGGGTGATGGTGATACAGTATGAATCTGTGGAAATGTTTGTGTCCGCTGCCAGTAATGCTGGGAAAGCTCAGACAAACCATTCTTCAAGTGGAGGCAAACGAACGTGCAGATTAGCCACTGGAAGAAGAGCAAGTGAAAAATATTCTCCCTGGCAGGCACATCTGCAGTATAAGCACTGACCTCCCACAGGAAGAAAATAAGGATGTGGTGTGTTCTTCTATCTGCAAAAGTGGTGTATTCTGGTCCTCCTCAATGCTTACACAGTTCAGCACTTCACATTCTTCTGCAGTTCCACAATCTGCAGTACCCAGATCTCTGCTGAGTGTTTCTGTGGGAAAAGCATTGGGCACATATTTCTCTGGGCTATGGTCTTGCTTCTAGGAGCTGCTGCAAACTGCAAGAGGAACAGGGCTTTCATGTTTAGCTTACTTTCATCCATTTTAAAATGAAAGCTATTGCGGCTTTCTGCACTTTGTGAATGGGAAAGCATAATCACTTCCTTTCAAAATTATGCAAGCAAACATATTCTGCCTTTAAGACATTGAAAAGAAAACCTCTGCTGTAAGGTATTGATCTCTATTGTAACTGTGTGAATCCAGAGAAAAAGCATTAAAAAGCATCCATATCTGGATTCCTCTATCGGTTGCTGTACAAATAGAGAAACTTCACAGAAGTCCAGCTGTGTTATTTTGGAGTAAAATTGTGGTAATAAGAGAATCAAGTCTGATGGAATGTAAGAAAATGTTTACCACCCTTGTTTACTCTAATAGCAACACATGAGTCAGATTTGTACTGATTATTATACTTCTCACATTGATCAGTCCTTCTTCCTATAAAGTTTCTTGGAAAAACTGTTTTATAAAAAAAAACAGTTTTGTATTGGTGAAGCACACCAATACTGTGGAGTGAGGCACAGATGAAAATTTTAAACTGTGCTTATTGTCATAGATATTCATATCTCTGGCTGAAGCTAATGCTAATTTATTCTTCTTCACAGAGAAGAACTCTATGACCCCAAATTAATTTGTTTTTGTAGCTGCTTTTCCTTTTAAAATGCATTTCAAATCCAAGAAATGCAACACTCCCACATTATCTGAATATGTTTCAGGTCTGTGATTTGCTGTTATGGCTCAGTGTCTCAGTCAAGTAACCTACACTGTGACTGTTGTATGGGATAGAGAGTGCTTAGGAAGCCAGAGCTGTTACGTTGCTGAGAGAGGGGTCCATCACCATGAAAGTTCACAAATCTCGCTGACTTAATTGGGGCCAGCATCATGGAGTGAACATGAAACCCTGGAACCTGGGCCACAGAAAACTGAGTAGTGCCACTGGAAGTTACAACTAAGGAATAGAGTAACTTGGAGTCGTGGGTTCAAGAATGGTTTTCTGTGTGTGAATAAGAGTAGCCACTGACACTGCTTGCCAGTGAATGAAAAAAATAGATGATGTTTTGCACCAAAAATGTACTAGCAATACACACAGATACTGGTTAAGTCTTTTGTTACAAATTTAGAAATATTAATGTCATACTAATTATTAGAATGAAAAATAATGGAGAAAATCACGTTTTTTTTTTTAATATATATTTTTTTTTGGTGGCAAGATTTTAGAGAGGAAATATTTAATTGTAAACCCACAGCAATTTGTATTGGTATGCTGTGATATTTTCTGAAGAAGCAATAACTTTTGTACAAATTGACCATGAACACATGATAAAGGAGTTAGCAAAATCATCTCTACTTAAGAAACGTAACTGGCTACAGATGAGGCCCTCTCACCAGGGTAGATGGATTTTCATGATGACAGACTGTGTGGTCTTTTCAAAGTGGCGAAACGTTACCAAGTCAATATGGGATGTAACCTCAGAACAGCTGGAATTTACTGCAGTGGAGAAAGCCCTTGTAAGACACTAAGAAATAGACAATCCAATTTGTATAGTTTATTAGTTCATAAGTAGAGTCTAATGTATATTAGGCTGTTTTTTCATATGCATTAAGGGTTTTTTCTTTCATGTGATTACATCCATGAAAATATTTAGTCTGAAATATATATACAGGCATATCTAATATTTTAGGAATCTTTTGGATCATCTCACATGATCTTGGCTGTTTGCAGCTGAGCTGAAATTGCCAGAAAGCTGTCTGAGCTTGATGCAGCTTGGAAGGAAACTGACCCGTTACTAAAGTCAGCAATCCAGAGACTGATAGCCTTTTTCTCTGTTCTATGATTTTTATTTGAGCAAATATGAATTGGAAAGCCATACAAAAGTTAGAGCAGAGAGAGAGAGAAAGAAAGAGAGAGAGGAGAAATAGACATTGAACTCAACCCCCAACCTCAGAATCCAGCAGAACTTAATCAAGTTTGACATTTTCACTGTCAGGTGATTAAAACATTTTACAGAATACTATGCTTGAGATGTGTATACATATACTTCAAGTTATGCAGTGGCTCTATAAAACAAACTTTTCTGTTTCTGTTAAACTTTACAGCAATTTTCTATGAGGACATGCATTTCTGTCTGCTCTATGTTGTTTTTGTGGTTTTTTTTTTTTTTTTCTTTTTTTTCTTTTTTTTTTTTTGTCCAGTAAATATATTTATGGGTAAAACTACTAGTCTATACTAACAGAGAATCCAGTCTGTTTATGGTAGAATTGCCAGGCGGATGGTATGTTTCAGTTCCACAGTAAATCAACTTGATGAAGCAGTAATTGCTTACATCAGTTAGGAACTTGGATTTATGTATTTTATGGTATATTAAGATGGTGACTGCAGCTGTGCAACACTTTCACTTAAAATTAAATCTTCCATCATATGAAATCTTCCTTGTCTTTTCTGTGCTTACTGTTATCTAAACCTAAAACATCATTACCAAAATTTTCATGTCATTCATGTCCCATGTGAGCAAATCTCAGCCCAAATTATTTTGTTCGTCCATACATTTCATGTACTTGTATTTTATATTTACCGTTTGCTTTGAAAACTATCAGGACCTGAAACTACATGGCTTCATAGGGCTGGCCTATCAGGCAAAGAAAATTGGTGGTAGAGATTGCTTCAGCTATAAGGAGCTGGGAGGCTTTCTGCTCATCTCAGGATTTTGCAAACCACAAACCAACTACAGTAAAAGAGGAGCAGATCCTTTGTGCTGCTAGTGGTGGATAGCATGCTCCATCAGTGGCACAACACGTTGCCAGTGGTCAGAACTGGACTTTCTGCTCTGTCCAGAGGCTGCGCTCCAGAGTGGAAGGATGGACATTCGGTGCAGCTCTCATTGCTGGAAAAACTTGGTCATAGCCCAAAGAGTGGCTGGGAAGCTGCCTCTCATCTGAGACATCCCTTCTCTATTTCTCTTTTGTAAAAGGATCAGGTTGGCCAACATCTCAACATAAATCAGAAGTCAGCTCAGACAATAACCTACACAGTCCTACTGCCTGATTTATTTTCCTCTACTACACGTGAGTTACTTAGCAGGAGCAGGAACTACTTTTTCATTTTGTCCCATCTGACCAAAATTTAAAAATATGCGCTGCTAGTGCATGTGCTTGTAAGCATTAACAGCTGAAATTCAATCTAAGCTAGTTTTGATCTTGCAGGTCACATTCATTCCTCTCTTGAATGGATGAGGATACCTGTTTGGAATAAACTTCTGGAGCCAGCACCCATATTTCCAAATTAAAAATTCATTTCCCATATATATTCTCTAATACTTGCTTAAAATTTGCTGTTTCTACAAGCGTTCTTGCCAGAAAATGCAATAGCTAGAACATGCACAGTAAGCAAACACAAAGAGGGCATTGAAACAGTTGAAGAGAATATGTTTATAAACTGAAATGAATATTCATTGGAAACTTTTTTAACAGTGCTCACCAGTTCTATATTGGAATACTGTGTAAAGTTTACACTCCATATAAAGAGTTGCACTGTTCCCTTGTGAAATCCGTCTTCTCTACTACCTCCATATTGGATATTTGCATTTTTAGAAATACCATCTGCCAAGCCCCACACAGACTGCAAGTGATTTCCTGGTTATATATTTTGGATATTCTGTGGTTAGAAAACTATGGAGCCATATTACATGTCCTATCCTCCAGAACATCTGTGAGACTAAAACCACATGAATGTAAGCAAGTCAGCATGATAAAAATGATGAAGAATTTCAATTATATTGTATAGAAATGCAATTTTTTATTTATTTATTTTTAAATTTATCTCTGTATATAAGATGCTTTCTTCTTGCATGTACAAATAGCTCCTTATTTATTTATTTATTTATTTATTTATTGCCTAGCACTGGACCAAAACAGGTTCAAAACTCCTCTCCCCTGACTCTTCTTCACTGTCTATTTTCTCTCCCCACCCCAGGACTTTCTGGCAGCATCATCAAAGGAAGGCACCATTAATGTAGTAGTTGGGCTTTATAGTCCCCCCAAACTGGTTTGACTTCCATTTTTTCTGTGTTTGCTTTTCTACAGATGCAAATAAGAAGTGGAAGGCCTAGAGGTGATTGAAACTGAGCTTCTGGTAGATGTGGTTTACTATGGGAGGTGATCCTACATGGCATTTAACACATTCTCTTTAACTGGAACATTTGCTTTAGTGTAAACTGGGTCAGCAGCTGAACAGTGTCTGTGGGCAGCTAATGGAATAACTATGATGCTTTGGATTCAGTATAACCTGAGACAAACTTTCATGCCAAGCCATTTCCTCCCTGAAAATTGGAGAAGTTGGATCTAGTTTCAGTTCTGTCATGACATTGCAGGGTATTCTTGACAAGTACGTCACCTGTCAAGCATTTTTTTTGTTTCAGCTTCCTCATTTATGAGATTTGGGTATTATTTATCCATCTTACAAAATTGCTGGGCTCAGACATCTATTATTTCTCAGGCACTTCTGGAGAAATAGTTGTTATGTTCCTTTGTCAGTGGAACATGTTATTCAGTATTTTGAAGCTGGCGAATCCCTAAAGCAATTGAAAAAATGACAAAACATAATAAGTGCAAGGGACTCCATTCTGCTGCATAACTTGGTACAAAATCACTTTTAAAATCAAATGGATATATGCCTGTTTAAAGACTGAAGAAGTAATCCAGGGAAAGTATCAAAATGCCTATATATTAAATACAGGGTTGTGTGTCTCATTTGTTCCTGTGAGCATTTAAAAAAATGCCATTGAGATCTATAGATCACAGAGGTTTTGCAGAAATCTGTTGTAATTCATTATAACAAAGGATCTCCACCTACAAACATGAATATTAGTCATTTCACTAATGTGATGAGTCTCCCTGGAATTTATGATGCTTTTACCCGGGCCTTAAGCTATAATTTTGTCATGACTGGTTTGTATGATCAAGCCTCTGACCACAGAATTGTTCATAAAACCATTGATTGCCATTGTGGTCTCTCTTTGCTTCATTAGAACTTTTCCAAAGAAGTTGCCTTATTTTGGGCTTGTTTGGTATTTTACTATCTTATGTATGCTACGTTCATATGTATGTAACAGAAAGACAAAGAAATTCATGGATTTTCACTTGTATATGTATACTGTTTATACATACATTTACGTGCTCTCTTTAATTAATGTATTCTTAAATTTTGTGTAAAAAATGACCATTTTTTATAAAAATAGTCTAACTGTAAAAGGAAAGGTAATGGTTCACATAACTGGATTTATATTAAATACATTTACGATGTGAAAGATGTTTAATACAGACTGTATTTTTGCATATTTTATATACACGCATGTATGTGTCTATACATACATTTAAATATATAAAACTAGTGGCTTGCAAAGGGAGTGCTATCACAAAGAATGTCAAACCTAATTTCAGCTGAGAAAGGAAATACCTGTATTTTGATGTAGATTTTAAAAACAAGTTATTGCTATTAATTTGCTACCCTTATCAAATCGAAGTGTGTGAAATACAGCCCTACTGAAGGCTGTGGCAAAGCTCCCACTGTCTTCAAAGGGATCTGGATTTCACCCGTGTATTTTCTCAAAGAGAGCTGCCAGTAACATCTGCCAGCTGGAGATCCAGTTAGACGGGGGTTAAAACAAAAGAAATGCATGTCAGCATTTCGTTGCATGACAAAGGATAGAGGCTTTGAAAGTCTGCTGTGGTGGATTAGCACAGAAAATGAACTTCTTCCTTTAATATGGGGAGTACTTGACTGATTTTTATGTTTTCCTGCATCTTTGTAGGTGTAACCACATAGGGCATAACTGTGAAGTGAGTATAACTCACCTGAGC
Source organism: Netta rufina (assembly GCF_964035555.1). Classification (NCBI taxonomy): domain Eukaryota; kingdom Metazoa; phylum Chordata; class Aves; order Anseriformes; family Anatidae; genus Netta; species Netta rufina. The sequence goes on along the minus strand of NC_140127.1, from coordinate 34,056,123 downwards.
TACCAGGTTTCAGACTGTTCCAGTTCTCATTTCCTACAAAATATTACCTCTGCCACATCTGGAGGTTGTGTGCATGCTTTTCTCTTTTGTACTCTGTTTTTCTAGGGTAGTGTCCTGTACTCTGTCACTTGCTATCTAGATCCTCGCTGAGTAAGGTGGTTTGTTTTCCCTCATTTTCCAAAACCACTTGATGTTCCTGTAGAAAATGACCATTACCTAGGAGAAATCTGCCTCCTGACCACATTATACCTGCTATTATTTCACTCATCTCCATCATTATTCATTAGGAAAAGATAACAGTATATAACCTCAAGTTGTGCAGGGCTGGCACTGCAGCAGATGTGCTCTAGAGAGGGCAATCTGTGATACTCATGTTGGGGATTTGGATTTTGCAAGATCCCTTCTGTGTGCTCATGGGCAATGATGGTGATGGCCGCTGTATATTTTCAGTTTATTCCCTTTAAAATTCTACACATGGACAAGAATAGCTTTGAAATATTATTTTTTCTGATTAACAGGCTGCACATGGGTAGGAAAAATTGGAAAGTGTAAAGTCTGTATTCCTATGGGACATGAATTAAAAATGAAAACCACAGGTGGTTTGGGTTTTCTTCTTCTAAATCAAAACATGATGACTGAGGCTTAGCCAAAACCAAAATATGGCTGCCCATGGCCATTTTTTCAATAAAAGTCTCCCAGATTTGTTATACATTCCACTGAAAATCTTTATTGTTAGTGTGCTAGACACCATGAGTTTCCTGCCCAGAAAGGACTTTCTCATTTGACTGTTTTTATACTTTTTTTTTTTTTTTTTTTTTCTCTTAGCATTCCTAGTATTTTGCAAGTATGGTACTTTTTATTTGAATAGGATATATCTATCAGATTTCCTACCGTATTACATTCTCATATTTCTTTAAGAGAGAAATCTTTGTTTTGGCTTCTAATAAACATTATATTATGATAGCCTAAGAACCCCGAAGTCATGCAGCTAAGGCATTGCAAAGATAAGAATTCATTCTTTTATCTTCTCTTTGTAATATCAAAAGATGTTTTGCTTAGTTTATTGTGTCAAACATTTAATAAGATTAATCATTTTCTGACCTTGGAAATTCAAACACTTCAGTACATTGGAAAAATGATCGGGCATATAAATGGAAAAGATTTACATTGTTTGTGGTGTCCAAGAAGATATAGATCTGTACAGCAACAAATACCCAAGCTATTTCTCATCATTATGAATAGTAAACTGTAGGCTTTAGAGGGTCAGAAAAAGGCGAGTGTTGACTTATTAAATCATGTTCCACTGTAAAAAAAAAGTAATCAAGAATTAACTAAGTAATAATCCTGTCTAAACTAGTTAAAAAAAAAAAAAAAGAAAAAGAAAAAAAAAAAAGAAAAAAAAAGAGATAAAATGCTACAGCTATTGGAACACTTCCCTGCATGACAAAGACTTTACTTATATTGTCCTCTCCTTCTTCTTATTTTTACTTATTATTAGCTCCAAGGACTTATTTATTTCAAAAGATCTAGAAACAGAATTAGAGAAGATCTTTAGACTTTCTCTTTGAAAGCTTTTGAAATCTGTCAAGTGTCTAAAAATTGTCCAAGAACATCAATGACAACCCAATAATAAATGAATGAAGAGCCCAAAAGATGAAACTGGCAGCATTTACAAACTGACTGCCTCAGTTAGGTTCTGCAGTAAAGTTTGGACAGAAAAATATAAGTGTCCTACTTCAGAGAAGTGCCACACATCCTTCAGTCCAATTAAGATGAGATGCATGAGTGTTCAGTCTAACCAAATGACAATGAATTTGGGGCTTTAATGTTAGATGCACATTCTTGGTTTTTTGTTTTGTTTTGACAATAACATTATTTAACTAAATGCTGTTAGAAAGCAGACATTTTCCTAGATGCCTACATTAAATATAAAATTAGTCTGGATAATTGAAAATCATTTTAATTCATTGAATCATTTTGAAAGTTGGAAGCTCCCCTAAATCTTGAGCTACTAATTGTGTACTGAGCTGCTGCTGACATTGAGTCTTTTTTCAGGAATTATAATTAGAGTTATGCTTAGGTACTGGTAAGGTAACCAGGCTGTGTCTAAGAAACTTCAGATAGATCACCAACAATACAAATAAAATAAAATAAAATAAAATAGAATATCAGTTTTGTTCCACTGACAGCAAATTTAACTTTTTAAAACATTGTAAATCTTAAAAAAAAAATCTCCCATTTTCCTAGGGAGATGAAGACTTGACTTTTATAGGCAGGCCCTGTTTTTGAGGATACCTCTTACCAGGATAAGCTTCACTGCAGATATAGAGTGATGAAAAGATTCTAGCAGATGAAATGAAGGAAAATATTTTGACAAAACACTACAATTCTCCAAGAGATCTACTTGTCATCTACAAGCCTTGTGATCTACAAGCCTTGTCACTGCTATAGGCTTGAGACACTTCAATCATAGGAGTTGAAAATACTCAGTCGCTGTGTCCTGAACAGATAAGATTAATTAAAGACAACAGTTAGTAAAGGCATAAGGAATATCAGAGGGCTTTCAGGTAACCATTTTTAGGCTGCGGTCTGCTCTGAGATTTGAGAGGCATGAGCCTCTGTCATTGTTAATTGTTGTATCTTCTAGCAGTGCATAAAAGGTGGCCATCTTCTACAGGTACTTTGCTTGCACCATGAGCTCTGACCTCAGCTGTCACTGAAGAAGTTGCTTGATTTCCAGATACAATGAAAATGTTTTACCTGTAGCTGAAGCAATGACAAAATACATTTTTTTTTTTTCTCCCCTCTCCAGGATTTAAAATCAATAAGATATACCAAACTTGAGACTTCAAGCCTTCTCTGGTTTTTAAAAATAAAAGGAAATTTCAGCTAGAAAAAGGTAGGTTTAGCAAACCGAACAGTAATTTAGAAGGCAATGTGTCTGAATAAAGTATCAGCAGATTTGGGCAGTTTAACGATAACCTTTCAGTTTAGAGCAAGGAGTAATGTTTTCAAAATACTGTGTTCAGTTCTTTTCATTTGTCTCTGGTAATTGAATTTTTAGGTATTAAAAATGACATCAACATTTTCTCTGTAATGTGATGACAAAAAAAAAACACAACCTATTTTTAAAAAGCTGAATTTGGAGTTTCAGGAGCAGAGACTTTAGAAAACATCAAATAAGGAGACCTCACTGAAATCATGGGAACTGGCAAGAGAATAGATTTTGGTTTAAAAAAATGCTGCCATTTATAAATAAAATGAAATTTTCAAGAGAGATGCAGTCAAAAGTTCTGCAACTTTTTGTCTAGTGTCTGGTAGAGAATAAGAAAATATTTTTATATATAGGATTTGATTGACTGGGTATGTTGATAGATTATGTTGTTGCAGGTTTATATAAGTATATGTAGATTGTATAATTTTGTGTTTTAACTATACTGTATATCTACTAACATATGTATTTTTATGTAGTGAGTAATACTGTGGCATATGTTCATGTTTTAGTACTTTGGAGACAGTTCAACTGAATAGGAAACAGGATTTTATATCTCCTGTATGTTTACTTTGACCTTTACATGTACTTCTGCAAATTTGAGGGGATAAAGTTAAAGTTGGATGGGCAGTAGCAGTTGTGTGAGTCATGAGCATTGCACGGGACTTAGAAACTGCAAGTGTCTTGTTTCTGTATCAGAGGGATTCAATTTAATTCCTAGTGTAATGTTTTTAAATGCAGTTACTGTCCATAGTATATTTTAAAGTTGGCTGGACTTGATTAAACCTGGCATGCACACATCTCTGCACTACCTTTGACTGTGGGGCTGGCTTTTGGAGTTGTTCCTGGGGCAGGACCCAACACATGCCCACAAGCATCACCTTCTCAGAAGCCCACCATGAAGGCTGCACACAATATAACAAGTCCATCAAAGTTAGATCATACCCCTGTGAAATGGGCCTAATATTTGATATATTTACATGGAAGTGCTGACCAGGAAGACTGCATTTTTGTTAGTTACTCTAGTGATTTGCATTTAGTAGTCTGACATAAGGCCCAAGAAGAAAAAAATGGTATATGTTCTAATTATGTGTACAACAGCTACAGATGCTTTGAGGTGCACTAACAATTAATGGAGGAATAATATTTTGGTTATGTAGTGAAAGCCCTAGTTGTTTTTTTTTGTTTGTTTTTTTGTTTGTTTTTTTTTTTCCAGTTTACCTGCCATAAGTAGAGGCCAATAAATTTTAAATCCTTTCAGCAATTCCAAGTATACTAGACAACAGCCTGGGACTCTTACATCTATTTCTGATCTCAACTCATAGTCTCACAGATATGGCAGCTTACCATCCCCAGTTTCTCAAGACAGCAAACATCACAGATCAAATGAGGTAAGATATCAGTTAGCCTCTGTTCCTGGGAATTTTGGCAGCAGTGATTTAAGGTACTGAAAGAGTTTTCTTGAGAGCAAAGGAAGTTGATTAGTAAAAGGCAAAGCCGAAAATTAAAATCAAGGCAACCTATGATCCTTTTAATAAAACCTTAATGTTACCTTGCAGTCAATGGTGAGTTTCACTGTCAGGACTGTCTTGGGATAGAGGAAGAATCTGCTTTCTATGATGTCTCTTGTCACTGCCAGCTCCTTCCCTTATCTTATTTCCAGCACCACGAAGCTTGTAGTTGGATAAGTAAATACTTCCACAATGCTTGGGGCCAGGCAGGGGTGTACACTAACACTATTGTGCTTCCTTGTAATTTTCTATTATATCCTTCACCATGTTCCCTTGACTTCTTCATAATTTTCTTTTCTTTTAGCCTTTTCCTTTTGGTTTAATGTAATGCAGCATGTAATGTACGTGGGCACATACGTGTAATGGTACAATGCAACACGATCTTAGTTAAAGTGAGTTAAATGGAGGCGTATGTAATATTCGTAAAAATACAGCTATTCCTTTAACTCACCATGGAATTCAGTGTATGATTTGATTGGCATTCAGTTTTACAGTCAATCAAGCTGTGCTGGTTTCCATTGGAAAAGCAAACATCTGCTATTGTTATCTAATTCAGGCTTTGGACAAACATTCTAGCACATAAATCATTTTTGATTAATTTTTTACTTCAGCTTTAACTTTTAATTAATGTCACCACATATTTTACAAGAAAGAGAGTGGCCTTCAAAAAACCCCAAACCTAGTGAAAAACTTGACTATTGATCTCATTGAACAGATTTATATAAATGTCCAACTCAAATCAGTGTGACTTTTATATTTCCTGTTCTGATCATTAAGACATTGCTAATACTCTCCAGATAGCAGAAGCAATAACTAAAATAATTTTTTTGATTTTCTAGCATGAAGGGAACATAGAGGAATAATGCAGTGTAGAATGCATTTATCACAAAAAAAAAAGAAAAAAAAAAAGGAGAAGACTTGCTGTTCCTGCAATATGCAGATCACGCTTTAATCTTTTTCTTTACAGGGGAAGGGAAGGAGGAGTTGTGATAGAGATTAATCAATTAGTTGTTGCTTATGTTCTTATCTGACATGGGTATTGCTATCTGACTTGGATTTCCATAGTTGAGTACCCCAGAATAATTAAGACTGACAATACTTGGAGGACTGCTCTCTTCCTGTGGAAATCCTCTTTTGACACACGTTTGGAGTTCCAGTTTAACAAATGCATCAACATTCTTGCTTTTGGCCGTTTGCAGTATTTCTATCACTTAAAGTAAGATTAAGACTTACTTTAATTTCTACAAATAAAAAATAGTTCTCTGGATGTTTTTCGTCCACTTTTGTAAGGCTCTCCTCCTTAACACTGTTGTGATGGGTAGGAAAGAATCTACTGACAAATAACAATGTAAACAGATATAGAATAACACTGTTTCCTGCCATAGGTATAATAGTAGGGGGAGCAGTTGACTGATGTGTTGAGTCTGCAAAAGCCTTACCACAACTGGATTTGTCATAGAAAATCTGCACTTCAGCTGCTAGTGATTATATTGTTCAGGGTGGGCAGGAAGATAATATCCCTGAAAAAATAGCCTTACTAATGCAAGTCCTGTCCATCTTTATCATATGGTCATAAGCACCTAAGTGCTTCTGTTCTAGATCCAGCCTTAGGGAAACAATGAAAGCAGATGAGAAGTTAAATATTTTTTGCAATAGATTAGAAAAAAAAAAAAAAAAGATAAAGTTAATAGCTATTTGAACTTATCCTTATTTCAAGATTTTTCACCAAATATAATCTATGACTTGAAACTGCTTAACACTATGAGCAGTACAACTTTTTTCTTTTGGTGAAGTGCTACTGCTTTGAGATCTGAAAGCTGTGCAGCTTGTTCATTGCCAAAATATAGAAAACAACAAACTGGGATTAAAAAAAAGCCCATATAGACTGATTTTCTTCTGAAGTTATGCTCAAAATGGATATTGTAGGGTTCGAGCCTTAAAAACAAATCTACTATTCAGAGAAATCAACAGGCTTTATAATGTTGTTTGATCCTTTCCTTCTTTAAATTAAAGGGGACACCCTTTATAAATTTCAGCATTCAGCATCATGAGAGAATGGAATGGTTTTATTCCCTATATTACAATGAGGACTACCATTCAAGTACTATAAGACAGGAGAAACTCACTCAAGTAGACAGTGAGCAAGAGATACATGAACCTTTGAAGAGGTTTGCCTTCTCAGGTACAGGATCACGGTGCTCAGGAGCTCTCTTGGTAGGCCAGGACCCCCTGAACTTTGCACTGCACTGCGTGAAGGTGGGATACCTCCTCCCAGCGTCTTGCCAGTTGTCCTTGACTGTTTTTTTGACAGCAATCATCCTCTCGTCACTGTATTTGTTGTCAGGTGAAAAGCTTCATGGTCTGCAATAAGCAGCAATGGTGACCTATTATAATTATTATTATTATTTTACTCTCCACACTTTTTTTTTATCTGCTGTAGGTCACACTAAGACATCACCTAGCTCATGGCAGATCCTAGTCATCACCTCTCCAGCTACAGCCTCTTCTTTAACACACAGTCTGGACTGGTCTCAGTTTCCAGGGCAACCACAAATTCCTTTGTCATTCCTTTGGATTTGTCATCTAGGTGCACACTGCTTCTAGGACCTCTTCAGGGGAGGACTTGAAATCTACTAAGTCCCCCATGCTGGCTATGAAAGAGTTGGCACATACCACCAACAGGCTGTAGGTAAAGAGGTAGGGAGCTTAAATGCTACAACAGCAATGAGATCATGCAGCTTACTCCAAATTTAAGAGGCCCAGAAGTGGCAGCATGACTGCACAAAGCTTTCAGGCTTCAGTGGTGCCCAGCTGAACAGCAGAGGTAATGGTCTCTGCATAGCTATGGACAGGAATGATTTTGTGTGTGTATATGGTGGTGGGGAAACAGCAACAACAACAAGCAAACACAACACAAGAAGCCTACCCAAAGCTGTTACTATCACTAAACACTCTGGAACTATGGGAGAAAGGAAGGGTAAAGCTTCTTTATGGCAGCATCCACTTATAGGCAGTGCAACGGCTGTGTAAGAGTGGTCTGTCAATATACCTGAGCACCAGTACTCCATACTTGCTTCTGTCTCTAAGAAAGTAGCATCAGTATAAAGCAAAGGTTAGAGATGACTCTGGTGATACCTGTGCAGTGTCGGTATTTACTAAAACAGTGTTCTAACACCATCCTCATAACATACTTGTGAAGGACAAGAGAAGACAAGTGCTAGAAGACAAGAAGAGAAGTGCTAGCAGTAAACCAGCAATATTATACACACTGTTGTAAGACATCTAATGTATCACTGAAGATTCCAGAGGTGTGAAGCTTTTCAGACTTGTCTTTAACTCCATCTTCCCTAACATGTGCATGTTCTGCACTTGGTTCTTATTGATCTGGCCTGAAGGCTGTAAAGAAGTGACACACTCTGCCTCAGAGTTGAATTGACACTAGTAGAGAAATGAACAGTTTCTCTGCTCATGACCAGCATGAAATATATATTTTTTTCATGCGTAAATGTGCAGTAGATATTGCCATGAATACTTGGGATAATATTCAGGCAGATCTGGGAAAAGTAATCCTGTAGAGGAACACTACATCATAAATGGTAAAAGCATTCTCACCAGAAGATGCAAAAGCTTATTTAAAAAGTGTGCTCTCAGGAAACACCGGACAAGGAAGTAAATTACTATCAGTGAATATCCCTGCCAGGACTTGTCCACATCTGTCTAAGAGGTGGTGATCCCCATTTCTGCCCCATCCCTACAGGAAAGAAATGTTGGTGTCTAATGGCTGCAACCATCCAGAAAAGAGGGCCTATCAGCATGGCGTCTTAGACACCATCCACAATTTTGATGCAGTGGAGGAAAAACAAAAACAAACATTTTTGTTGTTGTTATGAAGGTGTAGTACGGCTTGTTCTCAGTACCACTGAGTTATATGAGGTCCTTCTTAAAAGAAGAACAGAGAAAGAGAAGAGGAAAGTAAAATAAAGGTTCCTGATTGGAAGCACTAATGGTATGCAGCCCAGTTGTGCACTGGAATACAGCCCCTCACACATGAGATCCCCACATGTTCCCTCTAAGTAAGCATTAGCAGATGCGTAACTAAGAAACAACGTTCAAAGTTAACTCAAAAGCTCAACATAAATTGCTTTGTAACAGAAGTAATCCATGACACTAGTAGAAAACAGGCAAGATTTGCTCTCCTCTGCAGGACATGGCAGAAACAACAGGGCTATGCAGTCTCCCAGTATACTTACTGTGACAATGGCATAGGCAATTAATGGGCATGATGCTGTAGGTGACACCATTCTGCAATGTTGTGTAGGAGGGCACTCCCACCATTCGGTCAGCTGCATATAGTAATTGAAAGCAGTTAAGGGTCTAATGCTGGAGAATGCTAAATGACAAGGCCAAAGATCACTAGCTTCTTTTTTTTTTTTTTTTTTTTTTTTAAAGAAATGAAAATTAATAAAGAAAACAAAAATACCTTTATAACTAGTCACCTAGCATCATGATTTTGAACCATTTTTTTCTGTAGTTAACTCCCTTTTTAAGGTGAGCATCTATTAAGAGAAAGAAGCTGTAGAAGGGCTGAAGAATTACCGCTGGCAGGCTGGCAGAGTAGCCCCTGCAGCCAAGTAGCTGGTGGAGGCAGTGGTATAGTACTTCTCCCCAGCTACCAGGGGGGCCTCCTTTGAAAGCACTTCCAGTTGTTGAAATAGCTCTTCAGCCCTGGGTGGTCTCAGTCTGCTTCACAGGTGATTTTTTTTTTTTAGAAAGATTAAGGATGTTAATTAATGTAATTCTCCCTTTTAACACAGAGGATCTTGGATCCAGACTCCTCTGAACCAAAAAGGCAACTGTGAAAGTGATTACCTTGCTCAGTGGTGGATTTTGGTGTAACATTAATAAACTTTTCCTATTGGCAACATTATTCTCAACACAGAACCTGTGCTCTTTAGACCAAAAGTCTCTGTGGTGCTAAGGGTGCAGAAATCTGCCAGACTGACTTTATGGGCACTGATGAAAATGATCAATCCAGTAAGAGCTAGATAGAAACTTTAACGTGGAGACTTAAGGTAGAAAAATATATTTTTCATATTAGTATCTCTAGACTTGTGTAGTTGGAGTACATGTATCTAGGTCACCAGAAGCTGAGCTTCCAAGGAACAAAGCATTAGATGTAAGAACACCATTTTAAGAAAAAGAAAGGAAGGGGAAAAAAAAAAAAAAAAAAAAAAAAAAAAAAAAAAGACATTCAAGTATGTAAACCATAAAATCCTCCACACTGGTTGAGAGCAAAGGTCAGTCCAACCTCCAGTGTTGTAGGGATACTGGTGCACACAGAGGCTGGTTTGTTTAAGTAATAGTTTCCGTACCATGGTTTTTGATTTGGTTGAACTGGTTCCTTCAGCTTCTTTTGATGAGTACTATTTTCTTTAATTGAGCACTTTCTGATTTAATAACATTTTTTAAAACTTCTACCAACACATGTTGAGATAGGTCTTTTGTTTCATTCCTCCATGAGATCAGCTTCTGTTTGGGAGCTGCATGGCTGCCAAAGTCACAAATAATTCACATAGCATTTTTGAGAGTTTTATTGTCACCAAGAACTTTGCTTCTTTCAGATCTGGGATTCACCCCACTGACTTTCTGACAGACTTCCTGTTCCTGAAACACTTGAAAAAGGTTTTATTATTAACTTTTATTCCTTTAAAGAGTTCCTTTAATAAGTTGCTCCTCAATAAATTGGCATACCTTACAGAGGTTTAACATTTAACTTGTCAGAATTTACACGCTTCTCCTTTTTTGGAAGTGATTTGTTGTTTCTGAAAGGTATCATTTTACCTATGGCCACCTTTCCCTGCTTTCTGAGCTCTCTTCCAAGCCTTCTTGTAGGCAGTGTACTTTGACAGAAGATAGGAATTCTGAACGTCTCACCTGATGTTGTTAAATACAACTCCTTATTGCAAACTTTTTTTTTTTTTTTTTTTCCCACCGCTCTTTTCACTGTCCTTCTCATTTTATGTAAGGTCCAAATACTGGATTTGGGAGTGTTTCTCACCTCCTATGGCAGTGCTGAATTTGAATACAGTGTGGTTATTGTCATACATATTGAAGTGCATCTTGTCAGTGGTTACTTTCAGCATGAGTCTGTGCACTACTTGAGGCCTAAATTAGCAGTGGCTGTTCCTGCCATTAAATACCTGACAAGTATCTCCAAACAGCAGCCACATGGGTTGTCTAAGAGTTGCATAGACACGGGGGATCTGCCATCATGTACTCCTGTGCAAAATGGCACCTGTGTTTGGGCTGCCACCCAGGATGACTGGCTCTCACGCCAGATAGGAGGCCTCTCTGAAGGTGGATTTTCCTGATCTTCCTGCCTCCATGTGCAGATTTGGTTCTGTGGAAACAGAGATCACATCTGCATAGGTTAAACACCTGGGGAGCCTGGCATGGTGCAGTTCACAGTTCCTGCACACGTAAGGTTAATCCCTGCGTGAAATGGGCATCTGTGAATGATGAGGCCCTGTCGCTTGTGCTGAGGTTCTGCCATTCTCCATTCCGCTAGTGCTGGCAAGCAGCACCTTCATGAGGCAGCTTCTCCTCCTCACCCCAACCAAAAATCATTCCCATTTTATATGTCATTCAGAAAACTGAAAAACAGCCAAACATTTTTTTTTTTTTTTTAATGTTGGTGATAAAAATTTGTTCCAGGTTGGGATTTCATGTGCCAAGTTTCAGCATAGAGTGAGTTTTTATGACTGAGTTATAAACCCCCTAAAATATGGTTTTATAATGGAAATGCTGACACAACCTTTATACACACCCGGCCATAATTCTAGATGACGTAAAATAACTTATATAGAAAGCCAAGATAAGTGGATCTTTTTTTTTTTTTTTTTTTTTTTTGCTATAAAGAGCAAGTAGGAGATCAGAAGTACACCTTTTAGCTAAGTATTTTCATTCTTTGTTTCAATTTTGACCAAAGAACAAATCATATATCTGGAAGGGCAGATTTTTTAAGACATGCTTCATGTTTGTATAAGACTAAATTATGTTTTTAATCTTTCTAGCAACCTAAAGTAATTCTTCCAGGAAGTTTGCTATTTCCCAAGGCAAAAGTCTGCTACAGATAAATAGGCGTTTTCAAAGGAATTTTATTAAAAATCTGGAGAATATCACAGCAAACATAAAGTAACATTTTCAAATACTAGATAGAGTGCTCAGAGGAAAGTGTGTTAGAAGTAACAGACTGGTTATAATTGAAATTGACCTCATAAAATCTACAATGTATTTTTGTGTTGCTGCTTTTCCAGGTCATTTCAGTATAGGTGAGTGTCCAGGAAGTAACGGTACACATCACTAAACAGCACTCAGAGTTTAATTCATCCATAGCATCCAAAACTTTGGGTATTTCCTTAATGATAATGTGTATGACCAAAGTTCCTCCAATTTGAAAATCAGCCTGATAACAAAATAGAAGATTACAAAAGGCTACTCCTGTGATTTTCTGTTCTATATTTTTAATTCAGATTTTTTTCTGTAAATGTATTTTTATTTTAATATTTAAGTTTGTTTTCTTCTCCATGTTCTTTTTGTTAAATTAAGAAGGATAGAAAAGGGAAATGGTAATTTTCTAGGTAACTTGTAATATATAAATTAAAATTTCGGACCCTGCAGTCCATTGTACTTCTGCATATACTGTAATCTCAAATTCAAGATCATACTGAGAAAGGACTATTTTCACTAAAAAAAATATGCATTTATATATATGAAATGTTTTAATATTAACATTATTAATATTAATATTAATATTATATAAATAAATTGATATAATCAGTTGGATTTTCACCTCTGTGATGTTTTCAAGACTTCACCTCATCTTTGAGAGAAGACTCAGTTGTGAAATATTAACTGTTCTCAGCTTTCTGACACCACCATTTCTGTCATCAGCTTGGTGGAAGTGCATATCCTCTGCATAGCAGACAAAGTCAGGCTGCTGATCAAGCCGTCAGCTTCCGTTTGATGAGGTGTGCAGAGTAGTTTGTGCTATGACTCTGAGTTTCTCTGCCAAAATTAAAAGGGGATTTCAAAACAGCTGAGCATTTGTTTGCCTTGCCCCCCGAGCAGGTCCTCCCCAACTGTAGTGATTAAGGTCACTCTAAAAACCTAAACAGATTTACAGACAAGGAAATGGAGACATGGAGAGGTTATGTGACTTGCCTCAGACTGCACAGGAAATCTGTGGTGGGACCAAGAATAGGTCTGAGGTGCTTGGCTTCTTTGCCTAGCCCTGTATCTCAACCACAAGACCATTTTTTTCTTCCTCTCAGTTAAGTAACGAGCACTGTCACTGCTGTAAGGGCTAACAGAGAAAGTGTTGTGCTTTATTAAATAGCTACTCTCTTGCAGCCTGGAGATCAAATATTTGCCTACAAATGTTTGGCCTATCTTTGTGAAGTGAATTGAAAGCTGCATATGTTGGTTGCAACTATGATTTTATTTTATTTTTTTTTCAGAAGATATTTAAAAGAAAATGTTTATTCAAATTAAAACAAAATATTGTCTTCTTCACATGAAGTTCCATTTCTTTGTTTTTGAAGAAAACAGATGCTAATAGAGAAAGAAGTACTTTTTTTTTTTTTTCTTGGTTTCAGTAAACATTTTTAAATGTTAATTTACTAACTCTTTGATTTTGAGTTAGTCATATTTCAACATCCGCCCAACAAACAAGGATGCTGCAGGCTTAGCAGAGCCCTTATCCATGGATGATTTTGCTGAAGGGAGCAGATGCAAAGCCAGCTTTGGTCCATCCTGAAAATGCTAGACAGAGCTGCAGACAGCACAGACCCAGCCTTCTCTAGAAATCACACCCATCTCTAAGAAAAGGGCAACACTGAGTCAAAAAACTCACAGTACCCTAAGGTGAGCAGAAGAAGTTGGGAAAGGTGAGAAACGCTGACAATAGATACAAACACTGCAGCACAGAAGATGACTTTTGACAGTGCTGGGACTCCAGTAAGTCTAGAAAATTTTAGCAAAGAGAAGGCAGGTGCAAGAGTTGGGAAAGATGAAGGATTGCAAATACCATCAGCATTCAACGGCTGCCATCTCACCTGCCAGCACTCTTAAGGCATGGGAGCAAGCTGGAGTTTGTGAATGTGGCTGCAACTGCAAGGGGCATCAGAGGAGAAATCATTTTAAAGCAGTATAAGTTGGGGTGAAACCCAAAGGCAGATGAATTTACTTTGGGACAATTCTGTGTGAAATTCTGTGTGAGGTTGTGAAAAACAGCTATAAATTTTTATTCCACCTAAGACAGAGGAGAGCTGGCAGGTTGTGTCTCACAAAACATCTGGCTGTGAAATGAGTGTTGCTGTCAAGGAATTTACAAAGAGCCCCCTGATTAGGAGTAAGTATGAAGGGCAGGATAAATCCCTTTTTAGGCTACACTCCTTAGGAATAAAGTAAGAATCTAGACTCATAAGAAAACCAAAGCACTTGCTTATACTTTGAGATTCTGAAAAAATGTGAAGTTGGCTGACACTACATATGCAGGGAAGTGTTATCCAAAAATGTTACAGAAAAAGATGAATCTATTAAATGAGAAAAGCTGTGGGTTATGTGATAATGGTGCAGGTTTTACAGAAGGAAGACTATAGATATTTCTGATAAATCTAGATTATTTTTTTACCAATGAACATGCCTTCATTTATTGAACCAGCGGACCAGAGAATTATAGCTACCTGTTAAACACAGCCCCATGCTTTGCTTTGCTGAGGCTGTGCGCTCCACTGAAGCTAACAGTGATGAACATGCTGTTGCACTGGCAAGATACTAACTGTGTAACTCTTCAGTTTACAGGAGGATCTTGCCTCTATCTATCACTCACAGAAGTTAAAGAGAAAGGGTTTAACTGAAATTATTGCCTTCTGTTCTAAATCGCATGCAGTAGTTCAGTTTATTCTGGGGTGGGTACAGGCCCCATCTCAAGTACGTGTCACAGGGAGCAGTTCCAGTGGTAAAAGGAGGAAGCAAATGTCTTCCTCTTCCATCTCTGTATTTCCTCACTTTCCATGGCACAACACGATGACTCATTGCACGCGATGGAATCAACTTTAGAAAGATCTGAAATTTGTTGGTGTCTGTCCCTAAAATGCAAGAAGAATGCTCCATCTTTAAATAGAATAATAGTGTTAGTTAGTTTTATTGATGCTTATTTCTAAAAATTAGAAAAGCATCTCTAACAATTTCAAAAATTGTGCAAAAATCTCTTTTACTTTTGCAGAAATGAAAAAGGTTATCTGAACTTCCTCCTAGGAACAGTACAGAAAGGCTGAGGTGTGTTAGGGTAAGGAGCTGGCAATGTTACATGAGGTCAACAGTTAGTTATGGCATTCACTTGTACCCAATAGCTGTAGTACCCAAATATTTCATCATCTTTAGTGTGTTTAATGTGTCTAATTATTTAAGTTAATTTATGTTTTTTGTGAAAGAGGCTTTTTGCCAGTTTGGAAGACTTCAATTCTGAATGAATTGTGATAAGAGTAGGCAGGGATGAAAACATGTATAGGCTTGTCCTCAGTTACTTACTCCATTTGTTAGTGAGAAGAGAAGATTTAGGGACATGCAATGCAATCAGTCTTTGGCCAACAGTATTTCAGCCTCTTGGTGATCATAAAAACGGCATCTTTTCTTTCTTAATTACAGAAAAACACAAGGGACTTGTATCTGTTGTTCTCTGTTGGCTAACTTATCCTTAAAAACAGTTAAAAACATACACAGGTTTTTATACAATAACAAAACAAAGACGTTACGATTAAGTAAAACTTTTGTGGTCTTTGGTGAGGTTCAGAAGACAGCTAGGATTTGGGGAGATTCTTGGGTGCTGCCAAGTATATTCCAGGACTACAGGAGATGTGAAGAGTGTTCAGTACCTCCCAGGAACAGACTTGATCCTGAAGTCACTATTTATGCATCACTCGTATTCCAATCTGTGGGAGTTTTGCATGAGTTAAGTGTCAGTCACTTTGACATTTAGCCCAGCTGGTTGAATGATATACCATGAATATATAGTGCATTTTCATCTGAATTTCCTTTTCTACATAGTTTTCCATCTCTTGCTTTGCTACCTGCCCTCTAGCTATTCTGTGAATGCTAAAGGTACCATGTAGTATATTTGGTTTAGAAAGCAGTCTTACAAGGATTTTCCCTGAAACAATTGAAAGGTGAATAATGGCAGGGTTGGAGGAGAAGTCAGCCTGAAGAGGATTCAGGAACTTCTGAACATGGCTTTACCACTAAAACTGATGCAAGTACATCCCACCTTTGCATGATTCAGGGATTAGGACAGTGGAGTTTACCTCCATATCTGGCTGAGAGGAGAATATAGGTTATACTGCGATACCCAGGACAAACTGTGTTAGTAGCAATAACTATAAGCTGAAGGAAGTGTTTGGAAATGTTATTTGATGAATCCTGCCATTTTCCTTTTGTGAAGTGGATGTAAGCTTGCAATTCACAAGTATGTTTACTATAAAATTCATAACTTGCCTCATTACTTATGCTGTATCTTTTTTTCCCTGACATGACACCTCACTTTCTTAGTTGATCTGAACTTATCTTGTTTCATTTGGACTCCACAAATGCTGTGGTATTGCATCTCATTGATGGATGAACATAACCAATAAGAAGAAATACCTCACAGAAAACCTGATAATGCTTAATGGAAAATTAATGCTCAGAAAATGCTACCTTCTAATTTGCTTAAATTGTTTTCCATTTGCATATTCACACAGAACAAACACAAAAATAACTAAAAAGACCTTGTTTTTTCTTTACCATAAAAGAGTTTCAGGTTCTTTCCCCTACCACTGTCCACTGACTGACCTGATTTTCTTGCTTTTACCTTCTTGCAGCAGTTTCTCCTCTTACTCTTTGCATTTTTTGTCTTTCTTGTCTCTGTTCTATACATATTTTCTTTGGCTTCAGTTTAATGTAGCATTTAAGAATAAGCTTATCTTGGAGCACATAAGCAGTGCTATTTCTCTGTGGTGGGAATGCTTTTGTACTCAAACAAATTGTTTAGCCAGATTTTTGCTTCCACAATAATATTCTACTTAATGATTTATCTGAAGTGAAAAGTTGTGACGATTTCCATCCAAGTTACATCATAGTCATATTTTCTGCATTGAAGAGATGGGATTTGCATGGGAGAAGCTTGCCACACACAAATTTTTGTAGTGCCAAAACCTTGCAATTTGTTTTTAGTTTTAGCACGTTCATTAGTTCTGCCATATTTCTTACTGGGAAGCATGTGCATAGGTATTTTAGGAAAAAAAAAAAAAAAAAAGGGGGTTGAATATCCAGAAATGAGATTTCAGGTGACCTGGAGAATTTTCTAGGAGACAGCATAATCATCTATTGTAGTTTTCTACACCCTCTGTTTCTAAAGTGCCTATGTAGAGCTGGCAAATATGACAAAAGACCTATGAGTGACCCATTCAAAAACAAATAAAAACATTCAATACCTAGCTGGGCATTTAAAATAGTGCTAAGCAGACATGCTTAAGCATTTGCATTCTACCCCAGATCTGTGTTTTGGCTCTCTAAGGACATTTTTGCAATAGAGATAATGTTCAGTTGGAGAAAATATTTATCATCCTTAATCATTATGATCACAAAATATTAGCAACCTCTGGCAAAAGTATAAAAATGGTCATAAAACTACAGGCAAAAATAAACATGCTTTAGTTGTAAATTTGCTTAAATATGCCTGAACTGTTCCTTAAGCTTTGTGATTTTTCATTCCAAATCACTGAGTGAAAAGTTTAAATTTCTAAGTCACAGCTTGACTACCAACTTTTTGGTAAGACAGTGAAACACTTGGCTACTGTATGCTCAAGGGTATCTAAAAAGAGGATCTAACGTCCTTAAGTGCGTTCATCATCTTGTATTCACATATGATTTAGTACGGACTTAAAAGACCTACAACCTTCTTGGTTTGTAGCAGTTATGCATCATCTGAAAGCTGCCCTGAGACTCTAAATCAATCTGTTCTTCAGCAGTCTCCAGTACATTTTAGTGTTCAAGCTTAGTATGTCTCTTGAAGAACAGGACTAACAGATACAGAAATTTATACTCTAAGATCAGGTGTGACAGCAAAAATGTTGATGTGCAAACCTTGACAGTCAGCATAGCAAATCTGAAATAATCTTTTTCTTTTTTCCTTTTCCTAAAATAGAGACCATTCTGGCTCTTATATTTGATTCAATTGCCTTAACCTTGTTACTACAGTAAAGTAGCTTGTGACAAGCAAATAAGAAAGAAAAAAAAAATGTGACCTTCCATCCCTGAAGCAATTCCTTAGGAAAATGAGATACTTCAAGCAGACCTCTGTTAAAACAAGAAAGCTTGTTAAAAACAAGGTTATCCAAAGTGCTGCAGTAGAACTGTTCACTTCCATGGAGCTCATCACAAAAATCAACATATTAGAATTTAGAAGATAAAGAAGAAGAAAGCATGTTATTTTAATACTTACAGATATACATCCATATACATATACATGCTGTATACAAACTTGTTTCTTACAGTCAGAGATCAAACATGAGTCTTCTTATCAGATGACTCCTATGAGAGAAGCACTATGAAGAAGACCTACGTTCAGAAAATGCAGCAGAATTCAAGGCATACCAGTTCAACCAGGATGTCTCCTTTTAACACACCTTCACAGAAGCTATCTATTAGTATTCCAGTATTAAAAAGGATGAAATTTAATGATCAGATTGGATAGTCTTATCCAATATATGGATAGTCCTCAGAATCTAGAAGAAGAGAAATATAAGTGACTGCTGCAGGTTGTTTTTTCTTTCCATCTTTTCTTTCTGTTTATTTTCCCAGCAGTCTTATAAAACATCGTGCCATTGCACCATTGTATAAAACTCATTTTACACATATCTAATCACAAAAAAACAACACAAAAACAAAACAAAACAACAACAACAACAAATACACATAAAGGTTTAATGCTTGTGCTTTAAAATAACTACATGTTAGAGAACTAAACTGGCTAATTTCTGCTGCCTCACAAAAAGAAAAAAAAAACTCCCAATCTGCCCTGCTCTGTCCTGCTTCATGCACCCAAGCAGGATGATAATCTGTCAGGTGGAAAAGAAAGTGCCATTCAGAATACTTATCTGTACTTGCTGTTCAGGCTTCTTCAGAAGAGAGATCCTGCTGATACATGGCAATCATATTTTAAACAAAAATATTCTGCAGACCACAGATTCCTGTAAATCTGCATTATAATTTCACATAAACAAAATAGAGATGGAGGGTTATACAGATGGCTAGGTACTACAGTGGCTTTCTTCAGCATGTAATCATTCTCATACAGTTTGAGAAGACCAATTAGGAGCTGAAGTCTCAATTTAAGACACAGTTTCTCTCTGCTACCACTTAAACTCTATTAAATATAAATACCTTATTCTCATTAGTGGCTGAAGGAAGGTTTTATTTTCCAATAAAACAACTCAGAAGTCATGAAATCTCAAAATTATGCAGTGTTCTTATCACTAGTAGACACTGCAAAGCACTGCAAAGTCTTTTTTTTTTTTTTTTTCCTCCCAGAAAACTATTCTTGAAAGAACTCTGAGTTATAAGTGGAGGAATGCATTTAATACCCTAGTATTCATCACACACATGGTGCTCCATTCTTGTTTACAGAATAATAATCCATGATCTGCCAGCCAGCATGGAAGTTCGGCTGTGACTCAGTTCCCCCAGTCAAAGCTGTTAGATGACTGATGACCCAACTAATTAAACAACTAGCCTAGCATCCCTGATTTTGCAGAGCCTGGCATCTGCAGCTGCTTGGAGAGAGGGCTGGTCCCAGGGATGCTGCATCAAAGCTAAACTGCTGCATCTAAGCTAAACTGCTTCAGGTGCAAAAAGCCCTTACCTTTGCAGAGGAAGACTTCCTAACAAGAAAGCATGTTACTGCGGTCAAGCATATTGCAAATGTGTGACGAACTTCTCTGCCATGCCATCTGCTTCTCCCTGACCCATGCCAGGCACCTGACAAGAGCTGTAAAAGGGGCAGTGCATCACAGGCATTTCTCTCTCTCTCCATGCTCCCCTCTGGAGCTTCTCAACTAAGAGAGGGAAAAGGAGGGGCCATCTAAATTAATGCTTCCCTTCTTGCCAGTTTGGCTCAAAAAGTTAAATGATTTTTAGTGTATGCTTATTCTTTCCTTGCCTCAAACAGATATGGGTCTACTCCCAGATGAACTGTAAAAAAGTATAATTTACATGCTGAGAGGAAGAGAGAGTTGAAATGAAACCAATTTAGATTATTTAGGGATTCATTCTGACCTCTCTTGACTAAATTTATAAGGTTTCTGCTTTTTTCCTTCCGTAGGAGCTAATGCAAAGTTCCTCCTTGCAAAGTAATAAGTTACATATTCAAGCTATTCAGAATGTTATGTCCTTCAGGAAGTATTTACATTTGTAATTTACACAAATATGACGAAACATAAATTTGTTGAAAATACCTCATAACTCTAAGACACTAAAGTTTGAAGCCTTGAAATACAGTGATGAAGATTTTTAAACCTAATTTTGGATTTTAAGTATCTCAGGCTCTGAGTTCCCACTTAGATACATCATGAAAGAACCCTGTTTTCAGAGGACAAGTTACTGGAAATATTAATTTTTTGTAAGTTTCAAAAAATGGTCACAAAATTTTATTAGCTGGATTAGAAAGTATAGAAAGCACTTTTTAAGGCATGTCTATTCCATTAAATAAGGCATGGGGCAGTGCTCAATGGTTAACTGGTGAAGTGTGGGAACACTTTTAGGAAATGAATTTCCAATCAACTTGAATTGGAAGAGGAAACCTTTTCAAATCATGGAAAAAAATCTAACTGCATTCTGTTATAACAAGTATGAGCTGGGAATCCATCTGAAATATCTAATACAGGATAGGGAAATGATTTTCTGCTTAAGTTGTATTCTGAGGCTCTTTGCTACCAATGTGAACAACTGAATGATGCTTCCCTGTGGAGAAAAAAATCAATAATAGCTTAGAAGTAAATTATGGACAAGTACATACGTGCGTTTTACTGTATTAAAAAACTTTGTTAAAACTTTCTTGCTGAAATAATGTGATAAAGTATGTAAGATACAATATAAGAAGATTGAGAGAAGAGCAGTGATTTTAGATTTTAATGATGTAACAACTTCCTCATGTGCTTATCGCTGCTCCTACTGTCAGCTATGCATGACAGCTCATCTCTTTCTCTCTTTTACTCTCTTTTAGTCATATTTGTGTCAACTCAAGATGACAGCATTCCAGCCTTAATGGTAAATCATAAATAGTTCCTTACTCTTCACTGTAAAAGCTTAATCATTGTTAAACACACTGGCATTCATGTGAATATACTAAGTATTTTTCATAAGAATTCTATGATAATTTTGCAAAACTCTATGATAATTTTACATTGCGTAAAATTCACTTGGTATAGAACTATAGTGACAGTTTTGAGAGGATAGATATTAAAGGTTACTTCTATTGTCTTACATAATGTTCTAAGCCTTAAATGAAAATTGAGGACTTAATCCTACACAAGCAGAATTTGTGTCAAAATAACTGGATTTCCCTTCAATTGTAAGTGGAATCGAATTCCTTGCTATAATTAATGAAAAACTTGCCTTAGTGAAAGGTAAGTTTGCTTCAAGAAATGCTTGACAAGATGTTAGAATAACAAAATGTTCATTGACTATCACAGAATAAGTGTAGAATGAGAGATCATCTAATTTTACTTTGCTTGGTATGGTTTGTGGTGAAGACCTTTCATTTTGGTGAGATGAAAGTTACCAATAGTTCTGAAAACAACAAAATGTACAAGATTTGTTCTTACTACCCCTAGACAGTGAGATATCCTTGTTAGTTTTAATTGCACCTAAGTGAAATTTTGTATTTCCTTTTCACCAGTTTTGAGAACCTCCCTGGGCAGCTCTTTGATGTGAGGAAATGGAGAGGGAACAGCGTCTGCTTGGGAAAATGAGGGCGAATGGCCATATCAAGGTGCTGCCTGCCCTCCTTGACACTTCTGAAGGATGCAGAGGCCATTGCAAAGGCACATATATGATATTTCAGGGCTGTTGAAACAGTGCTCAACAGGCTACAGCACAAAAGCAAGTGACAGTGACAAAAACAGAAGTGACCCAGCTGGAGTCTCCATGAAGAACTCTGCTTTACTGTGTCTTGATATAACAGGGATGTGACACGTACGGATGCTTACTATATGTTTTCTGCCACCATATCACCAACACCCGACAATGTCATGCATCTCTTCCTGCCTTTAAATTTATCTCTGCTTGATAGCAACAACTAAACTGTGTGAGTAATGCCTGAAATGTTTGTTGGTTTTTTTTGTTTGTTTGTTTGTTTTTTTCTCATGAGACTTACCATTTTCTGTGGTTTAACATGGTATCAAGACTAAGTTTAAGTCCTAATATACACAGATGTAAACACATTACAAAAATCTCTTCCTGCACTCTTTCTGTGGACTGGTGACACTTCCCACCATTCTCTTGATGCCTGCCTGCCTCTTGGAGGAAGCAGTGAGCAGAGGCAAAAGCACCAAGCTGAGGGTTTATGGAGCAGTGAACTGTTGGAAGTTCACAACTAGTACTGGACTGCTTGCTGGCAGCCACTGGAGGCAAGATTTGCTGTAAAATAAAAAATTGTTAATGCTGAATAGCACCATCCCAACATTCCTCGGGACAGAAGTTTAGAGGTTCAGTTCAGGAATTCAGCTTGGGCAATGGCAAATGCTGCTTTTTAATTCTAGAAATCTTGGGAACAGTACTAGAACTGAGCTATGGAAGGTATCATTCATTAACAGTGATCCAACCAACACTGAGAGACAGTCCCCCAGCACCAGTATGTTCTAATGTCAGAGGATGGTGTGGCATTTCCAGCTTCTTCATAGGTCAAGCAGTATGAGTTGCTACTGTGAAAAACTAAAGGACAGTATGTGTTATTATACGAACAAAAACTTTATACTGTGGCTGTCTTTGTGATCCAGGTTTGATTTTTCAAATGCTGCTAGATGTGGTCCATGGAAAGCATGGATATCATGAAGCAGAGTTTCTGTAGCTCCTGCTTCCACCAGCCATCAATACAAAGCTATTGCCAATATCCATCACTGTTTTTTTTTTCTCTGCATTTTAAGGTATCATTGCTGTCATTACCTGGTTCCATAATTTATTCAAATCTCTTTTTAAATAAATAAATGCGTGCCAATAGTTCTTCTGTCTTAGACATTTCAGTACTTTGTTCCTTAAGGATGTATGTGTGATCAGTGAACAGGTCCAGCTGCCATGAGAAAAGAATAGATGCATGCCCTGCCCTGGCCCATTACCCTCTTATTCATTTCAATACACTGCTTGATTTGTGGCTCTTGCTCCTTGCTCAGCTATTTATTTTATGGCAGCTCATTGCAATTCCTGTCATTGCTTCCTCCTTATTTTTCCATTTTACCTGATGCAGCTTGGCATGTTTGATAAGTGTAAGAGAGCCCAACTCAGTCTTGGCATCTGCAAGCACAACTCAACAGACATCAGAATAAGCCACTAATAACAGGATGGACTTGGCACTATGGGTGCACTGCAGATCTCAGTGCAAACCAATGACTTCATTATTACCTTTATCAGTTTCACCTACAATCACTGCTTCTAAACCCAGCTGTAAAATAGTGCATAGCTTCAAGAAATGTGAACATTTTCTGCAGTTTGTTACATGTGGCTCCACTGCCAGTCTAGCTTCAGATTTCTACTCTTGGTGTTTTCTACTCCCGTCATGGGACTACTTTAGGTTCCATCATCCATGGTCTGAGCAGCAGTGCTTGGGAAGATGAAGCAGTTTGACCTGTGCTGTATTATCTGCACCTGCTTTCCATTCAGCAAGAAATGACTCTGTACTCTTTCCCCTCCCACTCTCCCCACCAATTTCTCACCATTTCCCCCCAGACAGAGGAATCAACAGAAGTAGAAATTCTATATATTCTTGTGGTGTTGGATTGTTGTTGTTTTGCTTTATAAATATATCAATCTCTGTTAAAGATAATCTGTTCTTCTAACTGAAAACATGTTCAATATGATTTTCTATTAATTTTGAATTCACAAGAAAAAAAAAAGAAAAAGGAAACAAAACACTGCAAGGAATTGCTGCCATCATCTAGAAAGAATAAATGTTTCATACTCTGCTGGCAACTTTATGCATTTGAAATGTAGATTTAAGTCTTTTAGTGCTGGCTGTTTTACAGGAAACACCTAGGTAACAGTTCCTGGGAGTAACTAGGTATGTTTATTTGCTGTGCCTTGATTTCAGAGGAGAGGGAAATTGTTTGCAAGACTTCTGTTTTCAGAGTAGTGGATAAATATCCCTTTATTTTAAGGATCTTTAAAAATTGAATTTATCAGGGTCATCGCATGCACACAAAAAGGGAGATTGCCAGCTGTGATTTTCTCTCTTCAGTCAACTCTACTCAGCAGCAAGCAGAAGAATAAGTTACATGTAATAAGTAAATTACAAATATATATATACATGGCATCTAACACTGTTTTGTGAAATTAAAGTATGACAGCAGACACAGAAGGGATAGAAAACAAAGAAAAATCCACTGATTTTATAAGAGGTGTGGACAGAGTAGGGAGAACAAGGAAATTGTACAGACTTTTATCTCAACTACTTGACTTTTTCTGGGGGTTGTCTGTCTTTGTAGTTTTCCTCTACCCTACTTGACTCTCCCTATAAAGCATTTTACGAGACATGTTAAGTATTTTATGTAAAAAATAAGTTGCATTGCATTGCACTATAGGTCAAGGCAGGAAGGACACATTGCCTGAATAGCTAGTTAATCTCTTTCATCTTTCTCATGCTGTCATTAATGCTTATCTGTTCCCATAGGTATTGCACAGTCATCTGTTTTCTCCAGTGGCATAGTACAATAATAAAATCTTTTGATTTGGCATCCTAGTTGTTTGTGATGCTGCTCTTATCCATTTGATTTTGAGATCATATTTGTGCTTTCTTGTCTGTAATGTTTTTGTCATGCTCTCTAGATTTTCTTTTCTGGGAATTTAGGAGTTTAATTTCACATTTCTATCATTTCCCCATGTGAGAGCAGTTTGATATTGATACACATGTCATAACAGGACTTGGTTTAGATCACGCTGTTTAAAGATACTATGAATTAAATGGCTGGTTCTCTTTGTGGAGCTTTTTATCCCAGTGATTATCTGATAGTCCATCTCTTACAATCAAAACATATCTAGAGTCTCCCTGCTTGCCTTGTGCTGAAATGGGAACCCACCATGAGTTACTGTGTCCTGCTCTGATGTCAGAAGGGAGCTTTCTTTATTCAGAAGGAGTCTTTGACCAGCTCTGTCAGCTTCCTGAGTATGCACAGGGAATGTATTTTGCCTGTGACAGTAAAAGATTTATATAAAATTGATTTAAGGCAAACAAAATAGCTAAAGTTATTAGCAGCTACTCTTTGTTAATGTAACTTTCAAATGTCTCTCATTTCAGGGTGTCTAAAATTCCTGTTTCAAGAAAAGACTGGCTTACATTCTGTTGCTTTTGAAAAATGTTTCTAATATTGTTTATTATGAATAAATGGGAAGCAGAATTTATATAAATGAATTACCTTTAGGAAAATAATCCTGCAGCTTTTTATGTATCCGTAGGGCTTTTTATTTCATTTATTTTCTTGGAAGTTCTTTTGAGATGTAACAATTTGCATCAGTGAATCAAGAAATATGACCTGCACCTTATCTGTAATTGCTCGGTTGGTTTTGGTAGTTATTCCTCAGCCATTCAAGACTGTGTGTGGTGGATGTGTATCAATACACATGTAACTGGAGAAGTCCTAATGAACTGGAGAGTGAGGAGGCAAATGCTGGGCAAATCTCTGTTGAGGGAGCTGGGAATAGTCAGCCTCATGGTGACAGGGAACACTGAAAACTGCTCTTCCAAGGTCTGTCACTGCCAAAGAGTCCAAAGAGATAAATACATTTTCCAATGAATTAGTGTTTGAATAAAAATAAAAATAAAATAAAACAAAATAAAATAAAAATAAATAATAAAACACAGAAATAATTTACTTTTCCATTCAAAGTTAAGACCAAGGTTTGGGGTGGTCCAACCACCAGGAAGGTTATGTGGACACTGGACTATTGGGAAATACGTATATTTACGGAAAATATATGTGGTTTGCTGCTCCAGGAGTTATAGAGAGGGAGGAAGCCTTTTTAGTGTGTGAGATTAATATACTGATAAATTCATGAGAAAGTAATTTGATCTTAAAATTCATGTCTGAGCTTTAATAGATCTAGTCATTCTTAACAAACAGAAGAAATTAAGGTAAATGAAAACTAATTTTGTATGAGAGGACAAATGTCTGTGAGAGGGAGATTTTGCCCCTGTCTTGTTTGTTGACTTGCAAAAAGATTGAAGTTGAATATTTTAGCATGGTTTAGTAAAATCCATAATTTTAAAGCACAAGAGAACTTATTTTTACTTCCTCAGGACTTTGATTCTTTTGTTCACCATAACTAAGCAGTGATGTCAATATGGATTTCACTTCAAGTATCATGTGAATATTTTTCCAGTCAGTACAATGACATCTAAATACATGTGTGTATATATATATATATATATATATATATATATATACACATTTAAAAACATTACAGGTTATTTCATCTGTATGACTGAGAAGAATACTTCTGTATGTTTTTCTTCTATCCAGGTGTATCTAGCTGTAGCCTGTTTTTCTATCAGTGTCAGAGATACATAGCGGAATTGATCATTGCTCCTATTTTTGATTATATGTTTGGTTGCTGAGGTTTAGTATTTAACAAAAAAAGCAGATATGGGACTGATTTTTACTTTATGCAGGAATGATTGTGAAAACTTATATCAGAACCCTTGGCACATCAAGAGGGCATCAAAATGAGTTTTACTGCTTTCATTAGGCTTTTACACAGTAGTTTTCTTTGAAGTGACTCAGTGCATAAATGGAGGAGACACTGCCCGGGGTGTCAGGAAAATGAGAACTTATGGTATAATTTCTCCAAACGACACAAAAGTATGCAATGATCAAGTCTACCAGAAGAGTGCTGTATTTGTTTATTACACTATATAAAGGCCCACTTGTTCTATATAGACCAATATTTTCAGGCTATCGTGTGAGGGTGAGGGGGGAAAAAACTCCCTCCAGAAGTTAGTATGAACATCTGAGAAGATTTTTGTGCTCAGGCTGTTTATGAAAGCTGATCTTATGCACTGTGCTAGATGGTGATAGAGAGCTGCAAGGCAAAAGTCTCTAGCTTGTTTCCCATCCCACTTCCTCTCATCATTTATGGCCAGTAACTTAGATGCATCTTTTCTTAGACATTTTCTTTGCCCCAAGCATAGAATCTGATAGCCTTAGTGGCATTTAAAACATGCATGGGTCATCATCACTTCAACTTGTAGAAGGAGAAGGAAATGGGCCTCAGTTGCATCATGCTGAGTGTGGTGGTCATGCCAAATTTGGGTGTTTCTGACCACAGTTTTAAGGGACTACTAGAAATATCTTGTTCCGCTGTAGCCATAGCAGTAACCATCTAGGCTTAAGTTTTGAATAATTTTAGGATTTTTTTTTTTTTTTTTTATGCAAGTATCACAAAGTGATTTAACTACCATGAAGTTTAAACTAAAAAGTAGGGAACTAGACTAAAAACTGTAGTATGTTTTTATACATTCACAACAGTTATGGTCTTTTAATTCTTGTGCCAATACACCTTATTGCAGCCTACCTTGTATGTACCCTTTTTCTAATGTTTTTTTAGTGATGTCAACTCAAGAGTGCTTACTTGGATTTCATTTGCGTTGATGAAAATGACTTACTAATATGAAATATATTACATCTTTTATATAACCTCTGCTAGGTTTTACCTTTGAAATATTCGAGATGAAGTTTAAATCTAATTTCTCTTTTGTCTCCGTTATAATTTTTGTTACTTTTCTTTAATTGTCTTGCCATTTTAAGAAAAGTTCTGTATTTGCAACATGTCACAAAAATTATTTGGCTTTGAAAATGCCAGATACTCATTTGTCTAAGCTGTGTTGCAAAAACTAGCAGCATAGCTACTCATAGCATGTAAGGACAACTACATTTTAGGAAGCAACTAGCAGTTTTGCACGCAAGAAACAGTACTGTTTTCAGGAGCCAGTAACCTCAAGGAGTCACTTATTTCTCTCAAGAATAAATGGATTTGAGCCTATTGTTTATATCAATAATGATTTTGATTTTCTATAAAAACTGACTGGTCAAATGACAAGTAATATTCTGTCCCATTTATGTGGGCTGTTATTAGCATTATTTGCAAAACCTGTATTTTTTATCCTGCTTTCTTCATACAGCTAAGTCAACTTTGGATGCAAAATTAAGTCATGCTGTTGTTCACTACAGAGGATTTCTCTGCACTTGAACACTTAAGAACTGTGCTCAAAATGGGGAAGATAAAAGGCATCATTGAGCCCGAGAGGTTGGAAGAATAATTGCAAAAGGCTAATAATTGACCCTTATGGAACGATGAGTAGATACTCATATAGATGGTCTATATTTAAAGAAAAATAATTTTAAAATAACTAGAAATCCACTGAGTTGTCCTGTTATGAATTCTCTCCTTGGACAGAAGCTCTTTGGCTGTCATTACACCAGCAGGTTCATAGTGATGAATCAGTAGGCAAAGGCTATTTAATCTTTGACTCCAAGATTGTGTTCAACCTTGAACAATTCCATGACAGTTATATTTATGATTTGCTGTCTTAAATACTGATATATTTGATGCAATTAGGCAATAACAAATGCTTCCCATTAACTACTTAATTTTGTTCCTATTCCTGCTCATATCTATTTGAAATGGTTGCCTGGTACTGAGTACTGAACAAAATAGCCTGAGCTGCATAAGGCAGGAATTATGCTCAAATAGTCTTAGGCAGTATTTGGGTTGTCGCTGAAATATTGTCTCCAAGGGAAATCTCCTTGCCTTACAAAAGCATCTTGTGGTTTAACTTCCTTCTACTTAACTTACAGTTTCAACCCCATAAACTTAGCAGGAAGGGTATTATAGGCAAGACAGAGGTGTTGTAGGAGAGCTGCATACTTAAAAGCTTGCACAGACCTACCCACAGCTATTCCTTGGTTCCTGCTCGTGGTGTTAACCTCTTCCTTTGTAAAGCAGCAAGACCAAAGAAGCAATAAGCATTTCAAATGGATAAAGAATATTGTTGAAGGTGAAGGAAAAAGGCAAGTTAGGGGGTGGGGACCAAATTTTGGGGGTGCTTAAGTTCTTTAAGTCAGCTTTAACGACAAAGCTTTCTATGTGTTCTATACAGTTCCTCTTACTGCTTTATCACTTCCTTTGTCTATATGCAAATGTTATTTTATGATCAAATTCAGGTTCTTTTCTCCCTGACATCCTTCCTCCTTTCAGTCTGAATCCTGGCTTTCACACTGAGGCTTCCTGAATCCAGAAGCAGTCTTGCATGCAATCTTGCATATATGTAAATCCAACAAGCACTGAATACTCAGCACTTTGGATGGAAAATGCACACCAGTTCTCCCAAGGGCTCGGTGTACTATACAAGTTCTGTTATGGGCCCCTGAGATGAGAATATGTTGCTGTCTTTGGTAGCTTTGCTTGTCTTTTTTTTATATTCAGGCATTACAGTGAACTATTGTACTGTAAATAAGGCTGTTACAGTAGTGTAAACAGAGCAGTAAAAGTGCATCAGTTGATGAGTCAGTTTGTTTCAAGCAACAGACCAATTGAAAAGTTGTAGAGCATGTTGCAAAATTATAGCAGGTCAGGAAAAACTGCAGAGTAAGAAAATTAGATCAGAGGATATTTGCTATTAGTGTGATAGGAGCTTTTTTAAGGGCTGACACTTGTCCCTCCTGTAAATGCCTGGATGGCCTCTTTTTCTCTAGCTCACAGAAAATACCTTGGACACGCTGCAGTCTTTGCAGCCCTTTTGATTTATTCCTGCCTTGAATCATGATTTTCATGTGTTAATACTTTGCTCCAGTTCTTCTCTGTATTGCAGCATGTGGCCATTATTACTCCCCTCCCCCAGGCCCATTTCCCTTGTTATATATTTATTAAATTTTCTTAGTTAAGTTGGATGTGAACCTGGGGTCAAGAACAGACAAGTCATGTGATGGGACTGAGGTATAACTGCATTTTCCAGTTTTTTTCCACCACATTTTCTAGGGGTTTGGGAGAACAATCTTACACACTGTGCAAAAAAACAAAGTTCACAGTTCAGCTGTCAGTTATAAAATAGGCTCATGAATTAATGTCCTTAAGGAAGCCTGGTCTGGAAAGCTACCTGATGTGACCTCTCTTTAAGGTGTACTTGTCAAGGTATGAAACCTCCTTTTGGAAGGTATGTTGATTACTATCCCTCCATAAAATCAATCTTTTGGAGGCCTTTCAGAGCTCTGTAATGAGTCCATCCTGGCACATTACTGGAACAAATGTTCATTGTTTTTTAAGTCAGTTTTCCACAACCTTTAGAAATACACTGTCATGCCCTTGATGTATGTAGTAAAGCTGAACTTCATACTTAGAAAATGTGACAAGCACAGACAAACAGACCAAACACTGGACCTGATATATTAATGAAGTACCGTGCATGGTTGTCTAGAGTTAGCTCCACGAATGTGTCTCAGTACACGGATCTGCATAAGTAAGACTCTTTTTCTTGGGCTATGCTATATGCTGCTATGCTACCACTATACCTTTAATAAATAGTGGGTCACTTTGCTATTTAGCTTCAAGGAACGCAACATGTTTCGAATGCAAGAACAATTATTAAAGGCTTGTAATAAAGTAACAGAACATTTACCTAAATGACAGAACTGCTGTTGACAACCTGAACAGCAATGACATTTAAGTTTTCCTGAGACATTTCTCATTCAAATTATGTGACTAGTTCTGAAGATCCCTTTTATAAGTCTTGCTGGCATGTATCTCTATAGTGATAATCCCTCACTGTCAATATAGCCAGTCATTTCTTCTTCACATCAGTTTTGATTGAGTTTTCCCACACACCTATGTGTGTATAAACCTGTGTGAATGATTGATATGGATTCATACTTTTATTCTGAATTATCCTTTTTTTTTTTTTTTTTTTTTTTTTTCTTTCTCTGGAGCAACTACCAGAGTTTTGTCTGGTTTTGTCTGTACAGCATGCAAACTTAGTCAAACCTGGAATAAAAAAGCTGTAAGCTTGTAAGCTGAGTATGGATTTAGTGCATTGTTGTCATGTATTTTGAAAGGCAATATATCTTTGGGGCATGTGGTTGTAGACTGTCAGTCAGGTATCCCCACTGCTGAAATTCACACAACCTTGGCCAGAGTAAATTCTTTGCTAAAGCAGAACTGGGAGGAGCAGCCTTCTGAAAACAAAATATTGTACCATAAATTTATTTGACAACATTGCACAATTCAGCGCGGCTTCACGGCGTCTCTCCAGCATGGAGGGCATTGCTGAAGAATGAGTGATACAAGTCACACAAGGAGGCAAAAGAACTTGAGGACAAAAGTGAGTCTTCGTTCAGGCAGGTTACCTGGGGGGGGAAATATAGTACATGATGTACTGTGTGATATGTCCATCATGCAAGTTGTTTCTGGAAGGTTTTACTTACTGGAGAGTTGTTGTTCATTTAGGAAGGAATTCCTCCTTGGGCAGAGTGCTTTGAAAAGGCAAATGTACCTCATATTCTCACTGAAAGAGTATTTTGGCACATAGGGCACAGCCTTGTACAATTCCCCTGCACATGCGTGAGTTTTACCTTTGCTGAATTGTTAGCTTAATGTTCTTCAGATCTGAAAAAGTACAGGGGATTTATAAAGACATTATACATTGTTCAGGTTTTTGCAAAGCAAATCAGTCAATCTATCATCCCAAACTCTACCTGTGATGAAAGAGAATGATTTTGTCCTATCAGGCCATTCTGTAGAACTGACATTTCTCTGTCAATGCTGGGTACTGAACTTCGCAGCGGGGGAGCTCCCCAGCTAACCAATCCCACCACACATGGCTGGAATGCTCAGAGAAGTTGTGCACAGCTGGCAGGTATTTTTAAAAAGCCACTGATATATAAGCTGTGATGTTTGGCCAGCCATGCAATGCGATATCACTGCACACCAAGCTGTAAGGGCAAGACTGAAGGAATGATATGCCTGTGTGCTCTAGTGTGGCTGATAACCAGACAAGGCGATGGCAGCAGGATGGAGCTGGGGTATTGCATCTAGTTGGAAGCCCCTGATACCTACTTGAAGCTGCAGTGAAGATCTGCTGTTGTTTTGCAGCTAGGTTAAAACCACAGACCATCAATTACCTCCTCTGAAAACAAGCTTTTTGTTGCTCTGCAGATGTGCAGAATTTTAAATCCATCCTTATAGGCAGGAAACACCCTCTACATATGAGTAATTTCCATTGCACAGTGTAAGTGACAGAACAGATGTGGACCTCAAATTCCCTCACACAGTAACTGCTGCTGTTAGTTTTATTGTTGCTCAGCTCTCAAGCCACAGGCAAGATGTACCTCTTGACTTGGCCTAACCAAATTAATTGTTTATGACTGGAATATCGATTCAGCTATTAGCCATGAATACTCTAAGAGAAATGTTATTTATGCTTTACCAGCCTCAGCCTGTACTAGTTTGTACCATCTCTTCAAATATATCTAAATATTTCCCTTAGTATCTATATTTGCTGGCTTAACTTCACAAAGCCTTCATTTACTCTTCAGCCAGCCCTGAAGTGCTGATGCAAGGGCTGAGATAGCATCCATACAAACCAATACACAAACATACCTATCTTCAGCATCTCTTGAAAGGTGAAGAAATGTAAGTATTGATGTATACCATCCCCCCTCCCCAAGGTCAAGAGGTATCTAAGAAAACATTAGAGTTTCTCTACAGCCAGAGCTCCCTTTCCTCTTTTCACCTTCTGGTTTGATGAGAGGATGACAGTGGCTCATTGTTTAGGGGATGAAAGCTAATGCTGGGTGTGGCTATGTGATCTGGATTTTTAAAGCAGCCTTTGTTTTAGTGAGCTGCAGTGAAGCTATGACCGTTTACATTAGCGGCAAATCTGGATTTTCTGCCATAACCCCATTGTTTCTGTCCATGTTACACAGGTCATGCTCTGTTCTTCTGCATCAACTTTAAACAATGCATCTCCATATAAAAGTAACTCACCATGTAATCAGTATTGACTTAATTTCTGATGCACTGGTTAAAATACACAGGATCTGGCACAAATAGTGTACCAAATTTATTTGCTAATGTACCTAGTTGCCTGAAATCTCTATTAGAAGATAATAACTCTAATTCATCAGACCCATTGTGCAGTTCATCAGACACATTGCTTTAATGAGGGCCTCAGACAAACTATGCCTGGTGGTGCTGAGGTAGGAAATGATCAGCTAGGACAACTTCCTGCTCAGTTATGATGATAATGGAGATTTTTCAGCCTTCCTTCCCCCTCACTCCTCCCTCCCCCCTCCCTTGAATTTCATTCTACTGTTCACCAAACCTGAAGTCTTAGTGCTCTGTCCTGTGTCTACAAGGTTTGGCATTTTCATTTATTTTAACATTGTTTAGGGCAGGATTACCAGAACTGCTTTAGTCAGCCTTGTTTGGCTAAAGTTTAATTTTTCTTACAGCAAATGAATACAGTACTCAATGATGTTGTATCCAAAACAGTTGGGCCAGCCTGCCTTGATGAACAGCTTTTGCAGTAGTGGGCTTCTGGCTGTTCACGTGGGGAACTACTGGGCAACTGTTAAGTTATGAAGGAAATAATCATCTATGCAGCAGTCTTTTAAGAGAATTATGTTAGGATATGGTTTATCATCATTTCTGGCTAAAGTTGTAAGGACGATTTCTATATATGGTTGCTTACAACTTTGGCAAATTCAATCTTCCAGGAAAGTAAGTTGTGCTCAACTTGCCCCAGGACCTGACTTTTCTCCTTATCTTTTGTCTCCTACTGTCCTCTCCAGAATTAGTTTTTCTTCAGCAATGTCTAGATGTTAGGAGGTTTCCTCCTTTTCCCTTCAGAAATGATCTGGTCTCCTCTCCAATTTCCAATTCCCAGAAGCCTCCTGGAGAATTAATAATTCATCATCAGCAATATAAAATTCGGTGTCTCATCCACCTCCTCTTGGCAGGATTGTTCACGCTTCTGTTACTGCTGAAAGAAAACGCGAAAGAGCCTGATTGTCACTTGTAAGACCTGTGGCTAGTTTAGCAGATAGTGCTTGGTGTATTATATCCTTCAAGAGCAACTAGTGAACATGGTGAGAAAGTCTGGAGAAGTGTCTCAGCTGAACTGCCTCGAAAATGGGATAGTCCACATCTTGAGCTGCACAAAGCCTGTCCTTTTCTTATGGACGTATTTATTGGTTGGGGATGCATCTCTGGAGGAGGAATGAGAGACTTTACTCTGATGTTGCTCCACCTATGCAAAGACATATCTACCCTGAGCTCCACAGTGCACTGTCTATACAGTGGCTGAGATGGACCTCGAACCCACTCATCTAGGAGCTCCCCAGATCTGCTGCTACCCGCGAGCTGTACTTTTTGAGGGAGCTTGCATCCTACTCTACTTGTTCAGAGCAAGACTGTATTCTGTGCTTTAAATCCAGTGATGTCTTTGCTTCAGTTTTACAAATGTATATCCCTTACTTATATTGTATAAATAATTAATTGTCGCTCTATAAAACAGCTCCAGAAACCTAGAAAAAAACACCACCAACAACAAAAAAAACCTCTGCTGAAGACTATAAGCTTAGCTGTCTGCCTAAGTTAGTTCATCCCCATGGACTTATAACAAGGAGGAGAGGACATGAACACAGGAAAGGCCTACTGGGGACTTTGTATGTCACTGCTACCTGCCAGTCAGCTGGCAACCAAGATGCTTCCTTCAGCCAAGCAGCACATCTCATCTGGCTCTAAAGAAACTACACCAGTGAGACAGCACTGATGTCTCACTGTAAGCAAGTGGGTGAAAAAGGATCTTCATATGCAGCAGATGCTCTGAGAAGACTCATGCATTGGGGTATAAAGAGTATGAGTAGCATGACATCCTGTTCATATCTTGGATCCCAGCTTCAAGTGTATCAAGTGTGTTTCCAGTCTCCTTGCTGGGAGAAGACAAGAGGAAGAGAACCTTTGATTAATGTGGTGACTCAGTGCACAGCGAGCGGATGGGCTTGTCCCACACACTAATCAGCATGAACAAGGATAGCAGCTGCTGTGGCACAAGGACAATAAACACAGCAAAGCATCTAAAACATGTCCCAGGACATGTCAGAGGACCTTTAGTCAGGCTGAGGAACATGAGCTCACTGTGGTGCACCATCATGTCCGTAGAAATAGAAGGTTTTGTTGATTATTGTGAAATGTCAGTGCAACTTTACCTTCAATATGTATGAAGACCAAATGCTGCTGGGGTCCTCATGCCAGGATGACCTTTTGATCCACTTGGAAGACTGGCATTCATAAAAAATGAACAAAACCCCATGGATTGCCCATGGACATTCCCCTGCATGGGAATGTAACCAAGGACAATGAGCACAAGGCAGCACCAGGACAGCTTCAGGCTCAGACAATTAGTTCTGCCTGGCATTGTGCACAGTACAAGAAAAAGACCTGGTGCTTTCTCATTTCACAATAACCAATCTGAAACTACTGAAAGGAGAAAGAGTGCTTATTAAGCTCTCTAGCCACTTTTTCAGTCTTTTTTCATAGCTTGTCATTAATATATGTATACATATGTGTATTTGACAGAACATTTGCTGTATGACTGGAGGTTTTGGTATTGCTTTTTTAAAACAAACCCAAGCTTGTCTACATGAATGGATAGAAGCTGACCTGTTTATTGACTTACATTTTATTGTCTATTGGTTGGTCCCAATTAAAAAGAAAAAGAGAGCAAAGATCAATTGTAGAAACAGAGTGTTGGTTAGAAAGAACATTTTTTTCTTTCACCTTTGAAAGTTTGTGGCAATCAGCAAAAGAAAATTAAATGGTGAAAATCCTGAGAGAAAAGTCTCCCTTTTTGTATTTCACTCATTTGAAGATGTATGAAATGTTGTGACAAATTATGTGAATCAGTAACAGTAAGAAATTGATTTTGTTTTGAAGTTCATCTGTCTTCATGTTATTCGTATCTGTTTTTATTTATTTTTAAAAATTATTTTACATTTCTACCTAGAATTCAATTAATAAGAAATAAACTAAGGAAGTCCCGTGAGTAGTTATGTCTCCCAGTGGATGCAATAATTTCAATTTCAGATCAGAATATTTCCCATAAGTTTTATGAACATAATTTCCTTAAGAGAGGTCGATAAGTAGGCATTTTACTACATGCATCCATCCAGGCTATCGGGAGACTACAGGTTTTCCATGTCCCTTTGGAGTCCTGCATCATATCTTTCAAGCATGTTCACATTTTTCTTGTAAGTACACCAATTCTATTTTCATTTTTATGCATTTTTATTGAACTAGGATATTATTTCAATGTTTCTTTATCAGTTTAATTTTAAGTAAACATCTTGTCTGTCTTGTTTCAGTGACATATGTAATGGTTCATAGGATGTGGTAATTAATAAAAAAGCAAGATTATTATTATTTTTTTAAATCTATAGATCTTTGATCATAACCTGTTTTTGTTGTTGTTGCTGTTGTTTTTTGTTTTGTCCATTCCTGTGGATGAAGAATGGCTTCAAGTCCTGCTCCTTCACTATCACCAGCAGCACAGATTACTACGGGGCTTTCAGTATTCTCGTTGTTCTGTCTTTTGAAACAGAGGAGGGAATTCATAACAGCCTTTTTTAAATTGCAAGTCAAACCTTGTTATTTAGATTACTCATGCTGTATACATGTGCCTGGTTAGAAAGGAATAGAAGATCAAATAAACAATTTAATTTTTCAGCAAGAAGACTAGGTCCTGTGGGATTTACTCATGTAAGTCCTTCCATTCTTTTGAGGGGAACTAGTTTATGCTTAGCAATTTGCCTTTTCTGGCTTTTAAAACATAAATTGTTTAACTTTTAGTGATTAATCATATGGTTAGGCAAGACACTATCAATTGGAAATTTGTATTTCTTACTGTGAAAAAGTGAGCCTAAAGTGGATACCTGCAATGCTGGAAATTACTGCAACCTGAACAACTCTGTGAAAAGATTTTTTGGAAACCATCTTTCAGCATGTCCTCTGTGTGCATTCAACAAAATTTTGCTTCATTTATATTCCTGGATTGTCAGGGACAGTTCCAAAGTCTGCTGAATTTGATTACAACAATTATAGGTTGGCTCCTTAATGTTTCCTATCTGAAAAAAAAATAATAATTAAAAAAAAATCTTATTAAAAAATATGAAGATTTAAAAACATAATCTACTCTATGTCATTTGCAAACTATCCAAAGTAGAATTAAAAACAAAACAAACAAAACAAGCAAACAAAAACACCACTAAACCAAGCAAAGCCATTGTCACGTCTTTTAAAGTTTAGGTTGTCTGTGTTGCTTTAATTCCAGACTCAGACAGATGCAGACTTAACTTAGAACATTTTTTTTTCTTTAGGAGTGTAAGTCAAATCCTTAATGCTAATGTAGGAGGGTTTTTGTATTTAATTTAACATACATTTTGTTATCACTTGGCTCAGTGCCTCAGGAGTCTGAGCCAAAGCTGTTATACTGTAAAATCCATGAGGTTCAGTTTTCTCTTTCACCTGCAATACTGTACTCTCAGTGTAATGCTAATGTGACTCCTGCAGTATAACAAAGAACCCATAATGACAGCAGCAGAGGGGCCTGAATGTCATTTACACCTACTTGCTATATTCAAGGTCAGCAAGAATGCACCTGCAAAACACACGCGCTGCACCCAGACTGGCTACAGGAAAATGGTCTACTGAGATGAGATTATTTTGAATAAGATACTTTTTTTTTTTTTCTATTACACTCCTGAAGGTCTTTGTATGAAAGATCATAATGAGATATTCAAGGAAAGCATGTGCATTTCCGTGGTAACAATGAAGGAAACATATTTTGGGACAATGCTAAAGAATAGAAAAAAATAATCAAAAAATCTATTTAATGTATTTATAAATACAGAGAAAGAAACCTTGTTTCCTCATAGCACATTTCATAGACTCTGTTTGGTAAAGGAATAAATTGTTGGTCGAGTAATAAAAACAATCCAGAGTTACTTTGCAGCAGAAGGAAAAAGACTAATCACTGCCTTTATTGCAAAGAGTGCAGCAAGTTCTGTGTCTTGTAAAAGGAATGAAACGCAAACGGCGCTGTTCTGATGTAACATCTTTTATTAAAGTATATTGAAAGACATCATAAATGTGTTTTTATAAAAAATCAATACATTGCATTCCCCTGTTTTCATTCTCTGTAACAGTCCTAAGGACAGTCCTTCTGACCAGCAGACGCAATGAAGAAATAACATGCTTCAAAGTCCTCGGTACAATGAGTTCATTCTACCCTCTTGACTCCTGCAGGGTCCCCGCAGCCTAGGTTTCACAGACATGCAGGACCAGCAGCCCCAGCAAGGAGATGCTTGGGTCTCTGAGCTACTGGGGCTGTGGCTGGATACCCTCTCAAGTCTCTCCTGAAGGCTCCCATCTCTGCAGCTCCCCATCACCTACCTGTCCAAAGTTATCATCTCCTCCTCTGCCATTGCTCTGGGTCTAAGCCACCAAGTTCTGCTCACCTGTTTTGTCTCACCAGAAGCAGACCACACAGCTCCCACACTCCTGTGGTCTGCTGCACACATGTCCATGTGTTGTAACATTATTTATGTCCACAGCTGTTTTCAGAAGTCACTTCTGTCTTCCCTCACACACGGTTCGGAGTGACGAGACCTTGCTGGTTAGGCTTGCATGGGAATTTGGCTCCATGGGATGGCTGAGGACAAAAAGTCAGGTGGGGGAGCTGATGGTACTTTCCTGCCTGTTGACACTACAGAAGAAATTCTAGAGTGCAAATCTAGATTTATATTTTAAAATATAGATCTAACCTGGGTCAATAACTATGAATAAGAAATCATTGCCAGACAGAAAAGCCATTATAAGAAGGATTTAATAGTAATAATATACACCACTTCTGAAAGGGGAGGTCCCACATCAGGGAGTGAAGGTTTTCACCCCATGTTTCATTAAGCAGAACTGACAGTGGAATACCGGTGTCAGTCATAACACCAGATAGTGATTCACCAAATTACTGCACCTTCCCCCTACCCACAACCTCTGTTCTCCCCACTTCCACAGTGGGTCCAAATTATCATAGCTTCAAGAGCTCAGGGCCAGCTTTAGAGAGCAACCCCCCTTGAATTTACAATTAAGATAGGTTTTAGACAGTGTTGTGTTAATATTTCAGCACACTACATTTTACCTTTCAAGAGGAATATCTAATGTCAACTTCAGAGCAAATATTCATATATTCAAGCCTTCAGGTGGTTTTACAGTACAAGCAACACAAAATGATAACAGAGATTTCCTGTATTTTTTTCATCTCTCTATGGAATGAAGAAGAAAAATTTTGAGTGAGGCAAATTTTATCTAATCTGAAGGTAAAGATTCATGAAAGATAATCTGAAGTACATGGATGAAAATAAACTTGTAATATAAGTTTGTAATGTGTTCTTCCATTCTCAGTCCAAAACAAATTCACAATAGGCACAATTTAATTTTGTTGTGGTCAAGTTATATTTGCAGACTGGCAAGGCTGTGTGTTCATTCACCTGCATATAAGTAAGAGTATATTTTGGGAGTACTCCCATATTTTATATACAGTATGAATGACTACGTGATTTTTCAGTGATCATAGACTACACAGTTCAATTTGTTATCCATCACTGGTCTGTTTAGAAATAACACAGATTTGAGAAAGCAGTCACATTGGGAAATACAATATACGCAGAATTTACCTGAAGAAAATGTCTAGAAACAGGCATAACTCATGATCTGGCTCAGATGAAACCCTTCGTTATATTAGATTCAATGCCTGCCTCAAGTGTCTTCTGTATTATTATGCTCCACCACAGTCTGTTTCAGGTGCCAGCAGCTGGCATATCTACCCCTGAATCTGTGTTTCTCTCCAATGCTGTATCTCCATTGCACTATTTCCATAGGCATCATTCTCAGGACACTGGGCATTGATTTACCAAATTTAATGAGATGGGCATTGATTTACCAAATTTAATGAGATTTTAGTCAAAATTTAGGCATGACTTTACTGATGCAAGAACAGCTGAAATATCCTGGGCATACCTCTTTGTTGCACAGCATACTTTAATGAAAATTAGAGGTTTGTTTGTCTCAATTAAAGACTGCTGACTGCCCTCTTGGATCCATTTAGTCCCGACTCCTTATGTAAATGAGTTTATAATTTATCTTTGTTTTTATGAGCTTTTACTTGTGGTCTGGGGTTTCACTTATGTAAAGGTAGGATCCTGGTGCAGAAACTTTATTTAGGTGACAGTGACAAGCGCAGCATGGTATGACTCCACTTGGCCTTGTAAATAATGTGAGAGATTTAAAAAGTTCAGCCTGATTAAATTGTCATAAAGGAAAATGATGACTGTGTACAATTATGCTTTGGGGGAAAAGTGGGGATACTGAAGAGTGCCTTCATCTGATGAGGGAAGGTGTGCTAACAGGAGCCATTGCTTGGGAGCATGGGGAAAGCATCAGTTTTCCTATGAATGCCTCTAAGACATGGTGTCCTCTGGAAAGTGAACTTCAGTCAAAGTTCAATGTAAACAAACAATAAGATTTAAGAATCTACAATACAAAGGACATCAAACTAGAGCTGCATTTGGATCCTTCAACTGCAATATTTAGCATAACTTGCACATATATAAGCATATAAAGACATAACTTGAATATATAAAAGCATATATAGGTACAGTCATATAGTAATATTCTTGTTCAGGCACCATTTTCAGATATCATGGACTTAGATGCAGTTACAGCTCTCTCATGCATTCCTTTTTCTATTTTTAGCATGGAGCTTTTGTCTGTTTTTCAGTCTCAAGGAGTATTGCTAGTCAATCTGTCTTAGTGCAAGAGGGGTATTTCATGGTGCTCATAGTGGAGGATTCACTTTAATCTTGTATTCCCCAGGAAACTGCTGGGCTTTATGAAGTGAATCTCTGTATTCTTCCATTACATCTTCTGGCTTAATGCATGCTGGTAGCATTGGAAGTCAGATGGTTCCCAGTCTTAATATCTACACGATCAATTTAAGATTCAGGCATGGTTTGAAAGCAAGCTGTAGTGGAACATTGTATCTGCAATTTAGAATTGTAAATATTTTATCTTCTTTAATGCACATGCACATCTTGCACGTTCATGACTAAGCTGCAAAATACGTCCAGTTTTCTGACAATGACTGTGATAAGCTTGAATAGCTTTACCTGTTCAAATATTTTTATGGATATTAAAATAATATGTGCACTAAATATCAACTAATGTTTATCCTAGTGTCATTTCTCCTTGCTGGTAACCTCTGTGAATACCTTGTGTATTATAGCTGAACCTACTGTTATTTCTATTCATGCAGCATCATACATCCACTGCTTCATTCCTTCTGTACTGTGACCCTGAGTCCATCATGTTAACTTTCTGAGATCTGCAGATTTCCAATTTCCCAGTCTTTTTTTAGACATTCATCTGTGTTTTGTGGTTTCATGTAC
Organism: Netta rufina; assembly: GCF_964035555.1. Lineage (NCBI taxonomy): Eukaryota > Metazoa > Chordata > Aves > Anseriformes > Anatidae > Netta > Netta rufina. The sequence continues at coordinate 34,014,769 of NC_140127.1, read as the reverse complement.
TTCCCACTTCCCACTGCTTCTTTTTGCTTACAGCTTCATTGTCTGCTAGCTTTTGGCATCAAAAAATTTTTTTTATAATCTGCATGAAAACTCAGTGAAGCGTTATCTTCTATTTAAACACAGATTTTGAGCAGAGTTGTGTGCCATTCTGTGTGTTTTAATTGTTTTATTTAAATCTATTTCATTTGAACTTTGATTTAATTCAAATGGGTTTTTTACATGACCAACACATAAACTTTCAAGGCATAAACTTTTGCCCAGCATTTCACATATATCAGTAAAAACACAAAACACTTACCTAGGAACAGTAATTCTCTCCCAGATTATTCTGTAGGCACATTCAGATGTTACACTCTTAAAGACTGTTTTGCTTTTAAATGCTAAGATTACCTTATCTGATGACAAGAATTGTAGGTCTATTAATAGTACACCATCACTAACAACCTATTAATAATATATGTCGTCAGCTGTTTTTTTCTCTTCAAATAATATATTCATCTAAACATCTACAGTACCATTTCCCCTTTTCATTCTTGATTACAGAAGACTCTTAGAGCATCACACTTCAGAAGTCCAGAAGCACTCTTTTTCATGGGAAGCGCTGTGTTCCCAGGATTAATTCTTAGTCCTTCATTTGCAGAGCCATCCCTTCTATGGAGAGCAGTACTCAGGTGGTACTCCCAGGTTCATGTACAGCTTTGCTCACTGACAGGTTTTGCTTTGTCTGCACAGGCATATCTCTGAGTAGAAGCTAATGCTAAGCAGCCTTCCTCAGCAATCGAGGAAGAGGCACAGAACTGCTTAGAACCAGAGTTTTCTGATCATATCTCACTTAGTTTCCTGGTTGGCGTAAGTAGCTCATGTAACCTAAAAGAAATGCATGTGATTAAGAGAAAGAATGTTGTAATGAAGATCCTGATGGGCAGGAAAAAGGGAGTGGAACAAGACAGGTGGGAAAGTATGCTGTGAAATCACCACAGAGGCCCAGACAACCACAAACACCAAAACACAGTACATTTTTCCTAAAAAAAAAAAAAAAAAAAAAAAAAAAAAAAAAAAAAAAAGAGAGAGAGACAGAGAGAGAGACAGAGAGAATATGAACATGGCTAGTGTCTTGGAGGTATCCAGTTGTGACTCAAAACTGAGGTGAGAGTACTTTTGAGTATGTTATATTTGTCAGCCTACAACTGATTATCAGCATACAAGTGCAGGCAGGTGTTTATTGTTATTCTTTGCACCTTCTTGGAAGTAATAAAATGCAGTCTGAAACTTCAGCACAAAGTTGCATCTCCTAAAACCTACAAGGAGAATAAACCTCTGAATGTTTCATTACTTTTTTTTTTTTTTTAATAATTTATATATTTTATAACATGCTTCAAAGTATGGAAAAGAAATCATAAGTAAAGGTTAAAAAAATGGAAGACAGATCATATCTGAAATTGAAAATAAGTAAATGTATAGCGGTGTTCATTACTGTAAGGGAAAAAAAAAAAAAGAAAAAGAAAATACATTTAAACAATTTAAACAATTATTTGGGAAGAACATTGTTTACCTAGAAAATATAAAGAGCAATTATATTAGATATTTAAGGAATAAAGATAGCAATGGGACCAAATTTACTATGTTGGAAATTGGAGGAAAGAGCTGAAAAATTGATGGGAAAATAGAGCAGAAGAGTAGACTTGCTTTGAGATATGAGAGATCTTGTGTTTTCTGTCACCACATCAAGTGTTTTTTGGTGTCTCATATTGGCTGCATATCTAACCTCTTCACATTTCTCTGTGTGGCTATACAGATGTAGATATATGTAGATTTATAAGAAGCAAAAATAAAGAAAAAAATAACCATCATCAGAAAACAGACAGATTGACTAATGCACTGATTCTTTGGCTTAATCTGTATTTCCTGAATTGTCACATAGATGTACTTCCAAAGCCTACACTCCACTGTGGAACAAGGACCCCCAACGCCAGTAAGAACAACCTTCCTGGCAGGACTGAGCTGCTGATGTGCACGCAAGAGCAAACGAGGGGCCAGCCAGCCCCTTTCCCCATGGAGCTGAGGTTTGGGCCTGGCCCCAGGCTGTGTCTGCAGCCGATGGAAGAAGCAGCTCCTCCATCTGTGTCAGCCCAACACCAGACTCCTCAGAAATGGGGCCCCACGTGCTGTTCCCATTGATGGAAACAATGCAAATAAGACCACAATTATTAACACCCTACATGTTGCGTACCATTGGCATAGTAATGCCTCTGTCAGCAAAAGCTACATCCCACTGTCCTCTAGCCTTAATAATGTGAACTATTTCTCTGCACTGAGGCACGGATCCTCAGGCATGCAGAAAGCTGTCCTGTGCAGCCATGCAATACCCTTAACAGCCTCCCCACTCAGCCTGTTTTGCTCATTTCAGTACAGCTGTCTCCAGTCCAGCAGAAAACACATTAAAAGAGGCTTTTCATAGTAGGAACATTTCACATCTAACTGTCTTTAATATAAATCCATTTTTTTTGCATGCGTTTTCATAACTCTGGCAGATGTGGAAGTCTCCAGAAAAATGTCTGTTCCATGGGGTCTCTCCCACTTCGCACCCCATCAGTTGGAGCTGCTCCACTGGCGCGAACATGGGATGACTTCTCCAAAGTGCTTGAGGGGATGAACAAGTTGCCAGGGATATTGAAGCAAGAGCATGAACGTGACCATGAAAGTGCTGGGACCCAAAGGAAAAGTGGAAGACTCCTGCTAGGTCGCCATGGCACTGCCAATGTGCTATAAAATCCCACCCCAGCTTATGCCTGGAGGTCACTGGTCACAGGGCAGCACAAGTCCAACAAAAAAAACTCAACTTTCCTGTTGCAAGAAATGCAAGATTCAAGGCATTAATACTGCTCACACATTGTTGGTGATGGTGTGTATGTATTTTTTTCTAGGTCTAAGTGTTGCAGGCTTAGTGAGCAGGAGCACAGCTCAGAGTGGGAGGCAGCAATGAAGGGAAGGGAAGGGGGCTGTATCTGCCTCTGCTCTTCAGTAAATCCATCTTTGTACTAAAATGAATATCATGATTAATAATAATAGTAGCCTATGACTGTTTTGAAAAATTGCATTGCTAGAAAATGAATGTTTCCAAGTTTCTCAGAGGAAGGAGGACTTAAGAGGGGAAAAAATACACACAGAGCTGAATTTGAAACTATTTACAACTGTAAATACTGACAGTAATCAGGGAGACGAGCATTTCAGTACACTGTCCTTGTAGTACTTTACCCCCCTCTCCTAATCTGCTAGAAAGAATAGCAATTTCTATCTTTGGCTAGGAAAATTTAGAAATTTATATATGGTGAATACGACATGCTTGTAATAGGGTGCCAACTGAAAGGGGACCAAATAAGAAAATCTGTTGTGCATATCAATACACCCACACTATACCTCTTACTAATACTGCTATGGTGAAGAAGTCTTCCTAGATGTTTTCTTTAACTTGTTTTATCAAATTTGAGAATTACAAAATTACAGAAGGAGAGGATAAGGATGCTGCACTGCTTTTGCAGAATGAACTTTTACAGAGAAAGTTTCACCTATTTTTCACCCAGTAACTTTCAATGGGGAAACGATCAAAACTCCAGAGCAAAGGGAACCTGCTTGACAAATGATGTCTTAATGTTTGATCAAGTTGAAGGCATTAACGGTATCATGCAGCATAATTTCTGCTTTCTTGAAAAACAGTGGAGCTCATTTAGAAATTGGAATTCCCTGGAGAATGCCAGGGGAGTGCAGACTATTAATTACTGTGTTCTCTCGTTATCTTTCTTTCAGAACAATAGTGCTCTGGAGGTCCTGTGGAATCCTTCTCCCCTGCAAGGTGTCGGGTTTTGATTAAGCATCATTTCATACAGTTCATTAACAATGTATCTTAAAATGAGCTTTTGATTGAACATTTTTATTGGGCATTTAATATAATTTATGGTTTCTGTTGAAATTTTACATACAACATTTGCCAAGCTAGTTATTATATATTTTTCATTAAACAATGGAGTTTTACATTTTCTGAAAGGTTCTATTTTTTAAGTAAAGGAACAGATTATATAAAAATTGATTATGAATGCAGTATATCATGAAAATAGCCCTCCTGGCCATCTTTTATTCCAGTGGAGCTACAGCACATAGGTGAATGAGTGGGTCCATTTGCAAGCATCGTCATTTAAGACTGCCAAACTGAAAACCACCCTTTATGATTAGTTGTCCTGTTTAGAGTGCTAATATTTCAGTCAAACTCTCTGCTTTTTTAAGAAGTTACACCCTAAAGTGACTGAGTTCTGGATGTCAAGATTCATCCTTGAAATTTGAAATATTTTATCCAAACTAAAAGAGCAGGGCAAAGAAGATATTTTGCCATGACAGCTATGTAAATTTTGTAAATATTTGTAGGGGTCCTGTCCACAAGTCCAGTTGAACACCTAGATGCAATTACTGGGGAAATAACCTTTTAGAAGATTTACCGAGAGGTTCAGACTTTGGCCTCTTGTAGTCTGGGATACTGAAATCTGGTCAGTCCAGTCTGTGAATGGTCAGGTAGAATAGATTTTTGTGTGCAACAGCCACAGCAGGAGCAAAACACACACTGAAAGCTAAGTGGGTTTTGGATCAGCCAAGTATAAGTATATTTATACCCTCCAGGTAGAAAGCATTGCTCCAGATGGGAATCCTGATGGAAATATTTGGGCTTTTTTTTTTTTGTTTGTTTGTTTGTTTTTGTTGTTATTTATTTATTTATTTATTTATTTGTTTAAACCTGGGAATGCATCTTCATTGTCTGTGTGCAAGTAGATTAAAAAATAATTGTTATATTGCTGAAATTGCATGTTGGGGAGAGAGTGTGCACTGAGAGACATGTTATAGTTAGAAACAAACTATCAGAATTTGTGTCCAGGGAAATTATTGGAATTATTTACATGCACATGTGGATATGCAGGGAAGTGCTCCAACACTGAATGACTGCTAACTTAGCAAACAAGTCTGCTGGGAGGAAACAAGAAGTCAAGTTTTCACTTCAAAATACTCAAAGCAAACCAAGCAAACAAAACCGATCAGTTTTTTTTTTTGTTTTGTTTTGTTTTGTTTTTGTTTTGTTTTGTTTTGTTTTTTTTCTGAGACTCAAGACATTTCAGAGAAAGTCTTCCATAATTTTTTCCTTTTATGTGGACCTCTGACTTTGTGGTTGCCAGTGGGATGGGAATACTAGAATATTCAGTACTCTGTTTCCTTGACACACTAAGTATTAGAAAGCACTAGGATTTTTCAGGATATCTTGTTATAAATATTTCCCATTAAATTGTGCACATCCAGAGGTTGAGGTTGTTTTGGATTTAGATGCCTGCCAATAAAAAAAATAAATCTTTTTAAGAGATACAGGCCCCAGACACATCATGCAGGTTTAGATTGATGTTCCTGCAATAAGTGAGGGGGAAATTGGAGCCAAGGTGTCCTGCTGCTCTTGTCTCAAAAAAAAGGGGTTGGCTGCAGTGCTTGGAGATGGATCCCTGTTTTATTTCAAATGGGCACCGCATTTCCCATGCTCAGCTGTAGGATCAGAACCTATCTCTGATGCTATGAATGGCTCCTATTGTAAACAACCCGAAGTAAGGACTCATAATTTATAGAACAGCCTCGGTTTTCCCCTGTGCCTGTGGCTAGAGTGGTAGTTACCACTCTGTGATCATTCACATAGTCTTGCTCTTGAACCTGGTGACCCACACTGTGTTATTCAGTCGACCTGGCTAAATTTCAGAGATCTTCAGAAAAATGACCTCTCACACTCTTGGCTGCATCATGCCACATTTGAGTCAGCTCTATTTCCCATGCCTAAAGGGTCACTAGGATACTGAAAACATAGTTTTTCTGATTTTTCTTAGGTACTGATAATGCTTCTAATACTACTGTAATTAACAGAGTTATGGAAATACATATTCTAGGTTTTAATGCTGTGTTTGTATCTGATAGCAGTTTATATTTCCATATTTTTTTCTAATTAATAGTGCAGTCAGATTTCCCTGTTCTTTTTAGATGATTCATTGCATAAAAGAAAAAGAAATGTAATCACTAAAAACAGAAAAACAAAACTCTACGAAATGGATTATATTTCAAGCTGACAATGCACTTTTCCCTTCCTCTGTCTTCCATTAATAGTTGTAATTGATGCGTATATTCTATATTATTCTTCTTTGTCTACTTTTCTATCTTTACGGTCCACTGTAAATTTACCTATTATTCCCACTCCAGTCATAGTTTTGAGTGCAGTAGCATATTCTTCATTTTGTTTGTAAACTCTCATGTCTTGCTTCCTGGAACTGGGAATCATTTCTTTCACAAGTACCTTTTTCCTGAGTGGTTACCTTTTCTGTGAGTCAATCACTGTGCCAATCCCATTAAAATAAGCTTATTTATTGTTTCTAATTGAGAAGCTAAGATAAGGACATTCCATAACTGATCAGTGATATCATCTTACTTGGTAACCTTTGCCTCTCCTAACCCTGTCTGCTCCCAAGGATGCTTTATCCTCCTGTGCCACCGCAGGTCTAAGTTTAAATTTCAGACACCTCAGAACAGGCAGTGTCTTCATGTGTGCTCTGTGAAGTGACTGGCATGCTTTTCAGCATGCTAAACGCAATAAACAGTAGTTGACCAGTGCTTGCACTCATGTTACTTACCATGTCAGCAAGTTTCTGTTTAAAAAATTGCTGTCTTACAAAGAAACAAATTAAACTGGCAGGTTCCCCGGACAAGAAAGCTCATTACTGGCCAACACCCTCCTGTGTCATGTGGGTGTGCCTGTGAGTGTGTTTGTAAAGTCCTGAAACATCCAAGGTAAGGTAAAAAGTAAAACAGTTCAAGGAGACACTTCAACCTCAAATGTTAGTCTTGATGAGTGAAGGGCTAGTAGCAAAGTCAGTGCTGAGGATTTTATTCTTTAAAGCAACCAATGCAAATGAAACTGGAAAAAAAATGTGTTTTGAAAAATAGGAAAAAATTAGTATTTGGTATTCCTTATTTTGGATGGGGGAAATCAGAGTCTCTCCAAGGTGGTGGCAAAGTCTCTGCTTCTGTGCCCTTGGCTCACTGTGGGGGCATCCCTTCCTGTTCCACCACTGCTTGTCTCCCACCACAATTCCAGTGTGGGAAGGGGCAACTCTTTGGAGTTTCCTATGTGCCTGCCCAGCAGAGGTAGTGTTTATTGCAGACACAGGGTTCCTGGGGAAAGGGCATTGGCATCACCTGGCACTGGGCTCACAATGAAGCAGCAGCTTGCTGCCGGGCTGTCTTTCTCTCACAACCCTGTTGCCCAACCCTGGGGCACTTTTTCAAGTTGTATGGTATTATTTCAAGATTCAGAAGATTACAGTAATAAAGCTCTGAGGCACTTATGTCTGGGACACTGCTGAGAAGTTGGGATGTGGCAGGAAAGGAGATCTCCCCTGACTAGCCGCAAGAAGGGAAGCGGCAGTTTTGGCTGTCAGCGCATCCAGCCCTGGAGAGGCCATTTGAAGACTAACATTGCAGCATTTCTTATTTGCAAAACTTATTTAAGCTGAATTTTATCTCTGAAAATATTTATGCTGTCACGCATAATAAAAAAATAAAAACAAACAAACAAACAAACAAACAAAAAAACAGATTAAGAGGTGATGAGACACAAACACTCTGAGTATATTAATGTATGTTTGCTTTCCTCTCCCCTTAAATGGTGAGCATAAGCAAGCATTATTCCCACCTCTCCAAGGCAAGGAACAAAGGCAAAGGGCTGAAAGAAATTTTCTGAGTTCTTCCTGGAATAAAGTTTGTTTTTCCCTGTTTGACCTTCAACTCCCAGAAGGCCTGAGTTTAACTGCTTTGATTTACTTCCATAATAAAGTGATCGATTAATGTTAAAGGCAGGCTTTATGAGGCCTGTCCTCAAATGGTCTTGGAGCCTGCCATAGCAAGGATGTTATACTGCCATGCTCTGCAAAAGGTCACATGAAGGGAATTAAAGGCAAGATAAGTGATGGTTTACACATCAGAAAAGCTCTTCATAGTAGAGGCAGGCAGTGGGGAACATGATGTCTCCTAGGGCTCCATGCAGATGGTATATAGTAAATATAGCCTGAGCTGCCTCCCCAGGATTTAACAATGTTGCTGCTGGGGTTGTTTTGGGTTTTACTTTTGGACAAATCTGTGCCTTGGAAGTGTGTGACACATGTACAGCCCTGCTTAAAATCTAGCAAATGAAAAGGTCTGATAAGCAGTCTCAATGTGCTGGTGTTGAAGAATTTGATCTCAATAGTTAAGAGTTTGATTTCTTGAGATTTTCTGTCCTTGGTTGAAAAACGTAAGTTCACTTTTGTTTTCTAGCTAGGCTTCCCTGCAGGCATATTTCCTTAATATAGGCAGGCAAACTTAATAACCAAAATAAGAATCAATTGAAAACTTCAGCCTCTGTCTGTATCTGTATGTCCTAAGAAGGAAGTTGTGTGATGTCAAACGGAACAGCAAACTTCTCTGGGTTCTCCCTCTATATTTTGATGAGAAATTGTTTATTCTTGCTCCGTTTTTGCCATTTTGGCTTCCCTGGTGTGCTAGCAAGTGGGTGGGCAGGCAGGGAAATCCCTCCAGAGCTAGCTACTTCATAGTCCCCAGGGGAAAGAGATGGTTGTGGGCACAGACCCCAGATGTACCCCCAAGATCATCTTGCACAGTCTGACCAGCACTGTCCTGGCTTTCCCTCTGGCATAAGCCAAACAGGTAGCAAGGTCACAGTTAGCTTGTTATCTCCTGCAGGATGGCTGCCCCAGGTCTGCTTTTGTAGGTTGTAAAAAGGAAAAGAGTGAATATAATGTCAGTTTGTGGTTTGTATTGCATTCAGTGAAAATGATGAACTGTGCTTTGCTGTCTGGTTTCAAGCTCTTGGGCAATAACAGCCACCAAATTAACCTGTGAACAGCCAATGCACGTAACTCAGGAGCAACTGATATTATTAAAATTGTGATTCAAGGATGCACTGACTGCTGCTGGTGTTCAAGGATGGGACACCAAGGTGCTGAAATGCTGTGGAAGACCTGTCCTTAGTGCCCTTTGTCAAGAGGCACATGACACCAAGGCAGATAGTGCTGCCTCCTTTGAGAATAAATTCCCCAAATGTCCACCTAAGGCACTTGGTTGCTGTGATCATGAAAGCCCATGATAAAATTTGTTTTGGTAGAAGGAAACCAGCCGAGCAAGAAGCTTATTATTAACGGCTTATAACAAATAGGACTTTTCATGTGGCAGTAATGTGGTGAGACCAGGTCTGGCAAACACATCCGTATTTCCATTTCTGTGGTATCCTTTGAGGGGAGAAGGGAAAAAAGGGGAGAGATCTACGGGGAAATGCTCATCTCAAAATATACAGAGTAGAACAGTCGATGGCAAGGCACTGATTGATGCAGCCTGCTCAGAAAAGTATTTGGCAAAAGGCATATAATGAGTTCTTCAGGCTTCTAATATTTCCTTTTTGTTATTTAGAGGACAAGCAGAGTTTAAAGACAAAAACTGCTCTCTCTTAACAACATTCTAATCACTTACAAATAGGCAAATTACAATTAAAAACAGATCATACAATTGTAGAAAGAACTGATGAAAAAGCTTCTGTCACTTATTAAATCCAGTGCTTGCCAGTACAGAGATGCAGCACACATTATACTAGCACTTCCATTCAGTCAAGTTTTAGAGCTGACTTTAAATATTCCTTTTACATCTGAGGTTTTCTTCTGCTGCCATCCCAGCCTTTTAGAGTTGCAACCCGTTAATATTCTGCTTGGCCCATGGGAAAAGATGTGTATATTAAGGATCCAAATACAAAACACATTTCTCTCTGTGTTCAGTGTAACCTGACTAGACAGTACAGTTGGCAGACACCAGATGGTTGATTGGAGTTTCTAGTCAGTCTCTGCAATTGCCGAAGCCTTAAGGACAAAACAACACCAGGGAGATGGATTTGATATGATCATGAATCACTTCAGGGACCACAGCAGAGAAGTTAGATAGGAGTCATGCGGGTCACCTTCTAGAAGCTCCTTCTGGTACCAAGTGCAAACAGAGACAGGGGAAGATTGATATTGGAGAGCAAATGATGATGGATGGTGTTAGTGGGGTAGTGAGGTGTATTTGGCATTTACTGAACATCTTCACACATTTTGAGAGGATCGACTACCAGAAGTGTATGGGCTTTTCAGAGTCAAAAAAGGCAAATCTTGTTGAGGTGGAAAAGAAAGAAAATGAATGTTTCTGCTTAATTTAAATGATAAAGCAAGTACTTCTAACAAACAAAGTATCAGATGGTTGTTCAGAAATATAGAATGAGGGATATGAAAATGTCCCCATTAAATCTAGGTGGTTATTATTAAAAAATCTTCTTGAGCAGCTATTCAGATTATAAAATGAATTTCCTGCAGCTGTACTCACATCACTTTTTCCACTTTTCATAAATTCTTGAGTAACTGATTTTTTTCTACTCAAGTTTTCATGGAGAGGAGCAAGCATTAGGCTTGCATGCTCTAGAGCCTTGTGAGTTTCCACTAGAAAGCATACTATTTGTGTGAGAAACAGTTTGTACAAACAGAAGGAAAAGGTTTCTGAAAAACCTCAGTTAGCACTCAGAGCAGATCTCAGTGGGTATTATATGACCCAGGCAAGACTCTGACTTTTGTATCTAGAAGTATATTTGTATGCAATTATTTTTTGTCATTTGGACAAAAGGAAAATTACGTTTATAATACAAACACTGCCAAGAAATTCATAGTAACAGATTTTTCTTATGTATGATGCCTTGGACCTGGTTTTTAAATCTCAGAGAATGCTTTTATTTTTATTTTTTTAAGAATCTAGTTGTTGGACATAAAGCTGTTTTATATTCAGCTCCTCTCTTCAATAAAGAAGACCCTCTCCAAATTAAAATTACAGCTAATATTCTGGTGTTTGCCCTTACTGCAACTAACTGAAATAATACACAGTTCAGGTACAGGCTACCCAGTAGAATGTGTCATGTCAGGCAATAGAGTAGGCCTTTATGTATGAAGTAAAAATACTGGCCTTGACTGAAGAGCAAGAGATTTGTTCTGATTTGGTGGATTAATCAACTCTGAAATTAAGGAGATCGTAAAATGATCACTGCACAGAAACAAATGTCATAAGGAAAGCAGATTCTGGATGCTCTCATGTTTTCTTTTGCTCTAATTTCTATGCTGTCTGTGTTATAGCTTGTAGGGTTAACTATAGCAGGTTGGATGAATTACCAGGGAAAGAGAAATCTTGTACTTACTGTACATGTACTGTATCTGGAATTTCCTCCTTCATTACCTCTTTCATTGCACATATATTCAAGCAAAAATGTACATTTTACTTTCACCCAATTTCAGAACAATTTTTCTTTATTCCTTGCTGAAGCACCAGAGATGGAGTATACCTGTCTTCCCAGAAATTAGCATAGTACTCACACTATGCACTCTGCTCTGAGTATGGACTGGGAAGCATGGCTGGCATAGCTAGCTGACTATTTACAGCAGCTATTAGGGTTCTAGTTCAGAGCTGGACCAGGACAGAAAACACATACAGTGAAGCCACTTGATTTGCTGGAAGATGACAGATGAAGACAAGCACTAGCTTAGGACTGTGTGGAGTGTTGCAACTCCAATGTAAGGTGCTGATGTAAACTCAGAATAATGTCCTGTAAGAATGAAGAATCTTCCCAAAAATTCAGCCAGTGAATAAGAGTAATACTTGCTCTTGTACATTTTTACAGGAGGAGAAGAAAAAGACAGAAACACCCAAGGTTAGTTGGAAGAGCAGCAGGAAGCAGGATGTACTGGGAGTTAGAAGGCTGGCACTACCAAAGCATGAGATTATTGTAAATAAAAGAATAATATGCAAACTCGTCATTACTACCCTTTACTACTATTATTTAAAAAGTGGCATTGCCCTTTATGGAAGTACAGCATTATAAAGGTAAAGAAGAGATATTGAAGGCTTACCTAAATTATTTAAATTCTTTTGAAAAATCTCTGCCTTCACAATCACTGCCTACCATCCCTGGCTTTCCAGATGCTGCAAAATGGTGTCTGGCCACTACAGCTGACAGGTGGAGTCCTGGCAAAAGACTACCTGAAAAAACAACCTCAAACTCCTTCTTACCAGCACCCATAAATAATGATCCTCAAGCCAAGTTGGTTGCAAGTCAGGCACATTTAGTTCTACCTTTGGATGTTGCAAGCCTTGTATTTTTATATGAGATGGGTGATGGAAAAGACTCCTGAGAGAAGAGTGGGGTAATGTACTGTGGAACAATATCATCACTCCCTGGCACTGAAATGTTAACTGTAGTACCTCTCAAATACAGTTCATGGTATTTTGATTGATTCTGTCTGAAAGATGATAAATGCCCAGCCCCTCTCAAACCTTCCAATCCTTGCAAAGCTTAGTGGTCCTACTGAAGGGGTGCCACAAGTGGAGGGGAATTTTCTGACAATGAGAAAAGCTTCCTTAAACCATGTGCAATTTATTGGTCTAGTCAAGTCAATTACAGCCATGACTCACCCTCCAAAAAATGCAACTTGGCTTTTGTTATTTGCAGTCACACAGAGCCAAGTGGTTGGACCCATCCTTAAGATTCAGTCATCTCCTTGTGGTGTACTTGTGCGATTGATAGTTCAGTGATTGCAGAGTGGAAATAACGAGGATTTCTTTAATTACTTTTCTGTACCTGTGTCTTGGATCCTATCTGCATAGAGTTGAACGTGTTTCCTATAAAGTGTGCAAATATGTGTCTTTTCGCAGTTACTCTTTGACATTTGCAAAGATAGTTCCCTCTTCCCATCTCTAACTTGACAGTCAATCAAAAACAGAGTAACAAAGGAGAAAAAGATAGAGGATCAGGGTATGAAGACAGAAAAGGAATACAGGAAACAATAGAAAATGTGGAAAAAAAAATACAGAGAAGGATGAAACAGGAAAACCTTTGTTGAAAAGAGAAAAGAGAAGAGAAGAGAAGAGAAGAGAAGAGAAGAGAAGAGAAGAGAAGAGAAGAGAAGAGAAGAGAAGAGAAGAGAAGAGAAGAGAAGAGAAGAGAAGAGAAGAGAAGAGAAGAGAAGAGAAGAGAAGAGAAGAAATAGAGCTACTTCACACCAGCTCTCTTGCGTTTTCCCATAGTTGTCTATTTCCACCTTTTTTTTTTTTTTTTTTTTTTTTTTTCCCTATTGCTATGTCTCTGACTTGCAGATGTCTAGCTTTTGGGGCCGTTGGCTTCACTTGCCTTATTCTATTACATACAAATTTGTAAAAGGAGTTCAAGATGTTCATGTGCTTGCTTACCACACAAAACACTCCTAAAACAAGCTGCAGTGTGACAATTTACATGAGGCACAGGAGACCTTCAGGAAATGTCTGCTGATCTTTCCCACGGCTCCCCCATGGAGAATTTGCCATGGTTACTTACTGCTTGCAGGTGTCACCAGACTCCCTTGCTCTGCAGTCTCACTGAAGTCAAGGAGATCTGAATCCAAGAGCAGAAGTTGGCCTTTACAATTCACTTCCATATAGCATATGTTACTATATTGTATACCAAGAAATGTAACCAAGAAGAGCTGTGATATTTACAGTATGCTAAAATTTAACTGTTGCTGTAGCCTTCTGAAGTCCGTGGGCCATATCCTCTTTTTGACTTTACCCATGTTTTACTTCATCTAATGCGAGCTAGAACCCTTATTGCTGAGGAATGAATGATGCAGTATGAATAAGGATTCAGGATCTGGCCCTCCGCCCGCTAGCAAACTGAGATGGTCCAATGGTGACTAATTTCCTTAATGAGTAGGACAGGGGAGGTAAAACAGAGAGGAGTGAGGGATACTGATTTATTTTTTAATTTATTATTCTTGGTAGCAATATCAGAGAATAGAATGTTATTTTAAGAGACAATTAGCCAGTAGCAATGGGTTTTCTTTTTCAACACCCTGAGGAATGAAGTTGAAAGTGATACAATGGGTATGGGGACTGCTACAAAAACACGTGTCTGTGGCGCTTTTAGAAAGATACTGCTTGTAAAATCACTGCCATGGTGAACAACTTACGGCACACATGGTGAATTTTAAAAGACAATAATATGCTGTCAGGTATCTGCATTTTTCCTCCACCTGAATATTCCTTCTTTTAGGAGGCTGATGTTCTCAAAATAGTCAGGTGATCTTCATCATACAGAGAAGGTATGAGAATCTGCTCAAATTTGGTTGTGTCTCGGTCTCTGTATTTCCAGGTGAGTGATATTACCCACATGCTTGTGTCCATACTTTCTGTAATGCAATTTTGCAGCAGCAGGATTAGAACAGATTGCTGGCATTATGGCAGCAAGGATATTGTTGGGAGTAGCTTGGCAACACTTGTAAGTGTTGTGATGCTGGCTTTTTGCTCAAGGGCAAGGACAGGGGAGGGGATGCTGGATACAAAGCAGTGAGAGAAATAATGTCAGGAAAGTTCAGAAGATGAAAGCACTGACAGTAAACAAGTCTGAAATTATTTTAGGTTTACATACTTTAAGTCCTCAGTGACTGAAAACATAGCCAAGAATTGCTTCAGCAATATTTCTTCATAAATCTGCATAATAATCTCTCAGAGGGGCCTTGGTGAAATTACAAGTATTCATTTACTAAATTGGGTTCAGTGTCTGTATCATACGCCATATGAATATTCAGTACCATGAATTTGTCCAAACTATAAAACTATATTGAAGTTAGTATGGGTCCACAAAATGTCTCAAATGATAACCCAGTTAGTGGACATGGGCAGAAAGAACTTCCTTCCTTCCTTCCTTCCTTCCTTCCTTCCTTCCTTCCTTCCTTCCTTCCTTCCTTCCTTCCTTCCTTCCTTCCTTCCTTCCTCTCTTCCTCTCTTCCTCTCTTCCTCTCTTCCTCTCTTCCTCTCTTCCTCTCTTCCTCTCTTCCTCTCTTCCTCTCTTCCTCTCTTCCTTCCTCTCTTCCTCTCTTCCTCTCTTCCTCTCTTCCTCTCTTCCTCTCTTCCTCTCTTCCTCTCTTCCTCTCTTCCTCTCTTCCTCTCTTCCTTCCTCTCTTCCTCTCTTCCTCTCTTCCTCTCTTCCTCTCTTCCTCTCTTCCTTCCTCTCTTCCTCTCTTCCTTCCTCTCTTCCTCTCTTCCTCTCTTCCTCTCTTTCTCTCTCTCTCTTTCTCTCTCTCTTTCTCTCTCTCTCTCTTTCTTTCTTAAGAAATAATTAGCAGTTATGTCCCTAAGAATGGCGGTACTACTTGCATAAGTCTTTTTTTTTTCATGGAATTTCTGATCTTACAGCTCTGAATTCAGCAACAATGTTTTCTTGCTAGAAAGGTAACACAAATATAGTACAAAGGATTTATGAGTGATTTATCAAATAATATGATGATAACTGCCAGCCAGATACAAGAAAACTGTTTGACTGGGAGAAACTTTGGATATAAAATACAATGACCTTCATACAAAACAGTGATTGCTCTTTGAGGACTGAGAAAACTTTTCAGAGAGTCAAAGTTTGTATTGTGATCTGTGATAAGCTGTAATCCTGCATAATTCTCCAGTGTTTTGTACATTGTGAATCAAATATGTGGAAACAAAAACAAAAACAAAAACAAAAACATAAAAATCCTAGGTAACAAGCATCTGAAGGGTAAAAAATTCTCATCTGAGTGTGAAATGGATTGAATGTAATTTACCCATGCTCTTGCTGAGCCTTCTCCAACCTTGTTGTACTCATTCTTGGTTTGGTCTTGTCTGGGTAATACAAGCTGGCAGTCCTTTCTCTCTGAGGCTGCTGCTTTGAACATAAGATGCTACAGTAATTCTACAAAAATAAAAGAAGTAATTCACAACTTCAAGATTTCTGAAGCTGTCTGTGGCAAATTGAGAGAGAACCAAGAAGTCACTCATACTACATAAGAGAAGGTGGAGCACTTCAAAGGCAAATGTTCAGTGGGTGGTTTCTTTGGGCCAAATGGCGGAAAGTGAAATGCAGAGCAGAATAGTAACATGAGAAACTGCTCCAATGGATAGTTTCTCGACTTCTTATGTCAAATGTCATGGGAGTTGGAGACTATTTCCTTAGAAGGTATAATTATGCAATGTAGTATTTTTGTCAGCAATCATTGCAGACAGAACAGTAGATTTTTATATCTTTTTTTTTTTCTTTCTTTCTTTTTTTTCCCTGCATTCTAGGTTTAATTTATTTCCCCATCTCACATAAGGTTGTGTTAGTTGTTATTCCTATTCTACCTAAAGTTTAAAGGGAGATTAATTCAATCTTTGGTTCACAAATCTACAACATTTCTTGGGGATTGTGCTTGCATCCTTTCTAAGGTAAATTCTGTGATTTATACTCAAAATGTGCCTCTCTCCCCTGGCATTTCTGTTGGTTATTCTTAGTCCTCCTTTACTGCATGATTTGTATCTTAAACAAAGGTCCAATATTGAGGAGGGGTGTTTTGAGGGAGCATGTATGTTATTATTACAGAGCATTTAATCTTTATGTCACTTGCTCTGGGGGTAAATGAGGAGATTCAGATGCCATGGCCTGCCAACTTTTCTAGCAATAATATTATTTTTATGAAGTCAAGGTGTATCTCTAATACCTAAACTTTTATATACTTTTTTTTGTCTTTTTTATGGTATCAGAATGGAAATACACCACAAAAAGGGATGCAAAACTCAAATTGATAAAGAATTAGGAAGTTACTCCAAACTAAAAAGAAATGCACATCATGGCACCAAGGTCCTATACGCTCAGAAGGAAATTTGCGAATCATGCAAGGAAATGAAATTATGGGTTTCAGATTTTTTCAGAATTTTCAGAGAGTGCTCCAAGAATGAGCTTCAAGAGGAGCTGGGAAGCAGAACCAGCCCAGGTCCATGATTTGGCACAGGGCATAGAACCTGGTGTGTTTGTTCTAGGTGAAAAAGAAAAAGTTGAACTCCATGTCTACTACAGAAAAGGAATTACATAAAAAATGGGGTTTATCACCTGGAGACTTCCTTAAACTGCTGCCAGACTAAACAAGCAAGCAAATGAACAAAAAGCAGAAAGAATAACTTCGCATGCAATCAATATGACTGATACAAAGCCTGATTTTCTTTTTTTTCCATTACTGAAGAACTATCACAGCCTGCTAGGGAGAATGAAATCCAGCCAATGACCAAAGCTTCAAAGATAAGTAGTCACAAGGGGGAAACATTAATTAGTAAATAAAGCTCATATTGATGACTTTAATATTGAAAATGATTTTGAAAAATCATCCCTTCAGTTTTGATCACTGAGTGTCATCCTTAGAACTGCTCATCTATTGTTCCACAATGTCAGGAGAATCCTTTGAATTCAAATTGTTTGTAAAGCAGCTAAATTGATCATGGAGATTTCATCATCCAGGAGCTGTTTCAGAGGGGGATGAATTCAAGAGTCCAGAACTTCTTTGCTGGACCTTGAATCCAGAATCACCTTGTGCTACTTTCTCCCCCCTCCCCTCCCCCCCCCCCCCACCCCTTTCCTTTTATTTTTATTTTTGGTAAAGATATCAAGTGACTTTAAAAAGGAATAAAGGAAATTAATTATCATTGTATTTTTTCTTCAAATAGCTTTGCTTTTTAGATACAGTTTGAAAAGATTTCACACTTCCAGTCTTTCACCTGAACACCCTCCACCTACAGCTGGATCACTTTCTCGGCTATATCTGCCAGGTTAGTATTCAGAAAATCTTGATCAACAGAGTTCCTTTGCACTGGTTGCTCTCCATTCATATATAAATTCACGATCTTTTATCAAAGAAACTTATGCCATATCATCAGACGGTATAAAACACATTCTTGTATTCAAGAAGCAGAAAGCATAATAATCACTTAGATTATACATTGTGATACTACTCTGTTGCTTAGCAAGGGCATTGATTATGCTCAAGAGAAGTTTGAGGAACAGCTTTCTTTAGTCTCAGATTTGCGACAGTTCCCCTTTGAGTTGGCAGTACATTAATGGAAATGGAAACTTGCCTCATTCTAAATGTCAGAATAATAGAGCACCAAAAACAATTCAGTCATGTCTTTCAAACCACGCACATATGGTTCAGCACCAAATGTCACTATTCTTCCCCACTTCCTTTCCATTTGTCACTGTCTCTTTGATTATCATTGTTTGGGTTAAAACTTTGATGAAGGCTCAGTGTGAAGCTCACCTTGACAGTAACTAGAAAACCTCTGCCCAATGTATTCTATACTTGGTATATGCCTAGTCTTTCCAAATGCAAAGGATTTGAGATACAGGATAGTACTACTGCTTATATACGCCAGAAAAGCTCAATCTAATTCTTCAGTCTTTTGAGAGTTTCATTCTGTCACCTTGCTGACTTCTGTTGGGCAAGTTACACTAATAATACCCCACAGAATAGAAGGAATTATTTTTTTCTACATTTTCTTTTGCCAAGTGCAGAAAAATTGCAAAATAGCTAGCAACTACTCGGCCATAAGAGCAGCTTTTTTTTTTTTTTTTTTTTTTTTTTAACTTTTTTCTTCCTTTTGAGTGCTAAGACTTTAAACACCAGAATATGATTTTCCTTAAGAGTGTACCTTCTTCTGTCCCTCTCCTAAAACAGTGTCTTTATGTGGCTTAAATGGTAACTCAGGTTATCATTATGACAGCTGTTATGATACTTTTTATATGCAAGTTGCCGTTTGTACTTAAAGGCAGATACATTTTCTGCCCTAAGAGGTTTCAGTCTGGTGGCAGATGAAAGCAACATCTAAGAGAGGCAAAAAATGTAGAAAAGGAAGTATATGGACAAACCATAGTTATAAACATAGTATGCAAAAGTCTTAAAGGATTGGTAAATCCTCAAATATCTGATATTCTAGAGTTGCAAAATGCTCCAAATATGCAGCCTATGACCATATGATTGCATGCTTTTTTTTTTTTTTTTCCTTTTTCTTCCCAGGGGATGTGGGCCTCATTCAATGAACAGGATGGATGACATTCATTTAATGATTTTCTGTGGCAAGCTGCTGGAACACATAAAATAAATGCCTCAGTGCTCAATGATGTTTTTAGCTGGGGCAATTTTATTATTTTATTTATTTATTTATTTTTTAACTTCTGAACTCTTTCTGTGAAACAAATAAAATAAATAACTTCAGTTGGAAACACATATATGACTTCAGAAATTTTTAAATGATTGAAGCTTCATAAGGGACAGAAAATGGAGTTGTATAATGGTAAATGTCATTCTTTCTCCCGTATGTTAAACACTCTCCCGTTTCCCTATGTTTTACCATAGAACGGGAGATACCACTGGAGATTATTTCACCAATCCTTGCTTTTTCTTAGCTACTTCTGCCAGTGTGTTGCTGCAAGAACATTCAGAAAAGAATACTGATATATATAGGTATAAGCAAGTTCAGCACACCTGCTTAACATGAGCAGCAAGTCTAAGCTCAAGACTGGTATTTTCTGGGTATCAGATAGACACTTTTCTTTAAAACTTCTGCTGGAAGATTTCATTTTTGTTTTCTTTTTCACTCAGATCTTCTCTTCTTAGTCCAAAGCATGGCTTGAAGAAACTGCAATGTAGTGTATACCATCTCCTGTAGAAACACTTCTGGAATTCTTTCTTTTTCTACCCTTACACATATGTAAGACAGGATTGGGTAATTTTATGCCTGCCAGTACCATGTTCCAAACTTTTTAACTGATGAGGAGAAAGAGTATTGTTTGCTGGTTTTCCAACCATGGCATGATGTTGTGGTGGGAATAGGATAAGTGTGAAAGCCCCATTCTTGCTGGAGGAAGTAGGGACAGGCATAAGTGGTAGGGGGTGTGTAGGGTCAAACATGGGGTCAAATCATTGCCATGCTCCAAAGGGACATGAACATGGCAATGTGGCCAGGAAATATCCTTCTATGGAGGAAAGGCAGGGGAAGCAGATCCCAATTAATATTTGTACCAAAACTGTGTTATGTCAACCTAGTAGTATAAGGGGTCATTTGAGTGAGGTAATTTATAATTAAGTAATGTAAAAACCCTCTTTGCATTTCTATCCTTCAGTACAAAGAGTTTAGCATAGCTGAGAAGTCAGGCCATTGTTCTCAAAATGAAATGTGGAAAGTAGTAGTTTAGAAATATCCTTACATTTCTTTTAATGTTGCAACCTGAATAGAGACTTTGATCTAATGATCTAATGATCTAATTATGCTAATCTATTATTCCAAATTGTGATTTGTTCTGTTTTAAACGTGCATGAAAAACTGGTTTCTCAACAACCATTTTTAATGACTATTCCCTTTACTAAGCTAAAGTATGTTAATTTATTTCTTTGCGACAAAAATTAACAGCAGTGTAAACAAAATTGAAAACACAGTACTTCTCTGAGTATTCAGTAGATAAGCACTCTTTTCCAGTCTGAGAATCCCTTTACAAAAAGAGGTCTCATACAAAATTTGCAGACGTACAAAGAACCAATGTATTCCTTTAGCAATACAAGAGTATGTAGTAGAATTAAAAATAATGTTGAAATATGTATTAAGTTCCTTAAAATTCATTGGGAGGTCCGTTACATTCTGGTGAGAAGCATTTTCAGGAGCTACAGCACATACATCACAAAGCTTTTAAACAAAACATCTTTCACTTCTCCAGGAAATAAATATCAGTTGTACTTTAAAAATTATTTAACAAAGATGTTTTATGGCCACTGCATATCAGCACTTACTGCTGTGTAAATTAAAATAACTAATCAATTAATACAGAAATAATTTTATTACCAAATGGATAGAGGAGGTATGAAAAGCCCTAATTAAAAGCATTGTCTGCTCTGCTTCACACTAATGATTCTCTAAGAACCAATGTTATTTTTGAATTAGCTTAATCACAAAAGAATTAAAGAGAACAAAATTATTTGTATGAAAATAGTGCTCTAAATGCATGGAGGCTAGACAGAAAAAGCACCCAGAGTCATTTCTATATCTGATCAACTGGCTTGTCTAATCCATTTTACTGTGGATAGTTGGCCTGACATGACTTCAGATTAGTTTAATAGGGATTAAAGTGGCATGAAGTGTATAAATCTATGAATTTGCAAAGTACAAACATGTTTAGGAATTCATTTATCTTTGAGGGCAAGAGTAAGGGAGCAAGTTCAAAGTAAAATCTGGATACGTTTGTAAACACAGATAGTTCCGTGGGAAATTTGGAAAACAACTGAAAACCATGCAATTTGGGCAGCAAATCCTGATGACTTTAGTCAGTTTCTCTGCACAAAAGCAATTACTGAAGTCAAACAAGAAATACCCCAAGACCTGGTGTTTGGAGAATTGATGTTGAAGTCCTCAGGTAAACCTACAAGTCCTGTTGATTACTGCCCAAATAAAGCAGACCTCTGGCATTCAGCTTTCTGAGCTGGCATGATCAGCACATAATGTCTTTAAAGGTAGAGCTGCCAAGAGAAAGGGATCAGAGACAGCCAAATTATGATATCACACCAATAAAACCTCATCGTAGTGACATACATAAAACACTCTGTAAATTGCTTTTTGTAACTTTTAATTTATTAAGAGCTTTTGAACTATGTTTTCATTCTGTGACATGTTTTCATTTACCTCTCATATCCTTCATTAATTTGTTTCCTGTTTGAGAAATAATACCACATTTTTGGCAGTTTGAAACTGCTGAAAAAATATATCATACCCTACATGAGGTAGCTTGCCAGAGAATCAGGAATGTGCAGTATTTTGAATTGCTAGGTTGAATTACAGTGAATTATTTGACTATTCAGTTTGCCTAGTATCAAGGTTGAGTCATGATAGCTGCCAGTCATGCTGCTGTTTGCTCACCCCTAAGCACAATTTCAAAACAGCTTCAACAGCTGAAAACTGGAGCCCTGGAGAGTTTTAAGATACTGTATTCGTGTTCTGGAGAGCAGTGCATAGACCTGTTCACTGGATGGCTGGCAGTGCTAAATAAAACAGATCAGATGCAGTTTTCGCCACTGGTTCCGGGAATGGCAAGGAAGTATCATCAGCAGATCTAGCTCAGGTTTCAAACGTTGGTGTCTTGCTCACTTCCCAGTCACTGTGTTTCTCTGCCATAAGTTCATAAAGGTGACTCAACCATTCTGGGAATGGGACCAAAGGCATAAATGGATGGAGTAAAGGATTAAAATAACTCAATACTGCATCATGAAATGCTGACCCCTTAGGTATCCATCCATAAATCCATTTGAAAAGCATTAATGCTTCTTCAACAACTTGCTTGGCACATTTTTCCAACTACTCCTGTACAAACAACCATTCAGCCACGAGCTGCAAAGTTTCTCAGGGAAGCCTTAAACTCTCTCCCCAAAATTCCTTTTCACCTTCACCTCTTGAAACATCCCTTGCCTAAACTGTGATTGGCTTTATGGTCCAAAGACAGCACTGTTTTGAAGCGGTGGGTCTATAACATTGAAGAGCAAAACAGTGATATATTATTACAGGTAGAGTTTGCAGCTATTGAAAATATATAGCACATATGGAACCCTACAGATATTATGCCCTTTCATTTCTTTACTAATACCAGTTCCCTTGTGTTACCTGTTATCTAAGTGTAGTGGGTTTACGTGGCAAGGTTTTGGTAGCAGGGAGCCATAGGGGTGGTTTCTGTGAGAAAGATCTAGAAGCTGCCCCATGTTTGGGAAGGGCCCCATTGTTTTCCAGATCCGAGCCAATAAGCGATGTTGTTTTTCGCCTCTGTGAGAGCATATTTAAGACAGGGAAAAAACGCTGCGCCACACAGCAGCCGGGAGTGAGGAACAGCCTTGCGCCAAGGTCAGTGTAGAAGGAGGGGGAGAGGTGCTCCAGGCGCCGGAGCAGAAGTCCCCTGCGGCCTGTGGTGAGGACCATGGTGAAGCAGGATGTCCCCCTGCAGCCCATGGAGTACCACGGTGGAGCAGGGTTCCACGCTGCAGCCCGTGGAGGAGACCACGGTGGAGCAGGTGGCCCTGCACCGACGGAGGCTGCCGCCTGTGGAAGACCCCTGCCGGAGCAGATTCCGGGCCGGACCTGTAGCCCGTGGAGAGGAGCCCACGCAGGAGCAGGTGACCCGGCAGGAGCTGCTGCCCGTAGGGGAGCCAGGTTGGAGCAGTTTTCTCCTGAGGGATGGACCCCGTGGTACGGACCCATATCTGGGGCAGTTCTGGAAGAGCTGCTGCCTGTGGGAAGCCCACGCCGGATCAGTTCATCAAGGACTGCATCCCGTGGGTGGGACCCCACAGCACAGGGGACGAGAGTGACCGAGAAGGAGCGGCAGAGAAGAAGTGCTGTAGACTGACCATAACCCCCATTCCCCGTTCCCCTGCGCCGCTCGGGGGGAGGAGGTGGAAGAGGGTGGATGGGGGGAAGGTGCTTTTGTTTTTTTTTCCTTTGTTTTTCTCACTTCTCTCGCTTGTTAGTTGTAGGCAATAAATCTTACTATCTCCTTATGCCGAGTCTGTTTTGCCCGTTACAATAATTATTGCGTGATTTTCTCGTCCTTATCTCAATCCTTGAGCCCTTTTCACATATTTTCTCCCCATTCCTCTTTGAGGAGGGGGAGTGAGAGAGCGGCTGTGGTGGAGCTCGGCTGCCCACTCGAGCGGAACCACGACACTAAGTTGTAAAATCTCTTTGATTATTTTCAAGAAACTGGAACAACAAAGAAATGCCTTTAAAAGTAAGGAAATAAGGTACAAAGCTTGCTGAAGTTTCCTTTTCTTTCCATTCTGCCACCACATAGAACAGTGGTCAAGAAGGGAGTTACAGCACTTTTGAAGATGACCTTTCAAGGCCAGGCCATTCAGGTGATATTAATATTTCTCACCAGCTTCTGAGTTAAACCCCATGGGAGCAGAAGGGAGTGTTTGAATTGAGGGACACCAAACCCAAAGTGGCTTTTGGAATGGATTGATGAGTAGGGCTTAAGTGCACTTGGGAAAAATTTCTCACTATTCATGTGCCAGACAGGGAGGAAAGATCTTATGAAAGCAACAGGGGCCAAAGGTTTTGTGATGAAAACTGGGGCAGAGAATAAAAAGCTTATTTTTGTTTCCTTCTGAGATATGACTGGGTTTTGACATGAAAAAATATCAGCTTCCTGCTGTGTAGGAAGCTCATACCATGAGATCAAAGAATACTGTGTGTCTTGCTGCAAACTCATATAGATTTTAAAAGCTGGGCATCTGGAATTAGAGTGTCAAACCCTGGTGCAAGCAACAAATGAATTAATGCTCAGCACTCAGTAGTTTACCTAACAAGGGAAGTTGGAGACTGATTTCCATACATTCAGGAGTGACCCTAGGGAATGTCCTTGGATGTGTTGCACTTTAGCTGAAATCTGGTGATGACGTAGTCACTAGAGGGTACCATAAGACATGGATTGGTCAGTCCATTTATCTTTCTTGTACATGGCTGATATTTGCTTTTCCTGTCAAAACTGAGGTTTGTCATCTGATTTATTTTTGGGAGAAGCTGATGTAAATAGAAAGAATTTTATTATTAATTCTGCCTCCAACTGTCTGCCTAGGCTCTTTTACCTGGGTATCAATCCACTAGAACAGGGCAATGCTTATATGACATTCACCAACATCTTTATTGGAGGACCAAAGGAGTCATTGGAAGTGAAACTGAAAGACAACCTGTTGTCTCCCTAACACTAGTTTCCCCTCTGAATACAAATCAACTTGCAGTAGAGTGAAAGCTACTCCCAAAAAGCACACCAAACTTTATGCAAATTATTGCTATGCTGCATGGGTTCAGAGAGGTTATGATCTATAATGCAGAAATACATTCAAGAATCAACCCTCCAGAAAGCTGAACACTTTCCTAGAAATAACTTGAAAAACTTTGATGCTAAGGACCTTTCTATGTACTGCTGTCCTGGGATTCGGAGCAGGTATTTTCTACAGTGCCAAGTGACACCATTCAGAGTTGAGGATGAACCTTACGTGTATTTCTCGCCTTCTGGCCCAGATGCCTTCTCATTTTTGAGTCCCTAAGGGCATTGCCAGGTGTTCTGGGAAAGGGTGTGAAAAAAGAGGTAACTCACTCCCCCTTTCTTTTCTCTTATTTTAGGCTTCCAGTAAGGAGGAGATTTACACATGGCTCCTGAGACTTTTATTGCCAGTGGTTAGTTGTACTGCATGAATATATTTTCTTTTCTGAGTGCTTTTCATATATCTATAGATCTCTCTATATATGCATTTCACCACCTTTAAATCTGCATTTTGTGAATTAATTATAATTCTACTGTCAGAATGAATGATAAAACCTGGTTATGTTGCCGTCTAGAAGATTAGATATTCTCTTCCAGATTTGCATAAAAATTCATGTTTGTGATTATTAACTCAGTCTAGAACATTTGAACTCTTGTCAGATCAAGCTGACATCATTTAGCTGTAGGTGCTACATACACGATACTGGAAGGCTAAATCTGGGTCTCTCTTCCATTCTTTCTTACTTTCTCTTTTGACATTTGATCTCATGTAGCTACTCATTTCTTATCTTATAGTTTACAGTTTCAATTCCTTTTTAGTTGGCAAGTTGTTGTCAGTGTTATTTTTGCTTCCTGTGGACATAGTAGTTTTTTACCAAGAAGTCAATGAGTCATGGTATGATTGCTCTGATTATTTATTTTTGCTGTGTGAATGATCACTGAAATCATGTGGTTCTTTAATAGAAGTAAAACAGATACGTAAGTAATCACATTTCTGATCTTTATATTATTTATATCCATTTGCAGTGTGCTACCTTATGGTTAATCAGATTTAATTTTTTTACAAAAAAAAAAATATATATATATATATATGTATTTCAGAATATTTTCAAAATTTCTGTCAAATTTCCCACATGTAATCCTTGTATCCAAATGATTGGACATTGAATTTGTCTCATTGAGGAAGACCTCTAATCACAGAGATATTAATTTGTGTTTTATTTTAAACATATGAAACCATTATTACTTTTAACCCACCTCAGTGAATTAAGTGCAAACATCAATAATTACAACAAACAAGAAAGTATTATAAGCACAAAAAATAGTGAGAGAAAAATGATGCACAGTATGCTAAATTTTTTGAAAGTAATTTTCCAGAACACTTTCTAGAAATAGCTGTCCATTTTCTGAACTTTTCTTATCACTTTGTGGAAGCTGCCATTTTACTTACAACCCACAGTAGGAAGTCTGGATTTATTACACAGAGCAGGACTGGAGAAGGCAGAAACCTATTCATATGCAGAAGAAACAAGGGACTTTGAAAGGTGTACCTATGAAAAGTGACTATGTAAAATGGCACTTTTGTCCCTAGTTTTGCTACCTAATGTGCATTCAGAGTTACATCTGCTGTTGTTGGTTACAAAAATAATTTTTACTGATCTTTAAACTTACAAACCCTGAACAGCAATCTAGTCCAATAGGCAGAGCTGCATCCTATTGTTATAAATGAAGTCTCATCTCAATCTGAATTTAGTAATATTTCTAAAAGAATATTTATAAAAGGTATAAAAGGCAAGTAAACAGTGCTGGGTGTGAGGGGAGTCTACGCTCTACCAACACGCACACACGAACATCAAACATTCTAAATATACAGAACATTGCTTTTACATACTAAAAGAGTATGCCTATACAATCAGAAAAGGTAACAAAAAATCCTTTAAGTTCCATGACTTAACAGCCTCCATTTTCTATTCCTTTTCTTGATTACAAACAAGTCTCCGTTTTCCATTCCTTTTGAACAATATGTCTTGCTTTAAGTCAAGCAACTCGGCCTTCGGGCCTTATGTATCCCGTTCTTCCCGGATCAAAGAAAAGCATATCCATCTCCTTTTCAAGGCCAATAGGGCCTGGGTCAAAAGGCACGTCCAGGTCAGCAGGGGGCGTAACAGCAAAAGTCTTCGATGGCTGTAGCAGCAGAGGGGCCGATGGCGTAGCAGTCGGATCAGTAAAGGAGCCCGCAGCTCCCTCATGGTCTGGCAAACCACACGTTTCTGACTGTGGCCCCACATGGCTCTTTAAGGCCTCAGAGACTGCTCGCCAGGTGCCGAGCAATCCCACTGCAACCTTGTCATTTTCAGTAGCAGAGTCCCACACCTTGACCTCAATTTGGTCCCATATTTCAGGCTCATAAACTGTCCAATTGTTAATAAGGAGAATAAGCTGTAAGGTTACCAGGACAGTCTTTGTTCCTAAGGACGTATGATTCTCCATAATGCGCAGCTGCTTACCAGCGAGGGGCAGTTGTATGCACAGGTCAGCTTCTCTCAGCTTGAGCTTCTTCCCAGCTCCGGTGTGACCATTTCCAGCGACTTTCAGTACGAGCTTCTCTGAGCAGTTTGCTGAGTTTGGCCGAACCTATCTTCATGAGGCAATCAATGTGCCTGTTCCCGTCCTGGTCTCCGTTCCGCTAGCCTGCTCCTCTTCATTCCTTCTTTCTGCCTCCCCGTTGACGACGTAACTTCATGACATCATGTTGCCTTTTTTTTTTTTTTTTTTTTTATCCTGAGGACAGGTTCCCCTCTTATACCCTTTACCCCATAGCAGTTCTTTTCAAAACAACTTTTCATTGGTCAAACAACTTTGAATATAACAACAGCAGCAAACACCCAGAAACTTTGCATGCTGGAGAACAAGCAACCAGAGACTGCATGGAGTCTCCTGAATCACCCTTCTTTGTTCCCTCTAAACTCTTTTATATTCCTGATGGCCTCATCGTTAAGAGTCTAATGTTATCATCAACCACGGGGCTTTCCGACCCCCATGGCCACACTCCCAAATCTCCCCCTTCTTTATTAATATCAACCATTTTCTCGACACGAATTACCACTCGATATATAACAACATTCCTCCCAGTTCACTATCAGCCAGGTAACTCCCTGTATATCTCACTCTAAAGAACAGCAAAACACATCTGCGCATACCCACTGATGGCAAATGAGGTGCTCAGAGGCTGCTTAAGGTGTACTCTGAAAACACAAGGACTGCTCAAGAGCAATTGAGAAAACGATCTGGCTCTCTGGCTCCTTGGTACCAGCAATAACGGGCAGGAAGGAATAAGCCCAAATTGACCTTCATGTTTTAACTCAGGTTTGTTTGCCCGGCTGACAGAAAACAAATGCGCTCTCTCTTTTCCACCCCCACCCCTCCTTCCAAAATTAAGCAGAGTTACTATAAAGCTCCTCCAACTGTACTTTTTTATGCAAACTACACAGCCCTCTCCCCTTTCCCCCCAGTGTAACCCTTCTTTCTTTCCCATATACAAGTTACAAAAGTTTGCTGTTGTTCAGGGTAAACGTAAAAACTGAAAAGTATAATGGGTGAATCAACATTTCAGGCACAACAGAGATTTCAAACAAGACCTTCTGAAAAGCAGAAACAGAAGTATTACTCATCTCTCTTTTTCTTTCTGTTAAGCTTTTTTCTCCTTCACGATCCTCCCTCATTTTTTTTCCTTCTTCTCATTTGTAATCATATTAGAAAAAGGTATGGAAATTAAGTGTCATGCAAAGACGAGGATATTTAGTGACAGAAAATGTTTACTACACTGTCAATCTATCTGTCTATCTGTGCCTATGTGTAAACAGTAACAAAACAGTAAACTAAGCCCAGCTAATGGTTTCCATGTGTGGATTTTGTGATAGCCTGGAACTAGGAGTCTTACAACATGCTTTCAGTATGGAGAGCATGATTAGCTTATTGCAACTTCATGTGCCTTCATGGTGTAGTTTAAGACAGCTGGTGGTTGTCCTAAATTATATCAAAGGACCACAGAGCACCTCTGAGTTTTGTTGTGAGAACTTCTACCATTGTCAAAGCATCATCAGCCTGACTCATGAGTCATCCTTTTTTACATCCTCCTGGGGAGGGGAGGTCTTTCTGAGTGAATACTGTGCCCTCATACACAAAGACCAAAAAAATACATATTCTTTAAAACTCTGTGAGATTTGAAACTGAGGTGCTTTGCTGCCCTTTTCCCTCAGGAGCCAGGAGATGAGGGGGTGGGTTTGTACTTGCAACCATCCTTCCAAGTCTCAGGCTCCCAGATGGCTAATATTGCTGCTTGTTGTGGCATTGGCTACAGTCTTAGCTCAAACAGGCTTCATTGAGTCATCTGCTACTGAATTGTTATGGGGCATTGGCTTTCTCTTCCTGTTTTTGTTGTTGTTGTTGCTTTGCTTATCTATGTGCTTTGTGTTATTTCGTTTTGCTTTGTTTTGTTTTGATTTTCTTTTTCCCCTTCCTATTCTCACTCTTCTATTATGGCTTCTGCACTTTTATCATTGTAACTGGAGCACTCCAAAATGATGTAACGTGATGAAGTTGGAGGTCAATATATGTACCTGTACCATACAGGTCAATCTTCTGTACCTGGCAAATGTATGCAGTTATTTATTTTTCTGTTTGTTATAATACTTTCATGTAAAGTTACAGAGATCAAAAAGAATGTGAAAGAAACCGTGGCACACCCTGTACTCTGGGGCTCCTGAGAAGGCAAGACACCTTCTCTTCAATGCAACCTGCATTTTTGTTGTTGTTTTTATTTATATATATATATATTATATATATATATATATAGGCATTCTTTTTATTAAAAACAACAACAACAACAAAATCAATACAACAGGTATACAACGTAATTGATTTCTTCAGTGATCCTTAGAAAACATTTTTTTTCCTACATATCATTGCCATAAACAAAACCCATCTGATTCTGCTCTTGCTGAAACATTAGTATATAGACTATTGTATTTGTCACCTGGAGGCTTGGAGAAGACTGGCCAAAAGTTTAGCAACTTAGGTTTTGTATCTCTCACTATTAGCAGTGTATCTGTGGCTTTTATGAGCAGATTGGCCATGTATGTCTTTAGAAGACAAGCCACAAGGAAGTATGACTAACTTACATGTCAGCTGCTTCTTCATGACTCCTTCAGAAGTAGATTTCTTTATATTTCTTTCTTTATTTTCTCATAACAAATGAACATGATTTCTTATAGAAGAAGTCAATATGCAGGATTCGAATGGCACAAAATATAATAATTATGATAATATAATTTGAAAGGATCTAGAGACAATTGTTTTTGACTCTTAGATTGCTGTCGTACAGATTACCTTTTATGGACAGTTAAAATAGCTATTGTTATCAGCATTTTGGTCTAAAGAGACCAGGGTTGTCACTTGTAACATGAAACATAAACCCTACAGAGTTGAGCAAACAGCTTTTTTAGAAACTAGTAATCATAGTAAGAACAACAAATACTCAATCCTTTTGCTGACTTTAACAGGAGAAGAATATTGCTCACAAGTACTTACTAGACTATATTCCGTTGTGCATATGAAATTTCTTATTCCTTCTCCAGGCAATTTCAAATATTGAAAGTATTGCTTTCGTAGCTGGATAAAATAGAGCTGAATATAATTTATACAGGACATGAAGTTACTGAAAGTACTTCATCCTACTACTGAAATTAGTTCATCCCAGTCAGGTTTGGAAATCTAAATTCTTCCATGCTTAAGGCACATAAAGAATACTGTCTTTGCAGTCAGTAGAGAGAAAAAGGTGTGTTTTGGTTACATACATCTCATCTATTTTAGGTGTCTGCTTTTGGATGAAATGAATAGTGCCCTAGACTCTCGTCTGTGTTGCCTAGATGCCATTCAACTGAAAGGGAGACTAGCTTGTCTATAGCTATGTAGATGAGCCCCTCTTCTTTTTATTCTAAATAGTATAATTAGTTGATGCTTGTCAGATCCTTTCAACCTGCAAATGCTGTATATGGGCATGTTCTACTCCTCTCCTATGAGGATGTGTGTAAAATATGTATGTATTTACAATGATTTGTTTTGAGTGAACAATTAAGAAAAAATGCATAGGGTGCCCAATGCACTGGAAGAAGCTGAGATAAAGAAGTTTTAGAAAATTGTGTATATGCAATCTCCATATATGCATCATCAACAGCTTATTACAGTTTTCCATACTATGAGATCTAGGCTTTCTGCCAGAGTACTCTTTGGGTATGCTTAATAAGCAGCACCTGGAAGTACTTCCGAGATCACGAATTGAGTTGTGTAACCCAATGCCACCCTCATTTCAGGGGGCAGATTTACATATATATAGTTCTCCCTTTCTCAGTTCCTCAGTTGTTGGGGGAAGTAAACTAGCCACGTGGAACAGATGGGAGTCATGACAGTTTGGCTGGGAATAGACTGGGATCTAGGCTATTTGGACTGGTACACTTATCAAACAGTTTAGACGTATGCTATATGCCAAATGGTATTTAAAGAGCATAGCACACCTCAGTACAGCAAATCAAGTTTTTTTTTTTTTTTTTTTTACTAGACTTATAGTGTTAGGGTCAAATAATAGGGACTGAATTCAAGCTGCTTCCCTTTTTGACGACCATGAGTTAAAGGGACTTCAGTAAATTGTTTCTTCACTAAACCATTTTGGGATCCCTTCCATTGGTGTTTGTAGAGCACACAAGAAACCATCGTTACATCACACAAGACAATAAATATACTTCAAACAGTCACGTTTTCTGTATGTTCTCCTGAGTGTGCATTTCACAGGCTTTGTTGTTTCTTTCCATTAGTGGTTGGAAATTCTTCCTCGTTCTCCCCTAGTCGAGAGGACTGTCACAAGCAAGAGTCACTAGAAGCAGCAGCAGCAGCATTTTTCCAGGAAAATGAAATCCTCTGAGATCAGACTGGGTGGACCAAAGGTGCCAGGGACCTCTCTATTTATGTTAAATGGAACTGTCATAGTCTTTGAGGTAAAAAAATATCTTATATCTCCTTTAACATCTTGCATATGATATAATGTAGTTGGAGGGAACTGTGTGCAATTGTTTTCAGCTGGCAAGAATCATATAATATTTAGAGGGAATCTCACAGAAGATTTCAGGGGAACAAAAATGCTCCAGATTGACTCTTGTCGTAATATGATAGAATCTAGACTCACTTTGCAATTCAGATATAGGATTCAAAATCCACAGCTTATTTCCTTGGCACACTTTTGTATTCCTCTCTTTCCTTGAAGTCTTTCTGAATTAATTGCAGTTCTGGGGCCAGTGCCTAAAGCTCTCTATAAAGACTCTGTTTTCATCTGTTGAGGCATGAGATGCCTGAAAGATTATCACCTTAATAAGGTACCTTTCATTATGGTCAATCCTGCCACTAAGATGATGTTTCATACAAAACTGCATGTTGACTTCATAAGTGTAGGTGATATGCAATAAAATATTGTGTGCTAAAATGATTTTCCCAACTGTTCTCAGAGCAAGGCTTATTGCACAAGACAGAAAAGGCATCACATTACTTTTAAATGATATGGCATCACTGTAAAATGTTGTGCACAAAATCCCTGTGTAATACTACTATTAAGCTAAGTGCTACTACAAACAATTATATCTGTATCTTAATCATGATGTAATATGTAAGTAACAAACTGTATTGCCAAAATTCCTGGTGGGAAAAGGTGTTTCCTAAATACACTCGTGTTATTCATACACAGAGGTAGCCACTATGTGCCACTAAGTAATCTTAATCTATCACCAGCATTTATAAAACACCACATGCTTAACAGAGTTTGGTCTTCATTGTACACTATACTCTGGTCTACCAGAAGATAAAGAAGTGCAGGGTTCTTGTTCTTGCTCAAGATCACAGGATAGATCAGTAGTATGAAAGTAATTCAGATATGTTCTGTGCCTACACGCTCTTACTTTTCAGAAGTCCTCCTTCTTTTTCCCCGCACAGGCAGGCACAGGATGCTTGGACGGTGCTCACTCCAGCACCTGGTGGCAAAAAAGTATGGGTGTGATAAAGCAGAGGATTAGGGGTGGATGTACAATCTTTTGCACATTGTGTCTTTTACAGTTTTATTAAACACAATGCAGCAAGTGTACTGCCTGCCAGCTGAAAACCCCCACAAGCTGAATTTGCGGGAACTAAGAAGCTGCATTTGCACATCTGAAGACAGGAACAGACTTTCTGTTTTGAAGACTATTAAAACATGGTGGCACCTGTACCTTCTACCCTAGCCTGAAAAAGAGATCCACAAATTGTCTGCATAGATCACTAGGAAGCTGACCAGACCCACAACAAATGTGCTCTCTTGTGCAGTCATGAGCAGTCCCAGACTGCCTGGGATGTTACTGGAGCTCAGATATCTAGGCTATCTGTCTCTATCATTTTGCTAATTACATTTCTCATCACTTATCAGGGATATTGGCCATGGTATCTAGATATCAACCTGAAAATGGATTGTATGTTCTGAAATACCACGTTCTTAAGCTGAAATCTCTGTTGATTAACAAATCTTGTGGAAGCCAACAGAAGTACCAAGCCATTGCAATGGATTTAAGGATAAGGGTATGGTATGAGCCGGCCAAGTTCTATTATTAACAAGATTTTTTGCTTGTAGAGCAAAAGTGTGAATGTAAATCATTTTCTTTTGTCCATATGTGTTTTCCAAAAAGGGAAAATTAGTCATCATCTTTTTTTCTTTCCTTTCCCCCAACCCCCACCTCCCGACCCCCCTTAAGCACCTGACAAATGTGTGAAAAACCTTTCCCTCCTAGAACTTATTATTTTGGGGTTTCTACTAATTTCCGTCATAGTGAACCACTGAGTCTATCACTGGGCAGCATGTAGAGGTGGCAGATAACCTCAGAAGAAAATGGGTAAAAGGTGAGATTATCCTTATTTTGAAGCAGGCTATCTAGCCAGGTGAGGAGGAAAATGACAGGTGATGTAACATTAGATGCCTGTCATTTTCCAGGGGCATTAAATCTCTTACACGTTGCATCTTGGAAATCCTGTCATGTGTAATGCCTGCTTTGCTCTCTCCTTAGAAACAGAGTGTGGAGGACAAGCTGCATGATAGTTTACTGTTCCTAAACTGGATAAAATGCATATTTATCAACACAACCCTCCTTTTAAAGGTTTTCATTAACAGCTCATGATCTGTAACAGGTAAAGGGATACACCCAGATTGCTGGTTTTTGGCCTCTTGTTATTTCCTAGGAAGTGGTTGCTATTACTATACCATTTTCCCAGTTTTAGTCTATATCTTCTAATTGTTTTCCCTGCCTTGTTTTTGTGTAACAAAGTGTAGTCACAAGACATCTTCATGACATGCCTGGCTTCAGATGAAGCAACTACTGGGACGAGAGGCATACAGCCGGTAACGTGGCAGGCAGGGAGCAAAGTGTGCCCATGGTGCACTACAAGGGGAAATCTGTTGTAATTAGGTGGGAAACCAACAGCTGATCCCAGACACAGACATTGCTGGCTGCTTTATGTGGAATGGCAGCTGCTCTTTTATTGAACATAGTTTTAATAATCTTCAATTATAGTTTGTTTTTAGAGAGTCTTGCAGAGCATGGTTTATTCAGACTCTTGTCTTCTTTTTCTTAGTTTGCCTGGGCTACTCTTTCTTTTAGGTACTTGAGTCAATGTAGAAACAACTTCTTGGCTCATTTTCATTTGATAACTTCTTCCAGAATACACTTCAACCCACCTTCATCTAACTCCAACTGTACTCACAGAGACACTTCCAGTACAACAATTGATGTTTTGTTGTGAACATCTATGTCTATGTAAATGAAGCAATTAGACAACCATGCTTTGCTGGGTCCTCATCACTCTATTATATTCACAGAGATGACTTCTCTTGGTGATTTATATCTATGCTTTTTCTTCATGCTAATGCTATTTTCTGTTAATATATACAGCTATTCAAATGATGAAGTGAAGCAATCACAAATATAAACCTTGTAATGTAATGCTGGTGTTGTATTTTTATTTTTTTATATTTTTTTTTTAACTGCAGGAAAGTGTACAGATGAAGGCATGCTGTTGAATGTAATTATGAAACAGATAACTGCCACATAATGTGTTAATGTTTCCCCCTTATTAAATGCTGAGTTTAATTAAATGAAGTCTTTACCTAAGAGAAGCAAATTGATTTTGTGATTTGCATACTGTCAATAAAATCATTATGACTAGTGAGATCAGATGTTAATAATTAAGAACAAATGTACAATTGTAACTTCGAGGTCATTAGTTGTCAACTAATGGAGAATCAAAAGAGCAAGGTTTACCAAGAGATTCATTCACAAATTATCCATTTATCTGACAACTGTATTGCTATGACTGTTGTTATAATTATTATTACTGTTACTAGGACATACTACTTAGTGAGGGAACCATTTATCACCAGGTTGGTCAATTCATTGATAATAATACCAAAAAATGGGATTTAAAGCTAACATCCTAAAGTGATGGTTAAATACACACAACCTCTTATATCAAACTCAAGCATATAGGGAAATTTGTGTTTCCTTACTGAACTAAATACATATACTCTGTTTTTCCTACATGTGTATCTATTAAAATTAGACTTTTCCTTGGGGACAAAACAGTATGCGATCACCAGACAAAAGCTTGGCACTTTTTGAGACATGGTTGTTGTTTTGGGGACATAGTTTGAAAACAGGTTGAAGAGTTTTCATTTCCAATAAGGGCTAAAGACTGAAAAAAAAAAAAAAAAAAAGCTCAGTAGTTGACAGATGAAGTTCTTTGAAGCCTTCAAAGCCTTCGAAGTTTCTTCTGTAAGACTTTCTTCCATATGTTATTAATCTATTAGAAATGGCATTATGTGTTTAAGATATAAAAAAAGAATCAGAAATTTATGTTCCTTTACTTCAGGATAGATATGACATAGCTTTCTGAAGGAAGTTGAATGATTTCTTAAGCTTCCATTTTAGTTTAGAAGCTTAGGTTTGTCAAGGTTTTACATGTCTGGATTTCTGTCTGTCCCTTTTCAGAACTGCTCCTGTCTGAGATACTGACTGGGTAAACTCGAACACAGGGCTGCCAAACAGAAAGCTACGGTTACCACTCATCCTGTCAGACTTCATTAGTCTTGTTGTACATTTGTCTGGGAAAATATCTACCTATCTGTTTTGATTTACTGCTGAAAGATGAATAGTTTCATTTTAAGTCCATAATTATTTCATGACCTGTGTTCAGAAAGATGCCAACTTTTCTTCCCCCCCCCCCCCCTTTTTTTTTTTTTCTTTAAGGACTCCTGTCTGACTTCAATGCAGACATTGGGATCGACTTCTTATATTAGACAGAGTAGTCATAGGTGAACTTCTTATATTAAGAAGCACGTAACACACACATTCTGATGCAGTTTAGAACATACATCACAAAGAATATACAAAAGGTCTGTCTTTCAGCAGCAGAGTTCTTGGTCTGACTTCTAGCCAACTGGTCAGCTGTCCTTGTCAACAGGGAACACCTGCACAAAGATGGGTAGTAGTTCAGTTGAACATGATGGCTTCAAATATAATTCATGACGTAGAAATC
Organism: Netta rufina; assembly: GCF_964035555.1. Lineage (NCBI taxonomy): Eukaryota > Metazoa > Chordata > Aves > Anseriformes > Anatidae > Netta > Netta rufina. The sequence goes on along the minus strand of NC_140127.1, from coordinate 33,978,336 downwards.
TTTGAGGTTTGATTCTGTGAGTTTTGTTGAATATATCATGTTGAATATATCATATCATATGCTCTGGTTGACCTTTGAAAGCTTTCAATCACAGCAGAAACTGTGATTCCCCAAGGAATCCACGTTAGTAAAAACAGTATTTTAATGTTGATTGATTCCAGACAGTGCAACACAGCTCCTTCTATGAATGAGAAGTGAAGAAATCACTGGTAAACAGGGGTTTTAGAGAAGGAAGCAATAGCAGTTCAGTTAATCCAGGAAGTACAGGACTAGGAAAGGCAATCAGAATTCTATGATTTTTTTTTCTACTTTCCAAATTCTGCCACAGTGGCACACAATTACATTTTTGTGCTTTGGCTTCTAGGCTGTGTGGTTCTCCTTGTCATAAAGGCAGTGTTTCTACAATGTTGTTGTGTCATCTGAAGGATTTGACAAAGTCAAGGTGGCATCTGAGAATACTATTTTTCTGAGCAGCTTGCACAGAGACCCCCATGCCAATTGCTAACACTTGCTGTATGTATTCCTCAGATTACTTCCTCAAGGATACTAAGGAACATCCCCTAGGTTGCTGGAGAGAAAAGAGGCAGTTCGTGGTGTTCACAGCCTTACATGGTTGTGCTAATTTTTTTTTTAAATTTTTTTTTCAACAGAGGGTATTGATGATATTGTGGGAAGAGATTAGAAGAGGACTGAGAAGCAGTAAATCTATCCCACTACCCATTGATCATATTTATGGTGCAGAACGAGTCTTTCAACTCAAGGGCAAGCAAGACTTGCCTAGGGGGAGCCACTTTGTTGACAAAGCAGCTGAAAAGTAATTTCAGAGTGAGGAGATGTCTTGTGCAGCTGCCTGTTTTTGCAGGTGTAAGGCCAGCCTTTGTTGCTCTGACAAATATGATGGAGTAGCTGACCAAGTGCTGTGGTACAAATAGTTCAACTATGTTTTTACCACTGTATGCATCATCTGATCTTGCATCTGACTGTGTTTGTATTACAGGAATATTTCAGCAATTGAATTCAGTGAGATAAATGTTTTCCAGAGTACTCAAAATGCAGGTAAAAAGTTCATTTTTAAATTTGGGTGCACAAATTTTTGCAGGGATTTTAGTTCTATGTTTTTAAGACAATGCAATAAAGACAGAGAATGGAGCATTTGGGGCAGGAAAACCACCTGTTTAAATCATATGAAACCCGTCAATGTAGTGAGTGTTGTGTATTTTTATAAAGCTTTTATTTCTAAAGCTCTTTATATAAAAATAGATGTTGATATATAAATCTTATTCCAAACCTAATAGTGTTTCACATAGTAAGTACTTTTAAGGAAAATATTTGGAAAATTCACAAATTAAGAGAAATAAAGAAACTAATCAAAGATGCTGGTTTTAAATTAATGCTTTCATTTTTTGTATTATAATCAGCAGGTTTCGGAGCCAGCCAAACTTTCTGCAATGTGGTGTTTATAGTTGTTTTTGTTTACATTTTATTAGCTTTTTCTTCATGTCCCTTTATAGTGAGTTTCAGTTAATCACCATGTTCCCAAGGGGAGCTGAAAACTGTCTTGTTTTCTAGGGAACATTTTTTTCACCAATGGGTCCAGCCCAGTTCTTAGATCCATCTCCAAATTAGTTTTGCTGTTGTTCATTTTATGGGTACAAATAAGCAGCTTCTAAGATGTTGGTATATTTTGTTGTTTTATAACTTTGTTTTCAGTTAAAAAATTACCTGCTGCAGTTCATATTAGGATTGAATTATGCACTTCAATAACTAGGTTTAGAATGACCTACACATCAACACATCTGGCCACCATAATTTTGAAAAGGAAAAGGCATCTCTCCCATTCAAAAATCCAATATTAAGTCTTTACATCTGTGACTGAACACAGGACATACACTTCAGTCAGCTTCATCAGGAATTATATTTTTAGAAATACAATATGTCTTTATGGAAGTAGAAGGATGGACTCCTTGTCTTAAATTGAAACCCAAATCATACCTAGAGATGTAGCTGATTAATACCTGTCACCTGAAGCTTCCTCACTATAGTTTGGGGTACAATCTCATCATCCCTCTCTAGATCCTCTTTCCTACAAAACTGAGGCCATATTTAAGCTTAAGCTATCTTGCAGTTTAAGAGAACAGGTTGAAGATGGGAAGACACTCAACCTAATGATCTTTCGGTGATGAAGGTAGAAGCTAGCCTGAATTAGCACGACATACTCTGTTGCTGTTCTGCCTAGTATTGTTGACTCACTTTGGTTCTCTTTGAGGGATATGACGGTAGTACAGTAATAGTAGCTGCCTCTTGCGATGGAGATGAGCCTTCAGATAATGCCTTTCATGTTGCAAAAACATGGGGTCAGCTTTTAAAGGCATTTAAGCGTGCCAAGATTTATACAGGCAGAAAGCTGATTTTAAAAATTCATAGGTACCTCATTTAGATATTCAGAAGCTTTCGAAAAGTCCACTTATGGTCTGCTTTCCCAAATACACCTTAAAAGTCAGGTCCTTAGGGCAGGACAGACTACTGTTTGCAAACAATTGTTTTCTCAAATATTAATTTTTTCCTCCTATTTGTAAGTTATACAGAAATATGGCCTTTTTTAACAACAGAAAAAAAAAAAAAAAGGTAATAAAATTATTTAAAATGGCAAGCAGTTTTGTGGATATTTTTGAGTTATGAATTGCCATTTGTCAGCTGTTTGTAGTAAATATTTAGTAGACTCTTTGATGTAGGGTTGGTGTTTGGCTTCCTAAATCACAAGTCCTGCATTATTTTCCTGGAATGGATGATGTAACTTTATAAATGACTTCTGTTTCTTTCCATAATGAATTTTCATCATAAAACACATTTTGTTTGTTTTGTTTAAAAGGATTTCAGTAAGTGGGGCTTAAATTAGCTGTTCGGGATCAGTTGTACAGACAGCTCTTTAGTTGTTCAAATGCTAGTAAAAACTCATTAGCAAAGGGATAGGGACAACGTGGTTTCAAGGCTTCTTCCCTTCTTTTGATAAATGCTTTATGTATTATGGTTTATGACTACCTTTATCAGCTCTGCACAAACACTAACTAATTAGTCTCCAGAGACTGCTGTGAAACAGTTAAGCCTAGTGTTCGTCATCCACTTTTACAGTGGGAAACACCTAGGTAAAGACATACAGAGGTCCTATACTGGTGGAACTGCAGTGACAGGTTGAGTCTGTGGTAACTGGTGCCATCCCTGCCCAGGTCTGTTTGCCTTGCTTTTGTGTGGTACATGAGGTGCAGCTGGTAGGTCTCTGGTAACATGTGAGCGTGGTCATATAGAAATGTTCTGCTGAGAGTCTCTACATTTTATTCTCAGTGTGTTAACTTCCCATATTTTTAGAAACTGGTCAGAAGACAGTAATTTTCATCCTCAAAAGCTAAAGACGTTTTATTACTTTAAAAATAGTGTTTTAACAGATCAGAAAGCATAACCTCTTTTTACATCGCACGTAGAGAAGATAAATCATTGGATGCTTTAATTTATAAGTACCCATTATATTCCAGCTTCATTGCCAGTATCTATTTACACATTTCCCACAAAGAAATTAAAATAGAAGAACATATTGTTCCCCAGACTTGTTGATTGACTCTACTGATTTATGGGCTTGGTTTCTGAGACTCAACCAGAGCCTTTCCCATTGCACCACACTAAGAATCATGAAAATAATAGAACAGAAATACCACATGGCCAAGCCATGCATGCTTTCTGTTTAAGCAGCTTCAGGCTGACCTTGAAATTTTCAGCTTTTCAAACCTTGAAACCTCCAGAAAGCCACACAGCAAATAGTTGCTGTACACCAACAAAGACACAGAAGAAAAACGGTGTTACAAAGAACCATCCATTTATTTTTCTTTCAACACTAACAATTAAATTAACTTTTAAATTAACTTAAGAAAATTGATAAAACCTACAATGACACTGGAAGTCTTCAATTTAAATTTCCTGGTAAGGCAATCCTCAGGTTCTACTCTGCTTTCAGATACACTGGAGTAAACATAGAGTAGATGCTGTGTGTAATCTATCTTGTTCACAGACAGTGCATACAGCACAAACACCCTTCCTGGCTTTTTTTTTTTTTTTTTTTTTTGTACTTCATAGTGCATACTTTTACAATATAGGTTTTCCTGCAGGTAATGCTTGTTTATTTTTAGCACAGCTAATGGTGTGCTTACTTACAACATAACAGTTCTGAATATGGAGAATGACTCACATTCATTAAAATGAATCTTGATACATTTGGCTACTCATATAAAACAGAGGTACATAATGTGGGGGAATTAGAGGACACAGAATTCATTAATCCATGAGGTGGCAGTGATGCCAAGCAGAGACAGGAATAAATTTCTCATATGTGTCTTGGTGACAAAGTGATTGTTTTGGGAAAAAAGAAAAGAAGCCTTGAATTTGTGACCATTTAACTCTTGGAGGGGGATGTTCCAGAGGTTGAAAAGAAAAATGGATTGTGGAAATCAAACTGATAGAGAATTTTTAGAAGAACATTCATGTGACATCTTTGTATTCTTTGTTTCATTATGAATTTTGGTAATCCTTCAGACTGTTTTGATTCAGTAATTTATGTCTCTTGGAACAATTTAGACTAGTAAATTATGTACTGGTGCACAGACCGAGAACAAAATCCATTATGTGAGTAGCAGCAAGAGGTGACATCAGCTTCATGCTACGTGGTGATTTTGATTGTGTGTGGGCTGGGTGTAAGTCAGCCCCTTCTGTTTAACATAATGGTGTGGCCAATACAAATAGTTGCTGATGTGGATTCTTGGGGAAGCAGAGTAAAGGACAGAGAGCACAAGAACTCTATGTAACTTTTATCTAAGAAAAACAGCTCTCAGCCCAGCATTTCTTTTAGGACCAGCCACCCACTGACTTCAAGAGGAATTTGCAGTGAGTAAGAGAGAGGAAAGTGGTCCAGCATTTTGAAACCAGGATACTTCCCATAATGCCAGTCCTTCAAGGTTGTGTTAGTGTGGGAGAGGGTCATCTTCACCACACACTGGTGGATGTATGACATCCATTCAAACAGAACATTTGCCTCAGTTAACTTGCATGCCAAACACATGGTATTTTACAAAGCCTGTGTAGCCCTCTCACATCCTCCAGTATCTATGACAATATGTTCAGTGTTGATATATTTTAATATAGACAAAATAATACATAATCACCAATAATTTTCATTTAAGTAGCACATTTTATGCAGTGTCTGGTAGGCATATTACTGATTTGAACTGACTGGGTTTCCCAAGTCTTTTTTTTTTTTTTTTTAAGAGACAAGTAAATGAAAGCTGACATTTTCAAACTTGGAAGGTTAAAGTTAGACTGAAGCCTCAAAAACAACATTCCCATATTCAAAAGATCTGAGTCCCTGCAGTTTTAAACACCTCCAATATTAAGCAAGTCATTCAGCAAGTCAGTGATGCAGAAGGAAAAGTTGTGAGGAAAAAAAGCCCTCATGCCCAGATCCATGTCATTTACACATCCATCAGGCAATGCCATGTGTCAAAATGTTTATAACTTGAGAGCAAGACACCTCACATATCCCACTAGTCTCCTTTGGGACTTTGCTGCTACCATCTCAGACCTGCTGCAAAGGTCACAAGAGTCAAGTCCTAAAGCATTTGAGTAGTTTGTGGAAGAACTCTTCCAGCCTGAGATTCTGGGACACTAACAATTTTGGGAATCTCCATTTGATATCTGTATCCCAATACATCCAAAGATATAGTCTTGACAGGATGTCTAGGGGGAGAAATAACACCCATTGTGGATGAAAACCATCCCTGCTCTTTATTTTCATGCACTACAAATGAAAACAAAACTCAGGAGGAACAGGCTGAGCCTGAGCTATGTGGCAGGATGCTGATGCTGGTGCCAAGCTCTGAGATGTAGACATTGCTTCTGTTGTGGATAATGCTGAACCCAACTCTTGCAGCTTTCCTATTGCTGTCCAAGATTTTCCACTAGAGCTTGCATTTTGCTTAGTTTTTAATGACCATGCCAAGATGCTTCTGGCCTAACAAATGCATAAGCAGTGACATATAACTCAGCGTCTTCAAAGTCTCCTTTATTCTAAAGGATAATTGTTTTTATTATTTTAAATTATGTAATAATGCTAAGACACGGCAGTAATGGATCCCCTAAAATACACACACTGTAATAATGATCCCCCTTTTATTATGTCTTTCTAGAATGCTTAAACTAATCATCTCTGGAAAGCTTTCCCTGCACCAGATGCAGCTAGCGAATGGTTTTATTGTTATTCCCCACACTACCAGCATCTAATCCATAGAAGCTAGGAAAGACTGTCCAGAGAAGGAGCAAATCAGCATTGATCACTGAGGGACTAATTTCCAACAGAGTGGATAAATCCTCTGTCTCTCTCTCCTAATGTTCTTCCTGGCCCAAGGCACCCTGACGAACCACTGGCCTCCATCCAATCCACTGTGAAAGGAAGTCAGAATTACAGTGAGATGATTCAAGGGAATAGTCTCATCAATTGCACCCAGACTGCTTAATTTTATTGCAAAGACCAACACCAGCTCCCACTGCCAAATCTGTCTTGCTGAGATATACATGAGCTGAAGTTGAGTCTGATCATGTGTCAAGGACAATAGCTAATCTGCTTCAATTGAAGCCATGAAATATCAGGAGCTGGTTGGGAGTGGAGTTAGGTCTTTCTTCACTCTACAACTGTGTTCAAACCAAAAACAGGTCTCTTCATTTTAACGTTAGATGCTGTGTCAGACACAATGTCTATACCAAAGTTATCCTGAGAAAAAGGAACTGTACATGCCAATTTGTCTCCAAAACATGAGTAGATGATGGCAACAACTAAGAAAAATTGACCAAATACTCTGTCTTTTCAGCTCTGTCAACAGGGGCTGGGCTGGCACCAATGCCCTGGAAATGGGTGACGGTAGATTTTCTAGCATGGGAGCTAGCCTGGTGGTAGATGTTATTGCTGAAATGTTCATGTTATTGCTGAAATGGGTGCTGCAGAAGCATGTACTACATCATCTCCTCAAACACATGCACCAGCATTACGCACAGAAAGACAATATTATGAATAGATATTGTCATAAGAAATCTACTTCTCCATTTCGTTCCTAACATCACTATGATATGTGTGATTTGCAAACTAGTGATTTCCAGGAAATGGCATACCAGAATCCCTTCACCTCTGTGTGTGAAACCAAGAAAAATCTTTTTGTGAAAGGACAAAACATTTTTTAAAAGCACTAGAGCAGGAACAGCCCTGCAGCTATAACTCACTATTCATTAGCTCACAATTCATTAAATTCATGCCACTTTTTTTTGAAACTGTGTTTGACCCTTCCATTTTCTCTTGGTTTTGGCTCGGGGTCTGCAGAATTTTTGGGATTCTAAAACTCTCCTCTTCTCTTCTCTTCTCTTCTCTCTCTTCTCTTCTCTTCTCTTCTCTTCTCTTCTCTTCTCTTCTCTTCTCTTCTCTTCTCTTCTCTTCTCTTCTCTTCTCTTCTCTTCTCTTCTCTTCTCTTCTCTTCTCTTCTCTTCTCTTCTCTTCTCTTCTCTTCTCTTCTCTTCTCTTCTCTTCTCTTCTCTTCTCTTCTCTTCTCTTCTCTTCTCTTTTTCTTTTTTTTCTTTTTCTTTCCCTGAGCAGCATGCAAGAACTGTCTAGCTCAAAGATAATTTTGAAAATAAAATATGGATCAATTTTCTGACCTTTATGAGTATGTTGGAAAGCAGAGACCCATCTGAACAATGTGGTTTGACTAAAAGACTGATATTTTAGTGAAGCTGAAAGAGAGCTAGACACTTATGAATATAATAGCAACTGTAGTCATACTAGCAGGAATTAAATTACAAGGTCATCAGTCCTCAAGCTATGAGGCTCTGCCAGCAGTTTCCACCATTCCCAACTCTTCTACCACAAACACTATATTTTATAATATAATGTAATGTTATATAGAATTCAATCAATATATTAGAATATATATAATATGATAGAATACATAAAAACACAGGGAGAGGACTTCAGATAAACCTGCATCCTTTATGAAGTATGCTGTCACTTAAATCTTACTCATTGAGAAAATGATGTTTATGTTATGATACACTGAGATTTCCTGCTGTAATCATGGAAGCACAGGAAAAAACGCATAAGTAAGAAACACAAGGGGGCAGAGCCTTTTTAAATTGCTCCAGCATATGTTAAGGAACAGTTACCCTTTCAGTATTGAAACCGAGGGCTCTCAAGAAAATTTCATAATCTGCCTTGTGGTTGTTAACACCTACAATGAAACTAAGCTATGCATACACAGATGAGCCTTCACAAGAGAAGTGTTTAGCTCACACCCTCCATGCTCTCTGACCAGTTACTCCCATTATGCTTGAAAGCACGAATGTGTTTTTCTTCTCCCACAGGCACGCTGACATTATTGAAAATACTCATTTAGGCCAGTTGCTGACGGTAGTTTTCCCTGCCTAGTCACTATGGACCAGTAGGTCTGTTTCATAATTAACAGTTTTTTTGCTCTTTCACACTCAGAAGTAACAAGGGCTAATTGGGGAAATGTGTTAAAGTGTCCCCATTATGTTGAATCTGTTATGACTGGTCCATGACGACTTTATGCTTCTGTTTTGAGCTGTGCATTTGAGCTCTGGAGGGCTCCGCGGGTCGCCTGACACCCGATGATGGATGTTGCCCATCCAGGACAGTGAGGCAGAGAGCTGCTTTTATTTGCAGCTAGCCTTCCTAAAACAATAGCCCATCCATTGTTCAGTGGGATTGCAGCTTGTGTACAAACAGGATGGCACGACAGTGAGAGGCCAAAGGGACAGCCTGCTCTCTATAAGTTCATCAGGGGTGGTAAACACAAGAGAGAGAGAGAAGCTATTTAAGCTACAGAACAATGTTGGCACAAGAACAAATGGGTCTGAATTGGCCATGAATAAATGTGAGCTGGAAATTAGAAGAATATTTCTAACCCTCAGCACAGTGAGGCTTGGGAACAGCCTTCCCATTGGGGGCAAGAAACCTAACTGGGTTGAAGATGGAACTTGATAAATTTATGAAAAGGATTATATGTTGTGGTTGCCTAAGACAGCAGGGGACTGGACACAATGACGCAGGATGCAGTTTCCAGGCCTATGTTCTTCACAGCAAAAACAACAATTACTCTTTCATATGTGTGTTTTTCAGGCCTTCTTTTCCAGTTCAAGGCTGCACATCTATTCATAACCACTTCGGAGGAATTTAGGTTCAAATGTTGGCTTAACCTGGCAGCTCACTTACTGTGTGGTGACCATGCTGAACTGCCTTTTGGGAATGAAACTCAGCCTCGATTTTGTGGGAAATTACATTATTTGATGCAACCGGAAAATGACAGAGCCTAATTTTTACAGTGCTCTTACTGATGCAGAGACTACTATGCAATTTGGCACAACATGTCATTTCTCATCAAGAAAAGCCTGAGACTGGAATAATAAGGAAGTTCCAAATCAGGGTGAAGGTGCATTGGCAAAACTGTTTTGGGAAGCTTAAAAAGCTTGTCACACCCTGTATACCTGGAGGATGTGATAAATATAGTTGTTCATGCTCAGAAATTGAAATTGTATAGCAATGTTGAAGACTTGCATATTAGCTGAAATTTCATTTTTAATTTATTATTGTAAAAATATTGTTTAATAAACAGTACTTGACATTAAGATTTCTGTATAGCATATGCAAAACAATCATAATGCTTTTGCAGTAGGAAACAGTGGTGATATCATTCCAATATCTCTATTATTTTGTTTCAGGAAATGCAGTTATCACATTGTTTTAGTGCTAACTCATGGGCTACGGACAGCAAAGAGACTTCCTTAATCCTATCAGACTTCCTCCAAATTACGGCTATGGTCCACACAGTCAAAGACGCAGTACCTGAATGTCAGGAATTGCGTAACGTGACATTCCTATAAACACTTGAGCTACTAGGGGGAGATTCAATTCACGCAGAAGGAAGATGATCACTCTTTAGAGGAACTTCCCATTACATGTTTGTTATTGTCTGAACAAACTACTTACAACTCCAAAAGGGTCACATCAGCCTCCTTAGGTGAGAGCTCTTCTCAACTCTCTCAGCATTCAGCAGCCATAGCTGGTTTCAGATCTATTTTTCATGGTCTCACTCTGGACATGAATCAGGAAATATTTTCAACAATAGCAAAGGTCTCTCCCTTTTTGGTGACTTCCCTTGTGGGTAATACAGTACAGCAAACTCATGTCAGATACGGTACTGTATTAACCATTTTAGAAATCTGAGACAATTGTGTAACATAATTATCTATCATCCTCTCATTGAGCTGTGTTGGATGTTGGTTTCTTGGCTGGTATCTGTGATCTCTGCTTTGAAAAGACTATAAAAGCTTTATGAAAAAGTTGAAAGGTGGTTGGTCATGCTTCTCTGTCTGCCAGTTTTGCTATTCATATATTAAGGATAATGATATTTACCTCCTTTGTAAAGTACTTTGAGGTGCAGTAAATGAGAGATTGTGATTAGTTGCAACTTTATGTTATAAATACAGCTGGTTGTTTCAGAGCTGCATTAACTTGAATCTGGAGTTCTATAAAATTTTATTAAATCAAGAAGGCGGATAATCATTTTACAAACACTATCTTCTACATGTCTATACTCACTCTTTACACAGATGAATTCCAGATGCTTCTCCAAAAGTTCTTCATTGTACTTTATCTCACAGAGCCTGGTATTTAAAACACCAAGGAAAAAATGACTTCCAAATACTGAGGGAAAAGCAAGTAATGATATTGGTTGAATGCTGGCAGTCTATAGGCACTGTTTCCAAGGGAAGTGTCTCAAAAATTAACAGACTGCACCAGAACTCCAAACTGTTTTTGTAAGGAAGGCTAATCAAAAACAGCAGCGGTGATAGCCAGAGAAAAATCATTGAATGTCACAAGCTGGTTTGTGCATTAGAAATTAATTCACCAAAGAATCATCTTACTAGGAATTTATATTTTACACCAGGAAGATACCAGCAAGATTAAGTTACAATGTATACAGTTTTGCAATATCATCAATAGTTCTGTGTCACTAATTTCCATACCAAAGTGCAAAATACTCTCTCATGATGTTTGGGAACAATCATTTAAAAGTTATGAACAAAATCTATGTGATTGACTCAGTGGTGTTGTGCAAGGTGGGTATTTATATCTGTGCATTTCAAAATTATTTTTCCAAAAAAGCACTGCTCTGTTACTGTATTTGTATTTGGTTGGATTTCTGCTTGCAGGCTGCATGAAGTTATTGCATCCATCAGTGAATAAGATACTCATAGGCCACAAAAGCATCAGACATCATATGATGAGAGTAACATTTCAGTAAGATGATGCAGTCATACCAGCTGGCATTAATGCCTTATTCAGCTTTTTCAATATGATATACTACTCCACTATTACAAAAAATATACCGATGCAGCATGAACGTAGGATTTACCATAGCAGATTGGCTCAGGTAAGAGCAGGAGTGCAGGATGGACACTGTGGCAGAGACACAAGATTCAGTTCAGAAGATGAGGTCTGATCTTTCCTTTTGTTGGAGTCAGTGGTGAAGTGCCATATAACATCTAAAATGTAATTCAGCCTGTGAACTGTGCAATGCCAGAATGGGATGTGTGAATGGTGTCATAAAACCATCCTGCTTTTTTTTTTTTTTTTTTTAATTTAACAGTAGCATTAAAATCTCTGCCTTCCAGCAGCAATAAATTGCAGAGGCAGGAAGAGGAAGTGGACATATTTTGGTTGGTACATTTTGATTTGAGTTCATCATCAGGTTTCCACATTTGTGTCACAAGGCTTTAAAGTAGAATGTGCTTCCATTTAGAAATAAGTAAATGGACACATGAGAAGTACTCTTCCTTGCATGCTGGGTGCTGCCTTTGTAAAGAAATCTCATCTGCACATCCAAAACAGAAGAATTTCTATACAGTTTTTTTATTTTTCATTTTTATTTTTTCTTGATGGAAGGAAGAAATGAAATCAATGTGATATGCAGAAGTACTTGGACAAGCTCTATCAACTCGGTGAATTTATGAGACCTCAGCAAAGAGTCAGCAGAGGCCGTTGCCTTTCAATTCCATAACGTGCCATCTATGACTCACAGAAAGTATTAAACTGGTCTAACAAGGAGCATTTGGTATTATACAACATATTGACTGTTAAACTAAAACTTCTTTTAATGTTTTTTCTTCATCACCATCCTGTATTTATTAAAAAGGACACTGCCTGGTGACAGGACCCAGCTGCAGATTTCTTGAGGTGATACTGTTCCTTGTTTTCAAAACAGCACGTGAACAGACAAGAGAACAAATGCTTTCTCTGTACTTTGAACCCCACCACTCCCACACCCTGCAATAAATAAATAAATAAATAAATAAATAAATAAATAAATAAATAAAATCACAGTAGCAACATTTCTATCTGTGTATCTGCTAAGCAGAAGCAGCATACTCTTTAATACAGCTTAACAGTTGTCACTTGGCTGATAATTTGCATTCTTAATGTTTCAACTTGCAGTCATCATCATTGAGCTGGCCTTTCACAATCTTAGGGCACTGATGTGATTTGAAGTATTTAACCTCTTGGATCAAAGGATCTAAAGCTCTGAATTTAAAACAGGAAAATGGAGCTTTGCTAAGCAGAATTGGAGTGCACGCTACCAAAGTATTTGTATTAAGCTCTAGTTTCCTCCTATTAAAAAAGCACACTGGGAATGGCTTTCTCAGCTGGAAGTATTGTTGTGTTTATGTAGCACACACACATCCCCAGGGAGAGAAGCTATGTATGATTTACTTTGAATTTTATAATCAGTTTTGCTCATTGTAGGTTTGGAAGCTGCTCCCAGTGGCATGATAATGCCACTGACCAGAGCAGAGTGTCATTGCAGCAGGATGCCATCTGGGGTAGCTAACTGCTGTGCCTGGCTGCCTGGAATCCCATACTCCTCACAGAGCAGAAACAAACGGTGTGCCTCCTTCCCAAAATGTGTCCCCCTTTCTGAGTACTGTTACATTCAAATAGAATTTCTATGACTCTCTTATTTGTGGTAAAATATTGTGGTTGAGATTAACACATAGGGATACATTTACATTTACATTTACACAATAAGGCACTTTATGAAATACTGTACACATTGATATTAAATGAAATGGTGGGTGCATTTTTTTTAGAAAAGCTGCAGATTAGAAAGTTGTTTGATCCACAAATCACTTTAACTTTGGCAAAACAACATCAGCTGGTGTTACTCCCTGTCATGGTGAGAGCACAACACAGAAGGGGACACTTTACTCATCTCCATCACACCTGTCTTGTAATGCTCTGTTGACCCATGCTGACAACCCCCTGAGCAGTTTGGGATTTTTCCCTCATGGTCCTGGGCCAGGTGCTGCTGGAGGAGGCACTGCAGCATAGGGGAAGCTTGTGCTGCAGCTGTACATTAAAAAAAATCCACTGGTGTTATAGCAGCATCCGAGCCTAGAGGCTGCCCTGATTGCTGTACAGGTTTATCTACACTTTGCCTACTTTCAGCTCTGGCAGTCCCAGCTTGATGCAGTGAGCACTGGGCAAGGACACCAGGCGCAGGGCTCTCCCTCTTTGCTGGGGGAGCCCCTTGTAGCAGCTGGAAAAATGCCAGAATAAATCTTTCACCCCCAGAGGGGTTTCTCCACAGCATACAAACATTTGGAGATCACCCTGCGATCACCCTGAGAAAGCCAGAGTGCTGCAGGACTCAAATGATCCCCAGGCCTTCCCCTTGGATGAAGTTTTCTGCTCTGGAGCAATGTTTTTCCCTGGGAGGTGATGTCTTTGGACTGCCTTCTTGCTATTGGCAAGGGTGGAAGTGGTGAGTGCTGTTTTTTGAAGGGGAATGCTACTAATTATTCCCTCAGTGAAGTACAGCTACAGGTACCATCTATCTTTTCTGTTTCTAAGTTACTACAAGAGAAAAGTTTCAAAAACCCATTTCAAAAATGACATGGAAAAGTGTTTGTTAGTACTCATATTACTCTTTAAATATCAAATTATGTTTTACAGCTTCAAAGAATTTGAGACAGTCCCCACTGACATAATGAGCCACACCTCCTAGGTGTGACCTTCATCATACAATAAAGAGAAAAGGAGCAGAGAAGGAAGTCTGTGCAGGGTCTGCCCTGTGGCAGCCTCCAGCAAAGCCCCCCAGATGTTGTTGGGGTGGGGGGTGGAATGTGCATATTTGCTGCAGGTTTTTCCCAAATGAAAGTCCAGTCTGCATAGTATGCAATTTCATATGCTCTAATCCTGCAACCTCTCCTACATTTTGTTTGAGCACTGACTACGGATAAAGTGGGTTTTCTCTACTACACCTTCCAAATACATTAAAAAGCCCAATTAAAAATTTGTCCTCTTATCTTAGTACCGAAAAGAGGAAAACATTTCAGTGAGTTATTTGACACCATCCATTAAATTAGTGGAAAAATACTTTAGACTAAGATCTCCAGTTCTGTACGTATTCTGCTAAGCCTCCTCATCACCAGACTTAGGTGGATTTAAACCTGGACATGGTCTTCACTGTACCTCTCCTGACTTCACAGTCCCGAAATAGCTGTTAACAAACAAACAAGCAGAGTAACAGTGCAAAGTATGCTTTTTCAGAAAAACACCACTAAGTGTCATCTCTGCCACAGGACATTCAAAATAATAATAAGAAGCCCTCAACATGTCTTATTTTTGACAAAGCAACATTGAGTCATGGCAGAGAGGAAACTGAATGGTATTTCAACATCATTTGCACCAAGCGACTTTTACAAAATGTAATCTAAAATGTCAGAGTGTTTTCTTATGGCATAAACACGGAGTACTTGCTGGTATGAATTTTCTCATTCTGTCCTCTTATATATAGTGAAGAGGAAGTCCAAAAGCTGATTTCACAGCCTCTTTGCTGATGATGCTAACATCCATAGAAGAGGCATCATGCTCTGCAGTCGTGGCATAAAGGTCTGTTTCCTTTTAAATTAGCAACTATCAGACAGGTCACCAACCACCCATAAAGTTCGTACTGTTAGAACTGATCTTATCAGGATTTAAGATGACAGATGAAAAGCTTTGGACACAGGCTCAGGATCTCTGTCTTTATGCCTCCTGCAATTTTCTGTTTTGCTGCCCATGACTTGTTACTAAAAACTGGAGAAAAAAAATAAAAAAATCTATCTTCCTCTCTGTCTTCTCAATCCAGAATCAAGTGATGGGTTCTTCAAATAACATGTGAGGTGTCTTTTCCTGTTCTGCACACCTTGACAATTCTGGTCATGTCTTACTGCTGGAGAAGGAAAGCTACCTTTGTGATTAGTTACACTCATGCAACGTAATGTCTAATTGCAAGTCCCAGTACTCCTTTGCATCTCTGAGGGCTTGTTTTGACTCTTAATGTCTCATAAATTATTTTCTCTGTAAGATCATCAGAGAGAGCAAGAGACAGAGGGAAAAATCTCAGATAAGGTGACATAATTGCTTTCTCTTCAGACTGAGCTTTAATAGAGCTGCTTAGACTTAGGCATTATTTAAAATTTGGTGCAAGAGTCTCCACTGTCAACAAAAGGAGAGGAAAAATTATTACCCATGAACTTCAATACTCTAAAATAAAGGAAGCTAATAAAATAGCTGACAAGATGGTAAAAGCCTATTGGCCTTTTTGATGGATCACCAAGAACTTGCTGAAACACCAATTGACAGACATTATATAAAATCTAAAATCATCAAATAAGTGAAAAAAAAGTTAAGAATCTATAACACTGAAATCAGCAGAAAAGCCCCATTGACTTAAGTGGAAAGGAAACCTGGCCATTAAACAACTACTTGCCACAATCATAATATAAAACCTAATCATGAAATCACAAGACCCCTTACATTTTATTGCTTCTGCATTACTGTCTCCTTCACTGAGCCACAAATGTGACAACAGAATAATCTCTATTCCTAAAGCAGCCCTCGTCAATAATGTATTTTATGCAAGTTATCAAACTGGGCCTGATGACAGAATTCGGAATTGAAGCATTATTATTTTTCGTTCCCATCCACCCCCCAATCTATCTCTTCATCCCAGCCTGGGCTCAGTCTGCAAGTGCCACAAGGGCAAAGTGCTCACTGAGGGAAAGGGAGGGAGTGGTATCAGGCAAGAAGAGGACTTCCATCTGCACTCTACCATGAAATGAAATAGTAAGAGACTTTTAGTATTAGTGACAGAAATGAGCTAAATGAAGCATTTTTCTCTTTCTAAACTGCTTTTCAGTTTCTTTTCTTGTTAGCTGTGAGAAATGTCTGCAGGCTTTTTTAAGCAGATGATGGTTAGCTACCTGTTGACTTCATTTTGAGGGATGCGACAGAGCAGACAAGGCCCTCTCAAAAGTGAAAGGAGTCACTGTGTCACCAACACAAAGCTTTATAAAGCACCCTTTGAAGAGTGCCTCTTGCTGCCTGAGCTCAGAAGGTGAGAACCATGGTCCTGTGAAGCAAGCCACTTTCATGGTCTTTGCTGAGGCTGCGCAAAGCAGCTTGCAACAGCCAGGGAGGAGCTGCCCTCCTGCACCTACTCACAGCATGGCCTGTTGGAGTTGAGGACAAAGCTTCTGGCTACAGAGCTCATATTTCCCTGGGTGCTGTCTGCTCCTCTGAAGTTCACCTCAGTCAATGCTCAGACCTTGTATCTCCTCCTCAGAAGGAAGGAGCCATACCAGAAAGATTCCCTCCAGAGGAACATCAGTGGCACTGCAAAAAACTTTGTGTTTTTGTTTTCCCTGTAGCTCCAAGGTGAGAAGAGTAGGTCTTTCTGTATTATTTTATATAGGTGTGTTGTGTAAAAGTTAGTCCAAGGAAAGGAAAAGATGATATAAAGTGACTTTAAGATTTATTCCTGGGTCATTGTTGTTGTAGCTGCTTCTAACGTTGCAAGCTGCTCAGACAGTAGCAGCCTCTTGTCTAATTTCATAAACAGTATTCTAATATCAAATTTATGATTGCTTATCTTTTCCAATTGCATAATCACATAATCAGTAGAAACACAGTGTTTATGCCCCAGACCTAAATCTGGGATAATGTTCCCATCCCAAAAGACATGACTGTCAACTGTGACAGTAACAGGAGGTTTCTGGTATGTAATGTTGACTGCTGTTGTTATTTTTCATTTTGAGAGCATGCTATTGCCTTCGGTAAGGCAGGATTTTCTTCTTCCAGTTCATCTCTTCAGGAAAGTTACCTTTTTTTTTAAAAAAAAAAAAAAAAAAAGTATGTAATTTTCTCCATTCACCATTTCTGCTGGCAATGGGAGGAAACTAGGTGGTTTACCAAATATGTACCCATCTCTGTATTTCTATAATTTCTGAACATCCCAATGGCATCTACACGCAATCATATAAGAAAAGGTTGGTTTTAATCTTTCAGAACCAAGAAAGGATTAATGCATATTTGAAACCCTGAAACAGTGTATTTTACAAGATACAGAAAATTGCTCTTGCACACAATACTAAAATAAATCAATATAAACTTGCTTAAATTTGGAAGAAAAGTTCCTAATTCTCATCAATTTTCAGGTTAAGGAAAATTGCAGAATAAAATGTCTCTTTCAGAGTGTTACAAAAAATATCAAGCAAGAATATCTCAGTTATTTACTTATTAACTCCATTTTCAGTTATATTGAGATAGAGGGATGGAGAGGCACATACAAACACAGAGACATTTCTGTGTGTTTATTTTATTATAGTTGTAGTGTTATGAATCCTATGGAGGGAGGGTGGATTAGTCTGAAGGTAATTCTGCCATTACAATCACAGAGCAGGGATGTAGTTTTATCCAGAGTAACTGTATGCTGACAGTTGTGGTATTTCAGATATTCTGTTCGTTAAATCTGTCAGGTAGACAGGTGGTCTTGTGAACTGTCTTTGCACTTCCCTCACATAGACGGCTGTGTCAAAGGGTTTTGTTTGCCACTGTTTTGCCTTGTGTTGGAATTTTCTGCACAACAGCAGAGAACAAAATGGTTAATGAGGATGAATGAATTGGAACTTTATAAGCCTGTTTAATGCCCTCCGCCCAAAAGCAGATGAGACTGTTCAAGGAAGAGCAAAGAAGATTAAAGTAACATACAATAGATAGGTAATTTGAAACTGAATATATATTAATGAATCAAGGAGCTTGTACATCTAGTAATTCCCTGGCAGAAAGAGGTGTCTTGCCTCCAATATTCCCCCCATTCCTCTTCAAAAAGCATACAAGACATATTGCAAAGATAGCTGGAAGAGGCAGCCCTTCTTTCACGTGTCCTGCATGCCTGTTTACAAAGTCACTTTGGAGCAGTCAGGAGAGTCTCCATTTGAGAAAGTCCTGTCAAAAATAATTTAACAGTAAGACCTCAGTGCAATTATTCTTCATGTCACAATTTGACTTGTTTGATCTTGGGGATAAGTCAGGTGCAAGTGATGTTAAATTCATGCACTGGCGTACTTCCATCCTACTCATAAGCCTATTGCTAATATGGATTTTCCATTGATTATTAGAAATGGGCCATCTGGGACCATTCTTTGTCACCACTTATTCTGCACTTCAGATGTTCCCGTTTTCCTCCATTTACTCCTGTCATTTCACCTCATCTTCTAGTTGTACAGACAGTGAGATAATCATTTACACACATGATCTTTTATCCTTGCAATCATATTGAATCGCAATGCTATTTTATTCATGCTCAGGCATATTGAATCAGTCACTCAGTCACCTCAGATCACGTCCAGGTGGGCAGCCAGGCATATTTACCTCCAGACTTTCTCCCAGTCATATTTCCTGACCTGTTCACTGGCACTCCTTCATTACTGCTAACCTTTAAGCAGCAGCAGCAGCAGCAGCAGCAGCAGCTTGGAAGAACTTGGATTCATAGAATTATTTCACGAAACTCTCTTTTGCTGTTATATTTCTCAGACATTCATAAACTACAGGTTGGTTTATTTTTATCTCTTTGAAGGAAACAAAGGGAACATGTTTTTTGGATGCCTCCTGTGCTTGTAACTTGGGAACATTCATGTTCCCATTGAGACCACAGGATTTGTTTTTTAGTGGCTATTTCTAGCTCTATGTTAACTTCCTAGCCAGCACAACTGGGACAGAACTGATTGCAACTCTGAGGATGATTATATGATTATATATGCATATAAATGTTCTTATGTACATGTATATAATTAATAGCATTCAAATACAAAGCCTAGTTCTCTTTTATTTCTCATAGATAAACAAGACAGCCAAGCTTTATATAGACAGATAATACACTTTATTTGATCAATTCATATAGTTAGAAAAAATGACACTTTCTGAGCCACATAAGCCTATTTGGCATTCCCTCAAGTTGCCACTTCTTTCTGTTCTTTTCCCCATAATTTTTCAGTAATCATATGTGGGTTTATACCAGCAAACTATGATTATTCATATAGCAAACAACAGCACAGAGAGAACAGCGTACATGTAGTTTTGTGAGGTATGTAGAGATCCGAGTCTGATGGTTGTTACCTATTTCTGTTCCACATGCAAACAGAGTACCTGTTTTAAGAGTGATCCCATTGAGAATATTTTCAAAACAGGAATTAATTCACAAGTTTCCTGCTCTGTTCCAGCTGGAGCAGCTACACTAGAAGCCCAGCAGCAACCCTCTGTGCAAAGCTCTGCCACAACACAGTCTCACTAGCACTAATGAGTGCACATTTCTCTTTTAAACAAGAGCTCTATCCTATGTTGCAAATCAACTGAAAATATAGAACTTTGATTGTAGATACAGATAACATCATATTAGTAGTAGCAGCTGCTGATACCAAGTAACTAATGGAGTAAGAGAGCAACTGCCATTTTTCTCTGCCTTGTACTTTGCTCATCTGTCTTGTCCAGGAAAATGCTATGATCACATCCATTTGCCATCTCTTGGCAACCTTCATTTCTCTTATACATCTATGACTGCTATTCTGTGACTTAATTTTGTCCACTGCATGTCCTGTTTTTGAGCTAGCCGTCCTACTTAGTTGCAATTACTTCTCTGTGTATCACTGATGAATAATTTCCTAGATGGATGTTTGTTATAAACCCATTCATTGATCTTCTTGACTGGCCCTGAAATATTTAACACCTTATATATTTCTCTGTGCTAAAAAAACATTCTGTGGAGACCTTTTATTTCTGCACTATACATCATTGTTAGCAGGATGCATTTTTTAAATACTTGAAGAGAGAGATGATCCAATTCTTCAGAAAGTTGCAGAATTTGTGAGACACTACATTCCGGTCTTGTTCTCTGATTCCCCTTCTCTCAGGACCTGTGTTCTTTAAAAAGCCAGCATTATTCCTAGTTTTGCTGGGGTTTCCCATTCCACAGTAATCAGCATTTCTGACAAGATACATCTACGTTCTCTGTGTTTGCTTCTTGCCTCGACCTCACCCTTTAATTTCCTTTCAGCAGTTCCCTTACCACAAGCTTTATATCCTCTGGTATAAACATAGTGGAAGCTGTAAATGTCGAGTTCTTAGACCAGAGTTTTGCTTACTTCACTCATGGAAAGTGTCTTTGAGGCAGGCTGTAACCAGTGCAGGTGGCATTAATGCTTCTTACAAGCTAATTTTTTCTAGTTACGACAGATGACTGCTCTTGCCTTCCTTTGCTGGGACAATTCTGGCTTGATATAGGGCTTTCTAACCCCAAACCAAGATACTTCAAATGTGAATGCTATGAGCATAAACCCAAAGAATCTAATCCAGTATCCAGGCAGAAAATCTGAAGTAAAACAGTGATTATTGGCCAGCATGGGCCCCTTGATTAAATATAGGAGACAAATCGCAAGGACTCTTCTTACATTCTGCCAGCACTTGCAGTGGGAATACGAACTGTGGGTACATTTTGTGCAGCTCATGTCCTTAAGGGGAAGGAAAGGTTGAATGAGGGACCTTGCATGTACCCATTCTCCTCACCGATACACACCACGATATTGTCATCTTGGCAGCCAATCTGAAAATGGGATATTGGTAGTGCCTGAGAATCAAGGTCAATTCTCAATTACTCCTGCAATTCCATTCTCCAAATTCTATCCCACTGCATGGAGATTATGGGCTTGTGACAGACAGCTGATTTCAAGGGTATCACTGAATCCTTTATCAGTTAATTTCAAAGGGTTCATTCAAGTCAGGGCCATGATTTATGTAGTTGATTTTAGGATTATTTTTTTTTCACCCTTTCACAGTGAAGCTTTTCCTTGTTTTTCCAGTTTCCAGTGAAAAGATGTTAGGATATTCTTGAAGTTTGATATAACTTGTAAGAATAAAGTTAGGATGGCTCAAGACCTGGAGAGGTGATTTACAATTTATCCAGTAGGTAAATAATGTTTTTCTCAAACAAGCAGTGACCGCTGTTCTGTGCCTGGAGGAATAGAAACTCAAGACCAGAACTGCTCATCTTCTCCTCCTTTCTTCTACTGTTTATTTTGCAAAAGCCAATCTCTCTTTACACCATAATTAAGAAGAAGGCAATTCACCATATATTATAGCAGCTTGTGTACAATGGTAAAAAAAACAATCTCTCCTATGTGAGCCTCTATGCAAGGCTGCAATACAGATTATTGTTACTGTGGATAGTAGTAACAGTGATAATCATTGTTACTGTATACCCTGTAATCTACCTAAAAAGACATACTCAGATCATTAAGACATCCAGATTATGATGAATGGTTAATAGGATTTTTTCCTCAGATCCAAAATCATGGGTTGAATATCCAGGATAGAATTTGAGCCACCTCATTCTTAAACTGTGGTTGTTTTGAACAAAGAACAGAATTTGGCCTCCTATGCATTAATCCTGTCTTCATTCTCCTGGGCTGTGTGCTGCTAAGGGCCGGGACCTGCAATTCCTTTTTGTTCTGTAAAATCCTAAGCACGCTCCTGGGTCTTATAATAAATAATAAAAAACAGTCCTAAACAAAGCAATAGAACTGCTTTCAAACAAGGATTTTTATTGTTTGCATAGCACAGACTTCCATATGTTTCTCAAAGTTTTCCTTGTGGATTATGTTGCCTTTGATAATTACATCACAGGAAAAGGAAACAGTATTCAACTGGCTACTGCACAAATGTAAGCTAGCCTGTAATAAATGCAGTCTTTCTCTGGTGCACATATATTTTTACAGCATCTTTCTTAACAGTTTGTATGCAGCTGCTGTTCTTCTATGCTCAGGTAAATTACCATTGAATAATGGCAGTGCAAGGTCAAAAATCAATTAAATGGAAATTACAGTTATTTGTTTTAAAAGCTCAAGCAATATTTTATATCACAAGTCTCTTAGGTGACAGGTCAAACAGGTTAATCAGCAACCAGCTTTCTCCACACTCCTGACTCAAGTCTGCCTTTAGCAGGAATGATAGAAAAAGAGTCTGAAATGCTCACTTACGGTCAGTGACAAAGATGTGGGGCCTCTGGAGAAATTGCAATTGCAAAACTTACTGGCATCTATCCCTGCTCTGCTACTAATGTCTCTTATTGTACCCAGGTAGCACAGATTTTAGAATAACTTGGAGAACTACACTGTGTACTGCTGAACAAATACATCTAGCTTTTCAGCTCTTTCAAGCTTTTGAAATGTCTCAGGCCAAACCCTGCGTTACATCATCTTTTCGGATCCAGATTTGCGCAGCTATAATGTAGATTTTCCAAGTAGTCCTTGCCTGTCAGCAGTAGAAGATGTCTCAACTTCCTTATTCCTCTGTTTTTCCACTTAAATTGTGGTTTTCCAATTTCTCCTCATTTCCTGCAAGTGTCATAATTGTAAAGCAAATATTTTAATGCCAGAAGCAAATATCCACATATTCAATTGTAAAATATGATATCAATATATCCATGATACCTGTGTTGGAAAAGTAATAATAATTTTGCTAACTCAGTGGCTTGGTTTAAGAAGTGATTTTTAACTAATCCAGAGCTTGTTAAGAAAATGTTAAAAGGAGACAGACAAGACAGGTTGTATGTGTGGAGGGGCTTAGGGTCATAAACAGCATCTGGCACATCTCTTACAATCTGTTTGTATCATCTACCCCTATATCTTTTTATCTTGACCAGTATATCCAGCATGCTTTATCTCCAGCTGCCATCAAGTCTTACAAGTGAAAGCACTGCCAAACATGCATTTCCAAGATGATCCATTTCTGTCATGTGTTTGCAACATATCTAGGCACAGCACAGGAACCGACTTGTTATGTGTATGTATATATATGTTGCTTGTGTTGAATGTTGAAATGTAATTTGCAGCTCCAGACCTAATTACTGATGGAATTACAACTTTTTTTATATCCAGCTGCTTTTCTTTAAATAAATAAACGAAGCATAAAGTTCTTTCCTGTACTGTAATTAATGTCATGGTGACCTCAGCTAGGTGCACAGTGAGGTGGTTTCATCTTGATTCAAAACATAGATAAATATTTAGGATACGCATTATAGATAAGGACTCAAATGAACCACCTGGATCAGCAAGTCTCTGGCAACCATGCTCTGAAATACCAGCTCCATCTCAAAGCCAAAACGTATTCTCACCCTATCTGTAGCTATGAGGGCAATGCTTCTAGAGCATCAAAAGTGGTAGAGGGATGCTGCTCCAAGGGCTGGAAAACTGATGCTGGCTTTCAGACCCCTTTAAAAAAAAGAGGGCAGAGCTAATTCTAGATTGTAATTTAAAAGTTAATGGTGTGATGCCTAGCTGTTACTGCACCTGTGTCTGCTTATCTGCACTTATGTTTTTAGTCATTTTATTTATTTAGTGGCCAAGAACTTGCATTGGTCTCCTCAAGGTTTCCATTCATTATTTCCTGTAAAAAGAAGATAATAGGTATGTCTAATATAAATATAGTTATAAGATTCCTATACTGAGATGACAAAACAATTAGGTGAGTTATTTAAATATTAATAGTAGTCTGTTATGGGGCTACTTGTTTTCAGACATTTTTATGGTATTGCTCCCATTTTCTTTGGAAAATATCACTCCTTTTTCCTTATGCTTCTTTCTTTCTCCTACTTTTCCATTCCCTTTGCTTTGCTGTCTTTACCTTTCCATAATACAATGCCTTATCTTCTATTGATTTGTTCCCTTTCCTTTTTTATTTATAATTTATTTTGCCATTTTCTTTTTCTGTTGGAGGGCAGGAGATAAAGCACATGGAGTGGTGAAATGGAAGAAGAACAACATGGTAAAAGTTATTAGCAAGGAATAGTCACTCTTTCCAATTTTAGACTGGCCCAAGAATGAAAAGGAGCCACAAAGCACCAAGTTCTTTGCTTTTTCTAGCATTCAACCAGATACATGTTTTATAGGCAATAGTGTTAAAATATTGCATTTTTTTCCTTGTTTCTAAGTACAAATAGCTTCAAACAAATAGTTACGTGAACTAATTTTTACAAAGGTTATCCCAATGCTACTAATTTAACAATGGAGCATTTCACCACTTATCATATGATCTGTATTCTAAACTGTACCTTATATTCATAACTACCAAATAAACTAACAACTTCTCTCATAATGTAATTATTTACAGCCTCGTATTATATTTTTTTTTTGCCAAGAATGCATAGGACCTAACCCCTTTAGAGAGGTCACAACATCAGTGCCATGTTGTGAAGTGCTGCCTCTAATAGCCATGTCATAGGGTATCAAGCAGGATGATTTTTTTTTTCTGCAATAATACCAATGAGTAAAGCAGGGCAGAATTAAATGTGTACTGTATCCTTTGAGAATATTATTTTGTGCACTAGACCATAGAGGGAAGTACAATGATGCCTTTTTTACATGAATACTCAACAAAATAATAAACGTACTGAGCTAAGTTATTTTGAGGACACTAACAGGTGAAATGTGATACAAGAATGAGCCCACTTAAAGGAACACCTGAAAAATAAACTTTGCATTGTAGAATGATATAAATTTCACATACCAGCAGGGAACTTCAATGGGAATTATTTTTGTGCAACATGCTTGTATGCATAAAATGGGTTTCTACTGTACTTTGGCTTTAAAAACATTATTCACTGCTTCCTAGTACAAAGCCCCAGCAGGCATGCACTTGGCTAGCTAGTGAAGAACTCTGCCCCAGTTTTCCATAATGCATTCATGAAGGGATTTGTAACAACCAGTGGTTACTGCAGCAGAAAGACTAAAATGTTTTACTGTGGCACTTTTGAAACAAACACAAAAGTTCAATCACTACAGCTCTAACAGGCTAATGATGTGCTATAAACACTGGCATATTGCTAGCAATGTATAATCCATACTCAAAGCAGCCATTCATTAAGACTTATAATTTTATTTTATTTTATTTTTTTATTTATTATTATTTATTTATATATATTGCACTCCTCAGATTAAAACTATGGATTTTTGAACCTCTTCTGGTGACTCAGCCTCACTGTGGTAAGTACTTGCACCCTATGGGGCTCAATTTACCAAGAGCTTTACAGAGTCCCCAGCATGCATACCTCTCAGCTCCCTACATCTCTCAGCTCTCTTTTGTGCAGAACAGCCATTGTCTGGGCATCTACGATGAGGCTGAGAAGGTCAAAAGGCTCATTGGTATATCGTCAAGGTGTAGAGCCTTGGTCTGCAGCAAATGAGCCTGGAGAGAGCAGCAAACTGCAGTCAAAACAAGCCTCAGATCTGGGCTAGAGAGCTGTGACTATTAAGCAAGAATAATTAGGTTGTTTAATACAAGCTAGGCTTAGCTAAAGGTGAAGAACAGCACCACCTCTGCCAAGAAAACACGGCTTGTTGGAATCAATGTCCTCCTCAACCCTGATTTCTTTCTTCCCATCTTTAACACTACTGAGAGCTTGCTTCTCCCTCTCTTCTGTCTGTGTTATTTGTTTCCAGCAGTTCTCAAAGCTCTTTGCCTTAGTTTCACCCCTCCTGTCTTCTAGGAATTTTTCCTGCGTTTTGGAAGCCCTTTTTAATTAATAAAAGTTTAGCCTGAAGCTGTATGAGGAACAGCGTGGAAAAAAGTTGGAAGAAAACATTATCATACAGAAGATTTTGTCTAAATCTCTATGGGAGGAGACAGGCACAGAGAAATAGATGCCATCTATGGGCCTCTCTCTCTTCACAGACTTTAGATCTTTCTTTGAACTCTACTCCATCAAAAAATAGAGCTCAGAAGCCTGCTGAGATGGTGCAGTACTCAATTATAAGAGAATATGTCTTATGGGTGACAGCACTGACAATCTACGTTACTGCAAATTCAAGTAATTGGGAAATGCAAAAACAGATGGATGGCACTTTTCTGGATCTTCTGCCCATGTGCCCCAGAAAAAGATTAAGAGCAACATCTGCCCCGGGAGGAGTCTGGCCACTATTCAGAAGCTCAATCTGGGCAAAGCAGTGATGGTCAGCAACCCTCTATCAAAAGGCATGATCAAGTATGGTGACACAGATGGCATTTCATTCTCTATACCAGAAGAAAGGCACTAAACTGCATTGGATCAGGTTTAGCCCTAAAAGGGGAACTAACAATAAATATTGTTCAATGCAACCACTGTTCTATAAATTTGTAATGTTATAACTGAGAATTTTCTAATGACAGGCCTAGTGGTTTTCCAGAGTTTACACTGAAAGATGCAAATTCCATCCATTTTGCACTTGCAAGGTTGGGTTTAATCTTCAGTAACTGCATTTGTATTTGATTTAAACCCTTGCAGATACTGGATACCAGCTTTCATCTGTGCTATTTGCTGGAACTAATACCTTCTGGATTATACCCTTCTGGAGAGCCCAGGATCTAGATGAAGAATAAAATATACTGAAATTTTTTAAAAGAACAACAACAACAAAAATAATAATAATCCAGGTATGTTTTAACACTGGCATTGGTGCAGACTGTCTTTCTGGAAACTTTATTTACTTGTGTGTCTCTGAAGAAAGAACACTTGAATTAGCATAAAAGTGCCTGTGAAGAAAACATTTTCCTCTCAAAACTCTAAGAGGAGAATTTTTCACTCTGAAATGAAGCAAAGCATGTGCTGCAGCTCACATGCTGCAGCTACAGCAGAAACCAAGCCTCTTAATGTACAAGTCTTAGCAGCTCATACCTTTCTCATGAGTCAACATGAAATTAACACTTTCATGTACTGCAATTCATACAGAAAATATAGTTTGAAATTTCTTACATGTGTTACTTGCTTCTACAGACCCTGCATTGTTTCTGCATAGGCCTTATTTTTATGGCAGGGTAAGAATAGTGCCATCGTGTATTGGAATAATACCATGCACATTGTGCTCAAGTCTGAGTCATATCATTTATGAAACAGAAGTATCAGGGAGAAGGGTGGGGATTTGGGGCAGCTGGGGAAGAAGTTCAATGCAGGAGCCTGAGCTGGGCCTCCTAATACTACTGTAATGTCAATAAATCCTAATAATAGCAAAAATGAACCAGTTGAGAAGGCATTATTTATTTTTTTTAATTATTATTATTATTTTTTTCCCTGCAGGCCAAGGAAGTTATTAGTTTGATTTGCAGTCAAATCTCAAGTAGAGCTGGATAGTTGCCTGGATCCAAAAGTGTTCGCCAAGCACATGCAGTGAGGGACACGAAGCCCAGGAAATGTGGAGACCAAACCACGTGCACACCTTGTGGGGACTTAAGGCTACAGCAGTGGATTTAAAAGTCATGTTTAAATTTAAGATTTTACAGTAGGTTTAAAAGTCACCTTGCATAAATATCCATCCTGCACAGGTTCTTCTCTAACCAGATTCACTGAGCCTTTTGTGTTTTCTTCCCTTGTGATAATAAATTCACTTTAAAGTGATAACAGATGGGGGTGAAGTCCATCTTCAAGGTTTAGAGAACAATGGCAAAACTTAAGAAAATGCTTCTGGAAAAAAAAAAAAAAAAAAAAAAAAAGACAGTTTGCAAAAGTCTGACTCCTTTTCTCCAAGTAATTTGCTGCTTGTTTAATTATACATTTCTGTTCCTCCCTTGGTGGATCTGAACTCTGCTGACTGAAATCCAGAATTTCCCCTCCCAAGCGGAGGCACGAACCCCCGCATACTGGAGCTCAACAAAAACAGCAAAAACCTACAACTGGATTTTCTTTCCCTAAAATTACTCCTTACCTTTCATAACTCCCACACAAATAGCTGTGATATTGTAAATATGATAAATCCCTCTATGTGAGCTGAATAAATTGATTAGAAGCAAAATAGTCATGTGGGCTGGACTAGATTGGCTTATTAAGGATTCAATAGATAATTGCTTGCACAGTGGGACAAAAAAGAAGGAAGAAATAAATACAGAATGAAATATATGTTTGTTTGTAGAACAGCTGATGGGCTACTGGCCAGGACAGGCTGAAAAAGACTGCAGGAGTTTTGGATACAGTGAGAACCTATTACCGCTGGCTGTCATGGAACAAAATTGAAAGGAAGAAGTCCACGGACTGCGGTGCCTGGAACAATGTAGCTGTGGTTCAAGGGTTTTTCTTTTATGGCCTGATTACAAATGCAATATAATTAACTGCACCATATACTTGCACAGTTCTTTTAATCCAATGATTTCAAAGAACTTTACAGAGCATAATTAAGTAAGGAAAGATATTGACCTAGGAGCAAAACTTGGAGATGGATCTCCCAGCTTCCCACCCTTTCCTGTCTTCTTTGTTGGATGTTTCTCTGTTTACTGGATTGTGAACAGTTGGGCTGGAAGGCAAATCTAATTAATAGTAAAACTTGTTTGTGTGAGGTAGAAAGAGCAGGAGCATGTGCATTTGAGTGGCAGTCTGAAAGACAGAAGGCATCTAGCAAGAGTAATGAATCAGGTAAGCATGACAGAAAAGGAACAGAACTAGTCTGTGTTATTAAAAGGGTGAAGGAGGAATGGGGCAACCTTGAAAGTGTTGCCTCTCAAGGTGGGTTTTGTAATATCCTTTGTCCACAGGAGCTTAGAAGTCCTGTCCTCTCTAATAGTAACATGGTCAGTTTTCTTCCTTCTAAATAAGGGTATGGACTTAGTCCTCAGCAGCCAAAGCAAAGCACAAATCTATAGCTTCAGGGAGAAAAAAGAGAATCCCTAAGTTCTCTCCCTTCTATTCATTTTTCATAACTTTCTCAGCAACCATCAAAGGACCAGATACACAGCACGCAAAAAGAAAATGACAGATTAATTAGCTCCCAGCAGATCTGCCATACTCTGGCCAGGCAGTCAGTCTCCTGTTAAAAAGAATTTCCTGGTCTTTCTCCTAGTCTGAATGAGTGGGAAAGTGAGTGGCTTCACATCATACACATCTTAGGCAAAGATGACTAAAGTAGAAGAGAGCTGGACTGTTAGTAAAGGAGGAGAGTGTTAACAAATGGCATAACAGTAGCTGAGAATCTGAAGTACATTTTAAAAATCAGTGATCCTTTTTCACCAGATGAAGGGAAATCCTAGAGCTGTGGACAGCTTAGGTTTTATGTAGGAGGAGAAGTCATGATTGCTGCAGAACAGCTGAAGAAACTTTTTGAAATTCTGAGCATTTACACATAGGTTGATCTGATGAGACAGACCACAAGTCAACAAGTCTCTGTGCCACTGGAAATCTACCAAAAATAAGAAGAGAAGCCTTTTTCTAAAATGAGTATTCCAGGACCATAGGCTGCATGGCTACTTAATCAAACTGTCCCAGTGAGGTAAAGAAGAGTTTGAGCAGTATAAATTTGTCTGTAATACAATTAAAAACATGAAATAAGTTTTGGGATAATGGTACTGTAAATATACAAGCTGTAGATAAATGTAGATATTCTTAAAAATAAAAATAGAATGTTAAAAAAATATATTAAATTAGTCCTAACACATAGCACTAGGGTCTTAGGCAACCACTGAATATAATTTCTGAAGGTATCATAACAAAACAGTAAAGCCTGTCCAGAACTCTTGTAGGACCCTGTGCTGAGGCATCTCCCAGGAGAGGATATCGTCTGTGGCAGGAAGAGGAGAGCCTCTCCACGGAGGTGGATGGTGATGCTCCATTCACAAGTGCTCGTAATGTGCTTGGAGATCCTTGACAAAAGGAGCAGCACTATACACATGTGAAGTGTTATTATTATTCCTGTTGCACAGGTTTATTAAATTTAATGAGGACACTGAGGGATTCCATTAATCCTAACCACAATACCAGTGTCTCTCAACATTTTCTTGATGAAGCCATTGAAAATATAACAGCTCTGAGTGCCTTGCATTTTTACACTGTGAGATTGTTAAGTGCACTCTACATGCAACTGCATCTACTCATTACACCCAATGTCTATTCAGGCTCATGTTTCATCTGCTTGGCCTCTTTCACAGTAGAAGAATAGGATCCTACGTAAAGTCCACAAATATATTTTTCCCATAACACTTTGCTATAAGTGAACATTAATTCATACTAAATTACAGTGGAGCTTCCATAGAATTACATACTACATCTACACGAGTATCCAGGGAGCAGCTTGATTAATATCATTATCACAATGAATAGTAGAGGAATTAATGTGATTTGATGCTAACTATAACAGAGAAGCATTTAGATTTTACTTTTGGAAGACATCTTCCTTATTTTCCTATATGAAGTCCTGCCAGCTAGAAGATAGAAAGTGTGGAAGTGACAGTCAGCTCACCAAGGCCTTTCCAGAGCAGAGCTGTCAGATTTTCACCCGCTATTAGGATTTGCTTTTTTTTAAAGTCCTGCTGTGAGTATATATATGCATCCCATCTACATTTTTTTTTCTCTTTTATAGTTTGAGATCTATTTTACAATAAAGTTTGTACTTGCTTATAGTGAATTTGGGAAAGCTTCACCAACACATTTACAAGTACTCCTAATGATTTCTTTCCCTGTTATTAAAAAGTTATAAAAACTAAAAGCAAAATTATAATGAGATGCAATACTGAAGTTATAAATAACAAATACCCACAAGAAAAAGTATCCATAGTAACCAGCCAACAGAAGCACGTCTCTATAAAATACACAATGATTTGTATTATTTGTTACAGAGCATTTCTTTTACAGTACTATCTACAGAGCTCAGTGACATACACTCATAGATACACCTTTATAAACTAAGTAGATGAACCCCATAAAAAATCAGGTGCATACAAACACAAATAAATATGAAATAAATTTATTGCTTAAAATACCTTTTAATAGACAAAGATCTTCTCTTAATATACCGCCAAACTAGCAAAAATTTGTGTAATGGAAGTAAGGCTACACAACTTCAGTGTACGAAAATACTGGCTCTGAAATACTTGTCTTCCTGACAGGTACACATAAACAATGAAAAAAGTGCAAAGGATGAAGTGGATGTTGTACAAGATGTTACAAGTTCCTGTTTTCTTGTATTTTTTCCTTATTATACTACATTAAAATTTTGTAGAATGTTACCAGCCCACTTCTCTGGGGCACTGTGCTTCTGAAAGGTGAGTGGGCTGGCATTCCTACAGCCTGGGGCTTCCTTAATGCTAGTAAGGATCACAGCAGAGCAAGCAGCTACTCATGTCTTTTATGAATGACAAAAAAAAAAAAAAAAAAAAAAAAAAAAAAAAAAAAAAGATAATAATGCCTTCTCAACTGGTTCATTTTTGCTATTATTAGGATTTATTGACATAACAGTAACAGACTTAAAGCATCCTAAAATGGTTATCCTGGGGACATTAATTACCGCTCTTAAGCTCACTAACCCCCACCTACTTACAGTTAGCAGCTGCTGACTTTCTTTAGGGATAACTACCATTCACTGTTGAATTTGAGACAAATAGAACTAACCATTAGGTCTACAAGTGCAACTTGCTCACTTCAAACATATTCACTACTGAACAAGACTACACTGACTACTTAGGCATGTGTCAGTCATGTATGCCTATACTTTTAAAACAGCATCCAAACAGGAGCCCTCAGTTTCCTGCTGTAACATGTAGCCATAAATTAAGCTATAAAAATAATCTAGAATTATGCACAGGTCTTAGAGGTGTAACATGACAACCAGCCTTCTACTTACTACTTCAGGGCTTACTTAGTTAACCTAGTATCTAGTTTTGTACCTAATTAAAAGGTCTGTGCACAGATTTAAAGCAAGCTAATGTAGGATAAGAGTAGGTGTGGAGCAGGGTTCTGCTGCATGGACATGTGGGGTCTCCCGCAGAAGTGCCCAGTTTGCCTGGGGTGAAGCTCTGCTGCCCTGAACTGAAGTTTCTCAGGCTCTGGTCTGCCCTCCCAGCTCCAAGAAGTGGTGGAGCAAAGGGCCACAATGGTGATAAAGGGACAGGAGCACTTCTCCTATGAGGGAAGACTGGAAAATAGAAGGTGCAGGGGAATCTTATCAATGCATATTAATACGTGAAGGGGGGTGTGTGTGTGCAATGAGGGCAGAGACAGGCTCTTTCAGTGGTGCCTGATGATAAGACAAGCAGCAGTGGGAAAAAGCTGAAACACGGGAGGTTCCTGCTAAACATCAGGAAACACTTTCATTGTGAGGATCACAGGCACAGGCTGCCCACAGAGGTTGTGGAGTCTCCCTCGTTGGAGATCTTCAAAAGATTCCTAGACATGGTCCTGGGCACCCTATTCTGGGTGTTCCTGCTTGAGCAGGGGGTTGTTGGACCAGATAACCTCCAGAGGTTCCTTTGACCTCAACCATTCTGTCATTCTGTGATTTTTTTTTGCTCAGCAAGGCACGATTAGAATGTGGAGTCAGCAAACAAAATGGAAAAAAAGATCACTAAAATAGGGGGCACTGGAGGGGCACTGGAGTCACTGGGGACTACTACTCTGGAGCCGTGTTTGGTGTGTTGGGCTGAATGAACCCTTTTTTTCTTGGTAGAATAGGAGTAAAGAAAGTCTTGCAGAGTGCAATTGTTGAGACTAGGAATAGGAAGTACAAATACAAAATGCTTTCAAAGTTTATGGCCATAAAATTCACAGCCTGCAAATAAAACATGCAGAAAGTCTACAAGTTGTGTTTCTGTGACTTTTTTTTTTTCTTTCCTGAGATGGTTTCAATAGTTATTTACTTTTACACAAATTAGAGAAATGTCTTACAACAGATATTAACTTCTATCTCAATGCCTATCAAATAAAGGAAGTTTAGCAAGTTTCTGTACTTATCACCAACAAGTGGTGACATGTTCCTTTATCATTACATCCTTTAAAAAATAATAATAATAAAGTATTTAAATGCAGTTCTATCTTAAGAACTAATGTGACAAAAAATCCTT
Organism: Netta rufina; assembly: GCF_964035555.1. Taxonomy (NCBI): domain Eukaryota; kingdom Metazoa; phylum Chordata; class Aves; order Anseriformes; family Anatidae; genus Netta; species Netta rufina. Next base: position 33,945,020 of record NC_140127.1, on the reverse strand, counting down.
ACAACGCCTTATTAACAAGACTCCTAAACTTTCACTGTAGGGATTGATTTAGGTAAGCAAAGAATAAAGCAGTGCAGGAGTGCATTAGATATTATGTTGTTTTGTTACAAAGAATGAAGTGAAAAACAGCATGAATTATACCTGAAATTCAAGAGACGCATCCTGACTATGAGGTTTATCTAGCTCATTTTACAAAGCAGAAGGCAGAAGTGCTGGTACTTCAGAATTTTAGGCTGCACTTGGACAAAACACTAGAAAATAGATGTAATAAGTCAATCTGCCTTCACAGGGTGAAAAAGATCTAATGCATTTTACTGATCCCCAACTTCCCTGACAGCATGTTTACTCACATTATGTTTTTGGTGGGGGACAGTGAAAGACATTTACTTAGCTCACTACATGTCTTCAACTCAGCAAGCTTCATAAGAAACTTCTAGATGTTGCAGACATGAGTGCTAAGTGCATAGTGTTAAGGCACTTGTACTTATCCAGCTTAGAAAACACAGAGAATACTTCCTGCCCAGCAGAGCAAACACTTTATACAGACCTCCTTCATTTTGCCAGAGGAATTAAGCTTGCTGGTGCTTTTGTTTCCTACCAAACACAAGTATTTAGGTTTTAGTTTTGACACAGGGATTAAAAGCCTTGACAGAGAGGTAATGGATGATGCCTGCCGGTGAGCTGTCTCCCTCAGGCAGTGCCTTGTGGCAGCCCTGGTACCAGCCCCACTCCATGCTCACATCTTGCTGGGGCTCCTATTGTAGCAAATCTGCTGCCCAAGCCAGGACAAAGCAGGATCTCCATTTCCTGCAGCAAGGTTTGAACAGGATGTCTGCATCATGACATTACATTTTTTTAAAACATTAACAAAAAATCAAAGTTTGGTACCTCAGTAATCTGAAATGTTCCATGAACAGCAACAGACTTCACAATGTTTGAGCTTCCTTTCAACTTTTACTGGTGTAAAAATGGATTCTGGGATTCTGGGAAAATAAAGGGTTTTTTTGTTTAGTTTCATGTTTTTTTTTTTTTTTTTTGTTGTTGTTGTTGTTGTTGTTCTGTTTTGTTTTTTTAAACAAGAAAAATTTGTCTTTATTAATCTTTTCAGAAAAGGCTTGTCCTTTGGTAAAGCTAATGTGTTGCATTTACACAGTGAACGTGTACCAATGTGTTTTTATGCACATTTCTGTTATAGATGGGCAGAACTGCCCATACAAATGAACAACTAAAAACACTGAAGAGGTACTTAGAAACAAAAGCCTAAAACTGAGAACATAACAGGACTGTTAGTTATGATATGATTATACAGTTCCAAACTTAAAAAATATGATCTACTGCCACCTCCCTCTTGTGGACAGCTATTTATAGTGACAATTGAACTGCAGATAGTTGCTTAGTAGTTTTATAGATAGCTTATTGAATGTGAAAAATTAAAAATGCTGATTCCCATCTAGCGACATTTATGCATTCATTATCTCTCACATTTACCAGAAAGCATGCTTGCTAGGATCACTGCCACAGTAGTAATTTACTAATACACAGCAGGCTCTGGGAGACCTAAAAAGTTTGCTAGTTACCATGAGAAATATTGCCCTCAGGAAATGCATGATTCAAAACCAGTTTGTACATGGTGAATGCCTACCCATCACCATGTATAATTCAAGTAATTCATGAACCAGTAGGAGCCTCACTTGTTACTCCTGAGAAAACCAACAAATGTCATGGTATGAATAATAGAAGAACACGTATATTTGTATAGCACATTGAATTATCTACTGTAACTCCTCAACTTATTGCAGCTACTAGCAATTATCCCTGTGCTAGCAGACACTGAGTAAGTGGAATATTTACCTGATTGTTTTTAAAATTCTGAAACCACTTGTCTAGAGCAGTCACTATTACTTTGCTCTGCACAAGGGAGTCATCAAGAGCTATCTAATGCTGAGGGTTTGTTTTACAGCTTGCAGCTCAGTGATGCCAGTGTCTAGTTTCTTTTCCAGTGGGCTACTTTAATTTTGCAACTGTAGATGTAGATAAAATTCAGGTCACATCATTCAGAGATAGTCACCATCATTTAACTGTAACTATCTAAAATGGTGGGAAGGAATATGTGATTTGTTGGGTGATCTATCTAGAGTATAATAAGGCTCTGATCTAGTACACAGTAGCACTCCAGTGGGTTTGTTCACTTGCATTGTCCTGGCTGGGTTTTATCTTCAACACTTCAGGTGTCTGGAGTGTAGACATCAAGAATCATGTAGTTGTCTAGACTGCTTGCATACCCAGTGGAAGAAACAGGCATTATTTATTTCAACACCTAGCAAACATAATAATAATCATAATAAGCATTCATTTGAAAGTTAGATGGTTAGGGGAAGATGAATTTTTCTCCAGATGTACCTACCCCTTCAACTAACTAGAAAGATTCTAGAATGACTCCATCATAAAAACAGACATCTAAGTTGCCTATTTAAGGGAGATGAGCCATACATTTATTGTTGACAGAGCAACTGTTCCAGGTGTGAAATGCTGAATTTGGATCCATGAGTACTACATATTACAACCGCACTTTATATTTTCTGGACTGCCTGTTTTTCAGCTCCAAACAGAGGCCAGGTGTTAATTAGTCTTCTAAATTCTATGAATATGATTTTTAAAAAAATATTTTAGATGTATTTCAAAGTATTATACTTAGTATTCCAAAGTCAATTGCTGAGTGTGTGTTCTTTCTCTGTTTAAAAGCAAAAGCAAAAACAAACAAACACACAAAAACCAACACATTTTTTTTCCCTTGCTTTTGATTTACAGAAAATGCAAAAGGAAGTTGCATCTTCATATTTTGTTTCTTTTCTAGCCAAATTGTTGATCAAAATGGTATATTACCCAAAATGGAAAACATTTTTAGCTCATTATACTTTGTCTGGTGTGAGCCATTTGGTGTTTTGAAATGAGAATAGTACAGATATTTGCCAGAAAATCAATGGAAAATTGTACGCATTTGAAGAAACTTGCACTTCTGTTTTTAAGACACACTAGCTTGCCACTCAGCCATATTTTTCCCAGCACATCTGGGCTTTTCTCTGTAAATGCCAGGTGAAGTTGACAAGATTCAGAAGTGTTTTGTTGTCACTTTTTTTTTTTTTTTTTAATGTGATTAATAAATGTACACAAGCAGCCTGCCCATGAATGCAAGTGAACCATATTCCCTGGGCATTATTCAAGAAACCAAAAATAGTCTCAAGTTAAAAAATCTTGATATAAAGCAACCTAGCAATATTTAGCATAGTGCAATGTGCAGAACAATTGGAGTGTGGTAAGTCTCAGGAACATAAGTTGCACAGATTGGAGTAATGTGACTGGTAGGGATTTAGCCCAATGCAACTCACAAAAGTCTATATAAGCTTGTTAAGTGACGTGAAAGACAAACTGCTAAATACTAAGGAGCAAGAGAATCACAAATGACGTGCAGGATACTTTTCTCCACCTTGCAGGAGGTTTGAGTTGTTCAGGGCATTCCCCTCCTTACATGCAGCATCACTTTTTGATGATGATTTCTGATGATTTCTTCTGGGATCTCTGTATTGGTTTACATTTTTCCTGGGAAGCAATGTCTCAGGCTGGACATAGATTTCATCAGTGAAGAGAAAAGATGAAGGATTACTTTGTGTTTTGTATCTGTGGCACTCCTAGTTACATGTTTCAGCATGAAACTTGTTTTATTCCAACCGTAACTATTGGTTATTTTACCTATGTTGAGTTTGCAATCCATCAGATATTTTTTTTGCAGAGTTACTGCCTACCACATCATTACTTCCCATAATTGTGTGTGGTTGATTATGCCTATTTAAGTAGAATACTTATCACTCATCTTTACTGAAATGCATCTCATTGTATTTCAGACCATTTGTATAATTTGACAAGAACTCTTTGATTCCTAATCCCATACTACAAAGGTTTTACTCCCTCAAAAGTATTCTGAAAGTTTAATAATGTATTTTGTTATTCCAGCAGGAAATAAAAACCTTTTTTTCAGTATCAGATGCAGGACAGGTCTGCGCAGAGCCAGACTTGATACATGTTACATGACAAACCACGGACAACTGTTGACTGAAATTTTCAAATTGTCACTTTTATTTCACAGCAGTTTCAACTAGAGTGAGCATTCATCTCCAGCTCTCTTAAGATGAATGTCATCTTATGTTTCCCTTGTTCACATACACCAGCTCTAGGAGGCAACTGGCTGGGGCTGAGATAATAAAACTGAACATAAATGTTCATTATGGCATTAGGGACACCATTATTCAGTGTAATTCCTCCTGACCTTGAAGATCCTTATAGCTGGCTTCTTTTCCACTTACAACATGTCTGGCTCAACCCTACAGTATTTGGGTTTGGCATGTGAGAGGTAGGAAGTCTGCTTTTGGCAATGGTATGTTTGTCTTACACCCATAGGACCGGTAGATACACAGAAACAGAATTCCCCAGAGAGAGCTGCTCATGACTTGGCTCTTAGCTGAGGTTTGGGATGCTTCAGTTACCTTTTGCCCTGCAGTAATTTAGGTTTATCTATGGTTTTGCTCCTGGTCTAGCCCTATATTGTTTCCTGGGGCAATAAATCTTTGGATACAAGAAGTGGCTACTTCAGGGTGGTTGCACAGTACCCATCACAGAGGTCACCATCCCTGGCTATGGTGTGTAAGTACTACTCATATGATGATCGTCAACAATAATGTATATTTCCTGTTTTGCCAGCTCCTATTAAGTGAATCATGTGTCATGGATTCCGTACCATTCTCGAAGATGTTTCTTAAGTAATTTTGTCTTCTTGTCTAGATTTCCTTTATATTTAATAAGCACAAAGGTTGTTCCCGTGGAGCAGGAAGCCTACATGATGGAGACCACATGAAATCCTGATGACAGACGTTGACTTGCTGGTCAAGATTTGTTCTTTCAATTCTACTTCACTTCCAGAATCATTCCACTCAGCACTAGTGTTTCTACTGTTCTCTACTTGCTTCCTTTCCCATTATGTAATGCTTCATTTCAATATTTACTACTTCATTTTTAGAGGGGAAGAAATTAGTTTTAAGGGATTTATGTAAATGAAGACTTCAAAATAATTTTCTTGTGAATCCTTTACTTTCCTTTTCTTAGAAAAGCAGATTCTATAGGAGAAAATTAACAGCTACCATTGTATAGTCAGTTTCACATTATAGTGCTTTCAAATGTTAGTTTGGGATTTGCATCTTTCTTTGCTTTATTTTGGATAAGCTAATTAACTTTAAAAATAGTCTCCATAACATGCAAAACATGGGAGAAAAGATGGTGGAAGCCAAAAGGTTGACTACAGTACGATTTGCATTGAATTAAATTAAACTCCAGTACAGAACAAACTCTGTGGAGTGCACGAGGACAGTCTAATTTAAAAGAGTGTGCCTTGCTATGCTGCCTCTATAAACGTGATCTGCTTTTGGCCTAATTTTCTGTGACAGTGTATTTAATAACAGTGGTCTCTTACTGAGAATACGTTCTGCCTCTTCTGCTGCTGTGGACATTATGGCTCTGTAATCGGCATGCCTTTGTCAATTCAACACTTAATTTCTTTAAGGGAATTAAGATCTCTTAACAGTTAGTCATACAGCTCGAGGTAAAGAAATTTTTTGTTGGTATTAAAGCACCTCAAACCTAAGCCATTCCACATTCATTCCTCCTCTGCTTTGTTAGGTATCTATTAGAAAAAGCAGGAACTTATAAAATAAAAAGGTTCCCTTGTTAGACTGATTATTTAAAATCTTAGAACAGACTTTCAAGGGCAGATCAGGCGTTTCACAACAATATGGATTAATGTGATTTTTTTATGTGTGTGCTAAAAATATGTGGGCACTGCTGTTTGATAAACGTATTATGGGGAACATGCATTTTTCATTTATGAACATTCATCATTAAGTGGTTTTATATTTAAAACATTACCTAATGGAGCTGCATGGAGTCAGGAGCCAACATGTAGCTGTACTTCAGAGCTACTTGGTTTCCAAAGCAGCAGTCCTATTTAAATGTGTACATGCCTTCTGTGACCTGACATATTAGAGTTTCTGAATTCAATTAAGTTTGAGTGTGCAATTTTTTCTTTTTCTCTTTTTTTTTTTTTTCTCCACTGCAATTATGCAGGATACAAAGTACATATAGTAAGTCTATGAACATGTTGTGCCTGAAGAGCCCAGCAGACATGCTGAAGGATTATTTTTCTCTTTCCTCAGTATTATACAAACAATTGTAGGATTCAAAATCAAATGAATCTGCATTAAAATTTAAGGGTCTTCTGTCTTGCTCTGCTAGATTTACTATAGACACAACATGATAAAAATGGTACTTGAATTAAGTCAAGTTCCTTATCTTTAGGAGTTTTGCATACAGTATCCAATATAGCATGTTATGTATCACTAGCATATAACCAGTTTGGTCACTGGAGCCACAACATGCACAGGTCCAGGCTTGCAGCAGGACTGCCTGGTACCCTATCTCTTGCTGCAGTACAAGTATCCTTATTAGCAACAGTGGCGAGGCAGGAGACATGCAGGGAGATTCCTCCTTCTTCCCAATCATGTCCCAACCTCTCCCTCCAGCCCTTCGTGCTCCTCCAAAATAGTGCCTTAAACCCTCAGCAGACTGTAGCTCCTCACCTGATAGGGGCACAAGAAGCTGAGGAAAGTGGCCCCTGTTGCTTTGCAGGCAACGTCAGCAGGACATACCAGTTTCTGGAGAGAGCAATGGTCTACTTTTGTAGTCATGGGTGTAGAGCAATCTCCACTGCCAGGTCTTCCAGTGTAATGTAGAATAGGAGTAGTCGCACTGATGAAACACCAAGTTAATGGGTTTCCCATAAATGCAAACATATAGCAGGACATAGCTTGGGAGCACCACTGAAGCTATCCTGTTGTCTGCATTTTTAAAGTTAAAAACTTGTCACATTCTTAGCTTAGGAACGGAAGGCATCTGATCAAATAAATTTGAGACTGCTTATTTTCTGTATTTTCACTTTCCATTCCCTATGCACAGGAAAGGAGGCCACAATGAACTGTCTTGGACTAGACTGGAGAAAATGGATTTCAGTGCAACCCCATTTTGTCAAAGGGGATGTCAGTTTCCATGCTGTGAAACTTTGGGATTTTGTTGCGGTCTAGAGCAAAACTGCAGAAAAGCATAGCCATCCTCCCATCAGCTTTACCCTTCACTTTCCAGTTTACCATCACACAAGGCTAAGCAGACATAGAAAACCGAGGTGGTAGCAATTCTGCAAGTGAAGGTGACAGGTAGGAAGCACAGGCTTAGGGGACCCCAAAGGGAGTTTTAATTTTAAAAGGGTTCATTATGCTACTGCATTTCATATAACAGAGTTTGAGAGGAGATGCAGTTACACATAATGAATTATTTTACATTCTTAAACCACTCACTAATTTAAGCCAGACACAGGAATACTGTATGCATCTTTTTATATAGTATGCATATTGTCTAAATTATCTCTTTATTACTCTCGCTAAGAAGTGTATGTATGCAGTTCAGAAAAGAGACAGCACATAGCCGACAAGAAGGAAAAAAAACAACAACACAAATATATTGAGGGGATTACTTCATCATTTGCTTCATTCATCTCAATCCAAGACAGAGAATTTATTTAATGCTTCCTGCAACACATACATCCCAATGTAAAAAAAATGACAAGGTGATTTCAAAGGTGTTCATGTTTACCTTCAACAGCATTATTTGCTGATGAGTTTCACTCAGCCTCAATCTTTTAATTGCTTTTACAAAAATGGAGTACCAAGATTTCTGTCTGGAAAATAAAAAACCTTCTCTCTCCATGCTATCACCAATCATATTTGAACTGAGAAAAATCTTTCTGTTATCTCTTCTACAGTGAATGCTGGCTTTATAATGATAGTCATAGTATGCATTAAATTTACTTAGTGATACATTTTTATGACTAGAATAATGGCAATTGTCTCCCTACTCCACGTTGCCCCTATACCCTAACATTAACAAAGCCATGTCTTTAAGTGCATCTTTCTCAAGCACTGATTGCCTGCCACAGACACCTGTACTCTGTGCCATGTTAAAATGTTAACAATAAAAGTTGCAGGAGAGGATTGATGTGAAAAGGTGCAAAAGTCAAATGGAGCCATATCTAATTTTATCTTGCTGTCATCCTATGGCGCATTCCCAGTCATGTAATAATAAAGAGAACAGAGGGAAGGCTGAGAAGAGAGGAGAATAGTAAATTGCTTTTTGACAACTGGCTTCTGACTTTTAGTTTCACACACACCTCTTCCTCAGGTCTATAAAAGTGTACTTACTGAATTCAGAATATGAAAATATAAGAAGTAAAGGCAATATTTTCCAGAAGCAGAATGATGAAAGAAGCAACTTTATACAGGGATATAGCTAATGGAAAGCCCAACAGGAATTTTCAGTGCCTGCATTTTTTAATGCTCTCTTCTTGTTTAGGGGTGCTTTATTACAGTCAATTGCTCCTCCTCATTAACTTATAGTTTGGCGCTGATAGCTCTATAAACTGCCCTAACAGCCCCCATGAGTACCGCTGTAGTCGAGGATCTGGTTGTGTTTCCATTATAAACCTAGTTTCAGAGATATTTATAACTCAACCATTTTAATTTGCATCAGGCTTTGGGGAACTTGGCTCACAGGTCAACAAGTAAAACAATTTTCAGCTTATGTATTTGAAAAGAAAAGATTTTAGCCAAGAGCAGTTTTCAGTACAGAAAAATTCTATCATGATTTAGAAGCTTCCAGGATAAGGGAAATTATATGCTCTTATGCAGCAATTATATAATGCGAATAATGTATGTTAAATTTGTTTATATAAATGTAGATTAATGAGACACCATGTTTATGTTTTAAGTTCCTTTAAAATCAGCATCAAAATACATTACTTTCCCACATACCTAAATAGTGAAAGCATGGTTCATATAACTTCACTTTCAATTTTTGAAAGTTTGTAACCTTTTTTTTGCATTTATAACTGTTTCACAAAACATGTAACAAGAAAATATTTATGGATAATAGCAAAAAAATAAAAGCACAAGAACTACAAAATCATCTAATCGATTAGTTTGTGTTATGTAATGATAACCCAATGTATTAGTACGAGAAAAAAACAACTGTCATTTCCTCTTTTTGGGTCCTTGTATCTGCCTTGAAGGTACACAGTACCACATTCAATCACTATTAATAAAGAAATGAAAGAGGATTAACTCTCTTTCAAGTTTTGGGCTGGTTGGTATTTACCTTTTACAGTTGGAGTGTTTTTCTACTGTGGATATATTTACATAAATATATTTGTAACATGCATTCAGAGATTTGTTTGAATATTCAGTAATATCTGTCTTCTGGCAAATAGTATTTTAACTTATATTTATGCTAATTTTCTCAGTTTAACTTGAGAATCTAATAAACAAAATTTCTATTCTAGATAACTTCATTGAGATCCTTCTCTTTATTAGTGTTTTCTATTGCACATCTGCTTGATGCATGTATTTCATTTCTGTCACTAATAGTCTCAGCTCTGCTCTAAACCACATCGTTTCTAGTCTAAGTCAATTCAAATGCTCTTTTTCACTTGATAACTGGTCTTTCACTCCAGCTCCTCTGTCAGTGAGCTGCATTACTTCTTCTAGCTCACTGACACAAAAACTGAACAGAATCATCCTTAATGATTACCCATGTAGAGGTCCATTAGTTGCATTTCTCTTTCTGAAGTTCACAATTACCCTCTGTCTTCAATGTTTAAGCCAATTTTGCATCTGTGCACATACCTTACCCTTTCCTCTGTACTTGCTGACCTTGTAGATTAGCATTGTTTTCTCTTTCTTTTGTCTATCAAGATGCCTTAAAGTACAAGTAAGTTGCGATGATGGTTTCCTTTCTCTTTTTACTTTACCTGCCTTTTCTTCCCCCCTTATCCCTACCTGCTTCAGTAACATTCCTTTTTAATACATTCTCAAATGTCTGACCAGAGCTGTTTCCTGCTTTATATGAAGCCATCTTCCCTATCACGAGTGCCATTTAGCTATTGCCCACTCTGTCACAAAACTTTGATCCAGCTACAAAACAAGCGTTTGTTTAATTTTAGGTATACAGGAGCTATCTTTGAAGTATAAGAGCATGTACTGCTGTATATAGGTATGCATACAAAAATTATATTGCTAGTATTGCTAGTTCACAGGATAGTTTGGAAATTGTATTTACAAATATTTTCACTTGGTTTTATTATGAATGAGATTTCAAATAGGACATTTTTCAGTTCTCCACTGGTTTGTGTTAAATAAACTCCTATCTGTACTGGTCAGTTTTCCATAGCAATATATTAAGTATTTCCCTGAATATTTTAATTCGGTACAGCATATCTAAAATAGCTAGTTTTAATGAAGAACAGAGTATGTATATCCACTTTATCTACTTTATCTGCCGTGTCAGTGTGTTCAGGGTTCTGTGTTCCTAAGCCTGGGGGCGGGGGGGGTGGGGGGGAATAGTTGATATGTTGGAGGCATGGTTTATATGCAAATGGAACAACATACCAGGAAATACTGGTGTCTCAGATGGAAAGTTTTTTTCTATTTTTTTCCTTTTAATTTTTTTTTGTAAAATCCCTGTTCTGCAGATATATTAAAAATTAAGATCACAAGCTTGTCCATTGCAGATTGGGCAATTTTGTGTTTAAATTTTAACATATGCAGTAGTGCTTACAGAACACTTGAAGCTCTGAAAATTTGATATCATAATTACCTTCACTAAAATTCAAAATCTTTCAGTTCATGAAAGGTTACAAAATAAATACATAAATGAAAAAGCATTTTCTATTCTTCCTGAACTATAATAAAAGGTCAAAAATTTTAAGTTGCTACAAAACTCAATTTCTGAGAATTTTCATTATCAAAACATGACCTATATGAAATAAACTTTTAAAAATTGAGTGTTTGCTTTCATGAGGGTCAAAACCTTTTTTCTTACCCTCTGTTGAACTTCCATCATTCCTACATATCCTATATGGGGATATAATATTATTTGACAGCTGGAAAAGTCAAAACATGCATTTTATCAGTCCAACACACGCCATGTTATCAAGACAAATCTTTACAAAGACCAGCAGAGTAAGACATTATTCTCTTTTTGACAAATCAGCATTTTCTGACTGCAAATAGTTGTGATTGTTCTAGAAATAATCCAAAATATTTGACATAGTCGTTGTGAAGTTCGATTCATGTCTGCTGAGATCCTCAAAGGAAACACTATAAGTGGAAGCACGTATCACTGAAATGATGCCCACAGTTTCTTAGGTTCTTTTAATTTTGTTTTGAATAAGTCGTCATTGTTGTTGCTGTTTTTTCTTCCATGAAAACTCAGAGTGGTTTTACAAATTAGAAATTTGGGGAGCTTTATCTAAAATATGTTAGAACTAAGTACTCATTTAAGAATTACATGAAGCATCTTCACTGGCTATATAAGGGACAGAAAGATCTCATTATCTTTACTCTATATCCAGTCCCTCTGTAACTCCTATTTCCAAGGAAGATTTAAAATCTTTCTCCTTTGCCTCTTCCTGGTGAATTATAATTGAGCTTCAAAAGGACTACATAACTGCTCAGAAACCTCTAAAATAATAAAATTGAATTTTACAGGATTTCTCAGATTTTCTGTTCTACAGAGCCTTCTTAATCATTTCCCCAGCTGCAGAAAGGCCTTGGTGAGATAAAAGAAGCAATAGTTTATTTTTTTTATTTATTTTTTTTTTAAGTTTGCTAGTCATGTTTTTTGATTTTTCTTCCATGACCATTCCTGAGGAATATGCTCTCTTTCTCACTACAATAAATAAGACTGCTGTAAATAAGATCTGTGTCTAATGAATGAGTGGACTGTATTATATTTTGTCACCATAGTAAAATTTGTCTTCAGGGAGATCAAAAAAGACAAGAGGAAAGAAATGCCTAATGTATGCCTTTGAAGTTGCTGCAAAAAAGGGAATGTAAATAGTCATGGAAGAATACTATATTGTATCTTCACTAAATGGCAAGGGGCTTTGAGCTGTAGGAATGATCTACTAGACCACCCAAGATCAAGTAATATATACCATGTTCTGTGCCTTATGTATTCTATCAAGTCCTTAACATGAGGATACATTTACCACACAAAAATTTAGCCACAGGAAAGATTGTTCCTATATTCATTTAATCTCTTATGCATGTATGTTGGAATAATTACTCATGTACTAAATATTGTAAACTAGAAAAGAATTGTTCAGTTGCAGCTATCTGCAACGTAATATCCAGTAGAATAAGCAACAGCTAGATATCTTGAATAAACAGTTCATTATAGTTAATTATCTGGATCTTATCAATATCAAATTAAGTTCAAACAAATGCAAATTCAAATAAGATAGCATTTTAAAAGTTACAGGAACAAACACCAATGCTTTGCTTCAAAGCCTTAATCACCTGTTGAAGGAGAGCTATGGTGTTCACTGATGTTTGTTGTTCCATTCACAACAACATGCAACTATTGGAGACAGAATACATTGAAAAAGCAAGCCATTCAAATGTAAGATGAAGTTTCAAAAGTAGCAGAAGGAAAAAAAAAAAAAAGTCTTAGAATCTGTGAGTTAACCTTGCAGACTCTTCTTTCACACCAGATAGAGAAGGAAGAATCAAGCCCTGAAGAAGGCTGCCCTCCAACAAGACAATAAAAATACTATGTTGCGAACCAAACTCATCAAGAACTCAAACTTACCAAAAAAACACCATAAGGTTGGCATTCTTTCCATAATTAATAGAAACAGAATTACAATTAAATGAAGTTGTCTTAATTGGTACGCAGAGGGCAGAACATGCTGCCCCTCATCCACAGGCACTTTCTTTGACTCATACACAGACAAACAGAAAAGGAAAGTTATCAACTTTAAATGATTTAATTTCTTCCCAATTTAAAATATCACCATGTCAGAAACACGTACCCTTCATCTTGCAGATATATCACTCAGAAGCTCTCCTCCTGTCTACAGGGTCATGATGCCAAGCAGTTGGCTTCCTCTTAGGAAGCATTTTGGCTTGAATTTCTGCAGCTGCATAACTCTTGTTTCATGTTTCCTTTTCCCTATGAACAATCCACAAAATAGCCTACTGGAGGTCTGTACATATTCAGAAACAATGAGAACTACATAAAGACAATAACATAAGCATTGTTCATATTTTTTGTGATATTTGCACGAACTCGCCAAACCAATGCTATCCTATTCCGATTCATTATAGCACTTGCTCCTACTCTGCACTGCATTATATTTATGTGGGAACACTTGCCAGTGTGTTTATTTCCATTTATTTTTCATTCTTGATTTGGTTGGTTTCAAAACTACTCCTGCTACTCTGCCCAGGACCTCACAACACCTTGACCACAGGCCTTTGAGCAGAGCTGCTTCAAGAGAAGGACTAAAGGGAGCTTTCTCTGATTTTGATGGCACCAGGAATTTACTTGCTGCTGAATCTGTTTGGGCCCCTTGGGCCTGTCAGTTCAGTATCTCACAGGGATGCAGAACATGCAGGGAAATGTCCTGGGATCCACTCCAGAACATGCAGGGAAATGTCCTGTATGCCCGAGTGCTATATAGATCTTAAAACTATCCAGATTTCCAACAGGACTCTGGGGGAGTCTGTGTTTCAGCTTACAAAAGTTGATTTCTAATTGTACATATTTTTTCCCTTAGGAACACTTTACTGAGCATGCTGTACAGATAAGCCTGCCTTACATATCCTCTGTTGGAAGAGTTTTGTTGCTTTTCTTACATTTTGGTCTATTGCAAATGTATCTCATTTATATGCTATTCACTACATGCAACTGAAATGTGCATTAGTCCAAGTGAGATAATAAAAACTAGAATCCTTCAGTGTCCTTGCTGTCTTCATTTTTCACTACACTTTCAACACAATCTCACCTGTCACAGTCTTCAGAATTCAGTTTATACTTTTTTTTTTTTTTTTTTTTTCCTCTTTGCACATTTGGACTGTGTCTACAGAAAAGAAAAAAAAAGGAAAAAAAAAAAAAAAAAAGAAAACATACCAAGGGATATCTAACAAGAAATTATATCTCTGTGATGAGTTACATTTTTTTATATTTTTATTTTTTTTTACATTGCTGTGGCCATACTTTTCAAGAATAATGCTGCAAAAATCAAGATTGCTTCTACACTGAGAGGTAATATGCTAGTTATATATTTTCACACCACTTTTTTTACTGACCCTTTCTTACACTACTTATGTTACCCCCAGGTCTAGGAACAATCTTATTTCTGTGTGTGCACTTGCAAGCTCATGTAGGAATCAATTTTGAATGAATATGACATTTCATAGTAAATACAATTTTCACCAATACCAGAGTTTTTACATCTGAAATTTCATATGTGCAATTGAAACTATATCTAGTAAATTACAGATACTTTGGAAAGATTCATATGTTCATATGTTACAGGTTTTAGATGATCTCTTTCTTTGGTGTTATGTACTGCTTCTGCCTCAGACTAGCCCTTAGACCCAGGTTGACATTCATTTTTTATTCCAAATGAAATGAGGCTCCTGAGAGGTCTTAATGGTCTGAGCTGGGAGGGAAGATTGTATGTAAACCTCAAAGGGCATACAAATGAGGACTGCCCAATAAGCTAGCATCAGGGAAGTCATCAAAATGAACTTTACTACTTATATCCTCCAGCTTCACAGTGATATTAGCTCTGGAAGAAGAATACTCTGTATTCCCATAGGTACGTAGCCATGGAAATATTACTTCTGGGTACCAAAACTCTGTTATCTCCCCACTGATACCACTAGAGCAACTTTATCCCTTATTTTATAACCTTTATACTCCTCTGAGAATCCTTCTTCCATATCAATTCTTACACTTCATCCCTCCAAATAGTTTGTCAGAGTCTCAGTCCTGACAGCATTGTATGAGGGTCACTTTTGTTCCCTGTTCTGGCTCATTTGTGCATCGCATAGCACTGGAGGCTACTCTACACCTACTCACAACAACTTCTATGGGACAAAATAGCAGATGGAAAAGAGGCAGGCAAAGTTGGGTCCTTCCTTTCCACTTCCTACTTTGGACTTCAAATAAGCAGCAGAAAATAAATCAGAGAAGTGTCACTGGTTCTAATTTCGTACAATGGTGGTCTTTTCCATGGTTAGCAAAGAAGCCATTTCCCTACCATCTGGTTGTATAGAGTTCTCAGAAATGAATCCTCAGAAAGAGCCCATAAAACCATCTAGACTCGTTCTCTCCGTTCCCTACCAATTGCATTCTTAACCCCTTACTCATAAGACCTTTGGGAAGGCAGGAGTCTTCCAGAGTACTCAATTTGGTCAAGTACTGCACTGTCAGGTATAAACTGTTCCCAATATCCTTCACCCTATTATCCTTTTTTATTATTATTTTATTTTTATTTTATTTTATTTTATTACTGCTAATTCAACCTGATTTCTCCTTGCCCATCCCTTAATCCATACTTCCAGTGTCATCTCTGTTCCATAAATGTTTCAGGACACTTTCATTCTCTATACTCCTTTTTGCTTGAATCCACATTTAACAAATAATTAAAAAAAAAAAAAAATCATTAATTATAATTAAAGAAGGTTAGTTTCAAAATGGAAAGGATGAATCCAAATTTCTCCTGATCTGGGACTGCACAGCTCTGAGCTTTGGCAAATGTCCATATCTAATAATAACAATGCTCAATGACACAATGACTTTTAAAAACGAGGTTTAAAAAATCTGTATAAGCCAGTAGCCACATTTGTCACCAAAAATTCCCAGTATTACAGAGAAGATGGATTATCATGAGAAGAAGTAATCCCATCAAACTGTCTGCTAATTCTATTAAAATTATGCAAGTGACAAGTACTCTCTTAAGCACTGAATAACCCTTTCAGAACTATCCCTATCTGTCAAAGCATGTTGATTTTGTACTAGCTCTCAGCAACTGGAGAATACATTACTCTCTATGTAGGTACTTATTTTTAAAAGGACACAAAAATTTTCACTTTAATGTCGTTGTCTATCTTGTTGCCTAAAGTAAATAGTTGTCTTTTTTTTTTTTTCTTTTTTTTTTTTTTTCTCCCATGGGCAGTAGATATCTATTCATTATTTACAAAACACAACACTGCTTATATTATAATTCTTTCCTACTTTATGTATTCCATTTAATAGCTAGTATTTTAGTTTAACTTGATGAATTCTTATAATCAGAGTTTCCTATGTCATTGTACTTGTTTAACTGCTGCCAGTGGAAGGGCAGAGAGCCCTCAGACCACCAGTGTTCTGAGAGCCATTATGGTCTAGATCTGAGTGTGACCTTGATAGGAGTACTTGGAGAATACATTACATACATTTCAGTAAGTACTTGTGATCAAAAGTTGTAGTATGCCTAGCTTGCATAATTTCAAAATAATTGGAAAAGGTGATTTATCTCCTGCCAACATTTAAAGATCTTTATAAAAGTATGCAATATGTCCCAAAGTGTTAAACTGTGTCCTAAGGCTGCTAGATTTTACCCATTTGCATGGCCTTTTAAATCAGTCCTAAAGCTGTTGCTTTCAGTTATTTTTAATGTGGTCCACAAAACTGATACTGCTCCATTTTTACCATTCTCTTTGGTATCTATGCAATGACAAGAATTGTATCTTTGACCTTTAATCTAAAGAACATTCAGACAAGACTGAGAAAGTGCACATTTGGAAATATTTCCTTCAGAGACAGGGGAGAAAAAAAAAGAGAGAAAGAGAGAGACTTAGCAAGGGAGCAAACAATAAAGCACCTCTTTCATTCTCTGTCTCCAGAGTCTCTCTGTGTGATATTTGGGAGATCCAAATGTGCAAGTGGTCTCAAGCAAGCACAAAGAAAAGTAGCAGATTTTTAGCAAATGAATCTTGAAAAAGAATTAGAAAATATTGCTACCTGCCAGCACTAGGAAGTGGAAACAGACAAAATTTCTAATCTAAACTCTCAATCCAGAACACTAAAATTATCTTTTTTGAAGGCTGAGAAGGTTGGGTTAGTTTTTGCCACTGCAATTCTTTCTCCATCAGCACCTCCCCACCCTCTATTTCCATGCATTTCAGGCTTGAAGTGGGAGTGGGATAAGAAGCATGAGAAGTCTGCTAGAAGAGCTCTGCTCTCATCTTTTCACCCTTGTCTCCTTTACTTGGCTCAAGTTGCACACATCTGCTTCACCAGCTCCTTCTCTGGTGCCTTCTTCAATGGAGCCCCCCTGCCTGAAATTCCCTTCATGACCCAATCCACTGTGCCTCCACCCCTTATTCTTTAAAGTCTCTTCTCAAAATACTCTTGTCTCATAAAACCCTCCCATTGAGTCCATCAAAGGAGCACAGATAAAAAACAAACAACCCCCTGCAGCTTTAAGACATGAAAATGAGCCAAATGCAAGTGCTCAGCTACTCTTCCTTTTTAGACTTTCTTCCTGCACTGTTTGTCTTAATTTGTCTATCTAAACTGATTGTTAACTGTTCTTCTGCAGTTTTATACCTAGGCTGCAAGTTTCCCAGAACAGGATCTTCCTTTTAATAAACATAAAAGTCCATACAAGATAAAAACTCCTCTTGGCACAGAGAGAATTTCTGTTCAAATATTTTCTAACTGATTACTCAATATCAAAAATGACTGAAAAGCTCATGATGGGCTATCACAAGATGCCTATCACAATTTTTTTAGCTGAGAATTGCAGATAAGCATCTGGGTTTTCAGATGCTTCTAGAGACAAAGGATTGTATTCATCAGATACTTAGAGACACAAAGTAACTATAAACTCAACTTTTTCTGGCCAGGGAAACAGTTTTACAGATGTTTTCTGTTGTCAGAATGACTGAAACCATATGGGTGAATCTGGTCCCAAATCCTCTGAGATCCTCCAATCACTTGCTTTCACCTAGACAGCTGCAAATTTAATCAGTTGCACTCTGACATCTGAAATTTTTAAACTGTTATTTAAGTCTAGAAAAGCTCAGTCTGAATTACCTTTTTTTTTCCTCCCCTTTTTCAGGATAGCATTCACATCCATGCACAAGTCAGGCATAGGGCTGATTCACAAAGGCTGTCCCACTTACATGCCAGGTTTCAGTAAGACTGAAGTAAGCAAAAGGCCTTCTGCTGATCATTTGTAAGGTAAGAAGTTCATTCTTTGTTACCCCAGGATTTGGTTCCCAATATATGTAGAACTGAGGCTGAATTTTGACCAAGGTCATTGCACTGTGATTTTATTTGAAGATGTATTTTACTTCACAATTTTGAAGAGCTCTGTACCACCTGCACTTGAGATGGCTGGATTTCTCCATAGTTACATGTCTCAGCTGGAAGGTAAACATGTTGATTTGCTCATTATTGAGTGCTTAATGGAAGAAGACCATTTTCATGATCCAGGGATGAAGTGTGAAAAATTTGCTGTTATGGAATACTTTGCTATGCTATTTTTAAAAGATATAAAATCACCTATCTAATCTGCTTCAAAAAGCGATCTATAAATCATAGTAGATTACATCCTGACTCTCTCAGGCCATTTTGTGGGACAAAAAAAGATAATTATTTTATTTAATTTTAAAAATGTTTTCCTCTGGTCATGTATAAAACACGTGTAAATCAGAGACAATAATTTTGAAATCTATAAGCAAAACAAGGAACTATTTGCAAAATGCCATCAGATTTACAGGGGAAAACCTAGAAGCATCTCTTTAACCATTTCACTAACGCTTGTCTTCTTTTTTCCACTGGAAGTTGTTTTCCATAGTAATGTAAGGCACAGTGTGTTCAGAAAAAAATGAAAGCATGATTTTTAAACCGATGAAGTCCTTGGGATCTGTGCTAAATTATTTATTGTTTTGAGGAGCCTATATGCCAGATTTTTACTGTGAAGAAGTGGTGAGCACTCAGCAGCATGTCTCATATTGATCTCTTCATAATGAGACTTACCCCTTGCTTGAAGATCTTATCTTTTCCAGGCTTGTAACTTGAAAGCTTTGAGGACCTGATTACTCATGCATAGCATGTGTGCAACCACAACCAATTCTCTTCTCACCAGTCAGTTTTGAGCAAGGTGGGCAGGATGTGTTTTCACAATCTTCTTCTATCTTTACCAGAAAATACCAATATTTGCCAAGGAGCTTAGTTTAAGATAATCATTTCAGGCTACAATTTTTGGTACCTTTCTTCTTCTTTGCTTGATCCTATTTTTTAAAAAAAAATAATAAATTAATAATAATAATCTCAGTCTTTTTCTCACAGGGACACTGAAGGTAAAATGTAAAATGACGATAAAATCTAGAATGCAAGAAAATGTAGTTCTGGCCCAGAGCAGACGGCTACATATTAGAAAAACCACAGGCAGGTCAGACGAAGTCTGAAGAGATCAGAGTCTCCGTTTATAGTTGATCTTTGGCCAAACATATTGCAGGCAAATTTTGACATTGCACAGAAGGCCGGGTTTCTTATATAACTGAGTAACTGACCTGCCCAGCCTGAAAGCTGTCACTGTCACATTTATCTTTAGAAACTGTTGAATTTATATAACAATTCAAGACACCAGTTTTAAGGGGGAAGAGGTTTACCCTAGTCAGTTGACTAGTTGGTCTACAGAGTTCCACCAGCAAATGCACCTGTCTCTGTGCTCTGTAAAGCTGTTTTTCAAAAGAATTTATCCAAGCCAAAGGTATGAACAGTGGAAAAATGGGAGCAGCAAACAGCTTATGCAACTGACCTGCTAGTCCACATTCCACAAAGTAAAAGCTGAAAATTGGCATTTTTTAAAAATACTGTATGCAAAGACACTAAATTCCATATTCCCATATCAACTGTCTCTTTTTTTAACTACCTTTGCATGAAGTATTGTTTTTTTCCTCCCTCTTGGGTTCCATTTCCATATTTTATTTAGAACAAAAACTATTAATTCAAAGCATACCTTTTGTTTTCATTCAGCTTGCAATGGTTTTATTCACCACTATGTACAGACAAACGGATTGCATGCCGTTGTTGCATGCGAGTGAATAAATTTATGTGTATTTAGTCTGCCAGTCCTCTGGCAGACGGGTGACTTGTTTCCTTTTTCTTGGCTAGGTAAGACTGTTCTCCTTGTACAGGAAGGTAAAGGTTCTAGAAGGTTCTTGTATAGGAAGAAGGTAGAGGAGCAGGTGCTACAGCCTTTTCATGCTCAGAAACCCTTCATGTTCCAGTTCTTCGGTGGCAATATCCAAGCATTTTAGGCGGAAGCATTGTATTCTGTACCTGCAACATCAGGGTCAGCCTTATTTGTGGCTCCTGCCTGGTCATGATCCCAAAGAGCATGTGTAACATGAAGAGGACATTAAATAATACTGCATGTGTCTGAGAGCTATGGGGCTGAGAGATATCGAGGCTCCTGTCATGTGTTCCTAATCAACCCCAAATTTACCCTAGCATTTCAAGACTGGGTAGGGTAAATGGAAATTTGAATACTTAGCTATAACTACAAACTGCTTTGGTTATTTGCCTAATTTTCCACCATATTTTTCAAGCGCTTCTATTTTTACGATATTTCTTTCCACTGTTTTCCAGCAGTCAAGAGGGCAAATATACAGCCAGTATAAAAGTCTTACATCTCTTTGACAAGGCAATGACATTTATTTACTATCCTGTTTTTAAATCCTAGTTACAATAACACCAATGATTCTGTGAAATTCTCTCATGTTTCACTTATGTAAGAGAGATTAGTAGCATAGCTATTTGTTTTATTTGTCCATCTCATTGCTTATTGGGCCAAGAACTTGCCTAATTAGCCCTAGCTTGCAATAGAAGGAGAACTGGTGGTAAAGTAGCTTTCTGGTGTGTGAAAAACTTAACCTTTTCCAAACTTCACTTTAATCAAAACTGAACCAAAACGTAAAATGTTTCACAAGTTCCTATGAACAAGAAATTGTGACCATTTTCTTTCAGAACCTAAGATATATAACACTTCCCAGATTAAGTATTTTCCCCAGAAGCTACATCAGCTCAGTAACATTGCTGTTTTCCACAGTTTCACTGATGCAAGAAAAGTCATTTCTGCTGAACAGCTGCCTGCAACTCCAAAGGTGTGGTCTGTGCTATAGTTAAGGTTTCCTGGCCTTTTCTGCTCCCCTTGCCAAGCAGAGAGGTGGGAAGAGTAGCTCATTCCCAGTTGATGACCCTGGACTCCCAAGGACCCCGGCTCAGGAGCAGGCTGGCCAAAAAGTCACCAAATGAAATCCTGGACTGTATTTGGCAAATATTTTGTGCCAGAAATCTTTCAGGCTCAACACAGCAGAATTTTGTTGTTTGTTGCTGTTGTTAGAAATTGTTATGAATAGCACTAACTGAGAACAGCATGGGGTTGTCCCACTCCAGGGGAAATTCTGGGAGTTCAGAAGAAATCCCTGTAAATAGGTTACAGAGAAGAGTAAAAACTGTCTTCCGTATCTGTGCCAGTGAAACCGGCAGGATCATGCCCAGGGCACATACTAAAAGAGAGACTGTTGTGTGTGGAATGATGATAAGAGACTATTTTCTGGCTTCTATCTTGTATCATGATCTCAGGGCTATAAAAACGATGCACAGCATATATGGCAGGCTTCCATAGTTGCTGAAACCAGGCACTGCTGTTATAAGTCCCATTTCCTCCCTGTCCTTTTTGATGACAGTGGGACTGAGCCACGGTCACAGCAGCATCCTCTGCAAAAGTGAGCACTGGAAAGGGTGGAGTTTGCGCATCCCTCCTTTGGGATTATCCACACGCCAGTCAGGTTTGACTGGGCCCCTCATCTCTAAACACCTAGAAGATGCAAAGATGCTGTTGATGGCACTGCTATAAACCAATTTTAGAATTCATCATTCATTTTTGTTTCTGACCACGAACAAGAACTCCAAAAAAGGATGTTTGTGTGTCATTAATATTACCTTTAGCTAGTTTCATAATTGCCAACATCTGGTGGCCCAATCAGGGTCATATGTTATTAGGCTGTATTTGTATACTTACATATATGCCATGGCGTCTCTCTCTCTCCATGTATAGACATATGTATGTGTGTGTGTATATACATTTTAAAATACACTTCTCAAAAGGAGGCCAATTTGTGGTCTATTGGCAAGACAGCACTTGAAGGTGTACAAAGAAGGGACGACATGTAAAGTTGTGACCAGATGCTACTGTTATCTGAATATGCATGCATGCATGTGTGCACATCTGAACCTGTTACCCTCTGTGGTTGCATTTCTGAGCCTGCACATGATGCCGTGCAATGCTAATGGTGACAAGAGACATCTGCATCAAAATTTGCTGCTCTGTTAGATCTGGGCCTGAGGGTGATGGGTAAGTGAGCATAAACTGAAGTAACTGTAAGTAGTAGTGTGACCCTTGGAAAGCAAGATATCACATTCCAAAGGATAGTGTGTTTTGTTCTACAAATGCAATTCGTGCTTGTAATTTCTCAGCTGCATTTGAACTAATAAGAAAAGGGGGCATTTTCCCTTGTGTTCGCCTCAGAAATCCTAGGCTCAATAGCTGCTCCTTCTGCAGATACACCACTGAGTCTGGGGGCAGTGGGAGGAAAAGGATGTTCCTCCATCTGTATGAAGATGCCATACCCCTTTGCCATGTTTTAAATGCAGTCTACCCCAGAACAGAAACAGTAAACACCAAAACAGCAGCTACCTTGTCCCTGTAACATGGAGCTTTATGAGCTGCTGTAGTATACTCTAAGCCAATGTTTGCATTAGTAGTTTCAAAGTCCAGCTAGTGCACAGCCTGGTCCTAAATGTTTAGAGCCAAGGCAGTAACCACATTGAACTTGACTTCTTGCTTCAGAAAGCCTAGGTTTCATAAGAACTCTTTTCTCAATATTAGTTATTATAAATTAATGTTTGTTGTATTCATCATTGAATTATGTTCAATAGTACTATTCCACTTGATTTTATTTTATTTTATTCTTTTGTATTTGTTCTGCACAGAAGACTTCAAGAGAAAGAGATCAAGAGTGAATGTGCATTGATGTCAACAGAAACTAGGGCTTCCTACCCCAGTTCCCAGAGTGAAGGTGAATATCCCACATGTGCAGTGAATCCAGTGATGGTTGTACAGTTCATGACATGCACTGTGCATAGCTGGGACAAATCCTGTGGAATGGAAGAATATCCCTGGGGTAGGGGAAAAGTCAGGGATAAGGGTAACCTTTGGGACAACAGATTGGAAGGATTAAACAGGAGAAGGGAAAGACAGTAGCTACAAGGAGGGAAAAAGCAGAAGAGAACTGAGAGTATCTGAGAGGACAAAGTGAGAAGGTGCTACCAGAGCATACCTTCTCACATAACATACAAAGAGCTTATAACTGTACTAATAAATGTTATCATTGTTAACTATGCTCGTTACTATATTAATAACTATCATAATCATTGTGATGGTAAGATTATTAACATAACTGTAATAACTATGCTAATTAGTTCATTAATAATTCAATTGCTGTAGTGTCCAGAACTCTGACATTCCTTTACTGTCCTGGACATTGCTACCAAACTGTTGGTGCGTCTCCACTTGCCTTCAGGGCCAACAGGTTCATCACTGAGAATGAACCTGTGTTTTGAATCCAGAAAACCTGACTCTGCTGCTAAACTGATTTGTACCACATGTTGAAATTTCACGATGAGGAATTCTTCATTTTGAGTTCTCTAGGTATTTAGGATTCAGCATTTAAAAATATGACACTAAGTACCCTTAACTTTGTGAAGTGGTTGTAGAAGTGCCTGACTGGGCAGAACTGTAGTTCTTGCTGTTTATCTGAGATACCTGAAGGGAACTTACCTTTTTTAAGATGATGTTGAGCATCTTCCTAAGAGAGGAAAGTTCTGCTAGCAGTTCCCTCTGACAGTAGCATATCTTGAACTGATAATGACACAGTCCATTGGACAGCACCAGCAGTAGTAGGTCAAGATGGATGCTTTTACACATACTTCAGGATGAGTTCTCCTGCAATTTTGACAAATATAATCTTGAATAGCTGTTAACAGTTTGCTAAAAAAGATGTTTTCAAATGCCCAGTAACTTTTGCTTTTTAAGGGTAAAGCACCATCAATGTCATTTCAAATGTCCTGCAAATTCTCAGGCATTCACTGAAGATCTGCATTAATATTGGCTCATGGAGACTACAGCAGCAGAGAGGTGCATCCTGCAACATCCTTGTAATGTAATCCCATTATGGTTGGGTGCCTGGTTTCCTTCACTACTCCAGTAACCATCATGCTAGAGGCTAAGGGGAAAAGTGAGAAGGGGAATTGTGTACTTTGACTTCATCTTAAGATGGAGCTGGGAGAGCACTGAGGGTCCCTTCATTTTGCTACAGCCAGAGGTACCAAAAACTTTCCTTTTCTGAGATGGAGAGGCTGGGTGTGGGGGCAAAGGGAAAAGAAAGAAGATGAGACATGGGTTCATGCAGAGACATTTCAGAATGTCTTAAAAGATGCAGAAAAATGAAGAGTTCGTTTTTTCCGCAGATCACTTTAACATTATTTTTAACCTCACTACTTTCATAATGACCCCTCTGGAAGGGTGAAACATGCATTCTTACCAGCTCTTTTTATTCAACTTAAAACATGCGTGCTGAGTTGTTGTTGGCTTTTACACTTGGGAAGTAAAAAGGAGCAGGATGTTAAGGGAAAATATATTTCTGAAGCATTATTTGTTAAAATGTCTACAAAGATTTTTGTGGCCTTCACAAATAGATGAAAGTGAAACAGCTCACAGCTTGACCTTCCAACCTTTCCTGGGGTCTCAGTAGGTGATACTGCAAACCCTGGAGCTGTCTGTTTCTGGTTTAAATTGCATTACATTAGATTTGCACCATAGCTTACCTTCTTCCTAACCCCCACACAAATGACGGGTTGCCCCATAGTCTCATGAGACTGTCAGGGATATGTGTGCCAGGACAGTCCTTGCAAAGCATGTCAGTTCTGAATTTTGCTCCAGGAAAATATGAATTCTTAATAAAACAGTCAACAGTGAGAACAGGCAATGAATCTGGGGTTCCTGCAGCAGGCTAGATGTAGAAGATGATGACAACACATGGGTAGAACTGAAAATGTGAACTGAAAAAGAAGACTCCAAACCCTCAGCCAAGTAGGAAACACAAGTTCATTAGCGCTCTGGCCCAAATAAATGAAGATGTTGCCAGACATCTTCGACACTTCCACACAGGTGGAGACAAGGCTGGGCAGTATTAACTGATATGGATATGGATTATCTCCATGTTATATATGATATATATATATATATATATGTTATGTTATATATGACATAATCCATACCTCCATATGGATATGGATTATGGATATGGAGATATGGAGTGATATCCATACCTACACCTGGACTTTAAGGAACTGTGTCTTAATGATGTTGGCATGTTCCTGATGCTTGTACAGTTCAGACAGAACAGATCTTCATCTACTTGCTATAGTATTCTGATGGTCTAGACTACCTGGTATGTCCTAGACCTACACTATTTCAAAAAAAAATTGGTAACTATAAAAACTGTCATCTAAAGAAAGACATACTCATGATTTAGGAGGTGTGTATAGAAAAGTCTATATAGAAAATTTGGTATGGAATGATAGCTGTATCAATGGGGACAGTGAAAAAAACAAAGGAAAAGATATACATTAATATGATATCAATCCATGAAGACTTGCCACACCACTATGTTTAAATATCATTGAAGTGAGCTGTTTCTCAAAATGTCAGAAACCAAAGGTTTCATCCTTCCAACTCAATCAACATTATTAACCTTTGATTTCCTAGAAGCTCAGATGAGGTCCCTGCAGAAATTTTATCAGTGTGGAGTCCACAATGTTTTTCCTTGTGCAACCATGAGTCAAGACTATAATTACAATAGCCAGAAATGTAGGCTCAGGAAACCTGTTCAGCTAAAAATGGAGATAGTTATAACCAGGGATTATAACTGATCATAAAATTTCATGTATTTTTTCAACCACTAAGTTAGAAGAGGAAATTGAGACAACTCCAGATGCAAGCTCAGCATCCCCTTGTTCTGTTTTAAGATAAGGATATTAAATACACATCGTAATTACCCGAGCAGAATCCATAATGTAGATCAATAGTCTTACTGCTTCAGAAACACTAGACTTGATGAGTGTGAAGTGTAGCTAATAGACAAATTTCATACCAATAAAGTCTCAATTTCTCATGTCTGTATCTGCATATATTAATTACTGATAATTAACATGCTAATTAACCTCTTAGAATTCAACAAAAATCAGCATTCTTCGATATTTATGTCATGTCTGTTACAGAAGGCAGGAAAAATCTCAGCAATTTTAGGATCACAATGCAGGTCTGGCTTTAAGGGTTAGGGCAAGGCAAAGTGTTTTGTTTCTGTCCCTAAAGTCTGACTTTTAGGTCAGACTTTTTTCAATTTTTCAAACCTTTTAAGAGGCTCTGCTTTCTTTTGTTGTATCTTCTGATACACCCCACGTAGAGGGACATAGTATATCCTGCTACAAATGTATATGATTTTAGATGAAAGTGAAGAATAGAGAGCTAAGTTCCTAGGTATTTTTCTAAGCTATTAAATGTGAATTGTTTCCTGGTTGTTGGTTTAGGGTAAAGACATTTATTAGAAACTGGGCCTGGCAATGTTTTCCCCCTAAAGGTACATGTACTTCTGGCACACATTTTTTGTTCCAATTATTGATATTCTGAAAAATCCTCCAAGTTAGCCCCTCCTTTCCAACGTCCAGGAAGAAAAAGAGCGGCCACTGAGAACAGGGTGATCATACACCTCCTTGCATGGCTATGGCTGCTGGAGGTGAAATGAGGGGCTCAGGAGTATATTTTGGCAAAGTCAAGTGATTCTATACTCTTTGCGTTATGTCCTGGGGAATAAAAACACTTGCAATCTCCAGACTGCCAATCTCCATCTGACACTTAGTCAGTGGGATTTGAGGTGGAAAGAATAAACACAGACGGTTAGAGTCCAGTCTTTGACCCCAGGAATGGCTGGAGACTTCTGGCTTGGATTTTGTAGTCACCTACTGCTAACCAGCCATAATACATCTTTTAAAATTTCAGAAGGTCTTCCAAGTTGAATTGGGTATGTTTATTAAATGTACTGCTTACCCACCTCTCTTTCACAAGCGCAGCAGTCTAGTGCCCTTTGTAAGCTTTGCACGGAAGGTATAAAGTTCATGCTCAGATTCCATGCCTTCCGTTGATGATTTTCCACAATATTGCATAATTCTACCCAGAGTTCTTCTAAACAGATTTAAAGCCTGTCCCTTATTCAGGGAACCTCCAGTATAAATATGAGAGAGAAAAAAACACCAAATCAGGGAAAAGATACCAGAGCAAGACAGGAAGCACAAGTGATTGTTGATAAAAAGGACTGTTTGCTGGAGGTGGCAAAGGAGCAGGTAATCAGACGCTGCATCCTTGGATCACAGAATGTGCCAGGTGGCCATGAACCCTGGGGTTTTGGCTTGGCCACTGCAGAGATAAGGCCAGCTGCAAAGCTTGGATCCCAATCAAATGTTTGCAATCCAAACACCCTGAGAGTCGGGGTTATTTGGCATGGGTCCATGTCTAGTTGATATTAATGTTTATTGCCCCTTGGCCATTTGGAAACTAACTTTCATAATTCACACCTCAGCAGTGCATGTTTGGCTGTCCTGATGGCAGGCTACAAATCCAACTCTGCTATCTAGCAGCACTCCTTTCAGCTCTGTGAAGCTGCCTTGCATGTAGCTTACATATTACAGCTGACAAGGGATGAATGACAACTTCATGGCTCACTGTTAGAAGCTTAGCCAAAAAAGCACAAAAGGCGTTTCTCCTGCTAGGGCTTTCATCTTTCACATCCACTCAACACTTTTTACAGCAATTCTTTGGGTGAGAAGATCACTGTCCTCTTTGCTTGCCTTCCTTTCCAGAAGTCTCACTTGGCACACTGGCTATTGACAGCTGTTTCATTGGTTCCTCGGTTGCATGACTTAGAGGTTTAAGAGGGCTCTAAACGGATTGCTTTCCTCTTAAATATGGCTTAGACCTATCCTGCGATATTGAAACCTTCCTCTTAATAGTGCTTAAAGATTGGAATAGATTTACCGTTCACTTTATACTTGTCAAATAACAAGACCAAAAGAGAACAGTCTGTAATCATGCTCCTTGGAGCAGCAGGAGAAGCCAATCATCATAATGAATAAAGTTACTTCAATATCTCAATGAAGAATTCAGCCCAAGATCCTCCTGTTTCATTTTATTCCTCTGGCAAAAATTATATTTTATTAACCGGACTTTTACATTTAAGTCTACTCTATCCTTTCAGAGATATATTTCACAGTGTCTACTTCTAGGATCATGTTGGATACCTAATAATTTCTTCTTCTTCTGTGAGCAGCCATTTCATGTATTAGACCATAAAGATTGCTTGGGTTCAGTCTGCAGCCCACATTTGCTCTCTCTGTTAGATCTCCTTACTTGATGCTGGAAAGCCAGAGTAAATGTTGTCTTAACAGTACTTTCTTCTGCTTACTGCTCTTCCTCTGTTCTTAGTCTTTCCTTCCCCTATTCATAATTTGTCTTGCTAAGTATTGATGGGCATCTTCATGGGTAGTGAAAAGTGAAGGAGGTAGCAGTACTAAGAAATACTGTTTTCTCCAGTGCTACTAAAATAAATCAGTCCTCAAGACTGCTTGCCTTCTAAAGAATGAAGTGTACTAACTAACCTGGGCAATGTGAGCTGAACTTCCTTTGGTAGTCTCCCCATTTATGTTATATGATAGGGCCAAGCTTGGCCTGTTTCTGGCCTCAAACTGTAATAACTAGCATGACCAGTGAAAGCATCCCCTGTGTGAGACACCCACTACCTAAATTGCCCTACTTTCAACATTGTCAATCTCTCTTTAAAGGAAAAAAAAAAAAGCCAACAAACAAAAAGAGAAAACAACACAATAAACCAACAACAAACACAATCTCAGTTTGGATGAACCAATGTTACAACGAACCATTTTTCTTTTTAATGCTAACAGAGAGCACTTGCATCTCAGGCTCCTGATGACTTGACCTAAATAACCGTTTGATTGCCCTGTTGGCTTCTGTTGTCAGGAGAGGACACTTCCCCTGTTCAGGAGCACTTCATGATTACTAGTTTTTCTGGAGTTTTTAATACATATACATATACATATACATATACATATACATAAAGAGCCAGCAGGGGCTCTATTTTCATCTTTCTCACCCCCTGTGTGTTCCCCGTCCGCTCTGAGCTCGGCTGGCACGAAGTACTGCCAAGTCAGGCTTACGGAAGTGCTGAAGTTTCACACCCAGTCATCAGTGTATAAATGACCATACAAGGTGAAAAACAGTTTTCCAGTCATGGAAGTAAGCATCCATGATAAATCCCCAAGTAAAATATATATACATATTTTTAATGAAGTCACCATTTCAAAACAGCCCAACATCTTTTCTCTTTTTTCTCTCTCTTTTTTTTTTTTTTCAGTGGCTGCCACCTTCCCTGGCCTGCACCTGGATCTGCACAGCCGTCCTGCCTGGAGCAGCTGAGGGCAGCTGAGGAAAATGTCACTGGGAGGCATTTTCCCACTCTCATTACTCCAGCTCTTGCCTGGCCACCAGCCAGAACAGGCTTTGGCATAGTTTATAGCAGTCTTAAAATACTTGAGCCTGCGACTTGTGTAGCTAGCTGGTGAGGGAGCCAAGGGACTGGCGGTGCTCTATGCAACACCACCAGACATCTGTACCCCAGGAACCAGCCTCTGGGCATTTGGGGTCCCTCCAGGTGCCCCTCAGGGCAGGGATGGGGACATAGAGTGCAGAGTGATCTAGCCTGGCTTCACACACCCTTTGGTGGCATTTCCTCATGCTGAGGAGACTCAGGGCTGCTCTCAAGGTCCATTCATCCTTGCAACATCCCTGCTGCAGAGAGAGGTCCCAAAGCGAAGCACAGGGCACCCATGTGTCTTTAGGTAGCACCCTTTCAGCATGGAGTATAATGAGCCTGCAGCTGGACTAATTACAGAAGGCAACTGTTTGTAGATTAGCACCTTGATATTCACTATCTGTTTCAAACTTGGAATCTCTCTCCACACCACCTTCCCCAGCATGTTTTCTCTACTGCTGGAGACAGCCCTGCTGCAAGGAATGTGTGCAGATCAGACCCCAGTTTAGGTTTGAATTTAACCTTTGATGATGAGAAACACAATAATCTGAGTGAGGAAATATGACTAGACAATTAGTCTTGCGTGTATATAGCTCCTTGTGGAGAGGAGCTCTGTCTCCTGCTTGAATTTGAATCTTAGTTACAGAAAAACATTGCTCTCCAGCATAGCCTTGAGATCTACATGGTGCTGTTTCCATTTAGATCTGCTGAGGTTAGAGATAATTTGTACACCCTAAATACATATTACATCATGCTAATGAATTCACCGTAGTCAAAAGCAATCTATACAGAACAGATCTGAAAAGGCAAAATACATAATATTAATATATTTTAAAGAAAATCTATCAAGAATCTTGTAAATCACAGTTAAATTAATAATAACAATGCAGACTTTTAAAAGGATGTTTTCAACAATATTTCCTAGAAATTTTTACTTTAGTATTTATTTCATCAAAACAATTATTTATGATCTTGTGCAATGTACAGTCATTAGTATCTTTCTTTCTAAGATGCCAAGTAATAAATAGAGATATAATTTTCATGCTTCTCTGTATACCTACTTAGTTTGCATACAAACAACTCCATATGTTGCAGTGCATAGGATGATCAGGCCCTGCAGTGGAGGAGACACTG
This sequence comes from Netta rufina, assembly GCF_964035555.1. NCBI lineage: Eukaryota > Metazoa > Chordata > Aves > Anseriformes > Anatidae > Netta > Netta rufina. The sequence goes on along the minus strand of NC_140127.1, from coordinate 33,914,106 downwards.
AGAATACTCATTAAACCCAATTAATTGTAAATTGAATTGTTGCTTTATCATCAGCCCAACCTTGTCACCTCAAAGTCTTCTAATTTGTAGTGTGACCTCATAACCTCTCTCTCTTAGTGTATATGAAATAATGATGCATATTATTTAAGCAGTATTTTAGCATTTTTTGACTTTTTTTTTTAGATTAAAAAAAGAAAGAAAGAAAAGGAAAAGAATATGAGTATTGCAAGACTTTATGTTCTTCTCTCTCTTTCTTTTTTTCTCTCTCAACTTAATCCTGTCTTCAGTGACATCAATGGCTACACTTACACTGGTATCAAAAAGGATCCATAGTGTATAGAAGGAAATGTGACCCGGACTAGTAGGAGCCACAGAGGAACAAAAATTTTCTCCCCTGAAGGAAACTAAAGAGGGAGAAGAAAGAAAACAAATGAAATGAAAATACTGCATGTCTGACCCTATTTACTTTCTAGGAAATTACATTAATATCACGTAGAAAACCTCAGTGCAATTTTGAAGCTTAATCAGATACATACATGTGTGCACACACTCACAACCCTGCAGAAGGCAGTCAAGCTGTGAATAACGGATATTTGTCCAGGCATCCTTCCCCTTTGCCCTTGCTGATAATCTTTATTGCCGTTGTATATTCATAAGCAAGTATATTAGGCTCTTTAGTCTTCTAACACACCAGACGTTAACCTTCAACAAGGTAGTTTTAAATCTTTATTTTCTTCCCTGATTATAACTTCCAGTGCAAAAAATAAATAAATAATTCCTTTTTTGTTTATGAAGAAAAATCTTGACAAGTGGGGAAATGTCTTATTAATAACTGGCTCTTTTAAAGATCTGCATTTGTTAAAGCACTGCAGAAATTATATTTTTTGTACCAACAGATGAGTCTGACTTAGAATCTATGTCTCCCATAGCCAGTTCTCACTGAAAAATGAGTTCTCAACTCATTCTGAGTTTCTGGGGAAATTGTACAATTCTCTGTTTTTTAATGTAGCTGGAGCTATAAGAATTGCTAGAGAGAGCAAGCATGGCATTTGGACAATTTTAGATATACCTGTTTACACACACTGTTCAGCACAGACTTCCTCTGTAATATTCCTCTACTCATATTACTAGGGTTTTTGTCTTTTGAAAGGGATATTTTCTACCCATGCTGTACATCATGATTCAAAATTTTCATGGTGACATGTCCTCCACCCCACCAGTTTTTTATATTTCTTCTCTTTTTGTAAACTGAAAGACAATTTCTTAATCAATTTATCAATGTATGTATCTACAGTGTATAAATTGTCTTTCACAGAAACTTCTCCACTCTCTGCCCATGGCTGAGCCATGTGCACTGTTGATTACAACTCAATACAATATTATAAGTGATCTATTTTTAACAAGGACAGTCTTGATTTTGCTGAGCATTTCATACTGGCATCTTTTAAAGGAAATGACATCACCGTAGCTGTATTTCAGAGCTCATTCCAAAGAGACCCATTCCCTTCTCAGGAGACTACAAAGCATCCATGTAAAGAAGATGCAGCAGCTTTTAAAACATGGGCAACACTAGGCAAGTCAGGGAAAAAGGGGTAAAGAGGTGCTGTGTGGTCAGCTCTGTATGACTGCCATCTGGTGAAATCCTGTCAAGCTGAAGCCACCATGCAATGACATGAGGCCCCCAAAAGTATTAAGAAGCTTTGTTCTTAACCTTTCCAAATGAGGGCACTTCTTTATGGTTTGGGTGACAGAACACTGGCACAGGTTGCCCAGAGAGGCTGTGGAGTCTCCTTCTCTGGAGATATTCAAAACCTGCCTGGATGTGATCCTGTGCAATGTGCTCTAGGTGATAATGCTTGGCACAGGGGCTGAACTAGACAACCTTCAGAGGTCCCTTCCAACCTCAGCCATTCTGTGACTCTGAGAGGACCTTTCTCAGCAGCGTACATCCTCAGCACACCTTTTTTGTGCACAGTGGCAGAGCAGCTTCCAGTCAGCTCATTAAGTCACCACAACGGTAGGAGCAGGGAGGGATGTAGGAGCATAAATCCGAGAAGCTGAACTAAAGCCCCAAGTTTGCAAAAGACTTGGCATTGATCAGACTGTGTGGGTGGACAGTATCTCTCTTTATGCACTAGGAACATGGAGTAATGATTAGGCTTCTGTTTTCTTCACTCACTTATGCTGGCTTGTTGGTACTGAACATGTGCTAAAATACTATGGTGCTTTACCCATAGTCAGTCTCCATGTCATGCCACAGATGGCAGGTAACCTGAAATCACCCAGAGGAAGCAAAACCAAAGCTTTGTTAAGATGGAGACTTAAAGGAGAATACTACTCTCTCTCTCTCGATGGTTGTGGAAATATTGGAAATAGCATAGAATATTAAAGAAGTGGTTGATACTGTAAAGATATCTGAGCATCTGTTTAGTAATAAATTCTGCACTGGCTATCCAGAAAAGGCTTTTATTTTAAAAAGTATCTTTAAATAGAGCAGGGCTACAGAAGGAAGTTTGACTCTATTCTCTCCCTTGAACTTTGGGCTGAGCCACAGATCTAAACCACTCCCCAGATTATGGGCTACAAAGCCAAGAGGTGTCTATTTTCTAACCTCCTTTCTTCTTCATTGCTCTAAAGTCCCATAAAACTCTTCATGAGATTTTAGCATAGCAGAAACCTAGGTGATTAGCTTCAGACACACAGAAACAGGTTTGCAAACGATCTTCCTCTCATTTTCTAAATTTTCAGCTAATTTTTCTAAAACTAGAATTTAGTGTATTCCTAAGACTGACTGGGACTAACAGTCACTGGTCCCCAGCTGTGCCCTAGATGCGGCCACACACAGCTGGAATGCTTGGCCACAGTAGGAGCTGCCTGCCTTATTTATCCCTGTGCATCGCTCCGTCAGGGTTACTCCAGGATGCCACAACAGCCAAATATTTAACAAGATGATTAACTTGTAATGCGTGGAGCTCTTGATCTTGCTAGCTTCAGCCATTTTAGCTGTGGGAGCTGTTGCATCTCCATTATGGCTAGAGCATCGTTAACGCCGTGGTATGAGCCAATTCTCCTGATTTCTCTCAACTGGTCTCTGCTCTTTGTTCTTGAATCCTACTCACTGCAACATATGCAGTCATGGCCACATTGTCGATTCAGTTCTCCTGACAGCTATGGCTTTGTTGGCACAACACAATATATTCCTCACTGTGCCCATTTTTCTAAGTCTCTGAAATGCAGATCTTAGTGCAGGAAAAGTGTTTCTGAGGGATACTGGTGTTTTTTTTGGTTTTTGTTTTTGTTTTTTTTTTCCTGCTTAAATCATATGCACTTCAGCTTACCTGCTTACAGGTAGATAATATCTTAAGTGTAAATAGTTGAATCCAAAGAACGTTTTGTAGGGATGCCAATCAGAAAACCAGCAGCTATTTGGGCACAGAAAGAATCTAAGCCTGCATTCTGTAGAGCTTTGTCTTATAAGTGGTCAGGTCTAGTATGCATGAAACACAAACCCAGCTGAAGCTAGCTCCGTGTTGGGGCATTTACGTGAGCCTTTTTCTCATGTGGCTGTTGTAGTGCCTAATGATGTGAGATACCACTCTGCAGCTTTTCCCACAGTAAGGGCATTTACAGCATCTGTCTTCTCTACTCATTTGTCTATTTTCATGACATTTGTTACTTAATTATCTAGGAGAGCTTTAGCCCTCTGTTACATTTGGCTGAAAGCTGTCACTGGGCTCGAGACTTAGTAACAGGCAAAGAAAAAGAGACAGACATCCAGTCAGACCCTATGCTCCCATAAACCTCATTCCCTTAAGAAACAAATTAAAAACCAACAGCAGCAACAATGACAAAAACAGCAAAACCACACAGTGAGAAAGATCACACACTTTCTAAAGCAATCCCCACAATCCTTGAGGAAATGGTGGGAAAACCACATGGGGGGCAATACCTCTTCCCTGTCCCATCAGCAAGGCAAGTTCACAGGACACCAGCCCAGGAAGGGCAGGGGTGGGGGATGTCTGACAGCAGCTCCATGCAACCTGTCAGCCCTGGGCTTTAGCCAGCACACAAGGAGAACAATTTCAGTAGCCCAGTCTCTCCTCTGACAGCTCCTCTCCAGGTTCACACCAGCTGTAGTCTTTGAGCCCTGACTCCCACCATCCACTGAGCATTACAGAGGGCACCCCCTCTCTCCCCATGTGCCAAAGCCCACAAGGGAAAGTCTTCTGCTAGACCAGATTTTCCTTCAGCAGTTCCTTTCCACCCCTGCTTCATCTGCAGCTCTGTGCTGTGCCAGTGCTAAGCAGGAGAAGACACCGGGATGGTGGCTCTCCCGAATTCCCCTGGAGCTTGTGTAAAAGTAGCGCGTGCATAGGGATAGGAAATCTGTGGGGTGCTCTCCCACATAACTTTCTGAGATACTGCATATCTGCTGAGCATCCTCCCTTTTCTCAGATTTGATTCTAAGTAGAAAAAAATGTTTTTTTACAGTTTAATTTTCTTGAAATGCAACCTTACACCATCAGCTGCTTAAATAAAGCAAGGCTGAATTGTGTATCAACATGGAATACTTATTTCCTACTTTCATCTACCTGCTATGATAGAGTGGATTTCTTTAACTATGGACTTTTATTATTATCATTTTTTTCTTCTATATTTTAGAAAAATTATTTTATACATATTTTACCTTTCCCTTTGTGCCTTTTACCCATGCAGTGCAACTGTCGTCTGCAGCTTTCCTGTCACAGGAAGTGAGATCCTTGGATTAGCACAAAGAAAAATAAACCAACTCCCACCAGCTACAGCATAAGTGTAAATTACCATGTGGATAGTTGGGAACTCAACACTTACGCCAATTAAAATATTAATGAAGAATTCTAGCTGATTTTTCTATATTAAAAAGGAGGAAATTTTGAAGTACATGATTACTGTATAATATGCAATTTTAAAAGACCTCTTTGTTACTTGGTGCTCAGAATCACGTACTTTTGAATACTGGGTTGGAATTTACCCCTGGATCTTTTTGAGAAGCAGAACAAAAGTTAAAAACACAGGAAAGGAAAAGTATGAGGCAGCTCAGCCTCCCTGAAGTGATGGATTGAGTGGGTGGTAGCCATTTGTCAGGGAAGTTCATCTGGTAAATTCACAAGTGACTTCATGTCAAAGGGAATAACTGCATTTCGTCTCCATGTTAGCCAGGCAGATCAGCATTTCAGAGATATCTGGACTGCAGTAATATTTCATAGCTCCCATACTTTCTTATGTGGGAAGATCATTTTAAAAAGCTCACCTGGCTGCAAATGCACCAGCTGGGTTGGAAGGGAAATGGGAAGGAAGCAATGACAAATAATTTTATAGGCTGGTTTTGTTTCTAAGGCTTATCATATTTATACAATGCAACCGAGATAAGGATAAATAATTTTACTGTTTCTCCACATTTACTTATTTCCAGTCTGATCTGACAATAGTAGGTATGCAGGCTTTCCTTCTAAAGATGGTGGTTTGTTCTCTGATCAATGTAAAGTATTGATGTATTATCGATGTGCTCTGAACATGGCTACAAACTCTGCTGGTTCTCTGCAGGTTCAGGTATGCTCTCCATTAGTAGCCACATGCCAGGGTTTTTCTGCACACAGAGAGAGACGTTTCTTTTCTCTTTACATCACTGTGTTACTAACTCCCAGCTATAGCATCTTACATCGCCATAAATCCTTGCTTTTCAGTGTTACAGAGAAATGTAAGAAACTGCAAGGCACTTGTAAGAGTGGTTCAAACCCTGCAGCTGCAAGGACAGCCACAGCCATGGAGCATTTCGGTGCTAGCTAATGACCTAGAAATGATGCTTCAATTAAGTTAGGTCAAAGTTAAAAGCAGACTACTTACAAAATTCACAAAAACAACCAGACACAAAGATATGGATTGCACAGATGCAAACAACAGAAATAAAAGCAAGCTGCACTTAATCTGTTTGAAGTAAGGATAAATCTACAAGATTGTAGATTTACTCCTTTGTACCCAGCTGACAGGCTACAGATGTTTACCTAACCCATTTGGTTAGGAAATGTATCCTCTCACATACCTATGTCTCACACTACAGCCCAGGAGCGCATTCTCTTTTGGCAGCACGCTCTGGCTTGTATTCAGGGTTCCTTTCTTGGTTTCCCAGTCTATTCCACAGATTGAACACTGTATCTCGTATCAACATGGAAATTCACAGTTATGCTTAATAGAAATGCATAAACAGAATCAATGCATGCATGAATTTACAGTGATAGTGGATTTGGGGTGACTGAATCCTACTCTGACCCATAAGTGAAACCATGATGATAACAACTTAATGAAAAATCTGTTTTGTTTTGTTTTGTTTTCTCTTATGAATGCCCTTAGATAGATGGCAATGATATTTGCAAAGGATACAGTCTCTGTGCAAAAGCTGTATATAGTAATGAAACAAAACCTTTGCTGCTAAGAAATATGAATTTTTGGCCACAAGATTTATATGAACTGTTTGAGAAGCCAGTTCCAAATCGTGTCCATGGTTATCTAAAGCCAAGCTTTGGCATATAGTAAGAAGTGAGATCAACCCAAGGGGAAAAAAAGAAAGAAAAAAGTAAAACAGAAATCTAAAAAATCAGTATAGATGGGGGAGTAACTAAGACAGCAACAGTTACAGTGGCAGAATTAACAACAAATTGAAACACAATCTGTGAATTATATTTATATCATAAAATACCTCAATTATATGGTCTTGAAAATATAGGACTGGATCTTCAGCACTCTACTTAAAGATGACCTTGCTCATTGGAGATGATTTCTCGAAAGTTGTGGATATGCCACTGTAGGTGATGGAAAATAAAGGGTTAATATAATGAAATGTAGCTTTCAGCATAAAAAGGTGAAAAAATGTGATATTAGTTCATTGGTATTGGATAAAGAAATACTTTAATGAGAAAGAGCAAAAAAAACAGTGGTTTGATTTTGAGAAAAAGTCGTACTTAGCTTTTTTTTTTTTTTCATTAATATATCAGGTTCCTATAACAAAACTGAATAAATCTATTTTATATTAACTTTAAATGGGATAATTATTTAAAAAATACAAAAGGAACAGATGTCATTTTGCCTGTCTGCTCCTTTTGTCTGCTAATCATATGAAAAATGAGTGTTTCTTGCAGATTTTTGAAGGCTCAAGCTCAAACACAGAAATGGAGAAAGAAGTTATTTAACAAATGAAAGCCATATTAAATATGGATATTTTACACAATTGTTATAAAGATATCATCCTTATTAAAAAAATGCACTACTATGTTAATGTTGCCAAACATAAATAAATTTCCATCTTTCCCCTAACAAATAAAAAAACAAACAACCTTAAATGCAACCTATGAAGAGCTTTTTTCTCATGCTGTGGGCTGCCGGTTCAAGTTCCAGGGCTGAAGACCAGCCTTGTATGAATAATCCTTACGGGCAAATGTATTTTCTTTGACTTCAAGCTACAAAATCGGTCATAGGCAATGGTGAATTAGCTCCTTTTAGGAATATGTTCCCAAATATTAGTTCATCACACTGAAAATACCCACATTGATTTATTTTATCCTACCACATTAGGGCAATTTGGGTGGCATTATTGGAATATTTATTTATTTTTAATGTTTCTCATGCACGTCTACATTCTTTAGGAGTCCACATTTTTTAAACATGGGACAAATTAAATCAAACATAACAAACAGCTCAAATAAACTGGCATAAGAGGCCTGCAGGGCTACTCTAAAATCTTTTCCCCAGCTGTTTCTTCTGGGATACATAGAAAGAAAAAAAATACACAAAAAAAAATGCCTCAAATAAACCAAACAAAAACCCATCAACAAACCAGACCCACCAATAAACCTCCCTGGCTGTCGCATACATTGCTTGAAAGAGGTGCTGCTGCACATATACACACAAGCACTCAATAAAATCCCTCCCCAGGGAAAGCATGGAGCAGCTGGAAACCCTTTCTGTGTGCCCTGATTAGCCACAAAACTGTGCAGCAGAGAGCTAAACTGGCAACTGAATCCCAGTCCCAAGGACTATTTTGCTCTCACATAACTTTCTTTCAGTAACAGGGATTATTCATTTCAGTGCCCTCATCTGGGAAATATATGCTTTTTATATAGCAAGATCCAGCATGTAGTTGCACTCCAACATTGAAGATTCATTGATCTGGTCCATGCACCTTTGCTGTCATGGTATATTTGTGATTGACTTCAGTGGGAACAATGTTCCCAAAACAAAAGGGATAATAACCCCCTCTCCTCCCACCTTTCTCTCCACTCCATACCCTCCTCCCATGACACACGAATCCCCTGCACACCCTAACTTCCCTTAGATACAATTTGCCTCCTTTTAAAGTCCAAAGAGCATTGATTAATAAGGGACCTGTGTAACTCTTAATTCCTATCACAGTCATTCTGTCAAAGCGGTCATTTGTTGAAGCCACTGAAATGTAGGCATTCGGTTAAGTGGCCATTTCACTTAGGCCTTTAACCATGAATTAAACTTTCAGGTATTAGATCAAATGAGAGTGACATGAAATGACAATATGATATCAGTTGCAGACAGATGCATGAGCAGATTTTTGGAAAAGAGACAATTGTATGAACTAACAAAAAAAATAAAAAATCTTAAATGATTAGGCTAATTGTGTAATTTAGCTATGTCTAAAATCTATCGTTATATTAGCTACATCCATTAATGCTCTTGTTTACAGCTGGTTGTTGAGGAACTGAGGTGTGGAGCACCTACAGTGTATTCTCCCCAGCCCATTATTTCACAGAGGCTGGATCTAACCAAGACCTCTTTATTTTTTTCCTGCTCTGCTCCCACAGGTTCTTTAGAAGTCTTTGAGACTACTCAAAAAGGGGGTTAGCATCACTTTCCTTTTTTTGAGACCATAACAAGAATCCATTTTGCAGCCCCCAAAAGCTGGATATTTTGGAGGGGGAAAGTGTCTTCAGCTTTCACTCTCACAGCAGGACTTAGAAAAATACACCTTACATGTATGTTTTTTCTGCCTTACCTCGTCTTTCATTTCACTGCCTGAGTAACCATTAGTAACCACCGAATCTCCAGGATACTGACCCCAGGCATATAATAGGGCAAAATCTTGATTAAATGTGACTCATTTGATGGGACTGCAGCCAAGAAAAGAAGTTACCAACAGTACTAGTTATCACACCTTCTGTATTGGAGGCACATTTATCCCATAATACACAAAGAAAATATTTATCTCATAGAGAAGATATTCTAATTTTGAAGACAACTTTTTCAAATTGTCAAGCTCAGAAGTAAAAGCAGAGGAGGACAAACTGAGTCTCACTAGGAAAACAGCCAAGTATAAGATAACATGGCTTGGCTTTTTTGTTTAACATATACTAAATAAACATTATTATAATAGTAAACTGAAGGGCAAGCAGAGATTTTGTTTTCAACTTGCTTATTTTTTCCTTTTCTTATCTCTTTTCATATATATATGTGCACATATGTTTTTTCTTTTAACAGAGGACAACAAATGTTCCATACACAAGTGAAAACATACCTGTAAATATGCATTAAGGTAGCATTATGAATTCACTAGTTCTGTTTCACCTCAAGATTACTTGTACGTAATGTTATTCCTATGTATAAATTCCTGTACAATCAGTCTACACTATTCTAGTTGCAAATCTCAAAAAAGGAAAAATAAAAAGTTAATTAATTGTGAACAATGGAGATATTCTATGACACTGAGTGTTCAAAAGCAATAAATTATTTATTCATTTCTGAATGAGTGGATTTTTAAAAATATTAATTTTGACTGTGTTCTCTGGCCTTAGCATGACTTATATCTACGCATTTTGGTGGACATAAAGCAGAATATGTCCAGTGGAACCTGATGGAGAAAAAAAATCAACCTTTTGTTTGTGACAATGAAATTATCGACAAAACTAGAAAACAAATAGAAAGAAGAATCAGACAAATGTTAATTGAAATGTTGGCTGATAAAAAGAAGAGTAACATATTTGTAACTACTTTGTTTATAATGAAACATACACTGTTAATTTTACATCAGAAATAACATATAGTGAGTGTATATCATTCCTTCTGAACAATTAAAGCAAGCTGAAAGATTATAAATTAAGCTCCATAAATCTCTTTGTATAAAGCTTATATATAAAGGAATTAATATTCCACTCCAACAGATGGCAAAACTGAGTAACCAAGATTAAGGTCTGAATCAAGGAAGGGATATAAGTACTGCAACAGCAACTGAAAATCAGGGTCCTAAACACTCTTCCCTGGCTTCTGTCTAATGCTGTGAATCTCTAAACTGGATTTTTGACTTAAATGTGCTCGAGGTACCTCAAGCATCTTCTCTGAGCATGCTGCTTTTGTTATAGTTGCTTCCTCTGGCCCAAGCCCCAGAAGAGACTTATGCTTACATCTTTCCTCCTCCACACAATCTCTCCTCCTCCACAATTTTCTGTGCTGGAAAAGTGTCTTGAGGTTGGACCTAGCAGCAAAATAGTCAAAATGGCATGGCTTCTCTGCCTTTCTCTGACACACTGACCACCAATGTTCAGAGAGTTCACAGAAGGAGCTATAGATGCATCTTCGTCCTTGGCCTGAGAAAGCCAAAGTCCCAGCACCATCTCTCTGAAAGAGCACTGAAACTAATTTTGGCGAAGCTCATTGCAGTGGGAACACTGCCGTCTTACCTAAGCCAGGCTGTCAGGTTTGAGTATCTTATGATTCATGGAATTAAAGAGGAAGGAGGGGAGGAGCGCAGTAGCAGCCCATTTCAGGTATTGAGCTGGTAGTGGGGCATCTGCTTTCACTCCATGCATGGCTTACAATACCCAAACTGGTGGCTTGGGCACCTGGAGTTCAAGGCCATCACTCATGAAGAAGTGCTGTCTCTCACCTCTCATGGTACTCCTTTCCTCATATAAACACAAGAGCTTTCCTTCAGCTCTTTGTGTACAAGCTTGTAGCTGTCTGCCTTCAAGCCTCAGAATATGAAACTAAAGGGATATAAGGCACCTCCATAAAGTACAAAGTAAACCACTCATGTACCAAAAATGGTTGGTATTTCAGATTTCCCCTTCATGTATCCTATTAGCATGCTCTAGACAGCAACTTGGGTTGTACATGTTGGGGCCATGTCCTGCAGCCTTCTGCTAGGCCTGGGCCTCAGAGATGTAACACTTCCTTAAGTCAGCCAAAAAGCTGGATGTAGAAATCAAAACACCTGGCTCCTGCGTGTGTCCTTTATACTTTATACTATGCTCCATTTAGAAGTTTGATGCATAATCATGTTGATGTAATGTCCACAGAAGCCATAAATTGTCCATTGGACCCATTGGGTAATTTATGGCTTCTATGAGGGCATATCAATCTGAACAAAGTATTAGGTAAACTACACTTATTCAAGTAGTTCCTCATCTAGTGAGCCAGGACTGACTAAATGGCCCCAAAGAGCAAGTCCAATAAGGCAGAAATGTAAGCATCACATGAGTTGTTCCAAAAAGAAGGTAATTACTGATCTTATCATTATTTAAAGGATAATATATGTTCTGTGGCACGTGGCACACTCCAGAAAGCACACAGGGAGCATTTTCATAGTCAATGAAGTATGCAGGTATTGCTATGTGATTAAATACCTGATCCTAGCATTCAGTCATGTTACTAAATTATTATGCCTAAATCAACGACTTTTGAAGTCAAATATGACCTCTGTTCTTTGCAAGGAAAAATTGCTAAAAATGCACATTAAATGTTTTTATTCACACTTCTTCATGCAAAATCAGAATCTGGACACATTGGACAGTATATTTGGTGCTAGCCAATCTCCTCACTCTGTTCAGTGACAACATACACTTTGTCTTCTCAGTAGCTAAATCAGGTGGAGCTTCACAGGGAAAGCTGAAGAAATATGGCTATTATCAATCTACCCAGGAAAAGACTGCTATAAACTCTGGGGTCCTAAGAGCAAGCAGCCTGACAGCTACCTCCTCTCTTTTATGATGATGGGACTTCATGGTGCAGTTGCAACCAGTCTGTTGTTGACTGCTAGAGGCTTTCTCAGACAGATACATTACAGATGATTTGCCTTTTATTCTTCAAAACCAGTGTCTCCACATTGATCTGAAAACCAAGCAGCAGCCAGAGTGGCTGACAGAATACAGGTTCAGTAAGCTTCCAGCACTCAACAGGCTCAACAAGTCCAATCCTGCACATTTGGTTCTGAGGTGAAATTAAGTCCTAAAAGTTATTTATGTTTTTTCTATTTTCAAATAGTGAACCTGTGCTTGGATGTAACTGAAACTTATCCCACAAACATGCATGCTCTTTCTGGACATTTCTTACAGTTCTTTATGCCATCCAGAGCGCTATGTCCAGAGCTATATATCAGCTGTGCTCTGCCAAAGAGCATCTGCCAGAGAACACTCCTTTAAAAAGAAAATGACATCTATTATATTGGACATAATTTTTGCTAAACATCCACTTAGCTATCTACTGTGTTACAACCAACCACTACCATCCTCTTTAAAACAGGGTTGTTAAAGCTGGAGGAACCAGCCAAAGAATTTTAATCAGTGTAATCGGCTGCACAAAGTTTGATATGGACTGAAGACTGATTCAACACCAGAGAGTGACTTCTACATCAATCCTAATTAAAAAAGGAAATGGATTTGTTGGACAAACACAATGTCTCAGGGCAACTTCTATCACAAATGATAACAGCTACCAAATTTTACAAACAACCTAGTCTAATACCTCTGTCAGAAGACAGCTAAAAAAGGTAGAGCAGCTTGAAGAATGACATTGAGCTAGGTGAGAAACTTTGCTAATGATTTCTCTGACAATTTCTTTTGTAGCCATAAAGAACGTTCTTTTTTGAAAGAGAGGAAAATCAAAACTTCCAACTTAAAAAAGAAAGTTAGCTTTCTATTTTCCAGTTGTGGATGAAGACGCAGAATTCCGATGTATGTTCACTGCAGCATTTCATAACGGAGAAAAAAAGCAAAACAGTGCACTTCTTTCAGTTAGCTTTACTGATCAAGTCAGGAACAGGAATTGTAGTCACTGCTCTGCTTTATTGTGTAAGAGATCTCGTTTCTAAAATCTTAAGGTTGGGTATAGAAAAATACTAAGTAGAGCAATGTAGAAGAATAGAAAATTAATTATCTGAGTTCAAGCTCTCTGTGCTATTCAGTCATCACTCTGCAGCAAGGACCTTGTCAGCAACTGTTCGTTCACTGTTTCCACTGTACCTTGATGCACCTGGGCAGGACCTAGCACATGTTTCTGCACAGGCCAGGCCCCATAGCATTATTCTCCAGATCACTCGGATGACAAGTGAACAGTGTTTGCATAACACAGTATCCCAGGAACTTCCAGACTGACTACAAACTAACCTTAACAGCAACATCCAGCTAGTCCTTGATGTTACCAATTCCTAAACTTGGATGTCTCCTCTGATATGTGAATACTAATGTCAAGAAGCAGTAAGTGCCAGGTCAGATCATATGTATTCCTCTGGTGTGACAGTCCCAAAGTACATCAGGATAATCTACACTGTGCTTCTGCAGAAGTGGTAGGGCACTACCAGCTCTGGCATGCTGCAGCAAGAGCAAAAGCATCCTCTCTGTGTTGTCCTAAAGATGTCCTTATTTATTTTGGCTCCTATCACTGCAGGATCATACTCCTGGATAAAAGAACTGGCATCCTTATAACTCAAGAAGTAGCATTCATATCCTTGTTACTATTTAACTGTGGCTCTACCTCAAATACTCCTTTACTTGATGTGTAAATAACACTCTTTATCAGTTTATCTTTTGTTTTTGAGGCTTTTCTTTAAGCTCTTTTAATAGAGTTTCCGGGAACAGTGGTTTATGCGTCAGTGTGCAGCTTGGAAATAATAGCTGTCATATTTACTTTCAGGTCGACAGTCTTCATATTTTGGCAGAGTGTAATTTGTTGCTGCTATGTGGAGTTCATTTGAGCAAGAGGCATACTTGTCATCTTTTGCCTGTGCTGGCCACACTCTGGGGATGTCTGCAATCAATTAAAAAATGGTGCAGCCCATTGCCTTTTTGGGTCTATATTTCTTTTTCTGGACACCGTCCTTTTAATTGGTGGTTATCCAAACTATGCATGTTGCGGTGTTATTCTTGTTCGGTTCCCTGTTAGAGCTTTTCTTCCTTTTGTACCTTAAGGGTGTGCGTGTGTGATATTTTTACATACCAAATCAGGCCTGCAGTCTCAAAGAACTATAGAGTTCACCCCGTAGCTGTACTGAGTTACTTCCTTCTGCACTAACATCTAGTAACCATCACTTTCTAGGAGCTTTGCTCAGCTTCACTCTGGATTTTCCAGTAGCTTCTCAGAATTTTGTTCACAGCTTCCATTAGGACTCAGTCTCCTCTCAGTTAGCCTTCAAAATTGCAAGACTGCTCACTCTGAGCCAATCTCACACATATGTTTCATTTTTACATGGAATTCAGGGTTCCTCACATTTCTGTACTACCACTTCACAGTTAGCCTCTGCTCTACTTTACAGAAAATTATTAACTGCAACAAGCTTTCTGGAGCCAGCCACCATTAAAAATAAGGCTACCTTCTGAATGTCTTCCCTTCTATTGTCACTGCTTGCTTACAAACACAGAGAAAAGTTTCTGCTGAAATTATTCTAGTTGTCTTCCACATTTTCAAAGAGTTTTGGCTCATACAGAGATTTTAAGTTCTTCATTTCTTCACTGATGTTATTTTTATTCTTGGTACCATGTGGTGCTCTGTAACCACTTGGGGACAAGGTGTTTAACAGGTATCTACTCTATTCAGTGTCTCTATTATAGCTGGTTTTTCATTGTAGCGAGTCTTTTAATGATCTAACTACACACGTTTAATTGATTGCAAACTAAATTTGTGTAGTTATGTTCATTTTCTGATGAACAGCTTTTTAAGTAATCTTTCTACAGGCTATATCTGTGTGGGACTGTTCACCATGACAATTTGTTATTCTTGCTGTGTGATTTAACATACTACTGCTACTGCCCCATAGCTATTGCTTCAAAACTTGTAAGTCTGGGGTGGTTTATTTTTGGTAGAAATACGCAACAAAATTCAGATTTTACAAGATGGTTTGCAATACCAGCATACTTCTTTGCAAACAAGCTCCTAAGAATGTTACTATAAAATGCAACTAAAATATTGGAACTAGTGGAAATAAATAAAAGTTCTTCAAATGAGTGGTTACAATCTACTTTTTTTTTTAAAAAAAACACATGTTTTTGCAGCCTTTAACCACCAACACGCAGCCTTTATGCTGCTTTGGGCAAACTGGAAGAAAAAAATATGGATGTTTTTACTGCAAAGATGAAAGAGTAATTCCAGTGGAATTTGAATCACATATACTTCAGGAACTGTAAGAGCAAATAGAAGGTGGTGTACTTAGCTGCTGTGATTGGTACAACTCCATTGAATTTCAATAGCTTATCTCAGCGAGTAATGAGCAAAGCAAGAGAAAACTATCAGCTATTTAAAAAGTCAAGACAGTAACTAAGGTGATGTGGGCACAGTGACTCCATGAATCTCCCTATGGTGATAAAGACATTTGATGCAGATTTACATCGAATGCCATTAGCTGACCTGAAAGTGACATTGCATGACCCTACATGACCTGTTTAATGAGAACTAGAACTTCAGGTTAGGAAATGCTGAGCAATTTGATGGGACATGGTCTTTTAAAGTGGTTAATTTGTCAAATTGTATGTGTTCAGCCAATACACATGTGAACATTTTAGTGCATCCTGACCTGCAGAGGCTCTGAAACTGAAGATATGTTTCAGAATCAAAAGAGATGTTCTCTGGAGGTCTCCTTAACCAGTAAAGTCTCACTAGCCAACAATGTCTATACTTGTTCTAACACTAGTAGACATAGGCATATTCCTAGGCAGGTCTCTTACCTTTGATAAGACAGGTACAGTACACTTGAGAAGGTTTGGTGGGAAAAGGTAGAAAGAGAACACTTCATGCATATTTATTTATCAACAAGAAAAGTTCCCTTTGTGAGTTGGCAGTTATGAATGTAGTCTATTCTTCATAATTACTTTAAAGGGCTTTTTTTTTTTTTAATCTCCTCTTGCAATATTTCTTAATTCCCATTTTTCATAAACTAATTTATTAAGGCTACTTTATGTTCTTGTTTTATACATTGAGTCCAGTGCTTTTTTTCCCTGAACAGCAAAAGTCTAGTGTTAAAAAGGGTCTTCACAATACATGTTACCCATGCTGAAGGCAGAAAAAAAATAGATTTGGCCTCTATGTATTACAAGAGGTACTGAAGCACCTCTTTAATCTATGCCTATGTGTTGCTGTGGTGGGCAAGACTACATCATCTCAAGGGAGTTTTACACCTCTGCAAAACCAAGAATGTTTGCTACAATACAGCTTCTTCAGATGGTCAGAAGCGTATTTGGTTGAAGTGTTTTTATTTTATATACAGAACAGCTAAACACACTCTCCTCCCATGAGTCAAGGTCTGACCCTCCTCTCAAGAGAATCAACAACAAAAATTCCTATGCATTTTAGGAAGAACAGATGGGAAACTCCCTTTGGCAAGTGGGAATTGAGTCATTTTCACTTCGGATTTACATTCTGTCCACTTCTAAAGATTCTGGCCTCAGAACAAAAAGCATATTTTGATGACTTGGAATACCAAAATATTCTTACTTTCACAGCTCTATTGACTATCTAGTGTTAATAAATACAAAAAACTTCAGTAAGATACACAGAAAAAATTCAGAGCACTCCTACCTAGTACATAATTGAGATGCGTGGTGCCATTTTACTGCACAAAGTTGCTACTTTTAAGGTATAATAATGATTCCAACTAATGAGAGACATCACCAAGATTGGATAGAGTGACAGAAATTATGGTAGGATATTCCTTCAAGGTCTCCTTTCCTACAGGTTTTAAAAGTAATTGATTTTGGATGAAACTTAGTGAATATAATATTCAGTTTATGAGAAATTAAAAAATGATGAGGAAAACCAACATTCTCTCTCACTATTAAATCACATGGAGACCTTTGGTAATGATTAAAGCTAATGTTCATGTTTTGATATCAGCTAGGCTGAAACTTGTTGAGAGAAATTGTGAATATAAATCAAATTGAAATTCTAGGCCAAAGACCTTCATTTTTCATGAAATGGAGATTAAAAAATGCTGGGCAAATAGCGTCTGTCTATCAGCTTAAAAATGTCACCTAGAGTAAAAAATATATCCACTTGTCCCATGGCAAGAGGCTTATAAGGAACAATGATTTTGTAACCAAAGACACATTGCCCTAAACAGAAATGGGTCAGCTGCTCAGCTGTAAATTGGAGAGCTCCAACAGAGATCTCAAAATTTTCCCTGGTAAATGCTAGAGACAGCTCAAAGGAGTCTTTACCAAAGCGTTAGGAGATGAACAGGTTGAAAGTTGGAAAATATAGAATAATTAGAAGTATTAGAAGTAATTTCCATGTATTGAGACCAGGGGTCATTTGTGTGTTAGTCTTCAATACCACAGCAAATGGGTTTTGGCTATCTTAATGCTGACACATTTAGTGCACTTGGCTTTCTGAACATACAGCTATGGTGCCTGAGTGGAATACTAGACTTTTGTAAAAAATATCTTAAATGGATCCACCTCAAGTATCTAATTTTTCAAGGGTTACTGTAAATCCATTAGGTATAGATAATCATTTGCAGGTGATGCAAATGGAAAATAAAGGCAGGCAGTTATAGAGAAGACTTGCATTAAAAGGACAAAGAATAAACATTGCGTCAGACATTTTAAATGTGTTCTGGAAAAATCATGCAGAACAACAGATTAATGACTTAAAATGAGCTTAATTAATTATTAGGCAGTAGGCTTCATGAAGGCTCATATCTTTGAACAGAATATAAATCATAAGCAAACTAGATATAGGGCCTGCATTATACTGAGAAATAAAACTAGAATTCATTTAGATGCAGACAAAATTGAAAAGGCATTGCTCAGTATCATCATTTACTTCATCAGGGACAACAACATAGAGTTGAAGGTACACAAAAAAAAACGAAGCCCAGCAATAAAATGGCAGTATCTCAAGACTGAAATATTTGAAGAATTTCCCACATAGACTATGGTCTCTGCTTCCACAGCTCACATAAAAACAGAGGGATGGAGAGAAGTACAAATAGAAGAAACTAGAGGTAAGGCAAGAAACATTAAACAAATTTTTCTTGGCTGATGCTGAGGCCAGACTATTGGGCTTGTCAGCATGTACTGAAGCTGCCACTGTCATCAATCCTCAGCAGTGCTGGGCTTTGCTGTTAATTGCAGTTGTGAAGACACACTTTGCATGGTTGGTTAAACTACATACTGTCAAAAAGTGTCCACAGATTCCATGGGCCAGCTCTCTCTCTCTCTGCCATACAGCTGGAGAGTCTAGCAAGGAAGTTCAAGTAAATTTATTCAGGAAAAGTGTGAATGGGCTAAAAGCAAACCTACCAAGACCTGGGAATCCAATCCAAGATTGTCTTACCATGAGAAATAGTCATGAACAACTACGACTAATACAGGGAAGTAGCGTTTCTTTCCTTGTTTAAACAAACCTTTTAACCAACATAGAAGAAATCTACTCTGAAAGCACCATTTATATCCATCTTTCATCATCATCCTCCCATTCCTGAGCAAGATAACAGAACTAAACTCTTGATTTCATAGCTAGGTAAAGCTAGGATGACATGTTCCCTTTTATTTCCCTTGGGCTTTGTCTATGCTTTAAGGATTGGGTTGTTTATGCTTCTTCAGAGCAGGCTCACATCATGCCATTTGCAGGATAGACAGAAAGAAACCATGATTTCCTGTGAAAAATCAGTGTTGGCTGGCTGCATGAAAAAAAAAATATATATATTCTTTATGTGGATGAAAATCTTACTATGAAGAGTCAATAGCAAAAGTCCTCTTGCCAATGTAGGTCATTCTGTTGTGTGTTTAAATTTGCCTCTAGGCGGCATTACAGCTAGCTAGCCTGACTTCAGGGGCTTACCCTCAGGGATAGCTGTAGGCAAGCAAGATCAACACAGCTGCAGTGGGCCCTATGCTTAGCAGGACCCTAGGCTACAACACCCTTTCATGTGAGCCCAAGCTTTGGAGAGGTCCGAATTTAGCAAAGTCCTGCCCTAACACATCCCCTTGTTAATTATGGCAAGCACTCCACACGAGCTAAATGCACTGACAGACACCCATTTTGTCTGTTCAAATGTACTCTAAAAGGCAAATCAAATTTATGTTGGTCCACATGTCCCAGCTTAAGCAGAACAAAGTGAATAAATAATAAATGGTAACTGGGGTCAGAGCACAGCTGTTCTGATTTCCCAGGTCTTCTAAGCTGCCTCTTCCTACAGTGCCAGCCAACCCAGTTGATTGTAGTGCGTGTACTGTGGACATGTTTTATGAATGATGTTTTGTTTGTTTCTCCATCATCAAACCTTGGCAGACTACAATTACCTGCCAGACACAAAGCTCTTTGACTCCTTTGTGAAAGGCTCAAGGAAATAATGATCAGTGCCATTCAAACAAAGGCTTTCCACATTGGCCTCTTCTACCCCTTCCTTTAAGCAGCTGGCTACCTACCTACCCACCTACCTACCTATGTCCCTCCTTCCAGTGCATTCTTTCCAGTGAGGCATATTCACAAGAAATCTCTTTCTGACAGTGGAATTAATGAAAAAGCACTCTCTGGGCTCCAGAAACATATTCATGTCATATGTTCACACATATTAATGTACTGATTTCAGTTTTGATGCTTGGCTTTTGGCCTTCCTCTATCTAAGAAAGAAAATGCCAAAAGGGTAGCAGCTGAAGAGGCAGGGACCTAGATTCATATAGCAGGTCAGACTAATCTTTCTTGTCACAGAGGATGGCTGAGACTAAGCCTGCTTAAAAATGCAAATTTAAACATAGCATACAATCTTCATTGCATACACCAAGAAACTACAAGGCACAGAGGAAACGAAGAGAGGTGCTGCTTCATAGCAGCACAAAGTGTCCCAAGGACCAGTGGGGCACCAAGGGTATGAGGCAAACAAGCTGCCTGCAAGCTGCGCTCATGCTCAGCACCAAGAACGATTTCCTATTCAAAATACTTTACAAACAATAACAAAGGGAAATGTGTGTATGCTTGCATGCAAAATAGAGCTATTGTGGGGGAACTGTGTTTGCTTGCATGCAAAATGCAGCTACTACAGGGTGGGGGTTGTGTTTTCTTTTCATGAAGGAAAATAAAATGCTTCTTCATCATAAACAAAAAAGCTGCACAAGAGTATTTTGCACTGAACTTTAACTTGTGTACTCTCTCATGTCCAGGGTGGAATTTCTGCCAAAAGGAGGATGAAAGCACCCCCCTTCCAGCCCCTCCCCACCCAGAAGCCTCCCACCAGACGAGCAGAAAATGACAGCACAGCCACTCCAACCCAGGCTTCCTAAAATTGGGAAGATTCTCTATGCATCTACCTACCAGGAATGACTTTCCTTCCTCCTGAAAATAAATGTTGGATTTCATCCTGGGGAAGGGGCTTAGGAGAAGATATATCTTAAGTTTTGCAGGATGGGTATTCTATCTCCTAGCTAGCTCAAATCCAGGCTAGTGCAATTCCAGCTGTCAGGAATAAGGTCATCCATTTGCAGGGGCTGCTTGATGTTATTTGTAACTCTGTACAGATACTTGAAAATAACAACATTGCAACCACTTTTTCTGTATTCTCTCTTTCCCTCCAAATATTTTAAGTTTTTCAGTGAATTCTACTAGGTGCAATATATAGGGGTTAAGAGAGAGATGAAATCTGTCACGACCAACCTAATCCTACCTTTTGGGTTTTCCTGGGCATGTTGCTTCAAGACGGTTATTTTTCCTCCCTAATTGACTTGATAGGAGTATGTATGTTTCTAGTGGTTGTGAAATTTCTTGTCTCTGGCTAAAAATCCTGGTCGTAGAAACCACAGGGGAGTTGTCCTGCACATAAAAATGAATAGTCCAAACTTCAGTTATAACTACCTCCAAACATCAGTTATTATTAATTCCAGCTGTTGGTTACAGAGGATAAATACATGTATTTTTATATTAATTTAATTTTGTTGTCTGATATGTAATATCAACATAATTCCTATAAATAAATGTCTTTGCATTGTTTTAGTTCTATAGTATGGTAAAAAACAGGATTGTCAAGAGGATAGTTTATATCTTAAATTTAATGAGGTAGATATTATATCAAGCTTGCCATCTGCAAAGTTACAGTAAAATATTTTTAGCGTCATAATGAGGGCAGGCTGGAAATCCTGCTCTAATGCATTTAGTCTCCAGTCCAATTCAGAGAATCAAAAAATGGTCATACGCATCTTTGTGATTCCCTGATCTTTGCTCATTACACAGCAGGCTGGACCCAAATTTCAACTTAAAAGACATTCAAGACGGTTACTGTATGACTCTGACTGCAAGGAGACCATTCTGGCACTGCAGGAGAGTGCATAGTACAACAGCAAGTCAGCTACTCCCTCTTTTCTGTAGGTACATGCAAGAAATCCTGAAAGAAAGGGTTTAAAGCAGCTTCAAGGTTATTTTGAGTCTTAAAGACCCACAGATCTAGTTGTCTCGCATGTAATTCCTGCTCTGAATATGCATGCTGCCTGTTGTCCTTTTGCTGTGTGTGGCGTTTTCCAAGGCACTAACAACACTGAGCAGGTTTCTAGACAGCCTTTGGTTTTGTATCCTCAGTAGCCTGGAAACGTCTTGACAAAGAACGGTCTTATCTCAGCCTGCCAGGCAGCTGCTGACCCTACATCAGCACGGGGCCGATAGCAGCAGCCACCGTACGTCCTGTAAATGCCACTGGCTGCCACAGGCCATCTTTAGTCTCCACGCAGCAAGCACAGTATAACTGTAATGTATAACCCAGGCCATAGATGGTCCCATGCCAGTCCTGCTGCTCACTGCAGGCAGATGATATCCAAAAAGGGTTAGTATGCTCTAAGCTCATGAATTGTCATCCATGCTGGACTCAGGGTCTGAGGATGCAAACATGCTTTGAAAAAAAACTAAGGGACTGTTCGTATCAAGTTTGATGAAACACAACTTGGTGATGTCCAATGGGCAGCCAACTCCTGAATATTGGATAAGTGACTGAAATTAATCAAAAAAAGATCCAACTAAAGTGTTTTCTTTTGTTTTCCTCCCTACCAAAAATAATGCACAGTAGCTACTTCCTGAGATATGATGACCTTTGAAACAAGGCACAGTGGAGTGATCACACTGTATTTATGACTGCCTGTAAGAACTACTGCCCACACCAAACATGACCACTGGATGTAATGCCACCCTTCTTCCTCAGCTTAAAATCCTGTCTTCAAGCGCATGTGGTTATTTGCAGCAGGGAAGTGGCGGGTGGGGGGGGGGGCTTTATTGGTTTTCCAGGTGAGGGTGGGTGTTTCTTTAAAAAAAAATAAATAAATAAATAAAAAAAGATGAAGAGAAAAGCCTGAAGCTAACAGCTTTCAGTAAACCAATTTTAAAGCATGGAACTGAGGTTCGTGTTGAGTTTTGCCAGCAGCCCTGGCAGGTGGGCAGGAAGGGGAGGCTGGGAGGCCCCAAGGTCAGGGGCAGAGGCAGGAGGAGACCAGGGCCAGGTCAGGCAGATGCACAGCCAGGGCTGCTCCTTCCCTTAGCGTCGTTTGGGCTTTAACTTAGACATCTCTAATCCACTAACCATCCATGCACAAAAAGCTCTTATCCAAGGTTAATTTAGTCCTTTCAGACTAAGTTAGTTGGCTTGTACACAGCTACAGGCGAGATTTCCCCTCAGACTGTGAACATTCACTCTGCTGAGAGGATTTAGGCTAAATCATGCAAGTGCTGACAGCCCTCCAACATTTCTCTAGTCTCCTTAAGTGCCCGAAAAGTCATTTAACTTTCCTACAGTTCACTCAGGAGGAATCACAGCTTGGCCCCATGCAGGTTGAGGACCCAGGGGCTCCCTGACCAGGAGGGGATGGGTGCCCACAGCATTGGGTAAGCTGACACTGGATAGGCATGCTATTGCTGCAGGGCCACACCACCACTGCAGTGGTTGTGGGGCTCACTGAGAGCCCCAGCCTGATTAGCACTTTCATGTGGACCTCCATACCACTCATCTCCAGCTCCTGAATGTGTATTTGAAAGCTTTTCTCCCATGGTCAAAGCCTGAGGATCAGCAGTTGATGCCAAGCCTGCTTTGGAGAAAATCACAGCTCCACAGCAAGTTGCCCAAAAGGAGGGAGTGCAACTGTACAGTCAAGACATGGCACGCACAGTCCCAAAACCAAAGAACCCAAAGTGTGACACATCCCAGTGAGCAGAGGGTGCAGTGTTTGGCGGTTCACAGCAAGAAGCCCAGTGACCCTGATCCACAGGCTTCAAAATATTTCTAGTCATTCTTGGCATCTGTGTTCAAGTCTGGATTACTTCTAAGTGTGTTAACTTCCTTTCATAACTTAAAGCAAACACTATGTATCCCCTTTGGAAATGCTAGGGAAATGTGTGGAATGCTACCAAAAATTGGAATAATGTTACATTTATTTATGGAGAAAAGGCAGCCATGTAAGCATAACTATCACAAGTGAAAATGAAGACAACCTTAATTTTCAAAATAAGTATTATAACACCACTAAGCTTCCCATCCTCTTCTTTTGAACCAGGGTTACTTTCCAGGCTCCTTGGGGGTTAGAGGCTCTACCACAGCTAGGAAATTCCTCAGGACAGAGCCAAAAATATCCCTACATATCACCTAATATAGTATAATACAAATAACATATTGAGAAAAGGAAAACTAAAATCCTGTCCATAAAACCTCAGTATAGTTGTGGACTGCAAACCACTATGGATTAGGCTTGAGAGGTATCAGGAGGGGGTGAATTGGCTCTGTAAAAATCCTGTTCCCCAAGGCAGCAAATGGGCATCACAGAAAATGCCTTAGGCCCACATATTCAGAGCTTTCATCCCAGATCACTGACCCTGGGCCCTTTCTTGCACTTTTTCCCACCTATGGCAAAAGTGGCCCAAACCTTTGTGCAACAAAACTGAGTTTTCCTAGCACTGCTACAAGTTCTTGGTCGACCCCAGGGTAATGGTGTAATGACTATCAGTCAGCAGTCACTCAAGAGTGGGAGGCAGCCAAAGCAGTGGAGAGATGTGCCAATTCCCCTGCATACTGCTGACCAGTATTTTGAAAGTAATTTGTCTGCTGTGAAAACCTCATAGACCCCACTTCAGACAGGAGGGCTGAACAGCCACAGTACTGCACGGAACAGGCTACCAATGTGACTCAAAGATAATGACAAATTATTTTGACTGTTATGCTAAAGCTGTTGGCCAGTTTCAGATCAGCTGAAATGCTGTAAAAGAAAACAAGCACAATGGCTGGTCACAAATGGTGAGCACCTAACTAACCAGTGACTGGTGCTTTGCTACCAAGAACACTTGCGTAGGGTAGATAAAGAAGGCCATCCCTCAGATCAGGTGTATTTTCTACCTGAAATTATCTTAGGTGGCTACAGAAGGGAAATTGCAGGTCAAACCATGGAGAGGCGTTTCATGTCCTTTTTGAGGCCAGTGATGACTATGCAGTCAGAATGTGCGCATTTAAAATTGCCTTTTAAATAGTCTTTTGCTCATCCAGCCAGAAGCCTCTAAATCTGACATCATAAGACATTGCTGTGGGGAACATTTTCCTGTCACACTGGGAAGATTAGAGATGAAAGAGGGCTATACGGAGCAAAGTCTGATGCAATGAGGATGAATTTGCTCTATAAGTTGAGTGATTAGGAGAGATATCTAGAAGTAAGACATACAGGCTAGATGTCTTTTTTGGACCATGAGCAAATAGGATTTAGAAAGAAGAGAGACTTGACAAAGTGAGACACATGAGAGCTAAATGCAAACAGGCGTTCTCCCAGCTTTCCAACTTCTTAGTCACCTGGCACAGTGGAGAGCCAGGAGTGCCACAGGTTTAAGATCTGTCTGTGCTGCCCACCTCTTCTGCACGAGTACTTCAAATACAGCAAAAGAAAACTGAGAGTGAGCGCTAACCTTTCAGACATTGATCAAACTTCATATTCCACAGCCTTGCCTTTCTGCCCTTTTGACTGTGCATTAGGGAATGCCTCTCCCTGTTTACACTTCTGTTGTCATGTGAGTAGCCCTGCTGGGCTTATAGCATATTTATTTTCATAAATCTTCCTTGCTAGAAAACACATTACATTTTATTGTTATTCTTAAGACACTCGCATAAACATTCTATCATTTCTATAATTACACACCTAAGTAGGTAGGATGCCTGATTGAACAGATTGTTTACTGTTATTCTTTTATAAATCTTTTTATTTCAGTAAGATGATAATGTGTGCTCTCACTCTGATACAGTACAAGACGCGTGCTAGGAGGAGCAGATTGTTGACTATTGTTTTAATAAATATTTTTATTAAGCTGATTTATATTAAAGTGATCTCTTTTACCAGCAGGGAAAAAAATGGTTTCGAGAATGACTAGCCAACTGCAACAGACATAATAATAGCCATCAAGTTTACAGTAGTACCTTCAAACAATCGCAAATGAAGACATATGTTGTTTCACAAAAAACATGCATTATGAAACATGAAATTGCATCATGTTTAAGGTATTCTGCATACAATATGTGTTAGTGAAGTGAAAGGGCACATCTGTGCTGTACTTACTCAGATGACTGTTTTATTCACTGGATGATGGCAATTTATTCATTGATTTCTGGACCCCAGATTGCCTAGAAGATATCAGATATCTGGCTGATGTTAAAACAGTTGGACCTTGCATTTGAATCTCATTCTTTGTAGCTGTTTAAAAATCATAACTGAATAATAAGCAAACAAAAAAAAAAACCAACAAAACAGAAATAAAGAATCAAATAGCATTCCCTCCTCTCTGATCCATCAGATGGAACGATATGCACTTACATACTTAATTAAAACTTACTTTGGCTGTGCATATACTGAAGTCAAGGTCTAGACCATAAAATGAAGATGTTATAGGAAATGACCGTAGACAATCATATTGTTGTCTGGCAGTGCCATAAGCAGGTTTTCTGAACTTAACAACAAAAGAAAAAACATTTAATTTCCATTTTTTTGCCTAAAGCCAAGTATGTGGGGAGGTCTCATGCTTTCCTTCCCAAGCTAAGAGAAAAAGAGTTGATAGGTATACTCTGTTTACCAAGTAGAGGTATAGTATACCACTGTCTAATGTGGCAGTAGCCAGTGCACTGTCTCTTCCCTGTTCCACTTAATAAACGTGTGGGCCTGATAAGGGGAAAGAATCAAGGCTGGTACTTCAGCCACTGTGTGCTAGGGTCCTCCTTATGGTCTCCTTGACTTCTATGCATGGCTGTCTCCTCCCTATCCCAGGGACCATACCCAACCACCCAGCTTTAGAAAGAATGTTCCCAATGCAATTTTCACTTCTCAGGATCCTTCATTTGGGGTAATCAATCCATAGGAAACAAAACTCTGTCCAGAAACATGAGAATATCCTACTCGCCCTCTGTCATCCACTGCTTAACAGATTCTACAACCTTAACGACATTGAACTCAGAGGGACAATGCAGACAGATACATCAAAGCACCATTGACACTCTGTAAAAATAAGATTAAGACAGGATTCCCCTCGCGCTCATTGCAATGTGCAGTCTTTGTAAGAAATCTCTTTTAAGCTCACATAGCAGAACATGGCTGTAAGTTTTAAAAACACAAAAGTGTACTCCCAACTTTCATTTTTGTACCTAAGAGTCTCCAAATATAATAAAAAGTGAGGTATATTGAACTGATACTCAGAGTGGAAAAATTAAAAGTTCATTTCTACTAGCATTCAGATATTTTTCTATGCAAAGTATTCATTTCATTGTGGTAGAAAGCAACAATGTTTTCTCAAGTTTACTCCCTCTCCCCTTGGGAAAAAAACATGCAAAAATCACAGCCCTTCCACACCAAAATAGTTCTTGATGGAAATATTAAAGGTAGAGGAATAATGTTTCTTCTGAAACAACTCACAACATTGTATTTACCTTTGCCTGATCAGTTCCACAGAAAATACTATTTATATTTAAGCCAAAATGGAACATTTTCCATTTTTTTCTGGCCTATGTGGTCAAGGCAATCTCAAAGCCATAGAGGATTGTTTCTATTAAGAGGAAAGAAGAATGGTACCCATCAGATAATTGTTCTGGAAAACACAGTGCTTTCACCACACTATTCCTTCTGTAATGCCAAAACAACCCATCCACCACCAGTGTGTTTCCAAATATACTCACAGCTGAACAAACACAGAGGAAAACAAGGGGATGCAGGGCATCACAAGGCATCCCGCTTCGCTCCCCTGTGGGCCAGCCAGTGGTGCGGGTGGGCTGCGGAAAGGATCCCTGGGGACAGCAGTGGGCACCAAAGGGCTGCATGGTGAGCACGTGTCTGTTTACCAGATGCCTTTAAGGTCTTCCACCAAAAGAAGAGGAGAAAAGGAGAAACTCCTCTGCCTCACTGTGGATAGATCAGCAAAAGTCATAGTTACAATCAGGCAACAATTGCTCTGCCACTAGCAGTGGCTACTGCTATACATGTATTTCCTCAACGATAGAGGAGTGACAATTAAAACATTTGCTGAAGGAGGCCTTGGAGGTGACCAGCTCCCAACCCCTACTTGTAGCTGGACTATTGCCAGCCTGGCTCAGGTCAGCAATGGCAGTGCCGAGTCTTGAAAACCCCCAAGGACAGCATCTTTGCAGTCTCCCTGGATACCATTTTCCAGTGTTGCATATCCTCCTAGCAAGGACAGTTAACTCTTACCCATTTCTTCCCTACAAAGAGCAAAGGAAGGTGTGACCACTATGCTTGGTGCAGCAGGGATCACCTCTTCCTGGCAGTGAGCACTCCCAGTCACGCCTGCTCAGACCTACCAAAAAGGGGTAAACCAGGGCAGCATCCCCCAAGATGAGCCGGGGCCCTTGCCTTGGTGCAACCGCTGGCGTGGGCAGCCCACACAGGAACAGGACAGGACGCCTTGCAGCTGCACAGTTGTGATCTTATGAATGCCTTTGCAAGAGAGAGAAAAAAAAAATTGGCATTATAGAAGGAAGAGTGTGGTAAAAGCCATAATTTGGCTGGGATTAAAGAAACCACTGGAAGTTCCTTAGTTTTAAATTTTGCACAGATGTCAACTATACTTGTTCCTACTGTCTTTAATTTAATGTCTGGAATATTGTGGTAATGTAATTCAGATGACATATGACTGGGAAACAGCCAGACCAACAGATTTGTGAAATTTTCTTTTTATGTTTAGATTTAATAAAAAAAAAAAAAAAAAAAATCTCTCATGTGCGGCTTTTCTACACAGCAGTGCAAGAAACTGCTCTAGAAAGCTATGAAAAATAGAAGTGTGGTGCACTTGAAAATGCCTGCAGCCAGGCTGGAAGTCAGGGACACCTCGTAGTACTGGTGGCAGCTGCCATTTTCTCATTTTTCCCAGCTCAGCATGCCACAGCTCTCCCCCTTCCCACTGTGAAGAAGAGGCAAATGCCGGAATGATCATCATCTTTTTCTTCAGCCCCTTGGCTCTTTTTTTCAGGCACAAAGGTGCAGAAGCCAGTGTGCCCACGCTAAACAAGCCCTGTGCTCCATCCTGCTGCAGGGAAGCTCCCTTCCCTTACCTCTGCTGGTGGGGGCTGCTTTCCACACCCCCAAAATCCCTTTGCAGTGCACAGGTGAGCAAGGAGAGTGAGCTTCATGACATGCTCTGCGTGTGTGATGAAGATAGCCCATGCAGCTGCTGCAGCCCGTGCAGCACCGTGTTAGAAATGCCCAGTGTCAGGCTAGGTTTGTGCTGCCTTCAAACCCTGCCTTGTCTTGCCACTGGCCACACAGAAGGAGATTTTGGTGAAGAGGGGAAGTTTCTCCACCTGTGAAAATGTACCTGCCCCTAGCAAGCACTAAAGTTCCCTGAAACCTCACGTTTCAGAAAGCAAAGTTGAAGGGATGCTGGCAGCATCTCTCTCTGCTGGTGCTACCCTGCCTCACAGGGATGAGCAGGGCTCTCAGCTGGGCCCCACATCAGCCAGCTGAAGGAAATCTTTCCCAAACTACTTCAACTCTCTGCACACGGATTTGCCTGTTCATATATGGAAAGAGCATCAGAAATCAACCTTAACAAATAGAGAAATCTTGTAAGAACCAAGTGCATCTTGTTCTCATTATTAAAAAAAAAAAAAAAAAAAAAAAAAAAAAAAGTTGGATGATGATGTGAAATTAAAAAAAACACTGCAACTTTTGGAGTGACCCTATTTGGTCCTTTTTGTCCTTTCAGCTCTTTCACAACATATTGCAAAACAAAAGTGGAGGGCACCATGGCTTTTGGAATAGTAATGTCAGTATTTAAGAGACTTAAGACAAAATGAACCAGAGGCAGATTCATATTGTTTTGTATGCACCTGCATCTTACCCTAACTGTGTCTCCAGTAAGGTCCTGCTTAGTCTGGAGTAAGTGGTCCTAGAGACGACGAGCTAAACTATCTTTTCCACAATGCATTCACAACAACTTTCTCCCTGTCCCTGTTACCATGATGTGGTGAAGGTAGCAGTGATTCCCCAGCACATGCCTCTGCCTGCCAGAGGAAACTGTAGCTTATATGATGTCTGGCGGCAGAGGTGCCCACGCATTGGCAGTGCAGCAGCACCCTGCAGGAGCACCTTTGGGTAAAATGAAACCATCCCAACTGGTGTGTTTAGTGCTCAGGTTGGCAGAGGAGTTGGAAGAACTCTTCAATAAACGACTTCTTTAAAACTTCAGTCTGGCCTCACTCTGTGTGCAAGTGACTCATATTGTTTGGAATCAATCTGCATTTGTTGCATTACGCAACTGCAATAATCCAAATTTCTACTCATAAAAGACATTAGAGCCATGTTCAAGCACAGCAAAAGGGCAGCAACAAGCTCCCACTGTCCTCTCTCTAGTTGCCATCAGCAGCTTTCTGAGTTAACTGCTCTTTCATGTATTTTAACTGTGAATTTATCAACTTATTTATTGCAAATTCTCATCTTTGACTTAAAAAATACAGTAACTGGTAGGGTTCAAAATTTAGCCACCAAAAAAAAAGCATGGCAATCTGCATGCATCTTTCTACTGACCTCTTTCAACAAAACGTTACCTACACAATGGCCTCAGCAGCTTGGAGACCAGAACTGCTATTTCAAGAAATTTATCCCTTCACCATATTACTGTAGGTCTACAAATGCATACCTTTTTTCACTCAAAATGTTGACTCGGCTTTAATCTTAAACATACGGATGTCATTCTCTTTTTGCTCAGAGGCACTGATGCAACTGAAGAAAAACATTAGGTTTTTGGAGGGAGGCCAAGCTGGAGAGCAGCAGCGTAGGATATACAGTGCCTCCATTGACATCAGATCTGGAAGCAGATCAGATGTGAATGGAAGACCCACAGTGAGTCAGGTTTGCATGTAAACCTCCACCAAGCCTGGATCAGCTCCAAAAGCTGATGTGATATCAATGAAAGAGCTGCACTGTATCCACTCTCAGATACTTCTGTGGCACAATCAGATCAGTTTTAGCTACAGATTAAAATTTGGCCAAACTGTGTGGATAATTTTTTTTAAATGGACTTGTTGAAACTTCATTAAAAGATTGTTAAGACATTACACACAGCAAACGGAGCTCAGAAACCCATGGTTAAACGGGACTCTGTGATCAGTTTTAGCTAAAGAAAGAAAGATCGGACTCTGCCAATTTTACCTCTTCACATTTGACAAACACTTATTTTCAACAGAGGCCTTTTGTTATTATATTTTATTTCCTATTGGCAATTTCAGGTGTTTTTATCCCTTGGCTGCTGATTGATGGATTTATTAGTTCCTGGAATCCAGGAAGATTTTTGTCTTGGGATTAAAACAATTTAGAGTGACCAAAACAGTAATTCCTTTCTGAGAGCGTTCAGTTATAAATATGTAGGCTATCAAGTATTCCCCTGCTTTTTAATATATATTTACTTTTATTGTTTTCTGAAATGTGTATTTTACTGTTACATCCATGCAGTTCTCCCACTCTCCTAATTCTCACACCAGGTTTTTGAAATTGAATAATGCAAATGGAGAAGTCAGGAAGAAACAAAGCAAGCAAATTTCCATTAGTAAAGCACCACCTTCTCTTAATTTTGTGGAAAACAATCTGCACGTCATGTACCACAAACCAAAGCAAAGAATATAAATGCTGCCAGATCCTCACTTCTACTGAAAGGTCAGGGTTCTTGCTTTTTATAACCTTGTAATCTCAGAACTTCCTACTTACCAATTTCTTTCTGTTTCTGCTGAGCAGGAAGAAAGGAAATACAAATCCATTCTCATTTTAGTTGGTAGGTCTAAAGGTTCTCACACACACTTAGAATTCAGTCCCTGCTGTGCAGCCTTGTCCTAACCCACCATGCTGATGTCTTCCTGGGTCTTTCAGATATCATTTCTTCACAGTAAACTCATTATTTTCTTTTTTGTGTGCTGTGCAGTTACACAATATCAAACTATTGCAAGAATCTGTTACATTTCATGGCATCAATTCAAGACCAAAAAAAAATTTGCCACCTTTGCAAGAACCCAGTACAATTTGAATGTGTTTAATTTGAGGTACATTTGCAGCCAGTAGGTTAGATGTGAGCAGAAAGGAGAAACTCATTTGTTTGTGTGCCAGGTCAGCAGTAAGCAGGTGAACTCTACAGTGCCCCTGTAATTTTGGAGGAACTTTCTCCACCAACACTTACAGTTTTTATGCCACTATATCAAAGCGTTTAGGCTTACAAATAATTAACAGGCACCACACTGTGCATATAAGACAGTTGAAACTGCAAGAAGGTCCAGGAGACACAGGTCCTTCATCGAGGCCAGAAAGCCCATACACTACCCTGCTCCCTCTTCTCTTGTTCCAGGTGTACAATAGATACTGTAGCCCCTTCTACACATTTCTCTAGATCCCAGCTCTGGAGCTGCCTATAAGCTGGTAGCAGCCTTGAAAGACATGCATGGAAATGCAGAAGTTATCGTATCCATTTTTTATTTTTTTTTCTTACCATGCATAAGTATGTATTAGCAAATGGAGATGAATCCTGCCCTCGGCAGTAGACACTCAGTACCATATTCATTCATTCACTCCTTTGTTCATTCTATGGCTATGAAACAATACACTCCCACAAATTAAAAACATGCTAAACATTAACCATGCTCATGGTTTTAGAACCATACGTATATAATCTGGTTCCCCATTTCTGTTGAAACCTCTGGGAAAGCTCCCACTTCAGACTTTCTCTTCTGGGGCAACAGTGGGGCCCTCTGCCTTTTCCACTTTGTGACTATACCCGGATTTTATTTCCCTCTCCTATCCTACCCTTATGCATGTACACCAGGAATTGTTCCTGATGTGCCAGGTACATTCAGCCTTCCCTTCCCTTCCTTACAAGGGAATCTAATATACCTTTGTTGCCTGCATTGTGGGGAAGGTTTGTAATGGTGCTTGAAGTTCCAGGCTCATTGAAAATGCCACCCTTCATCTCCACTGCCTTTGTGAAATTCTTTTTTTTTTCTTTTCTTTTTTTAATGCAGTAGAGATGGAGTCTGACACTAGAGTCTTTGCATGTGTGAACTTTCTAGGTAAATGCCAGCTTGACTCATCCCATAATTAAAACTTGTCAGAAGGATATCCCAGTTTATATATTTGAGCAGTATTATTGTTCAAGGGACAAGCATAAGCAATTTATCTTAATTTGAGATGGCAAAGAAATGAGTGAGAAAGACTAGCAGCAGATGTACTTTTGTTTTCTTTGTGTGATGCAAAAACAAAATAGAAACTGAATCCCTCAGTTACTGTTTTTGTATGCATATTAAAAAAGATATCAGACTTGAGTCAAGGTTTTATCTCAGCAGTACATTTCACGCATTAACCCCCTCCTTTTATGCACTGCAGGCTAGATTATGTCTCCTCTCAGCTGTGCAGGAGCACAGTATGTAGGGGAAAAGGTAACAGCTTCCCTCTTTCCTCCCTAGTGTGTAGGAGGCATAGACCAAATCCAGGTATAGGGATAACCAACCACTGCTGATGAACATCTTACTGACAGAGAGATAAGGTACTGTTAATGAAAGCTAAGAATGGCTTTACTGAGTCCACACCCCTTATTTCAAAGCAATAATGCCATGGGACTGAACATCCTTTCTGTCTTCCTTATGAGGTTGGTAGCCTTATTCAAGAGCTATATATAACACCTACGTGTGAGGCCGCTAAGCATGTAAAAACCTTTTAGCTTTGGCCGCTATAGGGTAGGAGTAAACCTAAGAGCTACTCCTGTGACACATCCTTAGTTTGGTGTAGCTACTTACCTGCCTGTTACTTACCATACTTTTGTCTCGTGCCCCCCATGGACTGTAACATGAAGAGAAAAAACACGTTGGTAAGATAAACTTTTGTTTTTCTCTCCATATGTAGAGTTAGAATGACTGTACTGACACCCACAAACCAATCTTGATTAAAAACTTATGTAAATAAAAAGATTTGACCCTTAGAATTGTATGCAACAAATGGCGTTAATCTGCTGAAGATAAACAGATAATTTTATCCCTTGCTACTAATTTTAAGTCATGAGAAACGGTTTAAAAATTGTTACACAATTCTCTCCATTTGAGTTCTCATAGTTTCCAGTTTCACTCATTGTGTTGATCATACGCTTTGTGTACGCGATCTGGATGGTATCCTTGGTACTTTTATCCCAGAAAATACCCATAAAGGTGTATGTAGTCTTCTTTGTAGGTTTCTCTGCAGTCTATATCCTTTTCAGAATGCATCACAACCTTGCTGTTTCCAATTCAAATGTTCAGTCTCTCCAGAGACTCCTCTTCATCTCATTTTTATTTCAGGGCAGCAGCTGCTGGACTCCTTTTTTGAGTCTCTCAGTAAAGCTCAAAAGCCAAACAAAACATACAGAAACCTCTGAACTAGATTTCCAGTTTTCTATGGGGCTCTTGACCTATGGGTCTTCTCAATCTTCAGGTTCAGTCAACACAAGAACTAGCTCCTACCTTGTAACTTGACAGTGGCCCTAGTTGTAGACAAACCACTCATTATCACCAGTCTTTTGGCAAGCACGCAAAACCTGTTAGCTTCATTCCTCTCCTCCCTACATCACTAGCCCCTTTTTATCTCAAACACACATCTTTACCCAGCTGCACCTGTGTCTGATGGAGTGGGGTCTGAACATCTGCAGACACAACATAGCAGGCTGAACCCTTAGGAGCCACACGGTCACCTAGTGAGTTAGTCAGTAAGTGTGGAAAAAAGGTTTCAATGTAGTCATAGAAAGTTTTGATTTTAGAATTAAAATTTAGCTTTAAGTCCCAATCTGCTAAACAAGTAAGTTTACTTGAGTGTCAGGATTTCAGGAAAACCACTTAGGTATCACTTGTGTAAATGCTCAGTTTCATGGAAGCTCTGGGCAGGAAGGCATAGCCCCTGACTGCAGCAGAGGTCCAGAATTCACCTTTGTGCTGCAAAGAATTTGGTCCATGAGCATCAAATAGTATTTCTTATAAATGGGATACCTATACTCCTGGTAGAAGCCTATATGTCCAAACACTACCAACTGCTGCAATTTAAGAAGTCATAAAAGAGTCATAAAAACAATTCAAATGCCAGTTTGCTTCAGGCACTGTACTTAATTGATATGTCATCCAGACACATGTGCTTGTCATTAAAGAAATGGATTTTCACTGGTAAAGTAATATCAGCAAACTCGTTGATGATACCAATGATACCATTGATGACGGTGACATGCATTTCATTTTCATACATGAGCGTAACACAGGCTGACCAGGTGGTTATCTCCAAATGGAGGTTTGTGAACACTCACCAAAATGGTTAGGCTGCAATACCAATTGTTGATCTGAGGGATTTCTGGTGACTTCTGCAGAAAAAAAAAAAAAAAAAAAAAAAAAAAAAAGGAAGAAGAAAGATGGATCCAGACAGCAGTCCTTATAAACACAGTTTAAACAATGTGATTTCACAGTTGCTTAAAAGTCACAGAGCAGCTGCGTTGAAATTGTAAAATCTGCAGTTTTATTATGCCAATGACTTTCTATTGGCCTCAGTCATAAAATAACATACTCCTCACTGAAGTTCTCTGCTAAACAAAAAACACATCCAGACTGACTAAAAATCAAACTCAGACAAGCAAAAAACAATTTGGTCTTCATCTAGCTGGGCTCAATTGGTCCAATAATAAACAATTTTATTTTTCTTCTTCACTGCTACTGATAATAGTGATAATAATACTGATACCTTATTCCCAATGGAGAAAATAAAGCTCTGAAAAGTAACTATTGCTGAGAAGAATTCATAAATACTGTTTCACCCTCCTGAAGAAGGTAATGGCATGCTGAATTTTTTCTAATTTTTTTTCTATTACTGTTTTTGTACAAATTTCAAATTTGTCAACTGCAGAAGAGGATGTGCTGAAGAGGTTTCTCTCCAGCAGAGAAGACATGCAAGTCTTAATCATTCAGTGCTGCTTGGGAATTCAGGCAGTGGCTTTATTGCTTCTAGAGTAATAACTATTTTTAGCCCACATCTTCTGTGCCCATGTCTGTACACTTAGAGGGTACATTAAGGTCTAGTGTACTGTATACTTTAGGCAGAATAAAAATAGGTTCTAAATATAGCACTTACTTGAACACAAAATAGATGTTCCAGATAATACTTCAGGCAGTGAAACTACTACAACACCGTACTGCTCATAGGTATAATGTCAAAGCACCAGGGAAAACAGTCCTTTTTTCAATCTCTGTGACGACAAGTAACATTTGAATCATATACTTGAAAACAGGGATATAGGTAGGAATATTGCCCTTCACTCATTTAAAGATAATGTTCAATGTATGATTTCTTCATGCTTTTTAGACTCACTTTTCTAATACTGAATGTGTTTTTCTCATGCTTTATACTCTCTGACAACAGTGACTTGTCAAACAGTCAAAGGACAGCATGCCAGGATAGGGCACAAAACCTTCTTGAGAAGCCTGTAAACAATATACTGTGATTTGTATCACATTATACTTGTATGGGATTGTGTCCACTAATTTGATATTTTTATTGATATTTAATGATCATATGACAGAATAAAGATGATACGGTATGGTGTGGCTATGGTCAGGGTATCAAATATTGAATCACTGGGAATCCCCCAAATACGTTCTGATTATCCTGTTACACTTCTTAGATTTAATTTAGTCTCTTATGCATGCATACCCTTAGTTTTAGAAAACAGTGAATGTTAATCTTCTGAAAGTATAAATAAAATTGATCTCTGTGGACATTATCTGATGAGTCATCTCTTGGACTATGTAGAAATTCAGTTACTACCAAATAAATTTTATTTTTGGTACAGCTACAGCTAATGCAGTCATCATGCTCACAGTGTTTACCATTTAACCTTAGAACTTGTATTAATTTTATGGTGGAACTAAAACAATAGACCACAGTCATTTAATAGACTACCTAGGTACACAAGCTGAGTCTCAATTCTTCTGCCCTCAAAAAGACATCAAACTGTGACTGTTCAACTTCTAGGGTTAGCAGCCTATTGAATTGGAAGGGGCCTTTCATATCTCTCAGAGATAAGATTTCAGATCACTTTGCACACTCAGCCTGATCCTCTTAAAAGTATTTCTGGTTTACATTTGGATGGCAATGGCTAATGGATTAAACCAGTCAGGTCAGCAAGAATTATTCAGGCTTCTACCTGAATCCCACCTTGACCTTCCATTGAAAAACTAGCATTTGAAAGTGAGAAAATCATCCAAGGCCCTGCCTTGAGATCCATATCACAGAGGAGTGACAGCATTGTAAGACTGCGCTGTGAAAAAAAATGACAGATAAAAAAACTGATTTTTTAAAATATATAATGTATTTTTAAGTATATCTTACATAGGTTCCTGAGCAATTCCTCATCCCAAAGCTATTGCTTTATGTACATGGAAACTCAACTATGAATGCATTAATTCTCAGAAAAATTGCTGACTGATGAGTTTCTTAACAGAGTTTCCAATATTGAAGATGGCAACTGGACAGAAATGGTGGTAGGGTGCACCACCATGTGCCTCCATACAATCTCCATACAGTTGGAAAAGGAGGGCTGGATGATTCATGGAAAGCTGGAAAAAATCACATGGAAGGCGATTCAGAGCTCTCCTGTGCTGAAAATTGAGGCTTCATTGCTTTGTCTTCTGGATACTCCACTAAGCATATAGGGAGACCAAAGTCCTAATTTAAGTACCCAAGGTCTCACATCCTGTATTTACATTTGGCATGTAAATTCTCTTGGGCAAAAATGTGAAGCCCAGGTTACACAGACTGTGAAAAAGGCATAGGTTCACTCCCATCTGCTTTTTGAACACTGAAGCTTCCAAAAACTTGGTGGTAAAAACCTGCCAATGATGACAAGAATAAAATAATAAATTTAATAATGTCAATAATTTTTATGCAAGCTGTACCTTTTGAAACCTCCACATCTTTAACAGAAATGATGTATGATTTGCAATTCTTAAGACAGACAACTTCGCCAAAACATGCTGTCAGCTTCATTTTGATTGTTTCTTTCCCCCAAATGTAGCAATTCACAGAATTGATCTCTCTCTTGTTTTATTTTCAATAATCAAAGAAAGGAAGCCATCATCCAGAAATGCACTGTAAAGCAGACTGTTATCTAATGCAGTGAAACACAATGCATGATTTGTGTTTTCTTTAACTGATTTAAATCACAGCTGAATTGCAAATCCCTCCTTGTCAGAGAGAATGTAAAATTTGGGCAGCACTGGAGTTCTAACAAACCTGAATGATGACCTTGCACATCCTTTCTTTCCCTTTTGAATGCTCATGAACTTAATTTGAGTGTAAGTGTTTCAAGGATCAGTCTGAAACAGTGTTTTTGAACTCAGCTGGGTCACAGGAACTTTCTCAGCACTCTATTCTAATTTGCAGGTTTGCTATAATAAAAGCTTCAAATATATTGCTACTGTCTAGACATTTTATCTGAAACAAGTGTCCTTTGTAGTCTCAGAGGACTTTTCTATTTTATTTCCAGTAAATCAAAGTCTGTGAAGAGCTTTGGTTCTTATTAAGACATACCCTTCACAGTTCAGCGATTGCCAACGGAGGCAAGCCATTGACAGTTCATTTACATATAAGTGATGACTTCCATCAGGTAGTTGGCTCAAAAATACAATGGACATTTAGAGCATATCCAATATTTCTTGTTCTTTGATGAGCATCAAGTGCCAATTTATATATAGAAACTGACTATTGGAAAGTGAAGGTTTCTTTTCACTGACCTTACACTGTCTTTTGCAGATCTGGAGTGACAATATGTCACTCCACTAAAAGTGAGTTCATTTCCCCAAAGAGACGTGAAGAAATACCAATACAACTGTAATACCCTCCCACCCCCTTTCCTACTGTATATGTGTAAAGCAGCCAGTGGAGCAAGGGTTGGGACCCTGGGGGGCTGAACCCCACAGTGACAGAGGGCAAAGTGGAGGTGTCGAGCAGCCAAATGAACAGCCATGCTCTCTGTCAGGTGGGAAGCCCCAAGGGTGGAAGGAGTGGGGAGTGAGGGCAGCTGCCTGCCAAAAACAACCTGGATGCCACGCTAATAGTGAATACTGATGTAGTCACAGAAGGTACAAATATAGCTTGACAAGGCAGAGGGAGGTGCTAGGCCTGCTGTGTGATGCAGCTGGCTCAGACAAATGCAAAATGGGGATCCATCCTTGATACGATTTCATGCTTGGGTGATATGGCAAGTGGAAAAATGGAGGAACTAGTGGTGAGCCATATCCAAAGGTCTAGCAGTGATAACAGATCATGGATGTGCATCCTCTGCCTGGAGAGGATGAGGAAGAGCAAACCGTTCAGGTAATGTTAGCTATTTTACTTAGTATGTTCACTGTTGGATGGCATTTTTTACAGTCAAGAGCAAGGCAGAAAAGTATTAGAAAAAAAATAGGAATATAATAAAAATAATAGAATTTTTATGTAATAGTAGGAAAAAAAAAAGAAAAACAATAAAAAATAATTTCAAAGCCAGAAGCAGGCAAAAGTGAACACGAATACCTTCCTTTTAGAAGATGGATGGAGCCAGAATACACGCCCTGCAACAACATCTATTCAGAACAGTATTTTTTACATTTGTATTTAAGATGAGAAAGGAAGGCAGAGAAAAGGAATCCTTCCAGTTACCCTACTACTTCCACTAAGAGAGAGCAAACAATTCACCCAGCAGTACTAAATGCTTCAAATCTTCCCCAAGTTTTTTACTGCCTCCAAGTCCCCATTAAAGCTGCAGCATGAGTTGCACATATGCCACATGTCTATTCCTTCAAATTAATCGGGAAGGGGGGGGGGTGCAGAAAAGTGGTTAGCTGATAACCTGGTAGGTCATTTTTATCTCAGAAATAGTAATCAATTCTTTCTTTCAGCTAGATTCTTAAGCATCTTGTTTGGGCTGAAGGAGCACGAACAGCTGGGGATAGACAGTTGGCAGCTCCTAAAGGGAATCAGCTGGCAGTGGGTAGACACTTCTCCCTGAGCACCACAACTATTTTAGAGGGTCCCCATTGCCTCTCACCTCCAGGTGGGATGGATGCTGAACCAGCTGCTGGTGTGCCTGTGCAGCACAGGAGAAAAAATCTCTATGAAAATAATAATGGGTTTCTTGCATCAGTTGTTGGCTGTGCTTACGGAGCAAAAGAAACAAGCCCTGCCTGCCCTTATTGATTCTTGTCTCCATGTTGCACAACACAATTATGCCAGTTTAAGGGACAGCGGTTCCACTGTACCCAATGAAAAAAAATCAGAGGCATAATTTACTCTTTTAGGACTCATGTTCTGAAATACTGAATTTTTAGAGAAGGAAGCTACTGGAAGACTGGTAGAATAAAGATCCGTCCCTTATACATTTGAAAGACAAATTGCCTTAAAAAAAATAAACACACTGGCTTATATGTTGCTCTACAAGGGCTACTGGATAGTATATTTTTATGCTTTTCTTCTCAGTTGACTACATCATAGTGTTTTAATTTTTGAATCTATTATGTACATTGCACACTGTTTTACCCTATCAAGTGCAAACTGATTGGTCTAAAATTACATAACCTGCTGGAGATTTTCAATTCAATTTTTATAACCTACTTGAGAATGTCTTTAACATGAAGGAGCCCTGTGTCTTGCTTACTCTCAGATGCAATATTCTTTCCAATGAAAGAGTGTTTCTACACTGGAGCTTGATTTCTAAAGACTTCACCATCTCTTTTTCATGCAGTTACACCAGCAATCCTGATCAGAGAGCTGTTTTTTTTTTCTGCTCTTTCATTGAAGAAATCACTAATGCAGCTGACACTTGAAAATCAGTTTTCTTTGTCTTCTTACGGGAAAATGCTGCAATAAGAAAAAAAAAAAAAAAAAAAGCCATTAATTCATTAAAGCATATCACAAGTTAGATAAACAAGGCAAATAACATTTAAAACATCAAGAAATCCATACATTTTACATTCTTGGGAGAAGGCTGATAAATTAATTTTCCCAGTTGAGACTATGCAGAAAACCTATGATGAATTTTCAGCTTGTTTCAGGGACACCAAACTCTAAATAAATAATTAGCCAGAGTGACTTGACTTCACCGCATTTACAGAGCCATGCTGTACATGCAAGCCACTCTTAGTTCAAGTGTCCAAGGAAGACATAATATTTCTATAATCATTACTCGTTTTGTTTTCAGTTATCGGATTCCCCCGTCAGTAAGTTTGCAGGCAATGTAGAATATTCTCCATGTGATCAAAGAGATATGACTGCTGTTTTGGATCACCCAAAATAGTTTCTAATATTTTTCTTCTTCGATTGAGAAACTTGCTAACACGTCCATAATTTGGCCTTGCTGTAATACATATTTTTTTAGACTGGTTTCAGGATTTGCTAACACAGTTGCTTGGTAACATTTTCATTTTTTTAAACAAGGAGAAGTCGAGTCAGATAAATAAAATGTAAAATACAAACATTACAAAAAGAAAGAACAATTTTGAATATTTTATGAAGCCAAATAATGAAAAGGGAAGATAATTTCCAGTTGGTCCTGTAATTCCAGGAATGCCACTACTTACATATTCTGGCCCGAAATAGGGCCATGCTTTGTTGTAGAAGACTTGGAGAGATCATTTAAGACATTCTACTCATCCTGACCAAGCCAAAGAAGAAAAACATCAATAGTGCACAAGAGGAAAGAGTTACTTGCACCCATCAGAAAAGAAGAAAAATGGGACCAAAAATACACTCCTGTACACCAGTCAATCATCCCTACAGAAGGTTATAAGAGTTGACACAGAAGCTCCTAAGTACTGACACTAATTCCCCAGAACAAGACACTTTTGGTCGTCTTCATATCCCCTGGAGATACCCTCCTAACATGCAAGAGAAACAGGATTGCTAGGGAGCCAGGTATGACTGCATCAGGCAAACAAGGACATGCTGAGCATGCTTTACCAAGAATAGCAAAGTATGTGTTTTTAAAATTAAAAGGTATGTTCCCTGTAAGGAGAGGAAGAAATACTGCTTTCTGTACTGCATTCGTATAGCAGCCCCTTACCAACTCTGCTTGTTGCACAGAAGTGCCTCACACAGTAAATACTCATTTGAAAATAGGACCGACACCATCCAGAGCTATGTTCTTGGTATGTATTTTGGCTTGCTTTAAAGTAAAGTAAAATAAAATAGCATATATTTAGCTTTAAAATGGCACATACTTGGCACAGTTTTGATGAATAGGAGTTTACCATGTGGATATTACTTTCTACAGAAAATAGACTATTCAAAAGAAATAACAAGAGCAGGATGCTTTCTAATATGTTCCAAAAGTAGAGAAAACAAACACACACACACAGGCAAACAAACAAACAAACAAAGGACTTCGTTCTGCAAATACTTTCACATGTGAGAAAATGGCACTTAGCTGCCTTCACGCCAGTTGTTATTTCTGAAAGGAGGAGGACCAATTCCCTTCTGACAAGACTAAGATTAATGCCGTCTGAGTAACAGGTAGTCAAATGACTTTCACAGACATAAAACAATTTTTTTTTTTTTTCTTTTTAAACTATTTATCATTAATACAATAGAGGATTGGAATA
Organism: Netta rufina; assembly: GCF_964035555.1. Taxonomy (NCBI): domain Eukaryota; kingdom Metazoa; phylum Chordata; class Aves; order Anseriformes; family Anatidae; genus Netta; species Netta rufina. The sequence continues at coordinate 33,871,739 of NC_140127.1, read as the reverse complement.
ACACACAGAGACATACATGGACACACACACCTAATTTGTGCATTCAGCCAGTATCACACTATTGTAAAAGATTAGGTCCCACAGATTTCACTGTTGCTGACAGTGACTTTGCAGGCCAAAATAGACAGGTTTTCTGTCACATATAGACTTGGTGAGGTAAGTTAGGGACTAGGTGGGAAATGAGCTGCTTAAAGAGGATTCCTTCCTGCATCACTACTGTCAACACAGCCAACACCATTTTGACCAGTATCCTGGTCATTCCTGCAGTGCCTCCACATCCAACATGATCCTTATGAACTGTGTTAAAAGGTTACTTAGCATTTACTTTAGCATTTGGACTGAGCAATGCAGTACTCAACTGGAAAATGCTATTGGAATCAGTGGAGAATAATTGTGAAGGGTATAGAAAGAAACAATTGCCAAGAACATTTATATTATGATTTCAAAGTCTAACCAAGCCTCTCCTCCATCAGTAGTGAAAACAAGGAGACAGGAGGAGAATAACAACAGAAGGGAGAAGAAAGAGAAGCAGCTGGAAGAAATAAGCAGGAAGCCCCAGAATGGAAACTCTCTTGGCAAGATCTGTGGAAAATAGACCCATATCCATAGAGCTGAATTGTATAAAATAATCCATTACCAAATTAAGATTTATATAATACACATATTTAAGCTTTGCTATTACCTTTTCTGCACAAGTAAAGAAAGAAAGAAAAAAGAAAAATAAAAAAAAAAAAAAAAGGAAAAAAAGGACCTTTGATAGTTTGGATAATAGTCCAAATAGCAAGGGTCAACTGAAATTTATTTTGAAATTTTTCTTCCTCTGCACGTGGTGCACTTGGTCTCTTGACCTTTTGCATATAAAACACAGTCTCACCTAAACACTCCTTATTGGACAGAGTATGTGGGGCTTCTTAAAATCTCAGCATTGAGATAACATCAGAAGTGGAAAGTGGGACTGAGTAGTGGGAAGTACAGGAAACAAAGCTAGGAGTATTCCAGAAAACAAACTAACTAACTAACAAAAACATCTCAAACCAGAGTATTAAATCTGTTTCCAACATACACCTGACCATGAAAAGTATTCTTACAATTACTGCTGAAGACACCTCAAGATACCTATAGAGCAGAGAAGCAAAAAGCTGCCATAAGACAGCTCTCCCCAATTATCCTATGCTACCAAAAAATTAGCTTGCAGTGTTCACACATGAAGCTGTACATGTATATTTTACAGCAGAGACAGCCGCTTTACAATGTCTTAAAGACATGTTGTTATGAGGTACTGGTTTCTGTAGGCAAAAAATTAGGGAAGCCTAATTTAACTGAAGTGAATTTCACATGTCCATCTCTGCAGCTGTTCATTGCCTCTGATAAATGCTTCAAGCATACTTTCTCAGTGTGCTAGTACACTGTAACAAATTACCTTGGTTGTTTCCCCAGTTTTCTCATCTTGAAAATTACAGTAATACTGAACTACTTTTCAACCATTAGTTATCTACTATTATTTTAAAAATACAGAAAAACGTATATCACTTACTGTGGAGGAATGGTTAAGCGAAATAGGACACGTGGATGTTGGGCAGTTAAGAGGCAATGGGCTAGTGAAGTACCGTACTCAACTCACATGAGTCTGGCACGTACACAGCTGGCTGAGAGCCAATCAGGCTCAAGGACACGATGCCCTTGAGCGATGGGGACAGTCCCTAAGGCGGGACGGTGGCTAAAAGAAGGAGGAACTACCTGAAAAGAGCGGGAAATGTTAGCCAATCCTGAGCTTAGTTTTTGCAATATGTATGAGTTGATTATGTTCAAACTAGATAAAAGGCGACTGAGCTATCCATTAAAGTTGAAGTTCATTGTTCACTCAGATTGAGCGTCTGTGTCTTCCTTCCGTCGACAACAAATTGGCGCCCGAACAGGGACCAGTCTGAACGGGATTTGGACACTGCTGGCAGTGATCCTGGGCCACGTGTTCGACGGAATAAGGGAGGAACTGGTCCTGCAACGCAGCCCAGGAGGTGGAAGGGACAAGAATCCCCGCACCCGCGTCGGGAAGGTGAAAGGGACGTGGAGTCCCCGCACCCGGGAGAGGATCCCGCCGGTCACGCGTCGCCAAGGTCTGAAAGGTGAAAGGGACAGGAGTCCCCGCACCCGCAGCTCAGAAGGTGGAAGGGAGTCCCCGCACTCGGGATGAGCCTATAAAGGGTCCTGCCGGAAAAGCGCCGCCGAGGTCTTTGGAAAGGCTGTAACTGTATATATAAAGGTATGAAAAACAAGCGGCGTATAATTTGCTCAGATGCTTTTTAGAAAAGCGGAGCATTTTAGATATAGATTGTAGAAAAAGATTTGCCAGGGTTATTAGCATATGCAGTAGCGCAGGGTTGTTTTACAAATCCTGATACAGTTTTTTGAACAAACAGAGTGGCGTAAATTTGGAGATAAATTGTTTGGTGATGTTATTAATGATATTAAGTCTGCTAAAAAATTTATTGAAGCCTTGGAGAACAGTCACTAGCGCTTTAGCTACACATCAGGCTGAGCAGAGAGTCGCTGTTGCCGCTACAGAGCGACTGGGATTGCCGGGAAGTGCTGGAGCTGGGCATTGCCCACTGCCGCCTTCAGAGAGAATGATAACGCTGCCTTGGGGCTACGGGGCAATGGGAGCCTCCCCACCCCCCTCAGTCACCGCCACGAGCAGCGCTGCACTTGGAGCTCACCGTGTGGCGAGTCGGCACAGAGCAGAGGGACGGACATCAGGACCCTGCAGCCTGTCTGACGTAACCATGGAAGCAGCGGCGGCTGTGCTGCTTCTCTCTGGCATGTTTTTGATCTGTGGAGACCGTGCATGGCAAGGAGTACCAGCCAATGCTTTTGGAGGACCGTGTTACCTAGGGCGACTCACACTTTTCACTCCAGATTTACACTCGTGGCAGAACTCGACAAGGAGCAGAAGAATTAAACGAGAACTAAAAACTTTGGGTTCTGACTGTAATGATGATGTAGAATTGTGGGGTCCAGCAGAAAGATTCTTTGCTTCTTTGGTGCCTGGTGTGGGAACTGCACACGCTTTGACTAACATTAATAAGTTTGCTTGTTGGGCTGTTAAACAATCAAATGTAACAACACAAGTTCTTTCACAATATATGGAGAGTCTAAGACATGCTGTATTGCAAAATAGGGCCGCTATTGATTTCTTACTGCTGGCTCAGGGACATGGGTGTGAAGATGTAGAAGGAATGTGTTGCTTTTATCTTTCCGACCATGGTTAGTCAATTCACGACCAGTTGAAATGGTTAAGGGATCATATGCAAAAAATTGTAGTACAAGATAGTTGGTTTGAAGGTTGGCTTAAATCTGTTTTTGGGAACATGGGTGGATGGGTTTTGTTAGTTAAAGAGGGACTTCGCTTTCTACTTATAATTATATTGATTATAGTTGCTGCACGTATAATCTTTAACTGCCTAACTAAGAAACTAGAGCAACTCACAGAGAAGGTATTTGTAGCGCAAAATAAAAACGGGGGAATTGTGGAGGAATGGTTAAGCGAAATAGGACACGTGGATGTTGGGCAGTTAAGAGGCAATGGGCTAGTGAAGTACCGTACTCAACTCACATGAGTCTGGCACGTACACAGCTGGCTGAGAGCCAATCAGGCTCAAGGACACGATGCCCTTGAGCGATGGGGACAGTCCCTAAGGCGGGACGGTGGCTAAAAGAAGGAGGAACTACCTGAAAAGAGCGGGAAATGTTAGCCAATCCTGAGCTTAGTTTTTGCAATATGTATGAGTTGATTATGTTCAAACTAGATAAAAGGCGACTGAGCTATCCATTAAAGTTGAAGTTCATTGTTCACTCAGATTGAGCGTCTGTGTCTTCCTTCCGTCGACAACAACTTACTATTGAAAATACATCAGCAAATATACACGTTATATTGGTTAGCATTGGAAGTACAATAGCCTAACTCCTCCTGGACAAAATTCCCTTTAACTGACCAAAGACAGAACTGCATGAGTCGGCAACAACTCAAAAGAACTACCACAGAGTAAAGATGGAGAACTGCAACTGATGTTGAAGGGAGAGCATGTTTAGGTAGTGTCATAAATACAGATACTGAGATGTTGCATAGCTGCCCACTGAAAACTGCTGAAATTGAAGGTGCAATCCAGAATGACCCAGAGCACTGAAAAGTAAACAGTCAGTTTGCATCCTTTCATGAGAGGAAAGCTATAGCCTGAAATCTAGAGTGGTACCTGTCCTGCAGTCCCTGGCTAACTCTCGTTATCATGAATGAACCATACTTAAGTTACTTTTCAATTCTAAGATATTACATGTGTTACAGATGTTTAAGTCAACTTGCCAGTTTAGATGGATATTATCACATCTGTTTACTGCTGGTAGACATTAAAAAGGAGTATGAGGACACAGCATTTTATTCTTGAAACATTTACACCCCTGTAAGTACTTAAGATCATAACTATTTATTTGGATGACAAAAAGATTTTCTCATTTTTCTTCTTTTTTACTTCTTTCTATTTTCACTTCAGCTTTTTGATGAACCAATAAAGCTGTAAAAACAGCCTCAGTCTTACAGAAGTTAGCAGCAATATTGTAACATAAGTTTCTGCTGGAGAAAATACATTAAAAGCAAAGATGACAGCTTGACATGCAGAGTTACAAGGCTGGCATGTAAAGAAAAAAATCATGTCGTTATTGGGCATAGAATTCTCTAAGAAATAATAAATATGAAAACCTGCAATGACTTTTTAGGTCAGTCTCCTGAATATAACTAATACTGAGATATTCTGCAGTATCCCAACCTGGGCTACAATTTACAGTTATACATAGGCATACTTCCCAACTCACCATACAGACAACACAAATAATAATCAGGATGTACGAAGGGATGTCAACTATGTGAAAAACAAAAGAAGACTAGCAGAAAAGCAGCAATGGATGAGCATTAAAAAACTTGGATATTTTGTCTATTTTTCATACCTAAATTTGCAGTTTTGTAGGGAGGGTTGTTGAGTAGGCTGTCTCTCACCCTCCAGGACTGTCATTCCCCCACAAAAGGTCAGGGGAAAGGCTGCTGACACATGGTGACACAGCCTCGCCTTGCCTTCAGAGCAGCATCAGTGACAAGAAGTTCAGTTCTGCCTGCCTCCAGTGAAACAGATTCATCTACCTAAGCACATCTTTTTAAGTTGGAAAATCCAACGTAACAGCATTTGGAGAAAGGAAACTGGAGTCAGTTGAGTCCCTGAAAGCTCTTGAGGGACAAACATTGCTCATTTTAAAGGAAATCTATGCTTAATACTATAAACCTATTTCAAATTCACCAAGTATGAGTTTTTAAATTTAAAAACAGGAAGAAAAGTACAGCTTATATAATCACTGTACATACAGCATTTGTGCATATATACAGTCTAATGCATGTAATGTAACAGGCTCTTGCTGTCTAGTTCCCCTAGTGGGTCCGGTGGTTACTCTACACACAAGACTGCATTATGATACAAGAGCATGGAAAAGCTGGTCTCTCAAATCATTCATTATTATTTTAAACCTAGAAGCACAAAAGCTAGAATGACATTTAAAAAAGGACAAAAGAAACAAGAAACAAGAAAAGACACAAACGTTATTGAAATATTAGCTAAGGTACAATCTTTTCTCTACATACAATATGAAGCTGCTTCATCATCTCTCCATTAGAGTTTCTCTATCTCAGCTACAGTATACGCATGCTGGTATGGGATTATGTTCTGTGCATTATGGCTAGTTAAATATTTCTCAAAAGTTAATCCACTTTGAAATTTATTAAGCAGTAAAAGTAAAATTCTATTAACCTTAATGGGATTTACACGAGGGAATTCACACTTAATATGGATGCAACACTGATGCTTAAAACTGTTGCCAGGAAAAGAAGACAGGCTTAGAGAAGTTAAAGCCATCACATTTTCTATTTATGTAGTCCTTCACAAGGGTAATCCTCTGTATATTAAGGAGACAAGAAAATGCCACAGACTGGTTAGTATTTAAGCTTCTCAGATGCTGAGTGAGATAGCTGCCTGTGCCAATAAAGGGTGGTCTTATTGTTGTGGGACTAATAAACATTGTTAGAAGGATGGGAAGGCATTATCTTTGGTTTTCTTATGGGTTCTGTAAGTGCTATTGCTCACATTTTCTACTGTATAATGCTGTACAGTAACATCGCTGTTGGAATATGTTCCCTGTAATATAATATACATGTAATTCAATGAATACAAATTCACATTCTCTCTGTACCAGCCATTCCTCATAACCAAAATAAAGTAAAACTCCTCAGATTTTTCTCCAGAGATTGTCCATCTCTATTGTTTTCAGGGTAAAATTAATTGTTTGGTTGCCTTTAAATCATCTAGTTAACATGTGGGGTATAATTGACTTCATTTGGGAAGGCTGAGCGAGCTCTGAGCATGTGATCCTGAATTCAGTCCTTTACCAAGAAGAAATTTACCCAATGTAATCCAAAATGTAAGATTGCTGAATGGCTGAGATTTCACTAGGAGGGAGCCAGGAGGTCCTCAATTTTGTCCACTTAATGGTCAGATTGAGGGCTGCACAGAAAATCATAAGGGACCCTGAGGTTTGGGCCCCCACCATGTGCCCCAAAGGAGTGGCATTTGGTGCAGAACCTACCACAGCTTCTCCCTGCTAGCAGAAGGCAGCAGAAGCCAGAGAGCATTTGGCTCCCATAGGTACAACTGTAGGGTTATCTCAGCTTTCAGGCTTTGTGGGATCACTCACAGCACCTGCAAGCAGTTAACTCTGCTGGTGATGGCAACCATTTAGAAGTTGCCCTCCTGGTGGTTTCATGGGTTTCAGCTGGCATGTCAGCCCCATTTTGGGTACCCAGGTGGTAGAAAGGTTGAATTATTTGTCCAGGCATTGTGTCCTGGGAGTACATTTCACTCAAAGCAAGTCATGTTACCCAGGTGGTATCCTGCCCTAACAGTCTTACATACAAGCTCCAACAAAAACGTTTATAATACTGAGGTCTAATATTCTATAAAATAAAAATAAAATAAAATAAAATAAAATAAAATAAAATAAAATAAAATAAAATAAAATAAAATAAAATAAAATAAAATAACACGCTTGGAACAATCATGAAAGAATTAGTAAAAGACAATCTTGTATAAGTTAGTAGAAACATCTCAGACTTCACAAGGTTGCAAATTTGGATACCCTGACATAAAAGTAGCAGCCTGAAACAAAATTACTGAAATCGTGCTGCAATACAAATTAGCTTGTTCTTTTAAAATAAACCATATTGTAAGTGCACTTGGATATCCTGACAATAACATGCAGTCTAAAATGATGAAAAAGAATCACTTATTTTCCTATTCAGCTTTTCTTTCATCAGGATTTAAATATTCTCATGCTTTTAGCATCTTTCCCTTCTCTGATAAAGCAACCCCGATACGCTAACAATAACATAAAGCATTCTAATATGTACGGATTTGCATCTAAAAGTCTTGTTTGTTATTCCATTCGTGTCATTCTGCCCAGAACTTTTGAAGAAGGCCATTTTAAAGCCAGTAAAGACGAGTTCCTCTCCGAGAAGCATGATCTGCTGTGTCAACATTCTTCATTAGATAAGATAAACTACGCAAAAATCTGAAAATGAAATTAGACAGCGCAGAGATGAATTTAATGGTAACTATCTTCTGAACACAGAGATAATTTGATTTTGGTCTTACAGTAAGCTTTCTCATACACAGAATCAGAGCCAAGCTACATACTGTGAAACTAAGCCTGCATCTTTTCTTGCTAGGTAGGTAGAGGGTTCATCTGCAAGGGCATTTGGGTTTGAAGATTTGGGGATCCTGTATTCTGGACTGCATTCTCCTTCCCATCACATAATTGTAATAATGGAGTGACAAAGTGATTTGTCTTTACATGTGTGTGCCAGGAGCCTTGAAATGTTGATTGATTTTGGTCATAGCAACTGATCTTCCAAGCAAAAGGACAGGGAGAACAGGAAGAAAGTCCTGAGCCAATCTTTTAATAACGTGTCTGAGATTGCACTGGATAGGTACCCAAACCTTCACTGGAATAAACCATTTGATATAGCACAAAATATAACAGATTTTTTTCATAAGCCCACCAAACTTAACAGAGCCTTTCCTGACATTTAAAACCAGAGGATCAGGATCATAGAAGCTTGTCAGACCAGTAGGGACTTGGCACCTTTCAGCATTGGAGCATGCCAACACGTGCTGCAACAAAGAGATACATCTGGGCATGAACCCTCTGATGGCTTCAGTCCTGTCAATGTAAAACATGGCAGCCTCTCAGCAGAGCACAAATGCACTTGCTGGTGGCTTAGATTGCATGGGCAGGGCAAACGCTTGTGCAGTGAGTGAGGTTTCCATTCACTTGCTGATCTCACAGATGAGTATTCAGGTTTTCCCACCAAGGTCCCATTGAACTTAGACCCCCAATTGGATATGAACAGTGAGTTCACCATTGCTATACTCTCCAACAATGAGGGCTTACAACCAGTGCCCTTTTGATGACTGCATACCTATCTAGTTAGGAAACACAGAGGAGCCATCACACAGACCTTTCTCTTGAACCCACTACCACACAGGGTATCTCTGAACATTTACACTCACAGCCCACTGAACTTCACGCTAAGATCACTGAAACAAGCACTGCATTGCTCATCTTGTATTTGCTTTTTTTTTTTTTTTTTTTGGTAGTGATATTGAGGGATATTTTACTTTCAAATGCTATCTGTCTCGAATTAATGAGGATAAAAAGCATGCAGTACATTGCTACATATTTTCAGTAGCCCTTATGTTGTTTTCACCCTGTGAATGTTCTTGAGGGGAAATATACCACTAAAAAAGACATATATGAAAGCAAAAAGTAGTTATACTGAGTCCTCTCTCCCTTCCTACTCATATATCTGTCTTTGTTCTCTCTGCAAAGTATCCACATGGCCTGATGGGCCACATGAGAAAGAATAGAGAGAAATATATTGAGTGAGAAAAAAATAAATTTAAAATGTTTATTTCTCTTAAAAAATGTGCAGCAGACAGAGAACAGACAGCAAAATTCTTTCCTATTATTCTAAATTTTTTACCATCCACAATCATATTTGGTAAGGACACAGGCACTGCATCGGTACTTCCCTGCTAATTTGTCATCTACGCCAGGCTCCAGAACCCAGATTCCGCATATCAGGCATCAATCTGTATCAGCACACACAGAGTCATAATTCCTTGCTATGAAAACCCACACACCAGGAAATGGAAGTGCAAACAGGTTTGTGCACATGGATGCTGAAATTCAGAAGCTCAGTAATACAGACAAGAACAAACGGTACATCTGCAGGCTGACTGCCCAAGACCAGTTTATCTTCTGCTTTTTTTCTCAATTCCCTAGACATCTTTATATATATATGTATATGTATGTATATACACACACACATATGTAAGTATGTGTAAGTAATATATAGGTACATTAAAGGAGGCTGTAGTGAGGTGGGCATCGGTCTGTTCTCCCACGTGCCTGGCGACAGGATGAGGGGGAATGGGCAAAAGTTGCGCCAGGGGTAGTTTAGGTTGGATATTAGGAAAAACTTTACCAAAAGGGTTGTACGGCATTGGAATGGGCTTCCCAGGGAAGTGGTTGAGTCACCATCCCTGGAGGTCTTTAAAAGACATTTAGATGTAGAGCTTAGGGATATGGCTTAGTGGAGGACTGGTTAGTGTTACGTGATCTTGGAGGTTTCTTCCAACCTAGACGATTCTGTGATTCTGTAATATACAATCGTCTCTTTTCAAGTCTGTACCTATATTATCCTCAAATATACAATTATTATAAGCTTCACTGCATTATTTAAAATACTACTTACAAGTTTTGATACATTTCATTACATCTCTTTTTAAATAAATTCATAAAAGTATTTTAATATATCATTGGTATTAATCTTAGTTGAATATTCAGCCTTAATTGAATTAATATTTAACAGATTCCTGCAATCTGTCCAAGCCTTTTTGCTGCAGAACAATCTCTTTCTACTGCAGCAGCTGAAGCAAGAATTCCTTGAAGTTTGAGAAACTGACAAAATTTCACAACAGAATATTAGATCATGTCCTCACAAAATGCTTCTGAAACATGCAAACATACCCACACATCTGGGAAACTACTGCTGTAAAATCTCTCTCCTGCAAGTAATCCTTACTCAGTCTTTAGTCAAGCTCCAACCACTCAACAGAGCTTCTAATTTCCTGAAAAGTCAACATTTTCTTTCAGAGAAAGTGGCCACAGAGTCAAGTGATGAAATAGAAACACAGAAATAAAGATGCTAAATCAAGAATTTAACAGATAATGCATAAAGCTCAATTAAATCCCTTTGCAATTTTTCCACTTGTCCAATACATATTTTTGAATAATTTTAATATCTAGTAGAAAAAAAAAAAAAAAAAAAAAAACTTCTTATCAATTAAAAGCCAGTACATCACTGGCAGCAAAAGCATCTTTTATCCTATAATGATTTACTGTTTTATCAATGTGTGAATCTTGGGAAAACAACATTTAGTCTTCTGTCAAAACAGGTCCTATCAGGACCCACAAACTGCTTTACTCCCAGTTAGCTTAAGTATTCTCTAACCTGATCCTCTTTCACCAAGTGCATGTCCCCATCATGGTGCCTTGTAGGCACTTGCTTATATGCCAATGCTTGAGGTGAGCGCTGGAGGTGACCCTGTTTTTCTGATTAGGTGCTCCCACATTCACATCACCCCAGGCCCTTGCAGAAGACCCAAGCAGTACAGTACAGGCATGTCTCAGCTGCTCTAGCTCTTTATCTACATAGGACCTGAGTCAAAAATCCCAAAGCCTCTGGTAAAACCTTTGCTAAACTACTTCCAGGACCTACCCAAAACAGACATCTTACTACCACATTTCAGAGCTCTACCCTGTTCGCAATAGTCATTGAATCTTTGCAATAAAACCTCCGAATGCCCATATGTGGCAAGCATTTGCTGTTTACATAGCCATTAGCCAATCTTTCCAGAAGATTTCTTTCTTGCATGCCGTTTTCTTACTTGGGTTACAAGTGCAAAAAACAGAGGCCTGTAGTAATATGTTTTAATAGGCAAAAACTCAAACATGAAGTCACAGCCACAATTTTTTCAGATGTGCTTTTCACTGTAGTCTTAGGGCAACAGAAAAAGCTATTTTTTTCCTGTTTTCATCATTAGTTTTAGTTTCAAATTTCTTTTTCAGGCTGATTTCTACATTGAAAGCAAGATTTAATCAAGAATTACATAGCTTAAGACTGCTTTGCAGAGCTCTGATTGATTGAGTCAGACTTCCGTTAGTCATATGACAAATGAATGGAATAAAGGATGAGCAGTCTCCCTGTCTGATCCCTCCATGCTCTGTGATGTTCACTCCAGCCTTAGCAAAACTGCTTTTTAAGATTAGTCTAAAAATACAGGTCAGAGCCTCTCACAAACCCACTGTATCAAAGGCATATGCAAATCTTTCCTTGTTCCATATTCTCCTCATCCTCCTACTACAATTATTAAATTACAGGGTATTAATAGAAACTAAATAAAGCACTCTGAAAAGATGAATTCCAAAGATGCAAAATTCAAATGCCAAATAGAGAGCAATTAGGTTCTTAAATAATTCTTATCACATTTCATGCTAATATTAGCACATCCAAAAAAACAATAGAAAACTGCAATATTCTCAGAGACGCTCAATTGAAACAGCAGAGTAAGGCATAGAGAAAGAATCTTGATTTCTTATATTTTGATGTTATGCACAAATAACATTTATCTCCAGCTACAACAGTAAAAATCATTTTGCTCTCTAGAAAGAATTCATAATTTTTATATGATGATACCAAGAAAAAATTGTGGTTTTGTTTTGCAAACCAATGCAATAGCAAAAATGAGGCTGTTCTGCTTAGATTTTTCAGAGAACTCAAATTAGCACAAACTTTTACTTAATTGGACTCTTCAAGTAAGTATGCAGCAATGAGCATTAATCTCTCCTCATTGCTTTTTAAAACCTTTATGTCTATCCAGGTCCCATAGCCTTACAGATTTTAATGGTCTTAATGAAGAAAAAGAGCATTGTTATTCAATTTGACTCAAGCAGATCTCCATTCAGAATGACAATGTCGCCATTCACAATGCTATTGTTAGAGTTCTGTCATCCTTTCTATTTTAAACCTTGTTTTCCAGGAGTTTTTAACCTGCCAGTAATTTTTCCTTCTTGAGTCTGTAGGCAAGCAAAGTTGATCAGTTGGTTGGTCAGTCGGTCAGTCCGTCTGTCTATTACCTACACATATAATCTACACACATGCAGTACACATTGCTGAATGACAGAATCATCTATTCGAGAATCATCTACTAGAGTATCACTTTATAGAGCTCAAAATCACTGCTTTTTTAAGAAGAGGAGTTTGGCAAATGATTTACTGACAATACAGTCAAATTCATTTTGATTTCCTGATGACTAAAAGAACCTAATTGAATATTTGCAGGACTGAGGTTTAAATATTTGCTTCTTATTGCTTGTGATTCTTTGCATGAACCAGATCTCCAGGACCTTTCTCACACAGAACAGGTATATATAACAAGGCATCACAGGCTAAGCAGACATTCTGTTTCTATCATTATTTAATATCTTATAATGTATTACATAATTTTACCACATTTGATGCATATGCTATACTGGAGATGACTGCATACCAGTGAAAGTTTGTGAAATTTAAGTTTACATTTTGCACATCTGTAAATGTACAAAGGTCTAAATCATCACGTTCAGATTGCCAGGTTAGATCAAGGAAGGTAAATGGAAAACAGGTCCCCGCCTTGATGCTGAGTGAAAGCAACTGTGTTTCAGGAAGAAATACAAGATCTGAGGTCCCCAATCTGTGTAAGCATCATTTCTTATATATCTTCTTCCTTTTGAGCATGGTCTTCCAGGCAGCCACAGGAAACTGAGGCTTTTTACTGCAGCAAGTCTGTGCAACATCTTCATCGACGTAAAGATACCATCTTCCTCTTTTCACATTAGAACTGCACTGGCTGCAGAGACAGGGCATTCTCGGTGATTGTGGACGCCTAATTAGCCTCCCCCTGTTTTCCCCTCCCAAAGGACATCAACACATCTACAACACAGCTCAGCTCTCACACCTTCTACATCCTACACTCCCACAGGATTTTCTTCAGCAAACCCAAACAGCCCATCTGCCTCGCATGTGGTTGGAATGCAAAGCTCGTTTTCATTTCATAAATCTGATCACACTACCGTTGCTCCTACATATTAATGGAGCTACAACAGCTGCCTTGGATTTAAATCTCCTTTACTTCCATGTGCTGTACTGGTAACCATAAAAGGGATTTTTGACTTTCTAAGTGACGTGATGCAAACCAGGAGCTGAGCATAACCTGGAGTTACATGCCATCTCAGCATGGCATAAGATACTTGCTCTAGGGTACAGAGTTTGCAATAACATACATGAAAAACTGTCTGAAGCAAAAATGAAACTTGGATATTAGCTGAGTATCCTTAGCTATCTATGCAGCTCTCAGAGAAAAAAAAAAATATTAGAAGAAAAAATCTAGAAGAAAATTTTTGCTTTCTAAATGCTGGACCAACTTCTTGAAAAAAATGGAAGGTGAAAGGAACAGATGGTTCTCTCTCAGACCAGGGAAGAATGAAGGGAGACATTAGGATTGAGAGTTAGTGAAAAAACTGGTATCTGAACTCTACTTCCCTTTTCTTCCTTTTCTTTCCCTCCTCTTCTCTCTGACAAACAAAACAATACAAGTTTGCAATAACTGGTATGACTGCAGAAGTCACTGAAAGATTATCAGAGGCTGGAGAAAAAGCTCTCAGCCCTTGAAAAGCTGCATTCACAGAGCCATGTTTGATACATTCAAAATGCCCAGTAAGTGAAAATCAATTTCTGGAAGAAAACAATTACATATCATTTGAGGCTAGATCCCCACTCTGGACCTAACATCAAAGGTCAGATTAGGTATTGATTTATGTATTCTCCTTCAAAACATGTGAAATGGAGATTTAAATAATCTCTCCTTCACTGATAAGAGTACTAAATAGCAGATAGCAAATACATCAGCTGCTTCTGAATACATATCTGTACAAATTATATACATTTAAGAAGATGGCTGATTTGATTTTCTAATCAGAAATTATTTAACATGTTTTCTTGCTCTAAAAGGTGATCATTTTAAGACCGCCACTGCAGAAGTGAAAATTTCCCATTTACTAGCTGGCAGTACAGTCAGAATATGCTTTGAGCTGACTAGATGTATTATCACCTGTCAGCTATTTAGAGCTCCTATTAAGTTAGAAGATAGACCCACAATGAGTTGGGAAAAACTACATCTGTTTCCAGACATCAAGCTAACATTTCCTGGAAAGAAAATGCCCCACCTGTTCACTGTAGTCTTTGGAACTGCCAATAGGGCAAGCAGACATCATTTGCAGGATAACCAACTGAAAACAAATTAGTGATTATTAAAACTTTGCCACTACATTATAAACTGCAGTACGTTAGTCAAGACTGGAAACATTTGTATTAAATATGGCACCTGCTGGAGATTATTCAAGAGAGCAAATCAGATACAGGAATAAAGCCAGTAGCAATGACGCTGGGGAAAAAGGTTCTTCAATTAAATGAAACCCTGTTTTCTTAGTATTTTGACTGGAAACTGCATCCACGTTGATGCTGAGTACTTTCTTATAATATGGCCAATGTTTTATTGATCTATATGTCTATTAATCCCAGAGCCTGGCTTTATAGGATGTAGCAATGAAAATAACTGCAGGTATGAAGCTTCTTTTGTTTCTGTGTTTTTTGTTTCATCATATGCATCAGCTGCTATTGAGATATCATTGGGAACTCAACCAATCCAATCACTAAGACCATTGTTTCAAATTTCATAATTTGAATTATATCTTCTGAGACATCTTTCCTGCTGTTAAATAAGGAGTTTGCTAAGCAACACTTCAGCATTTCTTTTTGTGATTGAAACCCTGATAGCAGTTATAAACACTAGAAAGTGGAAGTAGAAAGTGGGCAGTAGAAGATATTCAGCAATCTAATTCCCCTTGTATTCAAAATTTTCACTGCCATCAGGTAAAACAGATGCAACAGATATTTTGCCTATAATTTCAAAAAACAAATCCAAGAAGGCTTTTTAGCGGGTTCGTAAAGTGTGTAGTTTTCATTGATTTCTAAGATGGACAACTCGTTCACTAAATATTTTGTATATTTTTCAATAATTTAATTTTTACAAATTACATGAAAACATAAACATATTAATGAAAACTAGCACAGTAACCAGTTAGATCAAGCAAAAAAGAATTATAAAAATAAATAAATAAATAATATAATGTGTGCAATAATAAACAGTGAATAAGTTCCAAAAGCCAAGAAAGTATGATTTAAAGAATTTCTAGTTTCATTAAAAATTACTCAGTTTTAGAAATCAATCTTGCCAATGTATTTCAAATTCTAAGGACTACAAGTACAAATCACAGATTTGACAGCGCTGATTTTTTTTTTTTTATTGACAGAACACACAAATCTATATTTGTGTTTAGTTAATTTTTTTTTTATTATTTTTTTTTAAACAAAAAGCCTTCCCTGTACAATTGCTTTTCCCCCAGAAAACCTCACACTAGCCTTGCTTTGGTTAAAATTACCAGAAAGATTGCAAGCTATCTCCATATATCTATCCAGGAAGGGGAGACAGTAATTGTAATCTTAAAAAAAATCAAATCAAGTTACTCAGATTCACCATTCTGAATCTGATGCTCTTCATCTGTAATATTACAATTTTATTTTCTAATGGATGTGATTTCTGTGTTACGCTTGTATCATTCCCAAAAGAATTCTGAAATACAGCTCTTCTTGCTGTGGAATTCCAAAGCTTTTAAGTTATTAAAATTGTATGTCTTTGTATACTTCTATACATGTAATACAGTGCAGTAATTTCTTTGAGGCTATTATGGTCCTCTGAAATCAAGGCTTTGTTGCAACCACTGAAGTCAGAGATAAGTGCCTTTTAGAATTTACTCTGATTTTTCTTCTGCTATCTACCCTGGACTGGGAAAAATACTAGGAAATCAGTTGAATTATTGATTGTATAACAATGCCAGTAATTGCCAAAAGTTTAAACTTAAATTTTCCATTTGCATGTATTGCTTTAATAGGAGACTAAATGATAACATTGTCTTCCTATTCTACTAGTTCTTCATGAAGAACTGCATGCATTTTATTATTCCATATGAATTATGAAATCCTTATTCAAGTGAGCTCAAATGGTAGGAAAGAACTATGAGAAATCCCACATAGTTTGCAAGTATTTCTAATGAATGGGAAATTTTCATTATATTTCCTGTTCAGGAGATGAACTTAATGCTATATTCTTGTAACTGAACATTACCTATCTGGTATTCCTGTTAATTTGCAAGCAAAAGTGATATTCACTTATTAATTTATAGAACAGACTTCTGCATCTAACTGTTGGGACACAAAATACCTCCAGAGCATTTGCGAGTTGGACAAATATTTCTTGTTCTGCAATGAAGTCATGAGGATAATTTTTCACAGAACTTTAAATCCCTAACATAAGGGCAGAATTACCACTAGGTTCATACTCAAATTCTTTATGTAAGATGCTTGCAGCCCTTTAAGAAACCTTTGGGTTGATAAACAAAGGCTAACTTGACTCTTGTTATAAATGAAGTCTCAACTCAATCTGAATTTAGTAATATTTATAAAAGAAATATTTATAAAAGGTATAAACGGCAAGTAAACAGCGCTGAGTGTGTGGGGAGGCTATGCTCCACCAACATGCACACACGAACATCAAACATTCTAAATATACAGAACATTGCTTTTACATACTAAACCCGAGTATGCCTATACATACGTACAACAATCAGGAAAGGTAACAAACAATCCTTTAAGTTCCATGACTTAACAGCCTCCGTTTTCCATTCCTTTTGAACAATATGTCTTGCTTTAATTTGTCAAGCAACTCGGTCTTCAGGCCTTATGTATCCCGTTCTTACCGGATCGAAGAAAAGCATATCCATCTCTTTTTCAAGGCCAATGAGGCCTGGGTCAATAGGCATGTCCAGGTCAGCAGGGGGCGTAACAGCAAAAGCCCTCGATGGCTATAGCAGCAGAGGGGCCCATGGCGTAGCACGGATCAGTAAAGGAGCCCGCAGCTCCCTCATGGTCTGGCAAACCACACGTTTTTGACTGTGGCCCCACAGGGCTCTTTAAGGCCTCAGAGATTGCTCACCAGGTGCTGAGAAATTCCAGTGCAACCTTGTCATTTGTAGTTGCAGAGTCCCACACCTTGACCTCAGTTTGGTTCCATGTTTCAGGATCATAAACTGTCCAATTGTTAATAAGGAGAATAAGCTGTAAGGTTACCGGGACAGTCTTTGTTCCTAAGGACGTATGATTCCCCATAATGCACAATTGCTTACCACGATCGCCTCATGAAGATAGGTTCAGCCAGATTCAGCAAACCGCTCAAAGAAGCTCATAGAGAAAGTTGCTGGAAATAGGCACACCGGAGCTGGAAAGAAGATCAAGCTGAGAGAAGTGGACCCACGCACACAACTGCCCCTCACTGGTTAGCAGCTTTTCTTCGATATGCTTTTCTTCGATCTGGTAAGAACGGGATACATAAGGCCTGAAGACCGAGTTGCTTGACAAATTAAAGCAAGACATATTGTTCAAAAGGAATGGAAAATGGAGACTTGTTTGTAATCAAGAAAAGGAGTGGAAAATGGAGGCTGTTAAGTCATGGAACTTAAAGGATTGTTTGTTACCCTTTCTGAATGTGCATATGTATAGGTGTACTCGAGTTTATTAAGTCATGGAGCTTAAAGGATTGTTTGTTACCTTTCCTGATTGTTGTACATATGTACAGGCATACTTGGGTTTAGTATGTAAAGCAATGTTCTATATATTTAGAATGTTAGATGTTTGTGTGTGCGTGTCGGTGGAGCGTGGACTCCCCACACACCCAGTGCTGTTTACTTGTCTTTTATACCTTTTATAGCTTTTATACCTTTTATACCATTTATAAGTATAAATATTACAAAATTCAGTTTGAGTTGAGACTTCATTTATAACAGCATTAAACGACAAACGAGTAATAAATAGTAGTTAAGAAAAGAATAAATATTTTTGGCTGCTATCTTTGATATTTTTAAAATTTGTCTTGGTTCACAATGAAATAATGATACTCCAGTTCAGTAGAACTTTAAAACAGTGACAGCTTGATTTAAATTTTTCTTTTTTATTTTGAAATGTTTGAAATTTATATTTCAACTACTTTGAAGGAGATTTTGAAACAAAAAGTATCACTGTAAAATACTGACATCTTTCACTCAGAGGGTGCTGAAAAAAAGGATGCTGACTACTTCAGGCAAAAATAAAAATATTCCCAAAAGCAGTATCTGCTCTTTCCTTTTTAGTATTTGATTAAACATAAAAATCAATAATTATACCTCTAATATTCATATATATATATGTATTTACATACAAATGCATATAAGTATGTACGCTTATATATTGATACAATTCTATTTCTCATGATCAAATTATTTTGGAAAACTTCTTAGAAGACACATTTCTAAAACTGCAAAAGAAATGTTATACTAATACTATTCCTCAAAAATTGCAATGAATTAAGCTTTACATTTAGGAAATATCAGTTTAGTTTAGTAGATGCAGAGCAGTTTAGAAATTATCTTAAATGTGCATTGTGAGAATTCTGGATAATCCTAGTATATGTGAAAATGGTTCAAGCCTGACACTGCGAAAACACCAGCAAAATAACATGAGTACTTGGTGATGTTTTTCCATAATTCTAACTTGGGCATGTCTCTGCATCTTCTAAGCAAACTTTCAGATGACCATGCCTGAGTAATGCAAAGCCTATTTGAAGGTCAGTATAAAGTCTTCATGCTCTGTTATTTGTTTTTCAGTGGGCCCAGTTAATCAAATCAGCAAACAGAAATAGAACTGTGAGATTTAATTGACTAGTCACAAACATGCATACAGGTCAGATTTCAAACCCCGACTTTGCAATGTGATGGATGAAATTTTAGAAAACTGCAGTTACTCTAAGAACTTCTTAAAAACAAAACTAGACCAGAGTTGGATTCTCTAAAATTGCTGGATATATTTCATTACTAAATGATCAGCAACCCAAGTGCCACATTCACATCACAGAATCGTATAAAAATGGACTGGAAGGGATCTGACATCTCCCTTTTGCCTTCTTCTAAAGAAATTTCAAACAACCTATTTTTTACTTCTCATGAAATAAAATTCTTCTTTTCTAAGCAGTCAAGCTGTCATTTCCAATATTTTAAAAGGCTTTTTAGGCCAAATTTTACTTCAGATTCCTTTGATAACCAGCACAGCTAAAGAAGCTAAGGTGGGCTATAAAGTAAAATGCCACACAGTAAAAGAGCCACAATTGTCACCTTAAGTGAGACACTGAAATGCCACTACATTATCTAAATCTTCTACAAACACTTATGTTGATGTGCAGCTTTCCTGTCTCACTGCATACCCTGCAAACATTTACAAAATACAGCCCTTCCAGTATAGTCTTGAGCTTTCATCTGTGAATCCAAGTGCTGCATTCCCATATGCTTTTTAGAGACAGCTTTACAATCCCCCAAACTATAGCAAGCCATACTGCCAGGCTAAGACAGCGGAAGAAGCAGCTTTGCAGAAATGCAAAGGAAAAAATATAAACATACAGTAGATATTGCTAGGCCTAGCCCACTGGGCATATATTGTTGGTCACAGCATGGATCTGACACTGTGGGGTATATTTACAGCATGGGGTATGGAGAACTACACACACAAACAATCGTGAGAACAGTGTATTTATTCTTATGTGAAATGCATTGAAAATTGACCCTGTTGGGATGTAAATGAGGAATTGGATTGTTGTGGAAATTCTACTGGTTCATGTGCTTTTGAAATGTTGAATTTTCTTTTAAAGTGATCAAAAGTGTCTTTGAGTCACAACAGTCAAAAATGGCAAAGACCACATATTGCTCTAATTCTGTTCTTCAAGACATCTTGCAGAGATTAATGCTTGAAAGATATTATTAGAACTTTTTATTCCTTTACCCCAAACTGACACCATATGAAAAGCTTGCTATGATAGCTCTTCAATATTGTCTCTTTTTATTTTCGAAGCTATACCATGTAAATTAAACTGGGAAAATCACATCAAAGCAAAAAGAAAGAGCTAATATGCACTACATACAAAAATTTAAACACCTGCCATATCCTCTCTTGCCTAGGTAGTAGAATAATCACTCTACGCCTTGAAGCATGAGTGCTTTATCTTTCCATTTTGCCTTCCTTCCTTCCTGCTTCTTTCTTTCCCCACAGAATTGCTGAGTCCATGTTTATGAAGCTCCTTCTGAAGTATAGGATATGAGTGAACAGTATTACAATGCTCTTAATTGGTAGGACATAGTACTTTCAGTGCTTTTTTATCACAGTTTAGTCTAGCAGTGGAAGGAGTTGACAGATTTGTGTCTGTCTAAATATTGTTGGGAAACCATCCCTTGCAGAGACTCCTTACACCCATGAGAAAGTTAGCGATAAGTAAACAGGCTACTTAAGGTATACACCAGAAGGTTGTAAGGGACTGATCTAAAGCACCACTGTAGATTTCCATTGACTTCCTGAGACTCTGGAGATAAACACTGTGTTTCCAAATTAGTTTCTCAAGGAAGAGATTGTCTTCACAAACCTTTTACAACCTCACTCCTCCACTCAAATTATCAATAGTTTCAATATCAATAGTTTCAACTTATATTCATTTCTAGCAAGCACAGTAATGTTATGTTTTTGTGGTATTATTTCTTTATTGCAGTAAAACATTGGAAAAAAATATTTTACTGAAAACAAAAATGAAACACATTTTCACTCCATAGAGGAGCAAGACTTTTGTAACAGATAAAGTAAAAAAAAAAAAAAAAAAAAAAAAAGGTGTCCTTCCTTTAACTATCAAAAGGAAATATTGTACCACAAGCCTCACCGAGAAAAGCTGATTTTATGTCATCATTAATATCATTATACTGCTTAGCATTTAATAAAATTGCTCACGCAGCAAACTGAAAGTATTGTTCTATCACACATTCTATTATTCAAATAAGGAGCTTCCTTCACCTAAAAGCAATTCAAAAAAATGAGTTTGAAATATTATCCCATTCTCATATATTGAAACTGGGATATGTGGAAAGTTGAAATGTTTGAAAAACTTACCACAGTGACAAAATTGAATATGAATTAAACCTTGATGCCCTGACCTTTTAATCAGTAAAGCAATCTGAATACAAAAGCTGGCAAATAAATTGAGTAGGAAGATGCATTTTTATATAGTTATTTTTCCAATGGGAAATGAGTATTATCTTCCATTTTCCAGTTAAAAAATGCAGTGAAGATTACTCATGCTTAAAAGAGATGTTAGCACACTACTTACTGGTAATGTAGGAGCAATAATAGTTGATGTAAGTGCAGAAGTTTTATGAAAACATGCCTTGTATATCAATGATATGAACAAAACTATTGTATTTCAAAAAGGGTTTAAAAGCTTGATTTCTGCTTATTTAAGCACACGTCGAATTTTTATACTTAGATTAGAAATTCACAGCACACTGCACCAGAATCTGTAATTTACATATACAGCATAAACGTATGCCTATGGGAACTTCCACATTTGAATTAAATACAATCACAGTTCAGGGGATATTTCTCTCAGATTAGATCTCTGCCAGATAGCAAAAGACCTTTCAATAGATGAGTTGGGAAGTGGTTTTCAATGTTTCTCAATTACTTGCGGAATGCTTGGCGCATCTCAGAAGCCACAGAAACAGACACAGTAAGCAAAAAAGGGGTGTATGTATCTTGCTGTGTTTATTAGTATTAATGGTGGAACACAATAAATTTGCAGGGCTATCCAGAGCTAAAATGCTTATTGGAAGAGGAGTCTCTGTGCTACAGAAAGTCCTCCTTCAATAGACTAATCTCTTCTCAAGGCAACTACTGCATCACTCTTGTCAACCAGTTTAATAACTGCTGTAACTCAAGAAGATGCTATACTCCGGTCACTGATCAAAACAACTCAAAAGCCCTCCAGAGGCAGATCTTACCATATACATCATAATCTCATTTGAAGATCTATTTTTGTCTCCTCTACTATTCTTGTCTGTATTATAATCAAAATCTGACAAACCAGTATGCTACCAAAGATCTGAATAAACAAATTAAAAGAGAAGTCCTTATCTAGAATATTGACTACCATGAGGAGAGCATTTAAATATTTCAGGCCTTGGCAGACTTAAGTAACCTCACACAAATGGCACCTGTCTACAAGTGTTGTAAACCAGCCTTGCTGCATTAATGTCAATGGATTTATAACCATTTCTTGAAGACAGGCATCCTGATCAAAAAAAAGTATAATTCAGCATATCAGTACCAGTTCAAGTATAATTAAAGAGACTGTTAATGCAACAATAGGAATGGGGAAGAGCCTTTGCACATTTTCCTTAAATGTACCTGTATACTTGCAGGTAAAAAGAGTAATCCTTTTATAATTCATTTTCAACCCAAGGCTTACAGCTATTAGAGTCATGAATTATTATTTATGAAAATACAGTCATGAAAAATTAGTTAGTTTAAAAACAGATCCCGCAGTTTAAGGTTTCAGTGAGGCTGAAAGTATTTTTTGAATAATAATTTCTTCAACACAGCAGCTGTCATGGGGAACCTTGTGATAAGTGATAGAAGGAGACTGTCTTGTTATAACATCAAAGATGAGCATTACTGTCTTAATTTCAATCCAGTCTTCCTTTTCCTCTGAATGCAATGCAAGAACACAGAACACTGTCTGGACAAAGTATGGCTTCTACTCACCTCCTCTTTCACTAGTTTCTTCTGTCCATCCATCATCTGATTTATATATACATTTTCAACATAATGTATGCTTGCAGAGCTGAACACTTTTCTGTCACTGTCCTTAAATTCCACTTCTTTGTGCAACCTACAGAGTGCTACGGAGTGCTGTCTTTGGACCCAAACCCTAGGAATAGGTTTACAGTCTAAATGTACTACAGGAAATTCCCTTGAAAGTGTGGGAGCAAATTGGCCTTTAATTTCTAACATACAGCTTGGCTGCTGTTACTTATTAAAGTAAGGGGAAAGGGCATAAGAAGCGTGAAACATAGAGCATTTAGTACATTTAGTATACAGAATTTTACTCTGATATTTTCTCTGACTCCAAGCTTGTTATGAGGAAAACTCTCCTTACTCTGACATTAAAGAAAATCAAAACAAAACAAACAAAAACACTCTATCCTGCTCACACAGTCCCTGACTGCAATCATCATCCGTTTCTCAGTGGCATCATGCACTGAGACAAACAAGTGCTAGCATAGACCAGAGAGGCATGGTTTTCTCCTCTATCCCCTTTCTTCAGCACAGGCATTACAGAGTCTTTTTGAATGTCTAGATTCACTTGCCTGTAAATGTGGAGTTCCTCTGCTTACCTTCTAAGGCAAAAGTGGCAGAGGAACAGGTTTGTCCCTGAATTTGAACCTTCAAAGAAACATCAACTTAACATATCCTTTTTAATATTAACACACATGGAAAAAAATGTTACAGGTTAAGTGTGGTGCTCAGTTGCCAAGTTGGATTTTGTGTTGGAATGTCTTAAAAATCAGGAGTTTGAGCTAATTCTGTGGAAAGCCAATAAGTAAACGATATCAGTTTTATAAAAACATACAACAGTTCTTCAGCAGAGGATAAGGTAGAGCAGGGGGGCATATTTTTCTGGAGATGTATGTGCTATACAATACTAATGTGCTACTAATTTTTACCTGCTTTCTTGGATCCAACTTTTCCATCCAGCAGAGGGTGCAGCCATGGTAGTGGCACTGTAACTACATTCTTCACTTTTGCACCAAGGGGAGGAAATAATGTGAAAGCCATTTCAATTGCTTGATGTTTTTTGATGCTTCTTACAGAAGCTGTGGAAGCTGAAGAAAAGCAAAAGAAATGTATAATGACCAACATATTTCCTCTGATACATATATGCAATTGACGTTCACAGTAATAACTCATACAGATAGATTTCTTTTTATGACTTTGTTAGAACACGTCAGGATGGAACTGTGAACTTCTGCAAGTTAAAAGGTATATATGTAGATTTATAGGCCGTGCATGATTAAAAACCAGGACAAAGGTGCCAGTTTGGAAAGACTTAATTGATTATTGTTCTAATACTTCAGCTAGTTCAATATGTAGATATATTCTATAATGGCACTCACTAAATAAAATGGTTCAACCTTTTCTGAGTAGAGTCCAGTGATAAGCATGACTAAGATTCTCAAAGGCATTCAAAACTTAATGGAAGATGAATGTGTAATTATTCTTCAGCCCATTTGAAAATCTCAGACTCAATACTTACTGTTTATTGATCACAAACTGTAGCACACCTTAAGTTAGAACATTAAATTACATGGTAGAATGAAATATTTATTAACAGTACCCTATTAAAAAAAAAAAAAAAAAAAAGAAACAACAAAAAAAAAACAGAAACAGTGAAACTTCAAGTAAGAAATTATTTTCATCAAAGTTTTGACACTGATCTTCAACAGCACCTGATCATAACAAATTTGAAAAAATGGAACAACTCTGACATGAAAAAGGGAGTCCAATCCTGCAAGCATATCACATGCATGTACTTACACCTCACTCAGGAGGTATGAGTCCTAATGAGATAAAGGAGTTCACATATGGAAAGCTTATTTCCTGGCTGCAGGAACAGTTAATGTAATGCAAATTTCTGTATATTACCTATATTACCTTTCCGTGTTGTCAGTTAGAACAGGCAGTCTAGAAGCTTTTTTTTTTTCTTTTTTTTTTTCTGGGGGGGGGGAAGTTTTCATCCTGATTAACACCAAATGCAACCCATGTCCAGAATGACACTCAGGGTAAGAATATGTGTTGCATCCTTTAGAAAAGGTCAATGAGCCATACGTCTTACAGCATGGCATTGTTAATAACTGAGGCTGCTAGCAATTTGGCTTATATCTGAAACTACATCTGTAGGTGAAAGGATCTATATTACACATGGAATACATTTCAAGGCTAACTCAGAACTGAACTTTCAATGTTTTGCTGTTACAGTTCAATAAAATCACTTTGTGTTACATTCATTTCTTTCTGTATAAAATAAAGTGAATGTCACACTTTTTTGTCATACCATTTTTATTTAACACTTTTTTTCTATACCCATTAGTTAAAAAAGTTATAACAAGGCAAATCATTTATCAAAATGAAAAATGCTGTACTCCTTCAGCAAGGAAAGGGGAGTCTAAATAGAATGTCCCTGCTCTTAAATTAATGGAACCATCTTACATTTAATATTTTCTCTTAAGGAGTTATGTAAGCACTCCAAGATCATTAATGAAGAAGTACAGAATCGCAATTTACAGCTGAAGGGCAAAACTGCTAAAAAAGCATTTCAGAGTCATGTCATTGAGTGATACAGTGTAGGAAAATAAATGTAAGGATCATTGATATCCGATATCATAATTAAATGTCCAGAACACATGGCAAGGAGAAAGGACAACAAAGTTCATTAAAATTTGACTTGGAACCTAAGCTTCAGGACTAATCAAACAGATGTACCAGGGAAGGCTCAGGTTTATAAACAAGAAGCCCCTTCATTTTAATTAACAGAATTTTAAAACTAGATTCTTTGTCACTATTCTGATTTTAAGACTAATTGTTATTATTTACAAGGATAATTCATTTATGTGCAGTGTCCCCAAATGTACCACTGCCCAGTTCATGTTACATTTTTGTCCCCTAGAACCACTACAGCAGTTCAGTTGTCCATTATAAATCAAGCCTGCACTTGCCATTCAGACACTAACACACACACTCCCAGCCTTCTTTCTAAACAAACAAAAACATAAACAAACAAAAAAAACACAAACAAATAAACAACAACAACTGGCATAGTAGATTTTCCCAGGCTTTCTTAGGTAATACAGTAACTGATCTTTTAATGTACAATACTTTTTTTGCAACAAAAGAAATCCACAGAAATCAGATGGAATTCATCCCAGTGAGCTAATGAAACTTGCAGAAATCATGTTGGAGCCACCATCTATTATTCTTCAGAACTAATGGAGAAAAGCCAAGGTCCCAGAGCTGGGAAATGACAAACCATACTACCTATTCTGAAGGGGGAAAAAAAGCCAACCTACCAGGGTAATTACAGAAAAGAGAATTCAAATTCAAATTGCCAAGTTAGCTAGCGAAGTGGTCAATTTGCAAGCTGTTACAAAAGCATGCTGAAAGGTGGGTAATAAACAGTAGAAATAGCAATTGGCAAAGATAAAGCATGCCTATGATATAAATATTATTGAGCATGGGACTCCTGCTTAGCACTATTGCCACCACTCAACCCCTTAGTACAATCAGGCTGCCTTAAGACACTTCCACTTTTGCCAGCAGTTGTAATCGTCACCTTTTATCAGGCTTTAGGAGGAACAATCCACTAAACTAATCCTTCATTGTTTCCCAGAGCATGGGCAGAAAAACTTTATTTTGGTAATGCCCCTTTACACCATTCAATCATTTTACAACATTAGAACACTCTGCATTTGTCAAACACTAAATTGCATGCTGAGCACACTGAAAAGATTTACAGCATATAACAGAAGACAGAACATAGATCTATCACACTTGTATGAGAATATTCCTACATTGGGTTTAGGTCTACAGTCTCATCAGCTACAAAAGCAGTTTAAGAAAAAATTGCCAGGTTTTGGTTTGCAGTGTTTTAGGAAGGTCATTTCCCTGCTGGTTACAAGAAGCTTCTCATGTTGAAAATCAGCTGATAAAAATAGATTACTCTTTGTTTTCACAGAACACGGGAACTAGAAACCAGCACACACAGAAACACAGAACAAGCAGGTTTATCAGGAAACATATACAGAAACTCACACACAAAATACTTTGCTGTTCAATTTAGCCCTGAAGTACTTTGATAAATAATAAGTTCAATGTTTCTGGAATACATCATTAGATACCAGAAAAGAAATCATTTTCTCCAGGGTGGGAAAAAGTATATAAGGAACAACTTTTGCAAACTGATGGAAGAACCAAAATTCCTGTGCTTCTAAAAAGCAAGGGAGGCAAATAATCCCAGGTGCTAGCAAGGTCAGCAACCAGAATGAACACAGATACCTTAATAAGTTATTGACAAGTGCAAATGCAATAGGCAGACTTATGCTGATGCTAATTTAACATCTTTTACTCCACACTACCTGCAGTGAGAGAATGGTTTCCTTGCAAGGACTAGAGCATTCACTCTGTAATTCTATAAAACAGAAATGCTGTTCACTGCTGGAATCAGGTCTGTAACAACTGACTATAAAAGCCACAGCAGCATGTTTTACTTATATAATTTCTCACTGGTATTCAGATTTTTTTGAGTTGTTATGAATCATTTTGAAGAAATCATTTCTGTTAGCTTTCATGTACTCAATGAAAATATCTAAAAAGCAGAGATCACTTATGCTTATGATTTATTTTTAATGTAAGAGAATAACAACAATAACATTAATTCTCTCTAATATAAGAGAAAATAATCTAGAATGGTTAAAGCTGATGAGGATGATCAGTAATACAATGAAGAAAAGAATGCATTTGCCTACTATTATGGTTGCATCTCTTTTGAAAAACACACTGACGTATTCATAAAAATGTATCCACCATTACTTGCTTTTTTACTTTTATAATTTTTCTCATCCTAGATTTTAGTTTTTCTGAATATTTGTCTGTATGTTCTGAACCACAATTGTAATCCAATACAAGGTATTACTATTTTTCCCTGATTTTTGTAGTTATGTGTTATTAATTTCAAGGGTATGAAAGCAATCCACATCTGGTACCTGACATCACACACCACTTTGCATTTAGTTTGTTAGTAGAAGAAAATATGTGGAATCAGAGATATCTG
Organism: Netta rufina; assembly: GCF_964035555.1. Taxonomy (NCBI): domain Eukaryota; kingdom Metazoa; phylum Chordata; class Aves; order Anseriformes; family Anatidae; genus Netta; species Netta rufina. The sequence goes on along the minus strand of NC_140127.1, from coordinate 33,843,594 downwards.
ATAAATAGAAATGTAAACAGAAATGTAAGAGAAATCCAAGCCAAATAGAATATACAAGAAAAACAGATGCAGGTTAGGCTGTAATTTCCATTTTTTAATGTTTTGCAGTGTGCTTCAATTTTGTTCCCTTCAGTTTCTTTTCCTTCAGTTCTTCAAGAACTGATGTAAACTATCCGTGGAACCAAAGAAAATCCTCAGTTAATTTTAAATTATTTTACAATGTTGATTTATGTGTCAAAAATAAGACATTTAAAGGCTTGTGCCTCAAACTGGAGTAGCATGGTACAGCTACTAGCTCTTTCTTGTCTACTGCTCAAACATAAAGAAGCAGGAGTAACATTCAAATGACTATGAAACCCACATACTTGTTGCCTTCTGTAAGTATTTAGAAAAAGACTCATAGGATGAAGGGCCAAAACCCAATAATTACTTGATAGTATTGGAACAGAAATCCAAGGAAATCCACAGAATTTACCAAGTCCAGACCACAGCTCCAATATGCAGAGATTCCAAGTTTTCAAAAAAAAAAAAAAAAAAAAAAAAAAGGAAAAAAAAAAAAAGAGGGGAAAATTTCAACTCCACACTCAAAATATACGTTTTTCTTAAAAAGTTACACTTCAAATCTTAAACTGTGATTAAAGTTTGTATTCAATATGAAATGCCATGCATAACTCTAAAATACATTTTCATATTCCATACAATGAGATAGTCAGAACAGATATACAATATGCCTCTAAATGGATTGTGCTTCTGAAGCTCTGTTAGAATAAACTTTACATTTATTTTCATCAACATGGCAAACTTGTCTCATTATCCAGATTCATATTTGTCTTCCAGAGGACTTCGACTGTATGGGTTTGGTAGCCAACTCTCAAAAAAAAAAAAAGTGCATTCATCACTCCCCTAATATAGATATATGACAGCCTGAGGTGCAGTAAAGCTTGTATTGCCTCCAGCTTAGGATAACTATATTAATAACAGGTGGCAGACCTGTGAGTTTGATATATGTATTTTCTCAACCAACTCTCAAACAAAACTTTATAGAATATTACATATAAAAGAACTGATATGATTACTAAGGATGCAAACTCAAGTACTTAATCATTACAATCCCTTTGCCATGTGCTATGGTCTTTAACTTCACAATACACATGATTTCTATCTCCTTCATTGCATCAAGCTCACAGTATTCACCTTATGAATAGTTATGTGATATTTTGTTTTATCCTTTTTCAGTATGTTATCCCAGGACTTCATTACCATACAGCACTCATGCTCTGAGCTGAAGACAGAATTGGTGATTTCATTGTGAGCTTCTTCATGGGACTCACAATGAGAGTTATCAGCTGTTCACAGACAATAACAAGTTAACCTTTCCAACAAACTAATGGAGGAACAGGTTTTATTTATGGCCATTTTACTGCTTAGGAGCTAAGGAATATAGGATCAGGTTTTTCAGTTAAGTTGGTACACAAAAATGCAAGAAGGAGCCTAACCGTTTTCCCAAAAGTGCTAAAATACTCCATTTTCAGCATGCAGGTACTTCTGAAATTTCTTCTGAGACTATCCAAATCACTAGCTATGCAAATACATTTTAAAATCTGACCAACACTGATTAAGAATGATGGTATCCATGAATTGTGGGGTCCAGTCCCAGATACCTTGGATCTCATTTTCAGGGTGTTTGGCATTCTACTAAGATTTTATATGTTTTAAACACAAACTTCATGCTGCAACAGAAATCTAAGTCTGAATTCTCAGCATTTTTGCAAATCAGTCATCAAGATCCCAAGTCAGGCATCCAAAAATACTGAACACCTCTGCAAACACTTTTACATAAATGAACTATCAGCAAAAAGAAACTCTTGTGGAGCTGCTGTGAGAAAAAATCAAGTATGTAAGCACATACCTTTTACTTCCTAAAAAAAAAAAAAAGGTGTCTTGACTGCATTCTCCTTCACTCTGAATCTCTTGTGTACTGAATGGGGCAGAAACTTAATGCAAATAAGTACATGATTGTGCAATGGCGGACCATTACTCTATGTATATACATAGAGGCCAATTTGCATATGCAGTGCAACTGATGTGCATGCTATAGATCATTTGACTTTGGAAGTACAACAGGGTTCTTTGAATGTTTTGAGGCATTGGTTTTTTATGTCATTTTGTTTTTGTTTTTTAAAATATTGTTAACACTTAAGATATTAGGGAGAACAAACAGGAATAATATAAACAAACAAACAAAAAGGCAAGAGTGTGCAGGTGGTCATAATAACTATTGCCATGAGCAAAAGGCAGAATTCATGGCCTTTGTGTTGGTGGTATTCAAACCAAACTTCATGCTCCCACAGTCTCAATAAAACTGCCTATAAACACCAATGAAATTCAGTTCTGTAACTAAACAAATAGTCTATTATTAAAACAATCACAGATTATACACATTTTTTTTCTTTTCCTTCTTTCTTTTCTTTGTAATGTATGAGTCATCCTGAAATGAAGTCATATTTGTCATAGTGATATAAAGTCAATAGAACTAGTTCCACACAGGGAACCCAATCCAACATCCAACATCTGCAGCAAGTCCATCATTTATTTTTGTCTAGTCCTATATAGATAACCTGAATTACTATATGAATTCTAATATTGTACTAGAGATGAGCTGGCTTTTTACAATTATATAGGTGGCAATAAAGAAGTGTATTTATACTAGCAGTTGTAATTATTACATTATATCATCAAAATATTATCTGTCATATGATAGGACAACAAAACCTGAAGGACATCAAAGGACTTTATTTTTTCCTGTAAAAGTATTTGCTTATCACACCTGATGCAGACACAGATATACAGAAAAAATAATAAATGAAGAATCATCAGTGCAAGTAATAGAGACTCTTGAATGCTCTAGCAAATTTCCTGTGTACTGGAAGGATACTTCAGTTGTTGGCTAACACTGAAACAGAGAATAACGGTAAGTATATCTTCACCGACACTGAAATATGTGTAAGGACAATAAAACTATATATATTCTCTTGTTCAACATCTTTGATGGAGAACTATCATTTAGAAATAATACATAATAGCTCTATAATGTACAATATATAATTATGTAAATAATTAGTATAATCTTGAGATGAGATGAGGGCTATTAGTGGCAGTGGATACTTTGAACCTTGCACATTTAGTCAAAAAGACCAATGACATCCAATCAAAGTTCTTTAAAATGAATTGCAACAAACAATGGCAGCACAGCTGCTATTAGAATTATAATTGAGTTTAGGAGGGAAACAGCAGCTGAATGCAATGCAGATAATTAAGGAGCAAGCTTTTATTAACACTATCAGTAGGGTCATGATTCTGCAGATTGTGAACTTATTATGGCTGAACAAACTAGTCTATTTTTATAACAGAGGTATATTTCTGCTTTTTATACCCATAAAGTATATTCTGGCTACAAGATAGCTGATCACTTATTTATTTCAACTACCCATTTAGAGAGATGATAAGCATTTAAAAATCTAAGATTACCATGGAAACCTTATTCTCTAATGCTGGGGATTATGAGAACAATTGGTTGTACAATTAGGATGGGTAAATAACAAGCCTCCAAGTATGACAAAGACCATACATAGCTGCTAAATTATATTAAGTAATTTCTCTCTTCCAGGCTAATATACTTCTTAGCTTAACCCAACACTGAAAGAGAAGCAGTATACCTTATGTGAGAGAAAAGTGAAAAGAAAACATGTAAAGACATAGTATTTCCGGTATGCAAACAGAAACTGCATAAATGCATGTTCTTGTGGTCTTAACACATAAGTTTCCCAGCATTAGGAATTATAGAAGTGATCTAAAATTTCTATTTTCTGTTGTGTGTTGACCAATCTTGGAACAAAAATTACCCGCAAAGACAAGACAAACAAACAAAAATCACCAAAGGATTCAAAGTCACTCCAAGCTTGAAGCTTGGCACCAGAGTCAGGCAATGGGAGATGCTTGACCATTCATAACCATGACTAAGGATTCCAGAAATTGAAAAGAGGTCATTAAAATGCCAGCAATGTCATGTACTGTTAGCAATACTACTGTTATAATATCATGTTAACACAATAACTGGTGCTCTTTAAACAAACTAAAGAGTGTAGGTCCACCGAAGATGTTATTATCACCATTCATACTAGTAACCCCTTTAACTCATGCAGCACAGACTCAAGATCTTTGGTTTAAGACAATCCTGCTTGCAACATAGGTCATTTCACTGGTAAATCTACTTGTTAAGGACAAATGAGTAATCCTGCTTTGGAATCTCATTGACCTCAATGTGTAAATAAAGCAAACACAATGTGTCTGACTGGCAGCAAGCCATTACTGTACTGTGTGCAGTAAAAACACTAATATGTCAAAGTGATTTAAAAATATGCTTTGATATTCTGACCTGCTGAAAATTCTGTTTATTGACCTACAACCTCCTAAAATATTCTAATACAATTTAAAAATATATTTTAACATTACTATACAGTTGCTTGTTGCAAAGCCATTTACAGTTTTTCCATTCCTCTTTTGGAACCTTCTACGGTCCTACTTCACTGGACTGTGGAAAGGGTAAACAGAAGATTGTCCTTATTTAAAGCTATTTTTATCTCTGTTTCTCCAGGAAATCCATTCCCAGTTTGAAGATAGAGAAAGCTTAATTTGGTCATTATTACAGTGGAACTCAAGTGTGCGTCAGTAAGACTTGGGAATGGTAAAATTTCTGCCTGGTTCCAGTTCCTTCTAAGGGAATCTGGTAAAGAATAGTTATCGGCCAAGAGTAAACAATTTTTCTTTTGCTCATATGCACAGCATATCGTGATGTTTTTACTTGCAGATTAGTTCTTGTCACGTCAACAGAAATTTGAAACACCTTTACAATTTTATAAAAGGTAGGGTTGATAATCTACTATAACTTCCCTAGTACTCTCTTAATGTTTACAGTGAAAGTAAATACATGGATGTATGTCTAGAAAATTAAGAGACAGAGACAAACGGAGGTGAAACTATATTTCACTCTTGCAAAAGCACATTATAGTGGCCACTATTCAAGCCAACATTTGTGGAGAGTTATGACAGCAGAATTGTAGCATGTCAAACTTTCACTGTATTTACAAAGGAAATTTCAGGGGAAAATTTGACTAATATCCTCTATACCCTAACTGTAGGTAGCAGGTTTGGTATACTGCAGAATTAAGGTTCTCGACTTCATCAACATTGGGCACCAGTATTTTCAAGATGACCATGGTTAAGGACCAACTTTCTAAGTGGATTTTTAAAACAAAATAAAAAAAGTTAAAAAATAAAAATTAAAAAAAAAAAAAAAGGAGTCCAGAACTTCCCCGTTGTAGCTAAATTCTGGAATACTCTTTTGAGATTGATATTTTTTTCTAATATATTTTAAAAATGTGCTGTATACTACAGTTGAAGAGCAGCCTAATGAAGAAACAACCAGCTAAAATTTTTAGAAATTCCATATTTTGTAAATATAAGGAAATGTGAAAAAAAATAATGGACTAGCATTTATTTTCTGAACATTTCAAAGAATCAGTGTGATTCAGATATGAATGAAGAGACGGCATATTAAATATGAAACAAACATTTTTTATAATAGTCAAATATATTTTTGAACACCTTTTTACTGCAATGGCTGTCCCCAGGATGTCCAGATTTCCTTAGGAGAACAGTACTGATAACTCTTGTGTGTTGTGCCTACAAAGCAAGGCCTATTTTTCTTATCAAACTCTGTAGTCATCATCAAAACCACAGTTTGCAGAGAAGCTTCAGGGATTTGTAGCCTAACAGAAAATCAACAATATCTTCTATTAGTAAGAAAATGTTTCTACTTGTTAAAAGTTAAACACTATTGTTATGATTGTGTATGTTGTTATTATCACCACTGAAGATTGTGATGCAAAGCAGTGATCAACCTGGAGTTGCTCTGCTTTCCATCTTATTTATAAAATTTTTTAGTGTAATGTTGATGTATTTCAACACTTTATCACACAAGGCCCTCTTTGAGAGAAATATGCCGCCTACCAAGTAACTAGCTTTGAGAATCTTTACATGTCCTTCCCTCTCCAACTGAATATGGTTTTCAAACTGAACATTTTTTATACTTCAATGATGAAAACAATTTCAAATAGCTCACACAAGTTTTACTGTTGTAGTATCTACCAGAGGCAATAAAATGCTCAAACCAACCCTTCTTTCCTCCTGTCAAAACCTTCTAGCACCTTCTCCACAGTACTATCATAAAAGAAGCTGAGCATTCTAATCGATCTCTCTCAAAATTCTCTCTATGAAATATCTACCATGTTTATGTGATAGCCTGATTTGAAGTACAAATGTTTTCTGTTTATGCTAATTACAGGTATGACAAAATTAACAGAAATTCAGTATTTGAGTAAGAAGGTAACTTTCAAAAGAAGAAACAGGAATGCTTTCTTCCCTATGGAAAAGAGAAAAACAATCAGTGCTGCTAACTGAATAAGCTTGTAAAAATTAATCGGCTACAGTAGAAGCACTCACAGCAGCTAATGGACTTCTCAGTAGAGGGAAAAAGTGTCTGGAAACAGAGCTAATGGGTATACAGGCTCTACCTAACAGCTCACTGCCTGTCTCAGTGTGTCTGATGTCCCATCAGGAAAGAATAGAAGAACTTCAGTTGTGTCATTTTTTATTAAAAAAAAAAAAAAAAAAAAAAAAAAAAAAAAGCCTCTCTCTGATTAAGAATGCAGGCTTAGGCCACCTATTTTTCCAGGGGAAAAAATCCACAGTAAGTAAACAGAAGAAATATTCAGCAGTGGGAAAATCTGGAGTTTTAGTTTTCCTTCTGCCATCTTTTTTATCTTTCCTTTTTGGAAAACCCTGAGGGGCCATGATTTAAAAGGCTGCAATCGAATCAATTTCTACATGGAGGAAATGTACCTCTTTTTTGCACAACTGCAATGGATGCCTTGAGTTATGGCATTACATGCTGGCATCCCAACAGTGATTGGTCAGGGGACAGGCAGCATTTCACTTAAATAGGTATTAGTGAAGAAAGCATTTGGTCTTTAGGATATTAATTACCATGAAAGCATGATTCCTGATAATGCAGGAGGGATAAAAACAAAGCCTGATTTATTTTCCTGTTGTGGAAATAAAAAATAGATTTACTCCTAAACTGAGAGGTTTGCCACAAAATTACTGACACACAGTTAAATAAAGAAGCCTTCTTAATGCAATCTGACAGGATGATTTTTCAGCTAAAACACATATTTTCTCCTCCTTTCCCCTGAACAGCAGTTAGCACTCATCATGGCTTGATTAGCAGGTCATATATGCACTTCCTTTTTTCTCATTGTGAGCTTCTTTTCCATAGCAATGTTTTTGCTACTCCACAAAGTTAGGGACTAAGTTGCACCTCCCTAATCATTGTGTCACATTGCTACTGAGCCCTCAAGATATGCACTGATCTGGAAAGCACATTTGGATGAGAATGACTTCTCTGTGGAAGCCTTACAGTACACAGCTGAAATCCATTAGAGTAATGATGTCTAGTATAGTACAATAAAATTCAGCACTTATTTATCACTATTATTTTTAAACACTTTATGAATATTAATTAAGCAACCTTTTTAGTATCCCAAGAGGTGGGATAATGTCTACTGTAAATAATATTGTGTTTTCATGCAATCTATAATTCCACATAAACTTCATAATTTAATAATAATTTAATAGGATTTATTAATGACCTTGAATTCCATTCAGATTCTTATCCTAACTTCGGCTGCATGGAGCTGAAGCCCAGATACTCAATATTTAGGCTTGCAGTTTACACTGATGGTAATGCAGGTGCGGCTGATAACTTTTGAGAATCTGAAGTAAAATATTTTCATGAAATGCATTAAAGGACAGGAACAGCACTATGGTTCCCTTTCACTTTTTCTCTTTTTTTCTCCAATGGGAAATTATGTGACAGTTTTCAAAATTATTTTTCATTTATTTATTTTATGTCTGCTGTGCTTCACATGTTTGATATTGAGGCAAGGTTAATGACAAGCAGCTTGCATTTGGAATTGAAAGTGGAGATATTTAAGGCGGTTCCTAGATCCTGTGGGTATATGACAGATATTGCCAGAATATACAAGAGATTAAATGATGCTTATCAAAAATAAATGTATACTAATTTTTTTCTATCTGTCTATAGACAGACTAAATAGCCTGGGTTCAAAACACAGTGAACATAATGCCTGCATTTCATATATGCTAGCTACTCAAATTCAAGGTCAAATCCTAAATTACTTCTTGAGGCAAAACTCCCAGATAGATGATTAATGTTTTGACTGTGGTAGTATGTTAGGTTTTACGTTACGCAATGATTATATATGAGCTATCAGTGAAGGCTTGTATGGAATTAAGGATGTTTGATTGATGCATTTAATGCTTTTAAGGTGTTTCCATGTTAAAATGCTTCAAAAAACTGTAGCTATAATTAAAGGCAGTACAATGGCTGCCCCAATTATGGAGAATTATAACATGATTTGGGTAGTAAAAAGAGATTCGAAATAGAATAAAGACTCCTGCATTTGACTGAAATTTTGTAAGAGATTTCTAAATTGAATGTGTGCTTGAAAGAGATATGAGAAAGAAAACTGTTAACACCAGTAAAACATCCGATTAGGCCACCAAGAAACCACATTCAGCATCTGTTTCTATTGATGATTTCTTGTGTGACTGTTGGTAAATCGCCTAATTTCCCCATGCCTCCATGTTCTACTGGTAACACAGGCATAAAAATTAATCTTTGTTCAGTGAAGTATAGTTGAATTCAATAGTGCATGTGAGACACTCACAACCTATTGATGTGTCGAGGCAGGACAATAAGAATTTCCTCGATATTCTTTTTCTTCTCATGACTGAGAGCTAGGCTACCTCACCCAGGAAATTTATTTATGTCTGGAAGCTTTCAGAAGGCTTGATTTACTATGCGAGTGTGGCCAAGTACAGTGCATATCTCAGTTAGAAAGCACATTGACCAAGGAAGTCATTGCAGTTGAAGAAAGAATTAACTGCTCTGTTGGAGGGCTTCATAAACTCATTTATTATTACTTTTGCTGCACAGAGCCCCAAACGTCCAGCACAATTTCTTTCAGACTGTACTGTCTGCTAGGAACAAGAAAGCTGTTTTACTGAATGATGATTTTTTATTATTGTTATTATTTTTGCTATATAATAATGTGGTTAAAACAATATGTTGGGAGCTGTTAGGCATTTATTTACCATGGTGGGTTAATCTCATCTAGGGAGGTATAGAGACTCAATCATGAGTGCTACAGTATATAAGCTAATTGCCAGGATAAAACCAAATGAATAATTACTTAACTTCAGAATGAGGCCTGGGGGATTTTTTCTTTAATAAAGGTTTAATTCACCAGTGATAATGAATGCAATCTCACATACTACTGAACAACACCATTAGCATAATGGCTAAGATACAAAAACTATAATTAGACCTAAACAGAAATGTTAATTACAGCCACGAAGCTACCAAACAAAAAGGGAGTTTTCCTTTACCTGTGAAATGTGTAGCTTTAGTAATCCCTGTGAATGGGTTATCAATTCTGCTCGAGTGACTGACAGGCAGAAATTAAAAACTGAAGCTTCCTTTGCCTTTTGGTTCCAGAGAGGACTGCGATTCACACAGGAAGCTTAGAGTACAGGTGAGGGCAGTAAAGACTGTACATCTAATCATAAAGCTTCAAAATTAAGCTCCAATGTATCTGAATCCTACACTTCAATTCTTTTTCACAAAAAGGAAGACCCATCAGGTCTGGTCAGGAATTTTAGATCCCTTTCAAGGGTATTTGCTACCCCCAGATGATCTTGCTATGCACAGCACCGTGTAGCTGGACAAGGAAACGTGGCAGCCTGCTGGCTAGGCAGCTGCTGAGAAGTTTCCTGATAACAAGCAGCTTCATTTCCGGCACTAACAACAACAATAACAAAAGCTCTTTGTACATAAAAATTTGCACAAACTCTTATATCTTGCTTAAATGAAATCTATGAGATGTCCTCATGGAGGAACACTCTTTTGTGCCATTTCTTCTGTGCATTTTCTTTAATCTCATGCTACACAAATATTAAATTTACAGATTGAAGAACTCAAAAGTTATAAAATGTGAGAACTAATGTTGCATTTTTTCCCCTTACAGGACTTATTCAGTGTATAAAATGGACACCAACTGAATGGGGAGCTATTCAGTTTTTCTTTTTATCTTCATCCTTCTGTATTTGATTCCAGACCTTATTTAGCATACATCATCAAAACCCTGCGCTGAATACAAAATTACCAATTTCTTCATAGGCTTTTTTGTGGTTTTCTCAGCTTTTTTGTGGTGCTCTCAGCTCTCACTATAATTAATCTATCCTCACAACACCTCTAAGAAATCATATAATTGAAGCACAGAGAGATTAAGGCTACATTGCTACATATTCACTAATTCGTGTGCCTGCTTTGATACAACTAAGTATTCTATGGGGGGAAAAAGTCATTATTTATGTAGCCCCTGTTTACTTGTACTTTATATAAGAGCTTTTAGCATGCCCATAAACAGAAAATATCTGTAAAAAGTCTGTGAAAACTCTCATTGAGGAGATCTGCTTATGATCTCATTAGCATATGGTGCTGAAGGTAGAAGAATCCAGTCCCCACAGTGGCATTCAGCCACCTGAACCATGAGACAATCCCTTCCACTCTTACACTTCTGTGCCTTGTGCACTTCAATTTCTGTAACAAATGAACCAGCAATCACATTGCTGTGGGAATGAAGATTGGTGGGAAGGAAAAAAATATTAATAACCTGAGAAATTTGAGATTTTTTTTTTAATTGTGTTTTCTAATTTCATTGTAAATTGGAGAACCTAGGGACAGATATTGGTGGGAAAGACACTTCTACTGTTCATTTAACACCACTGCCATTGAATCTAATGAAGGTTGTCTTTTTTTATACCCAAACCTGACCCAAACTCACAAATTGGCAGGGAACAAACATGCCCTATAACAGAGCCAGTCAGTGGGTGTCCTGAGAGCATGGCCTGACACAGCTGCAGTAATGGCTAGACACCAAGTGGTGAATGTGGCCACATTCACTTAAGATGTCCTGAAGAAGGGTTAGTAAAAGTGTTTTGTGTTCTGTAACAGGCAAGTGATTCAACACGGATGCTAAAGCATCGACTAAACCACTTTAGGGAGAGAAGGCTCAAAGTTCATCTATTCAAATAGATCACTCACCACCTGGCTATGCAGGATACGTTATTTTTCATGTTTGATCCGGACAACGTCAACAAATAACATTCAATCTACAAGATGAAATTGTGGGGAAAAAAAATAAATCCTAAAACCATGACATGACTTTTTAATGCACTAAATAAGATACTCTGCTGGGGGGCAAGAAAGGTTTGGTTCTGATTTTGTTTATGTACATTATCCAGTGACTATTTAACATGAAATACGTAACAACAATTATGACAGTATGGACCAGAAACCAAACTCCTCTTCCTCATGGCCCCTGAGTCCCTGAGCCCCAAGACGGCTCCTGCTCGCCCTAGATCTCTTTCTCTAATCTAGTGACTCATAGAGCTCTTTCTGCCCAGCAGAACAATTTCAAAAAGTAATACACCCCAACTCAACAAACTAGCATATACCACAGTGATTAAGAGATTAATTTGAAATGCTGGAAACAGATTTGAATCTTTTCAGGATAGGTAAAGCATAGGAACTTTAAAATCCCAAATAATTAAAAAAAAAAAAAAGTAGCAAAGTAGACTAACTTGATAAAAGGAAAAAGTTATTCACCATGAGGGCAGTCAAGGAAGTGAATGGCTTCACCAATGTTTTGCAGTTTCCCTTCTTGAAGGTTTTCAAGTTCATAATAGATTAAATCCTTAGCAACCTGTTCTGACCTCATAGCTAAGTCTTCTTTCAGCAGAGGGTAGAATACAAGACCTCCTGAGGTTCCTACCAACCTGCATTATTCTATGCTCCCACAGGAAAAGTGAATGGTAGCTTTCTTCACTGCTTACTCTGGAAAAAGGAAAAGTTGAAACCAAATCTTATGAGGACCCCAGAACTACTCACATAGTAGATTATGAATGCTTACCAGACAGAGTCGTTCACCCTTCCCCATCTGTCTGATTATTTCAGTGTCTGAAGAAGCTATTTACAAGTTATTTCCATGTATCTTGTAACAGATTTTTATTCTCTTCTTTTATCCCAGTAATTCTGGTAATAAAGACATGTTAGCCTTACTAGAGAGTGAGAATATTTCTAGGTTCATTTTTACATTTCAGAAAAAGATTACTTTTGAATTTTGGACAGAAATGACCTATTAGGCTAAACTGCCCACTCCATCAGAATGCTGTGCAACTTTAACAGATTTCAGTTCACTCTGCTTAAATTATGATGCACAAAGCTAAACAATCTTCTCATATGAATTTGTCTTTCATGCAAAGTAAGGTTTTCTGGAAAAAAAATGCTGTAAAACTAACAAAAAAGAACAAAGGAACAGCTGTAAGTCAAGAGTTCTTATGCCAACACACTGTTCAGCTGGGTTCCACATTCATTTCCATCCCCCATATCATGCTGATTATAAACTTAGATGCAGTTCTAATGTTTTCATTTAATTCATTTTTTCCATATTTTAAATTCATTGTATTTAGTGAACATTCAGTTTGAAACATGCAATATCAAAAAGAAACCCCCACAGGTTCAGGGAATTTAAATAATCAGGTCCTCATAATCCCTGAACTTCAATCCAGTGATGTCTCCCTGGGACCATTTTAAACGTGCAAAGGAAACAAATGACCAAATTACTCTAAACAATTGTGAGATAACGGATGAAATAAGGCAGGTGATTAAAATATTGATACTTACATTATAGTAATGCCTTCAGTCCCCCATGGAGATACCAGCCTTATTGTGCCAGGCATTGTACCATCACACAAGATGGTCCTCTGCCCTGGGGCATTTACAGTCTGAACCTTGATTTTCCATCAACTTCCTCATTGTCACAACAGCTCAAAAATAGTTGAGACAGAGTGTTGGGAAGAAACAAAAATATGAAACAACTATTCAGGTTGCCCAGCAAGCCCACAGTGAAGCTGGGTATAATGTGCAGAATTCTGCAGTGCAGGTCTTGTGCGCTACTCCCCAGGCCTTGCTGCAAACTAATCCTTTTGTGTGTTTATCTGCTGCCCGTGACAGCTAAGCACTGTCTGGCTGTAATACATTTTGCAACTTCGTAGGTATTTCAGTTTTTCTGATTACTGCCGTGTTTTTGTTTTGGTTTCTTTTGGTTTGGTGTTTTTGTTGTTTTGCTTTTTCCAACAAAGACCATTTACAGATTCACAGGTTGGACTACTATTATCTGCTGATGTCCTCTAAGGCATTCCTACATTCCACAGATTCAGAAAAACTGGGATATGCAAAATGAACAATGTGGTGCACACTCCTAGTTCATCTTCCATGCTCAGACTGCACAATTCATTTGATGTATTGTTGAAATATAGCCAATGGCTGAATATAGCCCAAAGAGTTGAGGGAGTCAGCTTTCTCCTGAAAACTGACATAGAAAAAAGTGGCATGCAGTAAAAGTTGTCATCTAACTGAAACCTTAAATTCTATCATTTGAAATACTGTATGACATATATTCTTATGCATTAGTGCAGATTTAGTGCTCAAAAATCAATAGCTGAACATCTGTGAACATCCACAAATGCAAACTTGACTGATATTTTGGAAGTAGCATATTTGATCAGTTTCTCTCCACAGTTTTATCCATGGACCTTAAAGTGCTCCCAGTTTTATATCTGTTATAACTGCATAATCAAACCTAACTATTTTGTGCAACAGCAATTCTTTATTTTATTTATTTGCCTTTTGGTTTTTAAATGAAAATTCCTCATACTGAACTGGGTGGAAAAGAGAAAGGCTTTGCTGCATGACAACAGATAGGATCCTGATGATGAATGAAATTCTCTTAAGGAAAGACTTGTATTGAGGTGAAGCAATATTTTGCATCTCAGCTATCAGCTTTACAAGATAAAATACCAACTGGAGGTTTATTGAAACCATATTTGAACAAAAAAAATCATCCGCATAGTGCACGTCCTCATCTGCATCCATATCACAGATGAAAAATAGCAGAGGTTTCAGAAAAATACCTGCTGATACACCATGTTCCTTATTTATCAGAAGGATTTCTATAGATGTGGATAAGCCATTACTTTTTTGTGATGCCTTGTTGAGGTGTATCCAATGGCTGAATATAGCCAGTGCATCACAGTCAAACTCTCTTTTTGGCTGAGTAAGAACCCAAACTGCTTATTTCTTTGCTCTCTACCTGTAAGCCAGGATACGACTATTGTTGCTTAACCTTGTCGGGCCATTCCCTTTTTCCCCCTCAATATGCTTAACACTTCCACTCACACAGTCCATTTAACAATAACTTCTTAGAATTTTTCAGCACTTTTTGTTTTGAGATATAGAGTTAGGATGCTACAGATTTTTGGCTCTGAATTATTTTACAACAATGAAGAATAGAAAACTGTGATTCTTCTCTAATCTCTATATTTATTTTATTAAACAAGACACTGTCCTTGACTGGGTAGTAAGCTCTTCTGAGAATCAGGCAGGTTCCTAAATATGGATTTAAAAGCCTAAATTTAGGTTCTTGAATCTGAGCTGTGTTTGCCTGCAGGGTTCTCAAGCTCAAATTCACCCTTCATATCAGGGACTGTAGCTTTTCTGGCTTCCCTTTTAGTGTCAGTGAATAAGATTATTCAGTCTTGAGAACACACTTTACCACCTGTCAACACAATTTTTTGGTTGTGATTTTTTTATAATGAAGTTTTACCACCTTCCACTAATTTCTATGTGAGGCCAACCTTTTCTTAAAACAACCAAAAGCTTTACAATTAGCTGCTGTTAGTTTGTTTCTTTTCAGCTATCTATCTTGCCTCTATAGTGATTGCTGGGCTTTGGAAATAGACTGCACATATATTTATTGACTAATCAAAAATACAGTAAAAGTAGAAAGACACAGCAATATTTAAAATCTAGCTGATTACCCTTTGGTGGCAGATGACTAACAGCTTACCTCAGCAAAGCAAAAATTGCTGCCAAAGGTTTCTTCATAGAAATAATCCTTATTTATTATCCAAGTTCACAGCTGTATACACTGCAGGCAGTAACTAAAATCACTTAAAAAGCATGATGCTAAAAAAACAAATCCCAAGCTTACGTGACTATGATGCTTATTAAAGGTCCAATCCTTCCTCATTAAAACCAACGGGAGGGGTTCTGCCAACGATTTCAGTACTAAAGGAAATTGTCTCAGGGAAAATATTCAGACAAATTCATAAAGCTGCATTCTGCTCATTAGCAGTATATGTGTGATCTTCTCTAGCATGAACAGGGGAAGTGTTAAAGAGCTCCAAGAATTCTTAGGTTACTCAATGGTCGCCTTTCTTGAAACAATAGGACAACAATAAAAGCCATTTTCTGCCCTAACTGCACACACACAGCCCCAGCTGTCCAAACTCTAGTATTTCTCTCCCTCTCTCAAAAAAAAAAAAAAAAAAAAAAAAAAAAAAAGTTTATATGCAGCTGTTCTAATAGCTTTTCGGGCCAAATCAGCAATCTTTGCATGGAACAGTATTTTTATAAGACCTATTAAAATCTCACTTATTAATAACAATCACTATTCAGTTTGGTGGAATGTATGGAATAAGACCAGATGAAAAGAGTAATATTCACTAAGCAATTCAACCACTTAACATTGTTTGCCTGGAGGGAAGAACACAGTGAAATAGTCTCCCATTCCTCTCCTATTATATACCCCATCTTCCCCTTACATGGCTTTTATTTGTCCTTCCTGTGCTGCAGTCAGCAACATTTTCATACACTCTGCAGGAGCCACATATGAAACTGAGCAAGGTTAGGGGACAAAATACCAGCCAGTGATTTGAAACTGAAGCAGACTAAAACAAGGTAGGATCAAACAGATTCTCTCCCTCCTCTCTTGTACCACTACCATAGAAAATAATTGTCTTTAGACAAAACATCTGATTCCACTTTTCCTGATATGGGGTTTGAGAAGGATATTGCAAAGGACATCCCTGGCAGGTGCCTGGCCCAGCAGTTGCCCCTCTGCCCTGCTCACTGTCTCTGCTCTCAGAACTTACCTCATGACATCTAAGGCAAATCATGAAAGCTGGAAGCCTTCTTGAGTAGTGTCCCCACAGGGCTTGTGCTCCTGTTGGGACTGGAAAGGGGATTCTGACATTGCAGGTCCACCTCGTAGGCAAGCAAGACAGAGAAGAATGGAAAGATCAAGTGTCTGGATGAACAAAAAATCCTCTGACATGAACTGAACAACACAAAATGTTGGCAGGCTAAGTGTGGAAACAAAATTTAGAAGAAGGGTGCCACGTAAGACACCTTTGTCTGTTCCTTGAGGTTAAACCTGGTGAGAGCCCAAGCACCTCTGTGCTATAAGGTCTCACAAAGTGGGAGCAGTAGCTGGTGACCCAGCTCACTCGTTTATCCCCCATGACTGAACAAGCATGCTGACACAGTACCACATGGCAATACCAGCTCAGCTCCCAGAAGCAAGGTGAGAGATGTGTTAAATCTGGACTAATTAGTCACATCTCTCAGCAAGGCTAATTAAGATCTGCATGGGTGCTGACTTGGTGATACTGTTTTGGTTCAAGAGCTAGCATAGGCAGTGATATAAACTATATTCCATCACATGGCAGAGGCTACACCTGAAGGAACACAAACATGAGCCATTTAAACTTCTGTAATTTTAGCACTACAAACCATACTGAAAGAAATACAGGAATTGGTTCAGCTTGTGAGAAGTGCCGGGTACATCACATGAGAAATGTGCCACACAAGGACTGCCACAACTAGAATGTGCAGTTTGTGAGGCCTTTGCTTCTATGCATGGTGGTATGACCAGCCTGGAAGGCGTTCACTTGCCAGCCCTCTGTGTAGCTGGTTAGACAGGGGAGCAATGCATTGGTGTAACTGTGTGTGCCCTATGCTTGCTCATGCTGTATCAGCCTAGTAACTTAGAAAATTCAGACACAACGATTGCTGGGAGCAAGCCCCCAGCTGGTACCATTTGACATCAGGCCAAAGAAATGACTGGTATCACCAGAGCAGCTAGAGACACAGATATCTATATGTATTTTTGTTTCTTTTATTTTCTTTTCTTTTCTTTTCTTTTTTTTTTTTTTTTTTTTTTTTTTTTTTTTTTTTTAAGTTACCAAGGTTGTCTTATTCACTGTATTGATCTCCCCTTCCTCCTCTGTCACTACAATTTATCCAGGTCAGGTTTTCTTTTAGCCTAATTTTTCTGCTCTCTTCATTATACTTCCCATCCCCATTTATAATGGCCAAAACACCACTCAGTCCCACAACCCAAGAGGTTGCAGCAACAGCTGCAAAGTGCTGTTCAGAGGTTTATGGACAGTTTTCAGACTTTCTGGTCATGTCCCTGATGAATCACAAACCTCTTTAGCTTCTTGCACAGGAAGCCACTGATGAACTCTAGCAAGTCTTTGCAGTTGCCCACACAGCAGCAGTATACTTCCAAAACTGCATAAAGGCAAGGAATTTTTAACCCTTTCAATTCAATTTCTGGTTATTTCAGTTGCACTTTTGTCTCTGTATACAGTGTAGTGATTTCTCAAGTATAAATAATACTTTGTATAGTATACATGCTTCATTTGTGCACTCAGTTTTACTGTCACTAAATATACAACGGCTAGCTGAGTTAGAGAATACTTTCTATATTACAATATGCATACAGAAAATCATAAGCCACAAATTCCTAAAGAGGAGAACACACTTATTAATTGCTGAAATAATTCTGAGATGAAAATTAATTATTATTTTTTTCAGTAGAATTCTACAGCAGAAAACATCTGTATTGTAACCCTGGTGCTTAACAAGCATACGCATTTCAAGTATATATGTTTTCTTAAAAAGTGACTTTAATCAACAGGACACTGGGAAAGTAAATTCATATTTGCCTATTCTGTTTTTATAAATGATGTGATCTTTCCAAATAGAAGCACTGGAATAATTAAAGTAATTTTCCAAAATTATTCTAGTATATTCAATTACAGATTTTAATTATTTTGGAGAAATAATTCACAATGTTAATGAAAGACATGGTAGTTAGAATCATGGCAGAGTATGGGTTTCATGTTTCTGCATTCCATAAACCTTATTAGAAAATGTAAATCAAATATTTGATGAATACTAAGAGCCTATTGGGACATTAAAATGAACATTACCATTGTGACTCTGAGAATCAGGTTGAAGTATAACAGAAGTCAGTTAAGGTAAGTGGATTTCAGTGCCAAAGGGAACATTAGCTATTTAAAAGAGGCCTTTAGAGTATTATCTACTATTAAATATGAAGAAAAAAAATCTTTAAATAACACTCAGGTTGTGACACAAACCAACAAAAGACATCAGAATTTCACTTTCAGCTGTTACCTCACATAAATTAACCTCATCTCCCATGTTGACTGAGAACAGCATAGTGGTGGGGAACGTATAGATGGTACATGAGCATCAACTTTGAGTTTCCTACGTAATCCCCTAATTATTTAACTTTGCTGTTAACAAGAACTTTGCCAGTGCTTTTGAACAGACCAAGTCCTAATTCCAGTCCTGGCTCGTACTTTAAAATATGGTTTTGTATTTAATGTTCTGTAAAAGCATCTAAAGCTCACCATACTCTAAAATGGCTTTTCTGATAGCCTGAAATGTTACACAGTTTTCAGTAATTAAGCAAGTGATACATATTTATATTTCATACAGTATACAATTGTTGTGTTTTTTTTCAAAAACGTACTAGCTGAAATCTATTCTTTCAAGGACACACCATGCTTTAGGGAAGGGTTAAATGGAAAACATTGATGAGATACATCTCCTAAGGTAACAAAGGGAAACATACTACACAGGTTGTTCCATCTCGGGTTTTCTACAACACAATGGCAAATTATTCCTTGTGAACATTTAAGAAAAGATCTACCTCAACGTTATATTCATTTAAAAGGATGGATGTTTTACACCAAGCTAGAAAAAGAGTAAAATTATTCTGTGTGTTTCAATACCTCCTTGTTGGTGTATACATACAAACACTGTCAGAAGATTTGGGATGAAGAGATAATTATATGCCTTCAAAACTGTTTAGGTTATAAATGAAGTCTGAAGATAATTAGGAAGGGTTTGCATTTGGCAGAGCCAAGATTATAAACAAAGATCGTCCAAAACTTAATAAACTTCCTATCATTAAATATAGCAGATTATATGCTACTATGCCAAATGTTTCACTATGTGGCTGAAATGTCATGCAGGTGATATTTCTTATAAATTTTAATTATGTACTAGCTGAACTCAGAAGAATAAAAGAATTCGATATTGTTCCAAATTGAACTTTGTACTTTTTGCACCAAAAAAATGATTTCCCTGTTACACTCATATTCAGACAATTTTGGTAGTTATCTACATTCTCCCCTTTCCTTGTTATTTCTATAATTATATTTGTGGCCAGTACATTTCATGACTTATTATGTTCAGGTATCTCTGACAATGTATTTAATAACAGAAAATGTGCACATAGATTTCCTCTGCATGAAGTATTGCTTGAATGACTTCACATTCAAGGGAAAGGAAGAACCAATGTAATAAGTACTTTTGTTCATGAAAGGCATGATTCTGCCCTGGTTGTGCCAGGGTCTACAGTCTTGGATGGTACCACACCATAAGCTGACACACAGCATAAACACAGATCTGTGAGCTTCTCAAAATCTCACTTCCATGTATGGATGTTCCACATGGACTTGGAAATCTATTAGCAGTGGCTTAAATATTAGAAATATTAGTTTACACAAACCAGTGGCTTCCTGGCAATTTCTGAAAGTAAAAAATGTTTTTTCTTTTATCATTTCTGTCAGTGGAAGATTTGACTTCAACTTAGCAAACACAGGCTCAAGCTATGGAAGTCTAAACAGCTTTTAACTGTACCGGGTGCCATTTTGTTTCAAAATGGAAAGGATATGTCAAATAGCAAAATTAATAAAAATATAATTGCTATTCTAGATCATGCAATTTCAAATGTTTACATGTCTTTAACAGAAAACATATCATTAACCCTGTTACATCTGTAGAACTAAAACAGAGCAGTTCCCACTAGTTACTCTACAAATGGGATTCTTTTCCTACTCCTCATTAGAAGAAAGTTCTGGAGAAAAGAAAGTCCAGAAATGGACAATAAAATAGGCTACTGTCAAAATACCATCTCATAATATATTGCCACCTTTTTCCTTGATCAAGAAATATTGATGAAATTGATAGATCTTTGCAAAATTTCCAGGGACTTTGTTGCAAAGTTTTTCTACAGAATTTAAACAGACTGAACCCTAAGAAAAGCTACGTAACATAGCTGCTTATTTTTTTTCCAGATTAAAGACATTTTAAAAAATCTTTATTTATTTATTTTTATAACCTGGACCATTTCTGTTACATTCAAATAGCCTTCCAGTAGTGGAAAGAATACAAAAGCAAAAGCAGCTTTAGTAACTATATCCATTATACTAGCATAAACTTTCAACTTAAGTTTTACAGAGATTTAATCTGATTGATATCATGAAGTCTTTTTAAAAAAGGGATATTAAGTGACTTAATTTATTATTTAATTACTCTCAAAAAATATTTAATGTAGTGTGACAGTACTCTACCAATACTTAAATGAGAGATACCCATATTTCTCTGAACCTACAGCCAAGTCAAAATATTCAGAGTGATGAGCTTAATCAGTTCCTCTACTGATGTCATTGGCCTCTAGATTAAATCCTACAAGTGAAGGCCTGTCTGTATATTTAGAAGACAATACACTTTGAAATACCTATTTGAGACTTAATCATTTAGTCTGGATGGTTTTAAAACAAAAGAGTTACAGATATTTTATCCATCACTGTATTAAATTACATATACTCTTAATTGCATGTTCTTGGATAAGAAACTAGGAAATATGCAGATAGGTGTTATTTATTTTTATATTTAAATTTAAAAGAAAACATGTATAATATATAAACGCAGAAAACCATAGTTTTCTATAGCTTTCCAAGCAGCAAAAATACATTAAATTCAACTTTTAGCTTACAGTGTTAACTTATTTGTTTAAGAAAAAGCAGTCTGTTAATGGGTATCCCAAAGTACTCAGTCATCTACTTCACAGAGATTTATTAGATGCTGTCTTGAACTACAGCAGAGAGACATTTTGGATCTTATCTTCCACATATGTTCCAGAGACTTTTTCTTTCAAGTTTGATGGTTATCCCAATAACATGTGAAGGCATCCAACACAAGGGTTGCAGTTTCAAATATTAGATTAAAAATTAATTAACACAATTATACAGCTTTCAGTACAACTTAAAGAACTAAAAATAATAATTCATGAACCAGATATCATGACCTCCAACGACGGTCACAGTGATAGATGTCACCCAGTGCAGAAACATAGCTGCTTGCTGGGTGACAGACAACATTAGCAAGACTACACTAAAACTCAATTTCAGATAGAATAACAGAACTGAGACCAAAATGTAATCACAGCAAGCCAAATAACAGTTATAAAAGTTACTCATCATCAAAACTGACAACCAAGTTTGTTTTCTTTAGGAGAAACACAAACATTGATAGCCAAATCACATGCTGGTAGAGGATTGGTAATTCTCAGGAGAGTCATATGGTTAAAGAGGATGTTTTGTGTCAGTTTTGGACAAGCAGCTATAACAGATGACAACCAGACAAGTATTTAATCCTTCTACTGAACAGAATGTAGAAGATAATTTAGATAAAAAAAATTAAGTACTTTCTAGGCTGAGGAATACTACAAAACAGAATGCCAAAAGATCATAGTCTGATAGGAAATAAATAAAAGGTCTTGGTAAGTCTTGATGCACAGAATGCCTAAATAATAGGATTCATCTAATTATAAAGCTCTTTAATTATAATATGTAATTTTAAAATCAGATTTGAAAAGGGCAGAATCTTAACAACCTGTAACTTCAAGATATTTGTCTGGAAATGAACTTAAATGGTTTACACCAACATAAATTGTTGGTATCACAAGTGTTTGGTGTGATGATATTGCACAACATCATTTTGCTTTAAAATTATCTTTTGCTTTAGTTTTGAAGGGTGGGCAAGTTGTTCTCTAGAGGGTTATTCTTCAAAAAATGAAGCATATCTATGTCAACCAAGTGATTGTTCAAATTTATGTCATCTAACTTGAGAGAGTTTAAAATGCAAAAAAATAGATTACAGGGTCATGCAAAAGGACGTTTTAAATAACAAAACGTTATTCAAATAATCTACATCGTGGTAGGAAGCAAAGACTATCTTTGCACACATAAGGAATTACCTGAATATGAATTAGGTTTAAGAAAATATTGAAAAGTAAGTGTTAAGCTGATGACAGAATAGAACAATCTTATAAAAATCAAAATTTTTAAGTATCTGTCTTTGGAAGACGGCTAAGTGTGAGTGTGCAAACACATGTATATGTAACAGATAGATAAAAATATAAGATGCTTCTTTGAATATGCATCTATCTCATGACCATGGAAGCTAGAACCAGTTCTCAGCCAACTTTAAACAATTCTGGCTAAACTTCTACCACTAATTCAATATATGATAAGAGACAAACCATTTACATTCTTTTTCTTATTTCTCCATCTAAGAAATGAGGAAAATATATACTTATCTATAACAACGCAGTATTGGAAAAAATATTATGCTTTGAAAGTATAGATAAAAATCAGCAAAAAAGATTAAATCCATATATTCTATAAATTAATCCATAAACTGCATATTAGAATAATTCTCCTTTTATATTTATTAAATTAGATGTTTAAGATCTTTACATTCATCACCTTGTCAAAGAGATCTTGCAGTATGGATGCAGTGATTATTCAGATTTATTCAGAAAATTATTTCTGTTCACTGGATATACATCTCTTTTTCCTTCCTTTTTTTTTTACTTCAAGATACATTACAGGTCTTCCATTTTTGTATTTTCTATAACACCCATCCATATACATTTATAGATATATCGTACTATGCATATGCTAAAAAATAAATACTGAAATATATATTTTAATAGGAGTGATAGTTAAGTCAGTTTATATGGTCCATCTCCCCACAGACAGCAAGATGTTCTTTGAACTTTAGAAACCTGATACATACCCTTCTGACCCAGACTACTGCAGTCATAAAACTCTTCACATCTTAGTGGAGAAGAAACTTTCTTAAATCATATAAAAGACATATTTGTAGCAATAAATGATGAACATTTAATTTCTCTCCCATATACTACTATTCTATGCTAAAATTTCTATGTGAATTTCTTAATAGCTCCCTAGTCTTTATGAACATATTTTCTGCTTATTCATTTTTTCTTATTAGAGATCAAACTATCCAACTCAAAGGGTCATTAAATAGCTTCCTGTCAAAAATGAGAAGAAGTATAAAGTGAGGTCTCAGAGCTGTTTGTTGAGCTGAGTCCTTTTTTATTCAATGTTTTCATTAACAATGACTGAGATCATGGAATAGAGAAGACACTTATAAAGTCTGTAGATGACAATATACTAGAAGCAGTTACAAGCACTTTACAGGAGAGCATTCAAACTCAAAATAATCTTGATAAATTGGAGAAAAGGCCCAAAATCAATAAGACAAAATTCAATACAGGTAAGTGCAAAGTACTAAACTTGGAAAGGAATAATCAAGAGCTCAAAAATTGGGGAAACTGTATAGGCAGCCATAAAGTCTTTTGTGTTACAGATGACCACAATTGGAAGAGCAGATAACAATGCAATTGCAAAAAGGTCAAATGTCATCCTGAGTTGTTTTATTAGGTACACTTGCCATTCAGGCATAGGAAGCAATGAACCTGCTCCATCAATACTGGTGGGCCTTCAAGAACTGTTCAGCCAATTAAAGAATTAAAGCTAAATCCTATGTGGGAAAAGTTAAAAAAGCTAATTCCCCTACAAGACAAGGGAACTTGATGAGTTCTTTTAGTGGCTTGATGAGTTCTTTTAGTGGAAGGGTCTTCATTTATTTACTTAGTGTGGAAACTAATGTGCTAACGGCCAGAGATTTCAACAGATTAATACAGTCTAGCTACAGCTAAGAGAAAAGACGAGGCAAGACACTGATAAGAATGAGCTGGAGACAAATCAGCAAGTACACACTGCAACAGTCTTTTCATGTTGATCCATAATAATGAAAAGGGGACTACCTACATGGACCAGTTGGTGATTTGGAATATAACCTAGATAAAGAGTCTGAAAATGTAAAATAGACAAAGCAGCATATCAGTGGGGCAAACATGTTAATATGCTTGTACCTTTAAACAGGTTTGAAAATGTGTGCTATTGTATCAAGGGAATGAATTGCACTTGATATTATTGCATAAAATGTACTAGCAAACTAAGCTGCTAATATCTGTATAAAAATACAAATTCCTTGTAGTGACATTAATGAAAACACAAACTGCCAGGTGGAAAAGAAAGGTGTCCACTGAGATTGTCCTTCTTGGCCTGAGACAGGCCAAAGTGATAAGACAGCAGATGGGCAACCTGATCAAGCCACAATATTCCAGTGATCCTAAATAGTATCCTTGTTACAGAGAACAGGAAAGAAAAAAAAAAAAAAAAAACACATCCTAAGCTTCAGTTGAGGGGTGATGCCTCACGAGTTTTTGATAAGTACATGCAGTGAAGAATGCTGGCCCAGAGAAAGTCCTTTCTGCCTAATCTGCAGCTAGCTGTTCCCAGAAACCTGACCAGCATAGACACTGGTCTGTATTCCAGCACTGGACATACAGTGATGGTTAAGTACAATGGTGTTGTGAAATGCCTCCCACTCATAACCTGCCATTGGATTCACAGTGAAAAGTACCATCCCTCCTTATATTTTGGGGGTGGAGGATGGTGTCTGGCATAAAAAACCAGTCAAATGTAAGGAATTTGTCTATAGACAAAGACTTTTCAGTGTTTCCCACACTCTCTTCAGTGGTACCCAGTGACAAGACAAGAGGCAACGGGCACAAAACTGAAACATGGCAAGTTCCTGCTGAATATGAGAAAAAACTTCTTCACTGTGAGGGTGACAGAGCACTGGAACAGGTTGCCCAGGGAGGCTGTGGAGTCTCCTGCTTTGGAGATATTCAAAACCTGCCTGTGTGCAATTGTGTGCAATATGTTCTAGGTGGCCCTGCTTGGCAGAAGGGTTAGACTAGATGACCTCCAGAGGTTCCTTCCAATCTCAACCATTCTGTGATTCTGTAATATGGTGTAGGTAAGTTATACCATTTAAATTTTAAAGTTCTTCAACTTTCTTTAAAACAGATTTGACAACGTATCAGCATTTGTACAAACTATTTGTATAAGGATAGTGCTCCAGAGCTCTAGGTGCAGAACAGGACCCTCCGTGTCAGACTCCAACACAGATGAAACAAAAAGGCAGTCCAAGATTTTATAGTTTAGGTATAAGATGAAGAGACAGATAGGAGAATATAAATTAGACAGTGTCAATCTGGATAACAGGCAGCAGTGTCAGCATATAACTAGTTCAACTATTGCAAACTATTCTGTAGGCATTGCAGCAAAGCAGAATTTAAAGCGAAAATTTTCTTCTCTGATAGTTGCATTGTTGTTTCAAAGTATTTTTTTAGAATAATTCTAAATGTCATGCCAAATGTGAACAGACATGCAAAAACTCTCTTCATCAACTGAATAGGTCATTCGTCTCAACTTTATTATCAAGGCATCTTAATAAATCCATAATGATGTTTTGGACTATAGATACTGTCAAAAAGAAGTAACATTTTAATCATGTTAAAACAAGGTTGGTGGCTGGCCTAGAGTACTCCAAGCCGTGTGGGTAACCCAAATAGAATTTTCTGTTCCAATTTGCCAACCTCAGAAAGAGCATACTGATGACATGCTAACAGAAAAACACACAATCAAATTAAGTTTTTAAGCACAACGTTTACCTTCCTTTAAAAGGAAAAAGAGAGAGAAACATAGGCTTCTGTTTGTATGTGTGTGGTATGTTAGAAAGGATGCTTGTGGACAAGCATTGATCAGACAGCATTTGGATCCAGCAGGGGCCTTTGCATGCTCGTTGACAAATGTTCCAGCAGTGTGGAAGATCTGAAACCTTTTAAGCTCATACTAATCTGTAAATCTTTTGGGAGGGAACCAGGTATCAGAGTGAGAAGCATACTATACAGATTTTATTTGCTTTTGCTGTAGTTGATGGTGAATGACCCGCAGTCTTTAAGGCCTGAAGGGATCATTAGATCAGCTTTGTATTTAGCCTTGATCCAGCAAATATTATGTAGAAAATGCAAAGTTTTGCAATAGCTCTAGCAAGGCATTTTATTAATGCTTCTATTCATTATCACTAACTCACTCATAGAGTTCTTCCAAGGTGGAATTTCAATTTCTTGATGTTATATTTAGCTTAAATGGTCAGAATGGTAGTCCATGTCTGCCTTAGGGCTCATTGCCACATAGGTGTGGAGAACATTATTAAACAACAGTACTGTGAAGGAAACTACATACTGTTGTGTTTTGCCAGATGCATGAGTGCTGTTACACTTCTGTTCTTTTTACAGTATTTATGGGTTCCTGTTGCTCGTCCTGTAATATTTTGTTTAATGATAAATAAACAGTTTTAGGAGGCTATTTCCTATCAGTGATGCAGGAAGCATATTTTTCTTCAGAATGTGTACAGAACTCAACACAGAAGGGTCCTGCTCTATAAATAAGGCTTTTCTGGCATCATTGCAACAGAAATTGCTATTAGGTGTTGTTTATTTTTAACAATTTATGCATAAGATGTCACAAATATGAACCACAGTGGGAAAAAGTTGAGAGAGAAATTAACTGCAGAGTGGCACTGGGAAAGGCTTCAGAGTCATACAGTGCCACAGTGCCATTTCTGAGCTGGACCTCCAAACATATAAGAGCTTTCCAAAAAACCCAGTAACAGGCACTAGTTATCATGGAATGGCCCAGTGGGACCAAAAAATGATGAAGGTTCAGCAGGAGTCAAGCTTTAAACCACAAGCTGTGAGGAGGGCAGTCAGACTGCTTTGCTACCCTCTATCAACTTCATGCAGGGAAGTATTCTCCAGGGAACTCTGAACTCCTGCATCCCCCTCCCCCCCCCCCCTCTTTGTCTGGAGCTTGATAGGGAATTGGCATTGACTTTAATGAAGACATATTGCTTTGACATGTCTGTTAGAGCTCAGTGTTTTGCACTATCATTAGTTGTTTCAAATCAAGCCAGACCAGTTTGCAACCTAAAAGCTCCTGTAAAAAGGAAAGCTTTCCTTCCACTAATATATGTAAATTCCAGCAATATTTGCCAATTAACCACTGCAGTACTGAGCACATTTCTGTACTTAAATGAAGAGATGGTTTATTACCTTTCTGTAAATGCAGAACAATAAGCCATGAGGCAAGGCTGATATAAATTGAGATGGCTTATAGGCAGTGATTCAAATTTGAGTAGAATATGTGATGTTTCATATCCTTAGCCTAAACACTGTATATTTTGTATAAACACAAGTAGTTATCAAGATCACAAATACAAAGATGTAGAAATCTGTTTTTTAGTACAGGCTGCTTAGAAGGGCCAATTGTAGAGAAAATCCTTACTGTGTTTACATTTCATTTGAAAATACTCCAATTATCAGTATGCTGCAGACATCAACATTTTGCCTCTAACAAAAGGTACTGGGATCAGATCACAACTGTGTACCTCACAGCCTCAACCAGCATTAACAGTAACTGCAGAATGAATTAAATAACAAAATATTATTGCCAGACTCTTCAGCAAACCTAAAAGTGAAATAACTAGAAGTCCCAGTATCCAACCTACATGTGTGCATAGTTTCACTGAACTCAGAGTAAATATTTACCTGAATAGGACACATAGCACTTTGAGTCAATCAGAGAAAAAAGGTATTTTTAAACAGTCTACTACACTGCTTTCTGAAAAACATTTATAGACATATTCTTCAGAACTACTGTGTATAATTCCAATGGATATTTCAAACATATGGCCAAAAAAATAGATTGGTTAATTACCTCTGATTTTCTTATTTTATTGAGATGAGGTACAGCAGTGAGGTTTTCTCTCATCAGCAATAAGTAGTAGCACAAATTGTTATGAAATATGATGAAATAGCATTATTATTTGTATATGGAATCTAAAAACCACCGCACTATGACCTTAATTGTAATTGGCTTTTTCTTAAAACAGTAGCTAAACCTCACCACTGACAGAAAACCCTTTGATTAATCCTAGTCAGTTCTTAACTACTCAGTAAGCAATGTGTTAGCTAGTAACTCAGCCACATACTTTTCCTCCCACTGTGTGGAGCAAGATAAAGAACCATAGAATATCCTTCAAGGAAGTCTTCAAAAGACGTTTAGATGTAGAGCTTAGGGATATGGTTTAGTGGGGACTGCTAGCGTTAGGTCAGAGGTTGGACTCGATGATCTTGAGGTCTCTTCCAACCTAGAAATTCTGTGATTCTGTGATCCGAGTTGGACTCACGATCCTTGTGGGTCCCGTCCAACTTGTGGCAACACACGGGACCACCCAAAAATCAAATCCTGTGCCTGAGAGCATTGTCCAAATGCTTCTTGAAATCCAGCAGGCTCGGTGCCATGACCACTGCCCTGGGGAGCCTGTCCCAGTGCCCAGCCACTCTCTGGGTGCAGAACCTTTCCCTAACCCCCAGCCTGACCTTCCCCTGTCCCAGCTCCATGCCATGCCCTCAGGTCCTGTCGCGGTCCGCAGAGAGCAGAGCTCAGCGCCTGCCCCTCCGCTCCCCTCATGAGGGACCTGCAGGCTGCCATGAGGCCTCCCCTCTGCTCTGTGCTGAACAAACCAAGGGACCTCAGCTGCTCCTCATACATCTTCCCCTCTAGACTTTTGCCAGCTGTGCAGCCTGCCTTTGGAAGCTCTCTGATAGTTTTATGTGCTCTCAAATAGTTTTATTTGACCATCCCTGGTCAAATTCATTTGATCTAAAGAAGCTCACTTTGTTTCCCAGAGGTTAAAAATCAGAATTCAAAAGAAAATCACAAACATGTCTTTCCTTGTAAGTGTCCATTAAGCACCCATACGCTCACACCAGGTACCAATGCCTTTTTTAGCTCCCAAGAGAGCCACCACAATTGTCACATTTGGTCAAATTATTGTATTAGCTTTGCTTGTATAAGCAAAGCAACTCAAAA
This sequence comes from Netta rufina, assembly GCF_964035555.1. Taxonomy (NCBI): domain Eukaryota; kingdom Metazoa; phylum Chordata; class Aves; order Anseriformes; family Anatidae; genus Netta; species Netta rufina. The sequence goes on along the minus strand of NC_140127.1, from coordinate 33,814,161 downwards.
CACTGTGTCTAGTAGCCATCCATACATTCTTTTTTTTCTCTGTTCTACCTGATACTTCTAATTCACATTGCAGGTACTTTACAATGGATAGTCTACTTTTCTATTTTGACAGCAAGCTCATTGTTATATAAATGCATATTAGCATTCTGCTACAAATATTCTTGCTTTATTCTGATGAGAATTTTACTATCTTATTCACTAACTTTTACAAAAAGTAAACAGATCCATACAAATCAGATTTGTAGTTATGCAGATGTAATTAAAACTCTCAAGAGAACATGTAAAATAAAAAAAGACTTAAGCTTTTACTGTTAAAATTATTCTTAGCCAAAGACAGCACTCACCATTTCATTACTGGAAATGGAAAGGTGACAGGACATTTAACATCTGGGTACTTATTTTCATAGGTCCCGTTCTTTTAGAGGTATTTAGAGTCATTTGGGGGGAACAAAATGGAAGGAAGGAAGCAAGCAAGCAAGGAAGGTGGGCAAGCAGGTAGGCAGGCAACCGTAAGAGTAAAATGAGATAGAAAAAAATTAATTTAAAAATTTGAATCCTTTTTCTCCCTCCATGCTCAGAATAAATAGTCACAAGGCAAGGGTACTTCTCTATTTTAACCTTCCATGGATCAGTAACATGGCCATAAAAGACGCAATGATCACCCAAAAAGCTCAATATGGTAATTACTAGATCTCTCTACCACTCTGCCCACACATATATACACAGACACTTACAGTCCCATTCCTGAATAAGCAGTCTGATCGTATGGGATGCTCTGTATTTGCACAAGAGATAGCTGCATCAAATCCATATTAAGCAATTCAAAACATTCAGCCAGTTGCAGTGTCTCTCCAAGGCAATTTAGCAAGGTTGTACTCTATTAATAACTTATCTTCAGAAATAATGACGTTTGTATTATAAAATTGAGAAAGAGAGGACACTTTACAGATAAGTGCCATTTATTCAAAATGCTTTCATGTTAGAAATCATTTTATGGGTGCCCTTTAGACATAAGCACATCTTTATGTTTCAGCAGTTATTCATCATTTATACATTCATAATTTGAGAGAGTTTTGAATTTGAAATAAATAAGAAGCCCACGCCCTGCCTCAAATAAGCGAACCAGTCTTGATAACACCTCATACTTAAGAGACACTAAATAAATTAAATAATAAGTGGGGAAGCATAAACCTTTCCTACTCTGTGAACATAGCAAAAAGTAGCAATAGTCTCCCAAATCTAGGATATAAGACAGAAATCTGTCTCGCAGTCACAAAATCTCCTGTTACCATAGTGATGGGGACTGAGCAAATGACTAAAAATACCTGGTCTTATTCACACTGTCTTAGGAATGTGACCTAAATGACATGTAATACATGATTTTCCATGATAAATTAATTGCATTTGCTAGGAGCCAACACTGAGAAGCAGCCTAACGTGCAAGTATGATGTGTGGTCAGACACTCAGAGAGACCGCCTTCCTCTCAAAGATGCAGCTTTAACAGAGAGCTGGCTGGAAGACAACAAAAAAAATCATAGAAAGAACCTGCATGTAGGTCATTAACAAAACAAAAGCACCAATTAAACATGGTTCTCTCTCACTAAAGGACGTTGTACTTTAAAATTATTCTTTCCAAATGCTGGTACATGAAATTAAATGTAGTCTCCAAAGAAGATCACCATCTGCAAGAAGCTGCAGTTGGGATGGATGTTAAACTTAAGAAGACACAGAGGTAATATTAATCTATGCTTAGGCCAGCTTTGGTTCACAGCATCTATGTATGTCAGTACAAAACAAAAGTGTGCTACTGTTGAGGAGAAATGGGAAATGGCATCTCCCACCCCACCCTGTGAGGTGTCCAGTGAGGCTGCCTACATAAGCCTCACCCAGAAGCAGCCATTGCTGCTCTGCTGTAAGAGCAGAGCATTGCAGACACTCCCACTGGCTGCCCTGGGAATGAGAAAAGCCAGAAGGAAGATGAGTCTAGGTTTTTTTGAAGGGCTTAACTGATTACAATTTTATTTCTATTTTTAAAGAGCAATGTTTTCTCTCCTATTTACAGTACAGGATACCTTGATTCATGATGTCTTGTTCTATTTACATTCAACTATGAATGTATTCCTTTGAGAATGTTTTTAAAAGTCAGTTGGGCTGAGATGGAAGGCTAACACCACTGACATTACAAAGTGTGGAATAAGGCTAATATTTTGACTGGAGACACCTGCAAGTGGAAACCTGCTACAAAATTGATCTATGCCCTCTTACTACATTTCAAAACAGTATGGGACTGTAGTCCAGCATTGTTAGACACAGTACAGCTCTACAAAATCTACTTTATTTCAAGTATAAAGATAAAATGGTCCATTTTGAAAAAGAACATCAACATCAGGTAGGGTTTGTCTTGACTGTGCTTTTAAAAGTAGTAGCTTCTTTATACAGTGTAAACAAACAACCCAAAGCCTACGACATCTGCAATATAATTTTTTTGTACCATTGCAAAGCATTTTTAAGAATCAGCTTACCTGGAGAGACCAGCTGGAAGACCCAGTGTATTCCACTGGCAGGTATAAAATATCCACAGTCTCTAAAAAATTCAGACAACTGCTTTCTGTCCATCTTTTTGTCAAGCTCTCTCTTGAAAAACATCGCTTCATAAACTGAAGAAGAGAAGCTTCCATCAGATACACATTTACAGTATGTTACTGGATACTGATTTTTCTAGAAACATTTTCTTTAGAATCAAGTTAATATTCTTGATAAATTATGTATGGAAATGTAGGCCAATAGTAGTTAATAGTACTCTTCTTGACTTGGCAGATGTGCTCAAGACATTGTCCCAAGCAATATCCTAATAGAAGTTTCTATAGATGCCTTACCAAAGCTAATTAGAAAAGAACAAGGACATATATTAGGGGGCTAACAGTCAATTATTTTCTTGACAAATTGTGTATATTAAATAATATAGATCCAGTTAAAGACATTATGTGGTTTCTTTTGCATTGTTCAGGGAGGGAAAAGTACAGATTAAAAACGAAAATCTTTGGTCTTCTTTACTCTAATGTCCACAGAACACTCCAGTTGATCTACCTAGCTTACAGATTTTTTTCAGAATTGGTGCCAGAAATCTTCCTACCTGAGAGACAGTGTAGCTAATTTATTATTTATCACCAGAACCACTAGTTTTCCTGCAAGGGTTAACAGCAATAAATCAAATTATACTCTTTGTTATGCATGAACATCTAGAACATGTCTGTTTCTGTCTTCATCATAGAAGAGCAAATTAATGTCAATTTAACATTTCAGAAAAACAGCATATGCTTTTTAACTCAGACTTTTCACCCTGATTTTTGAAGGCATAAAGACAAAACAACAACACAGGACAATACACTGGGTTGCAACACCCTATCACATCTGCAAACAAAGAAGCTTTGAAAGTATAAGTTGAAGTCTTCCTACTGAAAGCATCAGTGACTCAACCATTGACCAGCATTTCATCACAATATGAAGAGTAGTACAAACTTTTCAGTCACCAGACAGTAATGTTAGGAGCTATTCAGCCTGGGAAAAGGATGCACTTTTTCAGGAGGATATAGGTTATGTTTTATAAGTTAAATAATTTTATTGATATAGTTTTTGTAATGTACAGGGGAAAAAAACTATATATATATACACACATATATAGTTTGTGTGTGTATATATACACACACACATACATATATGTATAGATATACATGTACATATACACGCACATACGTATTTCCTATATGGTGATAGGAATATAAGACCTGATTACAGAATTTCAGAAGTCAAATCTGAGACTATATCATGAATCTTTGGAAGATTCAAAGACACATTCATTACATGATTTGCATCAATAAAGCGTTTACAGGGAACTCAAAACCTATCCATGGAATATTTTTAAATTAAGTATTAAAATCCTCCTCCTTTAGACCAAAGCATAAAACTTTATGGACGCAGAATTAAAGGACTGAATGGAAATGGGAAACAAGATATAAACAACTAATACATAGCATGCTCAAAAGGTGCAAGAATCAATTAGAACCTGCTTGCAGTGTTTAATGGGTGGTATATTTTCATTTCTCTGGAATGCTAATGCCTATTTAAAGGATAAAAAATAAAGCAGCACATTCCTAAATCTTAGGTAGGAAGATGGTCATCTAAGTCCAATATATTGTATTGCATTTTTGATGCACAATTGAAAACTCAACCTAATTCTCTTTTTCTCAGCTTTTTCCCCACCAGGAAAGCTACTTTCCACAGTATGCACTCATCTAATCTTAAATATCCTCTACGATGAGGCAGCTACTTCTTACTCTGGAAGAGGAATTTGAAGGGCAATGGATTACATAAAAAGGAAGATTAGATTATATTTTGCAGTTTAAACTGCTTTTTCTTTTCCTTAGTATCTTCCTATAATCCTTAGAGAATAAGAACTACATGAATAGTAATATTCAAAAGGATGCAGAAAGCAGTCAGCGAGCATCTGCAGCTAAGGAACAGGCAGCTTTGGTATTAGTCAACTGTTTCCTTTTCTTGCAACACTTACTCTGCTTACTTATCAGAAGAACCATCAGGAGAAGCAGCTCTCCTGTCTGTGCCTTCTTGATTATGACTTCAAGCTAGTGACATTTATGCTTCTCCTGACCATTGCAGTTCATCCTATTGTAAGAGCATGTCTGAGTTTTCCACCATGCAGCTGAACCACACTGAACCATGTGGTAGAGAGCCCCGAACCATGCTTTCTACCACACTTGCTTGACTGTACAGTCAGCCATCAAAAAGAGGAAACAAAAGCAAGTGTAAAAACTAGTTTCATTAATAAAATTTCTAATACATGGATCGCTCACAAAATCTGCAAAGGGATCTTCTTTTAAGAGGCTTTCTAAACATACAAATGATTTATTTCTTTGTGGGAGATATGAGCGCTATCCTTTTTTTTTTTTTTTTTTTTTGGGGGGGGGGGGGAGGAATTGTTTAAAAAAAGAACAATAATACTAGATAAAAAAAATCACTGCCATAATGACTGAAAAGGATAAAGTGTTAAGGTAATTACGATGATACTTAGTTTTGCACTTCCTTATCTACCATTTCATTAGATTCCTCCTTCCTGACTTTTCATGACACTTGACAATTAATAGTCAAGCACCCACAACATGATGACACAATCACAATGTGCAGCACACAAGAGTTAAAACAGTTAATGATAACAGTTTATAATTACTTTCTTTATCAAGTGACCAGAAGAATCTTTTTATTCATGCTAAATCCGACAATTGGTACAACACTGTAGAACTGCAGTTGCACATATGGAGACATCAAATCTGCCTTGCACCAAAAGTCATTTTAAAATAACTGTGTTGCAGACTTGGAATATTACTTAGTAGACAAACCACTGAAATTAAAACAGAAGAAATTGCGTACAAAAATGGCATGACTTACATTTTTTCTTGTCCATCCACTCCTCTAATTCAAAATAATGAAGTGGTGTAGACAGATCCAAAACACCAGCTCGATGTTTAATGCGTGCCATCATTTTACGATAGTACCTTACAACTGCTAGTAAGGATGGCCCATGACTTGCTGACTGTAATTACAGATATATTTCACTTTTATTACTGTAAGAAACAAGTGAAAGGTGACTAAAAAACAGATGAGGAGTTAGAACTGAAAGGTATTCAGTGTACAAGAAAATCTTAAATAAAAGCAAGAATAAATTGCATCGCTGTAAACATAAGTGGACAGATATGTAAAAACAACTACTCCATAGTTTTGATAAGGGATGATTCTTTCCAGAGATGACTAGATAAAACTATTGGATAGAACTATTTTTAGATAAACACATTTTATTCCAAATTACAGAAGTAGATCACAAATTGTATGAGATGGAAAATACTATCTGCACACAATCAGAATCTGGGAGGAAAGACAAGATTTTGTATCTCAGTAGAGGAAAAGTGGAACAGTGAAACTTGGCAAGGTGAGAAACTTTGTGTTCAACATCCATTTTTTGATTAAAAGTATGTCATGGGAGGAAAATCGTAGGATTTGTTTCCTACAGCCCAGGAGTAGATATCAAGAAATGCAGTTTCACCTCATCATTAATCTCCCTCTCTTCCAATATATAAAGTGAAGGAATATTTTTAAAGGTTGATGATTACCAAATAATATGACCTGATTTTTACTACCCTATTTTAGGATTCTGGAAAACTAATAAAATAGATAGTTTAATGGATGTCTCAGTTCCTATTTGACCCACTTATTTGAATTAGTTACAAGTTTTCTTAGGGTTTACTCCTTAGATAGAAGGCTTAGAAATCACTAAAAAATGATATCTTAACTGAAGTTATGCAGCCTCCATTAGCAGCCAGCCTTCAATATGCATAAGCTCTTTTAAGTTGGTATAAACTCCGAGATTGAAAGCAGAAGTGCGTATTATGGCATTTTGGTATACCATTACTTAGAAACTGGCATTTCATTTAGCAACATGAGATGACAAATATGAAAAACAGTATTTATACTATAGAATCCATGTTGTGTTTTTTGTTTTTTGTTTTTTTTTTTATTTTCTTCAGTAACTTAAGCTTAAAAGAGAGTGGGAGAAGGGTGCAATAAGCAGTCTGTTAGCTAAAGCCTGTTTCTCTACCTCATCTGCAGGCCCCAGAATTAACAATACAATATGCATATACACCAAGACTATTAGAAGGTAAAGGGATCACACATCGCAAAGGACATTCTTTTCTAAAAATGAGAGCCTTCCTACAATTAAGTGATGGAAACAGGTCCCAGCAGAGCAGTATCATTGAATTGTCTCTGACCTTGAAGGTGCACTACAGAGATGGCATACAGACTAGCTCAGCATGTGTTTTGTTTTGTTTTCCACAGCTAAATATTAATAATCAAGAAATCTTACACTACTAAAATGCAAGCGGTATGTGGATTAAACAACCAAGACATTACCTTAATTTTTAGCCTCTTGAATGCCCTGCGTACAAGCCACCCTCTCACATATCTCTGAATGCAAATGACTGCTTTAAGTACTTCTCTGCTGCCAGGATCCTTTGTACAATCACAAAAAGCTCCAAAGTCTTCCAGGTGAGTTACATTTTTCTTTTCCTTCATGTGGGTTTGAAGAGAAAGGCGTTTGTCACTAGAAATTAAAGTACAGAAGATTTGTTTTTCAGTTTCATAGAGAATTGCTTGAACTATGAATCAAAATGTTAGTAGACAAATTGTAATTTTCACCTAAAATAAGTACAGAATCATGTAGAATCATTTCACTTACAGGAACAGCTTGAAAAGATTGAAAAGGAACTGCTGGTCATTTACTAACTACATTTACAGAATTAGCATCCAAATCTGCTTGACAAATGTTTTGTACAGATGTGTAGATCTCCACAATTCCCATGACTTTCTAAACTATAAGGATTAAGCTATTATTTTAAATAATATTATCTTAATATTTTGGATTCCCAACCAACCATATAGCTTATTTTTTTTATGTCTACTTTGACTTTTACAGAAAGGAGGATGTAAAAAGTCATACTGACTGTGAAAAACATTTTTTTAAGTAATGAATTTGTCAGACTAAAAAATGACTTATGTTATATGTATACATGTTTCTTACCATTGAGATAATATCTAGTAGATAGGCACACTGAAACATTTAAATGTGTCTTCTATATTAATTTCCAGTTAAAAACAAACAAAAAATAAATTTTACAAGAACAGATAAATGTGTTTAAGTCAATCCTTTTTAAAAGAACATACCTAGACAGGCTGTATTGGAGATTTTCCGTTCAAAACAGGAGAGTAGAAACAGCAGAAAAGCCAAGATATCCAATAATATGAATTGTAGAGGTATTTACTACAGTAAAATTAATAATTTTAAAACAATAAAATCTCTCAATTTTGTCTTGATAAAGAACAAGGAATTCTCCAATGTCTCACCTCTACAGTTCTCCTACTTGACTATGTCCAATGGAATGGTCAAAACAATTCGTGGTGGTTAATCAAGTCATTAGATTTTGCATTCCAAGCTGTGTAACTGGCAGAAATGTAAACTAAAATATAGCTGAAGAATTTATTATATACCACATCTAGAGGTTTTTTGTTTTGTTTTGTTTTGTTTTTTTGTTTTTTGTTTTTTTTTTTTCTGAAGGTGCAATTATGAATAGAAATAGTCATTTTATAGTTAAGGTCATAAGTAGCTATGTGCTGTAGAGTCAGTTGCAATTTTACTTACTACATCCAGATTGTGCTAAGACTAAACCAATCTGCTTCAAATATCATTTGAGAGAAAAACGTTTTTTGATGTCTGGTCTTAATTAAGCAAGGTGCTAGTCAGATAAAAATGCGTGAGAAATGGAGATCAGAGCATTTCTCAAAAAACTTGTATTTTCCTTTTTTTTTCTTTTGTCTTGGTTTCATTATTTTGAGGTTATGATCAGTTGTTTTGGAACTTACAATGAATTCTAAACTGGTTATTTTCTGGTATTCTGTAGTATTTTCTCCTTCTAGCCAAGAGCCTGCAGGATTTCTCATCAGACCATCTTCTTATAATTAAAAAATATCATTTGCACTTATTCATCATTCCAGATTGTGCCACAAAGACAAATCTGTCCCATCGATCTTGATCTCTCTACTGGCTAAAAAAACTTTCAGGTATTTCATATGACTTCTCAGTTTGGGACCACAATCTCACCTCTCACTTATAACATTATACAACCTCCAAATCTTCTGCACTAAAGAAAGAATTCACCCCTCTACTGGCTTAATTCAGCTCCATTCCAGCAAAGGTTATTCATTCATTTTTCTCCTCGGAGATTCTATCAGAGAACAGCATTTTAATTTGCTGTTACGGTTTCAAAGAAATTACAGTTTCCTTAGTTGCAGGGATGCCTTGAGTGAACTTGTCTCCAGAGCCATTTCTAGACAGGTCTAGCCAGTTTGCAGGTGATGACTATCTACTCTGAAACACCTGAATATGCTGAGCATGAGGCTATCCAAAGGTTACAGTACTGGGCTGATGAGATCCACTGTCTTCAAAGACCATGGAATATCATTATGTTGGATGGACAAGAAGAGAACTACCTGACTTATGAGAAACATGGGCATATAGAATGTACACACTACTTCTATTGCTCCTTTTCTCCAAAAGTTGAGAAAAAGATTATCAGAGGCAATTATGAAAGTGAGACAGCAGGTCCCTTTGTGTTACCTTACAGGAAGAAAGATTTGAAAAGTTTTCTTAACATTGTCTTCAAATTTGTTAGTATTCTAGATATAGTTTGACTTTCCAAGGAAGACCCCCAAATCACTGCATCAATTGAGATGGAGAGGTAGGTTGTTTGTGAAAGACAGGGCACTCGGGTGAAAGGAAAATTTTCCTAAAACCAGCAAGTTTTGAATTACTTCTTTTTTATGAAAACATGTTTCAGAACAATTCTGAGTTTGCAACCACTTACATTCTTTTTTAGAGCCAGGATAACAAAAATTATACAGAAGATATGGACAAGTGCTTCTTTGAAATATTGAGTGTACAATCAAATCCTCACTTAGGTACAGCAGCTGTCTGCACTACAGATGTCTTTGTAAAATCAAATTCATGCCATAGATCTGATGGCAATGCATTGAATGGCTCTTCCTACTGAATTATGCATGTGGCAATTTTTCTATAATCTCGCAATTTAATTTCATGCAATTTACATATGCTGATTAATACTGCAGTGTAAAGATATATTTAATATGATCTGGCACTGGTGGATAAATAATGTCTTATATCAGTACTTTGGGCTGTTCTTAAAGATTAACTTCTTTTAATGTTGTGTTCAAGTTACACTGTCCTTTCTCTAATATACCACAAAAAAAAAAAAACACGTACTAAACTACCTCTTGCTTAATGTGATTTCTATCAGTTGCGCTACCTTTAAACAAGATGTTTTAACAGAAGAAAATAGCTAGACAGAAAAAAGTGTTTTTCTTTTTTTTTTTTTGAATATTTAGAACATAACAGAGCAGAACAAATACCAGACATAATGTTTGAAAAGGAATTTCTATCAAACCATCAGTTTATCTGCATTAATATATATTCCATCACTTATAAATTGCATTTCAGATATTGTTACTAATTAGTTTTGGCTGATATTGGAGTATTTTGTATGCCCCATTTATAAAAGCTGTTTGCCCATCTGTTAATAGGTTGGAAGTGATTAAAGGACACTTATTTTGGCTGTTGCAAAGGCCAAATCATATTAAAGCTGCAAATATGTGACAAAATCAGCTAAAGGTTTGCCAAGTTCAGGACCTGATTTTCCTAAAGACTTGCGGTGTCTGCTTCCTTTCCTTCCTGCATAAAACATCTATGCATTTTCAGTATATAAAAGCAAAAAATTCAGCCTAGTAACGATAGGCCACACCTGTTATCTATTTATTTAAACAGAGGTTTTAATAAACTTTAAATGTTTGCAGAGGTTTTTTGTTTGTTGTTGTTTTTTAATCTGTGGCTAAAAACAATAAAAAAGAACATTTCTGCTGTTTGTATATTAACCCTGAAGCATTGCTTCTGAGATCTTAAATAAAACTTAAAAGTGTCTTAAAAGAGTACTCAGTATCATAATATTTTAATATCTATGCCTTCTCTTCCTGCCTATTTTTTCATCAGTTTGCATAAAAGAGCAGAAAAATAAGAAATAGGTCAATATGGGAAATATCAGGAGGAAAAAGAGAAGAAAAAAAGAGGGTAAAGTATTGGATGAGAAGTACTGTCATGGAGAGTGAGCTGGAAATAACAGAAAACCAAAAACTCTAATAGCAAGAGATTTGTGTGTGCCATTATTGTGAGATAACTCAAGCCTTCAGTTCAATCTAGGGAATAGTATTTCAGTCATATATTTAACTTAAATGAAGGTCTGAATAAGCCTCGTACAAAGAGCTGGAATGACTCCTGTATACTATTTACATCCTACAGCCTACCTGAAGGTAAATCTCACGTCTTAGATTATATCCTGCCCTTTCTCCACATAATAACTCAATGCTTTACCGTGTTAGGGTAGAACCCAAGCTGACCCTTATTCCAGAAGAAATGTAACAATGGAGATGTGAAAAAAGTTTTCAACCAGATATTCTAACACTGCTTGGTCTGAAACCCCCTGAATAACTTTTTCCTTAATTGGATTTCAAATGTAATATCAAAGGGAAAAGAGCAGTAACTAACCCTAGACTTCTTTGCTTTATCTGCAAATTTAATTTTATAAATGAGCAACATAAAGTGCTACCGACATACATTAAAGACATACCACCTGCTTTGTACTTCTCTAATGGAAAATCTGTCAAGCACTTTCTTTAATGATTATATGTCTTAAAATTCAACAAATGAAAGGATTATCACTGAAATCATATTAATCTGCAAAGGATTAACAGCCTACTGTTGAAAGACTTCATGAACTGCAATAGGAGAGGATCTGAAATAAAAAATGCAAAGAGCTTTTCACATAAATAGTGCAGAAGGACTGTAGAGGTTGAAGCAGCAAAAGCAAAAAGGAATTGAAACAAAGACTGGTGATGTGAATCAAGCACGTCAGGATCGAAAATAAAACAAAATTTTAAGAAACGTGCTATAAGCTGTAACATCCTCAACACCTGTATACAGTTTACTCATTTTCTTTGTTTCTGCAACCAGTTGTCCTCTCATTCTCATTTGTAATTTCAAACACATTTAGATACATTATCTGAAATGTTTTTCAAGAATGAAACAAAACATTATTGAACATTCAGAACCTAATGAAACATTGAGAATGGAATCTTGATTTCTTCCTGATAGTATTCTTTAATGGATAGGAAGAGTTTATAAAATATTTTATCTTCAACAGTACACAGCTTAGCTTTTACAATTTTGAGGCACAAATAAATTGTTCTCTGTTATATTTTCCCTGCCTTTAGGACAGTAATGAAATCATGGCCAGGCATTTCTTGTTACTTAATGGCCGACAGAGTTCATCTCATCGAACCAATTTCAGCAGTTATACATATTCATGAAACACTTAAGGGTGTGTTTGATTTTAGCTTTAGTGGGACTTAAGGATATGCCTAAAGTTAGGCACGTACTTAAAACGCTATGCTGAATTGGGATGGAGGCATGCTTACCTGAGCTAAAGTCAAAATTAAGCGTATGCTTAAGTGTTTTGCTGAATACAGATGGAGTGCTGAACTGGAGCCCAGTGATTACTCATAAGTGTCAGTATGTTCTCAATCCAGAAATTATCACTATACAAATAAAATCTGAAGATACGCATATACATAATCAATGTATGGCTGAGTAGAATTTTGATGACCAGCTAATTAGAATTCATGCAGACATAAATTAAGAAGATGATGAAACACTGCTTAAACTCAAAGACACATCCTAAATTATTCACTCAGGATGTTCATAGAAGACAAAATATGACAGAGAAGCAACATGGAGTCATAAATAGAAGCCCTAATGACAAGCACAACAACAGCTTTAACTTCCAGCTGAAGACAGTTATTAACTTCAGAGAGCCCAATTTAGTTGGTCTCAGGGCCTGATACTAGGCAAACTTAAAATTTTCAAATTTTAAATTTGCCTAGTTTTCTGAGGCCATGATGATGTTAGTAGGAGGTTTCAATACACATCAAACAAATGGATCTGGTTCCTCAGATCATACAAATCAGACCCAGAAACACCATTCTGAAGTTTTGTAACTTAATGCCATTGAAAATCTTTAGATTCTATTTGGAAAAAAAATTAAATGCATGGCTAAGGCCCATTCATGCTTTCCAATGCCTTTCTCAGTTTCTACATTAATTTCAAAAAGAAAAACATTAAAATAAATCAGTTTCATCTGCTGTCATTTTTTTACAAAAGATGAATAAGAAAAAAAGCACCTCAAATTTCTGACTTTCTGACTGAATTTCTGACAATTTTCTCTCCTTTCTGACTTAGCACCTGATGCAGCACTTTTCTTCTTGTAGACTGGGAAGTCTATCTGGAAAGAAAAAAGAAAGATCTAGTGAATTAGATGATATTTAAAATTTAAGACAGCTCACAACTGCCATATAATTCAAGAATTGTACATATACTTTAAAAGGTTCACAATTTAGATAGGACTTGCTGCTTTATTGAGCAAAATTAAAAGTTCAAAGAAATTAATCCAACCTATGTGTTATGTTAGGGATAAACCTAGCAATACCTTCCTTTAAGCTCAGATGTACAGCTTCAGAAAGTGTAAATTTTGTTTTCCCAATTCCATCTCCTTCAGGACTGCTCCCTGTCCAGCTACTTTTGATTATTAATCTAGCAATGCATTCATTATGAAAACACAGAAGACTAATATTTGGTATCATATTTTTCCTCTTAGAGCCACTTGCGTAGATCAGGTTGGTTGGCTTTTGTTGTACTGCATTTCTGATCAGGCTAACTCTTTAAAAGGACACATAATCTGGTAAAAGACTGAGAGGAAAGAAAAAACAGAATGTAATGGAAACATATAACTTTAGCCACCTCAACTGTCCTCCCCTAGTATGAAATATGGCTTTTCCCATACATATTTTAATTCTTGTGTTCCTGGAGTACAGTTATGAATGAAGCATCATAAAAAACATGTATCTGGCATTACACTGAAAAAAGCACCCATTCCAGTGTGCTCTCCCTGACAATAGCCAGCAAAGGAATCTAGACAGGTGTAAGAAACACCATACATTTGGAGTGATTTGTCTCCATTACAGACTTCTGGTCATTGGCAGCTTAGTAACCGAACTACAGGCAGCATCTCTACCCTTGTGTTTAATAGCTACTGAATAACTAATCAGACATCAAATTGCCTAATCCCCTTTTCGATCCCCTATATATTTTCAGACTTCGCAACACCTGTGACTAACAGAGCCATAATTTAATTTTGCATTATATGAAAAAGACTTGGATTTTTGTTTTAAATTTACTACCTGCTAATTTAATCATGTCCCTCTAGTACTTGAGCTACAGAAATAATAAATATCAATATTCTTTATTAGCCTTACCCCCACTTTCAAGATCGTATTGCTGCTCAGTTACCTAGATCTTATGATACTGAATCAATGGATGGTAAAATGGTATATCATATTCATCATCAGTAAATACAGCATGATACATTTTCTATCCTTATGAATCCCGATTTATTTTGTCTGTCTTATAAAAGAAACTATTCCACACATCTGGCAATTCCACACACTACCTTCTAGACTCTATCTTTTTTGAATGGTCTGAATGGCATGTGATATTTAAGATACATGTATACTATGGATGTAGTTGAGAACTATGTGTTGATTACTAGCCAGCTACATGGGCACTTTCACATCCTTAGTAAATTCCAGCTAGGTTATCAGTGCTACAGCTGGTCTCAGGAGACTTCCCGTCAATTAAAGACCAGGCATATTTGACCAGCTAAAGGAAAGACTGCATGCCTGACAAGTATTTTGCTCCTATCCACCTCGTGGACAAGTCCTATTGGTTGCATGTTACCATTCCGTACGTTTTTGGCTATATCATAGACCCTAGTCCCATTTACTGAAACCAAAGTCTGATATTCAAATGTATACTAGCTTTGCCTATTATCTACCACCTTAGGTCCTACCTTGCTCTATGGACTTCCTAATATTTTGGCTCAGCTCCCAGTTTTTGGAATGACGCTTCTACTGATTATTCTTCTGACCTGTTGTGCTTGATTTCAGTCACTAACTCCCTACTGTAGCCCCTCTGCACACTGCCACCTTTCTCAAGGTACACAGACATGATGTGTTCACCCCTGAATTATTTTTCTTACTATACCCAACCTTCTGTTATATTTTGTGCTCCATTTGGTGCCAAGTTTACAATTTCAGAGAACTAACCACAATGATTCCAAGTTCTTGCCTGTGTGAAAATGCAAAATTTAGAGCACATTTAGGTATACATATATATAGTAATTTCTTCCACCAAACATTTTCATTACTTTTTCAGTCACCAGAATGTTTTGATGAGCAAATAACAAAATAAATTTTTTTTTGAAAAATCATAAGTAGTATGTGCTAGATTAACATTGGCAATGCATTTAGTATATCTACACCACTATTTCAGGAATGATATTTAGCAAATCTACCCACAGAGCCTAAATGCTAGACACTGATTATCATTTTTTAATCAGAGTGCAGGTTTTAAAGGTTGCAAGTTACTGTACTGACTTGTATTACTGATTTCAATCAGTGAGGTATGGGTTATCCAAATGTTAAAGAAAAAACATTCTTCTTATGAGGGTACTACACTTCAAGCAATTGCTATCGTAATCAGAGGGCCTGGCTCTTCTCACTTTGTATGTTTTTGGATTATTAGCCACCAATTAAATGTTATCTGCTGAGAGAGCTAAAATGCATGTGCATGCTCAGGAATAGCCTTATTTAACACCTCATTTTATAGGTGTATGGTTCCTTGGTAATTTATTTAAGACATTCTCTGTTATCACTGAGCAGCCTTGTCTGGTTTGATTTCATACTAGTTTGCTGTATTTTGGTCTTCTGTTTTTCATCTAGGAATTTGAGTCCTGAAATTGCTCCTCCAAGACCTAAAGTGGGAGATAAAATGCCTGATTTTATCACCCCCATTCATTCATTTGGAAACACTGTCTGGGATATAAGGCATATGCTGAAAGGCAGTCTACCTTTTAGTTCATGTGGTCTAATGCCATGCCAATGCCTAAAAAAGTCACCTGCTAGGATTTAATATGAAGATGAAACTACACTTCTTGTACAATTGAGATATGACTAGATAATTTTATACAATCTAAGCATTAACACCAGCTGCCTGGGAGAAAACATGAGAAAAGGGTGGACACAGAAGTGCAATAAGCATACTATCTGCATAAGACCTCAAGAGCCGATCTCCAAAAACTAAATTCTGGGCAAAGGTCCAACACTAAAGTAAGCAACTTTGCACATTTCTATTCATACTATAAATGTATGAATTCAGTGCAAGATAGATGCTTGATGATGTTTTAAGTTGCTTCGAATGTATCTTAACAATTAACAATAGATTTACGAAATGCTATCAAGTCATTATCCAAGGTTTTCTTGGGTCCTCCAGCTGTGCTTATCAGTATGTGGTAAGGATTATGAGCTGACAATGAAAATTAATATATTACTATGCATGTGATCAGGATTTGCCAGGAACATATCTCTAAGTATATCTGATATTCATAAAACAAGTATCAAACATCTGTAAAGACTGTTCATTTCAAAATGAACATTTTGATCAGCAGACTGCTACCTACAAGGTTTTATACAGCAGAGAGAAAAAAATTTTTCACCGTAATTTCTTTTTAAAGTAAGATATATCTTACATTACTTTCTTAAAGTAAGTTGGCCACATAACTTGAAGTATGTTCCCTTTTAACAATAAGGAAAATCATATCACTAACCCCTGAAAAGTGGGAGACACGAAATACACACAAAGGTTTTCTTTACAATCTGCACTCACCATTATATTTGATACACTGCTATAACAAAGGAGTCAAATGGTTTTATCTTCTCAGAATCTTCCACATAAGACAGTGCAGTGAAGCATGTGTTTGACTCAGAATGAGCTGTTCCCACTTCACACTATGATGAGCCACTTGCCAATTGAGTTCAGCCTCCTGCCTCCCACTTGCAAAAGGAATTTAATTGGCTGTTACAGCAATCTGTACTCTGATAAGGTTGCTGAGAGGGGAAAAAAAAAAAAAAAAAAAAAAAAAAAAAAAAAAAAAAAAGCGCCTGTCTCATCTGAAGACCTTACATAGTGTTTTTCTTCCACAGCCCTCTATTTGTGCTGGTCCACCATCTCAGTGTTTAGTCACCCTTCGAACAGCCATTACTTTCTCTAGATTTCCCATTTCTACCTGGATTCTACCTGGAGCCATCCGAAAGTTCACAGTTCATTTCCTTTACTTCTGAAAATATCTTTGAAGTCTCCAGTATGAGGTCCAGCATGTTGTGTATGCTTTCATCTGAGGCTGCCTCCCCCCCCTTGAATTCAAAGTTTTATTCTGCCTGAGACAAGGGTGGCCTGCAATAAAGACCTTGCTTCCACTTCACAAGCCACCTGTTATCTTCTTCACCAACCTGCCAACTTCTCTATTGCTTCCCAGTCCTGCTGCTCCCCAGCCCACTGTGCCATCTGCACAGCAGGAATTCAGAGATAAACTTACAAAGTGTTAGAAGTCTCAGCTTTGTCTCAGAGCCGATGCTGTTTTGTGAGCAGAATAATTATTCTGGAATAAAAGTAACTTTTATTTAAGAATAATGTCTGCATAGAAAGCTACTCCAGAATTGGGGTAGCCAACTAATTTATTTGATTCTAGCTCTACTACTCTGCTTCCTGTTTTGTATGGGGATCAAGATCTATTTGTGAAAACTTCAAGTTTTCCTCAGTAAAACAGGATATACGTGGATATAATAATTGCATTAATCTGCAAAAGGAATGAAAGAATTATTCAAAATATCATATTAAAACCTTTAACGTTTCCAGAATATCTGGAACTCGGGAGAAGATGCAATGAAGGACTCTGATGACTCAAAAGACTTAAGACTTATGTCCTAAAATTAAGAAAGAAAAAAAAAAAAAGGAAAAATCTGCAATTAGAATACAGATCACTGCATCCCAGTAGAAATTGAATGAAGGGTGGCATATAAAGCACTGGAAGAGGTGGCTAGGTTGAAACCAGGAACAAAATCCACCTTGTCTATTACAGCTAGTGGCACCATGCCACAGAAACTCATGAACTTAGTCTCGGTCCCAGGGCCCCAAGATGGTGATGGACACTGCTTAAATACAATAAGTAGAGGACAATCACTAACCCAGGTAATTTCAAATTGCATTAAAAAAAAAAAAAAAAAAAAAAAAAAAAAGGAAGAGGCAACAGTAGAATACAGATGGATCAGATGGATGAAGTAACAATGTAACATGAGGAAATAGTGAATTGATTTTGGTTGGCATGATACAGAATTGTCACAGTACATCAGGAACTTGAACAGACAGCGTGGTAAAGCTTAACCTTAAGTATGAAAAGAAAGTGCATTAAGGAGGTTGTTTTCAACCATCTACAAAGAGTTTCTGCTAAGCCTACAAGGTAGCACAGGAAAAACACCTACAGTTGCATGAAGGAACGTTAAAGCTGGCATCATTCATCAACAGGAAGAATAGAAGCTGATCATTCTATTGTGAATCAGAGATGATAGAGTGGAAATGGATATTTCATATTTTGTTCAATTCAGATTATTATGGTATTCTGTCTAAACTGGTGAATTTCAACCATAGAAACACTTCGCATGATAAACAGTAGAACTCTTTGTCAGCTTTGAACCCTAATGAAGGAATGGTTAATTCGCAGCTAGCTTTGAAAGAGCTTTAGATTTAAATAACTGTCTCCTATTTTAGGTCAAGTACAAAACCCTAGTAAAGTGCAAATTGCAACTAAGCTATCTCAGCTCTTAAAATACCACCACTATATCCTATCTCCTCCTAAAGAAAACAAATCAGTAATTAAAAATAATGATTCTGATAAGGTAACACCTTGTCTATAACCCACTGTTCCTCATGTGCCTTTTGGGGAAAGATTTTATTAAGCATATTTAAAAGTTTAATGAACTACTCTTATTTTTTTTGTTTTGGATAATTTTTCAGAGAATACATGAAAGCCATTCTAAAGAAACAATAAACGCTTGTGTGTAGACATAAGCAGAGCTGTGGGCACTTTCTAAGCACACTCCCTGTTTTATCCAGATTCACATGCTATAGTAATCTCTGTTGTCTTTTCTCATTGAATAAAATAAAATCAGACATAGAAATATTCTGAAAGACTATTTTCTTTCATGTGAAATGTTCATTAACAAAGATGTCTGCGCATGACAAGCTTTCTACTCCTTCTTCCCCACTTGTCTGTATTTTGATCCAGGCTAGTTTTTCATCTTGCTAGATTAGACTGTACAGCTGGCTTTTATCAAATGAAAGAGCCATGAGGCAACGGTATACATAGCAACTCACCTACCAAAAACATGGGTATTGTAAATAGAAAGTTGAACCGATTTTAAAAATAATTGAAAGAACGTGCCTCAGAATCAGTTGTGAAAACAACCTAACTGCATTGGCAATACAGGTCTAAGCTCAGTGACTCTTTGGAGAAGATAGTTTAGCCACGTTATCTATGCAAATAAAGCACTGTCCTGTCTTTGGATAATGTATTCACTGCAGGCTCACTCATAACATTACATGACATTTCAAGATTTTAAAGCTTAGTTTTGTTCTGTTGCAAAACAAAATCAAGAGATTCAATGCAGTGGCAAGGGCATTCACTCAGGATGCCAGACTCTCCTATAAAATAGAATGCCCTGAATGAATCAGCACAGCGATTTTCAACTTCAGCTTACCCAAAAAACTCCCTTGCATACTTGGTTTCAATAGTGAGTTAGCATTTCTGTTTTTCTCCTTTTCTCCCTACAGCAGATATTCAAGGCCTGAGAAATTCTTCTTGACAAAAAATGCCTTTGAAACTCATTTCTGGGGGAAAACACTTCAACTAGAGAGCTCTGGGATTTGCCTAAAGGCAGGGTATATTTCTCTGTAAATTGCTCCTTGCAGAGGAAATGCTAGCTTACCCTTGCTGAAATGAGCATTTTTCAGTAAGTGCTACGCAGTAGTCAGCCTCTGTTTCTAATGCAATTGTTTGTAGTGTAGCAGGAGATAGTCTGATTCCCTAAATTCCCTGGGACACAGTTTCTCAGCAACATCTACTCATGACACTTAGTCTTTTCAATCCTTCCATGGAGATACAGCTTTCAGTCTTATCTCATCCTCAACACCAAATAGACAATAATAAGAAACTAACTCTCTACTTAATAAGAATTTTCAGGTGAGGAATTTTCATGCAAGATTAGAAATAACAAAATGAAACTAAGTATAAAACACAATTCTAATTTAAATGTAAAGATCAGGTGCCTCTATAGGCAAAAGGTACCCTCTTGTATCTAGACTCGCCAAGATTTTTCTATGACTTCAAAGTTGGAAATTTACTGCATACCAGGATACTTCTGAATAGACAAGGACAGCAATTTAAATACATTGTGTAATTTTCACTCTTCCTCAGAAAGGCTTCCTCAGAAAGGCTTACTCATCATGAGCTAGCAAGGTTTTCTTCACTAATCATTTCATACGTCTACAGGATTCTTCAGATAACGTATTTCTTGTAGCTTAAATGATCTTAACATAAATTCCTAAGACATAGCAATTCTTAGAACACTTTTAAGGCTGAACATTACAATGTTTGTAACCAAGTATCATTTTGCATATATTTCATTTAGCTTTTAGTCACTATCAATCTAAGCTTGTACCAGAGAGTAAATGTGACATCC
Source organism: Netta rufina (assembly GCF_964035555.1). NCBI lineage: Eukaryota > Metazoa > Chordata > Aves > Anseriformes > Anatidae > Netta > Netta rufina. The sequence goes on along the minus strand of NC_140127.1, from coordinate 33,793,730 downwards.
TAGGACATGCCATTCATATTCACGACACACTTAGGAATACAGTAGTTTCATTGAATTACCTCTAGAGACATGCTGACATTGTTTCTGACCCTGGAATCTTGCATCATTTTGACTGATTTACAAAACATTTAATGAACCATTACCAAAACAGGTCTCCGAAAACACACGCTCTTCAATAAGTCTATCCCAAGATGTAAACTAAATTTTAGTCTCCTTGTCTTTACTGATGAATATCATCCAAGAGATCTTTAGAAAAACAAACTTCCTAGTACAATTTTCAAACCATATGAGGCACCAATTTGCAGTTAACTTCTGAGAGGCAACTTGTAAAATACAGAGTTTTAGATGGAGAACAAGTAATCCCCAAAATACAACCATAACATGTTTAATAAGCATAGAAACACATGCTACCCTGTGGGATGTTATATTCTGTATCACTGTGGTCACTCAGCATTCAAGCAAGGTGAATTCTGACTGGATAAAGTATGAAGAAATAGCTGTTCAGATAATCAGGGCAATGAAGAGTGTCTCAGATGAGAGGAAGCAAGAAATAGTTTGACCTTTTTCAGCCCAGAGAGACAAAGGCTGACAGTGGACACAATTGATTCAGGCAGGAGTGGGCGTGACAAGTCAAGGATGGAGAAGAGCTATAACTCTAAATGACAATGTTGGCACAATATAGTCAGTACAAACTCAGCATACTTAAATTTAGGGTGAAAACTGGAAGTTTCTATCCACCAAAAGAGACTAGAGCTGCTTTCCCATGGAATTAGTGGGAGCAAAAATAAATGAATAAACCAACCAGGTGAAAATCTGCTCAATATATATGTAAATGGCACGGTTGCCTTCAGCAATAAGTAGACCCTGGTTTTATCAGATGAAAATGTCTTTCTCAGTCCAAAGTCACTCTCTTTGTGAATTAACTGAGTCTTAGGACAATTTACAAACAGGACTGAATTACAGTAAAGAAATAAAAGTTTATGTTTATACAAAGCCTGGGTTCATAGTGTTTTCCAAAGAATACAGAGAACAATTATCCAACTGTATTTATCTGAGGATGACTCATTTAGAAGAAACTATAATTATGCTTTTAGTGAAAACATCTCTCAGTTGGAGAGGTGCTAGAATTTCAACTGCCAAGATCCAGAATCCTGTCTGACTCCATTTAAGCTATCAAGCCTTCTCTCTTCTTTTACATTATTCTTTAATTATAGATAATTTCCTTTTCAGAACAAACAACAACAAAAAATAAAAAAGAAACTTTTCACTCTTGTTTCTTTCAAGACTTTTAGTCTTCACAAGTGTTTTTTGAGAGCCTAAAATGAATTTACAATTGTTTTAAGTAGTAGGATCTATTCACTTCTAAGGCCAAATAGAAAATTTTAAGTAGGGAAGTTACCTCCAACAGCTGCTTGCTGCCTTAAATTACATTTAACATTTAATCTTTGTACCTCAAATCCATATGGAATGTGGTGGTATTTAAGTTTTGTTAAATGTTTCTATTTCTTTCTGGACTTTACTTCATTTGTAATAATAATAATATAAAAAAAAAAAAAAAAGAGAATCAGTTATCTTTGAAGTGTTTGATACTTTTAAAGAAATATTTGTTAAAACTACTGTGGAGGTATGGTAATTTTAGCTATCCAGTTACTGCATAACATTTCATGAAGTTGGGTCAAATAATTTCAGCTTTATTAGGCCACTGGGAGAAAAGCTTATGCTTCTGGATAGTACATTGTAAAAATCAAGCTGGCAAAACGAGATAGCCATGCCATGATGGTACAAATTCTGAAAATTAAATACCAAACTATCAGTCCCCCTTCTTAAAGAAAGGGTACATCTACACAACTGATTTCAGTTTTGACATTAGCAGTTGTTATCTAATACTTGGTGACTATTAGCACTTAAAAGTCTACGTACTCCAGAAGTTTACACTACTGTTTTTTTTAGTTTAACAGGGATCTGTTCTCTGTAGCAGGGCCTGTATAACACATGCAATACTCATGTATGTTCTATAAATGACAGAATTCATAGAGATTCCACTCATGATATTGAAGTACACTGACAGTGAAGCACCACTTCGTCCATAGTAGTTGGTAGAGTGTTGTACATATAATAATCGAATGTAAGACAAGAATTTTTGGGGTCCAAAATCTTGGCTACTGCTCCAACTATAAAATTTGTTCTCCCATTTTGATAATAACACCACCTATATTATAGACCTCTTATGCAGAAAAAAAAGTTTATTGCTAGAATGTTTCTCATTTTTAATGTACATAGAGCTGATCTCACTGATACTTGGTCAGTTTACATACCTTCTTACCCTTCACTCTTATGCATTTTTGCCTCATTTGGTCATGCTCCTTCTCAGGATTTGGTACAATCACACCTCTCCAGTCCTGGTATACTTTGCCTGTTGGGAAGATTAGTATGGTCTTGAAAAATATGTCATTTATCCAAATTACTTCACATTATTTATTTACTTTCTATCTACTGAATTGGTAGTTTCAGCTTGCGGAACTGGAATTGACATTTGCTTCCGATGGGGTCAGACAGGAGTTTCCGTAAAACACTTCAAATATTTTCAGGCTCATTGCCTGGATCAATGACAACAAAACTAGCAAAATCTCAAAGTCTGCATCTCATTGCATAGCTTTTAATGCCGTCCCTTTGGTATTTTCAAAGGAAAAATAAAGTCTCATTTTATCCAGATATCCTTCATAGAAAGGTGTAAAACAGCTCTGTATTATTCCATTCACTTTACCATGGAAAGAATCAGCATGGCTTCCTGTTCCTCTCTTGAAGCATGTTGGCTGCAAGACGTTCTGTTCTTTCATCTCCTGAAAATTACTTGATTTGGATGTCTCTTTTCAGATCAGGGCTGAAACCATGAACAAGGCTGCTTTTTGAAGGTATTTTAAAGAGCCAGGCTGATTTCCCATCTAACTACAACTAAACCACAGCCGGTATAATATGTGTGCCTTGTGCCAAGTCACAACTTAGTTCTCACTATCATGTGTTAATATCTTTAAAATGTTCCGAATAGTAAAGTACACACACACTACTTTACTTTCCTATCAGTTTCAACTACACTGAATTCCTGGTTCCAATACAACTTCATTTAATGAAAAATGAATGCATAAGTTAAAATCACAAATTGCCAGCTTACATTGTAAAATATTTAAAGTTCGCAAAAATAATTAAAAATAAATCTTACCTCTTTGTACAAATGAACAACTGTAAGCAGTTCTTCCATGTGATTATGTGTAATAGTGATTGTTATGTTCTGTATAACATATCACAAATTTTAAAGGTAACATGCTTAAATATCACAATAATTTTGAAACTGACAGGGTGAAAGAATTTTCTGTTCTACATTTTGAAAACATAAAACCTTGACTTCAATGAGTGCACTGCAACACCAGGGAGATCAAAAAAGCTTTATATCTCTTGCAGTAAAGGAGACCATTTCAGAAAATCTGAAAAAATTTGGCTAGTGAGTGAAATAAAAATCTCAATTATGCCAGTTTTGCTTGTTAGCTACATAACAACAGAGCTGCCATATTGGAAGGGATCAACAGCCTTTCTTGTCTACAATTCATTCTCCAAAAATAGCACACTCCATCACTTCTGAGAAAACTCTAACTGTTAACAGGTACAGAGACATTTGCAATCAGCAGAAGCCCCCTTCTCTCTAGATTGGCCGAGCTCTTCAGTCATGAAGTTTAATGTCACTAGCACATTTTAGTGTTATCATCCATAATGACTCTAGTTATTCTTGCTGGTTTACATTTTGCTATCAATAATTTCACGAAGAAACAAGTTCAAAAAGTAATTGCAGTTTTGTGAAAAGTATGTGTTATTTTTTGTTGCCATTTTGTTTGTTTGTTTGTTTGTTTGTTTTTTAGTTTTTAGTTTTAAAAATCCCTTTCATTTTTCTGTTAGGAAGAAGGGAGCACACAAAGATGGAACTTCCTGATCCATCTTTTCTTTACTACTCAGCATGCCTGAGACAGATGTACCTGTTTAACTGTCCCCTTTTGGTAGTACATTCCCCTTCTCTGAAGCTATTTCCAGATCAATTTTGTCCAGGCCTTGGACTGTAAAAGGACAATTCTGTTTCTGCCACACATTTTTTTTTTTTTGGAATGCCGAGTCCAGGACATTTATATTAGCCCTTAACAAAACAATATGCTTACTTCTATTCTACTGGTCACAATGTTTACATGTAATAGCACATGAGAGTACAAGAGCTTGGCCCTCTATCCTAAACCAACAGAAATTGTGTAATTCTGTTATGGATTTACTGATCAAAAAAGATCAAAAGTACTAGGGAATGATAACTACATCAAAAAATAGGTGTGATACAATGTTTAAGACTCAGGTCATGCTCATCTGTTTTCCTGTCAGATACTTACTATAACCTCTTCCACCAACCTAGGAGCTGCCACCACTGCCAGCCAGATCCAGCCTTCTCTCTAACATTGCTTGAATTTCTGCATGGAACTGAAGCTAGTCTCCCAGCTACTCTCAGGAAAGATGAGTTTTCTAACTACGAAGTTATTTAGGACAGAGTGACCTCTTAGACTACATTCTAAAAAACACCACAAATTCATCTCTGTATTTGATAGAGCAGGCACAGCATAATGTTAGAAAACATGCAGCTAAATGATGTTAAGCCTCTACTTGCAAGAGAGAACAGGATTTAAAGATACATCTCTTTCTTTTCAACCTTTTATATATTTGGTTAAGCAGGTTTTTGTTCAATGGGATGGATTTTATGGCTTCTAACTCTCTGTATGAATGCCTAATTCAGGGAATCCACTGCAAAATTCAGTTATTTGAGCTACTTCTAGAAACCCTGATCAGTTAGGAAATACAACAGAACATTGTCTGTTGCCTCTGTTTGCATTAATCCCTTGTCTACCAAATGAAGTCATACATGAAGAATGCCTGATATACATGTAGCTAGGCAAGAAAGATAAAGGAGTTGTGTAACGACTGCAGGCAAATATCCGAACGCAGAGACGTTCAGAGACTGGAACAGGCTGGAGCTCTCTGCTAGATTGTTTTTTCCCACCGTTCAGCACCATTCACTTTGCAATTCCAGGGGCCAGTAAGTCATAATTCAGTTTAAAAAAGAAATAAATTCCTGTTCTTTATACCTTCTCAGGTTCTCTGATGCTGAGTTTTCTCAGGTCTCAAATTAATATCACTTCTGAATTTGATCATGGCCCGTTTTGATCTCAGGCACTTTTATCTAGTCCCTTCCCATAAAGAACATTTCAGGAAGGTCAGACAAGCACTTCTAACCTCCACAGACCTTTTTTAAAGTCAAAGATTGTCACAGGAATCCTGTGAAAGATATATCTGTGTGATCCAATAAACAGATGAGAAAAAAAGAAGTGTTTAAATGAAGCTTCTCCCAAAAGCACTTTTTTCCCAGTTACTAGATGTATTTCAATCCAAAAATAAGTCCATTGGAAAGGAAGAAGAGGCAGTTAATGAAAACTCACAGCTAGCTAATGCCTTTTTAAATGGGACACTCAGATTTAATCTATAGTGCTTACATGCAATTATTAGCTAGATGATAGAATTAGCAGTTCATAGTTTAAGTATATGTATAATTTAAATGGGGGGCAGGGGGCACGAGTTTAATGAATTGGTGCTGGAGAATTAATTCAAAGTATTTCAATTTTATCCATGAATTCAGTCATAGAATGCATGAGATTGAAGTTTATATCCACTTTGACATCTCTTACACTGACAGGATAGCACAAATAAGATTGGGGCTCATCAGAGCACCAAATACATGATTGTAATCCCTGCCTAGAATACAATGTTCATTATATTTAAATAAGTTTCTACAACAAAAAATAAGTATTTTCTATATGTCTCTGGTGACTGACATCATAACAGAATTAGGATGTTGTAATGCAATTTTATATAAACATATTTGTATTTATATAAATTGTTTTATAAATATTTATGCATACAGAATCACAGAATCACAGAATCACAGAATTTCTAGGTTGGAAGAGACCTCAAGGTCATCGAGTCCAACCTCCAACCTAACGCTAACAGCCCTCCACTAAACCATATCCCTAAGCTCTACATCTAAACGTCTTTTGAAGACTTCCAGGGATGGTGACTCCACCACTTCCCTGGGCAGCCTGTTCCAGTGTCTAACAACCCTTTCAGTGAAGAAATTCTTCCTAACATCTAACCTAAAACTCCCCTGGCTCAACTTAAGCCCATTCCCCCTCGTCCTGTCACCAGGCACGTGGGAGAACAGGCCAACCCCCACCTCGCTACAGCCTCCCTTGAGGTACCTATAGAGAGCGATAAGGTCACCCCTGAGCCTCCTCTTCTCCAGGCTGAACAAGCCCAGCTCCCTCAGCCGCTCCTCGTAGGACTTGTGAATACATACAGTAAGTGATTACATACATATACAAGAATCACTAAATACAACTTCATTGCAGCAAAAAAGTCACTAGATATTCCAGAATGAATGTAAAGTTAAGCTATCTTTTAAATTCTCAGGTAACATAAGAGTACATGTATTCAAGATCACATTAGAAATTTGTAATATTTAAACATGCATTGTATTAACAGATTTCTTTGTTGCAAATTATTTTTGTTTTCAAAACTTAATTTGAACTTAATCTTGCCAATTAACTTTTTTCTTGACACATAATTTGTTTGAGGCAAACTGTAAAAGTAAACAAAATCTCAGATGTCTACTTGGATTTTGAACAATCTAAGAACTCAACTTCCAGGCAGACCAATAGAATAATCAAAACCTGATAGGATTTTAGGATTTCCTAAAATGTTCAGGGCTCAGACTTCATTTTTACATATCCAAACATTTTATTTATATATATATATATATATTTATTTATTTATTTATATTTACATGCCTAAACAAAAAGTCTGACTTCTTAGCCTCCAGTTTTGGTCTATTTTTTGAATACATTACATTTCCTTGCCTTTTTTTGATGTGGACAATACAACTTCACAGAATGGGAACTACCTGTGCCCCCATGTAGGTACAGCAGCTACCATAATTAAAAAATTACTGCTTCTTTCACCTCCAAGCTCTTTCACCTCCAAGTCTCAACCTTTGCCACTTCCAGTTTCAACTTTCAACCTATGCAAACTCCTTTGGATTGCTGCATTTTTATCTTATGGTTATCTATGTAACCTGGATTTAACTAATGCACCATGACAGGGCTCATCTTCATTTTCTCTTGTGGATTTATACTTAATATACTTTATACTTCAGAGCTTGTTAAGAGTATTCAAATGCAAGAAATTTCTAATACAAATGTTTTTAGTCTAGATGGTACAGAGGTTCTTAGTACATTTCTTATATTCCTACTGATTGATAGCTTTCATTTCATTTTTACTGATTGACGTGTTCTTGTAGACAAAGCACTAGTAACACTGAAAACTATTTTCTTTCTGCTAACTTCTTTTCCTCAACAAAAGCAGATCTGTTACTCTTTCTAATATCACAGCTACTACTGGTAACACAATTTCAGTGCCAAGTGGCCAATGTAAGATGTAATGATTCACAGTATAGAAATAGCTATTGAATTTGCAGTAATTGTACTTTTCATGTCAGGTTCAGCAGCAAGGGCAAGTATGTAGAAAAAAAACAAGCACTTCTTCCCACAGAAGAAGTATTGGTCCCTGCCAGACACAGGGTATTTTGTAGAATTCATCAGTTGCATACCACAGCCAAGGTTTTATAAACCTGGTTATTCAAATTAAGAATATATTCATTTCTTTTCATTAAAGTATCATGAAACATCCTTCTATATTCTAAACAAAGATACATATTTAGAAAATAGCTTAATATCTTTGCGAAAACATCAATTTGCTCACCAAAAATGTACCAGACAGACTGTGAATAGGAAGAAAAAGCTTCTGAAAGTGCACTCTCAAAGGTCTGTTTTTCAGGGTTGATATTACAAGTAATTAGCCTGACATTTAATAAATGACATTTCTAGGAACTGCTAAAGTTGACTTAACAAGCAAACAGAACAACCTTGTTTTGTTTATGAAAGGTAGTTGCATTGTTGCACATTTTATTTAAAACGTTTTTGCCAGCTTCTTTTGAAAACATCTGCATGCATGAAATATTTGAAATAAACATCTATAAAAATACACTGAACTTTCTATGATGGTGCTCTCTGATTCACACAAACTGATAAAAATGTCTGGTGGCAAAGCTGGTATATATTGCAACCGAGTGGGCTCATACTGGAATTATAATAAATTTACTTTCACCTAAAGATTTTTTTTTTTCCTAAGCATATTTCAATTCATAAGCAATTCAGACTGCATTTTATATTTTGGTAAAAAAAAAAAAAAAAAAAAGAAGATATGCTGAAATTATACATCCTTAAACTCTTCCTAAACATTGGAATCAAGAATGAGAGTAGGAATTAATAATTATTACTTCGAAGAATCAAGAATGCATGTGTTTGTCCAGTTATCCAACCCAGAGAATGGGTTTGTTTACAAGCAACACATTTCAAATGTGCTTAGAAAACCAGAGTAATTCAAGAATACATCTGAAATTTAGTCACATTTCCTGCTTGTGTTAAGGAAAATAGTAAGTGTTTATATCGTATGATGGTCTCATCAGCTTTATTTCTGTGTACTAGAAATCCTGAGTTTTCTTTCAAGTGTCTATAATATCAGAGCATTATTCACCCAGTTCAGCTGCTTTGTTAGCTTACCCACACCTCCCAAGGGAAAAGAATGGAGTCTTCAATCTGAATAGAGGAAATCTAATTATAATTAGGATTCCTATATAGCATTTGCAAATAGGGTTTTGTAATTTGGGGGAAAATGAGGTTGTGCATATGTCTGTGCATGTGTGATGACTTTTGCTTCATTAGTTAACCATGGGATGATGAAGATCTACAGAGCAATCCTGTTTAAAATGAAAGGTGTTGCAAATCCCACTGACCTTTTTTTTTTTCCACCTAGTTCCAGAGTTCAGTGATGATTTGGTCTTCTGAACCAGGAACAGGAGCTGTCTCTAGATGCTTGAGAATATGTACACAGAATAACATGTACACAGAAAGGTCTAGAAAAAAAAAGTTTGAGGTCTGGAGTGCATAACACATGAAAGCATGACATGTGAATTGTTAGAATGAGAAAAATCATTGACAAATGTCCTATCATCTTTGCTTCTTGACATTTTGGGAGAAAAAGAAACATGACTTTTTCTCATTCTTTATTTTTTTCACTAATACTTTTTACAACTTGAAGGTGACAGAAAATAAATATATATATTAAAAAAAAAAAAAAAAAAAAAAGCTTTTTGGCAAATAAAAATAATATAGAGTTTTCCATTGCATAAAACTAGTGCTTACTGATGATGAAAATATTATGCTGCTACAATGGCAGCTTCATCAAAGCAATACTGGATTTACAATTTCAATGAACAAAACACAGTTTATCTCAGCACACATCTTAATATCCTAGGGGTCCTTCATTAAAACTGTATCGTCATGGGGACGTTAATGGAAGATGTCCCTAAAACTTCCAGTTCAGAAAAGATACCGTTTCCATTCGCACTTCTTCAGATCTCTCCTGCTACACCTTGTAGGTCTTCTGTTGAACGCCCTGTCCTGATCCTACCAGCTAATCTTCCCCCTTCATCCCTTTGTGTAGCAAATCCAGTTCAGTTCCAACCACCCAGTGATACCCTATTTCATGACCATTCTTTACCTAAGTCATATAAACCCTTCCATTAATGAACTCACTTTGTGCCCACAAGGCACTTCTTTGGGCCTATTTTATTTTACTGAAAATGCAAACAGGGAAAAGAATCTTGTATACATATGAATGAATTATGTTCCCTCAGAAAAAAAATCTTTGAACTGCATTTTTCCTTCCCTCCTTCCCCTTCTCTTGTCACCATGGGTTCTTTTTGAAATGTGCTTTCACAGCAGCTCTTCACTGAAGTGAATGCTACTACTTTGGGACCTTGGTATTTGTGCAGTAATTACTATTGTTCAGCCCTGTATGTAATAGGCATGTGAGAGGACTACTAAAAATACAGCAGCACTCAAAGACTGCCTGTAAAACCTTTAGAAATACATACAAAGCTGTAGTCCCCAAAACAAATCCTGTTCCAATCAGTGAAGCTTTTCTATTAAGCTGTAATGCAGAAATACAAGAAATAACTCTAGGGCAGGAGAAAAAGAGGAAAGAATAAAGACTGTAGTTCAAATAACCATGGCCTTGGTCAGGAGAGCAGAAGACTATTTTATCACTGCTGCAAACTGATCTCATTTTTTCAAACATCTCAAAATCAAGCTACCTCTAATTTGCTCGTAAAAGCCTTTGATTGTATCAACAAAACATCAAAGGGCCTGAGCAATATATCATGTGAATATCTTTCATAAAGGTCAAATTGTTCTGCCTTGTAATGTGAAATCTCCTTATCTTTTTATTTCATGATTTGAGCTCTATTTGAAAATGCACTCTTTATTTGCAGCACTATGGGTGGGTTTTCTCCTTTCCTTCCTTCAAAACTTATTTCCAGCTAACAGTCTCCCTTATGAAATGAATCAATGTTTCACACACTTTTCCATGAAAAAGCCCCATCAGCTGTGTATCTTTATGTTATTAAACAAGTGTGAGGTGTTTTTTTTTCTGATAGATGTATGACCATTAACTGTGTTGAATCAAGCAAGAAAAATAGCCGGTTCCCAAATTCCCTCTTATAAGATGGAAGTGAGCCATCATAAAACATAACACCCACAAATTGTGCTAGATGGCTTGAAATTATACTTGTTCGAGTGTTAATTACCAATAACCCCAGCATTTTAGAAGCACATAATTGAAAAGCCAGTTACAATGGTATCTAAAAATGATCACATACCTTCATCTGACACTATTTTTTTTTTTTTTTTTTTTTGACAGAAAAATTGGTCATTTCTCTTATACAATAAGAAAAAATTAGGTAAATGTGCCTGAAGCAGACAGGAGTAATTTGATTGTTTCTTAAAAACCCATTTATATTGAGGACTCAAATTGAATCCCAGCCTTGGAAAAATGATTTTTTTTTTCCATTCTACCTAGGTGTGACTGACTATAGATTATCTAAAATGGTGACACAAAAGAGAATTAGAGCTAGACTTATGCTGCTGCTGAAGCCCAGCAACTAGCCAGTGTCCCTTTAAAGGGGAAAAAGAGGGTGCAGATATTTTCACAATGAGTGAACTTTGGATGCAGTATGATTCTGCAACAAATCCTGTTTAGAAGTGAGCCCAAGTCACATACTAAGGCCTCCATCTTTTGGCAGTCCTTCAGCTCTAAAGATCAGATTTTCAAAACTGTTCAGCTGTCATAGATAATGCAGTACCATCCAACACTTGGCCTTTCAGCTTCTGGCCTTTATTGTACCAAGTCTTTTATTCAGAAAGCAGATTTCTTATTAGTGTCATCTGTTAAGCCAGAAAAGAAAAAATTACTTTCCCTGTAAAAGATATTTTTCAACAGTGCATTCAGAAGTGCTAATGTTAATATGTTTTTTCATAGAGGATCTATTTGTGGAAAATATAGGTTTGGCAAAAATTTAGATATATATGGCTTCTGAGATTCTTTTTTCTATCAACTACCAGCTATATATACATGAACAGTGACTTGGAAGCAGTACACTGTTTTAACTCAGTAACAGAAAGGTGAAGGACCTGAACCAGGCTTTGTTATCCAGGATGAACCACTGTGGAGAATGCAGTATTACTTTATTGAGCAAGTCCAACCATAAAAACTAGGTGGTCTTGCAGGTGTTCCAATCACATCATTTCTAAGTATAAAATAACTGGCTTTCTTGAAACACCTCACACATTACTAAGAGTGCTGCTGATATATTCAGTGAGTCTATCTTTAGCCATGGTTTTGCAAAAATGGGCAAAATGAATGTTGTTACCAGCCCTTCCCATCAAAATCAGTCAATGCTTTTCCATTACAATGTCCCATTTACAGCTACTTAAAAGAAAACTTCAAGTACTGAATCTGAAGTTCTCTTTGTTGAGCATACGCGTCTTAAAAACAAATCAACAACTAAATCAAAACCAACCAACCAAACAAACAAACAAAACATCCCCTAGACAAAAGATGAATTCCAACCTTCCCCCTCGTATTCTGCTAGAAAATCATTATTCCATAAGACAGAAATAGAGGTGGGCAACAGAATGAAAAAGCTGAACTAAGTTCAAGCCAATGCTTGATTGTGACTCATCTCTGTTCATGAATAAGGATGAACCAAGTCAGTGCAAGGTTTCTGGCATTATTTCCTTATCATCAAATATGTTTTATTTTTCACATATTTGTCATCAGTTCCTTTGGCTTGGATTGTTTTTGGCTGATGGAGATAAGCTAGACCCTTGATTTAACTCAGCATTTAACTATCTAGCTCACTGAAAGAGAAATATTCTGCATTCAACCACCTTTATATGAGGAATAACATATCGTAAAAAGAGAAAAGACAGTATGAGAGTTCTGTTCAAAAAATTCAGACTTTTGCTGAGAGGAGGAGGAATGAAAAACAGACTATAGGCCAACTTTCAAGCTGCTTAGGCTCTTGCAGGTCACAGTGGTTCTCCAGAAGAAAAGAATCAGGCTACTTCAGAGTTTACATGGCCCTAATCCCATCTAGTTCCCCTGTAACCTATCACTTATATGAACTTTATTTAGCAATGTTGGGTAGAGGACAGTAGAAGAAGCACTTGTATTCCTCTCTCCTTGTCTCTGCTTGTGGAATGTCTCTCCAGAGTCCCAGAGTAAGACTGCCACCAAGAAATAATGACATAAATATGCCGCCTCTCTGTCATACAAGATGGCAGTATGAACCCTAACAGGGTCATGGAAATAGTGTAAGGAGCTATATCAATAAGCTCAGAGGCGATCAGTGACCATTACTCTTCTTATCATTTGAAAAAAAAGAAAGATAGGCTGATACTTATTTGGCATTAACAAATAAATGGATCATATTAATTGTGTACTACACATATAAACTGTATCTGTAAGCAGTGGATCAATAGATGTCAGGAGCTCAAGTGTGTTTTTATGTAGTGATATACACACAAACATAGTAATTTACAAGAACTGATATTTGTCTATAGTCTTCAAGCTCTTTCTCATATTTTTAATTGAATGAATGATTTAGCTTTCCTAACAATGTATCAGCCTCTTCTACAAGAGTAATTATGATATTCACAATTTAATATGCAGTTCAGACGCAGAGGAATATGACCAAATCTGTACAAACATTTACAAAATTAGTCAATTTTTGTTCCCAGAAGATATGGAAAAAGCTCTGGCCATCTTACTTTACAAGACAGCTGGACTAATGCCATTTGCTGAAAACATTTTAGAATGAATCCTGACATTTTTCATCAAATAATTTACTGTTTTTTACTGAAGACTTAGGTATTCAGATAGTCTGACAGTTGCTTGAATGTGGTTTGAAGAATATTGGCACTAATCACTGAATAAATTATTAGAAAATATATATCTATATATTTTATATTCCTAGCCATTTCCATCACTATTTGTCAGTTCCTAGTTTTTCATGACAAAATCCACTAAAACTAAGAAGCACTTTTAGCTCAAGAAGGGTGTTAACTTGCAGTTTGTATTCTTTTAGTAAACAAAACCAAAGAGGAATATTTTTACAAATGTATGCAATAAAAATATTAGAAAACATTAAATAGATTTAAAATATGTATTATTAGAAATCACCATTTTGGCAGATATTGCAAGCGTATAATTATGGGGCTGTCTTATAAAGATGTGTAACAAACTTAATCACATAGCTGATCTGATGCTCACCCTCAACTTTCACTACCAAGAGAATAAATGTAAAAATAATACCAATAAAATAATACACTATTTTGTTTTAAAATATGCTGTTAGATTATGTTTCTCTCTCTTTTCATTCATGACCCCTGCACTGCAATCTAATCTGCAAGCATTCGCATAGCGAAATCAATGATTTTGCACAAATCTAGGGCTTGCTCACATATATCAGTTCAAAGAACCAAATATGACAATATCTGAAAGTAAAAACAACTATGTCCTTTCAAAAGCACAGTCAGAATTTTTTTTTGCAAGATTGTCTCACATTCTTATGTTCCACTGAATAGCGTTTCATCTCTCTCGCTGATACCACAAAGGTTTCTATTCTTCATCAGAGAGTAGATGTGCACAGCAGGAATGGTTGGAGCAGGATATCCAGTCTTGCTGACCAGCAGATCTGGGCCAGCTAGGATGGAAAAGTAATCCTGTGCTGAATGGACAGTTACAGATTGCTTCCTCCTTGTAATAGAGGGAGGAGCAAAACACAAACCATAATTGAGACCTACTCTCTGCCCAATCTGACCCGGGGAAGTGGACAACCATAGGTTGCTGCTGAGTGAGTTTAAGGCAAGTGGCCATACTGCAATTTAATCCTAAAGAGCAAACAGGTAAAGCTTTTCAGAGCCTTTCTTTGCCATTTTTAACAATATCGGTAAACACATTGTGGATATACTATTAACATTCAGGTTCATTGAGACAGCAGTATCCTATTGATAGTACCTTAAATCATCTCTTTTTTGTCTGCTTGCATGAAAATTTAGATGTTGAAATGTGTAAAAGCCCTAAACAGAAGGCATGGATATTAACTCATTCTCAATACCTGATTGTTTCAGAATCCATTGTTTTTATCATAGCCTTGCATTTCCTTGTACTAAGTCTCTAGAGTGTAGAGAAAAGGGGAAGATCAGAGCAGACAGATCATTTTGCTGCTAGCAACAGACTGCCTGGGGACTTTTAAGTGCAGTAGATTAAGAAAATGTTTAGTGACTAATATGATTCAGAGCCCAGTTAAGTCTGTGAAAGCCCTAAGAGGCATTTATGGCAAACTTATTTTTGTTATTGTTTCTGTTTATCAAGGAAAATTCAGGTCAAATGAGCGTCTTATTTTCACAAGTCAAATCTTTTTACCTGATTCTCAGTGCCCTTTGAAACTGATTAAGTTCTTTAGGTCTCAAAAGTATTATGTCTCCAATATTGCACCAGAAACTTTAACTGTAAATCTCTTGCCATCACATTATTTTTAGTGAATTTGCATGGAGGAATAGTTCAGTCTTTCAGCTGGCCCTTCTACTACAGCAGCTCAGGCTAGTGATAAGCTAATAGAAGCAGAAGTCAGGATTCAAGCAGTCAGTGGCAAAGGCAAGGCCCAGATGAGGGTCAGAAGATCCATCCTGCAAAGTGGGATGGATCAAAACAAAGAAGGCTGCCGCAGTATTATTAGGCAGGCTGTTTGGCAGCAGGAAACAGCTGGGACAGAGGGTAGATAGAAGGACAAAGATCCAAAAGTCAAGATCAAGAACCAAGGCTGAAGCAGACAGAAGCACGTTAGGCTTCAGGATCACAGAGCCCCACTAGTGCCACATGCAATACACTGGAAAAAACATCTACGAGTGCAGAGCACAGCACTGTGTGGGCTGCTGCAGGGAAAGTTAACTCCATCACAGATAGACCCAGCACAACATCAGTGAAGATTTCAGGCCAGTATCTATGTCCCTGGGGAACTGACTGTGGCCAGGCCATTTGACTGTTCGGATTGACAGTGATAAGATATCTGGGTATCCAAGTGAGGTTTGGAAGAGAGTTCATGCATGCCAGAATTGCTCAAGAATGGGACTTCATAGCAGTACAGTCAGTCATACAGGTTCTTAGTACATGGTCATGTGTACAAAGAAATATGTGTAATGGCACACAGCAAAACACAGTAAGACACCTCTCACTTTGGCTTTGAAGGCTAGAGCACAAAGGTTTCACGTAAAGTAGTAAGCCCTGTTCACTGGGAAAGGGTTAGGAGATAAATACAGAGTATTGTCCCTGAGATACTTGGATTTACAAATAAAATCTGAAAGTTACAAAAAAAAAAAAATCTAAATTGGTCTAGCATCATTCTAAACATTTTCAAGTTTTGCAGAACATTAGAAAAAAAATAATTATGAGGATTGTTCTTTGAAAATACCTCTCTCAAAAACAAAGAAAACAACCGACCTAAAAGGTAATTTTTTTTTCCTAATATTCCTAATATACATAGATTATCTACTCTCTGCACCACAATGGGATTTACACCTCTTTACCTTTGTGTGTGATCTGAAACCCAGGAATATCGCATGGTCTAGGAGAAGCACTGGGTGAATCCAAGGATCTGCTTTAAAAAAAATAAAATAACAATCTTGTCTCTATTTCTAGAAGATCACATTGCAAACTAAACCTTCATATTGTGTAAAATATCACTTTGAAATATGTTTTAAAACACTTGAAAGTCTAAGTGAACCATTCGAATAAACAGTAGCTTTTGGGTTGGGAACCTGCTAATTGAGGAGTGTTTAATTTCCAAAATAGCTGTCCTTTTAAGATGTACTTAAAAGTCATTATAATCTAAAAACTACCTTGTAATAATAGAAAATAAATAGATAGCTTCATTCTAGTTCTTCACAGACTGACTTCTGTCATTGTGATTGCAATTAGCTGTCACATGGTATTGTGACTATGAAAGTCAAAGAATGAAAGTAAACAAATATTTTCTATAGTAGAACTGTAAAACACAAATTTATCTGTATTGGTAAAGTCTGGGCAAGCAGCATTGCCTACAGATATACTGTAGATGTTACTTTAACAGGCATCAGTGAGACAGGAGTGACTTCTGTGAAGCTTCCTTCTCTTTTGAATGGGTGGGAGCAGGCTCCTCTGGCCTCTGCCTCTTCATAGTAATGCCAATCTGTCTGCTCATCTGTTCACAGGCTGCTCTGCAGAATAATTCCAGCAGTTCCAGATGTTTCGTTTATCTTACCATTAAAACAATGTTGTATGTAGCTGTCACACTGAATAATTTCAGAAATAAAAAAGTATATTCCACCAGAAAAATCAGTTACTGAAAACTACTCAGTGTTCACCTGTTTGCTGAATTACATGTATATTTAGTCAGGGAGATTGTGCTTATGTGCTTCATTAAATATATAAATATGTTAACATAAATGTGTTTCTCTAAAATGTTTTAACCTAGCTGTTTAACTATAGTTAGTTTTGCATAATGCTGTGCACTGAAAACTTGCTCACACTGGGAAGCAAGTTTGTTTCCATGGCCGGTTTCTAGAACTGTTCTGAAATTACAAACAGCCACAAGAGCCTCCATGGGATAAACACATCTCATTTTCAGCTCTGGTTTGCAAATGAGCCTATCAGGAACTGCCATAGATGATAGCAACACCAAGTGCTTTTAAAACTTGAGCATGTTTTTTCCAGACCTGCTGTGCAACCAGGAATCCAGGTATTTGTGAAAGATGAATAGGAAACTCATAGAAAGAAAATCACTATCACAACATACAATGTATGTAATTGAGTTTGGTATTTAGGTATGCTATCATACAAAATTGTATTTTTCTTTTTATATATTTAATAGCCAAATTTGTGTTCATAATATCAAGATACAGGATCCAATATGTATAGAAAGCTACTTCTTGAGGTTTATAAGATTTCATCAGTGTTAAAGGTTTTTATCCTTAGCCTTTTGCTTATCCCAATATCTTGTAACAGCCACCAAGGAAACTGTTATCATTTGGAAGCATAGCACCTAATTCTGCTTTATCACTGAGCTACATTACACTTTCCAAAAATAAAATCCAGATTATACACCTTAGTTTTAAAACCTTCATGTTCCTTTATAATACACTCCAGGAGTGATCAGCAAGCTGATCTTAAATTGTTTCTGAATTTTAAATATGAAGGAAAAGGTGGTTACTTGAGATACTTAGGCTGAAAAGAGATTACACTGAAAGTAATATAAGATGAAATCAGAAGTACAGCTATAATTTAATTTTCTTGGGAGTACCACCACTGGAAGCATAAATAAATTCACAAGGACTTTGGAAGACTAAATGAGCTTTCCTGCTATTCTGAAGAATCATAAGAGCCTTATGTAAGAGAAGGCAAAAGAGAAATTCCAAACAGGTTTTTCCATCAATTTTTAGTTAAGGGTTCATGTTCATGCACTACTTATTAAGGTGGGACAGTACCAGTTTTATTTCCAGCCAGGTCTCTACACTTAAATAAATATATACAATTGTAATGTGTGCCCTTCAAGTAGCCAGGTAATGTTACTATTTTCACTTAGAAAACACATTAGAAGGTGCAAATACAACCACAAGAATAGGAGAATGTAACAGGCATACAGAAAAATTTCAAATAAAGCAGGGTTGTCTGCAATCTGTTGTCACAAAGATGCCAGTAAACTCAAAGTAGTCAAAAATATTCAGGATTAGAGACCTCAATACAACATCCATTTGCTCATGACCATCCTCCCCCTGCTTTTTCTGCTTAGTGGCCTTTTAGTGATATTTTTAAGTTTTATGATTCCACTTCTACTTTCTATCTAAATGCACACAAGAAGTGGGAGGAGCAGAGGGGATACTAAATAGTGGAAACCCTGCAAAATCATCAGATAAAAAATTTAGTAATTATGTTAAGGTTTGTTCTTTTGGGAAGCAGGAGCAAATGAAAAGTGTTTCACAAACTGCAATTTTGTCTCCCTTTGAGGATATGTGGAAACAAGCAGCCAAAGCTCACTGATAGAGCTGAAACGTTTCCTGTGAGCAGCCATATTCATTGTGCTCATTCCAAGGCAAATATAATTACCCTGTGAAATAGATAAAACAAGTCTGTAAGACTACACAGTTAGATCTCTATATTCTCCTACCAATATTTCAATCTCAAATTGAAATTGAAAATCTTCCACCAGGAGTGTTCCTTAAAGTGCTAGGATTCAGATGATAAAAGGAAGGTATTCTCAACAGTTTTGAGGTATTATTATTAGAAAGGTGTTTAAAATGATAATAAGGATGTTTGAGGAATCTTCAAAATTACCAAAAGCATAAAGCAACTTTTGGTAAGATTTAACTTGCAAAGTGTCTTCCAAGAAGGCAAATAAATATCCGTAGTGGGCTTCATTACTCATGTTACCGGGTGGGCATGTGTTCACACACATGGGCTGCAGCCACGAGTAAACGCTTATTCAGTTAGGAGCTGCACAGCCCAGGTCTGTGTCTGTTCACAAGAGGTGATACTGCCATAAGGGAGAAACGTGCCATGGAATGATTAGGCCATACTGATCAGAACAGAATGAAGAGAAAAGTTCACTCTGAGGAGCAGAACTGGGCCTGTGGTAAAGAAGATCACCATTCTGTCCAAGGTCACCACTAATGAACTGGGCCAGAATCATTCAGGTTGGAAAAGACCTCTAAGATTAACTAGTCCAGCACTAACAAGACTACCACTAAACCATGCTACCAAGTTCTACATCTACACATTTTTTTAAGACCTCCAGGGATGGTGACCTAACCGCATCTCAGGGCAGCTTATTCCAATGCTGCACAACCCTTTCAAGTATATCATCAGAAAAATAGCTTCTCCTGCATTTTTCACTGAGATCTTGGGACTAATCTATCTATTCAAGAGGCACTACAGAACTCCATAAAAATAAACAAGAAATCAAACAGAACTACAGAACATTTTTCCTGGAACCTTCAGAAAACAAATTTCTGTAATTTCTCAAAGAATTTGCAGTATGAAATTTACAGCAAGTATAATATATAGTCTGTAAAAAGAGAACATGAACTTCTTTATTTGCCTTTGAGAGGGAAAACAAGTAATAGTTTACCTCTCTCATATCTTACCTGAGAGATGAAAATTTCTCCTTTTTCTCATTCTTCAAAGCTCTACTTACTGTGTCAATCCCAGACAACAACTCAGTTATACTTATTCTCTCTATGAAAAAGGGAAGTAATATTAAAAAAGAGTTAGAATATATTAATTTGTATATGTATAAGCACAGCTAGCCCAAGAAACCCAAGAGAGACACCAAGTCATTACGTTTTTGTTATTGTTTTTGTTTTTGTTTTCAGTAAAGAAGAGTATGAGAAATTTCTCAGGGAAACTACAAACATATGCACATACTGCAAACAGACGTTCTCTCCAATGTCGCTCTGCAATTAATTTTGGACTCCAAACAATTATGCAAGTGGACCACACACTCCACACAGCTCTGTTTTATATTCACAGCCACGGTGAAAACTAAAACATTTTTAAGCACAAAAATTGCTTTAAAAAAGATCTTTTTAGAAATGTACACATAGAGCAATTGTTTTAGAAGAGCCAAAGATAGCAATAGCTTTCAATAGACTTCAAATACATACACTATATAAGTACCGTTTCTTTTTCCCTCATGTGTCCTCTCCCTCCACAAGTTTTCCTTAAAAAAGTAAAATTGTTCCCTCAGTATTTACTTCCCCAAATTAACATACTCTGTTTCTTTTTTAATTATTTGTGTGTGTGTGTGTGCTGCTTTCCATTTTGTACTCTGTTCTCTTAAAAGCGAAGGAATTTGGAAACTGTTCCTTTTAGTACCCATGTAATCACAACACAGTGCATTACGGGCAAAGTAGAACTGAGAATGTTCATTCTTCCAAGCCCCACCAGACCGGTTCAACACACTGGCAAACTGATCATTATTTAAGTCTCTCTCTTGCAAACATCCATACTTTTCAGAGAGATACAAAAGTGTGAAAGAAACAAATTAGGTCCCTTAATTCCAGAAAAGCAAATTGGAATACGACAAGCATGAGCTGTAATTTGAAAATAGAAAATATAGGCAGAAAAAATCAGACTAGTCCAGAAATCAGTCAACTCCAACAGATCCTGTGAGCTCCTCTCAATTCATTGCAGCAGATGCAATGCAGCACATGCAATTTCCACCCAGTAACAGCTCGCTCCTGTTAGCCCGGCAACATGCCCATGCAGTCTTCCCACACTGAAGTATCAGACAGAAAAAAATTACCACCAAATGATGAATCTCCAGTAGGTGGAGTGCCAAACCCCCAGGAACAGTGCTGGTATCTTGATGTGTACCTAGTTAGAATTATAAGTTCCCCCTGATATTTTGTACTTCTTAATATATCATTTTGATTTCATAGATCATTCTTTTGCATTTACAATGTGTATACATTGATTTCAGACAGGTATAACATATTTTTCACTTTCAATGCTGTAAGTAAATTCACATAATCCACAGGGGGACTTAGGTTGGCTCCATATTTCTGGAGTTCTCTGTATTTCCCTAGTTTTGTGTTCAATAAGTTTATGCATTTTTACAAACACTGTAGTGTTTGTCTTGGAATGACCCTAAACCCCACCTCCTCTGAGTTGTACAGCGTTCCGTCTCTTTGATCTTCTGATTATTAACATATCATTAGCTCCTCAATCAACAGAGAATTTTCCATGGAAAATATGAATTTCAAATGTAGAAACCAAGCAGAAAAATTCTCTCTTTGGCATAAAGCTTTCAAGATTTCTTTATGTATCATCAAGTACACAGAAAAGGTTTACAGCACATCTTTCAACTTGCCTAGCATGCAGTGCTACTGTTCTGAATGCCAGGTACACATCTTTTATAAGACTTAATATTAGTGTTAATCTAATGGCCTTTCCAGCTGATATAGTCTTTCCTCTTTGCATGCAAGTTTGCAACATCTTTCTCACGTTTTGGCACTTTCATTTCATACTTCACAGTTTTATTAGCACTTTGAGCTTTGAAAGATAGCTCATTTATTTGCTATACCTAGATGCCACAAAACTTTGAATACACTATATAAAGATTTAGAGCAAGATAGTGATGGAGTACAGTCAGACACAGATAATTACCTTGATAGGATTCCAGAAACCGATGCAGTATAATTGCCCTTTGTCTAGAATACCAAAAACAGCAGTCCTGCCAGACTGCAGATTCATGTCTGCAGTTTTCCTGTCTGAAAACTTCTTCATTGTATTGTTTGTTGAAAGATCAACCATGCTGATACTAATGCACAGGATACAGTGGCAGGCGATGACAAAAGTTCCATCAAGACTATGTGTAATTGTCTTTTAATATATTTCTTTTATATTGCCTCTGTACTAATATACAGTTGTATAAAAACAAGCAAGAATGGTTGCAGGCTTCCTCTGGCAGAGATTCCCTCCCAGCCACCTCCTAAACGAGGAGTATTTTAGGTCACTATCATTCACTGAATCCGCTATCTCTTTCTCATTACCTAATTTCAAGCCAACCCTTTTCTTCACCTCTCTCTTCTACCCTCAGCCAGCCACTCTGGTGGATGGCAGGCTGAAATAGGTGGGTCTGCAAGACCCAGAGGTGTTCAAAACCAGAGTCATTAACGTCTCTAAATGAAGGAAGAAAGGGGGGAAGAAAAAAAAAAAAAAAGAAAAAAAAAAGTTACCTCAGAATACATGGTGCAAGTTCTAAACAAATCTGCAAGGTTTTGACAAAAGTTGGCCTGATTTTGCAGCATTTCTGCTGTTCTGCTCAAAGAAATATTCAATAATGATAACTCTCTTACTTACAATGCACAGGGACCTTACTTTCGAAAAGTACGACCATTTAACAGCCAGAAACATTGGCTAAGACTAACTCTAAGGCAAAGCATGAAGTCATAAACATGCACAGATGTTACTATTTGAAAACATTAAAGAGGTACTGAAGTTCCTGAGCAGATCCCAAGTTGTGTTGATTTCAGCAGTTATGAGTCATAAGGGAAGAAGATACTACTGAAATTACATGCCTGGGACAGTTTTCTCTGCCACTTACATTTAGGAAAAAACAACAGTGTCTTTAGAAATACTTAATGGGGAGGAGAGTACTCTGAAAGACTGCAGATACCAAGATTTGAAATGAATAATTCTGCTTGCCTGTACTTATGCAGTTAAACAAGTACAATGCTAATGCATTATATATTTCTGATTATATCATGGAAGGCTCAGCAGATCCAATTTCACAAGTACATAAAAAAGGTGAGTACTGAAGGTTACTGTAAGTTATGAGACCGGTTATTTAAGGGAAAAGTTCATTTAATGGAATTTGGGCAGTTTTATAAACAGAGCAAAGAAAATGGGACTACTCACACATCCTGTGCCATCCCTTTTCTGATAAATAAGTGCACCGAAACTTCTGAAATAGTCACTTAGGCGAGCAAATACACTCAGGATGACTTATACTAGAAGTCCCTGAACCTTTAGTGAGTTCACTTCAGTAGCAGTTCAAGACTATCCCTACATGTGTAAACAGGGTTTTCATGCTGCACATGAAAGGTTACCACAGTGTGCTACTACAGTTATGGTCACGCTATCCTGTTTGTTTCTATCCTGTCCTTGTATTCCAGAAAAAAAAGGCTCCCAAATTAACAAAATATTGAAAGAGATGCAATCCAATAACTCTTCTCACTTTGGCAATTCATGGTTTCATAAGGCACTCTTCAGGGGTGAGACTGAAACCTCTCAGCTGGCTGGCCCCTTATCTACTAGAGAAACAGAATTCTAACTGAGGCAGAGAAGAGCTGATACTGTCCATTCTGCAGTTCTACCAATACAAAAAGACACACAGTAAAGGAGATAATTTAAGCTATGTTTGTGTTACTAAGTCAAGGAACAGGGTATCAAAACTGGAAGTATGTGTTCATGAACATAGAAATTTCAGACGACTTTCTTCCCTTTCATTGTTGTTCAGAGATTCTTCTTTTAGAAACAACTCTGCCCTAGACCACCTTTTCTCTCTGCAGAAACACTCTTATTTCCTCTCATGCCTCAAGAGAACTAGTTAACCACGTACAATTCAATACAATAGCAGGTATTCACCAAAATCTCTTTGCTGGACTTCCACTTAAGCCAATGAAATGAGTCAGTACATGCCACCATGTCACCTTTTTACAAAGCATTCACTGACATATTCACCTACATATAGCAGTCTCTTCCACTTTTCTTTATTAGTTGTGGTTTGACTCTAAAATGTTTAAATATCCAAATTTAAGTAAATAAATTTAGTTTCAGTTATCTATCTAAATATCTAGACAGATATTTATGGAGAAACTGTTTGATTCAGAGCACTCGAAGTGTAATCGGCCAAAGGTAGGTACATTCTACCTTGACAGAAACATACAAACAAACAAAAAAAAGAAGAAAAAGAAAAAAAAGAAAAAAAAAAAAAAAAAAGCAGTAAATAACAAATCTGAATGTAAAAACAGTCTTTAGGGCTTCAGCACTGCCAGGTAGACTTTCTCAACATTTTTATCAAGATGCAAAGGAGATTTTGTTTTTCCCTGAGAACTTGTCAGATTGCATTGTATTGTGGAACTTAGGCCACCTGTACAGAACACAGATAAAAGTCTAAAGGTTACAGATGACAGGAAGCTGGATTTGGTTTATATCTTGCAGTATTTAGTGGTTTCATCTCTTTTATCTCTAAATGAATACTTGTCAAGACCAAAGGAGTAAAACTTGAAGGCATTTTTGCCAAAAAGCAAACAGTTTCCTCAATGGTGAATAGCTTGAACATTTGCTCTACGTAAAAGGAAAAATCAGATGTACAGATACTCTCCTTCAGAACAGCCCTTTATAGCCCTATATGAGTTTTGTTTTAGCTCAAGTAGAACCAGTGGCACTTTTTAAACTTATCAGCTGGCTAGATCTGAAAATGCTGGAAATATTTCTACACATTCCCTTTATTATAGGGGTTTTCTTCTTCAATGGAATATTCATATTCTATATCGTCATATTCAACAGAAATATATATAAAAATATGAGAAAATGCATATAAAAATATTGGCTGAAAATATACTATTTTGACAGAAACTGGCTGTTATAATATTTTATCTCTAAATCACCTGCTTTCTGCAGAAAGTTTTGGTTTTTCTTTGTTTTGGTGAGAAACAAAAAAAATCCTCTTCACAATTGAGGTCTTCTCAAGATTTTTTCCACTATGCACTTTTTCTAATGTATATTACTTATAAACCAGTTTATACTATGCTCACACTTTGAGAAGATTATAAAGAAGCTCACCATCTGCATACATCTATTAACTAACATAGAAAAATACCTATGTTAAATCTCATAAAAATGTGGAATCATGCCAAAAGAAGCAACAGTGGGCAAACAGTGAAGTGCTGAATTTCCTCCTGTTTTAAAAATTACATGTGAAAGGAAAGACTTCTCACCTTCTTGCTCTACAGTGTACTGTGGAGACAGGTAGATATAAGCCTTATAACGTTTGACAGTTTTGTCAGGAAATGCACGGTTGTACATTACAGTAAGTGGTGTTTCAAGTGCCTTGTAGAACTTTTCTTCTAACCAAGAATCTTGCTGAAAATTTCTTTTTGGTCTTTCAATTCCAAACACTTCATTGTCATGAGTTGGCATTTTCCAAAATACAAGAAGCACTCACAGGAGTCTGAGTTGAGCCCCAGCTGCAATAAGGCACGGAAAGTTTCTGGGAAGACATGGACCCATTGCATTTCTGTTGATGAAGTAAATATATATTATTAAGACGCTGATAATTTTAAATTATTTATTTCACACTAAATTATCTCTAAGCCTCTGATATAAAATTATGAAAATTTATCTCTGGAATGCCACAAGTTGACAATATTTCCCTTCAGAAGTGAAGCTATGTGAACTAACTTCTTATGTTTTAATTCCATTTAAGAGAAATTTTTAATTTTGTTCAATAAAAATCATTAATTTGTTCTTAAATAAAAAATATGAAAGAGGAAAATTATAAGTTGAGCTGCAGTTTTCAGATCTTCAAACCTCTTCTGACTTTAGAATCCTTATATACAGGTTAAGCGCTGTAATATGAAAATCTTTGGCAAGAACCCATCCATCCTTGACCCAGAACTATGAGGTTAGATTTCACACCTACTTAACAGCTGGTCACTTACCATTGGCCTATTTTATACAAATAGTCTTCCATTTAAATAACAGTCATTTCCATTTATTATCATCAGAGTAATTCAATTTCCTAAGGACAGCCTAATAATACGGCTGCCCCATTATGCCATGGATGAATGTAGTCAAATACTTGTAATTATATTTTTAACAAGTTACTGCTATTTAGTATTCTACCCCATCCACAACACGGTTGGTAGCTTACAGATATGAAGTAAAGCAATCCCTGTCTTATCTAGAGAACACAGTTCAGGTCTCTGTTCTAACAAGGATCACTATATTAGTGCATTTTGTAATGCTCATGTAGGTAAAATTAATGAAGAAAAGCTTAATAGACATTCATTTTAAACACACATTCATAGGTGAATTACAGCAAAGGTGAATGTCAGTAGCAATTACAGTATTTTGGAAAGTTCCTCTTCCGTCTAAATTCTGAGCCTCATTTTGCCACAGACTATAACACCACCCTAACAAAGAAGGGGTACATTCACCTTGTCTGAACTACTCTAGCACTAGGTGAAAACATCCTAAAGGTCTTCTGCAACCAAGCCAGTTCCTATTGGAACAGTACAAAAGGGCTGCAAAGGACTGTTCCTTTGGCACAGACAGCACAGGACCAGACCGAAGAATGGCAGTATATGAGCAGGAAAAAAAATAAATTAATGGAGAGAGGTTTTGTAGAACAGAGAACACATTTATTTTCTTCAAAAAGAAATGTATCAATGCAGTCAGTGTCCCAGAATTTTCACACAAGTGAGTTCCCAAAATGAATGACACCAAAATTCTCCCTTTCCTCCTGGGCACTCAGCAGATGATACATGTGCTTCTGCCACTGCCATAGTACCTTATAAGCCTGAGGCCCAGCCCTGGGGGAAGACTCCCTCTCAGGCATGTGGCCCACTACAGACCCACAGATCCAGACCCGACACCAACACACAGGTGGGCTTTCCGGAGCAACTTTGTGTGTACCCCATACACATGGTCCTGCCATCCCAGGCTGGCCCTGACTGCCCCTGGGGACTGTGGTGAAGGGTGCAGTGGTGAAGGGATGAGACTAGCTGGTGGGCCCAGAGCAGGCCCCCAGCTCCCTTTCTTTGGGAGCTGCTAGCCCTCATTGCACCCAACAAAAGCCATGTTTGTATTGCTCTGTATGGTGGGGCATGCTTCTCCAAGCTACTACAAGAAAGTTTAACACATCTTTTCACTGCATAAATAAAGTAGATTGATATGTTCAAGATATACCTGGGCTGCCCCTTTCCATGTGAATATAAGTTAATACTTACTTAATAGTCAAAGGTGATGGAAAAGTGGTAAATTTTCATCTGTTCTACCATAATTTGTATCATCCAAGACCTTCCCCACGACGTTTATCCTTAATCTGATTTTTTGGTAGGTTTTTCAAAGCTTGTGGCTTCTTCCCCCACCAACACTTCACTCAAGATGCTATAAGGGAGACTTTTCATTCATCTGTTGACTTCAAGATTTTGAAATCTTCTGGGGGCCACATCCTTTCCTTTCTCCAGTTCCCAGATGAGAAAACTATCAATGTTCAAAATCTGAATTGTCTTCTGTTTATTAAGTTAGAGGTGCTGGGTGATATTTACACTTTCAGAGCTTGTTGGCTTAATGATGCCTATTTGGATTCTAAATTGGAGAAATCACATGAGTTTTCAAGTATTTAATAAAAATCACCATCACAATGAACTGTTTGGAGAAGACAGCTAGCAATTATTTGGCTGTATGTACCAAACACAGTAAGAAGTAATATTTTAAATATTGTGCAATGATGACGGGTTTTGTTCTTCATAACTCAAAAGAATCCATTCTAAAAATTATCTGCATCCTGGGCTAGTCACTTTCCAAACTTGTGTACAGATGCAATCCCAAATTCAAAGCACTTACAATCAAAGACAAGCAACATTAAATGAGGGAAAAGGAAGAAAGCGCAGCTATCTTCAACTGCCTCTTCCCTAAACATTTTGAATTAATTATTTTCATGAAAAAAATAATTTTATACCAGATTTTGATGCAAAAAGCAGCAGTTTCCTGAATAGTTTGACTCAACAAGGATATGATCTTGTCAGCCATTGGAGAGGCACAAAAAATAGTGCTTGTCAAATCTGTTTTTATTAGAGGCTTAGAGAGTATTGATGAGGTAAATAGAGGTAAAAGTATATACAACAAAAGTAAAGCTGTGGAAGAAACTCAAATATAGCACATAGAAAAGATAATGAATGGAAACAATGTAATTTAGTCAGAGACAGTAAAAGGATTGAAAGAGTATGATGGGCAATAGAGATGTTCTGGAGGGAGATGCATTCAGGTGATGAAAAACAGCATCAGTTGTTGCAGGGGATGGGTCAAAAATAAGTAAACAATATAGAAATGGCAGAGAATGCAGTGCAGAGGAAAAGCTCTTCAGGGATTGACAAAGTCCCCAGCAGTACAAAAAGACAATGTGCTGAAAGAGTTGTGGAATTAAGTAAAGAAGTGCACAGAAAATTGCAAGAAAGTTTCACCAAACACTACAAAAGATATTATTTTCAAAGAGAAGACTGCATTAGCAGTGTGAAGGGCATAAAGAAAATAAAGGAGAAAAAAGTGGAAGACATTGCGAGCAACTCCAAGATTTGGTTAGCTGAAAGAAATTTCAGGAAAGTATTGAGGTAGGAAGCTGACTAGAGGTGACTCGTGGTGCAGCTGCAAGAACAGAAATGAAGTAAATGCCTTTGTTTGCAGTGCCAATGAATATAGATTTCTAAAGAGATGGAGCACTGGAAATTACTGATGGGACATTTGCCTATGTGTTACAGCTTGAGGTATTGTGTACAGACAGACAATTTTGGGCCCACAGCATCTATAAACTGCTTAATCAAATTGAAACACTTCTTATAGTGTATATATACCTATGGAAAACCTTGTTGTGTACTTAATTTCAAATCATTTACCTGCAGAAAGAATTCTCTGTGAATGCACATCATCTCATATTGTAAATGGCCAAGTGATATATCACACCTCTCTGCATAATAATTTGTTTTATGTTTATTCAAGTAGCATAGCTTTGTTAATTACAAATAAAAAATGAATTATCAAAACAGCTCCTCCATATTAATGTGCAGTGTGATTCAGAATGACTTATCTATTCTCCTTCCAGCTGCTTATACATTTGAACTATTTTGTGAGCACTAGCCATTTATATTCAGAAAACGTCAGATGAGTGATGAATATCCCAATCACTAGTTCTAACAAGAAAGTGTAATTATCCCTATATATTGCGGAAGCCCTTCAGCAGTTTTTCAGGTAATAAAAGGCAAACAATTAGAAAGAAACAATTTTGTACATACAAACAAGATGCTCCTCTATAATTTTGTAATATTATATGTAACCTGGTCAATAAGTTTACTATATGAATGTTACTTCAGTTAACTGGCAGGCTTTAAGGAGAAGGAAAAAAAAAATAAGTAGGCAAGGGTAAACCTCCTTCTAGGTAAACAGTTGAGGAGCTTTATGAAACATTACTTTTCTAATTAACTGCAAAATTCTTTTTTCCCAGGTCTGGCTGATTTACAAACTTCTGTTTACAAAGAAGGATCAGTGCAGCCAGCAAACTAACAAGACTTTAAATCAGTAGATATTAAATGGTTCAGGGAATGTAACTTCCTGTATTTTCTCAGTCTAAAGAACAGGAACCAGTCATTGTATTAGCCACCAAAGATTACTGAAAGCAAAAGTTGCTTGAAAGAAAAAGTTGCTTGAAAGAAAAAGTTGCAAGTGCAAAACAAAACTAGGTCTTCTCCATCTGTTTTTGAGATTAACCAGGGTCTAATGTAAGAACTGGAAAATCACATTACTTCAGAATTTACAAAACAGAGACCTAAGAAAATTTATGCAGGCTTCTAAACCCAGTTTATTCTGATGCTGACCTCAATTCAGCCCATGTTCTCACACTCCTGCACAGCTGAGCTGGACACGTATCCTACATCACCATCCTCATAGTTTTGAGCCAGTTTAACTCCACAAGTATGTTTATTAAATATGCAGATCAACATTGATATTGATAGCAGCTCTGCAATGGGAGGGAAAAAGGACTATAGCAGCTCTGATTTAAATCAGCTTTCTCTGTTTTGGAGCTCCTTCAATAGGAACAGATCAAGGAGAGAAGTGCCACCGGTGTCATAACCAAAACACTGACAACATTTTCTAGCTTCAGATTTCATTCTTCATGATCCAGGAGGACATCGAAATGCAGTGATCTCCTGCAAGCTTAGAACGAATTGCTATTTTAAAATATAAATAACTTTTCGGAGCTTGTATCCTTCATTTAAGAAAAAAAGGATTGTGAAATGTGGCTTTCTTATCTTCCCCAAAAGTTTAATTGATTTTATGGAAATGGAGGATTGTACCTTGAGCACTATTGCTGCAAACTTTAGAGTTTTTCATGGAAGAAAGAAATTGGTTGATAGACTTACATGACTTTAAGGCGCTTGGCTTTTTTCCACATATCTGTCACATTCTTGGGGTGAGGGGTGGATAGTTTAAATAAAATAACTTAAATCATATACAGATTATTAAAGTTTCTTTAAAAAAATAATTAGTTATAAATGTTGTAAATATATTATACACTTGTCTTCTGCTATAAATGAGAAATGTCTATCTAATTACAGCATTTATAATATGGGTTAGCCAGTATCTATGTCTTAAGTCCCCAGTACCAATCCTCAGATCAAATTTCAATGATCTGGAAGAAAATACAAAGTGATTGCCAGCAAAACTTGCAGAGCACGCAAAAACTGGTGGACTGGCAAGTAATAAGGCAAATGTTCTATAGAATGATCTGATTCAATTGGTTAGGTGGCTTCATTTGAACAAGATAAATTTTAATAAAAACAAATGCAAAGTCATAAATCTAGGAACAGGGAATGCAGGTCACATTTATAGGATGTCAAATGAGAAAAGTGATTCTAAAACTTCAGGTGGGTAAGAAACTGTCAACTTCCAGTACAAAGCTGATGATAAATGAACTGAATTGATCCTCTAAAAATTAAAGGAATATTAGAAAGAAGTAGCTGCCTTGCATTATTTCCATATTCATACTGATGCCACCAATTCTAGATCACTCTTTTTAGCCTGACATTTCCATTTTTAAAAACATAGCAAAAAAACTAAAAGGATTCAGAAGTGAATTAAAGGATCATTAGACACTTGAAAAATCTACCTTAAGGCCAGAGAAGGTCAATATTTTTAGTTTAATCAACAGAACACTAGAAAGTGATTTTTTCATATTGAGAGAAGCTGGAGTAAACCAGCTGAAAGCCTTAAAACGTGAGAAAATCTCAGCTGCTTAGAGAAGTACGTGCATGCTACATATACAGAGGTCATATACATAGATGTTACATACACAATATTCTCTATAAAAGGTATCATTTCTCTCGGTTGAAAGGGATTGGTGACATTAATTCGAAAGAAACTGGGGAAACAAATAACAGACTTAACAAAGTTATTGCCTTATCACCAATCACCACTCATGTTCAGACTAGGTATGAAAAAATATGTTAGTCACCAGCTGAAAACACTGTGAAGAATGTATTTTCTTTCACCAGTCTGTCAAAAATGAGGGACAAAGGAATCTGGATTAGCCAGTCAAATAAGGAGTAAGATAAATTCAGATTTGAAAAGAGTATGAAACAGTGTATAAAGATATCGAATGAGGTTTAGAGGGAAGGCTTTGGGGTGTTGTTGTGGTTTTTGGTAGTTTATTTATTTTGTTTTGGGGTGTTTGTGTTTTTGCTTGTTGGGTTGTCTGTTTAAAACTACCACACCATTAGAAATAAAGGAAAATCCAAGAAAAGTTGAAAGGAGAATTCTTTAAGAACCTTCTCAGCAAATACAGACAATATCTCTAAAGAAATCATTAAAAATTTAATTAGTTGCTTGTAAACCAAGAGCACTTACTGTGTTGCTCCCAATAAACAAAGGTTCAAATAGTAAACTTTGTGTTTCCACTATCAACTTTTCATTTCCCTATTTACTGTGGGGAATAAAATTGTCTGCAATAACTGAATAAGTTTTGTGCAACAAATCACAGTCTGCATATGACTACATTTTAAGATGATATCAAATACTGTCTTTTTAATTAGACACAGAGAGGTGTGGCAAAACCCAACAAGTAGAATAAAAATGAAATACAAGAATTCCTCAGCCATGTTATGAAGGAAGGCAGTCTAGAGTATTTTAACCGTTCCTTCCAGCTTTGAATTCTCTGAAGCTAAGAATTCAGGCATTCCTGAATCCCACTGCAACAGAAAAAGTAAGATGCATCAGAGAGGAATGGTAGAACGTCTAGACAGGTATAAATCCTAAATGAATCCTCATCTGCTACTGAGGGGCAGACGATCCATCACTTCCTGGCTTCTTTGAAAATGCATTTTATAGGGTGACCATGCAGAAGGAAGATTCAAAAGGCTAAGAGGGCATCAGAAATTAAAATGAATATTTATATGTATGTGTTCATACTTCTTCAAACTGCATCTAGCAATTCCAAGGACACTCATAATAAAGGACAAAGCATTTAATTTTCTGTACACACTGTTTAATCACCTAGAAATACTTTTAATTTCTTAGGCTTTCAACATCCTCATTTTTAAAGGTTTAGATATTGTTTATAATAAAGTCTGAAGTATTCCATGTGATGTTTTTAAAAGATTCTCTGTAACAGTGAGCAATATGAAATGCTAAGTTGCAGGAACATATTTGAGATAATGCTGATTTTATTTTGTAAAATACATTTTTGCTTATTGCAAAAAATAGTAATGTGGTTAATAATTTATGCTGGGAAAAATATATGAAGCTATACAATTAAGTAAAAAATAATAATATTTTCTTGACAGTAGATTCCATGATAGATAAATTGTAAGAAGTGGAGAGAGGCAAAGGATCAGAGGGAAAATGATAGGATATTTAGTTGTATGACAGAAGCATTTTCCTCCTAAATATGAACTACTGTATTTGAAAATACGCTGTCGTCAACATTCTTATTCCAGAATGTGAAGCTTTATGGGTTCTTTTTCTCAAAAATAATCTTAGAATTACAGCACAGGTGAAAATAATTTTTCTAAATATGAAGGGGCATGCAGAAAAAGTTCAACCTGTCACACTTGGCAGTTCCAGCCAAAACCAACACTACTTTATGTGACTGTAAATTCTGCAGCACCTTTACTCTCTTTTCTCAAAGATGTCCAGAAATATAATCTGTTCCCTTATCCTCATATCTGAGCAAAAAAGTAATCCCATTTTCTTAAGACATCAGAGATAACTCTTTTGTGGTGATTTATAAGGTTGCAGTTTTCTTTGTATTCTGTCAGACAGACTTCTGTATTCTCCATGCAGCTGACCTTTGAATGCACCGTAGGAAGCAAAAAGTTTGATACCATCACTGCAGGATAACTTCTTGTTTTTGAAACAATGACTAGTTGAGCAGCAGGAGACTCAGTGAGAAATCTCTTAATTCTAATAGTTGAAAATAATTCTCCATCAAAATGACCCTGGAATTCCAGATCTGATTCTTGAAAATGACAATGTTGAAGTAGCTGCACTCAGTCAAGGGAGAATTTTAGTATGAGCAGATGCAGTAAGCAGGGCATTATTTTTCTAGGATGCCTCTGAAAAATGTATCTGCAATTGCTTATAAATTCACCACACACTTTTTACCTCCAAACTGTTATTTCTAACCCAGATTAAACTCACTCTAACTGTGCTCCCTACTGGTTATTAAACAGCAAGGAATAACCTTGGAGTGCTGTCATTAAAGATGTTGCTTCTCACAATATGTTTGGAAGTTAGCTGGTGGGAAGGTACACAACGTCTAGGATGAAAGCAAAAGCAGACTTTCAGGGACACTGTCGTGTAATTCACCTTTCTCCCTCTACTTCTGTTTATGGAAAATAGCTTTTTTGTACACACAAACAAAGATACCAGAGCATCACAGGGACAATTATTATAACAATTGAATGGGAAAATCAAAAAGCTTTTATACATAGTTACATAGTATAAAAAATATACCAGTACAGATATATGTTAATTATGAGGAAAAGCAATGTTATCGATAGAAAGAACTGGAATAGATTGTTACAGGAACCTGCTGAGCACCATTGATGGATGTTTGGCAAGCACGTACAGGACAGTGGAGCTACAGTTGATCCTGTCTTTGGGTGGAAAAATTATTATAAGAAAAGGTATTTAGGTAAATAAATGTAATTGCTTCCTAACGTGCTCTCTAATGGAACATTATGATGTTTTGTTTTGTTTTCCAATAAAGGTGTTTGTATTTCACTGGCTCATATGTGCAAGGGTTTTCGGATTTGGAAGTCACTCTCTGGATTACTTTAAGAAGCTTTATGGACTACCACAGATCAGCTGATTGGAGGTTGAATAACACTGCTTCAGAAAACCTCCCATGGGTCTTTCTCGGCTGTGTTTTTCTTATGGGTTTATTAAAAAAAAAAAAAAAAAGGAAATAGAAAAAAAAAATTAAAGGCTGCTCAGAAACTATATGACCTGAAACACTTGGGAGGCAAACAATTCAATTACTAATTACCACTCCTTGTTAAGATTGTGTTACAGACAGATGAGACTGAAAAGTTTTTCTTAACACAGGACTGCTAGTAAGGTAGCTCTCAACAGAGGACTACAGGACGGACTTTCTGGAATTCCTTTTCCAGACTTGGCACTTCTTCTAGGTGAATGCTTAACACTCATTTTGGAGTCAGGGGAACATCTGTAAAAGCCTCTGTGCTTACGTATAAATAAGTGGTGGTCCAGGACCAAGATCCAGCTTTGAGGCCAAGAGATGCTGATTTCTCCTGGAGAAAGCTGCTGGTACAAACCACAGACAGCAGGAGGCCAGTACTTGAGCTGGACTGTCTCTCTTTTCTTTGACAGCATAAACATGGGCTCAGAGTAAACTAGAGCCAAGTGCTCAGAAAAATGGATGTGGCAAGTTTGTGCTGTTTGACCTCAATGTGAGAAATGTTTTAACAATTCTTGTCAATAGAGAGCTTGAAGGGAAATATATTTGTAGGCTTTTCCTTGAAGTCTCTGATATCTGGGGGATTTCAGAATAACTGCTAACTATTATGACTATTGCATGGGACACTATGCAAGTCTCTGATATCTGGCCAAGAGATTAAGGAGAAGGGGAAAGCTGAAGGACGACTGAAAGACAAAACTTGGAGGGGACACCGCACAAGTCTCTGACATACAGCCAAGATGGACAAAGGAGAAGAACAAGAAAAAAAGCCTGTGAGGAAGACTATGAGCCTTCACCACGAGAGACCCCAAAGACCCCCAGAGAGACTGATACGCATGCTCCAGTAGGAGGGTTTGGATTCTGGGAACTAATTATAATAACCCTGTTTTTTCTAGAAGTAGTAATGAATATAGCCTAGAAGCATAAAAATCAGCTACTTGATGTAACTGGTGTGCCTTGTGGTGGAGCAGACTCTCGGCACACCCAGCGCTGTTTGCTTACCTCTATTCCTTTAATAAATTGTAAACTTTGATTATAATCCTATTTTGGGACTTAGCCATTTATAACATCAAGAACCAGAAACAGATCCCAGTCTTAGTTTTATTTAGTAGTACAGAAAATGCAACAATGCAAAGAAATAGACCTAAATGTGACAGGAGTCTTTGTGAGAAAAATTCTTTGTGAGAAAACTTTTTTCCCCCCAAGATTTTTGTTTATATAAAATCAACTTCCTACAGTTTATTTTATTAAAAACTTTGTTGATCTAGCATTTAAGAACATAATGCTTTTAAATAAAGTTTATCTTAGCTGTTCTTCCACGACATTTGTGCTTATTTTTTTGTTTGTTTGTTTGTTTTATACAAGGTGCAGCAGAGGAGAAAACTGGTCATTGCAGAAAAATACAATGACGTCATTGTAATGCTATACTCTGCAAAGCTGCAAATCAATCCCAAAATGGTATTAGCTCTAGCAAGCAGTCACTTGGGAAAAAAAAAAAAAAAAAAAAAAAAGTATCAGGTTGACTCATAACTGCAAATATTAAAGGCTAAGAAAAAAATAGGAAACTATAGGGTCAGCTCCAAATCTCTGGGCCTTGCTGGAGAGAGAAAAGCGGCACAAAAACACTGCATGTCAAAAAAAAAATGCTGGTGAACATTAAATACTGTGCAGGTCAGCTAGATCAAGTGGCTTCTTTCCAAAAATAAAAATTAAGAGGTAAGGTACGTTTCTCTTTCATTGCCAAAAGCTTGTCGTCATTTATGGGATATGACTAGCAATGAGCAAAGAAATACATTGACGTCTAGAAAGAGAGCTAAAACTTCCAAAGGAATAACTAATACTTTCTCCTTCTGTGGATAGAATTGATAACATAGCTAGCAAAACAGAGTTAAGTGCTGAATTGTCAGTAGGAGGAACATCCCTGAGGATGCTATCCTTTTTCTGCTCTCTAATGATTTACTTTTAGGCTAGCTCCCTTCCTTTAAAATCTGTCACCTTTTCCTTACCTATGCCTGGGGATTTAGGAACCTCTGTGTTCCTCCTGTTATTTCCACAATTGAATGAATCTACTTTACTTTTCTGTTAATTTCCAAATGCTGCAGCACAGTTATCTACAATCATCAGTCCCTAAGTCACCATAGCATAAAAAACTGTTCAAAACAAGTACCAGGAGGTAAACATGAAGCACTGGTTTTTTGTTGTTGTTGTTTTGTTTGTTTGTTTTTTGTTTGTTTTTTGTTTTGTTTTGTTTTGATTTGATTTGATTTGTTTTGTCTCTGGTTTGTGGTCGAGTGCTTTTTGGTAAATCTGAAGATACATAAACCTATTGAAAGGAAAATATAAGATAACAAGCAGTACCGCAGGAAAGCATCACAAATGAACAGGTATCCCACCACAGACAGGTCCATAATAGAAAGGTAGATCCATAGTAGAAAGGTGTTAGCAACAGGGCATATAACCAGGGAAAGTCCAGCATGGGAATAATACAATAACAAATTAGTAGAGATATGTCTAAGAACAGCAAAAAGAGGCAAAACAAAGGTACTTTGAAGCAAAAAATAAAGCCATGGGAGATTTTAGTAAAAGCTCTGAGCACCTGCAGTTTCACTTTTCAAAACAAAACTTCTGAAGCTTTCTTAAGGTTGGACTGTGGTAATGAAAATCATTAATATCCAAAGATGGGCACAGTTTCTCTTCAACAATGCACACAAGGTTTATATCCACATCATAAGGATATACAGAGTAGTCCTTCATAAAGAAACGCTAAATTCAAAACATGACAAAAAAGACCTAAATTTTAGTTTTTCAGAAGCAACGTGCCCCATCAGAACCTCAGAACCTTGCAACACTGGGCGTTTCAATACTCAAAGATGCAGAATAATCTTCCCTCCAGAGCCCCAGTATTGAGATACTGCAGTTTTGCTCTTTTTTTTTTTTTTTTTTTTTTTTTTTTAAGTGAATCTCTCTGTTTATCTAAATACTTCAACAAATGAAACTTTCAGGAAGTATGAGCTTTAGATTTACAGATCTTGCTAACAAATATTTAAAAGATGTAAAAGACATACTACTTTCACCACTGTGTGGACTGTGTCAGAAGTTAGTATAGAGTATCTTAATGGTAGAGAAATTCCTCAGAATGACAGTCAGCTAGCTACTTTAAACTTCCAGGCAGGGGATCCTGCTAAGCATTTTGTTAAAGGAGGTAGGAATTATTAACTATAAACTGCTTGCTCTTCACAGCCAGGGACATTTGGATAACTTCTAGTCTGGTTGCCAAACAATGTGTTAAGGATACTCTGCCAGTCTCGCTCTTTTTGCTCACTAGGGTGCCTTCAGTAACCATTCTACCAGGCACTACAGAATCTGTCCCACCATGCAAAGTGAAGCATCACATTTCCTCTTAGGACCAATTTTCTGGAAATCAAGATGTCTCTAGATGTCTCTATGAAGTCACAATAGATATTGACTCATTCTGAAGCAACATACATTGCTTGCTTAGCTCTTCCTTTAGTCCTACACCATTTAAAGACATCATTGTTCTGATGTCAACTACACTCAAGTACCCAACTAAGGCCATAAATCTCTTTTCTGCAAGTTCAGCTCAACTCTTCACTTCTTTCACACCTTGTATCAAAAAATATAATAAAATAAAAATAGTAACTACAATAAAAGATGCTTAAGAAATCAGAAAGACTACCTCTTTCAAGACCATTTCTGTGAAAGTAAAACTGATGCAGCACAAAAAACTCAGTCTAATTCTAGAAAGGAGAGAAGGGATTAGAAATATTTTTTTTTCCTGCTCATCTAGTCAGGTTTTAACTATTGAAAACTTTTCATTTAGATTTATACAGAAACAATTTCACTTAATAAAATGTTTTCACTCGACCTCTCAAAGCCAAATGTCACAAGTTTGAAAAACTAAAAACTAGTTAAAATATATCAAGATTTCTTTTCTTGGAGCCTCTTTGCAGGTTTTATGCTACATCTGAGGACTGGACCCACTGTCCAATGGACTATCAACACTGGAATCTCATCCTTGATCTACACTAAAGTACTATCTGGCAGCAAAAACTTTAAAAAGCACAATAGATAGTACATCTGACAGTCAGTTATCTTTCATACAGCCTCATAAAACTGACATCATATTATATAGCAAAAAGGAACTTTTCTAGTAATGGCATCTTACATACAAAATTATAAATCTATCTGCAAGACAGCAGTACAGTTTTTATACTGAGATCTCAAAAAAAAAAAAGAAAGATACCTCTAAACTAATATTCCATTTTACCAGTCTTACTGGTCTGTACCAGGGACTGACTGCAATCCCAGGTGGTATGGGATCTGGGACACAAAAATCATGGGGTTGCTCAGTTGCAAAGATCCTTGTATATTTTGGCTCACACAAACCAGCAGCTTCCTGTTATTCTTGACCCCTCTGTCCATCATTTTCCCCCTCAATATAAGAAAATATTTGGTTAATTAATGCATAAAGACACACAAGCATGCACACACACAAACAAGCAGCTGAATTTTATGTGAGTCTACTAGTAGGTTTTAGTTTTTACCAGATCAATACGTTTAATGAATAAAATCCTATAGAGACTTTTTAACCTCACTTCAGTAGATATATTGTTTGATTCACCAGAGTGGAGACAAAAATTGTCAGATGCCACTGAATGTTTAAGCTTCAGATTTTAAATCACTAGTTGACAAAGAGAGCCCAAATGCATAACATTTAAAAATATTAACATATCCATAGAAATTAATTCTGAAATATACTAAGAGATCACATTAACCTGTCACTCCATCTTGTTGCTGTGACTGCAGTGAGGCATGGCTGCAGTTTCTTATGACATCATCAGAACACATCACTGAAATTAGAACCTTCTGGTATAAGTGCTGGAAGATTTGAGCTAGAAGTCAAGCAGTCACAGCTTTCTAATCAGTACTTTTCTTCTAACAAGCTACTCAGATTAATAAAAGAACAATTACTTTCACTCTCAATCTTCTTCTAAATCGTTGTAATCTTGGATAAATAGAATTTAATGAGATCACCTTATGCTAAATTGATTTTCCTATTCTACAGAGTAAAGTGCTTTTCAGTTCAGAACTCAACAGTACGTACAGTGATCATGATCAAAATAATACTTTCGGTAGATGAAATGTGAAGACACGCACAATATATTGCTTTGCTATGAAATTCTAATATAAATGTGGGTAATTTCTATATTCAGATTCCTGAAATGAATGTTTTATCCCTTGCAATAAATTATTTTTTTCCCTTTTCAGTGAAGGATTTTTCAAAAATATACATTCCTTTTGGAAATCACATATATCCTCATAAGACAGATGAAGTTATCCTATGCTGAATTGAAGTCAGGACCTACCAAATCTAATACATCTTTTGAATCAAATATATGATCTACTAAATCATATCAGTATTATGTATATTGAAAGCTAAACTGATGAATCACTGGATAAATCAGATAGCAAATGCATGACAATACAGTATTTATTAAAATGGAACAGTGATTCTTTTCAGTTGCCAGAACTTAATATATCAAGTTCTGAAGAATTCTTCAAAATTGCAGGGATTTTGCAGAAAGGCAGAAGACACAGGTAAAAATAGGCTAGAAAAGAGCTATCTGTGTGCGCATCCACAGAACAAGATACTGTATGCTGTTGTTTTGTGGGGGTGTTCATTACGGCTTCCAAAGAAGTGCAGATATTCTGCTATAATCAGATTTAAGCATGTGTTTGGGACTTTACATTTAACAGGCAGGGGAAAAAATGAAAAAAAAAAATGAAAAAGAAAAAGAAAAAAAAGACTAAGTATTTTGAGAACAGCCCTTGGTGAAAGGCTGAGAAAAATAGGTATATTCAGTTAAAAGAAATAAGAATGAGATAAGGTAATATAACCTTACACATACATTTTTGATTTCCACCTCTGTTAATAATATTTAGACACAGTGTTTAACAAGGTAATGAGTATTACTAAAAATACTACAAAAACTCTTAAATGAAATTCCAACCTAAAACAGCCTATGTAAAAAACACTCCTCACAATTCCACTCTATTTGTTCCAGGAGAGACCTGAGAAGACATGTCCTTAAGTTATTAACTAATGACCAATAGATCTCAGCCAGACCACAGCAGCAAAGCAGATTTCAGATTTTTGAAAATGCAAAATGAGGTTACAAGTAGGATATGGATCAAATACCATCATGATCTCAGAAGAGCAAGGGAAATATCCATGAGATTAACATGAACAAGACAAATGCAAGATCAATACTGAGAAAATGTTAAAAGTCCAACTAAATAATGGGTCATGACTAGCTGCAGAACTGTAACCAGTAAAGGATCTGAAGCTTGGTCAAGCTCACATGACATGCTTCATGCTCCTTGCTTCTCAACAGAATCCCACCCAGATATATATATATATTTTTTTTAAATCCACTCAAATTTGTGACAACACTGGAATATTAGTTTCCTTTCTACCCCTCCTTTTCCACCTCTGTGAGGATTAAAATATTACCTGAATTATCTGCCAGAATAAACAGTCTGTGAATTCATTCCAATTTACACAACCACTATTTATTTATTTGACATTTTGAATTAAGAGCACATGCAAATAGATGTTTACAGTTGAAATGATAGCAGCATAGTTAAAACCAGTAAAATATCGCCATGTATTATATTTAAGGAAGAAATTATTTACTCAGAGGGTGGCGAGGCACTGGAATAGGTTGCCCAGAGAAGCTGTGGATCCCTGGAAGTGTTCAATGCCAGGCTGGATGGAGCTCTGAGCAGCCTCATCTAGTGGGAGGTATCCCTGCCCATGGCAGGAGGGTTGGAATTAGATGATCTTTAAAGTCCCTTCCAAATCAAACCACTCCATGATTCTATGATTTCTAGTAGTTTATTTTAGCCATTAAAAAGAAATATTTAAAGATATTTATATGGATAATACTCCTAACAATCTATTTTCCCTGTATTCGGGATCATGTCTCTTAAGGCTGAGGTAGGTCTGGTCCATAAAATGTAATAACGACAAGCCTGGAAGTTAACTCTTCTACTCTTGCCCTTCAGGAAAATAAGTTTCTGAACTTGAGATAGGGCCTATTTTTTCCACAGGGACCTAATTTCCTTGCTGAAAAAAGGGAGCGGGGGGGCATAATGTACAGCTGTATACTGAAGTCAGCCAGTTAACCCTCCTGTGCTGCACATGGGATCATTGCTTGCACTGCTGAACACTTTGACAAAGAATAATCCCACTTGGTAGTCACATACTCACCAATTTCATCACAAGTCTGAAGTCTCTAAAAAGGACTGCCTCTCTTCCTTCTTTTGTTAACTTCCTGCATTTCCAGTACCCTGTACATAATTAGGAATAATAAGTTTTCCTTACAGTTTTCACAAGCCTAGAAATAAGTATTTA
Source organism: Netta rufina (assembly GCF_964035555.1). Classification (NCBI taxonomy): domain Eukaryota; kingdom Metazoa; phylum Chordata; class Aves; order Anseriformes; family Anatidae; genus Netta; species Netta rufina. Next base: position 33,751,908 of record NC_140127.1, on the reverse strand, counting down.
AAAATGGAAGAATCACTCAGCATATTTATGTTCTCTCTACACAGAGCTTCCCTTATACAAAATAGCATAGTGCACCTTTACTGCCATGAATGCAAAGTCAGAAATAGGGTGATGTCTTCATCTACCCATCTTCTGCACAGCTGACATTGGCACAATCAGCTTCACTTGCCAGAAGAAATTGAGTGAAGTAGCTGGGCCCGCCTAATTTCAGCCCTACTTGGAAGACAGACTAGACCACATCAAGTCTGGCTCCCTTGACTCCCTCAGAGTCTTCCAATGCAGTCCCACAAGGCTTCCTGTGCCTGCAGGGAGTGTTTTAACTCATTGAGGAAACCATCCTCAATGATGTCCCATCCCTGAAGAGCATAAGCACAACTGAGGGCTGCCCAACCTTATCCCATGGCCAAGCTCAGGCCACCTGCAGCCACATCTAGGAAGGGTTCTCCCCTAGGGCTGCTGGGAAGAATGCTCATGGTGGTAAGAAAGAAAAAATAGTTTAAAAAATAAACACTCAGGAACACAAGTAAACAGACCACCGAGGAGACACATAGCCTAGTCCAGCAGGAAACTTTAGCAAATGGGAGACTAAAGTCAGCAAAGTTTTAGCACACTTGGGAAAGGTACAAGCTGGGAAGGTGCTGCAGTAGAGCTAGACAAGCTACTCAGCATGGGGCAGAACAAATCCCTTATGCCGCAGAAAGCCCAGGCAGGTAAGGATAGCCAGGTCTGGAGCTGCTACAAAGTAAATATTGGCATGCCACCACAGCCTCAAACAGGTCACCAGAGATAACACTAAGGCTCTACCATGCCTTAGGTGGAAACTGGAGTATTGGCTTCAGTTCTGCTAGCAAAGACAATTAAAAACCAGTCACTGTAATTTTGTTAGACATGAGTAAAGTTGGAAAAAGTAGCAGGTCAGGTGTACAAAGGGGCATTTTTTTGCGACAGGTTCATTTAATGCTCAGCTTCTCAGACAGCCTCTGTCAAGGAACACTAGAGTACATCTTTAGATACCTAAAATTGAAAGAAATGGCTGGTATATTTACTGGAATCAACTTTGTTTACTGTCTGCATTAAAAGCCAGGGGAATGTTCATATGCTTACCTACAAGGATGTGTTAGAGTCTTGCTACACTAAGCTGATTTAATCTTTTGCTCTGTGGTCTTTTATATGTCTGTGGAAAGATTTCTGCTACTAAAATTTGTAAGCAGACTCTCCTACAGATTATAGTGTTATAAATAGGTGATAAGGCAGAAAAAGAACTGGCTCAATAGTTTCAACATCTCGAAAATCTGGTATTTAATTTTCTCCAAACTAAAGCACCAGGAACAGCATGAAAGGACACTGAAAGATAAGAGCTAGGGACAGTTATTCCATCCAACTGCCAATATGTTGTATGAATTTGTGGTTCCCATGCATTTTTGAATTTATCTTTCTCATTTTTTCACAACTTCTGTGTTATCTCTTAAAATGAAGTAATTTCTATTAGAAAATATTCATTCCCAAGCTGCTGGATTCTCATTAGTTTTCCCAGTCTCTGGGCACTTTTTGTGGTTGAGATGACCCAAGAGATTTTTCTTTGTTTTGCAGCTGGTAAAGTCCAGCACAGGATTTAAGAATCTAATATGTCTCATAAAAGGTAGTTACTTTGAAATTACTCTCTTTGTATCAAGGTCAAACTATCTCAGAAAATAATAGCAAGATGATAATCTCTAAACGGGGCGTACCACAATAGCAAAACAAGAAAACGGGACCACTATGGCCGACATAATTCCTGTTAGCCATTAGTATCTGTCTTTCAAAAATTACTGTTTGAACACACATTCATATGATTGGGGCATCTTATTGCTGGCATCTTAATTGTGATATATTCCACAGTTTTCTTAATGGTTCTTGCCTACTTGCCAGGTCCCATCATTTCTACAGAAGTAAAGTGGTACTGCTGGCATGGGACACTCAGAAATCTGAGTTTGCCACCTTGTTTGAAAGGAAGGTTGATAAACTGAATACAACAAACCTCAACGGCAGCATGTGTGATGCAGTACAAAAAGCAAATTAGGAGTTTAAGAGCAGTGGTATATAACATTTTTGAAAATTACAGAATAGAAAAGCAATGTGTCATGAGATAATATTCAAAGCTGAAGATGTGTCAACTTGTTTAGCAATCATTTGAATTGAGTTGTTAAAGACTTCTTTGGAAAGGCCTGCAGGATGTATGATTCCAGTCTTTTTTTTTTTTCAACTCTTTTAAGCTTTTATGGGGGGGCGTGTGGTCATAATACATACATATATATTAAAATATATGTACATCCTTCTTTCCCTCCCTACTTAGAAGTAATTTACTTGGGGTTTGTCACTCAAATTCTTCAAACACATGCTTTCATATTTTCCTAAATTAATGTTCCACTAAACTTTTCTGTGTCTTTGTAAAATAACTTTCATTTTATACACCTTTTTTTATTTTTTTTTTTTGGCTCCTTCTCTCTTCTTCTTTAATTTTCTATTATCCACCACTTGGGATTGTTTTGTTGTTTGGGGGGTTGTTTTGTTTTTAATGCAGTGCTTGATCTGAAATTATTTCTGCTTTCTGACAGCTGAAGGAAAATCCAGATTTGCCTTGTAAACAAATTGAACCCGTATGTCAAAAAAGCAGCATGGAACATGTTCCATGATCATACTCTCTATATATTGTTGGATTGTGTCAGTCCATCATCCTGAAAACCTTGTGTTTCTCACATTTACCTGTGGGTGAAAAAAATAAATAAATAAATAATAACATACCTTAGACATCTATGTCACATTTTCAGCAGTCAGCTGTGTCTTTTGGACTCTAGTTCCATCAACTGTCAATGGCATTTGGACTTCTTTATCCCTTTTAAAATTAAGACATTGTTCACACTGGGGGCAGAATTTTCTGAAATATCCATTCTCGTTATAATTAAGTCAATTAGAAAATCTTCTACAATATCATCACTATTTGTTTGACATACTCAGCTATTTTTGGATATTGGACTATAATATATTCCTGAATTACCATTCACATCCTCAAAGGTAGCATCTTCTTGATAAAAGCAAAAAGGATGCTTTGATGTACAGGAAATGGATCACAGAGTTCCTCGTTCACTGGATGGAACAATTCACAATGCTCAATGAACAATGTAGTGACAAACCTGTAAAAATGACAAAACAACAGTAGTCAGTGTGATTGTTGTTGTTGTTTCATGTCTTTAATACTAGATTAGAGAGTTTTGTTTTAAGGTGAAGTAAAACAAACAAACAAACAAAACATAGGAAATAGAAACCATAGCTCAAGAGGAATCTCACGTTTATCAAAATTTGTTACCAGATTACCTTTAGCATAACTCAGAGCACCTTTCTACAGTTCTGTTTAAAAATTCTATAATGCAGATAAATTAAAACATATGCAGCAATGATTTAGCTGAGATGCAACACTGTGTCTACAATGGAGTCCTTCTGTGACCTTGCCAAGTTTACAGAGTGTGCCAATAACAGAGCTGGGATTAGAAAACTGACTGATTAAAATTTTGCTCACTAGGATAAAACACTTGAAATGAATCATCTCATTTTCCAGCATGTCCTCGGGTTGCTGCAGGCACAATAAATTACATTCATATAATAGCAAACAACTATAAAAAATTAGAGTTCATACATTTCATATATATTGTAACACCATGGCCTATTTTTAAAACTCTGAATTGCCTAAAGTTTTTATGCTCACAGACAATGAAATATACGACCAGTATTTTTCAGAGTGAAGTTTCAGAACCGTGAGCCTGACCCAAAATACGTAGAACTAAACCGAAATATTTCTCTGACTCTGAGGCTCCAGAACAAACTCTATCTGCACATTTCTGATTAACATCAAATGCTATCCCTAATACCTCTGCAAAAATGCACTTGCAGAGATGCTGAATGTTCTGGGTATAACCTTGTGCACCAGTGAAATGAGCAGAATATAAATAGAAAACAGCAACAAGCAATTGCAGTGGAAAATAATCAGCAAAAGTAGTAATGGAATTAATGGCTGCCAAAGCCTTGCATATCATGGCAAAAATGCAATCCATCATGCAGCTGTTTGTCATTTTTCCCAGGGTTCCAAACAGCTAAGGTTCGCCTAAGGAGGCAAATCTCCTAGGTGTCCTCTCTAGTAAATGAGGAGATGTAGGCTCCTCCACAAGGAGATTAATTCTTCCAATTGCTTTCTGAAGAAGCCCATCTACTCCACCTACCTTAAAGACAGTCTGATCAGATCCACTACCCTGGCGTAAAAGCCTTTTATTTGTGCAAGCAGTTACACATAATTCAATTTTCCTAGCAGAGAAAATAGTTAACAGCTGAAAACAACCTCAAGCTTTTGTCAAGACAGGGAGGAAGCTATTCAGCTAGTTTGGTGGTCCACTGGACAAAGTGATCAGCAGTGTTCTATTTTAAGTTCCTTAAAATTTAAATAAAATGTTGCAGTACCAAAAGTTTCAGAGAGGATTATTACAGATGCTCTACAAAGACATCGAAAATACTATAGTAGCTCCTCAAATATATCTTCTTTTTCTATTCTTCTCATGCCATAAGTAACTGTGCTGCAATTGCTGAAAGGTTCAGGAGTTACATTTTACACTCTGTGCATTAATCAGATTTGAAAACACTTGAGCACGCATACACGTTAAAATGCCAGCTATTGGGCAAATAGGGGAAATTTCCAAATCTAAAAGAAAGTGTAAAAATGAAAGCATTAGGGAGGTTCTCATTTTGCTTAAAATTTTAATCAGGCTTTTGAACTGAATTTGAGAGGAATCAGAAACTCTTAAAAGGAGCATCACCACTGTTTCAACTCCTGAAAAGGCATTTGTATCTTTCAGAATATCCCACCTTTCCGCTATTCTGAGATTCAGGTACCACTAAGGCAACTGAGACAGCTTTGCATCAAAACACTCCATCACCATTCCAGGAAGTGTTTGTGTAGGAGGGAATTAGAATACATACAGATCATACTGAAAACTAACAAGATAAATACAGAAATAAAACACGGACAAATCAAGACAACCTGAAATCCCAAGCCTCCATTTAATGTATAGATCTAGAACACAATCACTTCAGTTGTTTATTTTCTAAATGAGGTGCGAACTAGAATTCTTTACTGAAACACAAACTGAGATTCACTGGACTAGTATTTTTTTCTGCAGTCTGGCTCCAATCTGTGTGTCAGTTTTCAAGACCACAATGTTAGCATTTCATTGTAGGTCTTAAAATATCTGAATTTCTTACAGGGTACACTAGGATATTGAATGAGAAATAAGATAATGGACTCAAAGACTTTTCTTTTTCCTTTTTTTCCCCTTTTCCTTTTTTATTCTTTAAATGAGGGTAACCATTTCACTAGCACAAACTATTTACAATCACAAATGTGTTTTCTGGAAAATAAATATTTGCAATAAAAAATAACAAGCAATTATGTTATGCATAAAAAAATGATTACAGAGAGATTCCTAGGGGGGAAAAAAATCTCTATTCCTCTCTATATACCTTCTGAATCCTGATAACTGATACTAGATTTTTTATTTATGTTCTTAACGTTACAAATTGCATTACCATAACAAGTAGTCAATATGTGGCCAGTTTTTTTAGATCACAACCACAAAAATATTAGCAGGTTAAAACTGGCTGCTGAAAACATCTCATTTTTTACAGTACAAATATTGTCCTTCATTTTAAAAAATGTCAGCCACTGCAATTGCAGACAAACAATAAATTAATCCTAAAGAGCCATTTATCCAACTAGTAATAAGGTACAAATATATTACCTTTAAAAACTACATTAAACTACACTCTTTTGCTGAGTTTGCTACATATTAGCTTTAACATTTTATAAATGGCTGCACAGGTGACAAATGAATGAGGTTTCTCCACAAAATAACTGAAAGTAGACAATGGTGCCTCTGAACCAAATCTCTAATATTCATGGACGTTAGTAAATTTATAGACCAATGATGAGATGCAAGTTAATTTTAAAGAATATTTCTCTTTTCCTCTGATCTTACTGCAGCCCTGAAATAGCATTTTGCTCCAAGAGGAACATAGCATGCTGTAACTACAAGGAAATTAGGCACTTAAAATGGGAGTTCAACCTTTGTGATCAAATGTTTCTTCCTATATCCACTAGAAAGACAAATATATTAACAGAAGCTCAGTCTTTGGTGAGACACAAAACAATTATATGGAAAAAGATGTTTACTGGAGTGCATTCACTTTAAATTCTCATTCAGGAAAGCATCATTATTCAGGAAAACACTTAAGCACATGCTTGACTTTAAACACATGCTTTGGACCCAGTGAAGTAAAAGAGATTTATTCACATTCCAGATAATGATGGATATAAAGCCAAAAGATATTAACATGAATGTTTTTTGGATCCAGGCTTTGCATTTTTCAAGTCTTAAATATACACATACAGACATGTACATACACATATACATACACCCCCACACAGACACATACACAGAGAGATCTGTCTCTAAACTAAGCCAAAACATGGGAAACTAGAATTCAAAAGATAATTTGTTAAGAAACCAAAATTAAACTTAAAGAGCAGATTTCAAATACAGTGGCCACTTCATCTTGCTGGCTCCTTAAATCCCAAGCTTATTTACTCTAAAGTAAACATTTCTGAAAGCCTAGGCATTTCCTATCTGCAATCTTCCTTCTATACTCTCACGTCCCAAGTTTTGATCTCACAGAAAAGAAATGGTTTGGCATTAAGAAAAATCCAGTTTACATAGCTTTTTTTTTTGGCATGTTCTGATGCCAGGAACAAGAATCCATTCCTCTTCTAAAGAGATGAGTCTCCTGATAAGACACTGATGTTGGCACAAGCACAGATTTCACATCACAGCTCACTTTATGGGCTTTTTCACATGAGATACAGAAGAAAAAATAAGGCATAGTTTCTGTATAACAATGAGTTTACTCAAATGATTAATTAGTCAATCACTTATCAGGTTAATCATTATTTTCCTGATATAGAAAATGGGGATTCCTCCTCATTTTATCCCTTGAATAAAGAAAAGATGCCTTTTTAGAAGCAATTGCTAAAAAGGGGGTTGGGTGAACTCTCGTTGAAGCTTTGTAGCACAATAACATCCTTTTTCTAGAGTACATTTCAAATGCAGTTAAGCTCTTTTTAAAAGCTTAATAATAACCAGAGCTGTAAGACTTTCCTCCTAACACACAGCATTCACACAAATCTGCCCATTAGTTAGACTAAACGTTGAGGAAGACTGGGGACTGATGACAGAGACCTGGTTATTATTTGATGAATATATATAGATATGTGAATAGAAGCAGCCAAAACAAACAGCCAGAAAAGCTAGGGGAACAGCAAGAGAAATACTTGCCCTGTGACTATCAGAAAGTGTGTACTATTTGGATTCCAGAATGAAATAGAAAATAAACTGCTATTTCTTTCCTTCCTGTTGTGCTTGAGGAAGCAGTTTTTACTTCTTTAGTAAACAAGTAAAGTGGCATCTGAGAAATAGAGTTGAATATCACTAGTTTCTCCCCGCAACAGGAAAGGAAAAAAAGCATGTAAAAAAAAAAAAAAGAGAGAGAGAAAACAAAAAAAAAAAAAAAAGAAGGAAAGACTGATAGCTGAAAAGAAGGCCACATTTTGATGACTTACAAAAAGTAAGTGGGGAAATTTCCGTAACTTGATGTTCTGTAACAGGTTTGTTTAAAGGTTTCTCTTAAGTCTTAAAATTTGTAATTTTATATAAAGAATAAAACCACTATTTCTCTTAAACCATAAGAAGTCCATTTCAGCCAAACCATTTCACGGATGAGTATGAAACACAAAGAAAGAGAAAGGGAATGAAGAGAATCAGCTCCTTGTAGATTAAAACTTACATTAAATCTCTTATTTGTCTTCCTTTTGGGGTGCCAATCTAGGTCTGTTTAAAGTCATTTTATAGACTGACTGCAACTATGTCAGGAGTACAAGCTTGAGATTTTTATTACCTGTGGCAGAAGACCTCAACTCTAACAAGCAGAATGTTCAGGATCCTACTTCAAGAGCTTGTTTATACTGATTGTTGTCCTTGTCATCTTTGGTGGGGGGGGTAGAGGTTTTTTATGTGTTTTTGTAAGAGCTAGAAATACTCTATCAGTTATGTTCATCAGTCTGAGAACAAAATGCATTGAAAGTAACAGGGTCAAGTCTGTCTGATTTCTTTTCCATGTTTCCAGCAAAAAAAAAAAAAAAAAAAAAAAAAGATCTTGTCTCACTGATTGCCCTCTACCTGAAGCATGGATGAAAAGCTGATCCTGCAATCTATGCTAATTTCAGCAAGCTCTGCAACAATATGGTTTACATTTTCAACATCATACAAACCAAAGTGAATAATTACTGTCTTATTTGCAAAGCTTCTGAGGATGGCTCAGGCTGTCAAGTTAGGCAGTTAGTAGGTAGAGAACACATAGCTGAAAGGCATCCAAAGGACATTCTATACTAAACATGGAAAAGATGCAAAGATACCTAAGCTGCTAAATTTGTATATCACATATGCAACATCAACTTTTGAGTTTTGATTCAGAACCTGTGTTCAGTGCTTGAAAACAATGATGCTACTCTATGGACTGAGATGAAGATGGCTTCTGGGTATATGAAAGACCTCTTTTTAGTAGTTATGATCATTCCTAATAAATAAGAGTTATCAGTCTTTTACTTGTCAAGGGTGTTCTGTTAAGGTCAGCATTACAAAAGCTCTTTTGGGGAAAAAAAAGGGTTGGACTTCAGACAGGAACAAGAACTAAGAGGAAAGACTCATTTCATATACAAATTTTAAAAAATAGTTTATCTAAACATCTATATAAACATTCATATCAATGACTGATAAAGTTCGCAATCTAAAACCGAATGGTGTTGTAATTTTAGGAATTATTGTGATGGCTAATGATTTTATTGCTGTTCAATACAGGATATTTGTTTTCTTTGATAGTTGGTTTTGTTTTGTTTCTTATGGTAGCAAAAACAGCGTAATGCTTGAAATACATTTTCTAGAGTGTATCAATATTATTCACTAACACTAGTCACTACTCCAAAATTTAATTATATTGATGTAATTTCAAAGAGCTTAAGCACATGGATTCAATCTTTTATATATATATACATATATATATATATATGCATTTCTCTACTAGAGAGCACAGAATTTTACCTTCATCTTTCATTTGTCAACTTGTATCTCAAGTATTGCTTACATAGAGCAGAAGAGAAGCAGCAGGATGTACAGCCCACAGCCAGCTAAGATACTTAAAATGGCAAACACAAGGACTTCAAATGCCCAAAAGAAGGTTTCCACCTGGAGAAGTAGTTGTCACTTACCTCTTCCCCAGAAATACAACTTTATAGTTTTTATAAGCATAGGATTTTACAACCTGCCCAACTTAAAAAAAAAAAAAAAAAATCTATCTACTTTTATTCAGATTTGTTTTTTGTTTATTGTTTTTTCAGATTTTATTGAACATGATTATTAAATGAATTCAAAATATTTTATCGAAATGTATCTGTACTATAAATATGCCTTGAAGAGTTTTGTTTCTTATTGAAACAAAATGTTTCTAGAAAATCTTTTCAGTATTCCCTAAATGAAAGTTTTGGGAATCTTTTTTATCACGCACTTCAGTTTCTTATTTTGATTTGGGATATAAGGTCAGAACAGAAATTCTGAATTTTGACCAGCTTAAAGAAAGCTAGAAGTTGTTTCTTATAATGAAATGTAGCTGTCACAATTGCATATCTTTATAGACATCAAGACTACAGTACTAGGAACTGTACCAATACCATTTTACTTTTCATCATCTCATCTTGAACAGCTACTTACAAAGATCTCAGATTATCAAGATCAGATATTTTCACCTGTTTTGCATTTCAAGTTGGAATTTAACCTCAAAACAGTAAGGTCTAAGCAAAGTATTTATGATGTCTCATAAGCTATCCTTCACCCACACTGATAATATTCTGCAGTTGTTTATGACATTTCGTTTGTATTGTTTTCATTCTAGCTCCAGTACTCTCAATGCACTCTTGAGATATGAAGAGGCAATACTTACCCAAGTACAGGACATATTTTAAAAAAGCAGCATTCAGATCTCTTATTTCTGATGACACCCGTACAAAAGAAGATTCTCTGTGCCTTGCATGCAGATTTATTGAGATCTGATACCAATTGTCTTTGACTGGTGACCTTGACCAAAATTTTCTTAGGATTTCCTGCCCTCTCTTCCCCAAGTTCGGAAACAACTGACTCTAAAGGACATTTTCAACTCTCTTTACTGTATATCAAAGAACATGGAATGTTTAAGATCAGTTAAGATGAGAAGTGGAACATATGCCTTGAAAACTGGGTGCCCTGTGCCTACCAGTCGAGCAGCTGTATGGATAATCAGAGAACCTGCACCCAGAATCTCTTAATTACATGGCTCATTCCTCTGTTTGCTAGGCACCACAGGTTCCTCAGAGAGAAAGAAATAGAAAGTCCTCAGACTGCTGGGAAAGAAAATAATTCAACAACAGCTTTTTATGTAAGTCAACATCCCTAAAGTGTTTTATATGAGGCCAGTCATTAAGGTCTTATGATTAAATCCTTGCACAGTTATAAAATAATTAGGGCCTGATCTTGTAAAATCTTTTCTCTGGAGAGCATACACATCAGGTTCCCTTGGAATACTTGTACACTAAGCACAACTACTGCAACGCAGATGCATCTGAACCAACGTTACATAAACCACCCTGAGAATTTCTCCTATGAAGATGGGATGAGAGAGTTAGGGTTGTTCAACCTGGAGAAGAGACTGCTTCAGGAAGACCTTATAATGGCCTTCCAGTGCCTAAAGGATGACCTATGGGAAAGCTGGGGAGGGACGTTTTGTCAGGGAATGTGGTGACAGAACAAGGAGTAATGGCTTTAAACTAAAAGAGGTTAGATTTAGATGAGATATGACAAAGAAATTCTTTACAAGGTTGGTGAGGCACTGGTACAGGTTGCCCAGAGAAGCTGTGGATGCCCCATCCCTGGAAGTATTCAAGGCCAGGCTGGGTGGGGCTTTGAGCAACCTAGTCTGGTGGAAGGTGTCCCTGCCTGTGGCAGGGAGATTGGAGCTGGATGGTCTTTAAGGTCCCTTCCAACCCAAACCATTCTGTGGTTCTATGATTCTACTGGTAGCAGTAACAGACCAAAGCTCAGAAAAGGCTACCATCTAAAGTATTCACCAGTCTCCCTGAGCACATTTTTGTAGTCCACACAGAATTCCATCATTGCAGCTATGCTGCCAGCAGAAGCCAGCCTGGACCATTTAAAACTGCAGTGTAGCTCTATATTACTTTGATGAGTATATTCTGTAGTAATAAATCAAAGCCCATAGTTTTCCATATTGCCTAAGGATGCCAGATATAGGTTTCCCTTAGTATTAATAAACAGAAATATTTTAGTGAAAAGAACAACATCCAGTTAATTCCAATATAAAAGCCAAATCAGACCCAGTAAAGTATAACTGAATTATCTTTGTAATAGTTTTTCTCAGCTACATGAAAGGGAAGTAATGTTTGTTTTCCTCTATTTCTGACTTTAACAGATATTCGTTGTAAAAAAAATGAATAAAAATCAATCAGTGTCTACATATAGCTATGCAACTGGATGTCAGGTATCATTTTAAAAGCTTCACTGAGTGTTCAGTGCATAACCATACTTCAAATGTTGTCCTTATTCTACTCCACAGTAACAATTGCATATAAACCTATCAGCGGCCTGAGAAATAACACTCATAGTGTCCTAACATGCTGTGGAAATTGATAGTCTTGCATATAGATTCCACGCAATGATGTTACCGTGAAGATTTTATAACCAAGTGACAACTAAAATATTAGAAAATGCAGGTTAACCTCTCAACCACTATTTCTGAAATTATATTACGAATGACTTATTTAATATTAGAAGCATGGCTTTGAAGATACAAAATACTGTTAATAACAAACTACTGTTCTGAACCAGTCTGAGTACAATAGCCTCCCCCAGAAGGGACTAACTAACCAGAGATTCAAGCAATTCAAAATATATGCCAAGCAAAACTACATTTCACTGCCAAAAGTTTTCCCCAAGAGGTGAATAACATTTTCCATAAGTCTGTGGAAATGACTAAATTAAGTTTGGTAATGAAATACTCATAGCTACTTTCTATGTATGATTCAATGTTTCATTTCTCTACTGAATAATATGGGTTGCATTAATTACATAAAAGGGAAGCTCATATTTATTATTCAATGAAAAGATTAACAGTCTAAAATACAATATTTTAATACACTAAGGAATATTTATCTCAATGTTTAAACCATGAAATTTGGTTATCTTAACCTACTTTTCATCCTGGAATATTTATATTATTACAGTTTAATTCCACAGAATTTCAATTACGTATAAAATATATTGAACACATTATGTATTAAGTGGTGCTAATTACACAGTGGATATTTTGTAATTAAAACAACTTTATGTAAATTTGAACTAAGCTCTGTATATAGACCAATTCAACAGTCACCAGTAGAAGCACTATTAATGGGCTCAGGAACAGAACATTTTTTCATGTTGTTCTATTCCCAGCAAGAAACACAGGGGCAAACCTGTTTGTGTGATGGCCAGCACTTCACCAGCAAACCTCTGCTTTTCCTTCTGAATTTTTGGGCATTTCCTCCTACATACATAAGCTTCTCTGCTGACGTTGGCTATCTTATTGTCCCACTGGAATACATGTATAGTTCTCATATGAGGTGAAACTCACTCAGAAAGGCAACTTCCCAGTTACTATATGTTAATATAACAGAGGCCTGTAAGTATGAAACCCAACTTCCGAATTCGACCCATCAGATTACAAGAGCAATGAGATTAAATTCTCTTTTTAGATTTTATTCTTCAGAGAAAAACAAACAAACAAACAAAAACCACTAAGTTTTCACATTCAAATCTGTTTAGGATGGTATACATGTCATTTGATTTCTACAGTAGAAACATGGATGTTCACAATGAAGTGTGTGGCTAGCATCTGCCTGGGTCATACTATAAAAAAATAAAAATAAAAAATGAAGCCTTCTGATAGCTTCCTCCCCAAAAAGTCATTTTACCAATTATGGAGTTGCTGGAAGTAATGAGCAATCCAGATAATATCAATGGTGGTGTTAATAATCTGAGGAAAAATGACATCAGTAGTAAATGATGTTATAAACTGGCAAATTCTTGGGCTAGCTGAACAACATCAACTCAGATTTTCCATGATTAGTTTCAACCAGATGATCCCTATCCTGATTGAAGCCAAGTCATTGCATGGCTGGACAATCATGCTTAGCATTGTGATTGTCAGTGTCACTGCTGTTGTTGTCACTAAAATACAACCTTCGCTTTCTGTTAGGAAAGACATATTCATTAAGGAGGAAGACTGAAGAGGACTGTTCCTGTCTGCATTCTCCACTATTACTAGAAACCCAGTCACCGTAGAAGAACTGATTGACAAGACAGCCTAGATGTTGAGAAGTCCTGAGTGTCAACATGATGACATAGGACCCTAAAGAAATCTATCCCTTCTTCCCATCACAGAGTTTATGTGGGTTGTGCTTCTGAACGGCCTCCCCCATAATCCCTAGAAAATCAGGACAAGCTGAGATCCTGAAATTAGAGGTATGTGGGTGATGGCCCACAGCAATACAGTGGAATAAAGTGAGTTAAATGAAGCATTTCTTCCTCACGGGAAGGAAGGAGACCCAAAAGAACAGACGTGTTAAAGAAACTTTGCAAGATGTTACAAGATGTTAGGGGCAAGTAATTAGTTCTGCTTTTTCTTTATTTGGCTGTTTATACAATTGTGTTTACTTAAAAGTACATCCTTCTGGGAAGAAAATGAGCTAATATTGGCTGTAATTAAGCTGTGTTCCTCTGCCTGATGTAACACCAGTGAAGTCAATAAGAAACTTAAAGGTTTTATTTCTGGCCCCATTTGAGAGTTTCTTCCTTCCTGCACTATATACTTACTCATATATTCTTTCTCTATTCAATCTTTTACTTAAGTTTAATATGAATAACTCATGCAATTAGTTTATTTCTTTTGAATTCAATGTTGTGCTTTTTTTAAGACCTGTATGATATGCTCTGAAGATAAAATAAACTGTATTGCAAGGTTATGCCACTTAGAGTTCGTTCAGGATAAAGCTAATGAGCTTTCACATTTAAGTTTTACTGTTTGCAATAAATTCTGGTCATGAGGTATTCCTAAGTATGTATACAGGCATAATATTAATTTATAAAAAGTGGACAGTATCAAAATAGAAATATCAACAGTACCACTCTTCTGGTCTAGCTTTCTCCATGAAATATGGAACAGCTAAAGTCTTCAAGCAATTCCTCAAATTTATGTGCTAAAAGCTATTCAAATATAAAATAAGCACTAACAAATGGGCAACCTTGTCAGTTGCAATGTTAATAAATCAAATTCACCAAGGTAAGTTAGCTACATTTTCAGTACAAGTGGATATATCATAAGAGCCTGATAATGATACAACTACCAGAAAAAAAAAAACAAATGTGCATTCTCTGACCTTGACAATAATTCACTAACAGCTTGTCTCACCATTTTCCTAACATTGAGCCACTCTTCAGTGGCTATCTAGAAAGCATTTACATTTCTGTGGATAGAGAATTTCATCTACCTCATCAGCACTATTGGGGATTTTAGTGCACTATTAAGACAAACTACACACACACAAAAATAAAAGTTCAGGGTAGTACTCTATGAAACTACCTAGGGGAAATTTGTGGAATGGGAGAAGGGGGGCACTGCATCTTTTGTTGTGTTTCTTTCTTTTTGGTGAAGAGTGGCCGGAGGACTGACCTGGTGGCCTCACAACATTCCATGTTGCTCTGAAACAACCAAAGCTGAATTTCTTTTACTTGTTTACAAGCTCAGCTTGTAAAGGAAAAAACACCTTGCCAGTAGTGACTTCAATGAGGGGAGACCAAAACAATTAGGTTTTATTTATATCCCATCATTTCACTAAATGATGTAGATATGTTCTCTATTACTATGTTACGGGGGTAAATTATAGACACCACCTAAGCTAGATGACAGTGTTAGCACAAGAATAGTTGGTTATAAACTAGCCATGAAAAAAATCAGGCTCAAAACTAGAAACAAGTTTCTTGCCATTAGAAGAGCATAGCTCTTGATAAGGAACCTAAGCAGTTACTAGATGGAATTTGATAACTTTATGGAAGGGATTACATGATGCAGTTCCAGAAAAGACAAGGAACTGAATCTGATATTTCTGCAGGTCCTTACTTTGTTTCCAATGTGAGGTGCAAAGAAGGGTAAGAGAATAACTCAGTTCCTTTACATGTTCTTTACAGTCTATTATGGTTAAATAAAGGACTCTATTGTTTTCACAAATACTTTATCCCCTGGTGATTGTTCTCCTTCTCAGTAAATCAGCTTAAAACACATGCAGAGGCTAGCAGTCAGGCATTCCACACCACAAAGCAGCAGTTACCACTGCCATCACCATTTATTGTGGTTGCTCAGTGCTTACTTGCTGTCCCATGACCCTTTATTGCCAAGAGATACTTGTAGCAAGGAACTTTGACACAGAACTTCTCCCAAAATCTGCATTAAGTGCCACAAAGTGAACCAAAAGAAAAACCATCAAGTAATCAATATGACCTACCACACCACTTTAGGGACAGGATCCATGGGTTAGGGCTTAGAAATTGTGGGTATAAGGCAAGATGCTGAAAGCCAGCTATGGGATTGTTAATATGTTACCTCAGTGTAGAACATGGATCTACTTCTCATCTCCCTTTCGTCTCCCGCCACCCACAAAGCAGAGCTCTGTTTAGACTGTGAAAGGCAGTAAAATGTGATATACTGTTAACAGACAAGCCTATCAAGGGAGAACGGGGTTAAGTATCAGCACCAGTATATCATCCAGATGTACCTACAGTAATGGCATCTGCTATTTAAAATATCACATAACCCATTAGTAAATGACATTGATTACAATCACTTTCACTTATTTAGAAAAGCATTGCGAATTGCACCTTGAAGAAGCTATGAACTGAATAAAACACTTCTTTTAACCTGCAAAGTTAACTTTCTATTGAAAGAAACTCACAGACCAGTATCTCTGCCCTGTCTGTAAATATATCAACACGTGCAACTAGCTTCAGGGGTACAAAATGCAATTACTGAGAGAGCTTGACTCACTTTATTATGATTTTTCCACTGTCTAGAAATCAAAAACAATGAGAGAGAGGGAAGAAAGTGTACTTATTTAATTTTAAGATTTTTTTATTTTTTTTAAATTGAGTCAAGGAGCCTTGCTTTTTCAAGTGGGGGTTAGATTTTTATTTTATTTTTTAAACTTTTCAGCAAATGCATTTTTCTATCGCAAAGTGCAATGTGTGTAGGAGTCAGCTCACGTAGAAAGTGGTTCCCTGATCAAAACAGATGGCATGCTGGCAGGGTAAGTTTTAAATGGCAGAGTGTTGATGTTGAAAGATTTCAACAGCAGCTTCCATGACAGGGACAGAGACATAAATGACAAATACAAAATACAAAGACATTTCAATAACTTACCAGTGTATCACTTTTTAAGTTAATATTTCTCTCTTGATTCTCAAGATGCTACAGGGAGTCTTCCTAGCTGTGGGTACAATATTATATTCTAGCTCAAAGTATCTCAAAAACAAACAAACAAACAAAAAACCTGCTGATGTTTCTATTTTTAGGACAACGATGCATGAAAACAGGTTCTACTGGTATGGGGAAGGAATGAACTGGCTATTGGAAAGGTTTTAGCAAAGTTCTTGGTGAAACAGTGACAGAGTGACTGACTTTTTGCCCTCATCAAATTGTCCTGGAAAAAGATTTATTAGACTCTCTGACCTTTTGTCAAATGCTTTTTACTTACCCTCTGCTAATCTGTGAGGCACAGCAAGCCAAAGTCTTCAAACTGGGGAATCTGTTTTCCCTCCCAGTCTGTGAATAACACTTTCATGTTTTCCAAATTTTAAAAAACATGCAACCAAATGAATTATTTTAGATATTCAAATTTTCACATCTCCTGTCCTTCGTCTTCTCTACTCTCATTCCTTTTGTGTGTGTGTGTGTGCGTATATATATATGTTTGTTAATATTGTTTTAAAGATATTAAGCCTTTTTTTCCTTAAAAAACTAATGATATTTGGTATGAATTTTCTCATCTCCCCTGGTTTCACAGGCTTTTCCCCAGTCTCACTGGGAAAAGAAAAAAAAAAAAAAAAAAAAAAAAAAACACTAATTTATCTTCTCTCTAATCTTCTTACCAGTACTCTAATGGTTTTAATTTTTCCATCCTTCCATATTCAATGCTGCATCCAGCTTTCCATGAAGCATATACTGTTGTGTTTTTTTTCTTGTTTTTAAAGGCAAAACAGAGCTATTGAGATTGCTGCAGAGAGGGATGCACAAGATAGAATGACAGGGATGCTCAGTGAAAACTCTGTGAAGCAACAAATTATCTAAAGGACATCAACAATTTTTTTCCTCTGCAATGAGAAAGGTTTGCATATATCAGCTTGTACAGAAGGTGCTCCTTGATCAAAAGAAGTGATATATAACCAAGGCAAATTTAAAGTACTTTACAAAAATATTTCTCATGAAATAATCTTAGCAGGAACCTATGCAGAGTTCTGACATAAACAGGAGTATTAAGTAACTTCTTTATAACTTGCTTAGAGAGATATTTCAGGGGGAGGAAGAAAGACATGGTAGCTGTTAAATTTGTCATATTTGCCATAATTTTTTATATCTGGTAATGTTTATGACCCAAAATGTATAGCAAGCAGATTCTGTACAGTCTCTGAGTAGTATGCCTCTGATAGATTACAGGCATCTTTTTTCACAGCCTGTGCTTCCTTTGAATTACACCAAAGTAAAAAAGGTATATGAGCTTTCATTTTCTTTATGCTTTAACCAGTTCTATGGAAATACCACCATCTCTGTATCCCATTGATATTAACCAAAGTGGGTTAGATTAAATCAAATAGTCTGGGCAAAAGTAGATTAATAAATATATAAATACTAGCTAACACATAGTAAATAATGCATGATAATAGTAAGACATAATAAAGAATATTATGTTCATAATCTAAAATGACTCTCAAAGACTTGTATAGAGCACCCATATAAAACAAGTTACTAAGGAAGATGACATCCCTCTCTGTAAGACAGAATCTGTTGTATCTTCATGGATCTTACATTCTGGAAATTCAGTCGCACGCATGCAGTGGTAACAATTTGCCTCTTATTACCACAACAACAGTATTACCAAAAGGGTGCAGTAAAACACAGGGGGTTGTCTCAGCCATTCAACTAAAATGATGAAAACCAAAGTGCATCAAATTTAAGGTTTTTATTATTACTGATATGAAGAAATGAACTATTTCATCAATTATATACTCAGCAATTGACATGACTAAAGCAAGGTTAAGGAAGAACAGAATAATAATACTCCCAGTTTCCAGTAAACTACTTTTCACTTCCCATTCCAAAATAATTTGCTTAGTGCTCGTACATATATACAGATACAAGCAACCTCAATTATTGCTTTCTAGAGCAGTTGTTAACAGTTCTCAAATTCAGGTTTGCAGTTACATAAATATAAGCTTTTGCCTTTATATATTTAATAAGGTGAGTAACCTTTAAGTATCCTTGCAAAGAGCCTGCCTTAGTAGGAGTTAAAACTGGTTAGAACAAACAATAAACCCACACAACACAATTCTGGACACATTTGTCTAAAACCAATCAGCTATGTACAACAAAGTTTTAGACTTCACAGTTAAATGTCTAGCCAAGAATTCATACATTAGTTTTTAGCAGGCTAGTTTGCATATTTAGGTCCTTGATTCCAGTTTTGATTCCACTATTCTGGTTTCTTTCAATGCTCAGATACCGAAAAACGTGCCACCCTTTCTGCTAGCATGATCTGAATCCACAAAAATGACACCCACAAGCAAGACAGCTAAAATCTGTATACAAGTTTCACCTTCAATTTTCTTTTTGTTTTGTTTAAAAAAAAAAAAAAAAAAAACCACTTTGGAGATGCAATGCTGTAGCATGAAATTCAATGAGAAGCTTTACAATACTGTTTTCTCATTTATTTTGCCATTTCTATGCCAAACAAAAGCTTTCTTTTATTTACGCAAAAGGGGAAATACCAATTGTGTTCTGGATGTACTACTGCAAAGCATCTTAAGAAAAAGCAAAGTACTTTCTGAGCAGAAATTGAAGACAGAAAGGGGGAAAATCAGACGTGAAAAAGAAGTGCATTTACTACAAATCACTTCAGTTTATGGCCACAGCAATACAGTTTGGCAAGGTATTGGTATGTTATGCATTTCCCTTGCAAACTTGACTGTATCACTTGGTCTTCCACTACTCTTTTTGGGTTTGCTGTTCGCTGTCTGCAGACCTTCCGCTACTAGGAAAGGCTTAGTGACTCCTGCCACTGAGCTCTCTAGCTTGTCCCATCTACTGCATAGCAGCTAACAGCTGAGAAGCAAGATTGAACGTACCACATTTGTCTATCTCAAGAACTGAAAGTCATGAGATATTGTCCTGAGCTTTAGAGAACAATCAGGGGGATCCTCTTACTTGCCTTTGGGTCTTTGCGACTTCAGTATTTTCTGCAGAACCAGAAAAGCTT
Organism: Netta rufina; assembly: GCF_964035555.1. Classification (NCBI taxonomy): domain Eukaryota; kingdom Metazoa; phylum Chordata; class Aves; order Anseriformes; family Anatidae; genus Netta; species Netta rufina. The sequence goes on along the minus strand of NC_140127.1, from coordinate 33,732,119 downwards.
GAAACATAGCTTTCAGAAAATAAACAAATCAACCAACCAACCAACCAACCAGAAGTCTTAGATTGTCACTCTACTTTAACAAAAACACAAAACATCTGAAGGCTCATAAAATATCAAGATTCTGCTAACCTGTTCAACGTCAGTCAGAGCCCATTTTAAAAGAGGAAGAAATATAGCAGTCTGGGCAATCACATCCTTCCCACTTCTTTGTGAGACAGTGAAGAAATAACTATTTCTTCAAAAAAGCAAACAAAAAGCAGCTGTTTTGTTTCTTCAAACAAAAGCAGCTGGCAGCTAACAGTAAGGAACAGCTAAGATGGCCAGTGTGGGACAGAGAAAGGAATGGAAGAAAGGAAATGCAAAGCTGCAAAAGCCCCCAAACCAATCAGAAAACACGGCTCCAGTATTTGTTCCCAACAACATTTATAACTGGATATGGCAAAGTCTGACAGAGTAACTGTATAATAATTTTGTGAGGCCTAATAGTCCAGGATATTAACTGAATGCTACCCAGCTCCCCAGCATTAACAAACAGTGTTAGGAAAAGCTCACCATCCAGTTTGGTAACAAAACACTTATTGCCATTTCTGACATCAGTTTGTAGAGGAAATTGGTGGCTATTTTAAATTGTGCAGTGTCATTTTTGCTCCAGCTGGCATACAGATCAGAACTCACATGGGTCAAGAAGAAAGTGCACTCAGAGTTACTTTACTGCCAACCAGAGCTACCCTAACTGGACAAACATGCTGCTGCAGAGCCTCCTACCCACAGCCATCATCAGCTGCTCAGCAAAATGAATCATAATATTAATTTCAGTGACATATCCCTGCATGTTTGCTTATTGTACTCTTATCCAAACATTTCATCCATTCAACTCGAAAATTTTAGTTGGCAGAACTCTGATTTGGGGGGGAAAAAAAAAAAAAAAAAAGAAAAAAAAGGAAACTGGAATGGGAAAACAGGCAATGCGCAGACTCTGACACCTGGATGCAAAGCCATCAACATCAAGTAAATGTATAGTCAATCTATCCAGCAATGAACTGAGAGATGGTGCCTGTTGAAACTTTCATCTGTAGCCATTCTCCCAACAACTTAATATGATAACATCCTGATAGTTTCATTTCTGCATGATTAAGTCTAACAAAATAATATTAGTTAAAGTGATGGGGAAGTAGAGAGGTAGCACTACAGAAAGGGAACGCCAATCAACATTTGGAGCAGAAAAACACGTGGAGAGAACTTGTCAACCTGGCAAGTAGAAATAGGTACATGAATACAAGATTGCTTCTGAGAAAGTCAATGCACAGGAAGAATGAAAGAAACAAACTCACTTATAAGTATATAACAATACTTTATAACAGTTTTTATACTTTCACAAGAGGTTGAGCAATTCCTTGAACACCCCAAGACCTAAGCCATTTCTAGACTGAGACTCTAGCACTCTGCAGATTGATTTGAACCCTCCCTCCACAGAATAGTATGGGGGACAACTGCCAGAGAAAATGAAGCCATTGATCTTTAAAAGGGACAGCTACCATGCAACAGTGGGATACAAAAATTTCACAAGAGAACAAGAATTCCATTTATCATGTTGAATTGAGCAAAGAAAATAGGGGAGTTGTTGCTAAACCAACATGAAGAGAACTATGATTTACTGTTCCAAGGTAAATATATGGGGCAAGAAATAAGGATGCCATAACTTAAAAACAAAATATTGTACCCATGATTTGACCAGAAAAAAAAAAAAAAAAGAAAAAAAAAAAAAAAAGCCACAAACATGCTTTCCTCTTTACCCTTTATCTCAGAGAAAGATCTAAAATCAGAGTAGTTCAGTTAATACTGACATGTAACCTAAGTAGTCACAAAAACAATTTTCACATGAAATGTGATCACAGGCAACTTCTACAAAACATTACCCACATTAAAAAAAAAAAAAAACAACTTAATTTCTACACCATAGCATAACCAAAATTTATTATACTTAAGCAACTTAAGCAACTACACCTACTTTATAAGAGGTATTATCACTGTTATTATCACTGTTATTCTAACACTTTTGCAGCATGCATTGTACTGCTAGTACAATCTGGAGATGGGCATATTTAGCATCTCAACACTTGACCCTCCCAACAGCAATCTTGTGCCTTGTCTTTACTGAAGCTTCCACTGGTGAACATACACTGATAATCTGAAAAGTGTAAGACTCACTATGAAGCACCCATTTGTCTACCATAGTAATTTATTTTCAAAATGACAGAGATTGTGAGTAGTTTAATCTACTATGAAATGTTCATTCAAAAATAATTTGATGTTCCAGGAATCTTCAAAAAGTTCTTCATATTCTGTAATCCATCTTTCATAAATGCTAATTTTGTAACCTAAAAACCGAACCCTTTCACTGTGTACAGCATACGATTCAATATACATTGACTACCAGACAAGTAACCTGTTACAAAGAAGCCTTGTTCATGACTTGCAGTACATAATAAGTACTTACAATGACACAATATATTGCCCTGATAAGATTATAAACACAATATCAGAAGGAAATCCATAAAAATCTAATTATGCACACACAAAAGTTAGAGCATGAAAAGCTATCTGAGGCACTTGGACAGAAGGTTTGAAATTATAATTAATTTTAAGTATGTAACACTCCTGGTAGACTTAATTTCTGCAGGAATTTGATTTTAAACTTTACTACTACGTGCTGATTAGAATGGAGCTGCAAGGCCAACAGGCTTCTAGTATTGCTTTTAAATTAATACACAGGCAAATCAGATGCTTAAGAGCTCAGTGATTTAAAGTTACGTGCAAGGAACTACTATACTCAGTCTGCAAAAGGCTTTTGTTCCCAACTTTGCAAAGATTGTAATTCAAGAAGTACAAAGAGCAGTGCAAAATCCAAACCTGTAAATTTATTGTAAAAATGAATACAAAACCAAACTTGTCAGGCATGCTGACGTAACCATAAAACTATGGTGCTCTTTCCAGATTGCCACAGTCCCCTACTTGCTCCATATTAACATAAAGGACCTGAAGCATAAATTTTTCTAACTGCCAGTACCATGATAATGGAATTTTACTGCTTGATCATGACCACGACCTCACATCAGCAATGATAAAAAGCCTAGATGACAAGCTATGATGTGCAATACAGCACACAGATTGTTAAAGGCACTTTTCAACAGCCCTATCTGTTCAAAAGAACTAAACTGGCAAAAAGAAAACAGCATCATAATCTAGGGTAGGATAGGGATGATATAAGAAATTTAGTTGGATATTCTCACCCTTCTCATCAGTAATTAGGAATAGGAAAGCATATAAGAAAGCAAACAAATATTCCTGTTGCCAAGGGGCAAGTTTGTTAAGTTTTTCAGTGTAGATGCTATGGAGTAAACCTATTAAGTTAGTGACAAGATTTTCATTGACAAGATGTACTAAAATCTCAACACGACACAAGCAGGAGAAATCCAATTCTTTGTTCTCTAGAGTAGACATCAAGACCTCTGATAGACATACAAACATGCGTGTGTGTATATCCTGATGATAAGAAAAAATGCAAAGGCTTAGAAGTATCAAGTGAGAATGCCAAAATCTGACCACAAAATGGCAAGAAAAAAAAAATAAAGATATTGAGAAACAGATAAGGTTAAATACGTTCTCTCCAAATGCCGATAGCTCAGCATGCAATGCTGAATGTAGTTGCAGAAAGGGTAAAAGATTCAGTGAAACTGATAGATAATATGTTCAAAATCCTGCCATAGTATTCTTAAGTTGTAAGAACAATTTTTAAGAAGGCTATGAAAGACAGGAATTACCAAGACAGGAACAAGAAATCAACAAGGTATGAGTGAGAACAAAATCTGATTGCCTTCCTGTTATTGTAATCTGAAGATGTGCGAAGAGAGAAAAGAATAAAGAAAATATTTTTTGATTTTTTTTTTTTTAAACTGAGCAGTTAGGGTTTATCAAAAACATTGGAGCCCCTGTCATACATTCTTCTACAGCTCTTGCTTACCACACTATTATCACTTATTATCACCCAATTGGATATGTAAAATAAAGATGAAATATTTTAATGAGATCCTAGCAATAGGAAATTTCCATGAATTCTCCAACCAATACAAAAAGTCAAAATAAAGCTATCAGAAAGCAGGTAAGAAGCTAAACAACTAGCTGTCACACAGACAAAATCTAATTCCTTTTAATTATACTGTTGTGAACCTGCGATGTTGCAAGAATGAAACTGGCAAAGAATGTAGCCAGTGATAACCAAGACTGAAACCCCACGGAGTAAGAACTAAAAACAGGCCAAAGGTGAAAAGAGAGGAAAATAGCTTATTTGCTTCTGACAAGAAAGAGAAAAAGCAAAATTAATAAATAAAATAAGAGAAGCATTGACATGAACAGAAGAGATGTGACTGCTAGCCTCAAGTGCGAGAGCCATTTTACTGAAGTTACAACAATGAGAAAGGTAGAGAAGACAGTCCTGTACATTTCTATACCAACTAAGAACAGCATATAAAGTGAACAAATCAAAAACATAATTGAACATATTAAATAGCTGTATGCATTCACTTAGTCATATCTTGAATTTAACCTCTTCAGTTTCTTTTTTCCAAGTGACAAGTCCTGGTATTCCACAACATGGTGAATTTTGCAGAGACACTACTCCTCAATGAACCTTTGTAAAATGTTGCACCACAAAATGCAAGGCTTGAACCATGGAAATAGAGGGATGATGCAATGAGGAAGTAAGGAACTTCCTCCATACCATATATTTATTGTATATAAGGGTAGAGAGGCATTGCTTATGGGCAAACAAACATGTTTTTTTAACATCTTCTGCTAGCATAAAAAACGTGCAGCCCAGAAGAACACAGGGCAGATACCACTAGGCTGTGTTGGTGAGCTGGCCAACTATTTTGGTGCTTTGCAGATGGAGGGGGTATGCTGCACTCAAACATATAGTTCACTCTGCAAACTGGGGGTAACATTACAACCAGGATGGTTGATTTCTATATGTGTTTCTTGTAAAATGCCATAAATATATAAACACTAGTTTATTTATTTATTTGATCCAAAAGCCTTATTTCATTAACCCAAACAGTCTTTTGAACCCACATATTTTCAGGTCACTGAGTGAAGAGTTTGAAAGGAGTAATGCAATGGTAAAGTGTTTGTGTTACCTGTTTGCAAATTTTGGAAGTGAATGCACTGCCTGTTACAGCTGGCTCCCAATTAGGAAGTGTCTTTCAGAACAATAAAAGCAAAATTAATGTTTCTTTCTTTAAGAGAAATTTATGCTCCATGTATATATGCCCTGAAGGCTACATTCAAAAACCATCTACCTCAGTCATAAAAGTAAATGCTTTGTCGTTCCAAGATGCTGCAGTGAGAATTAGATAAATACCATATTCCCCCTAGTAGAAGAGTGCAAGCTCTGTTTACTTGCACATTGTTCACATGCAAATCTACATTGAATAGGTTTAGGATGAACTACAGAACAAGTCTGCTGGGGGTCACTTCTACCACTTCTGCACAAATCTCAAGGCTTTCAACATTTACTATTGAAAAGTCAGGCATCAATAACACCAAACAAATCACAATCCAGTAGTGGCAAATACAAAAGCTTTCTACCTACGGTGCAAGCAGGCTACAGTGAATCTAAGAGCCAATGATGTGAACAAAATCACATGTGATTAAGCCTGCTGTTGGACCAGCAGGTCTCACCATAGCCTCTGTTCGTGAGAAGTTAAGTTTAATCCAAAAGAAGGGGGTCTGTTTACCACAAACATGATTTTAGTAACTGTATTCACTAGGAATGAACTCTGAACTCCGTGCAAATATTAGGAGTGTGCAGTGTTTAAGTGGCCAACCCCTGAAAATCCTGCCTCATTTCACAATACTGCAACATTCAACTCTGGCTAGCTCATCAAGAAAGAAAAAGCCGAAATAACATTTGCTTTGCATTCAATTATTGTACTGCCATTAACTTCGTACCATAATGCTTTTATTCAAAGAAAAAAAAAAAAAAAAAAAAAAAAAAAAAAGCTCAAGCCAGTATGTGCATCAATATTTACCTTAATTCGTGTTTTGTGTTCGTTTTCCTCGTCAATGCTGCCACCTTCTGGCAGTCAGCGGTTTTACCAGTTCCCACCTTACAGCGATGTGGACAGCTTCCTAACTCCAGTGCTCGTGGCCTTCAGGCTCACCAAGGCCTCACGCCTGTCCCCCCGCTCCGCTGCTCCAGGGGGATTTTTGTGCATACACAGAAGCGAGGATTTGCAGGACAAGTACCTACCATTGTACCACTGCTAATATTTCCGAGACCAAACGGGAAAGGTGCAAGAACTGCTGCATGTATATCAGTCTGGTTGTAAACTGCCCATGTTCACGTATCCCTGCCACAGCTGAGAATTTTTGGAAGGTACTGGAAACAACACCTTTTTTGCGCTCTCTCCTACAACATTTACTGTGGAAAGTCCTTGGCTTGGTGCATTTTAGGCTCCATTTACAGTTTCCGTAGTATAAGATAGTTCCCCAGTCCAAATTCCTGGTTTTGTCTGAAGTACTGTTGAGCCTTTTCAGGTTGGTCAGCTGTTTATCTGTTCTGTCTGCCAAGGTTAAGGCTATCTAGGGAGAGGCGATGGTACATATAGACAGAGTTATTCCCTTGAAGGATATTAACTACTGAACTACAACCTTGAACTGAATTCCCCTCACTAGGAAAGATGCCAATTTAATATGCTCTCATATCCTTAAAGATTTTCAACAAAACTCACTTCATTTAATATCACAGGCATTGACCTCAGTCTGGAGATGAAAAAAAAAAAAAAGTAAAAAGAATCTAAGAGATCTTCAGAGATCCATCATTTAACAGAGCTTTTAACCTGCTGGACATAACCCAGTGCAATGTTTGGGTGGTAATATGCACAATGTTTGGGTGCAGTATTTGATTAAAAATAAAGAGAAAATAGATTTTTTGATGGATATTAAAAGCATGACAACAGACTCTATAGGCAGTGGTCTGTCACAGTATCTAATGCAGACTCCCACAGACACCTGCAAGAACAGGACATGGACATGTAATACAGGCACAAATTTCACACTTAGCAGAGAGAGAACAGACAAACAAATCATAGAAAGTGCAATCTGATCTTACCCTAAATTCTTCCAGTGGAATACGAACCTGACCATAACTTTCCTATATCACAGTTAAGTGCCCCAGTGCTTGTCTACTGAAATAGAATCAGTCATTTTCTCTCCCTTTTTCACTCAGGGGCCTAATGAATATTTAATGCTCCGATCTGCCTCCAGATCAGACAGATATTTTAACTGCAGTCTCTCATACCCCAGACAAGCAGCCCAATCGCTAAACCAACAGTACCCAGGGTGCCCATGTGCCTACTTGTGTTGAGCGTGGCATCACTGAGCGTTGGCCTCTGAGTGGAAGAGGCTGAGGATCTTCCACTTTAGTGGTGGTGAGATTCAAGTAACAAAATGCCCAGATTTGTCAGGATTTAAAATTCCAAGGCACTGCCAGAAGCAAGTGTGACACAGACTGCATCGATGGAAATCTAGGCAGTCCTGGGATTAGCTCTCGTACCTATATTTTGGACTAAGGTGCCCAAATTAGCAGTAGCCAAGCTAACACATCTATGACATGTGACAGTGCAACGTAAAGAAGGCTTTTATGTGCCATCTGCAAATCTAGAAGCAGCACAGCTCTGCCTGATGGCACTCAAGGAAGGACTGCTGAAAGGAAGGACTTACTATCTTGGGCACAGTTCTGCAGTAACACTGTTGTACTACTTTCCATACCCACGCTGTACATGGTGCTGTACTGCACCTGAAGTCACCTCAGACCTGTACTACCTTGGGAGGAGAGCTAACTGCATCCATCTGACAACACAAACACATCCAAAACATTCTAGTCAGAATCAAGCCCTTGTTGGATTATGGTTATTTATACATTTCTGACTGCTCTTTATATCACAGTAAGAAAGTTCTTGTGCACACAGGATTATTTATTTTTTTTTACAATCACCATGCTCTAGATATGTGATAAGACTTTGTCCATTCCTTTTAGTTTAGTTCTTTCAATTTTGTTTCATTTTATTGTTGAGAATGTGTTCACAAGGGACTAAGAAGTATAAAACAGTCCACTTCTTTAGGCTTGCACATGCAGCTATAATACACCAGGACATGACAGCTTGTAACTTGTTGAACATCTGCTACTCTGATGAATTATTTTAACAATACAAAGAATAGTGCACTCCATTGGCTTTTAAGCACCTTACAAGATCTCTGGGAAAAGATGTTGCTCTTACAGCTGAATATTTAGAGCCAAAACTGCTAGGTTTTATGTCATTAAAAAAAAAAAAAAAAAAAAGAATCTCAAAGTTTAGCAAGTTGAAAATACCAGATAAGTTTTAAATACCATATCCTGAAAATGGTTTGTGACACAGAAATCATCTTAGTTGAGTACAGCTCAATACTCACTGATCAGTTTTACAGGAAACCTTCTGGAAGAGCCACAACTCAACATGAGTGTCCTATCAATTGTGCCAGCTGGCTCATCATCTTGAGAAATGAAAAATAAAATATCTATAGATTTTCAGGTCATTTTAAAATACAGTCTAAGCGCAAACCTGTATTTGCTGTACAACCAAAATTTTTGTGCTGGAGAATGAAGGTGCAGAGTCAACCAATAAAAAATGTTTATAACGTAACATATTTTCAAGATTAATAATAATCCTTTTAGAAATTAGGAGTAACACCCAATTTAAAAAGACATTTCCACAGCAGGTGTTTTTGTTTGTTTGCTTTGTTTTGTTTTGAACTATCTGCATAACAGCCAACAGCGTAATCTCACACTGGGAACTTAAACTACTGCCCAAATTCATTATTCCACCCATTTTAAAACTTTTTACAAATGGCAGATTCTATTCTTGAATATAGCCTTTCCCTTTAAATACATTCAGATAAGTTAGCTGGAATGCTCCCAAGTAAAGGTATTCTGTCACTTCAGTAACAGTTACAGAAAAATAGTTCTAGACCCAAAGAAGAGAAGCAAACGTATCATCTTATGGGGCCAGTAGTATGACAAGTAGTTTAAAAAAAGAGAGACATGTACAGTATGTTCAATGAATGCCATGACATATAAAAAGCCTGATCCACAGATGTCAATGACTACTGAATTAGGTCTAAAATATGTCAAACAAAGGAAAGCCAGGAGTAGCGATTCTCATTCTTGAGAACAAGTTCTCCTTTATTTTCCTTAACAGAAAATTTTTAAAATATTATGCTAGTATTTTTGACAGTTTCGCTTGCATTATTCTTTGAGGATATATATACTTTTAATTGCCAAGTATAAATATAGCTAAAAAGTAACAGCAACACAGTAAAAGAAATGAGCTCCAATACTACATAAGGTTATACAAATCCATAGGAAAAAACATGTCTTTGCTTCTTTAATGGTATTTAAAATACACATTAATTATACTGTGTCCTATAAAAATATTTTTGGAGCACTTCACATTTCTTTTGCTTCACAAAAAAGACAATAATTTCCAAAAGATCTTTCTAAGAATTATAGTTGACTGAAATAACTTTAGGAGATGGCTGAATAAATCTGACAGTTAGGCAGTGAACCTAAATATTGCTGCCATAGAAAAGGGCTTTGGGTTTTCCAAGCCTTACAGATTTGATTTATCTTTTCACACCTACTCATATATACAAGAAAAAGGATTGTGCAGAACCAGGATTTTATACATGGAAAAAATGATGTGGAAGTCAGGAAAAATTGCAAGGGAGGAAACTTTATACATAAACAGGGATGACAAGGAGCAAAAACAGACAAAAAAATTAGAGGTTTTAGAGTCAAAAAACAAGGACTGAAAAAAATCATATTGTATCAGTGCAACGGTGATGTCAAATCCTGAGTGCAGATTGAGAGCCCTCCTTCATGTTGGTATGTAGCATCTCACAGAAAAGAAACCTACTAAGGTATCTTGTCTGCATAACTGCTCATTGCTGCAAAGCAGTAACAAACCAGCACCAAGAAGTTACCCTGTAAAACCTACTGTAATGGCAAATGCATTTGTGCATAAGTCCTTAGGATGCATTTCCTTCTAGGGATATGTTTTGGGAGATTTCCATTAGAAATGCTGTATGAAACCAAAAAGGAAGTTGCACAACCTATTGCTGAGCTGAAAGATAAGTCTGCACATGCAAGTGAAAATAGAAATATAACAACAGTAAACAATATGCTATGTAATTTCTACCTATACAATATAGGTACCACTAGCAACCACAGTATACATTGAGAACATGACATCTGCTCTAGGGTAACTCATATCCCTGTGAACTACTGTAGTTATCTGAACTATACATGGTAAAGTCATCACAAATTAGCTTGTTCACTTTATATTCATTCATATGATCAATTGTTTCTGTGGCCTGACTCCCTGGAATAATTTAGCTACATAAATCTGCCACATGGATGGCAAGGAAAAACAGGGAAAATTTGAGCTGAGCAGTCCAACAGCATTTCCCTCCATCTCTGAAATGGAACTAAACCCAGCACTTCTACAGAAATCAGCCTGCAAAATGCTTGTGTTTTTTTTTTTTGTTTTTTTTTTCCTGTGTATTCTGATCAAGAATGGTCCTGTGAAGGCTTCTTTTGCTCATGAGGGAACATTGCTATCAGTGTCTGCAGCCTTTGTGATTATGACAAAAAATCTTCCAGGTGTGCAGACGAAGTAACAACCCCTGTAGCAAGGCACCAGACAGGTGAAATCAGCAGTAGCAACCAGATGTATCAAGTGCTCCTGTTGCCGCAAAGGAATTACTGTTTCTTGAAAATAGTAGTGCCCTCACTTTGTATAAAATATAACAGAAGAAACTCCTTCTGAAGGACAAATACAGAGTAAAAAAAAAAAAAAAAAAAAAAAAAAAGATATGATAGAAGATAAACATGAAAGCCCAAGAAAGAGGAACTGACTGGAAGGGGAAGAATAAAAGAGTTGTATAAATAATGTACTGAAAGTGTTTCTGGATCAGTAAATGTAATAGAACTGCCTTGCCACTAGGTGCACAAGCACTGAAAACACAGATCCTTCCAGCCCTTAAATGCCTCCTGTTGTTTCTCCTTTGCCCCTCCTCCCAACCCTTCCTTCTGTTGTGTTGGCTCTTGCTGTATCCAAGTAACAATCTCTCATCTCACTCTTCTTTCTTCAACTATTTGTTCTGTTTAAACGTTATGCTGCTCCCCAAATCGTTTGCTTCAGCTGCTTGCGAAACCTCTGGAGAAAGGAGAAGCAACAGTCCCCATTACCTGACAGCAGCCAGCTTCTGCTGAGCATGGCTGTGAGGAGGAGCAGTTCCATGGCCACCACCACTCTGGCTCTGCAGAGGTTGCTCAGCAGCACCTGGAGCTGGCAGGCAGCCTTAGGTCTGTGTACTTTGCTTCAATAGTTGCTTTATAATTAAATCAGGAACTATCAACTTTCTGCAGCCTGATTTCTAAGCAAAGTTTACAGCACAACAGGTTAGATAAGGCACTCAAGTAAGTGTAGTTTTAGTAAGGTTATTGGGTTAACCAGGATTGTCTGAATAAAGAAGTATACCCAAATAAAATCTCACCCTTCAGCATGCAAGCTGATCACCTTCAGCATCACAAATAAGTCATTTATTCCTCTTGCTTTTTGTTGTTTGATTTGTTAGCCAGGTGCATTGTCATTCACTTCTGGTTGGATGAAGTCTAGCAGGTAAGGCTGGCCAAGCTGCAGCCTACCCAGACAGGTAGTGCAGGGTAGCTTTTCTCCCCATGCCTTGTCCATCTCTCAAGCCTCCAGCTCTGCCTCTGAAAGGCTTATTCAGCATTCACCATTCTCCATTCTTCTGAATTAACAGAATTCAATTTTTAATATTTTTGTGAAATCATAAGGTGTGGGATCCAGAGCACATGTCACATCACAGAAGACATTTTCTTTCCTCTGAATTGCTTTATCCAGTCTGTATGGGCTTAGAAAGATGAAGGGAATATCTGCACTGATACAATTGTACAGGCTGTAGGCACGTCTAAGTCCACTGCAAATTACCAATGCCACAGCAGCAGTTCCAACAGAGCAGCCTCAAGTTCCAGTACAGGCTAATTTACCCCACTTCTCAGGTACTGCTGTAAAGGCAAGCCTTAACAATCCCAAATGACATAGCATATCTTAAATTCCTGCATGCAAAACTCTTTACAGTCTGAAAATATCTCACTGCTCACAGAGATGATAACATATCTTGCAGCACAGAAACAAGACTTCACCCTTTGGTTAAATCGTTCCCTTCCCTCATACACTCTTTGTATAAATTGTACCAGATAGATTTAGCCTGTTTCTGAACACAGGCTGCAAATACTAATCAGACCTCCAAAGAGGCCTTCAGGATGATTGACGGGGAAGCCCTTAATAAAGGCTTTCTGTTTTTGGCACACAAGCAGGAGAGCAAGCAAGAAAGGAAGCAGCTTGAGTTACTTGAAATGCTGAGGTGGAGGCGTTTGAGAAACTGTGAAGGGAGAGGTGTTTGATGAGCCCTGAATGGAGAGCAGCTGCAGAATTCTGATGGGCCTGCTGAAGTGGCCATGAAATAAGTGGTTGTTAAGTCTTGATTTTCCATTTTTGCCACTGGTAGAGAGGATAGGTACAAAACAGAGTCAGCAAAATATAGGTGAGTGGAAACATCCTGATTTTCACTTGCCTGTGAAGCAGGGAGACTGGAGGCCTCCCTGAGTTTTACAGGTCGCATCTGAAATTCTTGCTCTGTCAAGGTGTTAGAGACAGATCCTGTTTTCAGAGCTCTCACTGAATTCAGTGGTACATTTCTAAAGAGATGAGGAAGAGAATTTAGTCTTGCTTCCTGGTACTGCAAATAGCGTAAATTCTTGTGAAAAGTCTAAGAGCGTCTCATAGGAGTAACAAGGCACAGGAAAGTCACTGAAAAAATTGCCCATGAAGAAGCAAAGTAATGTTTACAGCATCAGGTGTCCTGAGGAGCACACAACAGCCAAAATCACTGCTCCAGGCCAACAGGATTGGCCTGGAGCAGTAACATGTCATCTTGACTAAAGAATTCATAGCAAATAGAAAGGTCTTAGATCTCCCCTCAAGTTTTTGCAGTGGAAACTAAACTATCATTATTCAATAACAACAAGCCATAGAAAAGCAAGCAGACAAAAGAAGGGGAAAGGAAGACTGTGGGGAAAGATGCAGACACTACATTTTGCCAATTTTTGTAACAATAAAACTCTTACTTTGATGTATTCCTAAACACTATTGAAATTGAAACTTAACTAGATTTCCTGATGAGCCCAATAACTGTGTAGCATGGGGCCACAAATGAGCTTTCAGAAACATTCATGGCTTGAGTGAAAGTGAAGAGTAGTTTCTGTAAGTGACATATTGGTTTCACCATAGAAAATCTGCCTAATTGCTAAATTAACTTATTACATTCCAAAAAGATAAAAAGAAAATAATAGAGGTATTTCTTGCAGGGTAAGCAAAAGCTACTAATTTTATTCTACTTACTCTACTCATTCTGTGTTGAGATTTTTCACATTTCCTTTTGAGAGACCTGATCTCAACAGTGTTACACCACTGCATGAGTAAATGATATAATGATTTTTTTTAATATGCATATTGTTATGAAAACCCATTCAGGCTCCCTACTACAAAATGGTAACAGTTTTATCCTATGAAAACTGAAAAGATCAATGCTCTTGGCTAGTTATGGCTAGCAAATTCAAGGGTCGTATTTTTAAAATATAGTTGCTGTTCAAGTTCTACATGCAGAATAAATCAAGTGAAATGAGCAATCCTCTATTTGCCCCTGCAAGGTGTATAAATGTTTAATACTGCAAAACTGGAGTCAATATAATTAGCTTTGACACTGAGTGACCATGTGTATTTCTCACTAGCTGGACAGTTTGTTTACTTTGTACACCACCACCAGACCCCAGTTTGCTCAACCAGCCCTGGAGTGGAAAAAAGTGATGTTTAACAAGTGAAGTTTTATTCAGATTTCATTCTGCAAAAACAGATGGAATTTGATTTTCTCACAATTACTATGAGCTGAGAATAGCAAAATTGTTGCTGTGGTAGTGGAAAGGTACAACAACAAAAATAACATACAAGTCTAACAGTCTTAAAGCTGAAGCATAAGAATATGGCTTCACAGATAGATTCACCACAAATGGCACATTATAGTAATTCATAGGATGATTAGACCTAATTTTACAATGAGAATAGGTTACTGTATCTATAACAGTGTATGTTTTTTCCTACTCAGGTCCATTCTAGAAGATAATCAAATATGCATGACATAGCACTCATACCCATGGAAAAGGCATGCGACTGCTGCTACTTGTATGTAATTAGTAATCAGTCAAGTTTTACCTTAACTCCTCGTGTTATGTCAGTAATGCATTTATGAGATCTTCCACGTTTTGTGTCCATTCTTAGAAGAATAATACGTCATGCTGTCTGACTTAGACTTCTTTTCAAGAAAAGGGGGGAAAAAAAAAACAAACAGGTATCCCTAGGTATGATATAGTCTAATCTCAAAAACTATTCTACTGAACTTATAAATTAATTCCCAATACAGATCCATATACTCTGACCCAAGAAGCCCAGCCTCAAGCACATGGAATTTTTCTTCTGACTTCCCCGTGACTTGGCCTTAAAGACAGAACAACTACTTCTTTCACAAGATTGAAAGGCCGAGGTGCAGAGGGCAAAAAAACTCATTGAAAATTCAACAGATGTATTGCTTTTAGAGACAATCAAATTAGGCCAGATAACCTCGGTTTGCCCTCCTTTATGACCTAGTTTAATGAAATCTTGAGGAAAACTTCACATCAAAATGCTGTAGAAAAATACAGATTATATGCAATGTTTTGAACTTGAGAGGATGTTGTTTCATTTTAGAGGATTGTCTTACTAGTACAAAAGGTGAATCTCTTATTTTGACAACTAAATTATTTGGAAATGGATATAAAGAAATATTTGGAGATGGAAAGCTTTAGCCACTATCTAAACTGCCTAAACATTATTTACTTTCTTTTTCAGTAGTGTACAAAGGAAACATGAAGAGATAAATCACAGCTTGGGATGCCTTTATCACTTTTTAAAAAATATATGTGTTTTGACTGACATCTCTAAATGCTAATTTCTTAAGCTATTAAGGGAAGTAAAAAACGATCAAGGATCTAACACAATTTTTATGGATACAGGTTTCCTTTCGAAATATCAGTTGTCAGCTAAGATTTGCCAAGCACCATTGATCACAATTCCAAGAAATGCAGAAATAGAGCAATATTTTTTAAATTTTTTTTTTTTTTTTAATCAAATTCCCAAACTCTATTAATCTAATTTGGTCTGTGTACCTAGAAATTTTTCAGTTGAAGGTTGTTTTCCTCTTAAGAACATTTTTTTCCTTTGTTAAAACAAAACAAAACAAAACTCTAAAAACCTTTGTTAAAATAAAACAGGAGGAAATAATATATATTGGAGTGTTTGTATTAGACAAATGGGTCTTCTCTTATTCTCAATCCTTCTGCCAAGAGTTTGACACTATATATCATAATACACTTACTTTATATATCATAATACACTTACTTTAGTTATTTAATATGATAGAACTTATCTTACATAATATTTGTGTGTATATTCTTATATACGAACATATTAAGTTTTACACAGATTTTACATAAATATTAAAAAATATATATCTATTAAGTGCACTTCAAAAGCCTCTAATCTGGCATATGTAAAACTATGCTTTTTCTCTTTAATAGTATTCATAGTTCATTTGTAAATATGAAAGTATCTACAAATTTGCTGTTCGGTTCAGCTCTTGACGTAGTCTGTTATATCCCCCCGACCAGCTACATGACTCGTTTGAAAAAAGCGTATGAAGCTCACAGAGGATGGAATTGGGAAAGGAATTGAGGAGGCTATATGGAACTGCACAACAGCACAGTAACATATTAACTGTGTTTTCAAATGATATTATTTTTTTCCTGCTTTAATATTCTGTGTATTTTTAAAAGTTTACTTTAGAAAAACTCCATGGGGTTCCTGGCAGAGCCGCTCTGCCACAACAGTTTATATCAACCATCTGTACTGTGCCAGAAGCTTCCCGAATGTTCTGCCACCTGACTCAAAATCCTGAAGCTTTTCATGTTTTTCTGCCAATTTTCATCCATACTATGTCTGTTTCCAACACTGAAAACCTGAAAAAGCAAAATATATATCTAAAAGATGCACAGGGTAGTAAATTCAGCCATATTATCGTGGCCAAAAAAAGACCAAAGATGACATCAATCTTCAAGTGTGGGCTTTAATCATCAAGGACAGTCACATATTCTGAAAATAAAGTTAAAGAGCAAGAAGGCTCCTGTCTCATCTGAGGACACAAAATAGACAAACTCATTCTCATTTCCTTTTAGCACCTAATAATGTCAGGCTAGATATAAGGCTGATTTCTATTTCTGTAGGTGACCAAAGACTTTTTTGTCACCATTGACAATTCTCTTCTGCTGATGTTTGAGTTTCCCATCTGCAAAGCAGAGAGGATACAACTATGCTTTGACAATGCTTGGTCAGTTAATTATAAATGAAGACAACCTTCTGGAAGATACAGCAGAGCACGATCTGGAAGATCAAAGCAAGCACAAGAAAGAAAAAAAATACTAAAATAATAGAACTGCTATTCTTGCCAATAACAGCAAGGGCCATAATTCAGGGAAGATTCAGGCATGTATTCATACTGCATTTAAGCAGAGTACCAGGGAAAGAGATCAGCAGCACATGCTCAGGTTCACGGACAGGTTTCTTCTGAGAAGCAGACTCTTCTTGAAAATGAAGCCCTATTTACACCGTCAAAGAAGGTAAGTATGTTTTCACTGGAGGGTGGCACTGAAGGGTTGAATTCTTACTGACATAGTCAGCATGTAGAAAATGAACATTGTGTGGTGTTAAGGAGCTCTGAAGAGCTGTTAATGGTGTGGAAATATCATGCTGGATCATATGGACGTGCATATGAGCTTTGCTTTTCCATTCTGACTTAAGGACCTTGAAACGCTGTGTTCCAATAAACTAACAAAAGCTGCCTTGTTTATAAAGATCATCCTGTTTCTCTGAAAAATGTCTGCTCTCCATGTAATCCCACAATAAAGTCCCAAACAAGCTCAAATCCTCATGGAGTCTGCCTCAGTAATAATTGATACCCACATGCAAGGAATTATGAAGGACTAGGTCTACTATCAAAACACTATATAGGAGAGGGACAGTATAGCAGTGAGACGCCAGTTTGCTTCTGGATCCATGAGAGTAACTCTACAATAAATTCCTCAGAGATGAACCAGCCCCACCCTTTCAAAAGCTAAGAATAAACCTCTGAGCTATCAAACAGATTTGGTTCAGCTGTTTCTGTACAATTCCACTGAGGTTAGGCATGTGCTAAAGTACACATATCTAGATTCAGATTATTTTTTTTTTCTGGTTAAGTTACATTTAAAAGCAGATAAAACACACTTCTTGTTAACACAGCACTGATGCCACAAAACAGATAACTACAATATATTGATATCTTCTAAATCCATCTGACATTTGAGTGATAATATCAATCTTGCTCTTCTGAGTAGCTGCCCAGGAATTATCTAAAAACCAAAATTGGTTTATGAATGAATATGCTGTAAAATGCTGCCTACTGGCCAGTTCCAGCACAGAAAGCTTTCCTACAGCCCAAAATGACCTCATAATTGTGACCATCCCAACACCACCTTTTTGAGCCTGCAATTATCTTCCAGCTGGTCACCCAAGTACAGATGCTGAGACTTCTCAGAGGCCCCAGGCCATGCTTTCTAAATACTGTCTAATCCTAGCAACACTGACAACATAATTAAAAAAAAAAAAAAAAAAAAAAAAAAAAAGCCTATTCCCAGACCACATTGGAATAAGCCTCCTCTTTCAAGTGTGGGCAGAGAAGTGCTGCACTACAGATTCATTTTGCCATTGTATACCCCAAATCAATGTCCATCCCTAACCAGAATGTTGGAACCCCATAGTTTGTCATTATCTCTTGATGGCATTTGCAGAAGCTTCCCATTCTTTTCAATCAATATATTTAACTAAAACAAAAAAAAGGCAGATATATATATTTCAAGCATTCAAGCAAAGCACCTATTGGTATTGGAGTTGGTTTTGGGTTTTGTTTGTTGTTTTATTTTTGCTTTGTCTATCTCAGTTAGAGACTTTTGTCTGTTTGCTTGGAATCCACACCTTGTATAAGCCAAGCTTTCAAAAGACCTTTAAGCTGTAAATATTCCCAGCATGCACTATTATATAAGACTACAACTCCCAAAGCTTGTGAAAGAGCTAAGTGTTCAGAAGCCAACGTCCTTCTTAAACTTTCTTCACATCCCCTTCAAACTTTTAAAATGGGTAATGAATTTTCTGAGCTACATGCTTCAGCTGGTTTCCTTGGATCTGAAGCTGATATTAAGAACACCACCAGCTGTCATTTGCCTTACCAGACTCTAGACAGTGAGTCAGAAATGTGTTGGCCTTTGCATGTACTATCCAGTTTTTGCCAGTGCAGGTTTAGGACCACTACACTATCTCCACGCTACCAGATTAAGTGTACCTTAAAATGTGTAGATCCATACTTTCTACATTCTACTAAGCCCTTTCTACTTCCTACTAAGCCCTTTTTTGGCTTTATTCTCCATTATCATTGTTGTTTTTCTCTTTACCTTTGCTCCTGTAAAATTTACTGTGGGCTCTCAGATTATAGCAGGAGTTTGCAAGTTCTTCTACAAAAGCCTGTGAGAAGCAGCATGTCAACAACAAAAACACTTTTGTTTGAAACCAGTGTTCACTACATGTTTCACAACAGCCAAAAAAAATTCCAAAAGCTAAGCATGCTCTCCTGCCATTAACAGCATACTGTTCCCTGTGACTGTACAAACACTTGAATTACTTTTCTCTAATACACAGCTGGCTGTCTTCTGTCATAAGCAAGAAACCTGCTGCCTCCAGTAACAAGTCACTGTGTCCATGTCAAAAGTTACTACTGATTCTTTCCTCCAGAGAAAAATACCTCTCTCCTTGTGGTCCCCATGCATCTTTCCCACAGACAACTTTTTTTCTTCTTTTTTTTTTTTCCTTCACTCTTTCCTCCTCTAAAGAAGGGCTCCAAATGTTTACATTTCTTAATTGAATTTATGCTGAACGAACTTTGGCTTCTGTTCAACTGTAATTCAGATATGAACTAGAAGGAAGTTTGAATTTAAAGGAGACATGGTAGAAACTCGCACCACCAAATGTTATTCAGTGGCATGTCAAACGCTTATCAAGATATCATTTATGACATACGGAATTGTTTCTTGTAATTTGAGTAATATGAAAAACTTAGCAATAATGGATGTTTCATTGTGTTTCTTTTTGAAGTGCTGTCTGAAACCCTGTTTAAAGAGGATGCTATAATTAGACTTGGCTGGAAATGTCTTGATTAAACGCTTTTCATTGAAAAATGCTGATTTGTCAGAACTGCAACTTTGCACAGAAATGTATGTGCTTTAATGAAATTTTCATGAGAAAGTTTCTCAAGTTAAAATGGGAGAGACGAACAGAGAGTTCACAGAGGTAAGACCTTGCTCTGCTGTCTCCTAAGACAGCGGCCTAACCAAGAGGCTGCTTTGGTCTGGGTTCCCTAGTAACTGATACATGATACAGCCTAAACTGCCATGATATTTGATAATAACCTGGTGGTTTATCTTTCTTTCCAGCTCTGATCATCTCACCCGCTTCCTCCAGTCATCTACTAACTTCCTTACTGTAGAAGTTTTGCCACTTTGGCCTTATCAGATTGTCCTGACTGTCACTACATTCTCCTTGGCTATGCCTGCTCATGCTAGTCTAAACGTTCAATGTTTCTGGATCAGGAATGTTTCATTCTACTAGGTCACCCTCCACGCTGCACCTAAAACAGATGAGTTTTATCCACTTGATTAGCTTGCTTTACCTGGTACATGAGAACCAGCACAAACTGATGTTGTCATGTCAGTGAATGGAAACAAAGACAACCTCCCCCTGAAATCCTACACAATTCAAGAGTTCAGAGACATCCTTAAAACTTAATCTGTAATGAGAAATACAGTAAATCATTCAGTCAGTTAATTAAGACTGAAAAACTACTGTGACCTTTTCAATCTCCTTATGAAATTCATAAAGAATTGCTTTCCAGAATGAGTAGGATTGCATGATATAACGTAATAGACTGAAGCCAAAACTAACAAGATCTTTGAAGGTCTTGAATAGTCTGCTTCCAGTGAAGTCTAGAGTCTCCTAGACTTGTTACCTGGCACATGAGCTGTATCATCAGTTCTCATGAACAGATTGTAAAATTTGCAATTTCCTAGGAAAAAATTTTGTGCTGCAATCTACCCTGATTTTTTTCTGTTGTCAGGCTGCTCACTTCTCATGCCAGCTGCTCCACCCACCTGTTCCCCTGTGTATAACTTAATAATCTACATTTGATATAAACTAGAGCAGACTGAGGAAGTGTAAACTTTCAGTGTAGGATGATAGCACAGGGCGACTCTGGGGGTGTAGAATGTCTGGCAGTATACATACTGCAAGTACAAGATTTCGATCAGCAGTAATGAATAGATCAGTTCAGAGATAATGCTCATTAAGTTGGTTGGTGTTAAGGGGGTTGATTTTACAAGGTTCTGTTCATCTTTTAGCCATTCTAGCATTTCTACATAAATGAAATACTTTTTCCTACTTTATCTTCTTGCATTTTTCAGAACTTACACCAAGGATTATGGATACAGGCAGGAATTGTAGCTTTTACATTTGGGGGACAGACACACTTATCTTCAAGTCTTTGATTTTAACCTACTCCCACATCACTTTAGATATTTCCAAAGTCTTGTGTTGTCGGGATGGTGGAGATTTCTTAGCATTTTAAAAACTCTAGGTTTCAATGTTACAGTATGAATTCTTTGTTTGGGGAAAAACAGTGACAATGTTATAGAAAAACGGTTTCAGTGTTATAGAAAAGAGCAATTTTTCTGCTTTCAAACATCAGTTGCTGAAAAGTCATGTGCCAGAGCTAACAGCCAGGCTGACCAGACTCCCCTCCACAGACAACAGAAGGAAGAGAACTTGCAAATTGCAACTCGTTCCATCTTTTATAGGAGGGCAAAAAACACATTTTGGAGTTGTTTATTTCTCTCTATTGACTAATGAGGCAATCTAGATGAGGAGGTTGGAGTAGATGTGTAACTTCAGGGAGTTAAACGTTTAAAGTTGGAGTGTCACAGAAAACTCACCCTGAAGATTTTCTTGTACATGCCACTACATACATGTACATGTATAACAATATTACATAAGAAAAGACAACTTTAATAAGTTGCTTTTTTAAAGTAGGCTTTTTTAAGAAAAGCCTACTTTAATATCACCATTATAAAGAAACAAATCTTTAAAGATAAATTTTAAGTACACTAATTTTCAAGATTATCTTGGAATAATTTATTAATTGAGAAAGTTTTCATGGTTCTCTCAATCTGGTGGCAAATTTTTCCCCTTCGGAACCAGGAAATACAGCTCTAATTAGTTTTCTAATTTTAGATTAGCGTATCTTGGTTTTGATTTTACGTTCATTTAATTGCCTTTTTAAGCATTGGTAAGGGTTTTAGATATTGAACAAAGGTAGTTTAGCTAAGTAGACAACTTGCTTCTTTGTTTGAGTATTACCAGTATACAGCCACGGACTTCACCTTATTTAGTCATGCAGTCCCACAGCCTTTGCTAGATTACTTAAGCAAGTAATATCAGCTGAAGTTGTCTGAATGACTCAGAATTAGATGGCTAATTCATCATTGAAATCTACGGGGGATCAGAAGCTTAAGTCTGGAGAACTAAATAGCCTTCAGAGACTTGGGCCTCAGAGTCCTTCTCCTTTTCTGATTTCAGTGTGAGCCAAGGACATCCAGCATCTCACATCTCTGCCTGGATGTTGAGCTCGTTTAAAGCTGGTGGTAGCTCTAAGGACCAATAGCTGGGAACACAGCTATACAGAGAGGTGCAGAGTCTGTTCAATCTACAACAATAGAAGCAGGAAATGTATCTTGGGGACAAGAAAAAAAGATCTCAGATGATACCATCTAGACTACTTTGGAAGCAAGATATAAAGAGCAGATTAGCAGAAGCTCACTGTGGCACTGCGCAGTTAGAATTCACAAGTTTTACAAATTAGAGCCTAGAACAAAACAAGGAAAAATCACTTTAAACCTATGCACCACAGGTTTAAGTGTAATATCCCAGACAGAGGTAAATTCACACCACTGTGAGAACAAGAAATTAAGGTTACCAATGATTTAGAGAAAAGAGATAGGATGTCCTTATCCCTTTTGGAAGCAAAAACAGACTTCTAGTTCCTCTCACCCAGGATCTGGACTGATCTGTTAGCATGGTAGGTTACCTGTGTTTCATTTATTGCTTCACTATGCAGGAATATCTTAATTTGATTTTCCTAATCATTATGGATTCACAGTGTGTATGCATGCCCTTCTCCCTACGTTTCCTAATGTTCTGTTGAGTGTTTTTCCTAGGGAATCCACCCCTCAGTGATACTAAAGTACAGCACTTATTTCTAAAAGCAGACAACCATTGTTACCAGTTTTCCTCTAAATATCCGATTTTGTATTTTAGATATTGTTACACAAGGTGGCAGACAGGAGCTCACTTTACTGTAATGAACCTGGACTAATTTTTATTTTTGCAACTGGGGCAAGATGCAGTCCTGAAATCCCCAAACTTTAATCACACACGAGCACGCCAGCAGTGTATTCTAGCTTACTTTGCAAGACAATGCATGTTGGATGCTTCCAAAAGCCTTCACCTGCCATATACAGCCATGCTTAAACACATTTTGGCACAGATATTTTTTATGTATTACAGTTCTAACATACCAACAGCTGTTCTGTGTGGGTCTGATAAACACTCATTACATGTGTGACATACTTTGTTAAATTATTACAGTGTTATGCTTAGGAAAGAACAAATCCTGCCAGCATTTATGTACGTGCTTGACTTCACCAGCCTGACTCCTCCTGGCATCGAGTATAATGTTCATAAGATCACGGCCTAAGATATCATATGCAGTAACTTGGAATAGAAATGCCTTCAGAAAAAATAACACTTCCCTAGCTGAAAGCTACTGAGATTTCATTGTGATTATCGTCAGCAGCCTAGTGAATAAACATGAGACATTCGGGAATTGACTCTGGTCAGGCATCAACGAGAAGAAAAGCATGAAACAAAAAGGGGGGGAGAAACGAGGCAGAAGGGCAGAAGCCGATTCTTTATAGCTTCCAAATGCTGTAATTTATTTTGAAAGGTCTGATTATTCCTACTGAAAAGTCAGACAGGCCTACAAGAGAGTGAAACACTCTTGCTGGGACAGAATTTCACACCGAACAGATTTTGGAAGCAAAGCTCTGGAATCATGGTAGCTTTGCGTCTGAATTCTGCACCTGGTTACTAGAGAAAAGTTTAATGTATCTAACAGCCCTTAGCCACAGATCTGCTCTTCCTTTCCCTTATTGTTAGCATGGCGGAAGAGAGGCTGAAATAGGATACATGTGATTAACAAAAAATTTCATGCTGCTCCGTGATTGATATGACCTAGATTTGGAAAAAAACAAGTATACTAATGTGAATTATCTGGCATCCCAATGACTATATGGAAGTTGTCTCGTTGACTGACTTGGAAATGTATCCAGCTAATGCTATGATTTCTTAAGAAGCAAACCTTATCAGAATATCTAGTTAAGTCACCCTTCCATTTTCCATCAAATCCTGATTTCCACAAGCAATCCATTACTAAATCCCTGTGCTAAGTGAGAGGACCTTGGAAAGTAACCCATGAGTTCTATGTTAAACAATCTCAAATTACTGAGATAACTTTAAATGGTGAGCCATGGACAAACCAAAACAGTGACTTACCTCTTCTATTTCTGATAAAATTCCATAAGCTTTTGCCTCTGTTAAAAAAGACTCCCAATTGTCACATTCCTTGTACATGCTTCTAGCATTAAGTTCGTATTTTCTTACATACAACATTTCCTATATCTAAACTGAAGAGTCTGGAAGCCCTTCCCAGCCCATTGGTCTAGCTGCAGGCTCTGTCTGCATCCTGACCCCATTTCAAGACAGGTTTTCACAAATGTTCCTGGCTCCTTCTACGCTTTTCCACACACCTTGCTTCCCATGGGAAGAAAACCAGACATAAAGGGCTGAAGAGGGCTGCAGTATGCTCTTGCCAAGTTTTCAACTAGGACAATTAGATCTCTGGGTGTATCCCAGTGCTTTGACAGTCATTCATTCTGTGTTTAGAATAGTACAGTCACTATCCCTAGCATGAAAGGAAAAGGTGCTGGAAGTGATCAGAGCCAAGATCATTCCTTTGATGAGGAACAGACCCAAGGTATAGGAATTTCATTCTGGAAGAGCTCTGAAAAACAGAATCTTAGAAAGATGGATTGTAAGCAAAATAATTAATGTCACCAGGACTTCCACCAGTCCTGAGGACATTATTCCTCATTGCTAATTTCTATATTAGCCACATTGGACTTGTATTCTAATTTCCAGTTGTATGTATGTGGGATGAAAGAAGAAGGACTAAAATAACACAAAAACATTCCAACAGTTCTCTGGCAGGGCAGTGTGCAAGGGCTAAAAGTACCACAGGGAACACTTAGCCAAGTTCAAAGGATGTTGTTTTGCTTTGCAAGACAAACTCATACCAAAATTCTCAGGAAGAGGAGTTTTAACCAACAGATGTGCTCTTTTCCTAAATGAAAGTTTGACTTATCAAGAGCTCACAGAAATGCATTCATAACAGACCAGCACCCTGAACGCTGCTCTGGAGCTGTTTTCAACACGTTATTTCTCTGATGCTTGGTGTTGTCCCCACCCTACCCCACCCCCAAGGGCTCTGAGGTAGTCAGTATGAGTTGTAATGGGAATGGATCTTATTTCTTTCTGCAATCCAGCTTAATTGCTGTCATTTGGTCCAAGTGCATTCTGGGTTTGACCACTTCCTTAACTTTGCAAACAAAGCTACCGTACAAGTTGGGACCTACAGACCAGCTCGCAAGGCTAAATGAGAAACATGTTTTGGAAGATGGATCTTCTGGTATTCTCTGTGCATGGTGCTTCTTTTTATACATCTAACTATTCTGATTACTTTACAAATAAAACATAGCAGTTTTTTCTCTTGCTGCTTTAAAAAAAAAAAAGGGGGGGGGGGTTGTTTGTATTAAGTTAGACTGTATATGAGAATACCACCATCCTTGGACTGCACACAGTAACATGATACCACGCTGCTGATAGCACAGTTGCACCTGAGAATGGAAGTGAATGCATTTTTGTATGCATCTTGGTTCAGTTGTGTGTACCTAGAAAGTAATTTCTACAAAAATCTGCATGAAAAATATAACTATTTTATTTAAAATGTTGCTGGATATAAAACCATACTACATTGTGGGGAGGTTTTGTGCAGGGAAGAGGCAAATGTTATGAACAGCAGGGTTCAATAAACTGAACAGCAAATGCACTGGAATATAATTATTTTTACAGAAAAAATGAAGTGTTGTCACCAAAGAAGGAAGATTCTGTATCCATAGGAATTAATATCATCTTGCTTTGGCAAGCTGTTTGCTAGATTTTGAGATCATGTTGCTATTCTGAGCTATTCAAAATGATGTAATATGGTGTAAAAGCATTAGTTGAAATAAAAAAATAAAAAAAAAAATTAAAAAAAAAGACATTTAAATCCCGGGTTCTCTCCTTATTTACACTGTCCCAGCATGGTAGCCTGTTGTCAGTTACTTTTAGCAGTGCTTTGGTTGATTTTTGTATTTTGCATCAGGTCCCATTGGTCTCTAAGATCCCTAGAACTAGGGACTAGGGTGTACTTGAGGGGGTGAGGAGGAGGGTGGTTTTGTGTTTGTTTTTTTTTCTTTGTTAGTTGTGAGTGATTTTTTAATTGGCAGTGTTTTTGTGAGGGGTTACCTTTATGATAGCTTCTCTAAAACATTACTCTCGCGCTTGTGACTTACTGTGTGGCTGACGATAATGCCCAAAGGTGTAGGGGAAAAGCCCCATTAGGGCAAACGCTAGGAAAAGTAGGAGAAAAGGTTGTACCCATTCAGGATCATGACCAGAGAGCCCAGGTCAGTGGAGGAGGGAGGGTGTGATAGCGGCAGCTGACACAAATCAGAAGTGCAGAGAGATTGAAGAAAGGAATGCAACAGCAAGAAGCAAATGGGAGGTTTTCCTTCAACTTCCCAAAGTGCTTGAAGCTGAGGAAAGTGAGGATTGTACTGAAACCCCTGAACTGAAGCAGAAACATTGCAAACAAAAGGTAAATCAAAAATGCATCGACCATTTAGTACTTGGCATGATTCTAATCACAAATCTGATAAGCAAGAAGATGCAGCATGTGTTGTTTTGTTGTGCAGCCCTGGTTTGTCCATTCACTGGTACTGCAGTAATAACAAAATTCGGACTTACTGTGCTCATGTGAGGTTGCTGTTGTCAAAATGTCCTCTTTTACCAAGCTAATGAGAGGTAAGAGAAAAGTAAACCTTTGCTTCTTGTTGAAAACACATAAAATTCCTCTAAAGTCAGGGACAGATGCAGTATGTCTGTCACACCTCCTATTACCTCCTCTTATGACCAGTTAGTAAACATGGTTTTTGTGTTTAATTTTTTTTTTTTTTTTTTTTTTAAATTTGGTAGGGACAGGGACCATTTAACACTTGGCACAAATTTAGCATGAATCTGATGCAGAAGCAGATAAAAGATGTTGTTTCATTGTGCAGCCCCAGTTTGTCCACTGGCTGTTGCTGCGGTAACAGCAAAGGCTGGACTTCCTCTGCACTCTGCAAGAGCTTTCTATTGACAAAAAGTGCATTTTTGTGCATTTTCAGCAAGACACCAGTGCTTTGCACCACCACCACCACTGCTTCCCTGTGGGGCTTTAGCCCACCTTCACTAACCTGTGCTCACTATGTCCACTTATGCTTGCGTTGACTTGCCTGCAGTTCCAACTGAAGATGAAATACATCACTGCTACGCTTCTGCACTGTCAGCAGACAACTTCTATCAAACCACAATGATAACAATGCAGCAACATTTACTACCACAAAATTTAGAAAGGAATGCTGGAGAACACCAACATTCACACCATATAGTAGCCACACTAGTTTTACCTTCCCCTACTAACCAATAGGAAACACCACACTGAAATGCCATTGCCTCTGAGCATCACATCTTCACACCAATAGAACAATACCCCCCGACTGCAGCTGTAAACCCTTCACTTACACAGCACGACGACCACAATACTGAAGTGGACACAGACATGACAGTGACATCACAAGCTCTCTTCTAATCATATTTTTGGTATTAAGGAATACAGCTGTGGGTGTAAGAAACATTGAAAAAAATAGGACAGTAGTGTTGATTCACCATGCAGATTTTAAAGTAGAAGATGGTTATGAGTCTATATAATGTGATGCTACAGCTGCAAAGTTGGTAATTACTGTCTAAACCGTTCTTCTGAGTACTTTTTTTTGCAGAGGGGAAAGAGATGTTTGCATTGATGAGAGATGATCATTATGGGTCAAAGATTCCCAATCAAAAACTGTAAAATTGAAAACTGTTTTGACAGTACTTTAAAGGCTTTCAAAAACAAATTCCAATATTGGCTTTATTCAGTCTACTTCATTTTTCCATATTGCACTAAATACAAATGACTGAAAAATATTTCCATTTCAGACAACCAATTTGTCAACACTTACTCTTTGCAGTTGTACATGAAGCCTCTTCCTCACCTCTTCCACGAGGCAGCCAAAGAAGCAGCGTGGCAAAAGGCCGACTAAAGCAAAAGACCCGAACCCTGCTTACAGGGAGGTTGCCCAGTGCAAAGCCGGCCGGGACACCAAAGGTGCCGGCCATGCTCTTCTTACGTGTCCGCAGACCTGACGACCGGGACGGCCCTTTGCCCAGAGTGCCTTTCTCTTTGCTCCTCGCCTTCATCACTCTTGCCTTGCAGTGCAGTTCCACAATGCCTCCCTCTTCTTTCTTCCCCACCAGCTGCTGCTGCAAAGGAAGCACAAGACACTTAGACCAGCAAAGCACTAACTCCTCTCTCTGTCCCCATAGGCAAACTCTACCTGTTACTTCTCATTTTCTGTTTATTTTACCCTTTTACTCCTTCTTGTTCACTTTAGTTTTTTACTTGTTACATAAATACTTCTTTTTCTTTGTTGTGTCTTTCCCCCCATAAATTAGAGGGAAAACAGTTATATAGTAATGTAACATAATGTTGCATAATAATGTAAATAATGTAATATCCATGTTTTTGTTCAAATTTCCTGTCACAGTATGCTTTTTTTTCCCTCCACGTTACCTGAGGTTTTTTCTATCATTTTATTCTCCTTTTTTTTCCACTACCTCATCTTCATTAAAAAAATAAAAATAAAAATATTTTTTTTGCCTCCTAGTTTACCTCACCTCTCAAAAATGCTACATTAGATACTTCTAATTTCGTCAGATTTTCCCTAAAGAAGCAATGCTCATTTTTGCCCTTATTACCTGAGATTTTCCTTCAAAAGTTTCCATCCAAGCCCTTCTAATTTATCTTAGCTTTCCCTAAAAGAAAATGCTCATATTTACTTAGTTACATGAGATTTCCCTTCAAAATAAATTAGAAGGAATAGTGGCATTTACCTTAGCTTTTCCCTATAAAAAAATTCTTTTTTGCCCACAAATTATTTGAAATTTTTTCTCCGAATATTCTGTTTGAGCCTTGTTACCTACTTAACCTTTTCTCTGGAAAAACGCTCATTTTTGCTCACAAAGTTACCTCATTTTTAATTTAATAAATAAATAAATAAATAATCCAGCTTTGACTCTCTAATTTACTCCACCTTTTTCCTACAAAAAAGCCCATTTTTGCTCACAAATTTCCTCAAAAATTTCCTCAAAAAAAAATTCACCTTTGACTCTTCTAACTTAAGAAAAAAAGCTGATTTTTGTCCACATATTACCTAAAAATTTTCCTTAAAAAAAAAACAAAAAACAAAAAACCAAAAAAACAGATTTACAGATTTCACACTTCTAACTTACTTCAGTTTTTCCCATGAGAAAAAGCTGATTTTTTGCCCTGACATTTCTCTCATAAAAGAAAACAAAACAAAAAAACAGCCACCTTTGACCCTTCTCACTTACTTCAGCTGTTCACTGATAAAAGTGCTCATTTTTGCATACAGCATTTTCCTCAAAACATCCTACCTGTGACCCTTCAATTTACTTCAGCTATTTCCGGGGGGGGAAAGCTGATTTTTGCCCAGAAATTACCTCAACATTTCCTTTCAAAAGAATTCCATTATTGACCATTCTAATTTACCTCAGCTATTCCCTACAAATATGCTCATTTTTGCCCATAAATTACCTTAAAAATTTCCTCAAAAAAAAAAATTCCACCTTTGGCCCTTCAATTTACTTCAGCTTTTCTTCTAAAAAAAAAAAATAATAATAATAATCTGATTTTTGTCCACAAATTACCTCAAAAACTTCCTCAAAAAAATCCAGCTTTCTCCCTTCTAACTTATTTCATCTTTTCCCAGGAAAAAGAAAAAAAGAAAAAAAAAGCCACCTTTGACCCCAGTCACCCACTCACTTCAGCTTTTCAGTGAAAAAACGCTAATTTTTGCCACAAATTACCTCAACATTTTCCTCAAAACATTCCACCTTTGACGCTTTTAACATGCTTCAGCTTTTTCCTAAGGAGAGAAAAAAAAAAAAAAAGGATTTTTGTCCACAAATTACCTCAACATTTCCATCAAAAAATTCCACCTTGGACCCTTCTAACTTACTTCATTTTTTCCCCAGGAAAAAAAAAAAAAAAAAAAAAAAGTTGAATTTCGTCCACAAATTACCTCAAAAATTTCCTCAAAAAAAATCCAGCATTCTCCCATCTAGCTATCTAGCTTACTTCAGCTTTTCCTAGGAGGGAAAAAAAAAAAAAAAAAAAAAAAAAAAAGAGCTGATTTTTTGCCCAAGCTTTGCCCCTGAGATTTCCCAAAAGAAAAAAAAAAAAAAAAAAAGACACCTTTGACCCTAGTCACTCACTTACCTCAGCTTTTCAGTGAGAAAACGCTCATATTTGTCCACAATTTACCTCAAAATTCTCCTCAGAAAATTCCACCTTTGACCCTTTAATTTACCTTAGCTTTTCCACAGAAAAAAGCTGATTTTTGCCTGTTTCCTGAGATTTCCCTTCAAAAACAAATGCTACCTTTGACCCTTCTAATTTACCTTAGCTTTTCCCCACAAAAAGCTGATCTTTGTCCACATATTACCTCAAAATTTTCCTCAAAGAATGCTACTTTTGACCCTTCTAACTTGGCTCTGCTTTTCCCTGGGGGAAAACAAAACCAAACCTGATTTTTGCTACAGTTATCTGAGATTTCCCTTCAAAAACTGCCACCATTTTCCCTTCTAATTTACATTAGCTTTTCCCTACAAAAAACGCTCATTTTTGCCCAAGCTTCTTCAGATTTCCCTTAAAATAAACAAATAAATAAATAAAGCCACCTTTCATCCTTCTAACTTACTTCAGCTTTTCCCTGAAAAAATGTTTTGTTTGTTTTGTTTTTTGTTTGTTTGTTTTTCCCCCCAAATTACCTCAGTTTTCCCTCAAAAGTGCCATCTTTGACCCTCTAATTTACTAATTTAGCTTTTTCTTTGGAAGCAATGCCCATTTTTTGCCCACTAAATTACTCAAACTGCTTATTCTATACCCTCTAAATCACCTCAGCTTTTCCCTCCCAAAACGTCACCTATGTTGACTCTAATTTTTCTTAGGTTTTCCCTCTAAAATGCACGTGCTGCCCCTACCTAGTACCTCTGATTTTCCCTGAAAAATGTTCATTTTGTCCCAAGTTACCTCAGGTCCGATCCCCCTCTCCCCCTCCCTCCTCCCCCCCCCCCCCGCCTCAATTATCTCCACTTTTATTTTAAAAAACTTATCCCGACGTGCTACACTGTTCTCTAAAATAACTGTCCAAGGTCCCTAATTAACTTGTGCCTTCTGTACTGGCCCCCAGCTCCTCACACGGGCGACTTTTTAAGGTTTGTTATGAAACCCTGCGGAACGCACCTCAGCCCCTGCGGCTGACTGGCGCGCGGCCAGGGCTTTCAGTCAGCGGCCCGCCAATGGGCTCGCGCGCGGCGCGGGAAGCCGCGTCCCCGTCAGGCGGTGCACGGGCGGCGCGGAGCCCCCCCACACACCCCTGTGTCTCCCCAGAAGTGACGAGCCGTGAAGCAGCAGCCCCCCACCAAAAAGGGGCACGCACAGGTGGCTGCTTTTCGTTACCTTGGTCTGCAGAATTGCAGGGCAAAGCGAGTTAGTAGCCGCAGGTCAGCTGCGTGTCAGCTGTGTGGGGGCGGTAGAGGAAAGTTTGCTAAGCTGCGAAGTGATCTGCACCTCCTAGCTAAAGCATTGCCCCTCTGAAGCAAATTGCCAATGCCAAATTGCCAACAAGTCCTCCACTAAACCATATCGCTAAGTTCAACATCTAAACGTCTTTTAAAGACCTCCAGGGATGGTGACTCCACCACTTCCCTGGGCAGCCCATTCCAATGCCTCACACCCCTCTCAGTAAAGAAATTCTTCCTAACATCCAACCTAAAACTCTTCCTTCTTGCTAAAGGGGTTTCAACCAGAGTAGAGCTGATACTATTGTTGTGATTTGTTGGTTTTATGTGAGGCCTGGTCACTACCTCCCGATTAACATGTATGATTGAGAAATATTTTGGATTTTTGCTGCATTTGGGAGCATGCTGTATTCTAATTTTGAACCATCAAGTTCAAAAAGCATAACACTTGCAAAGCATGCAAAATTGGAAAGGATCGTGCTAGGAAAAGTAGAGACAAACCTGGAGAAGTGTATCAACAGCAGCAGGGACTAGTGTGGATGCTTTGTCCCTTCATTTGATTAGCAGCCGATGCCCAGTGAAGGCAAGTGGAGTTGTGACATTGCTCCAGGTAGCAGTCAGGAGCTTCCATCTGCTTTGTAGCTTGATCTCTTCCCTGACAGACCTTCTCCACTGCGTCTCAGGCAGGAGAAGGACGACTTGTGAAGAGCAGAGTACATGTACATGCTTCAGCAGGCAGACTGGCTTGGGTGCCAGCAGTTTGTCACGCCAGCTGATGTGGTCAGTGGCAATCCCAAACTGAATCTAGCCTTTGCTGCAAACCTGTTCAACAAGTACCCAGCACTTGCCAAGCCTGAAACCTAGGACATTGACTGGACTCTACTAGAATGTGATGATATCAGTCACAAAATTAGTAGGAGAAAAATATCTCAAGTAAACGCTTAGACCACAAGAGACTATGCCCAGTGGAGGCATTTTTGTTGAACACCTATGATTTGAGGTTTAAGTGCTGAAACGGTGGTTTACTTATTTGGGGCAGATGAGGAGGGTACCCGAGGGCCTGTTCAGCTCTTCTGAGCTTTGCAATTTCCTGACGCAAGCAAGAGCACCTTGGTAAAGCAGTGATATGTTTGTAGCAGCACTAATTCTTGGCACAACTGGGATTAGAGACTGAGTTGGCTAACTCCCATGTGAAAGACATTCTTGCTGCACTTTCTGCAAGAAAGTGCAAAAATCATAGAATCATTAAGTTTTGAAAAGGCCTCCAAAAATCATGTTCTTCTGAGGTCTGGTGGAATCAATCTGACATCCAAAACATGAGGTCAGGGCAATCTTCTTTGTTTGAAAAAGTTACGGCAGAAAAAATCTCTTTCCACTGAAAAATGTTGAGCTATGCTGTTCAGAACTTACTGTCTTACAAGGTGGGAAACCATACAGCTCTGAGCTTGCAGAAAGTCTTATTGAACTCTCTTTTAGGAGAGACCCGTGAGGAATGGACTTTCCGTAACTGGATGATCTCCCTTGGTGTGAACCCCCACATAAATCACCTCTATGGGTAAGCATTAGATTCTTGGGAGAGACCCAAGCAACATAGATTAAAGTGGAGATGTGCCTACACCACTGTTCTGTTGCCCGCAGTCATGAGGAAAGAGTATAAGAAAGGGTGTTGGGGAATGACTGATGCTCACTGCATCCTCCCTGCAGCTCTTAGCTTGGGATTTCTGGGCCAGCTCTGGTTTTAAGGGCAGAAGGTGATATGTTTATTTTTCCTCCCCCTTGCAAATTGATACACTCAGATCCCAGTTAGAGCTTGAACAAACTGCATTACAGCAACTGGACATAGATTCCCTGTCACCTAATTTTAGGGCTTGACTAAGGCATCCTAGTTAAGGAGGCAAGATATTCTGGACCCCTGTAGCCAGTGGAGAAAGGTGGCTACTTCTGGATTTTATGTAGCAAAATTATTTTCTGGATCTGTTGCTGATTACCATGCTAAAACCTTTGTTAGCTTAGCAACTAGCTGGTGTTAAGCATGGAGCATTTCTTCTGCACTGAAAATTACAAAAGGTTTTGATTTTTTTTTTCATTTTAGGGTTGTTAAAATTACAACAACCTGTAAAGAGTAGTAATTATTCATGATGTTACAAAATCACTTAAATTGGGAAATGCCAGGCTTGGTCAATGTTTTCCATTTTAGTGATCTCCAAGATGCAGTGGTAATACTACAATTATATGAAAAGATCAAAGTTCCTGTTGACTAGAAAAGGGTTAACAAGCTTCCACACCCTAAGCTGGGAGCAAATATGAAAAAGGTGAGCATTTTAAAATACTTCGAAAGAAGCCATGGGCACTAGGAGCAGAAGTAAATGTACACTATCTAGAAATTCCCATTTGAGGCTTTCAATCAAGAATATTTGTGAGTGATTTTTCTTTGAACTCTTTTCCAGTGTAGCTAGAAAACTGTAACTTTGCTGTACACCTGGGAAGGCATCCAGCCAAATTCTCCCTGGTTGACACTGGAGGACAGGATCTGAATGACGGAAACCCAACGTTGACACTAGCCTTAGTCTGGCAGCTGATGAGAAGGTAGGTTTGATGTTATCAAAACACATCAGTCTTGTGACTTCAGTATAGAGTTTGTGAAGATTTTTGCCGGGTGTGTGAGATTTGTGCCTGCAGCAGTGGAACAGGTTACCCACGGAGGCTATAAAACCTCTGTCCTTGGTGAGATTTCAAGACTCAGCTGGACAAAACTGTGGCAGAGCTGGTCCCGCTGCTGCATATGGGAGGCTGGAGCAGAGACAAGACCTCCAGTGAGTCTTTTGTCAGAGATGACCTCCCTCGCCTGCTCAAGGCTGACCTACATGTAGCAACCATAGGAAGGAAAGCTTAGCTGGCATGACTGTTCTCATGTTTAGCTGGAAATTGTTAAAGAGATATTCTGGGGCTGCTTCATAATCCCAGTCAGAACCTGAATGGAGGGGGAGGCACTTAAAATGAGATATTGACTTTAATGTTTTATCTAGTTTATCTAGAATTCTAAGATGATGCAAATACCTAAGATATATCTGCAGATTAGTTGCATGTCAGCTCTGTATTTGGCAGTAGAGGCAAGAATGCTCAAGCAGATTAAACAGTACCTTCATCCCAGGCAATTTTGTGAGTTGCTATTACAAGATTCAGGCGCTTCACCGTACTAGACTTCTTATTAAACTTTTTAACAGCAATCACACTTTAGATAGGATAGATGACTCCTTTTTTGCTAAAGGGATAAAAAAATAAGATAATAAATTTAAAAAAAAAAATTAAAAAAAAGCAGATCTGATGCTATGTGAATGCTTGCCATGCTGCCATGGGCTTGCATCGCATCCGGGCAGTGTGCTTGCTAGGTCTTAGTCCAGGCTCTGAGCCTTGTCTTGTTCTTTCTGCCTGTGCTCAAGTAGCAGGAACTGACAAAAGTTAGTGTAATGCAGAGATCTAGTATTGCTGAGACTTATTTAGGATTGTGCCAAACTTCTCATTTCACAGAGTTGTGGTTGTCATTAGATGTTAGAAGCCTTTTAGAGAGGAATTCTGCTTTCGTTGTGCAAAATTTCAAACATACTTGGGCAGCTGGATTCACCTGACACTATTCAGTAGGTATCCTAAGATGATAGATGTCAAAAACTGGACTGACAACCTGCTCTCACCCCTCCCATTCAGCCAAGTACATTGCAGGACAGCCTCATTTGTAGATCTGCCACTGAATGAGCTATTCAAAGCCTAGTCCCCTCACAAGAATCACTCCTCAATCTCCTCTTGGTTTCTCTCTAATTATTTCATCATCTCCTGCTTAGTAGCCATACCATACTGGTCTACAACCCCCCTTTGCTGAGCTCATAGTATAGCCTGGGCTTCTGTTGCCACTGCTATCTTCACAGCAACCCAATTCCTGAGGCAAGTTGCCCACTTCTGCTGATGCAACAGTACTCCATCCACCTTCTCCTCTCACCATGCTGTCTAGCCAGCCAACAGAAGCTGCCTAAACATTAACTTTAAACATTAAACATTAAAGCTACATTAACAGCTGCAGGGAAACACAATTTAGCTGGCTCCAAGGAGCAGATACAGAGCTATATGGGACTGAGCAGTCCCTGAGTTAAGGGCAATAGATATGATTGGTACATTGGAGTAAAGGTGAGATTTTATTTTAAAGAAAATAAAGTCCCTGAATAATTCTACCTTTTTTTTTTTTTTTGGTAAAGTTGCTGAGGGAGACAGCTTACAATCTTATTTTAATTAAAGCAGGAGAGCAATAGTGAACAATTATATTCATAAAATGAATATAAACACAGTTCAACCTACAAATATTGACACTAAACTAGATGAAATTGAACTTACAGACAAGAGAAAAGTGTGCTTATGTCAAAGACTCATCATTGGATTATTCTCAATAGGAAGACGCAGACTTTGCTCTTGAAACAAAGCAGTTTCTTAAGATACTAAAAGCAGATCCTTGAGTCAAATTCCTTATCACAAGCTCATTATCACAAGACTAGATTCTCGTTTGCTATGCGTATCACATAGCAGAAAGCAGTCTTGCTCATGCTGACCAGTCTGCTCTTAGTCCTTGATCTTCTACCACACAAACATTCAAGGGTCTGCCAGGTTCATTGAAACAGAAGTTTCCAAATAGGTAAGGAAGAGTGGGGACATACCTGCTGTTCCACACATACTAATTCCCTTCCCCTCCTGTCACTGCAGTAATGTGAATCTCAGGCTTTCAAAAATAATCGTAAACCAAGTCTCTCTACAGTAGAGAAAATGACTTCATGGAAGCAGGACTGAAAAAACCAACACGCTGCAGAAGCAGACAGGGCGGGGATTTTCTTGTTATTCAGCTTTTACAGTGCATTGTTCCAAATTCTCTTAAGAAACCATTATTTTTCTACATACTTGAAAATTAATGGCAGATGATACTATCTATAATTAGTTAATTCCTGGAGATATTTTATAAGCGACATTAGTTATCTTCACACTGCTTCGTTATAAGATCTTACATCCACAGCCAACACGTAAACATTCTCCTGCTTCATGCCCTTCTCAGAACACCTTATAATTCAAGATTTAACAGGAGCCAAACACGGAAGAGAAAAATTGGCCAGACATCTTTTCTAATTAAATGCATTCAACAAAATAGTTAGAAACAGTTTCAAATTAAGTTTTCCACCTATGCTGCTTTGTAACATTTACTTGGAAAACACATACTTCCAGTGAAACACCAAAGACATATGCACAAGATTCAAGATATGAAGATGTGTGTATTCAGATGGCAGATAAAATTAATCACTAAAGCAGAAAGAAGAGAAAAAGTTGTAAAAGAATCTGTGGCCAATGACTATTAAAACACACACACAAAAAATTACTCTTACATTCCATAAAGATGACTTGCACTGCTTGCAATAGACCTAGCTTTGCTGTTTGCAATTAGAAAGGTTTTATTCAGTATCCTCTGCTCTGCAAAAACAACACTATATTATTAGGATCCCTCTTGAAAAGTATCAGAAAGAGAGCTTAAGTATAAAATAAAAACCTGAATTCCACATGATAACTCTTATGTTCCTGAACTTTATGATATGCATACTGTAACAGAACTTTATTTTCCTTTCAGTTGAAATTACAAAATTTCTTCCCAATACCCCCACTAAGCTGAGTACCTCCTCATACAATAGCATTGTAAGTTTTATTGATACCAAGAGGAGGCTGGCCAGTACTTTGCAAATGCAGAAGGAGGGCCACCCTGCTTGCAGATAGTTCTCTGCATGTATTTGCAGGCCTTTCAGCTTGCTCAAGTAGGTGCAGAATTTGCTCTTCGCCATATATAACTGTTAGAAATATTAATTTGCCAAATCAACAAGTCTTCTAAAACAGCATTGTTAGGGTAGTTATAACAAGAAACATAGCTTAGCAACGAGAGGAAAAAAAATCCTTTTGTCATTTAAAAGAAATAGTGCTCATCATTCTGCTTCTGTACTACTTCTTGTACATGTATATTCTTGCCAGCTCCTGGAGAAACTAGCTGAGAGAATTGAACCCCACAGGAGATGCAGATGGCTCTTTGATTTAGTTATTGGTGAAATAAATAAAAACTCTGCCTGTGCAAAGCAAAATGGATTTTGTTATTTTCCATTTACTGAAGATAAAAGTTCCCATATAAGAAATGCACATCTCCTTGCTGCATTTCTTGCTTATACAGTCACCAATGACCTAGCATGCACACAACTGTCAAAACCGAGATTAGACACTGTAAATGACCATTGCATTTTCTTCCTAGGGCTACAGCATGACGAGATCTACAGCCATTTTTTTTTTTCTATCTTTGGTAACTGCAGAGTTCATACTCCGGGCACAGCAAAAACACAACACAGAGCTATCAAGCAAAAGTAATCCTCTTTATTTCAAAACAGATGACTAGCTATTTGCATGGTTAAAAATACCAGAGTTTTCCCTGGGTAATCCGCTAGCCAGTCTGGTTTACCTCGTTCTGCCACAGCTCTAGGTCATTCTTGGATTAAAAACAAAAGATTTCACCCTGACTGAAATTCTCTTTAATGCCTTCACATCAGACAAATAAACAACCAAAACAATCACCTAGACTATTACAACTCATTTACTTCTTGTCTTTCATCACCATTTTTGCAGTTATATTTTTAAATCTGTAAATATTTAATATTGTAGGTTTACTTTATTATTTTTATTTTAGGTTTATTTTTACAATATTTTTAATATTGTAGGTTTGTTTTATGTGGTAGTTCAGCTTTTGCAGTAGCACTGTAAGATTTTTGTGCTTCATGTCAGAACAATGAAGGTTTCTGCAAGCATAAACTTACTGGGAAAAAGTCTGGTACTGGAACTGCAAGAAACTAGATGAAACCTCCCCATGCCTTTGTGAACTGCAGAGAGGTAGTGCCAGCCACAAAAAAGGGTAATGCTGGCTGAAGGGGCTGTGTCACAGGAAGCATGTGCAACACCTTGCAGGGACCACATCTCCTGGCAAGGTCCCAGGAAATATTTAAAACTCCCCTCTACCAAGAAAGCACCCTCCTGTGGACATGGCAGCAGATACTGCTTGCTGCCTTTGTAGCACACAGAGCAAGGATTTTGCACAGGAGTCCAACTTTTATCACAGTGAGTGAGGTCCAGTGAATGTAACTGCAAATAACTAAATGTTCCCATGTGACAGGTTTAGATATTCATTGTAGGAATATATGGATAGTAGCAGGAAAAATATCTCCCTTTTTTTGCAATTTCACAAGTTCTGAGGTTGCATGAGAGTATACAGTAGTTGCATAAAAAAGGAAAAATCAGGGGCTTGTTTAGAAGTCAGTATTATGATCCAAGCCATCACATCAACGTGTCAAGATGAATGGATTCTTAGGGAAACAGCAGGTACAAGCAACAATATTTTGACCATCACTAATAGCCATAAGCCTTCTATATCCTCCTTTTCCCTCAAGAAATGCTGATATGAAAGGGGGAAAGGGGGGGGGGGGGGGGCGGGGGGGAGCCAGAATCTAAATGTTTCTGAAGTAAAACTAAAGAAAAAAGTATTTAAAAAACCCTCAAAAGGCACTCAGATTAGATTTCTGAGGAATTTCATGCTTACTAGCAATATCACTTTTTTAAGAAAATAAGTATATACAACTTTCAGCCCCATTTTAAGACATAATCCTTCCTGAGAAATTACTGGCAAGGTATCTTTTATAACATTGCACTAATATAGATCTCTGGTAACAGCCTTACACAGGCTGTCACTGCTATTCTCTGATGTAGGAGGGAGACGAGTATGTGAGGCAGCACAGACTGGCAGAGCAGGCTATACACACTACACTTGCCAAGAAGCCTGAAGTATAGAGGAAAACTGTGCCATTCAGCCAAATTTGGAGCCTGTGGAAGTCTAGCAGCGATAAATAGTGACACCTAAGGGAAGGAATGGAGCACTCCCAGGTGGGGGAAAAAAAAAAAGCAACACAGCTATCCAAGTCATGTCAAAATTACCTTTGAGATTCCCAGGAAAAAAACAGTTGTAAACTGACAAGTTATCTACCACTACCTGGCCAGAACAGTAAGACAACAGAAAAAAAAAAAATCAGTAATTAAAAGTATCATCTAGGGAAACTTAATCTGCCTTTGTCCTCTATGTAGAACTCACAAAACATCTGGTATCCAAGAAACTTTTCACATGTAGAACAGTATAATAACATCAACATTATGGTTGATACCAGATCAATTCCACGGAACAATGAATTCCTCCAAAAATGGTCAGATTCATTCTCTGTGGAAGAGGACATTTTCAACTCTGGAACAACATGTTGGTAGCTTCATAAGGCACAGAATCAACAAAGATTGCACATCCTCTAGATAGTCTTGATGGTTGTAGGCAGTAGGTTTGTTTTCCTGTTCTGCTATTCTACAGCCTATACCGCCTCAGGAACATGCTTCTCACAATAATTTTCTGCTCCATGTCTCTGTTTGAGAGCAGATCCCCACATTTGTACCGTTCAGCAACCATAATGCTTAAAGATTCTGTCACTTGAAATAGAAAACTGCACTGACAAAAGAATTATATAGGCTTACCAGGCTAGAAGACAAATCTTCCTTTTCCTTCCTTTTCTGCTTTATCACCTCTGAGCTTAATTTTAGCTCAAGCAAGTCCCTGTCGATACCAGTAAAATACTTTAACTGAGAATTAGACCTCAGAGACTGCAGGAATTTGACCTTAAGTTACAGTCTAACCATTCTGACACATCTTCTGAATCGTACTGTGTCATGTTCTTGTTTGTCCATGTCCCGCAATACAGCATCTGTGTGTTTCTCTAGCTTAATGTCACCAAATGCTAGTTTACACAGAAGGGCTTGCTTAGGTTCTATCTAGTTATATACTGTACAAACACAAATTAGCAGCTTACAAAAAATTATTCTACAAGCTTCAGTATCTGAGATCATAGAAACAGACAGTTTATTGTCTCCAGTAACAGTATAATAGTAGATGCTTACAGAAGAGTGTTAACAGCACAAGCATGCAGTTATATATTCCCTGTACTCCAGCTTCCAGCAGCCCGTGATTTGGAGAATTAACTCCTTTATATGTAAGTGTTATAGTTGTGTTTAATGAGCTTCTCTTCCATGACTCTGAACCTGTGCAAGCCTTTTGGCATCT
The DNA here is from genome assembly GCF_964035555.1 of Netta rufina. Taxonomy (NCBI): domain Eukaryota; kingdom Metazoa; phylum Chordata; class Aves; order Anseriformes; family Anatidae; genus Netta; species Netta rufina. Next base: position 33,691,340 of record NC_140127.1, on the reverse strand, counting down.
ACAATGTTCTTTAACAGTGAACTCCACAGTTCCAGGGTACGCTATGAGACAATTTTTTTCGTTTTGTTTTGAAACTCCTTGTAGTTTCTTTGGATGCCCTTCTTTCACAAACTGGAAAAGACAATGACCAATTGATGTTTAAACTACAGATAGGGTGCAATCAACACTTTATAGATCCTATTGTATCCCCCCAGACAACTCTTTCACAGACTGGAGAATCAGGTTTGCAGTCACTTCTCATGTGTGGAAGTCATTCCACAACTTTGATCTTCCTTGCTATTGTTTTTGCTCTTGATTTTTTGTATCAGAGAAGTTATGGTACTTGTTTTGTTCATGTTCCATGTTAATGCTTCCTAACACCTATTTTTGTAAACACCACAGAGCACTGAGCTGACATTTTCATAGAACTACCCATAGCTAGTCTCTCTTTCCTGATTGGCAATAGCTAATTCAGAAGTCTTCATCATATATATAGGAAGTTAAGAATCATTTTCTTCATCTGTGTTGCTTTACCTTTCACTGCAGTGAACTTCATTATTTCTTATGCAACCAATTTGACAACACCCTTCTTCAGCTCTTTGCAATAAGCTTTAGTTTTTACGGCTCTGCACAGCTTAATGTCATCAGCAAACATTGCCACCTTCCTCTTTACTCTTCCCTAGATTGCTGACATTGAATAACACGGGCCTCAATGCAGATCTCAATGGAATTTGCCTGGTGAAAATCCTACACTGGGAAAACCACGCATTTGTTCCTATCTGCTGCCTTCTGTCTTTTCAACTGTTAAAAATTTATATGAAGGCCTTTCCTTTTATCCTGTGGTGTTTTGATTTCCTTTAAGTATCAGGGCAGGGGGACAGAGGTGTATTTCTGAAGGCCTTTTAAAGTCAACATGAATTACATCACCCTTGTCAAGCACACAACAGTGATTCCTTCAGGGAACTACAACAGAATTGTGAGACATGACCCCCCTGCAGAAGTTGCACTGGCTCTTCCTGAACGTATTATCATTATCTATGCCTTTACTACACCACGGAGACATTAGACTTACCAGTCAGGAATATTCGCAATCCAAAGTCCTTTTAAAAAATGGTGACACATTTTCCACCTTCCATGGTACCAAGGCATTTTTAAGTGATAGCTTGTATAACACAAGCAAGGCTCACCATTATCTAAATAAATCTTCAACCATTCACTCACTCCTCTCTATTTTACATTTACGCCACCTTTTTCAGAATGCCACAGTAACCTTTCCCATCCATTCTCTAAGGAAAGCACGGAAACTCTATTAGCAACAATTCCTTATTAAAAGCTTCTAGTGTGTTTGGGTTGTTTGCTTGATTTTTGTTGTTTTTGAAGAAGGCCTTCTCCTATATGAAGGGGGCCTGATGACCAAAGTTTTTATCTTTTACAAAGTAGGTGGATTACAAACAAAAACAGCAACCTTTTTGACATTCATTCAAACCCTGACCTCAACTAAAGGATAGTGGAGAACACCATAACAACAGTATTTGGAGTGATAAACATCACATAAAGAGTGGTCAATGTCCATCTGCTCAGGAACGTGGATACAAATAACTTGGCAACAATAAAAATGTGATTTGGAACTACAGGTCTGATCAGCTATAAAGTGCAGGTCTCTCCTGATTTTAACTGTTATTTAGGTTTTGTTAAGGAAATTTAAGGGAGGAAAAAGGAAAGTTTTCTGTACTATACTTTTAGTGATGCTTAGGCATCAAACTTTGATTTTGTGCACTTGAAAGCCCCTCTCCTTTCAGTAATCTTCAGTTTTACATAAAATATAAACAAAAGGAAAAAACTTATATGTAAGCATATGCTTCTTACAATATACAGTCGGTGAACATAAGCAAAGGATTTACATTTATAGAACAGAGGTAGCAATTAGAAGATCACACTACTACTCCAGGTTGAATGATTTAGCTCTTTTGTGGTATCACTGAATAATTGCCACTGAGCAAATCAACTTTGTGAATGCCATGAATAGTGAATAATTGAGAAAAATGAATTTTCAAAACCTTATTGATACTAGATAATTTAAAGTCATAGCCATCTTCTAGATTCTTCTGTAGGATAGCATTATTTGAAACAGGTTTAAAATAAAGGTTGACTTTTAAATATGAAAGTATCATTTGTTTATTAGTTCATGCTCTATTTAAACCCAACTTCATTGTTTCACTAGGGAAACTCCACAAAAACTAGTACAACAAGAGGAGCTTCCTATTGAAGCTCCACTGTTGACATTACTTTATGGCGGACTTAGGATCCAGTCCAATGAAAATGTACCAGAAGTGAATCTGTTCTCCAGTGTTCTTAAAGACAGCGTAGCAGTTGAAGAGAATGTAGATATATAACCTGTTGCATACCTTTGCCAAATGGTAAGTCAAATAACTATTTTTTGCTGTAATAAGAATTAATATCATTGCCTGCTCCACAGCAAATGGTTGTGATCCACATTTGATATGAACACACACAAATGATATCCATGTAGTTCATTGAATTTTTATACATTTTACCCTCTTTTGTAATCTTTGCCAACTAATCCAGTTTACCACCTCTAGTATCACTTCTTGCAACAGTCTGACCTGCACAGCTTGCCACTGAAGAGTTTCCAGCTTCCCTCTCCCTGGCCTTCCTTCTGAGAGTCTAGCTGTCCAAGGTATAAGTGATGATATCAACACAAGACCAGTAACAGAGATCAAAATTTAAGTGTTCTGCAGAAAGGAAAAGAGAATTGCACTACATCAGGAAAAATATAAAAGCTTACCTTCCATAGATGTAAGAAAGCTGTTCCCTTCTTATAAAAGATATCAGTCAGTAACTGGAATAATTTAAAATAGTTTGAGTATAACAACTGCACAAGCACACTTAAATAATAAAATATTTCACACAAATTCAAAGAACAGTTTTACTAACCCAGGCTATTTATATAACCTTGTACTATAAATAAATTTCCTGTAGGGATTTTAATCCCTACAGGATTGATCATTAGTTAATTAAATTTACTAGGTATTTTAACTTAAAAAAATTATTTTTTAAATGTATTAAGTATAATATAAAATTGCATCTTAGTTTTAAGGAATAATAATATAAATTCTGTTCTTATAAGCAGAAATAGTTGTAGAACAACATTTCTTTCACCTTTATTCAAGTCTCTTGGTCTTTTCTTAAAGGCAACTATTCGATATTCAATAATATTTTATGACTCATGGGTGAGAATGAAGATAAGTCATCACAGGGGAATCCACAAAGCAATCATATTTTTTTGGTATCATATTTGTTGCATAGCTGAGAAGTGTAGGATCTGAAAGATACTTCCCTCTTCTTGAATAACCACAGTTAGATGATCCCAATCTGCTCTATACTCCATCCATATCTTCCCAGCCTCCCACTCATTAATAGACAGTGGTGTAAGGAGACAGTAACACAAGCCTTTACTGAATTCAGTAGTATCTGAGACCTTGTGTTCTTTCCTGTAAAAATACTAGGAACATAAATTGAACCTATTTAGAAGGACCCCCTGTGATAAAGTCTCTCACAGTCCCATCTCTTACGTTCCTTTATCTTCTGATAACAGCTGAATGATGCACAGGGGAGACCTGTGGCTCTCCAGCAGGTATTCAACATGTAATTAAATCCCCTATTCTGGGATATCTGCTTATAACTACCTCTGGCCTGTGAATTGCCAGACAAAGAAATAAAATAAACTGACTTTGCAGGGAAGGAATGCTTAAAAACGTCTTCCATTAAAACAGTAAATTAGTGCTGACTGTGTCCCATTTAATTGGAAGTTTTGAGAAATGAAGCAAAAAGAAGCCTAGGCTTAAATATTTAGCTAGATCATGAGGGGGCTCACTTTTTCATCAGTTCTGCTAATTTATATGCAACTTATTTCACTCTTCAAACATGCAAACAATTTGAACTTTGAGGAGGGGAAAGAAAAGTAATGTCAACCCTTTCAAGTTGCTATTTGTCATCATGGAGTTTCCTAAACTAAATCCAAGGCCTTATCCATTGAGCACAATCCTCTTGGAAAGCAAAAAGGCACAGAGATGTTAAAACAAATCTAGTAGAGCAGTTCAAATGTATTCCAAGTGTCTAACCTGAGTGAACATCAGTGCTACATAGTAGACTATGAGGATCTTGCTATTCTCTGTATTGCAATAAACTGCTCTATTGATGGTGTTCCTCACATTACCAACTCCCTCAAGCTTACCAGCTTTCCAAGATAGGTTTGCCTAAGTTGACGTTGACTAGCATGCCTGGGACAGTCCCTCACCTTTCAGTTTTGCAGTGGTTTAGGCCCTCGTCACCATGTCTTACATGACCCTGCCCACAGAACAGATACGACAAATTTTGAATTTTACCATGTAAAAAACAATCACATCTCTCCTATCATCACACAGGCCTGACTTACACCTTGGCACTGACAGATATAGCACTTAGAGTGGTCCGGAGAGGGAGTGTGCCTGTGGAATAGCAATGATCTGCTTGGTTTGGAAACTCACTAACTGCAAGAATAAACTGAGATCTTCCAGCCAGTCACTACACTTCTGTGGCTAGAGAAACGTTACACCCTGCTTGCCTGGTCACAGCACGCTACTTATAGCGAACAGATAAGAGAAATGAAGGAGAAGATGAAGCAGAGAAATGGGATGAAGGAAGAAGGAAGGAAACTATGGGAAAAAATAGAATACCAGAGACAGATTCACTAGGATTCAGCTGATAGAGGCTTGGCAATAAGCATCTGATGATAAGCAGTTGCTCTGACAATTTGTGGAAGTCAACCTGCAAACTCCTGTCAGGTTTTAGGATCAGCTGGCAACTAACTGTTCCCAGCTCCAGTAGTTATCACAGCATAAATAGTTCATCTGAATGAAAAACGAATTCTCTCCATAGACAGGGAGTCTTGGTCTCCTGTTAAACCCCAGGTGGAGTGTAAACTGCTCTCTGAAATAATAAAACACACAAAAGGAACATGGCAGATTCTTGACCTTTTGTCCTTTACTGAGATGAGCACTTACTGCAGAGTAGCTGTCCATCTGCTCTGTTAATACCATCTACATCTCAATAGCATACAGTGATAAAAAACAGCTGTTCGGTATCAAAATGTAAAGTTTACCTAATTTAACACCTGGCACAAAATGCAGCAAATTATTATTTAAAAAGGCAAGTATACTGGGATGCACATCAAGGAAAAAAAAACACAGATCCATGGTTAACAGATTATTTATGACGTGTCTAGTCAAGTACAAGAATCCTTACTTCATCTGAGTTTTAAATACAGACCACTGATATTAGTAACCTCTACTCAGTCTGACTAGAGTAACCTCTATTGAGAGCTAACCACTTGAATTATCGACTCTCATTGACTTGTCAAAAAACTATCATTTCTATAACTTCTCATTTAAGTTACACAAATGATGAAATGGAATGTTTTGTGAATATTCCTTTGCAAGCAAGGGTATTATCAGCTGTATAGATACATTTCTGGAAAAAATACAAGGAATCAGAAGCAATCAGGGACTAATTGTGCATCGAAGACTAAAAGAAAATGGGGTAATGGAAGCAACAGAACACAAATATCCAGAGTGTGTGACTGCAGCAAAGAGAAGGGCAGCCAAAACACAAAATGAATTAGTGCAGTCAAATCAGTTAGAGAAAATTGGATGGGTTATAACAAATCATGAAAAGAATAAAACTGAAGACAACGAAGGACTTTTAATAAATGAAAGGGCTGCTGAAATTAATGAGGCACATCTAATGGTTGAGATACTGCACTGCTTTACAAAAATGTCTTCTGTGAGGCAAGTTGAGAAGAGAACTGGCAAGTCATCAAGTAGTATAGACATGTAATGCATTGTAGGTAAGAGAGGACTTGAAAATGGGACCATACATACCTAAGACCTAAACTACAGGAGAGGGTGGGAAAGTGGAAAGCAAATATGATACCACCTTAATAAATACAAATAAAATCCTTGTGATTGTTATCAGTAAACCCAGCTCCAGTTACTGGCTAAATAATGGAATTAAACCATTTACTGTGTAGGAGGTAAAGTGAGCTGTTATCCAGAAACATCATGGATATGGATGATTGGGTACAGCTTATAAACACCTTACACATGCATTTAAAAAAATAAAAATAAAAATGGAGAAATAGGAAATAGAACTTTTGAAAATTATTTCATGGAATATATAGGGATTTCAGTTTACTTCTGCATAACAGTATTGTGAGAAGTTGCTATAAAACAAAAGTCCAGACAAGGGAAAGAAAGAAGATTTTAAAGGTGGTCCCATCATTCCTTCTAGTATCCTTTGCCCTGACTTTGCTATTCAAAATCCTTCACATCTGTTCTAGCTGTTTCAGTCCTAACCATGATATAGGTCAGTTGATGTGCCTGCCCATGGTTCTGCCGATCTCCTCTAGAAAGAGCGAAATGCAGGTAAGAATGAGGCAGAGGGTATAACAAGATCTTGTCGCTGACTGATACGTACATTATATTCTTAGTCAAATTACTTTCTGTGGATTTCCTCACATTTGCAATAGGACCAAGGGCTAGTAATACAAGAATTTTCAGATAGCATTTTGGAGAATTAATTAATACGTGTAGAAAACTTAAACATTGTCTTAGCAGTGCTATATAAACCTATAAACCTGAAACAATTTGCCCACTCTGTATGTACAACTCTGCTTTCTGCGTGGGGATTGTTTGGATTTAGCTGCCTGTTCAACCACTGTTACTAACATGCACTATTCAAGTCTCCTTATTTATTCATCACTGTTCAGGGAGAAGACTGAAATCAGCATGGTTAGAATATGACCTTTTTGTTTCAGTTCATATAAATAATGTCATGAGATCGTATTTGCACTCTCCGTGATGTGAGTAGTTTCATAAGTGAACAGAAATAGAAGCTTTCAGAAGTTTTGCAGTCGCAAACACAGCATCTCCCCTAAGCGGCAAAACAACAAAAAAGTGCAATTCAACCTCTAAATAGCAAGAATCTAGAAAATGCAAATTTGACCTATTTACTCCAGGAAAAGTATATTAGCAATTCCTGTAATCCTCCCTGATACTGACAGGAAATGTAACAGTTGTGGTTTTTTTTCCTCCACATCTTCAATAACAGAAGAAAAGAAATCGTTTTACCCTAGTACTAAAGTAAATCACTCCTGCCCAGTGCTTTGATTTTACTCAGAGATCAAAATACTTTGCAGCTATTTACACAAAAATTCTCTCTGCCTCACGGATGGAGTACGTGAAACAGACTCTGGTGACTTGTTTAGCAGCTTTACATCAAAGGAATGTCAGGACTCTAATTATGGCCGTGTAATTCTCTGCTACGTGATCATGACCAAGCCTGGTCTAGCTCCAAAGCAGGCCTTGCACTGAGTGGAAGGTGGGACCAAATGACCTCCAGACGACTCTTTCAATCTAATGTTATTCCACGAGTCTAATTTGCTTCATCTCTCTCTGCTTCCCAGCCTGGACATATGAATTGTACAGATTTCAAGCCCCTGATACAACGCATTGCTAGGCTCTTTCCAAAGTCAGCAGCTAAGCAGAACCTAGTAAGACACTGAATTTTAAACAGCAAAATCTGGTCCTTAGCATTTAAGCATCATAATACATGGAGTGACAACTGGGTATCATTACAATTTTTAAAGTAAGCCTTGGCAAACAGCCTTCCTCCACAGCACAGAACACCCAGCTGTTCTCAATGGGTGCTTTCTTCCAATTGACTTCACTACATGTAAATAAGTAAATCGTATTTGTAAACAACTGGAGCTGTTTAACAATAAAGATCACACATCTAGTTTTAAAAAATAAACTTCATAGAATTCTGAACTTTGCTGCTAGTACCAAACATGGGAGATTTCTCCAGTGCTGCAGTTTTGTTTAGATGTCAGTCAGTATCCAGTCAAAGTGGTTTGTTCTCTTTCCTCTGGGAAAACAACTTGAAAGCACAGAAAATATCAACTGAGAAGCAGGATGGAATAGATTTATTTTAAAGCAAAGAGATAACCTCGTATTAGCTTCCTTGACTAAAAGATCTGAATAGCTTCTTAGGCAACCAACAGGGTTATAAAAATTAAAAAAAAAATAATAGAATTACTTTTATTTCAACTAACTCTTTGCACATCAGTACACACAATGGCTGATAATGTCTTTATGATATCACATTGTCACAAGTAAGTGGTTTTTACTCCAGTTCTAAAATTAGGACTTTTTTTTTTTTTAAGGCAACCCCAGAGAGTTACCTTGCAAATCCTCTGATTTTTGTTGATGTACCCGTGTCTTCATAATTATCTCATTTGCCTTTTAGCAAGGACAACACATCTTATGATTTGTCAAATGTCAGGGCTTGTGCTGATCATGCTCTAGCATCAACGTTTTTGTTTTATTGCTGCTTTCTCTGCAATATTTGCAAGAGATTCTTAAATCCTTGCAACTGCAGCTTTTCTAATTTTATTATTTCAGTCATTCCACATTCATCCAAGGGCACTTTCAAAACTTTAATGTAAATTACCATTTCTGGCTGCTAACCACAATACATTGCCTAGGAACTAGATGGCTGTTTATTTAATACATTTAGGTCTTTTTTTTTTTTTTTTTTTTTTTTTTTTTTTTTACATCTGGAAGAAACAAACACAACTGAAAGTATTTACTCTTAGAGGTTCAAAGAACTACTTAACCACAGAACTAAACCACAAAGCCCACTTCTGATGAGCTGGAAAGAGTCTGGGATTTATGGAGTACTTCCCTATTTACAGATGAAAATCAATTGCAGGTCATCATGCCTTTTAGTTTATGATCTTTTGAACTGGAGTGCACTCAATTAAACAGTTACCATCACCTACCATCTTCCTGTCTATAAGATATTCCCCTGTAACAATCAAGAGGAGCAAATCTGTGAAACTACTTAAGTGTTGCAATTCAGAGCCTGCTGCAGTTGATTAGCTCACCAGCAGACAATACCACAGCTAGTACCTTCAGCAGGGAACAGAGGGAGCTGAAGAGCTGTCAGGAGAGGTAACCTTCTGCAGACACATAGATGGGGAGGTAGCAGCTTAAAGCACCAGAGGTAAAACTAACAGAACATGTCTGTCAGAGCCTTTGTATGTTTTTAAAAAGCACATGCAGTCGATGTTTCCTTTGAGAACAGAAAGAAGGCACAGAGATCTTTCTCAGGCAACATACCTCTAGCTTTGTTGCAGAAGCCACTGCCTTTTATATTTATATTAACCCACTGCCTTTACACTTCATTCAAAAGGAACTGTTGCACTTTATGCTTTTTTTTTTTTTTTTTTTTTTTTTTTGTAATACCTACCCACCCTTCGCTTTCCGTCAGAGAAAAGTTATCAAGGAGCAAACAGCCTGCAAGGGTAAACCCCCATGCTTGCTAGCTTCAGCTTTTTTTTTTTTTTTTTTTCCCCTTCTCCCTTTCAAGATGGACTTCAGAGCTGCATTTCTATCCTTCCAGGGAGTAGCTTTCAATTCTTTCATTCTCAGAGATAATCCACACAAAGAAATTAACAGGAAAAAGTACTGTGGATGCAAGTACGTAGCATGTATGTAGTAGCTGTTATGAAATCTCTCTCTGTGGATACTCAGCCAAACAAGGGTGCCTCTCCCTTCACTGGTTGCTTTGTAAAGTTTGGACATAGGGACCAGATATAGGACATACCCAGAATATCAACAACAGGTGATCAGTACAGAGCTGACTTGACTGGACTACATGTTTTCCCCTCATGCACTGTGACCAAAAGTGAATACAGGGATCCATACTATTTTTTTTTTTTCCCAAAAAAAACACAAAAGACACGTTTCATGAGAAAGAGCAGGAACAAAACAAAAGCAAGACCAAACTTTTTAGTTCAATGAAATATTTACACTTTTTTTTTTTTTTTTTTTTTTTTTTTTTTTTTTTAATTCCAGGCTTATTTCTTCCCAGATAGTTATTGTTCAAATTTGGGGGGTTAAGATGTATTCTGCCCCCAGTTCTACCTTATTCTTCAGGATTATCCTTTAGTTCACCCCAAGCTTTTTGTTGTTTCCCTGCCTGGGTTCTAACTAAACATTCTGACACATTCAACAGAAATGCACTGAAGTACTTGACACCTGCAGTAAAGTATTAGTACTTAAGATGTCTGAATGTTCATGGTCCCCGTTCTTCACATTCATATTCATTATTATATTTAGGCATACATTATTAACAAAATATTGCAAGCCAACACACTTGTCTTGGTTTGAACCTGCAAAATAGCTCTAATCTAATGACTACAAGCCACTTCTCAGTTCTCTCATGAAGAGCTTCACCTTGGCACACATCCCCTTCCACAACAGTATAAATCAGTAACATTTCTTTTTCTTTCCTATAACAATGCTTAACTACTATTTCCACACAGTTGTTCACTTAGCTTACTGTAGGAGATACGATATCTATATAAGGAATAAATCACAGGTTTTTATTTGTTTGCTGCCTTTGTAAATGGCTTGCAATATGTAAAATCAGGAAGATGAATGCAGAATAGGAAAAAGGAGGTACAATTCCTAACTCTAAGAATCTTATCAAGTACTGTGTGGTACTTATTCCCTTCTCTAAAGGGAAGAAAATTGTCCTTTTCACCTTCCTTTTTCTGTCTAGCCTGTTCTAAATGTAAACTCTGGGTACGACCCACCATGTATGTGGAGACCACCTATTACAGCTCGTTACTCTCAGCTAGGGCCAGCATATTTGCCCAAACAATAATAAAAGCAACAAGGAGTCACCTGACATCTTCCAAGTGTTATTTTTTGTGCAACTCAGAAAAATAAGTCTAGATTAATGAGTTTTAGCAGGCTATGCTGATGTCTACATATCTAAATTTCCTTTCCCCTGACTCTTTTTGGCATGGAGAATGTCAGAGACTTGCACAAAATGAAACACTGCTTTTATTTTTAGTACAGAAAAGCACATAGATATGGCTATCTAGAGCTGCACAGCTGCTTAACAGAAATTTGTGAGCTAGAGATTCCTATGACTGTGCATGATCACGTCTCATAACTCTTCCTAGATCTCAGGGAATATCCAACAACGTGTTTTGAACCAGCCTAGTCCACAACAGGACTGATATTAAGTGTGGCAGCAATAGCTCACAAACTACTTCTCAGTGATGGAAATGTAATGATATAATAGTCAAGCAATCTATTCTAGAAGGATTCTTTAAGACACCAAGGGTTTTCTCCTCCCCTCCACCCCCTTATTTTTTGTGTTGACAGACAAATAATTGTACTCCGGGAAATGAGAGATTAAGATTCCTTTTTGTTACTGTTAAATGTCATAGGTAGCAAACATCTTCCCCTGCCTACAAACGATAACAAGAGGAAGAAGCAACTAAGCTACATAACATCATACAAATACATGATTAGCTACAGAACCATGTGTTTCATGCCCTATCCTTGGAAATTGTGTTATTTTCACATTTTTTTCTTGCCTATAACAACACTAACATTTTCTTCTTGTAAATATTAATAAATATAAAACATATATTTCTTAAATAAATAAATAACCTAGAATTCTTGACATCCTCGAATTACCCACGAGATGGCAGTGCTTGCATCATACAGAACAATCTGACCTAACCGATTTTCAGTACAACCTTTTTCCCCCTCTGCAATTATGCATACGGCTGTCAGAAGATGGTATTTTCTTCATATCCAGACAAGACCCTCACCATTCAGCAGCTGGCTCAGCATTATTTATCATGCTGTAATATTACATTTTACAGACTAACAGTCAATTGACAGCAAATTTGGAGAAAATGTCTTGGGGTTGACTCCTGTAAACATGCTAGCCTCAGAAACGTATAAAAAAATTGCAGGCTTCATCTCTGGTGCAAAGTAATACAAGGGCAGCTAAATTTGTTGGTTTATCTCCTCCAGACAGCTGGCTAGCTATCCAGTACTCACTCAACAGCTTAATCCAAACTGGTGATGAATTGTAATAATCATTTATCATTCTGTGTATGCCTATGCAGCAAAATAAAAGCATGATTGTGCAGGTGTTGCAACGCATGTGTTAGTTTAATATAGCTATTACAGGGAATAATAGTATTGAATACAAAATAACATATGCTGTCAACTCAACTGAACTTCACATATACCCTTAGTTTTCATTCAGCTTGCTGCTGTCATTCACGCTAACAATATTAAACATACACAGAACACCTGCATTGCATAGTCACATCTGCATTTAGCTGCACAGACATTCACTGTCCAGATTAAATCATGTTTTACCTGAAAAGCAAGGAACTATCATTACTGTAGACAAAGAAGCAAAACATGAACATTTCTGCTACTGCAAAACTATTACCACTCTGAAGACATGTAGGTAAATTACAGAAAATAAAATCTAGTGAAACATTGGTACTACCATTTTCTACTCTAATTAAAAATAAAAATCATTCTGTGAAATATTAACTCCCTATTCTGGTTTCACCCACAGTTTATTCTTATATTCTTTAATAGATGTTCCAAGGCCAAATAACATCAACCTGCAGTTTCAAACGTTACTAATCCTCTGAGAATACCCTGTTCTACAGTAAAAGAGCATCAGAGGGGCATGAGTTCTAGCATGTCCACAGCACAATTGTTTTCCTGCTATTCGAAATGAAAGTCAGTGTGCTGCAAAAATGTTCAATTTATTAAAAAAATATAAAATAAATTCAGACTACAAGTACTTTTATAATATGGTAACAGCAGACTCATGATTATCGTGCCAGTAAAAGATCAGACAATAGAAAAGAAAAACAGATGGAGTAACTTTTGACATATGTAGGTTTGCACACCAATCAAATATACAGTATATACCAGCTGGTGTAAACCCAGCTCACATGGGACCATAAGCCTGTATATTAATGGCTAAAACACTGAAATAGGGCAGTTACTGTGTTTGGACTTGGAATGAACTTGTATGCTCATACTCTTTTTCACCCCTGTATGTCTTGCTAAATTTGAATTCCTCTTATATAAGAGCAGAATTACAAACCAGCACAATTTAAACTACTTTGGCATATGTCCTTGTTAAGCAGATTAATAGCCTAATTCCCTGTCATCTGCTCTGGCTAACTACTAGTTTCCAAGTGTTACAGTTTTCTGTTCTATAAAGTAGCACACATGCTGAAAATCTTTTTGTTGTTGTTGTTTTGTTTTAAACCTGTAAGAGCTAGCATATTTCCTAAAATTTCTCTAGTCTTGATTTGGAACTAAACCCTAGCGTCTGACCTTTCTACTTCAGCAGGGAAAAAAAAGTCAGAATTATTACTTTCTTTCCAAATTCAGACCTCAGCAAATACTTTTCTGGATTCTGGAACAGCTCAAGGTTACTTGATGCCTATAGTCATACTTGCTCTTTTGTCAGCAGCTAGCTTCACGTGCCCTTCAGCTGGATGTATGACCAAGAGTTATTCCTGATTGATTCATGGTTGACCTTAAAACTATTTAGTTTAAGGCTTTGGCTTCTCAAGAATAATAGCTGGCTGCAGTTGACAATCTATGTAAAATACTTGAATTCCATATTATTTCCTATTTTTTGCAAAGCAGAACAGACCCCTACCATTTCTGGAAGAGACATGACTAGCTTTACAGCTGTCACTTTCTAGCCCATTCACACTACCAGAACCTGAGAAACTCACCAAATTTCCCTCACTTACCTCCTTACCTCTTGTGTCTTCTTTATTGATAAAACAAATTCTTTTCCTCTCCTCAGATCTGTCAGGATGAGTGATCCTAAAGGAAACGGTAAATCGAGAAGTCATGATGTAACAATATTCTCAGTCTAAGTCATCTGTAGAGAATAAAGGTGATATTCACAACAATGCTAATGCCAACAATTAAGCCCCAAAGCAACAGTTTATTATTTTATTAAGGCCAAAAGTGCAATTTGGCAGACTTCCAGACTAAGCTTTGACCATGCTGGCTGTAGCAGCTGAGAGACACAATTCTCCTCTAATATAAATGGTTGTGCTGGCAGAAAATAGTCAAATGTATGGATTTGTTGTCAAAGATACAAAGAATACTGAAATGTACAAGCTAGAGTATCACTGTTACAGAAAGAGTACATGAAGATTAAAGGAATAGTCACTGAATGATATCTGATCTCCTTTTAAAAATTAAGGCGATATTCTTACAAAACGAAAGCCAAATGATTGCTAGCTCTTTTCTGTACAGGAACTGACACCATTAATTGAACATCGTTTTGTAGCGTGCCACTGAACAGAAATAATTTCACTAAGTTCAACTGAAACCTTTGCCTTTACTTAAGAACTAAAGAGCAGCATGCCATTCTCTAGAAAATCTGACATCATACATTAAAACATCCACGCTGTAATTACTAAAGCAGTCGCACAAACCAAGAAGGGCAGGGTTAGGTTTGGCCTCTCAGCTCCAAAATAATGCTTCTCTTTAGATGCAACTCTCTAACAGAAGTTATCAGAGCTCTAAGCTGAAACCAGTAACGTGTGTGTAGCATATATTAACAAAAAAAGGTTGAAATCACTATCCTAAGGGGATACAACTCACAGTACCCCTCCATACCTAGCTGGGTAATAGGCCTTTAAAAAATGCTATGAAGTTATCATCAGTGATTTCCAGACCCTTCTCAGTTATGTCCATCAGCGTATTAGTAGGGTACAAAACAAGAAAAGTCTCACGCACTTTGCAGTCTCGTACCAGCTATAGCACGGTTACCTAAGACTTCCACAACCAAGTAACAATGGCAAGGCATGAGGCTTCCCAAGAGAGAGATGCATGCACATACGCCACTGCTTGCTTTAGCCATAGCAACAAATGCCATCCACAGTAGTTTGCTTCCTCTCTGCAAAGAATTACAGCTTAAAACTCCTTCATCAGAATTTCAGCTGCAATCAATCATTGCATGATCAGAAAGAGGCTCCCCCAACATTTTTTTTTTTCAAATTAAGTATTTCACTTGATATTCCTGATTACATTTGCCTTTCTCACATCTGTATCACGTTAGCAGCTCAAAGAAAACTCTAATCAATAGTTCAGTCTGCTCTTTCTTCCTTTCTGTTATTTCCAAGAGGTGCACCCACACCTTGAAGTATAAATTAATCCCTAAATGTATGACTTTACACCTTTACTTCTATGTTTTATTCCACTGTTTCTGCAGTCTTCAAGGTATTTCTGTAAAACGTCATCATTCTCTGCTACATTAATTGTGCCTCTTAAAGAGGCATTTTTGATTCAAGAGTTAAAAAAATTCATCCAAAAAGTAAACCTGGAAAGTAAAATTTATAGTTCAACTAGATATTAAAACTCACATATTCAATTGTTTTTTTTTTTCATATGTTTTTCTTGAAGTCAGTTTCTCATTACGCCTCTGTCTCCCACAAGCAAAAATCACCTATTTTTACGCTTTGTACCACGAGACTAGTAAGCTTATTGCCTTTTTCCTTGTCAATAAGCTACTCTGATCTTAAATTTGATTACCTTAATTAACTTAAACTTAGAGGGTTGTTTGTTTGTTTGTTTGTTTTGACACAAGGCATCGTTGTGTCTCCTTTTCTTGGAATTTGATAGAGTTATCAAAAGATATAATTTGTACACTCTCCTTATTCCTCTGGAATATTTTTATCCTAACAGTAAGGGATGACAATACCCCTGAAGCCAGTGAAATCATTTGTGAGACTGGGAGAAAGCAACTAGAAAAAACGATTACTTATTTTCTTTCTCTAGTCATTTTATTGCCTGCTTCTTGACAGACCTAAAAAGTTAGTTAATGGCATAGAGCTGCATTGCACAACAGCTTTGTTTTCAAAGTTAGCTGAAGAATATGCTATCCTAGCTTCCTGCCCTTTCTCATTTTTGGAGGTCATTTCACGCATCCAATTTACATCATAACTTCACTGTTGGTTGTATCTGAAAAAACAAAGGCAGCAACCCCAACTGGTGGGAAGAAACATCTAGGCATAAGGCTGAATACATGAGAATTTTTTGTAGTTGGCTTCATTTCAGTAACCACCATATTATAAAACTACAGTTTCCAAAAATTCCTTTAGCAGTTCATTTGTTGCAAAATATGTATTGTTCTATATTGTTGTTTCCATCTCTAGTTTTGTCAGTATATTGTCAGGTTTTGGTCATCAGTGAACTTCAGTTCTCTTTGCTGAAGTAGCTGTGTCAGAAAGCACAATTTTTCATTTAAAGTGTAGTGGTAATTCACTATACCAAACAAACATTAGCATCAGTCTTCAAAAAAACTTACTTGAATCTTCTTGTTATTAATTTGCTTTGAAATAACATACATCTTCAGTTTTGTTTGCAAGATCTTACATTTCCCCTATTTTTAAGACTGTGTGGCTAATCAAACTTTAAAGTAAGAGAACTGATGAAACAATCCATTCAGTCATGGATCATGGATTGCTCAATTAGACATACAGCAACTAGCCAGACTGTCATTTTGACTAAAGATACAGAATTTTGATGTCTTATATTAAACAGCAACAGATGGAATTAAAATTATCAAGGATAATATAAAAAATGATGATAATGTTAACAGGAAGACAGTATTAGATATGTTTTAAAAGCCCCAATGACTTCTTCCTAGAGGAAAAAAATACAAGGCATTTCTTTGTCTGCAAATCATGCCTTTTTTTTTTTCTCTTGTTGTTTTTTGGAGATAAATTATGCTGAGATCCCAATCTTAGAATATATAACGTATTTAATTCCTATAAAACATACCAAGCAGTCTTGCTAACTCCAATATTCAAAATGTCTTAATATTTTTTGAATTATATAAGCTGAATTGTTAAATTGGTAACTGCATTACAATGTCTATTTTTGTATTTCTATTTGTATTCTCAGATATATAATCTGATAACAGACTAATGCTCTACTCTTCAATAAGAATACTAATTTATTTTTATTTTTGTCTAGCTGCAGTGGTATTAGATAGTTGGGGTTCCTCTGATTAACCTTGGCTTGTCATATGCAAAGCCTAAATGACTGATATTAATTAATGTAGCTGTCTTAAACAGTTGGCAAGAAAAAAAAAAAAAGAAAAAAGAAAAATTAACAAATGTCTTGCAATGCAGATTCACTAATGAAGAAGTATGATTTACAGTTCTTCTAATGCCTCTTCCTTTTTAAGCTTTCAGCTGCACATTCTGTATGTTTTTATTTGGAAACTTTCCTTTTCAAGGCAATGCTGAATCACATCTGGAGGATTTGACAGGAAAAGAAACCTGAAGATCTTCGTATAATCTGCCAGGAAAGGTTCTGGGAATTAGGCATTTGTGCATATCATAAACACATACACAATTTATTTAATCAGTTCAAATTTGAATGGGTGAGGATCAGAACCTCATGGCACTAAGCAACAACAACTAGGAACTGATTTTTACTGGACCGCAAAAAGATTCAGGTCCCAGGTGGCTTCAGTAGGAGTCTATCGGGAGGGTAACTTTTATTTTCCATGATGTTCATGATATTACAAAGACTAGGTCTACATGAAGTATTTACTTCTTTTGAGAATTTTACAACTTCATTCATACTGCTCTGGATGGAAGTGGCATCCTTCTCCTCTTATCCATTCCCCTATGAAAGACAGCAAAATGGGACAAAAGTGATTCTGCTGAATAAAAGCTAAGTGCTAGAGAAGTTCTATAGGAAAACACTAATCTGAAAGAGAAAATAACTGAATATTAAGAAAATCATTCCTTTGAGCACATTACTGGTTGATAAGAAATCTCACATATGAAGTGTCTTTAAAAGCGGGACGTGCAAATGTTTTCTGGGAATGGTTTCAGTGCAGTTGAGTCTCCCTGGGTACAGAAAATTGAAATAGAGCATACCATGAACATCTTTCCATCTCTACATTTCTGTGTTTTGAGTTCAAGATCAGTTTTATAAAGTTTTTATTCATATGGTTTTTACTACTTTCAGGACTCTTACATAGATGTTCAGAAATAATGTTATTCAAGATATATTTAAGGGCAAGGGAATCCTTTGGCCAGTGTACAAGTTCTTTAACACGTAGCTGAAGCCCTGTATGGTATTTGTGTGTAATCTGTTGAAACATGAACAGTTCTGAGGTCTTTTGAATACAGATAAGTATTACTGATACTGGATTTGAACGTTTCTCTAAATATGATACATTGAGATGTATTAAGATAATTCAATATTTAATGAGCCTCAGACTGACATTCCCACTAATCAACAAGCATTGACACAAGCAAGCATGCAGCATATGGGAATTGTTACTGATTCAAGCTAAAGTATCTTTTCCTATCTATCTGTGCAGCTCTACTTCTTTTTATGCTTTGTTTCTGTACAGTTGCTTACATTTGCATCTGCCATTTTAAAAGCAATACTGTATTCTACATGGGATTCATAGAGACACTGTTGAGCTTAAAAGAATGGGGTTGAAGAGAAGGTTGTTGGTTCCAGTCTGACTTTTCTGTTACTTAGGCAAGTTCCTTAAACTGTTGCTTTCCCATATTATGGGTCTATGAAGTAGGGCATAACATCTCACAGGGATGCTGCGAGGCTTTACTGAATGAGTATTTTAAAGGCATTTTGACATTCTTAGTTGAAAATAAATGATTACAAGTAACAATTTTGTTGCTTAAATACTCAATTTGACATTGTTGGTGCTACAGATAAACATTTTTTTATTGAATTATTCAAGGAACATTTGAGTCTTGAGCTAACAGATGCCAAGCTTACATAATTTTTTTCTTCTTTAGCAATATGATGTATTATCATTTTCAAGGTGAGTACAGTAAGCTGAATGCAAAGCCCAGATACATAAATGTTCTTCTAACATGCTTATACATGGTTAACTACAATTCTGAACTCGATTTTGATAACTCAGCAGTTAAATGTGCTACATAACTTGAATTCTACTGATTCCAATCAGGAAACTAATGAGTTTAGGTAACAGAAGAAGAAAAGACATTGTGTCTGATGGCAAAGTCTTTTTGACTTTCTTTTAGCATTTTTTTTAGGGGGGTTACTTGTTACAAAACAGATAAGATGCAGGGAGAGATTTAAACCATGAACTGATTATGCATATCTCTATGCACATGGGGGGGGAAAAAAAAAGCAAAACAGAAAGGAGAATTGATTAATTAGGTGGACATTAAAACTGGACACTCTTTTGTTTTCAAATGGGAAATGTATATTTATTCTGAGAATGAGAATATCCCAAAAATGAATGATAAACTAACTCATTATGTTGTCAGGAGATCTCAGTTCATAACCAAAGTAAAATTATACTTGTAACTTTGCATGCTTGTAAGTGAACTGCTATTTTGTGAACCGTATTTGTGTAGATCAAGTGGGAAGAAGACAATGGGATTGCATAGCTTAATTCCATATAGGACTGCATTGTGCATACTGTTTTTCCCATGCATAAAAGCAAATGTAACTAAGCAGCAAATTGAGTTGTTTTAGAGTTTTGACTCTCACCTCTGAAATTCTTTCAGAACATCTGTTAGACTACAGACAGCTCTTTAAGGGAAATGAGGTGGCAAAGAAAAGGCACATTTATGAATAGAAGCACCAATCCCACACAGATATTAGAGAGCTTATTAAAAATACAAACAATATCTGCAGAGAACCGAAAAGGAAGAAGACAAGTTGTAGAAACATGTTTCAGGTGTCACCAGGCATTTCTTCAACAGTTACACATGCAGCTCTCCGTTATACATGCAATAGCCATAAATAGCCTTTTAACACAGTAGTTGAGTTTTAGAGGCCAGAAGTTAATTTCTTGTTTATATGCTCTATAAAATGCTGTGGTTGTACAGATGTTATAAAACAGTCTGTAGTGAGGACTCCCTTTGAAGAGGGAAATTCCCTGGTTAAATGTATAAGAATTCCCTTTTAGTTTTACTTTACTATAGAAATAAAACTCCCCTCATCCCATCTCCAGAATGCAGAAGTCAGAGCACGTCCTGCAAATGACCACCCAGCAAAGCAGCCCAAAACCAATAAATTGTTTGTCCTGACACTGAACTCCCTAACCTAAATTCAGTCACTGCCACAGTTAATACATTAATTCCCATGTATGTTTTACATGTTAGCCTGCATGAATCCTCTACACCCTGTTGAGCACTACACCACAGATAGTAGGCAATAGTTAACAGCTGGTAGGAGATTGGCTTGGGCAATAGTTAACAGCTGGTAAGAGACAGAAGGTGTGTGAGGGGGCAGGTTAAATGTCCCTGAGCTCTTGTGGCCTGCCTTAGGGCAAACTGAGAAGAAAAAAAAAAGAAAAAAAAAAAAGAAAGAAAAGAAAAAAAAAAAAGTTTGTCTAAATAATATTCAGTTGAGGCTTAAAATGATTAATTTGACTTGTTCTGCAACCACAAAGGTGAAACACACCCATGAAATGTGGTACCATTAAATGGTATTTGGAATAATGCAGCCTCACAGCTGACACCAATCCACTTTGGAGCAGTTAGTCAGATGAGTTTAAACTTTCTAACTTTGCCTGAAAACAGAACTACAAACCACACATCAGAAGCAGTCTAGGAAGTTTTCACTGACTCTTGTAGTTTCTAGGCATGGTCTGTGTTTCTGCTTTCAGTAGTCTGAGCCCTATCTGTAACAAAACTACTTCAGTTCCTTCTGTTGATTCTACCACAAGGGGATAATCTAGATCTGCGGTTCATCAATTCCCTTTGCTTGTGGAACTTTCCAGGCATCACAGAAGTTGATACTTCAAGAAAAAGTGAGATTTGCTGACATTTTCCTTGTATTGTCTAGGAATATTGTAGCTAAATATTCAATCCACTCTGTAATAATTCCAGCAATAATGGTGAGATAGTGCTTTAAGTTAGTGATACTTCAAAATATGAGAAGTGAAAAATAATATATCCATAGGAAGTATGGCAAGTTATTTTCCAAAACTACTAAAACAAAACCAAACAGGTAAGCAAATCTTTTGTCTTTTCCACTACTCACAGACACAAAACCACATCTAAGCTTTGTAGAACGTCTCTCTCTACTAAACAAAGTTCTGTCATAAGTGTGAAAAGGACTTTCATAAACCTCTCCTGTATGTCTTTCAGTTCCCAATTTATTTTTTGTATAGAAAAGCTCCACATGCCGAACCTACACTTGCAACACAAAGAATCAAACTGAGTACCTCCTTTTGACACTGAGTTAGTAGTATAAAGAATGTACAAAGGTTTTTATGGGACCTAGACAAAAGAGCAGACTTTAGAACCACCTGTAATGAGGTACCAAAACTGCAATTTCTCAAAGAAAGAGAAAGACCTGAAAAAAAAGTGAAAACTTGTACGTAGTTGTAAGCACCTTTTGTTTTCAAATACACATTATGTCAAGACAAGAAAATATGTTGAGTGTTAGTTGAAAATTAAATGAAATTATTTATAAAAGTTGAACCTGCATCCATTTCGATGCATCTGTAGGCCATTTCTACCTACAGTAAATTTGACTTGAGCAACATAGGGAATATTTAAAAGCCACGTGGGGAAACTGAACTAAAGCCATTTTAGGAGGTTACCTTTGAGGAGGTTATCACTGGGCTACTGCTGATTTGGTTCCTCTAAGAGAGCAGGAAACCTGGCGGGTAGGTAAATGGAGGCCATGGTGGTATCCACAATCAAAAGAAGAGCATCACAGAATCATTAGGGTTGGAAAAGCCCTCCAAGATCACCTGGTCCAACCATCCCCCTACCACCAATGTCACCCACTAAACCATGTCCCTAAGCGCCAGGTCCAACTTCTCCTTGAACACCCCCAGGGACGGCGACTCCACCACCTCTCTGGGCAACCCATTCCAGTGCCTGACTGCTCTTTCTGAGAAGAAATGTCTCCTCATTGCCAACCTGGTTCAACCCAGGCCACCCCTTCTAGCCCTATTACTAAAACCCACAGGGATGCGGAGCTCTGCGGAGCTCACGCACTGCGGGAGGCCCGCACAGAAAACACAGCAGCCTGCAGCCTCAGCCTAGCGACCCAGTAAGGTGACCGACCAGCTTCATCACCCCCTCCCCGCTCGGGGGCAGTCCCGGTGCCGTGCCGGGCAGCCCGGCGCTAGGGCCCGGCGGCCGCCAGCAGCGGGGCCGCCGCTCGCTCCTCCCGCCGGGGCCGCGGCCGGCGGCTGCTCTCGGTGCGCGGCGGGAGCGAGCAGCGCCCTTGCCCGGGGAGGACCCGGGCGCTCCCCGCGCTGTCTGGCGGCCGGTGGCGGGGCCGGGAGCGGACCGGTTCTCCCCGGTAGGGAAGGGGCTGAGCGAGGCGGGGAGCAGCGCGCCCGGCATCCTCCGCATTGTATGGGCACGGCGCGGAGGCGCGGCCGCGGGGCTCCCCCGAGCCGCCCGCCCCCCGCCGTGCGCTCGCTCCCTCCCTCCCCACCGCCGCCGCCGCCGTTCGCCGGGAGGCGCCGAGCCGAGGCGTGAGGGATGCTTTTGTGTGCCAGGGGAGCGGCGGCGGCGAGCGGCGGAGCCAGCGACTGCGGGGCAGGTGGCCGCAGCCCTGCCGGCGGGGGATGCTGAATTAGGCGGCCGGAGCCCTTGCGAGCGCGGGGCCCGGCGGGGCTCGGCAGCCCGATGGCGAGCAGCCGCAGCATCGAGCTGGAGCACTTCGACGAGCGGGACAAGAGGCAGCAGCGCGCCGGGCCCCGCCGCGGCGGCTCGGGCTCGGGCACGGGCTCGGGCTCGGGCGGGGGGCCGCGGGGTAACGGGCTGATCCCCAGCCCGGCGCACAGCGCCCACTGCAGCCTCTACCGGACACGCACCCTGCAGGCGCTGAGCTCGGAGAAGAAAGCCCGCAAAGCCCGCTTCTACCGCAATGGGGACAAGTACTTCAAGGGCTTGGTCTACGCCATCTCCCCCGACCGCTTCCGCTCCTTCGACGCCCTCCTGGCCGAGCTCACCCGCTCCCTGTCGGACAACGTCAACCTGCCCCAGGGTGTCCGCACCATCTACACCATCGACGGCAGCAAGAAGCTCACCAGCCTGGACGAGCTGCTGGAAGGTGAGGGGGCTGTGGCTGGTGGGCCTGCCTGCTGTGGCGAGGTGGCATGGGGCCCGGTGGGCTGCGGGCACTCGAAGAAGCTGAGGGGGTCCCCTTGGTGAGACTGGGGGGCTGAGGGGGTCCCCTTGGTGAAATTGGGGGGCTAAAGGGGCCCTGAGGCAGGGGCAGGCCTCGTGTCCTCAGTGGGACCCAGGGGCATGTGCGGGGGGCTGGCTGTGGTGGTGGGTAGGCAGCGGGGACACTTCTCGTCTCCAAGATCCGCAGGGAAGTTCTTGGCTGCCTTGCAGTCATCGCCGTTTGTGGGAGAGAGAAGCGTGTTAATTTAGTTCCCTAGCTGTTACTACGCTGTCACTGATGCCTCACGGTGGCTTAAGCTTTCCCACAGAAAGCCCCTGTGCTGTGAAAAGGGATGTTTATACCCTCCCACTTGCTAAAACAAGCTGGTGTGAAGTCCCATTTTCAAACATGATCAGAGTCCGTGTTCTTAAGGGGAATTAGCTACCTTTTCTGACTTACAACAGCATTTTAAAGAATCAGATGCTTTTTGGAGTTGGCCCTCGGTGTTTTTTGATAATGGAAGTTAGCTGCAGCGATTACATAGACCTTGCAAGTGTGAGTAGAGCAGTACTTGACTACTTTCCAAATGGGGCCAGTAGTGCTACTTCAGAGTGAAACGTACACCTCTTCTTTGTATGCGATGAGAATTATGTGGACAAGGAGCAGATAAGATTTGAATGTTTGTTGTTTTGAGTTGTTTTTTTTTTTCCAGCTTAACTTGCAGTGTTTGCAAGCCTGTTGTGTGGCTTCCATTTTAATCCACAGCTCCTTTTAAGTCTGAAGCAGTAAAATATTTCAGGTGTATTTGGGGCGCCATATCTGGGAGTGGGACAAGATACCTCAAAGTAGGCGTATAGGTTTGCTTGGCTTCTGCAGGCACACGTACGCAACAAGCCAAGTTTCCAGTGGATACATGCATGTTCTAGCTAAGGCAACTTCTCTCGTGTGCTCTTGTGATATTTTAAAATATAATTTAAATTCAGCGTTATACAAATTATCTTTTAAAATGTGTTGGTCCTGTTGTGCACAATGTAAGGCCCATAAGCGATTTGCACTTGATGTTTCTCCTCAGGTATCTCATGTATACTGCAGTCTTCCAGCCAGTGGGCCTATATGCCAGGTGTAGCTGATTTGCAGATCTTTAATTTGTTGATGAGCAATGCCAGATGATGCAAAAGGGGAGAGGCTTTGGCATTTGCTTCATCAAGAAGGTCCAACTCAAAAAAAAAAAAAAAAAAGAAAAGTGCACTTCATGGTGGTGACAATGCCTGAGGACTTTCCTTGTCCCTGATCCAATATAAGGCAGTTATATATATATATATAACTATATATATAACTCTCTCTCTATATATATAACTATATATATAAGGCAGTCAAAACAGAGAAAACATGAAATGATTGCAGAGTAAGAAACTGACTCTGTGGTGGTAAAATAAATGTGAAATCAACCAGAAAACTATTCCGTGATACAGCCAGTGGTTTTAGAAATAGCTTTTTTTTTTTTAAAAAAAAAAAAAAGGAAGAAGCTGGTGTGAGTGGTGTGAGGATGGTAAGAAAATGAGATGAAGGAAAACTTGGATAAACTAATGATAACTTGGGGCAACTTATAAAATGTTGCAGAAGGAATGCTTCTTAAGTTTTTGTGGCTTTAAAAAAAAGGCAGTGACTTGCTAGACAGATGTGTAAATGCAGTTTATAGTCTCACAACTCTATTTAAGTTAATAACTGAAAGCAGAAACTGACTTCCTGTCTCTCAAATACATTGAAAGAGTGACCTTTGTCATTGTTTTTCACTGGAAGAATAAAGCAAAGCAAATGTCACAACTGAAATGCCACTTACATACTTTCTGTGTAAAATAAAAGGGAAAAAAAGAGTCCTAATTACTTAGTCATCTATCCATGACCAACACAACTCTCAGGAATCTTAAGAAAATCCTGTAGCATTATAATTGGATTAGTATGTGCTCCAATTATCATCCCAAAAAACTTTACCAGTGTAAGTCTAATCGCCATATACAGTGATGGGAAGAAAGCAAGCAAACAGGGAATCCATAATTCCTTGAAATTCTCTGAATTCTTTGCCAGCTGTTTTTTGTTCCTGAGATCCTGGAAGAGGGTGAGTTGTTTGTTTGTTTCTTCCTTGCTTGCTTCCTCTTTTTTACAGTTCACTTTTTTGCAGCACATCAAGCTTGAATGTTTGCTCTTTAACAAGTACTTGAAGATTGGTAATATGCAAACTCTTGAACTGCAATACCAGAAATAGTTTTGAATGGTGTTTTGTTGTGTCGCTTTTTAATTTTCAGAAAGGAAGGGAATGTTAAAGTGTTGTTACACATGCCAACTACAGGCTGAACACCAGACCAAACATGGCTACTTGACACAATGCCTAATTATCTGGCTAGTTTGCTTATATATCATTAGTGCTACTGCAAGGGTACATGGAATCACAGCAGCTCGGATTTATTAATGGTAGCTCTTTGAAGAGAGCAAAAGGTGAGTCCTTGGCCACCCTTACCAAGCCAACAAGATCAGTATTAAACTTCTCAGTTTAATCGGTCGGCTCAGGGGCGACCTTATTGCTCTCTACAGATACCTTAAAGGAGGCTGTAGCGAGGTGGGGGTTGGCCTGTTCTCCCACGTGCCTGGTGACAGGACGAGGGGGAATGAGCTCAAGTTGTGCCAGGGGAGTTTTAGGTTGGATCTTAGGAAGAACTTCTTTACTGAAAGGGTTGTTAGGCATTGGAACAGGCTGCCCAGGGAAGTGGTGGAGTCACCATCCCTGGAGGTCTTTAAAAGACGTTTAGATGTAGAGCTTAGGGATATGGTTTAGTGGGGACTGTTAGTGTTAGGCCAGAGGTTGGACTCGATGATCTTGAGGTCTCTTCCAACCTAGAAATTCTGTGATTCTGTGATTCCCCAACTTGAGCCTACATGTGTTGTTCTTGGCCACTGATGTGCCTCTGCAGGCACCTCTATAAGGCCTGTTAGCTGTTTATCAGGTTAGTGTCTGTCTCAGATACAAAAGTTGGCAGTATCAGATTCTATATTGTAATAGTCCAGACTGGCTGAATTGAGTCACTGATGCATGTTTTGGGGGATTTGGGTGTATTTGGCAGTCTGTTTTACTGTTTACCATTCTAAAAGGAAAAATATCTAATGCACAGATGTATTGTAGATTTCAAATATTACAGATTGAGTCATGGTAATAAATGTGATCTGGTCACATTTTTATTGAAAACTAACAAGCTTCATTTTAATCATACTGCTTTTCTTAACTGGATCTAACAGGCAAAAAAAACCCAAACATATTCTGTTGGTCCAGTCTTAGGCAAATTTCATTTATGTTTCTAGCCCCTTGTACATCAACGAACATTATGGATCATGTGTTTGACATCTTTGTATTGCTTTCTTAGAATGGGATGAGTGAAGAACTTCAGTGTTGGCTTCTGATGCTCTTTCTGATCCAGAGAGGGGATGGGGTTTGGGAATATTATGAATGTCTTCTAGTTTTGTTATGCAACTCCACTGTCTGACATTGCATACTTCACTTTTGGGTAGTAGTTTGCTTGCACAATTTTATGTCTTCAATAACAGTAATGGAATAATAGTTCATTTCTATTCTATACCAAAATCAGCTAATTAACTATTTGTCTAAATCCTTCAGTTTTCTTTAAAAATGTAAGCTGTCTAAAACATAACACTGTGGTAGTAGAAAGAACTGTGCAGTTCTTCAGTGCTGAAGTTTCTGTTTTACATTGATACCAGTCATGCCCTGTCTTGCTGTCCTATGGTTTGATTGTCTTGAGGTGAAAAACGTGGAGTCTCCTGGTTGTTAAGATCTGCTGCAAAGTTGGGAGATTTTGTTGGGTTTTGGGAGAGGAACGCAACCATAGATTCCTTTCTGGAAAAGAAAAGTCACGATTTGTTATGTGATAGGGACTTTTTCTAGTTCCTTCGGTAGGAAGCACTGCTAGAGTGTTTGTTTCTTCACAATGCTTAATTGATACAGTCCTTCTGAAATGTTGGTAGTTTTGTCTGCACAGCTGGAGTCAGCACGCACCTGTAAGAAAGTCTTTGGGGAGAGATTGAAAAAGTTTAAGAGCAAGGCAGTCCTTATACATGGCTAGGATGTGCAGCACAGGGCAGGAGCAGCCTTATGGAAATGGGCTCTGCCCCAGGGTCAAAGAATGTTTTGAAACCAAACATGGAACAATCCAAGTACCTTCTGCCTGAGATCATTATCATTTCACTGTATATTACATAAAATGAAATATGTAGTAACAAATTGTTACATAAAAATTAAAAATCCTACTTAAGTACCTGAGATTCTATTCAGTACACTGTTATATTAGGTAAAGAATATATTTCCTCTTGTCAGGGCAAGCAGATGGTAACAGCAATTAGGCAGTTTGTAATTTTGCTTGTTGAAAAAGATATGATTGCCTTCCTGTGCTAAAGACAAAAGCTATAATACTTTAAACAAAGGCAGAAAAACTGTAGCAGGTTTAACAAAGAAGGATAAAAAGGAAGGATAAAGGGATTAAAAAAATTAAAGCGTTCATGTTTCAGACTATATGTTCAAAGCACTGTAGTTCCCTAGTCCTGGAGCAATGGGGTGTGGATGTGAAATATTGATGTAATTGTTGTATCCCAACAAAATCAAATAGTCCCACCACTGTGCATATCCTACTTTCAGGGAGGGGAGAAGTGTAACCTACCTGAGAAGAGTTGCTTACTGTAGAGGAGGCACATGGTATAAGGGTTGGTACCAAGTGCCCTTAACTGTCTTCTGACAGCTTTTCAGAAAGCTTGAGATGAGGGGTTGGACCAGAGGTCCCTTCCAACCTCAACCGCTCTGTGATTCAGAGAAGGCTGTCATCTGTAGGAAGCTGTCATCTGAACCTCCTGACTAACTGAAGTCAAAAGAGAACTAGGAGCAGCTAGTCATCTGCTACAATTCTTGCCATCATCCCAGGTTTTAAACGGTTCATGGGGAACGTAAATGCTCTAGATGAGGAATGCTGGTGACCCATACAGGATTAATGGAGGTGACATGAAAGTAAAAGAATTGTAAGAGGTTGATGAGGAAGGAAGTCCTTTGAGAGAAATGAAGCAAAGAAAGATCTAAATAAAGTCTAATCCTTCATAAAAGGGAAGGTTTTATTTTTAGATCAGGCCTTTTATACATGCCGTAAATACATTATTCTGGAAACCTGCTCAGGTTTGTGTCACAGAACACAAAAAGGGTGCTCTGCTGTGATCCTTAAGTTGCAAAGTTAGTTGTCCTAATAACTGTTGCGTTATACTGAACAAGCAACTTTTGGCACTCTTGAAATTAACGAGCTCCACCAAAAGATGATGAGGGATGTGGGATGGTTATATGTGTACTCAGAAACCTGCCCTGTCTTATGTGCTCCAAAATGGAACACTTTTTAAAAATATGAAGAAAAATGATGTTTTTTTTTGTTTTTCTGTTTTGTTTTTGTAGAGATATTTTTTACATGTCAGCTATGCCATTTTCTGTTCTGCAGTGTGTCATTTAAAACAGTTCTTTATGTGATTCTTAAAAGACAATAGTGATTGTTCACACCTTGCAAAACACTAACCAGAAAATCTTGTTCTTCCTTACAACCCCCACTAAACGGTTTATGCACTTTTTTGTTTTGTTAATCTAATGCTAAAGAAAATGAAATATCTGCAAGTCATTCATTAGCAGACACTGTTTTTAAAGACAGTATGTCTGAATGTTTCTAGGCTATATTTTAAAATGTCTTGAAGTTGGCTTCAACTCATAAAACTTGTGCCATGAAGAACCTCAAGCTGTAAGGCAGCTGTGTTTCCTCAAAACTGTACATTTTTTGTAAGTGATGTACACTTGTGATCCAAAAAAGACGAGATACATCTCTCTTTTTCTATCCATACCTAAAATTGCATGGCTGAATTTTGGAGATTTCACTTACACCCTAACTCCTAAATCACTGCATTTATGTTTTGAAAGGAGCTGGATAACTTTCCTGTGAATAACAGTGTAGAAGAAGCAGATGGCAAAAGAAAACTTTCCTGGACAAGATTTTAAGTAGGCAAAACAGTATTTAGGCAAATAATGGTTTATGGCTGTTTGTCAGTTGGATTGACCAATATAGTCTTGTTTTCTCTTTTAATCCGTTCTCTCTGTTAGTCATCTGTCTTTCCTGTGGTGGGGGAATGGTGAATATTATGTTTAGTCTGTCCACTCTGAAACTGGAATCCTTCTACCATGGACTTAAACATGCTGCACACATGTGGGTCTTGCTTCTTGAATAGCAGTCCACCTAGTTACTAAAGCAGTGCAGGTAAATTATGAAGAGGCAGGTAGTATTTCCTTGCTCAGAGGCAATACTTCATGTCTATCTATTTTTTTTATTTATTTATTTTTAGTGTCAATAAGATACAGAGTCAGAAGTAAACTTAATCCATTTGTTGATCATATTGTGACTCAAAATGTCAGCAGATGTTATTCCTTTTGAGTTAGCATATGCCCCATTTGAGGAATTTTTGGTGGTAGCAGGATTTCTTCATTGAAGAAGTGACACTTTTAGCTTGCTCGGGGTACTGTCATGAAGCGTTGGATGGGTGGCACATATGCTCTGCTGAAATTATGATGCCAACTTAAAAGGAGGTTTCATGCCTCTGCCAAAACTGCTCTGCAGTCTGGCTGAGCTTTCTGCTGTAGAGTAGTTTGGCTGGGTTCAAAGCCCCAGCTGTAACCTGTGTATTTGATTCTTGCCTTTTTTCTTTAAAAAAGAAAAAATACACATGTGTATATTGCTTAATAGATCTTTCTACTTCATTAGTCCGTATTTTACATTTTTACCTTCAAACACCTCTTTAATACTGGTGACTAACTTTACAATCTGGTTGAAAAACAAGGGTCCTGACTGTTTCCTGTCAATGTTGTAAGTCAAAGATGTGCTATTTATTTCCAGTAGTGCAATTGCTACTAGCAGGTGCCAGTTAAGGTTAGTATGCATTAGCTTTAAAATATTTCAAGATGGTTTCAAATGGGAAGTGGGCTTTCAAACCATAAATGTGACTGTATCCAAGTCAGTAATAAAAATATTTGAAATATTGTTTATTCCTGTGTGTGGAGCTAAATCTCGCAGACCTACTAAGTTGACGTGCAAATTACTTTAAAAGCTACAGTTTGCTCAAAATGCCACTGAAGCTTCAGAAAAGATTGTTTTAGTAATTGAGGTGATACATATTTAGGTTAGAGGCATGAAAGTCTCACTTAAGGCAGTTACTGAAACAGCAAACTCACTTGTATATATGATTTGAACTGTAAATTGATTTGTTATGTTTTTAACAATATTTGAAATCAATTTGGTTTAAATAAAACAAACCAAAAATTAACAAAAAAACAGTGCTGTATTTTACAGCTTAACAAAGATTTTCTGGGAGCGTGTGAAGATTATCTGAAGTGTGTATTTATACTGAAATTAATTCCAAGCAGATTCAAAATCAGGTCGTACGTTAAAGCAGTGGACAAATACTGTAGGCAACGTTACAATTGCAGGTTTCTCTATCTAAAAAATATAATGTGAGACATTTTTACAAATTATGTGGAGCTTCTTGCCAGTAGACATGCAAATACATTTTGTACTTGGAAGGGTGGCTAAAATAACAATTTAATAGCGCAATGTTCTAAAATTAATGCTTGTTCATCAAGAGGTGATTTTCTTAGGCTTGCTTTCTGAATATACCATTCTCTAGGAAAGTTTCCTGTAGTGAGCTTTATAGCTGTGATTTAGCTTACCCCGCCATTTTTTTTTCTTCCTTAAATATTTTATTCTGTTGAATAATCAGTTGGATACTGTGTTAACCCAACCAAATCAATGGTTAATTCCTAGAGTGGGCCATTCCTGGAAAATCAGTCTTCATGCAGCATGTAACAAGTGGTTTCTTAATTATGTTCTATTTATGGTGGTTTTCTGGCTACTTTGCAAGGTTCTCAGTAGAACTTAGAAACTATGGCTGAGGTCCTGGTTGTGGTGAAATCATTAGAAGATTTTATTCTACTGAAGTTAGTATCTAAACATCCTTTCTCTTTTAAATTCCAAACAAAGCAAGTCACTCAGTTCATGTGTTTTCCTCTCGCGTGTTCTCTAATCCATATATGCCATAATGCCATATGTGCCTGCCTTGCAGGTGTAGTAGTAAAATTTGTTTTCCATGTAAAAACCTGTGTTACTAATTTTAGTTTTTATGACTGATATAAGAAAGCAAGGATGGAATTTAAAAGACATAACAAATGACAGATTGGTCATTACAATTCTCAAGTAGTTAGTCTGTTCCCCTGTCTGCCAGTTATGGGAAACTTTTTGCCAGATATGCTTTTTGAGAAACTAACATGGTTAGTACTTCCCATTGAGGTTTGGTTAAATGCAGCTGAAAGGAGTTATTTGAAATTAATTCTATTAAGGTGTTGCATTATTTTTAATTAAAAGCACTTTCTTTTTTTTCCATCTAAAGAAGAAAACTAAGACACCTGCTTAATGTATAAGAAATAAGAAATCCGTAATAAATGGGTATTGAAGTTCAGATCATCAGGAAATTTCATTTTAAACATGCTTCAAGCAAAGGAACCAGTAGGAACAAGGATGTTTTACGCTACTGTTGTAAGTAAATATAGATCTTTTTTAGTCTGTCCTGACTGACGATCTTATAAAAGAAGAATTTCTGCTTTTCAAAGGCGAGTTGAAATATGATTTGACAGGTTGTAGGTCACGTTCGGTGACAGCATTAGGAAGATACTCTGTTAGGATGTGTGTGTCTGTAAAAGACAACATTAGAATACGCTGTTGAGGTTCCTCTCTGGTGAATCTAGCAGAGAGTCTCCTTGTTCTCTACCTCTACTACTTGCGTATAACAGTTTGAGTTGGAGATCCTGTTTCTGAATAGTCATCATTTTGTTTTCCAGCATTGTTAATCTAAACTTCAGCTCTGAGGTTTAAATGTGAATTATCTTGAAAGCATTTCTTGGTTTTGTTTGTTTTGTTTTGTTTTTAGCCTTCAATGCATGGTGATTGCTGAGATAAAAGTGCAGAGTGTTATTTTGAATCAGGGTGTTACAGGAAAAGGCTGTTACTGCTTTCCTGTTCTAATAATAACTGCTTATTTGTTGGGTGTTAGGTATCTTGTTTTGTGTTTTTGATTTTTTATTTTTTTTTGAATGGTGGAGGATATTCATCCTTTTCTAGTTTGAAAGGATTTGTTTCTGAACATTCTCAATGGTGGTGAGCTTTGAGGTATTTTGTGGTACTGATTGCTACACTTTAACTCCTTATGCACTGATCTACAGTCAGTACTTCAGAGGTTACTCTGACTTAATAGGTGACTTCATGTATTGAAGCTTATTTGAAAACTTTTGAGATGCTAGAGGCACTTTCTGTGTTTAGAAAGATATCTTCATGCACAGGATATTCTCATTTCTTTACACATCTGTGAGATGTCAGGGACAATCCGAAGTTGAATACCTAGTATTATGTATCTTGAATAAGGTACATAATACTAGGTACATAAGGTACCTTTTTTTTTTTTTTTTTTTGTATGAGGAAATAATAATTAGCATTCTTAAGTGTCTTAAAAATCTGCAGGTGCACACACACACACATAAAAAACCAGCAACAAACAAACACAAAACAACCCAAAGCCACTTGCTAGATGTATCCACAAAAAGTTCAGCATATAACATTGGAAAAACATATCCTGAGGGTTCTATATCACACAAAAAACTAGTCACAGAGAGGAGAATAAAATGATTTCTGAGGCTTTCTTTTATTATTCAATATATACTGTCAGTCAGAATCTGGTATCCTGTTCTCAACTTGCATCTTGATTCTACATCAACAACAGTGAAGAGGCTGTTCCTGTTAACTGACTTTAAAGTAAAAATAGATGTCTGTAAAAATTAAATCTTGGGACTTAAAGGAAAACAAAGGCATACTGCATCTGTTGTCTGTGTAACTCCTTAGCAGTTATAATGTTAATAAGTCTATTGGCATGAATCAGAACCACCAGCTTCTTTGAGATACTTCTTATTTGGCAGCACCATGTTTAGAGCTAGACAGCTTTGTGGCTCATTAGAAATTATTCTGAAAATAATCAGGAATCTTTTGAATCTTAGCGGGTGTAGGGATGTAGTGGTATTTCACACTAACAGGATAGAGTAGAGAAATGTCTCTTGGAAGCTCAGGCTGCTGGAAGAAGCTCTCCACCTATTTAGAACGGTAGGGTAATGCAGTTTGGAAGAGACCTCTGGAGGTCATCTAATCCAGTGTCTTGCTCAAAACCAGAGTGATTAAATTGGATTGCTTACAGACTTGTTGCAACTTACTGTGTGGTTCTGTGGCAATATAAGTTCCTAGGCCAACACACTTCTTCCTGAGCTGTGCATTGGTGGTTGTTGTTTTTTTTTTTTTTTTTTTTGTGTTCACCCACCACCTGTAGGGCAGTGCTGGTGTGAGTATGTGGGTGCATGGATATATGGATATTCCATTCAAGGAGCTTGTGGGCTGAAAGCAGTTTATTTATTTTTCTTTCTCATTTCTGGGGAGAAGAGAAGGAGTCTGTCTGTATCAGTTCCCATTTTGTGCACCATTTGATCTTTGAATAGGAGGAGGAATGGTGGGGATGTGTGAAGACGAAGGACACAGGCAAGACAGTGGCACCAGTGAAACCTCACACCAACTTGTTTCCTTGTACCATAGAGGGGAACCATCCCAGATGCTTGTGGAAGCAGAACTGGCTGCCAAACTTTCTTGAACAGAATCATTTGTTAACTTGACTTAACTTCATTCATTGAGTGGACAACAACTTCATTGTTTTCTTTCAAATACAGCAAGTAAACTTTAAAGAAGGTCTAAACACTTGATAAATTAGACAGCAGTAATTGGTATGGGAAAAAAGGAGCATGAAAACATCTTTCAGACTACAGTAATTCTTAAGGGGTCTGAAAGTAGTTTGCTATCCTGCTCTTATACGGTTTTTAAGCAAGATCAGCTCTCCAAACAACAGACCTGAAAGTAAAAGCATTGCTTAAAAGTCCATTAGTGTATAACTAGACATAGGTGTACATTTTATACCTTTTACAGTACTGTCCAACAGATGTTAGCACTCTTTGCTCCTTTTGCAGTGTATATATAGGATATTTGTTGCAGTATGTTATAGGTTGTTTTATTTCAGCAGCAATCTTCAGCACAAAGCTTTATTCTCAGAAAAGTATAAGGTTTTTAAGCAACAGTTAGCTCTTCTGCCTAGAGGCAGGGTGTGCTGGCCAGTGTGGAAAGTTTGTACCATTCGGTGCTTCCAGCCTTGTAAGCACTCTGCCTCTTTGAGAAAGTCTTTAGAAGTCATTGTGTGAACCCTTAAAGGTGTAGGTTAAAAAAAACATTCAGAATTAAAGGTGTTCTTTGTCATGGTCTGCATATTGCTGGCAGATATTAAAAGGGTTGTACTAAACAAGAAATGGCAGTTTGGAAAGAAAACCTTCCGCTTTAGAAAGCTGGAGAGTCTCTAGCCTTGTGTTATGTTAGGAGATGGAGAAAAGTAGTTAGACTCCTTAGATCTGCATCCTGGTTGTTTCTCTTTAGGTAATTTGATGCAAGGGTATGTATTACTTGTCTGTAATAAGTAACATGTTCTGTATTTTGTTGATGTTTTTCTCTCACATCCCTTCTTCCTATTCAGGTGATAGCAGCAATGATGCAGGCTTTGAACCAGGGAATAAATCAAAATGGGGAAGTCTGCGCTTTCTTAGTCCTGTAGTCTTGTGGCCTCTGTAGGAGCTGTTGGTGTAAAGATGTTGCAGTGACTACATTTCAACAGTGTATCTTTGGTAGAAAGGCAGTGTATACATACTGCTGGTAGACTGATGTGTCTTTCAGGACAAGGACATTGAGATGCTTGAATTTTGTTCTCTTAAAACTTGCTGCTTTTAAAATAACTTGTTATTAAACAGGTGTGTGTGTGTGTACACATGTTTAAGTATGTATTTGAGGAATATATAGGGAAGGACCCACATGTTTGCTACAGGAGAATGATCTTAATGTCATTTGATCTTGTGAGCTCAAATAATTTAATCACTTGCAAAATGACTTAGCAGTCAGAAATTATGATCCAAAAGAAATGGAAAAATTTTCAACCTCTTTGTTATCTTTTACTGCATTTTATTGCTTAAACAAAAGTCATTTGAAACCTGTTGACACCACTCTGTGAGATTATTGTCTGGACAGAGTTCTAATTTACTGTCCTTTAGTTAAAATGACCTGCAGTTGAAACACAGGAAAGTCACTGCTTCTGACAAATTTGTTATCATTTTAAATTGGCAAAAATAGCTGCAAAACCTCTTAAATTAAGAAAATGCCATCTTTTTTTTCAGGTGAAAGTTATGTATGTGCATCCAATGAACCATATCGCAAAGTTGATTATACCAAGAATGTCAATCCAAACTGGTGCGTGAACATAAGGACTGGATCTACTCGATCCTTGACATCTTTGACATCCACAAAGAGTGAAGTGAAGGAGAGTAAAGATTTCATTAAACCCAAATTGGTGACTGTTATTAGGAGTGGAGTAAAACCACGAAAAGCTGTGAGAATTCTGCTGAACAAGAAGACTGCTCACTCCTTCGAACAAGTCTTGACTGACATCACAGAAGCCATTAAGTTAGATTCGGGTGTAGTCAAGAGACTCTGTACGCTGGATGGAAAGCAGGTAGGAGAATAAATTGCTGTGAACATCTAATAATTATGAGTTAATCTAAATAAGCTTCTTTGATTTTATAGCTTTAATTCTTGTTACTGGATGTGTGTTACTTCCTTCTGAATAAGGAAAATTAAGTAAACTGCAACTCTTGAAATTTCTATTCAGATATGAACATCTTAAAAAAAAAAAAAAAAAATGTCTATACTGCAGAAGAAATTTACCAGGTTAAGTAAAAGAAAAAAACAAAACCTGTTCATATGCTAAACCAAGTGCTTTTTGATTATGTTCAGTAATACAGTTTGAAACATTTGAAAGTAAATTGTTAAAATACACGTGTGTTTTCAGAAGCAGTCATATTTTCAGACTACTATGAGGTGCTGAGTGGTATATAAAAAAAAAATAAATAAATACTGCTGTCCCCTTCCCTTTCATTTCCACAGACTGGTATTTAAGAAACAAAGGTATTGGAATGTCATCCTGGAGATACTAACCAAGATTGTCGAAGGTCAATAATTTTATGTGAAATTAGTATCTCAGAGGTTCATGTCTTTGAAATTTGGTTTTACTTCTAGTTTACTGCTGCAAAAACATGCTGTCAGGATTAATGATAAAGTAGATCTTTTATTGTAACACGGAAATGCAAAGGAGAGACCCAAAGAATATTATGCTGCACTGGATAGAAGTGTCAGTAATACATTGGCTGTTGATCATTCAAGTGAATGGCTCAGTTCTTCACGGTGCAGGACTTCGATACTTGATGCTTTTATTTGACACTCATGCAGGACCTCAACAGCACAGGCTGCAAAGCAGATCATGTTTGATATCTGATACCTGGGCTATGGTATTGTTGACTAAATATTAGGATCCTTGCTCATTCAGAAGGTATTTTTGCACATCTGCATACCTGTATGTTTGCATGTACTAGTAAAACTTGTAATTTTGTATATGGAGAGTTGGGAATTTTTATTCTCAAGCTTTTCATAATGTGCATTAAAGAACACATTCTTATGTTGCAAGTTCCTAGCAAATGTATCATAGAAAAAGTGCACTTATTATTATCTGAACATGAGGTCTTTCTCAAGTTATATTCTGTGTGCTATGGATACGCCTTTCATAATCAAATGCTTGGAAACAACTACTTCTGTTCTCTGGTATTAAGTATAGCGAGGCAAATACATCACTGAGGCTCTTGATTTGCTATATTTGACACTATAACATGCTTTTTAGTTTTAATACTTTTATTTTAAATGAAATTTGCTACAAGAGAATCTTTTCTAGGAATGTGCTTTTCTTTTTAAAAGTCCTGAAATGTGATTTAGTCATGTTAAATTTAATTCATTATAAGATAGCTTTGAGGATATTTATAATACAGAAATTAGTCTCTTCTACCCAAGAATTCTTCTGTTACTGTCCTATACAGGGAGATTTTAATTTTCTCCAGCAAGTAGATAAAAAAGATTTGGGAATAGTCAGGAAAGGCAACTGCTAAGATTTGGAGTCTCAGTTCAGATTTGCTTCTTCTACTAAATTGTTGATACCGTGGAAACTCACCCGTCTGCATTTATTTGGTAGCTGCAGTGGTACATCAGGGAGCAATAAAATTAACTAACTTGCAGTCGTACATTAAATTTCACATATGTTGCGTACACATTAATGTCACCCATGGTGGATGATGGCTGTCTTCTCGGAATAGAGAAATCCCTAGTTCTCACTGTGAGCAGCCTGCAGTACTCACACTGTGAGTAGCTGCTCCGTAATACTCATGTCTGTGTAAAATGTTTCAGTGGTGCTAGTGCATAAATGTTGAAACCTACACATGTTCGGAAGAAAGGACTTTTGCTCTTCCAGCTAGGCTTCAGGAAGGAGCTTTTCCTTGTACAACCACAATGTAATTGTGATTTTGGAGGATCATGTGGTACAGGTCTTCTACCCAGGACTTCAGACACCCTGATTATAAGAGCGTCCTTCTGCTTCTCTTAGAGGATAGAGACTTCTGGAGGTTTTTGTTGTTGTTTTCCTGAAGGCTGAGCCCTGTTGGGATTTTTTTTTCATCTTTCTCTGTTCATTGCTGGTATATGTAGAGTTTGGTGCCCAAGGGCTTTGTGGAGTTTGGCAAATAAAGAGTTGCTTTGCTGCCAATTACCAATCGGTGGAAATTTCTGAGCCTATTTTCTCTAATGTGGTAATTGCTTATTCTTCTAAATCTGCTAGGGAGGCAGATCTTTTATATTCATCCTATTGTTGGCACAGCTTGAAAGGCAACCATTAAAAAAAAAAAAAAAAAGGCACTTTGTAAATGGCAGGATCTTATAAATGTAGCTCTTGTGATTCTCAGGGTTCCCTCCCTGCCTGCCTCCTCCCTTTTATCTCTGAAGAAATACAGATTTTTTTTTCCCTTTCATGAGATGCAGTGGGTTTAGGTTGTGTCTCCTGTTTAATATGGAATTTATGTTGAAATACAAGTGTATAAAATGTATAAAACATGCATGTATAAAAGTTGTATCCTTTTATTAGGTTATTAGGGAATGTGATGTTCTCTCATTAACCTGTGGGAAAATTTTGCCTTCCATTGAAGTATTTAATATGGGTAGTAAGAAATAATCACAAAACCAGTGATCTATGACAAACTCTTCTTTTTAATTTTGATCAGTACAATGGAAAGGATGTCTACAGAATAAGTTTTATATATTCATCTGACTTCATTAATCTTTACTATAACAAGACCTTGGTAATAGTAAAGCAGAGAATAATATCAATGTTGGATCTTTTCTTTGATTGTTTTGAATGAAGATGGAGAATTATCTACCCTTAAATTGAAAGACTTTGTAACATAAACAAGGATTCCTTTTGTCTTAACGTTTGAATTGGATAATTTCTAATGGATAAGACTTTTGTGATGGCTTGTGCAAGGAAAAATATTCCTCACAGTAGCTAGGCTTTAACTTTGTAGGCTGGCTTCTGCCATTCCAGTCTTTGTGCTTCTGACACTGAGGTTTGCCTAATGTATTTGCCTGACCAGAGTGCTTTCCTTACTTGGCTGCATTTTTTCCCCTCTGTTCTTTGCTGGAATCTGTCACTTCCCTACTGTGAAGCAAGGACAGTCACACTGCAGCTTCTGCAGTTGGGAGGTTAACCCTTCCATATCTCCAAAGGGAAGATGAACAAGCTTAAAGTTACAATTATTGTGAAGTGTAGGGTAGCAATATAATGGTAATTTACCTACTAATTTTTTGAGAGTACGGTGGTGGTGAATTTCCTTTGAGAAACTCACAAAAACTGTACAGAGCTCTGAAGCATAAATTATTGTCAACTAAAAGAAAATGAAATCTTCACTTCAGGAAGATAGTAACTTCTCAAGCTTGCCTTGTGTTGCAGTTGTATGTATGAAAACATGTAACAGGATTGAAGAGATGGATGAGCCACCTCTTCTATACTCCATTTCTAAAACATTGAGAACATGCTGAAGATAAAACATACCTTTTTTTGAAATTCTTTTCCTGATGAACCACAAGTATGCTGATGGCTCTCTTTGAAACCTAAAGCTCCCTAATTTTCTGATAAATTTTTTTTTATAAAGGACTCATTAAAAGTAAATGGGAAATTAATGAAAACATGTTACAGTTGGAAGAATTGATCAGGCTTATCATACTCAGTTTTTTTATTTTCCCGTGACAAGTTTGAAATCTCTTAGTAAAGAGATAATGGCTTCTGAACACTGAATTTTGTATTTGTTTTGTATGGGAAATTCGAACAGACCAACTGCAGATGTTAAGATACTCATCAGAGATGGCAAGTTTACCTACAAACTGAAACAAAGGTTCAGTAGGGAGATTGTAAAGGCTTGAAGCTCCATCAGATCTAGAGGAACTCCATGGCAAACGGTCACTGTTAAATTCAGGTTAATGAAGAGGTGATTTTACTGTTTTACTTTCTTTTTTATATTTTTCCTTTAAGAATGGGTTTGTCAGAGATCACTCAGGAGCAGTTTGAGTTAGTTTGCCTTTCTGTGGGGTAGATAAATGGGGTCTAATGGTCTCTGAGGTTCCTGAAAATTCCGCTTCAACTGAGTGTTTTCTAACTAAAGGCTGTTCACAGCTTTGGAAGAATTGTTGAGCTGAAGACAAAGTAATAAAAATCTGAACGCCAGTAAGCATTAAGATGTCTACCTATACGCACCTGCATCTCCTATTAAAATTCATACAGCAAGGTTTAGGGTAAGTTCAAACCCGGTGGTAGCATTTGGAGTGAAACATGATTTAGGGGAAGCTGGGCTTGTGCAATTGTTTCAGAGAGTAACAGGGGAGAGATGTCAGCCTGCTGGGTGCAGGATACAAATCTTATGAGTATGAGAAAAATACTCATAATACTCAAAATAAAAATAAAAAAATAAAAATAAAAATAAAAAAAAAAAGACTTAAAGAGGCCCTAACGTTGTGGAAGCCTGTATGGCAGGAAATGAGTTCATCTATGGACACCATTACACAGTATTTTTCTTTTTTATTCAGACTTTCAGTCGGAAGGCCCGGAACTGGAAGCAGTGGATATTTATTGCTGGAGGGAAGGAGGAAATGGTGTACTCAGAGGAGATAATTTTGGCCTTCATCCATGGATATAGAAGTTTTCCCATCTGTGGTTATTTATGGAAGGCAGTGTTATCCGAAACTAACCTGAAATTAACTGTGCCCTGTCATAGATGTAGGGATCTGAAAAATACCCTAAATATGAAAATAGAGACATTTTTCCACCTACAAATCATGCAGGGGAATACGTCCTAAAGCAATTTCATTTAATGTAGCAGCACAAAGGCCACAGGTAGATGATGTGTGGTTTAAGATTTACCTCAAGAAAGTATTTACAGCTTTTACCACAGTGGTCAGAGGATCATTACCATTTTGAGGAGCAATGAAAATGCGAAGTGGTAAGGATTTTATTTAGAAGTATCAAAATGATGATGCCTGTGGTGTTAAAGTAGTAAAAAACAAACAAACAAAAAACAACAAACCAACAACAAACTTGAACATCTTGTGCGTCATCTAACAAGAGTGTCTTAAATTGGCAGCGAACAGTCATGCTGAGAAAGCTCTTCAGCTTTGTTGCATGTGCAAAAAATTAAGGTCATGCCATGTGGAATAACTGAAGTCTAGCACTGCAAAACTTGGCTTTCGAGTCTTTAGAATTTGTTTGGGGATAGGAGGAGGGTGGCAAAGAATCTGTGTAGTATTCATACTTACACTTTCTGGAAATCAATAATTTAAAATATACTACAGATAACATGGAGAATGTATGTTGCCTCCCCCAGGGATATGTAACTCTAGCTTTGGGGATGTGGTATAGCATTACTGAGAATGTAATGGCTGGGGTCCACTGGGGGTAAATTTAATCTTTTTCAGTGATGTAAGGTTTAGGTATATAAACACTAGCAGCTATTGTCATCAAACTAACGGGTTAGTGAGGTGGGTTGTCGAAATAACAGAATATTTATCAAAATGAATGCAAAATCAAACTCTGATATGAAGTTAACACTTCTAAATTAGACAACGGCAACTGAAAAAAGCTGCTGATACTTTAAATAAAAGCAAATGCGTGTACTGTTAAACTGACATCCAACTTGCCAGCACCTTTCTGGATCCACTGAGAGGGTAAATCCTACTGGGTTCTCAATTTTTGTCTGTACGCTCCAAGAGCTGACGGCACTTAATAAAAATGACATGCTGCACAGTGTGGGAAACAATGGCTGCAAGAATAGTGGTGTCACCAGCAGAAACGTGTATTTGCTGATGTGTGATTACCATAATTTTAGCACTGGGTTACCGAAATGGCGTGTGTAGCTCTTAGAATAAATGAAGGGTATGCAGTCATTGTCTGCCATCTGCCATGCTACGATCAAATCACATGACTTGGAAACTAAACCTTGGGAATTTGTTGTGTCCCGCTGAGCCCAGCCATTAACAGATAATTAGTCTGGTAAAAATCTTTTGAATTCATTCTGCAGCTGTCATATGCCAGATTAGGATTTGTGTCACATGTCCCTTATTACTTTGAGATCATGGATTTTTTTTCCCTATAGTTAGATTACCCTATTTTACTTTAGTAAACAGTTCTTCGATTATCACATTTGAATATTCAAACTTTCCTTTAAGAAGCCTGTTATGCCTTACATCGTAAAGCTATTTACCAACTGCATTTGAAAGAGTTTCAAGATCGAATTTTCGCTATTCCAGTTCATAATAGTCTATAAGCAGTCTTTCTGTTTAAGATCTTTCAGGTTGTCAGGTTGATGGACCTGTTGTACTTCAGGCTGATGGACCTGTTGTACTAATTGCTGCTTGGTTGGCTGTATTCAGGTGGTCAGCTTCTCTTAGGTATGCTGAAGCGATAATACTGAAATCTTGAAGTATGAACTTTTCTGCTAGATTTATACCAATTACTAAGAAAAATGGCATTCTCACTCAGAACACATTCATGTCAGGAGACATGACACGATTTGTCAGAGAGGAAATGGAATATTCGTCTTTAATGTTTAAAATATTACTACCTGATTAATTTGCAGTGAACCTTTAAACACAGTAGTTTCAAGAGAAGGTAATAAAGTAAGCAATAGAAGCCAACTTTTAAAAGAAGAGAGCTTTCCAGCACTTAGATGGAGTAATGACCCTCTTTGTGGCTGTCAGGTTGTAAGCTCTGCATAGGAAGGGGTGATGGTGTTTTCACTGCAGGCAGTGAAATTTGGTGTCCTTGTAGCACTTCTCTCACAAGGTCAACCACCATTTTCTTCTGTTGTGTAAGTGTGCCATTTATGCCATGTTCTTAAATATTCGACTTGTTTGTATTTACTTGACATTTTATTTACTGATATATGGCACAGGGTCACTGCAATCATGGGAGACTTTTTGAACTAGTATAATACAGAAGAAAAAAAGAAGGATAGAAAATAACTTGTTAAATACAGGGCAAGTTAGGTTTTTAGACTGAGGTCTGGGTAGACATTTCTTGGTTTTGTCCTTATCTCTAACTTTAAAGTTCAACTAGTAATATTAATTACTATATATATTCATTATTAATATATTACTAGTTAATATAGCACTAGTATTTTGTATTTAAAATAACTTCAGTGTTTTGAGTAAAATTATTGGAAAATAAGCCAGTTAGTTAAAGAAAAACAAAGAGTTTGTTACCAGAGAGACAGAACCTGAATCCTTCTTGTAAGCACTTTATGAAGATGCCCTTTTTTTACATGCTGAGAACATGCAGTTTCTCTTTTAAAGTAAGAGTCTGGTTGATTTAGATGGAAGTAAAATTGAACCAGAGAGGTTAAGCACAGATAAATGTGGAATTGGGTCCTATTT
Source organism: Netta rufina (assembly GCF_964035555.1). Lineage (NCBI taxonomy): Eukaryota > Metazoa > Chordata > Aves > Anseriformes > Anatidae > Netta > Netta rufina. Next base: position 33,648,166 of record NC_140127.1, on the reverse strand, counting down.
GTGAAGTATTTGCCGTATTCTCTCTATATTTTGCAAGGGAGCCTTAGAATATGCCTACCTGGTTGCGCAGGCAGACATCTGACCACAGCTAGCTTTGATCAGTATAATTTGCAGACCTGGACATGGTCTATGTCTGGTCGGACTGCAGACTACCTGACATTGCATCTACTTACTTTTAGGTGGGTAGAAATATTCTCACTCAGTCAAGAAACTAATCCTTTTTGAGGCAGGAAATATTAAACTTCTTCTGTGAAGAGGATGAGAATATACTGTGCGTGCTTTGTGATACTTTTCAGATTCCTATGGGGGTAGCAGAGAAAATTTATTTTCTTATTCTTTCTCTCCAGTCTCTCTTTTTTTAAGTCATCCTTACCATGTGTCAGATAGTAGTAAAGCAAACACATCAGGAGGAAAAACACTAACTTTTTACAAGGCTTTTCTTACTAAGTTTCAGATTTTTGTTCCTCCTTTTCCTGCAGAAATGAAGAGTGACTTTCATGAAGGGCATTTGATTCAGCAATTGGAGTACTACCCTTTGTAAAATTGTGGCAATGTGACTATACGATTTATGTTTCTGGATTAGCTGTACTAAAGTATTTTCTAATATTCTAGTGCCGTTTATTTCTAATCTATATAGTTACGCTTTTAACAAACTATTCTATAAACATAAGTGTTCTGAATATTTGGAAGGAATCTTCACTTCACTGGAGCTGTAGGTGTTAGGCAGGGAAATCTTTTGATGGTCCCCATGCAAGCTCTGATACAGCAGATTAATGTGCAGAAGCATTAGGGCATATTTGTAACATTTGTGTTAATGTATACTTGTAAAGTTTATAATACAATTATACTTTCTATTACTTTTTCTTAAAGCATAACTACAGTAAAACCAATCCTATAATTATGGGAAATCTAAGAGGAAGAAGATGAACAAAGGATAAAATCTGATTCATAAAGTGTCCTTGCAATTCTGTATTTGTCCTTCTTTGTTTTCACATATGAACAATAAAATTCCTTGTAATTTTAACATCAGAGGGGCTGTTGCTATAGACAATGGATTTGTTACTTCCTATATAGCCCTTGAAGTCTGATGCCTGCTTAAGAATGTACATCTAGTTCAATCGGTATTTTTCCTTTACTGGAAGGGAATTGCTCTTAGTTTGGGACTGATGTATCTATTTGAGGATTGAGAACCTCACTGTTTTCTTCTGTCACAAACTGTCTAGAAGCCCATGGGAGATGGTTCAGTCTAAGTTGCCAAGATAGTGTCAAGAAGTTTGTAGGATCTGAGAGGGCTTTATGTACTATTTAAACTAGAAGTTTGGGTACAGGTTTGTTATTCTTTACACATCAATACAGTTTTATTTCTTTCAGAACACTTAGCCTTTTGCACATTTTTTTTTCAATCTTCTACTTTTGAGATATTGGACTTTAAAAAACATGATTTGGGATATAAAAAACATTTATATCCAAACAACCTCAAGCCTTACAAAATTCAGAACTGTGTTCTGGTAAATGGATGAATGAGGATGTTTGATAACACTTCTTGTGAATTGCATACGCTTAGCTGGAATTTCCAAAGTAACTCTCATGGCTTGCTTGCATATTTTGGCAATAATCTGTGTGAGGTGAAAGTTTCTATTCCGTGAACTTCTATTTTAGAACTTTATTTCTCAACACAGTAGAAGATCCTTTTTTAACTGTCTTCAATGTATTTATATCTTAATTTATGGAAAATATGAAATAAATGCTAATATAAGGAGTGTGCACTGGTCATAATATTGTGCAACAATTTTCTTGCTAAAAACTGCATGAAGAGAAGTACAGGTATTAAACGAGACAGATAAACTTTTTTTTTTAAAGGAGGTTTTTTGTCTTCATTTAGTAGCTATGTAACATAGTATGAGTATGACTGACATTACACATCTATTAATGGAAATGAAAAGACCTTTTTCCATTTTTTTTTCACTCCTGTACTCATTACAGAAATAAACGATGAACTTGCAGCTATCTAGACTTTTGCTGAGCTACCTCTGATTGCAGAGAAAACAGCCAGAACACAGTGCTGTTCAAACATACTTCATCATTTGCACTGGTTCTTAATCCATCTTATTCTAATGTATACACTGCTCTGATATTAGTGGCAAAAAAAAAAAAACAAAAACACACTACAGTGAATTTTCAACTCAAAACCCAGTTGGCTTCCAAAATAAGAGGGGGACTCTAAACCTGCTACTAGCCCAGCCTCTGAGATCCTTACTTGTTACTCACTGTGTGGGAAGATTCTTGTGTAACATCCAAGACCACCCTTCTTCATCTGTTGGGAGGTGGATGTAGGCCCAGCACCTAAACATTTCTCTGCAATTGAAGAAGATTCACCTTATCCATCTCCCTCAAATAAACATTATTTAATTATAATAAAAACTAACAATAATATTGATAATAAAAGCAGGTTTCATAGAGTTAGTCCTGTCACTAGGGACTACCTTTAATGGCTGGGGGCATTTTGTTTTTCAAAAGCCTTCCTTTTAACTAAGAAACAGGAAGTCTATGTTGTTGTCATATGCAGAATGATACTGTCCTGTACAAACCATTTTCTACTTACTCTTCTAGTTACAAAAGGTAAAATTATAATTAGGAAACGTCAGCTGATAAGCTAAGAAAAATGAGAAGCATACCTGCTTTGGTTGTTCTCACATGTTTGGATACAAGTACTCACTGCACAATGAGATACACTTTCTGAAAAATTGAAAAGCTACAAGAATAAGAGCTTTGGATATTTCCATTAAACATGACTCCCTGTTCCTACACTGCTCTCAGGTATGCAGCATATATTTAAAATAACTTCCAGATCTCCTAATATTTTTTTACCTTCATCTGTAGCAGAGTTTATTGGTGAAATTCTCTTTAAATCACATCCGCATTAGAAAAAAAAATATGCCTCAGGTGTGACTACATGATACAGTTAGAAAGTGTATCTATCATTTGACTGGAATTTTTTCCCAAAACTTTTCCAAAGTAGTAGTCTCTCTGTTTCTGTCTTCCCTCCAAAACCAGTGGTAGCTGATAAAGATCTTGGTAACAGTTAATATTGCTGCTCATTGCTCTGAACATGTAATCTTTGTTGCTGTAGATCTTGAGGAAGGAGAGAGGGAAAGCCAGGGTCCAATATTTTCACATGCAGAACCTTCTCTGAATCCTTGTTAGGACATTGGTACACTACATTTGCAATATTTGTTTGTATGATGGAAGGAGGGGTTATGGGGTTATGTGAAGTTCAAAATGATGGGGGACTGAAATAAAAAAGACTTGTCAGGTATGTCATGAGTTATAAATATTAATTTTTGCTGTGATTATTGTCTTTGCTAGGGATGAGACTGAAGTTAAAGGTTCTTTGTGACCTTTTTTTCCCCTCACTGTTTTATATATCCATATATAATTAATTTTAAAATGTTTTAAATGATTCATCCACCATCATACTCTGAGTCATTTTCAGCCTGACTAGCCTACTTAAAAATATTTTTAACTGAAGGCTAGATATTGAGTGTATGATACCTGGATGCTTGTGAGAGGAACTTTCTTGTAAAGTGTCCTCAGTTGGCAGGGAGTAAGTTATAATTTTGTGTTATTCTATAAAATTTTACTTTTAATTATCATTTGCCACAATAGAAAGTGCAGGTTTTCTGTGAAATGGAATATTAACAAGGAAACTCTTAATCTAATACTGTATTATCAGAAAAGTGACCTTTATCAATAGTATTCTTTATCATACATATACTTGAGTTTGCCTATTTTGCAAAATACATAAAGTTTTTATTTTATGAACCTGTATCCTCAAAACAACAAAAATTGTATTTTTAATATAAAGTATTAAAAGAAATAGAAAGTATAGTTTAAGGAGATTGTTCATTCATTTCTAATATCCATCTGCAGTAGATTCTTTAATGGTTAAATCTGGCTGCTAGTTCCTAAAATTCTCAAATTTTCAATATCAATATTAAGCTATACTTAAAATCTCAAAATTCTTGAACACATTTCCAGCTATTTTAAAAATTAAATTCTCTTGTCAAAATCTGAGCTCTGAGAAATTCATTTCCCAAAATACCTGCACCTATGTATAGATACATATGAAGTTCTTGGTAGCATCTGGGTCGTCTCCAGCTGGGTTCTTACAAAGAATAAGCAGAAGGTTATAAACAAATGTAGCACTTGTCAAATTAGTCACTTGTAAAACCGTGGTTATAAAACTGCTGGTTTCAAATTACTAATTCCACCTCATTTCTATAGCAAGAACTCTATGTCTACCTTCCTCAAATTCACTGTGACTCTTCTCCATCACCTCACTGGTTTTTTTTTTTTTTTTTTTTTTTTTTTTTTTTTTTTTGTGTGTGTGTGTGTGATTTACATTTCTTTTGTTTCTACTATTGTGGAGAATTAGTAGTCTTGGAAATCCCTCGAATGATTTCAGTCTAAAGCTGGCTTTTTTGCTGTTGTTTTTAAGCATTAGTAATGTTAGTGTGTGCTAGGGAAGGTATACAAATGAAATACCTATTTATAAAAATGTTTTAAGCTTTCCTATCTCTAACACAGATTTGGAGGTAGATGAAACATGTATATGTTGTAAGTAATGTGATTTTCATAACTGTTATATTCTTAAATTTTGTTTCTTTTTTTGTTCTTGCTGAGCCTCTCACTGCTTGCTACTTCCCTTCATATACTTCTTGCAGTAGTAACTTGCTAATACACAGGGGAATACCTGAACTTTTATGGAGTATGTATGCAAATTTAAATTTGGGGTGACGGTGCTTAATGAAAGATGAAGCATATTAAGAGAAACCGGGAGTCATTGCATTTCTGCTGTTATTTTTTTTAAAAGCCTAATGTTTTCAGAGTACCTTCAGAATATCCATAGTAATAGGTATTGCTGAGTTGAGAAAATTCAGCACAAGTCCAGAAAACCTGACCATCTCCCAGTTGCAGGCACTGAGCTGTCATGTTTTGTTTGATCTGGGTATTAAATGTAAAAAAAAATAATAATAGTAAAAAAAATCAGTTTTAGATTTAGACTTTAATACAGCTCTTTGGAGAAAGCTTCTTTTGATCCTTGCGTGTAACCAGATTTCAGGATGACTGAGTTACTTTGAGTTTATTAATAGTTCTCACTCCTTTAAAGGCACCGTTATGTAACTGCCATGTACTGAATGTAAATATTTGTGTAACAATTTCAAAGGATTGTTTAGACTAGTAAGCAGAGAGTTTTAGAACAAAAATAATATTGCTACAGTCCTTTTTCAACAAAAGAAAAGCCTGGCAGGGAAACACGTATGGAATACTTAGCAGATGCAGTGTGAACCATGGATTTCTGAAGAGCTGCAGTTGACTTTTCCATACCGTATTTGAAGCAGCAGTTTCAACATGGTGTTCATGGAAAACAGATGGTTCATACAAACCTAATTAGGAATAGTAAAGTAATATTTGATAATCTTAAATTCCCTTATCAGGAATCTGTATCTCTATCGGAAATATTTCTGGGGGACCTCAGAAAAAGAAAACAGAAAAATATTGCACTGATCCAATATATATTTTCTAGAAAACTTTTAGGATTATGACTTTATTTTGGGAATAAATGAACCACATTACTTCTAGTCCCTGAGACCTTCCTCTTGCAATTAATTTAAAACAGACTTATTAATGGTAAGTAAGGCTTTGTGTACCAATACAAACCATATCCCTAGACACTTTCCTTAAGTCAGCTTCTAAGAGAGCTGCTTGTTTGTGGAAGGCTTTGCAAGCCAGACAGGTATCTTCCAGCCCCTTTTAATGCACTCTACAGAGTGCACTGTACTGCCAGTCCATTTTAATGCACCAGTACAGAAAATGTCAGGGTAACTGAAATCAAATAACTGTGACCGGATACGCTGATGTAGATAAGAATTAGGACTCTTGCCTGTGAATCTGCCAAAAGTAGCTGGGCTTGGGTTCTAATTTTGAATACTAAATCAGTTGATCGCTGACAGGGCTCCACAAAGATCTGATTGGCACACATAGTGAAACTCAACCCAGAGCGAGTAAAAACAACATATGTTCCCAGAAGCTGCTTAGGAAGCTCTTTAAGCACTGAGGAATATCTACAAAAGCTTTAGACCTTGAGAGTAGAAATAAGGACACCAGTAACCTCCTGATAAAGGAACAGTTGCCAGAACTACACTCCTGCTTTAGCAACAGTGACTACATAGATTAAGGCTAATACTGCTGTAAGCAAGTGTAGGAGTGGCTGAAATTCACACCAGAGCTCCCATGTGTACAGAAATTCACTCAATGGGAGGAATTGCAGGAGGGGAAAGTGCAAAGTGAATCTGTTAGTATAATTAATGCATGAGATTTATTGACGACATCCTGACACATTTTTGTGTAATAGTCTGTTTTCCCCTTTTATGGTCTGTGTTATTTCAAGACTATGGAGATATTTTAGCAATTGAAGAGAATGTCAGAAATCATTACTGAGAATGCATTTCTGCTTTTGCAGAGTATCAGGTACTTGTGGCCTCGGGAGGAAGAGAATGATAAATCTTATACAAAATATTAATCAAAAGAGAAAATCTATTTCTTTTGTTTTAATGCTTGTTCAGGATCAGACAACTGATAAGTTAAACCATACATGTAATAATGGAAGTTAGCAGAATGAAAACAGACAAATCACATTAGATGCTTCTTAAATTAGGATGCTTTCCCAGACATTGCTTATCTTTTGAAGATGAAACAAATAAAGCCTTGACCAGACTGCAGAAAAATGGTGGAATGGGTTTAGGGCCACGTTGTATGTGTAATTGGAAGTGTGTGTGACAATGACAGCCTTGCTGCAGTGCTCACTTCAAAGCCTATGTAATTCCACTTCTGAGCAGATGCAGTATCTGCTCCTGATCTGCTACTAAACAGCACTTCCTGGTGCTGCTGCTGGTTGCAAGGTATGTTTGTGATTTTGAGAACACCCGTACTATTTTTATTCCAATGTATTGCAAGCTGTTTGTAGTGTATGATGTGCAGTTCTGTGCAGTTGCATACCCAAGGTGCAAGCTGTGCAGTGGTCTTGTGCATACCTTCCTACTGCATGGAACAGGGGTGAATTTATAATACCGTTTGGTCCCAGGAGGATCACTCTGCACTGAAGAGGTGCAATTGCAGCTTTGGTCTCTAGTTGGCTCTGACACAAACTGCAGAGAACTGGCAGGGTCCCAGGTATCAGCTGCTGGCAGTAGGACCTAGAATGCCATTATTTTTCCTTAATGCAAAATCACGTTTAGACCTTGCATACAGATGTATATTTCTGGAAAGTAAATGTTTCAGGCAACGTACCAGTGAAACAAATAGATCTTCACAAACTTACAAATAGAGCATTTGGAAATTGTTGTATCTCTTTCCTCACACTGATAACTGATCCCAGGTCAGCACATCTCTTTCATACCTCTGCCCCTTTACTGAACTGGAGGACCTGGAACTTTGGGGAGTAAGAAGGAAGGGAAAGGAAAGCTGTAAGTGAGGCTTTGTTCTAAGTCTTCACCAAGATAAAATAATATATTTGTCCTTCTGTCTGTAATTACAAATTAATGCACCTGAATCATATTTGTTTAATTTATGTATTGTCTTAAATGTGTATGGGGGTGTCATGATAATGGTGTCTAGAATCCTGATAATTTTTCCTCTGAAGAAACCTGGGGACTGAAAAACAACTGGTGATCATCAGTCCTATTGGTGAAGTAAGTGTTGTGGCTTTCATTTTGTAAACTTACTGTTGGCTTAGATTATTTAATGATACGATTTTTCAGAAATTTCAAGTATGCTTATATGGATATTATTTGTGGTTTTGAATTCCTTTTCAAACACTGAGCATAATATTTCAGTCTAATATTTTGGGCTGGTATAGTTCCCCAGAATTACAACAACATGCCATCATCGCCAACCTCAATATTGTTTTTATCTAACTGTAGAATAAATTGAAAAAACATTGCAAGTATACATTTTAGCTCTTTTTAAAATCATCTTATGTCTGCTTAGTCTTGGTTAGAACTTTGGTTTTGTTGTTTTTTAAGGGAAGGGAGAAGAGTCTGAAGTTTTTGCTGTTTTGCAAGTTAATCCTTTTAATAGTAATGAAAAAACTGTAATCTGAGGATTCCCAAATCTTGTTTGCATTGGTATTTCTGTCAGCTGCAGCAACAGGTGCATTTTGAGCCAGACTGAGCATCTTGATATCAGCCTCTTTAAAGCAGAGCATAGAGTATGAAGCACTGCAGCTTAGATTCAGGCAGACTGAGTGGGACTTTAATTAATTCCACATGTTGGCAGCTGTGATAGGAACATCACAGGAGGTGCTGCAGCTACAGCAGCTTCCAGTTCTTTGCAAAATAAAATAGCAATTCACATGTAGGGGCTTCATTTGCTATTCTCAATTGCATCAGGCTGGCTTAGGATCAGGATCTGCCACCAGGCAGGGCTCACACAGGGAGCATCCTTGGTACGGTTGGAGGTGTTCTCCATGTCAGTAGAAACACACATATTGGAGCCAGGCACTCTCATCTGTTCCTGCTTTTGTTGTCGGCTGTAATGGTTTTGAAGACAAGTAATGTTTTTGAAAACACCCTCTTCCCTCAACTTTGAAAATGGGTAAAATAGACGTACTAAAATGCCAAAGAAAACTAATTTAGTGGGGAAAAAACACAGAACAGTGAAGCAATACTATTTATATTACACAGCGGCACTATTAGGCACAAAATTGACTCATAACTGCTCTTGTTGATGAATGATTAATGAGAAAAAATTATGGCCTCTCCATAGCTCTTCCACTTCCATAGGCTGTTCTTAGTTCTAGCCTGAAGCTGACTGGGTTTTACTTTTTGTTTATGTTTGTTTATTTAGCCAGAAATAGGTGATTAAGGACTTCCAGATGGACTAGCTGTTGTACAAGATATGAGTAAGAATGTGAGGGGACCTGACTGCTGGATTTACTGTTTTCCATATGTGAAAAAAATGCAATCACTGCAGTGAAAATAATGAGGGCTGATACAGATTTTTAAGCATTGTGAAGACAAAATATGAGGAAATGCTTGATGAACTAGTGATTTAAAAACAAACAAACCTTGAAATCAACAATTGTATCCCAATTTAGATTTCTTAATGTATTTAAACAACTGCTGACAATGTATGAGGGCTTCTAAACAGGTTTTGATGCAGAGGAAAAAATGGTTGTTTGGGAAAACAGCCCTTGGATAAAATAATACATTTAGTGAACTCTGACACTTATTACAACAGAAACACAAACTTGGGAGACTGTCATGTTAGCAGCAGACATCACAATTAAAATTTTGGAAAAATAAACTAAGCAAAATCACTGAAAATATTTGATTAGCCAAAATTTAAGATAATACAGATCTAGATTTTTCATTGGGCATTCCATTATGTAAATTGAGATTTAGTATTTTCCACATTAATGTAATTCTGAAGTCAAAAGAGGTTTATATTACAGGAATAAGTATGTTTTGTATTTGCTCTACAGTGGGTGGTAGGAGTCTGGAAGAAAGTATTGAATCGAGTATTGCCAAATATAAGTGGAAAAAAGAGGAAAATAATTTTAGTACCAGTATTGGTTTCTGTGGGTAGCAGAGCTAATACATGACTGGCCTTCAGTGTTGAGTTTCACTGTGGTTGATGTTAGAATTTGAAGACTGTGTTTGCTTCATTTTACACTCCATAATTCAGTATCTTATAGAAGGAGGCCTGAAAAATATTTTTAAACTTTCTTTAAAAAAATAAAAAATGCAGTGTTTTGGAAATGGATCTTCTGCAACAATCTGTGATGTATCAGTTGTTCCTGCTCTCCTAAGATTTATTTTCAGATACCAATAAGGAATTCTGAAGTAATTAATTCAAAACAGGATGAAGTTTCTCATGCATTTCCAAAGTACCTATAACATTATTGATGCAGAGGTCCACAAAACAGGATAGTGTTACCAGATGCTTCCAAAATTCAGCAGTCTTTGCATCTTGAAATGTTTATTTTACACAATGTCCCTGATGTTCTCTCTCAGCAGAAATAGTGATCCAGGCGGCTTGAGGATTTTTTAATTTTCAGTAGTTTATTGCTGAATAATGACCCTTTATGCAGCTAATCTCTTGATTAATCTGTTATATCCTCATTGCTTCTACTTGGTGCCAGCAGTCAAGCGTATTTGTTATGGATGTTGCATGCAAGTTTGACAGACCAGTGTGACTCATGACAGGCAAAGCAAAGCATGGAAACTGATACCTTCACAGTATATATGGTAGTATTTTTATACAGTATTTCTGTTATTTTATCTGTGAAATGTCATTTTTTGAAAGAGTGAGTAGAGACCATGCATAAGTTTAATTTCCTTCCTGTATTTACATTGCAGTTCAGTGAGGAGGATACAAGAAAACTAGGAGAGGGACTCTGTCAGGGAGCGTAGTGATAGGACAAGGAGCGATGGTTTTAAACTAAAAGAGAGTAGATTTAGATGAAATGTTCTTCACTCAGAGGGTGCTGAGGCACTGGAACAGGTTGCCTAGAGAAGCTGTGGATGCCTCCTCCCTGAAAGTGTTCAAAGTCAGGCTGGATGTGGCTTTGGGCAGCCAGATTTAGTGGGAGGTGTCCCTGCCCATGACAGTGAGGTTGGTATTAGGTGATCTTTAAGTTCCCTTCCAACCCAAACCATTCTGTGATTCTGTGATACTGCAAGAATCAAAAGCATTTGAAAGATCTGTATGTGCAGTTTGAATGTAATGGCAAGCAATTAGCATTACAAAACCTGTAAGCTAATGGAACCACAAGCTTAGTTGAAAGCATGGTTGTTATATTAAAATAGGTATAAAGCTGATTAAACGAAGTAACTTAATGTTTAAAAATGTTAATATATGGATGGCACTTGACCCAAGCTTAAAATGCATGCAAAACCCACTATTGTACTCTGTAAGCAGCTCAATGGATTTTAGCAAGACTTCTGGTTACATGAAGTGATATAAATGGGACAGAATATATGTATATATATATATATATATATCACAGAATTGAAAGAGAGACGTGAATTTCTAGAATACCTAAACGTTTTCCCCTCCTATTGCAGTGCTGTGAGAAACAGCTTTGAATGAGAACCAGATTGAAACCTTGAGACAGGAACTTAGAAAACAATAGTTTTTTTATATTTCCACATAACAGTATTGAATTGCAGAGAGTCTTGCATTTGATATTCAATATTTGAGAATATTGAAACTTAAAGAGTTATTTAATTTGATCTTTTAGATCAAATTCTGTAACCTCTCCAGGAAACAGTGTCTGTTCACAAACAGTAGAGGCCTTGGATTGTAGCAGATCATAGCAGCATGCCTCAGCAGGTCTTCTGATCTAAAGAATCAAAGAAATGAAAGTAGATGGAGTATTTGGCCTTATGATTTCATTCTTCTGAGTTCTCTGTAGTATGTGAATGCTGTATTTGTCAAGTAAGGTGATTCTAGGTAAGGGCACTGACTTGTATAATGCAAAAGAGGTTGTACTGAGGAAAATGATACAGCTTATATTTAACAGCAGTTGTGTTACAGAATCCATAATGTTTTACTGAACTGGATGAGCCAGCTGTCTGTCCTTATAAGTATGCTTTTTCTTTTTAAGTTCTTTCTTGATACAAGTAGCTTTTATTTTTAGACTAGCTACTCAGGGCTAAGATGGAAGGTTAGCTGTGTGAAGTCAGGGGCTATTTTTGGTTCTGTATTAGTCTTCCCAGTTATGCCACTAAAGGAAAGAGTCTGTTATGCTGACTTACTTGTGCTGCCGTGACTAATGCATCTATGGGCCAGGATATAATTCTTGTCTTGTAACTGAAAATGCTATGTTTTTTTCCTCACACAGGCTGGATTATGGTCATGAGCTGCATTTGTTAATTCTCTGTTTCCAATTTCCACTTATTTCCTTGTTCAATAATGCTATTGTTTCTAAGTGTAACTTTAAATTGCGAAGTGCGATGTTAAACTTCACTGTTGTATAATATATTGAGCTACTCAGTATATTATATTTTATATTATTCCGAGATGTTCAAGTACAGGATAATACTGAGGGAAGGGTTGTTCTGGGCTATTTTTTGTTACAGAGAATGATGATGTGATTTGTATTGTGATTCAAGGTGTGATTCAAGTTATTCAAAATTTACAGAATTTTAGACTTCTCAACTGTAATTGTTCCCATATCGAAATAGCTGCACATAATCAGTGCAATCTTTGAAATACTGTGTTGCAGAAAGAAGTCAGGTCTGTCCTTTGGAAGACCAGCAAATGGCCCTTGCCAGAAAGTCCTAATGTATTGGAAGGCTTTGGGATACAGCTACGTGTAGGAATACACTTAAACTTGTGCATATTTCTAGAGCTTAGTTTTCTGACAGGCATTTCCAGTACAGTGAGAATGATCTGTCTGTTGAAATGCACCCAAATGCAGTCTCCCATTTCCATGCGTGTTCGTTTTCTGAATTAAACTCTAGGGATATCAAAAAATATATGCAAAAATCTGTTTAAAATTAAAATAAAACTAAGACGTGGTATGCGCTGTATTCTGTCATCTGTTCCACATAGCTGTATGAGTTGTGGTGACCTGACCAGTCTGTTTATGCAGTCTTTCTGCATTGTCATACTGTATTAGGCGTTTCCTGGGCTTGCTGCCAGACTTTTTCCGTTTACAAGGCAGCAGGCAAAGACTTAACATTTGTTTTCTTTCTTACTCTTCAGATTCCCTGTGGGACAGAAGGGTTTTGTCTCCTTCGTTTTCACTGTTGTTCCTCATTACAGGGTATCAGTGAAAGGAGGTTCATTTTCTGATGATGGCTGTAATAATGTGTCACAGCCATTGATTAAATAATCAGTTAGGAAGCTGGCCTAGAAGCATTATTCTTATTATGGTCTTTGTTTCATTTTTTTTTTTCCCCTCTTTTTCTGAATAGGATAACAAGCTGTCTTTATCCAAGGAAAATTCAAAATTTTCATTTTTTTTGTATATATTCAGAAAGTGTAATTCTTCCATCACTGTTTATTGAATTTAATGGACTTGAAGGCAAAGATAATCAGACAGTGCTTTATGGAAGTCCTAACCTAGAAATCAGATGTAATATATAATTCTGCTGCAGTGTCCAGCAGAGCTGAGGAGGCCCTCAGGCCTTTCACAAGTTCCTGCTGTGCTTAGTTTTGTGAATGCGAATAATTCACTCACTGCAGCAGAACTGCTCACAAGCTTGAAGCTTGGCTTAGAAAGGGGCTTTGCTGGACTGAGACCAGAAAGCAGGGGACACTGCTTGATCCAGCTGTAGAAAAAAAACACACTGAGATGTTTTCAAAAATGGATATATTGAGATTGTAAGGATGGTGTTAAAGCATCTGAAAAATTGCTAAAATATATGTATGTATCATTTTAAAAAGGTTTATTTTGTCCAGAAATATAGGAGGTTATTGTAAAGGAAAATCACAGTCTTTAAAATATGAAGTTAATTTGCTAGTCTCAAAATACTCACCAAGATGCACAGGGTTATAGCAGAAGACCAGGTAGTGATTTTTGACATTTTGTAGCATGTGTTAGTTTTGCATTCTTTCTGCATGACCTGATCTTTAACTGTGTTTCACGTTTTAGTCACAGACAAAAAAAAAAAATAAATCTGCATTTGAGCTTCAGAAATGGATGTATTTGGCCTAGTCCCAACTATTTATAAAAAACAAATGAGATTTTTTTTGGTCCTGGTCTGCTAATGACCTTGAAGAGATTGCCTGCTGTGGTAGTCACTGGCATGCATTGCATAGTACTCATAGCTACAGTCAGTAGGAAAGGTGTCTAGTGTCTATCAAGCTCGTGGCTGTATGTCCCCAAACCTTAGGACTCCCCAGCCTCTACCCTGTGGCTGTTTCAGGCAAAGGTGCCCAGTCCTACTTCCAAGTAGGACTCTTCCAAGTGCTGCATCAGAGGCTAATAGTTTGTGTATCCATCTTTTAGTATTCTGTAATTTTGTTTAATGTGGGGAATCCCAGCACGATTCTGCACTAGAGCTGTCACTGAGCACATAAGCTGGTGAGGAACAGAAGAGGTTTTTGCTGTTCAAGTTAAACCTCAGAGGTGGCAAGTGCTTCTTTCCTGTACCAGCTGGAATCTTATTACTCAGTCTTATATTCCAGGCTTGCTGCCTGTCTGATCTAGCAGTGGTTTTGTTGCTGTTCTCATGTTCTCATGTTCTCATGTGGGCTTCCATACCTGCCTGGCTCTTGCTCAGTTTGTTTTTATTTTTTTTTACCTGCTTCTAAATCACTTACTATTGCTGCCTTTGACTCTGTCATTTCTGCCAAGTGTTAATTAAAAAAAAAAAGGAATAAAAAGAATACTGGCAGTTACAGTACTTTTATTATTATCATTATTATTATTAGGGAAAACAAAGGTTCACTGGTTTATGACTTTTCTCTCTGTATCTTCTTCCTGGATATATCCTGGCTACTGATTTGGTTGTTCTTTTACTATGTACTGAAGACATGTCAGGAAACGTGACTCAGTATAAGGGGGAAAATAGCTGCCTTAAGCTAGTCCTGAACATCTTTTGTTTTAGTCTTAGCTCAGTCTTGAAGGACATTTATGGTTTCAGTAAGTAGTTAATAATGGTTAAATGCATCCATCCCCTTTCCCTTGGTCTAGCTGTTCTGTGGAAGTATAGGGACCCAGGGGAAATTCCAAGCTAAGAAAATCCGTGTTAAAATCACAGTGCTCAGTAGAAAAGAGTGGCAATGCCCTTTTCACCTTCCTCTTTGAGTTCCTGAGGCTGCCCGGAGGAAATTCTTGCTTTTGAAAGTTAAGTCTGCCCCTGCTGGTGGTCGAACTGAAATAGAACGTGGACAACTGACCTATTTCTGCAGGACTTCTTTGCTTGTATTTTGTACTTTAGGACATATATAAACCCTTGAACTGTCAGCCTGACAGTTATAGTGGGACAGATCCAAAAACACTGCAAGAATTTTAATGAGACTTTTCATGTTGCAGTGACAAGGAAGTGGCAATGCTATCTTTATTTGAAAAGGGAAACAAAAATGATGATCACAAAAATGACCTGTCAGGCAAAATAGACAAATCTTTTACTTTTACTTACTCAGAAATAAAAGTTGATGCAAGGGGCAAAGAGCAACACTGTCAGTATAGCATAGCTGTAATCTGCCCCCGTCAAAGAGGAGTAGCATTGCCCAAGGGAAAAGCAGAGACCTGTCAGACAGAAGGTATGAGCAGGGAGGTTGGATCTGGTTTTGTCATGCTGACATTCAGTGAATTATTGGTGGTTTGGTTGTTTTTTGTGTTGTTTTTTTTTTTTTTTTTTAGCATTTTTTTTGGGAAAAGATCATACTGCATATCTTTGAGAGTTTCAGCCCCTAATGCCTGTCACTACTGCTGAGCTGCAAACATGCACAGATCCAGCTGTTGCTGTGCATGCCGCTCCTCTTAGTTTTCCTTTTGCCTCGTATGTTATGCACTTCCTTTTTCAAATATTTACACCTTATCCTAATTTCTTGAAGTCAGTAGATATAATTTTTTTCATTGTTTTAAAAAAATACAAACAATCTTTTATATCTTTTCCAGTTGGATGTCTTAGTTCAGTTTTCATCTAACGTGGGGATTTTGTCATCCAGAGCAGCTTTCCCTAGGCACAGGGTGTGGCTCTTAAGACTTAAACCATCCAGTCCTGTTGCTGTTACTTAAATTGAATCAGCCATACTAAATTGAGCCAAAGTATTTGTCTTTACAGCTTGTCATTCTACATTTAGAATGAAACATAGTTGTACAGCTGGAATAAATATAATTTATTCAGTGGGCTCCTGGCTGAAGGGTCTCGATATATGGATCTGCTGCGTGCTTTTTTTGTTTGTTTTAATTTGTCACCTAATAGTCTGCTTTAAAGTTACATCACAAATGCATGTGTTATATACTTGAATTTTGTTTTGAACTAAAACTTCAAACTAGTTAAGTCCTCAAATAAGATTTTAAAGAACACCATACTGCTCACTTCTCTGTGTAAATTTCTTTCAATTCTGCACAGCTGTGTTTGGGATAACTGGATATTTAAAGGTATCTTTCCTTTGTGAACTGTTCCACTGTTGGTTAATGTGAATAAAGTAGCAATGACATTGTCATAGTCTGTGGCTCAAGAGGCGCTCCAGTTGCCAGTTGTCACTTCCTGCCTGTTATGTGCCCTTCCTCTGACTCACAGAGGCCATGTGAAATATATGCCGTTTCTTTATGAAATATCCAAGGGAAAAAAAAAAAAAAAAGGAAAAAAGATTTATTTATAGTTGCTTACAGGGCTCTCTTTCATGTTAAAGATTTGAGAAGAGCTGAATTCTTTAGTATTTTTTAATAAGTTTATAAAATCCTTTAGTATCAGCCTCTCAAAATCTTGTAGTGCTTTTTTCCTCTGGAGGATGGGAGGACAAATACCTTGTGGGCGAGAGCGTTGTTCAACTCTTCTAATTGTAAGTTTGTCATAAAGGATAATTATAAAATCCCTGTTGAATTCTGTCTATAAATGATGGATCATTTTTCTTGTGTCTTCTGTAAGGGATGCATCTTCTGCTTGTTACTTTCAGGGGTAGGAGTAGGGGTTGGTGCAAAGTACATTTTGAGGCCGAGGTGGTGGTAATAATGGGAAAGAGACTTCTGTAAAGGTCACAGTTTTATGTAATGTAGTCCTGTAGCTTGATCTGACTGAAATACTTCTATGTAAAGAGGAAACTTCTTAGGTTGGCTATAAATATTTGTCAGAAATATAAACCAATTTAAAAGGTAAATGTGATGGTTGTATACGCATTGAAACACTGCACCAGCGGACAGCAGAGGATGAGGAAATTTATTTTTCAAATAGATGTGTTTGAACAAAAGCTGTGCAACAAGACAACCTGACAGCAGGCTGGGCTGTCAGAGGAGCACCAATGGGTCACTTTGTATTCAAAATAAAGGGAAGGTAATGGAGTTACGAGCAGAACATAGGTAATGTTTGTCTAAGAAAGGGTGTTGTCTTTAGAAATAAATAGGGCTTAACACATTTAAAACACATTACTTAGAATTAGAATTAATTAATTCAGAGTTAATTAGCTAATTTTCCTTTTAAAGCATTCCTGAAGTGTTTTGAGAAAAACATTTTTCATTTTTCTGTTGGGAAAAAAAGAAAGAATTCAAAGAAATATGAAACTGGTGTAAGACTTTCTAGTGTCAACTGTAATTAATTCTACAAAGCTTCTTCATGTACCTCTGTATATGCCTTCTTTTAAAATTTTTGTAGACGAGCAAATCACATTCATCATCTTCTTATTCAAGACCATTATCTGTGGTAATTTAAGCCACAGACAGGAGAAGAGAGATGTTCTGATTGAGTGTTACTGCCAGGCCACTGCTGGAAAACAAGCATTCTGAGTACTCATGTAGAGCTTTTGTGCTTAAACCTAGGAATTGGCCAGATCTAAATCTCCAAAATGACATAAGAACTGTAATTCTAAAAAAGCCCTCAATAGTATTGAAAATTAGATATTGTTCTGGTGCTTGACCTTGTCAAGGTGTCTACAGCTCTTCAAATTTAAACATCATGCACAAAAGCCCACAGCATCAGGACTAGCAAGAGAGTTGTTACTAGAATGAATGACTCCTTATTTTACTGTTTTTGCTATGGTATGCATATGTGCAACAAAACAAAGAATGGGTAAGGCACAGCAGACAGGCACTTTGTGGAGAGAAAAGCTGTATTTATCATGTACTAGTTCAATAAATCAAATTTTGTTCACTAGCTTACTGAAATATTTCTCATATATGAAAGTTCTACTGTTAATGAAAGTTAAAAAAAAAAAAAAAAAAGTAATGTTCAAAATTCAGTTGTTTTTAAATTTCTAAACTGATGAATCCTGCTCAAAGCTATGAATAATTGCTATATGATCAAAATATAGATATTGATATTTGATCAAAATATAGATATTCTTCTGAGCAGAATTGTGTTATTTGCAAGTGAGACCACAGTGGACCTGCAGCATGCAAAATCTCATGCAGACTATTCAGTTCAGCTTTCCCTCAGTACTATTTTTGCATACTAAGTGAGCGCTGTTATCATTAACTGCAGCATATACATTAGTTTGAACTCTGTGGGAAATAAAGACCATTTTAGCATCTGCTTACATCTTGGGAACTGATTCAATGACTTTATTATGAAGGCCTAGAAAAATAGCCATTAGATTGTGCTTTTAGGAAAGTGAACAATTTCTGTGAACATGGTTTTAGAAACACTATTCTTACCTTGTAATTTGTGTTTTTTTTTTGGGGGGGGAAAGCTTGGTAAATTTGAGCAGATCTTTGTTCCTTGTTGATTGAACTCTTTCAATACTTTTTTTGTACATTTTACGTGTTAACTATTCTAGACTGTAAGGAGAAGGAGGACTTCCAGTATTCATTGTTGGCGTATAGCGAGCAACTATGTAAATGTTTCTCACAGGTGCATTTATCCGGGTCCAGTTATAAGTACAGCTTAAGACCCTTTACAGTCAGCTGAAGCCTTGGCCTGTGATGGACAGGTGGATGTCGCAGCGCTTTAAATCAGAACAGAAGGATTCACTTTAGGCACTGCCAAAGGACAACATTCAGCTGTAACCTGCTTAAATGAGCACTGCAAGGGCACAGGCAGGGCAGCGATCAGTGCTCAGACTTTATGAAAATGGCACCCAGTTTGGGGGCTTTAGATGTGAGCTTGGGCTTCATGGAGTGTTTCCCTCCTTTTACAGCAGCGCGACTGGGGTAACTATTCTAAAAGGTTTTCCACAGCTTTTATTATAAGGATGGTTTTGAGCTGGTTGTTGAATTCTCTGCCCTCCTACACCTTGTAGGTGGGAAAGATATTTGGTCTTTGTATCTAAAGCAAGCTCTTACTTCAGTGGTGATGCTCTTGGGAAAAAAAATAAATAAAAAAAAAAATCTCTGGGAATGTAGACTTTCCTTATTAGCAGAGTGAGTTATTAGGCAGAGGGGAATAAATGTCATGTTAGAAAAACTCTTACATTTATACAGCCTTTTGAATCCCATCGGTACTGCCTCTTTGGTTAAACCACCATCAGCAGTTTCAACTACAGCTTAAAACACCTCTGGGAAATGTGAGTGGGTTGTTGTCGTGACAATAAGATAAAAATAAAAGGATTTCGTTGATGGCTGGAGCCCTTTGGCTTCCTAATGCAGTGAAACCTGTGGTCGATGCTGCAAGTGGCCGAGCCGTGCGGCTCCTCGTGCTGCAAGGGCACCTGCTGTTCTTCCAGGGAGAGCTGCCATGACAACTGCATGGCTTGCAAGCGCCAGGTCCCTGCTTTCCTGCAGCGATGGAGGGTCATTGGTATTCCGGGCTGCTGCCTGCTGCAGGCAGCAGCAAACCCTTCCCTTCCTCAGGATCTGCCAGCGCTCGCTGCTAGCACCCTGGGTAAAATATGCAAATGGTGTTGACAGGTATCTGGAAAGGGAAAAAAGGAAAAAAAAAAGGCCCATTTGCCTAGAAGGAGTGATTTGTTTTAGCTCGTTAATTAAATGCTTTTACCAAATGGTTCTAACTTCCATAGCTTCTACAAATCTTTTATTCCCAAATCTCATTCAGAGTATGCAGTGTTAAATAGGAATGTAAAAAATAATAGGGAAGGGAGATGGGGGGCATGTAGAGCACACAGGAAAACGTTAATCAGCTTATATTTTAAAAATATCTTGCTACCTGCGATCACGTATTTTCTTAGGGGTAGGTAAGAGGAGTTTGGTATTTCTTTTGTGGCATTTTTGGCTTAATATGTTTTAAAGCAGACACTTCTCCACAAACTGGCTTTTTGGCTTTTGAGGGGTGGTATTATTCAAAGTCTTTGGTTTTGGTTCTTTAAAGAATGTCTAAAGCATTTGTCATTGTGACATTCCCATCCATCTCCAGATGTATTGTAACTTCATTATTGCAACAATAAAGAACAGAATGAGCTGCAAAGGGCATGGAAGGAACTTTGTATTTCCTTTTTTCTTCAATAATGACAGGGCAAAGTAGATGTGTTGCTGGTTTTGTTTGTTGTCTTTAACAGGACACCAAAATACGAATATTAAATGCCAGCGATAGTAGTAAAAAAAAAAAAAAAAAAAAATTTTTTTAAAATGCAGAAGCAAAAAATTTTAACAGATTTTCCCACAAGCAATTGATGTAAGAATACCAGAATGCGTCAGTAGGGTTCCTAGCTATTTTCATCAAAGCCGTCAGCATGCACATATAGGCAAAAATACAGGTATTAAATGTAAGAGAAGGTGGTCTTGGAGGTAAGGGGCAGTCATACTTGACATTCTTGACTGTGAGGTTTCCTGTACTTCTTCTTGTCCATGGAGGATAGCTGATGTACTTAGGGACTAGAACGTTTGTCATTATAAAATAAAGTTATGGTATTGCTGTAAAAACACAAACTAATTAAGTGTTGTTGACTAACTGAAGACTTAGCATTCGAAAATACTGCATTTGTTTATTTTACTTTGTATATTTTGCCATCAAGGTGACATGCTTGCAGGACTTCTTTGGAGATGACGATGTCTTCATTGCATGTGGACCTGAAAAATATCGATATGCTCAGGATGACTTCGTCTTGGATCACAGCGGTAAGCTTTGGATCACATCCTGAACCTACTGAAATAGTCAAGTTCATTGAGATTTCCTTTTTTCCCCCCCTCAAGCTGTGCACTATAGAAAAATACTCATTGGAATATATTTTCTTATTGATGAAAGCATTTTCCCAAACCACCATCTCAATTCTGTATATCTGTTAAAGTGCACTAATAATGTTTAACAAACCCTGTCCCTAAAGTTCAATGGAAAACAGCATTGAATTTCCAAAGGTTCAGTTATGTCTCTAAATGTTCCTAAAACCAGTTACAAACGTTTACTTTTGACTTCTGTGGGCTACAAGATGATCTCCATATTGCTGTCATCAGGGGATGTTTGAAAAAATCACATTATGTAACTGCTAATTTCAGATCTCAGGTTGTCCTGCTAGACAATTCATATTCCATGTTGAGCCTGTTTATACTGTGAGATAGTAGGGGGTTATGTGTGGAGAAGGAGGTGAGGCCAACCAGGACATTATGTCCACACTGTCTTCCATTGACAGATCATGAATTTAACTTGTTTAAGTTACTTTTCCATACAGAGAAAATCTATAATGTAAGTTCAAGAAAAAGTTCCCTACCAGGGAGTTTTAGAATTGTCTTGGAATATCAAATCATACACACTTTTTTGTTGTTGTTGTTGTTGTTATGTTTTTATTTGTTTATTTTTCCTCATTTTCTTTGTAGGTCTGTATTTTCTGTAAAATCACACTGTTTTCCTTTTATGAAAAATGAATCTCAATGGTAATAAAAATTGCCCTGGCAAGAATCATCAGATTATTTGAGGATAGATTTGGGTTGTGAACTTTTGCTGTTTCTTCTAATTTTTATAAACACCATAATTTCATAAAAAGTCTGCTGTTATATCAAGAGGCATAGGTACATACCTAACCAGTGGTCCATACACTAGGATGGATAAAAGATTTCAGCTGGCTCACATTCTAGTGTTAGCAGCAGCATGCTATTATTCCAAAACTACTTGATTATGTTGATTCAAATAAAGGGTATGTTTTAACCATTTTAAACTAGCTAAGATATGTTTTTATTGTTGTGCAGACATAGGAGAACATGGTAGTATTAGCTCACACTAATTCCAGTTTGAGCAAAATTATAATTTCCTTTGTGATCCTAAGACTGTAAGTTTACTCTTCCCATTGCACCATAGACAGACTAACTGAGCTCATTTTCTTACTGAGAACCCAGTTATGTAGGATTTCTTTCTCAGTTTTTCTCTTCACCTTCAGTGGTCCTTGCTTCTTGTTATGTGTCTGGAGGTCATAATGGATAAAAGCAGTTTAAGTACAGAGTGGATCATGACTTGGCTGGCAGGGGATACAGCTCTACATACTCCTCCTGATGGCGACTTTGTATCACCGTCGTTGCATTGCCATCAGTGTGATGAATAACAGAGGCAAAATCAAAAGGGAAATTTATATGATTTGATAGGGAGAGATTTGCAATAGATGCTAACTGTAGGGATTCAAATTTCATCAAAATGTCAATACATGTATGACTATTTATTCCTTTCCCATTTAGGTTGTCCTTTATTTAATGACACACAGTTGGTAGTAAATGGCAGTAATCTGTTGTCTCAGCATTTTGAAAGCAATAGACATTTTTCACCTCTTCAAAAATTGTTCACAACATCAGTTTCTTCTAAAATAAGGTGAATTGAGCTTGCTGTGCAGTTGCCCTATGTGAAGGTGCCGTTACAGCACACAGGATTTACTGAACTATCAGAGGAACCTTGTCATTGGCTGACTACTCTTTCAGCTGTGCTAACTTGAATAATGGTCATAATCTGACTTCAAGATTTCAGATATTACATGCAGAAGGTTACATAAAGCAGTTGGCTTAAAAACATTTATATGGTATGTGGGTTGAAGTTCTGAGATGGTCTTATAAACTTGTTTCATTCAGTTTGGCAAGTAAGTTTAGGAAATACTGATGGTCTTTCTCTGGATAATAAACAGCAGCAGTAGGGTTTGGAGGAAGCTGGTACGATGAATTGTTTTTGAAACTTCATCTGCTTGGTTTGTAGAATGCCGTGTTATGAAGTCATCTTATTCCCGATCATCTGGTATGAGGTATTCTGGGTCCAAAAGTCCAGGACCTTCACGTCGAAGCAAATCACCTGCCTCAGGTACAATTTCTAAGAAAAAGATAAACACATAAAATGCATGAAATCTAGGATTTGTTTAATGGATTGAAAAGGCTGTTGGCTGTATGTGAAATAAAAGTGCCATGGTTTGTTTCCCGAGGTAAAAATGCTTTCTCAGTTTCTCTCATAGATATAATACTGATTTATAAAAAAATACACATTTATTTTTGAATCTTGAAAAGAAGTTTGTCTTCTATTTATTAACAGGCATACAAAGTTTCATTTTATGGAAACTGGAATATTTTGTATTAATTGTATGTTTGGGATATGCTTTCAGTGTGGTACTTTTTTTTTTTGAAGACTCAATTAAGTACAGGATGAGTATGTGGTTAAATTGACGCTCATAGAATATAGCCTTAAAACTTTTGAATTTGGAGTTTTTCCTATATAAGACAAATATTGTCAAAACATAGAATTTTGTTGTTTCAAGTAATTTTAGGAGCTGTTCTGGAATATTTTTGCCCATTAACAGAGATTTATTTTTTTTCTTGTGCTTTCTGTAATTTCAAAGAAGGGTTCACATTGTGTATATGCCAGAAGTTTGACTGAACACCATAAATTCCAAACACTGAGCCTTTTATACAAATAAGTAGAAGGGAGAAACTTGTTTTTCCTTTTTTAGTTCTGCATTTAATTTCTAAATATAATAAAACTTAATTGATTTCTTTCCCTCAGACCTGGAGAAGTAGCCCTGAAATCAAACCATTGAATATGTAAATATACAATGCTCTGTTTTGGTTGTAACTATATGCATGTAAGCTCCTGTGCGTGCATTCAAAACTGCAACATGTTTCATATTCTCATATCCATATCAATATTTATTTTGCTTAACTGATGCTGGTTAAAGTCATTTTCTGTCTGTGAGTTCTTTAAAAGTGGAATATTTATCATCTGTTTATAAAGTGTGAAAACTGAAAAGCTTCAAAGGAGGATTGTAGTAAGAACAAAGAAAAATAAAAATGTAGCATGAAGGGCGAGTTTCACCAATGATACACATTTCATGCGATCCTGTTAACTCCAGCAAGATTGCATGGGAAATCTATCAACAATGTATTTTATGCAACGTATTTAGAGATCAGCACTGTCATTTCCTTACTTACTTCTACTTGGACACATCCATTGGTTAGGTTAATTTGAAAAGTTTATCCAAAGTGTCTGGTATTTATCCTTCTATTTACTTGCCATTTTTTCTCATGTAGTCTTTAGTTATCTTTATTTTCCCTTCTTTCTTTCATGCATGTTCAGAGCTGTTTTAATAACCTTTCTCCTTAATGTCTTTTTCCTTTGTGTCAAATATATGAGTACAGTAAAGAGGGGTGGCCACTACTCCAGTGCATATTCTTCAGCAAAATCCCCAGGTGAGCCATTATTGTTATGGCTATATATCACTAGTGTGTCTCCTTGCTTTCCATTCACCTTTCCTCTGCATCTGTCAATATTTTCAAGCTTGTAACACACATTTTGCATATGGTGAGCCAGAGACTCTAGTGTTTTTGTTAAAGTAGATTTTTGAAAAAATATAAATGATGCTTAATAGTTGCTGGACATCTGTTAACGGCGTCAACCTTAAATTTGTAAAGGTGTAATCTGACTACAAGTAGAGGAGCATTCTGAACAGCAACACATTTGTATTCTAAAGCGTACAATAACAGAAAATTTCAACCAGTGCAAAAAGAAAGGGGGAAGAGCTGACAAAAAAGTGGTGCAAAAACACGTGCCACAGTTTTTCATTTTATTTAGTTTCTTACTCTCCTTTTTCTTCTTTTGTTACTTCAGCCTAAGTTCTAAAACCCTGAAAAACCTCTTTGCACTTTCAGTTTAAAACACTACAGCTCTTAGAACTAATGTGTGCTTTCACTAGCAAATAAGTTGTGACTTTGGACTACTAGAAGTTAACTATTTAAAAGGTATTCATAGTTTTTTCAGTTTTCAAGGTTCTGATATGGTAAAGAATTGTCACCTAGTATGTACTATTTGAAGAATAACAGAGAAGGTATTTTTCTGTATGTTCAGGCCACTACATGTGTAGTAAGAAACCTCAAAAGAACTTATAGTTAGAAAATAGATAACAAAGGTAAGTTTTGCATATACAAAAAATAGCAAATAAGTAGTAGCAAACAAGTTTAAGTGCTACAAACAAATACAGGTAGCTTATGTGTTTTGTGGTTTAAAAAAAAAAAAAAAAAACTGCTGTAAAAAAAAAAAAATACAGCTGGAGTACTGTGAGGGTGGGATGTTCTTTCCTAGAGAGTTATGAGAGAAAAGTTGATGATGTTGACCAGCCAGTCTCACAGGTACAGTTTAGTGGTTCTGTCAGTGCTTTAAAGGAGGATACTGACTTAGAAACAGATAGAGATGTCTTACAGTATAACCCTCAATGGTCATACTCAGGAAATACTGACTTTTCAATGAGCTTTATAAAAAGAATTTGTGAATAAAGAAAAATTGTTTTGCTCCTGTAGTAATAGATGGTCATTTGGAAGCAGATTCTTCAAGTGAAGTATCTCATTTTTGTTCATGAACTTTACAGATCAGAATTTACCCAGTGGCTAGAGCAAATTGTATATAACCTTTCAAGAGTAAGAAAACATAAGATAGCATTTGTTAGCCCTTTTCATCTTCATACCTAAAATTCTTTATAAAACAATGAAGTGTTGATATGCCAAGTTTAAAGAAGGATATCTAAAACAAAATGATGAAAAATAATGTATTTAGAGATCTTCAGGTGGGACATAGGCTCCTAAATTCCTTTAGCTTCTTAAAAAATGCACTTAAGCTGAAGTAACTTTGCTATTGCTCTTGCATGTAAAGCTTGTTAAAGTCAAAAGTAAAAATATCCTAAGAATACCAGATGCTTTTTGCAGAAAAAATAAATAAATAAAATCTTAGTCATGTAACAGAGCTGGGAATGTAAATCAAACTTTTAAGATTTCAAGACAAACTTATTCTGTAGCTAAATGCTAATTAGTTGTATCTTAAGATACTTGAGAGAGAGACAGTGGTGGACAACAGGGATTTGTGGAAGCTACAATGTAGTCAGCCTGGCCTAGTGATAGATAGACTACCTATAGATACACTGCTTAAGTAGAAAAGGTAGTATTTAGGAAGCATCTTCAGCACTCTGAGAATGTTGGGGTACTAGGTTAATAGATACCTATAAAATAAAGTCAATAATGTTCATTAAGAAGTGATGTATAACCTGTGATGGACTCCTGAGTGTATAAAGAATGTGTGTAGATGTAACCATTATTTCATAATTTACTTTGTAGCTAATCTTCTATTTATTAGAGTTCCTTTTTAAAATTTTTCTGACAAAAAAAAAAAAAAAGATTCTTCAGCATGAATCAGCTGTGAAACCTTTTATCTCTTAAATTTCTGCCTAGTATTTTTCCTCTCCTAGGAAAAATGAGGTTCAATTAGAGAGGAAATAATGCTACATCATATTGTGCATTGTGTGTGATGAACAGTATGTTATTTTCATAATGAAATTCATCAGTCTGCTTTTTCAGAAAAATACAGGGACTGACCTAAATGTTAGTCAAATTACTGCAGGTACAACAGGTGTTGTACCAGACCTCTCTGGAAAAGTGGACTTAAAATGAATGAATTCCTGAAGTCAAGAGGGGACATATTTAATGTTTTCATAAAATACTACAAACAGACACTTCAGCTTCTCGGAAATTCAGGAATTACCTACTAGCTTTTAGGTGTTGGTTTGTTTGTTATTTTTATTTTTTTAAACTATATCATTTTTTTCGGAAATTCTAGTCAAGTTCCATATCAGACAAACAGCTCATACTTCTTGTTTGCCTATTTTGCTTAAAACAAACAAACAAAAACTTAAAAAGGATAAAACAGTACAAAAAAGAGTATGTTCTCTTAAATGTTCCACCTGAAAAGTAGTCATTGATACAAAAAGGAGAGGTGGACTGTTCAACTTACATGTTTATGAAGACTTTCTCTTTCCATAATTTATTGTGATATAACACAATATTGTGTTATAATAATATTGTGTTATTAATAACAATATTGTGTTATATCACAATAAATTATGGAATTTAAAGAGATTATGGCTATTATTTGTCCAAAGCTCTTGCACTGGCAATGTACAAAGCAGGCTTTTTCGAACTCTGGAATGGCGATGTGTTAATCGTGTGTTGTCTTGGTCTGATGTCCAGCCAGGGTTTTGGGGGAGCAATTGTGTGTCACATGAGCATGGAATTTATTCCTAAATGCTGATGAGTCTGTATTGATCTTTGTATACAGACTTGAGTGATACCTCACGGAAGTATGTTATGTTTAAAAGCAAGTTAGATGTTGTTTTTTGTTTTGTTTTGTTTTCCTTTTACTCATTTTTTCTTTCATTTGTTTGCATTTATTGCTTCGGCCAGTTAATGGAACTCCAAGCAGTCAATTATCCACCCCAAAATCTACGAAGTCCTCCAGTTCTTCACCAACAAGCCCAGGCAGCTTTCGTGGACTCAAGGCAAGTAGCAGAACCATCAAAAATACTCAATTCCCTTTTTAATGGAATGATGTATGACAGTAGCACTGAAGAATAGAAAGAGTTGTAATTCTATAGGGCAGCCTTGCTAGTATGATTGTTGAGTTAAGGTGGAAAAGAGTGCTGAAGTAAGATTTTTGTATTTTGTCTTAGGCTTGCAGTATGAAACTCAGCTTAAGGAAGGTCAAAGATGGCGATGATGGCTTGAATATGTCAATTATCCTTCAAATTTTCCATTGTTTTGTAGATTGTAGAAATTCCCTGAGTAATTTATATTCCCTTAGGCTATATAAATGTAGTATCCTCTTCTGGATACCTTATAGCATTGTAGCATTGATCAAAATTTCATCTGAAGCACCCCTCTTCATCCACAGCACACAATTTCACCACTTAATGCAATCTGAAAAGCATGTGAGGTGTTCCTTTGGGAGCATCCTGTTGTCTGGCAGCTTTTTCTCCATGTTGCACCAAAAGAATTCTCTTCCTCTCCTACTTAAAAAATGGCAACATTTACAGTTCTCAGAGGCTGCTTTGAGCCTTTTGCTTGGTAGAATAAAAGGAATGGTCTGGAGCACAGCAGAGCTGCATTGTGCAGCTGTCCTTTCAAGGAGAATTTTCTTATGAAATCATCAATTGCAGCCTTTGTGGAAACGCATTAGATGGTTCTTTCTCTGATTATTCTGATCAAGTAATAGCTCCCACTGGTGAACACAACAGTTGTGAAGAGGCTGTACATTCTGCAGAAAACTGTTGTCTTAATTAAGGGACTGGCAAAAGGACGTGATTTGAATAGTATTTAGTTTGGGGTTTTGACATGCTAATTGTTGCCACATCTTTGCCTGTTTTTCAAGGAGTATCACATTGGCTTCTGCCAGGCTTCTGTAATAATTTTGAGAAAAGATTTTGATTTACATGTTAAATTTCAATATATATTTTAGTTGTTTGGTTCATTGAAGCAATTTAGTGTCGATGATCTATACCATTCTGTAGCTACTCTTTCTCCAAAGCTACATGGATTGGTCTCTCTCTTTTAAAGCATTTTTCAAGAGCAGTAATAGTTCAGACATTGAAAATTATAACTCTGGTCTTAAAATTTGTCTGGATAGCTGTCATATAAAATTTACGCTAAGCTTGTCAGTGCTATATTTAACACATGCTCTTTTTTCTTTCTTCAGTGAAACTACAAGTTTAGAAACTAGATAATTTGGTTCATTTTTTTTCCTGCACTGTCTAGTCTGCTTTTAGCAGATTAAGGCTCCATTAATAAGCAGATAATTAAGTTAGTAACAAGCAATTTTCAGCAAAGTGGACATGTCCCATTTCCCCTTCACTGTCAACCTCACAGAAGTAAGCTGTTGTACACTTTCATTTTGGAATTCTATTGGTGCTGGATATTAATGGGTTTTTGTGTCAAATAACTCATTCCTCTATGGCCTAAGAAAACGTCAAAAACTAATTAATCATCTTAGACCTGAAGTAGTGAGTACCTCTTGTTTTATCCCATTGGGGTGCATCTTTTCAGTAGGAGGATCCCAGCTGCGCTCCTGAGACTAAAGACAGAGAAAGTTAGCTGGTGAATCTCAGGATAAATTCCAAAAGGATGAAGTGCACCACACAGTTTCTTGCCTAGAACATAAAGTTCTAGAAGTAATATTTTTGTATTACTTAATCAACATAAAACCAGTAACATGGAAAGCATAGCTTTATGCAAAACTAGATTGTTTTAAGAAAACCATTATTATTTTTGTAGGATTGATCTTGGTCAGTCTATTGAGAAAAACAGGGAAAGCAGAGATCAAGTTTAATTTTTTGAGATTATTGCCTTACTCTATTGTTAAAAAATTCCTTGTTGCTAAGACTGCATCACTGCACAGACAAGTAGTCTGTCTTCCTGTACTTATTTAAAGAAGGTGCCATGACTGCAGTTGAATGAAAAAGTAGATAAAAATAAATACTGTGCCAGACAGTGAAAGAATAAAGTATATTTCTGAGATTTTTGGCTTTGAAAATGCAGTATTGTGGCTGCCTTGTTGTTTAGAAAGCATACATGTTTATTTTTGTAGAGCATGAAACAGGAACACTTAGAGAAATGTTAAAAATACAATTTTATGTGAGCTTGAGTTAGCAGGAAAAGGGAATAAAACCTGTAGAGAGCAGGCCACCAGAACAGCTACACACAAACTGTCCTTTATAAACAATGTTGCTTGGAAAGACAGAGCAATATATGAAATATATTGAAATACACGTCTATAGATTAGAAGCTAGCTAAGTTGTTCGAAGATCAGCGTAGATCTAGGTGATAATGCTAGGTATCAAGGCAGTAAACTTATAAAAGATACTGGTTGTTAAAGCAATTTTTGTCTCAGTCTTAGGCATCGCATCTTACGTCATATTCTCTGCATGCCACTTTTCCTTTAAAGTAAAATCTTTTCAGTCCCCAAGGATTCCTTCTGCTTTACAGCACTTAATCAGAAGTGGTATGCTCAGGCACAGATCTCCTTGCAGGAAATAGTCCTGATGAACAGCCTATCTTTTAAAAGAATGGCTTTACTTCTGCCTCTTTTTCATTCTCCTACTAGAGTACTCTTGTGCTATTAATTGTTCAATTCATACAGTATGCCAATGCAACATCCCAGTTTTGCAGAAGTGTTCAAAAAAAATTGTACTGGAGTCTGAGGTGACATTGAGGTCCTAGGAATTTATACTATGTTTGCAGAATAATAAAAACTACAGAATTTCCCCACAACCCCAAATAAATGCCTTTATTCTAGTAAGTGAAAAATATGAATGTTGTCCTTTGAGTACAGATGAGTAAAATAATTAAGGGTACTCATTAAAGAAGCCCACACAGTTGTGTGCTACTATGTGTTTTTGTTATTCTTTATTTTTAACCTCGCAATGTTAGCCCATTACTAAGCATTTGACTTTGCAGAGAGTTTGTTTCAAGGTAAGGATTCAGATATAAAAGGTAACAGGTAAGGGCATGAAGTAAATGACTGCTCTGTATGATAAGCTTTTTTGAGCTAATGTGCTGAGCTTTTTATCTTTCTATTAGCTTTTCTATGGAGATTAAAAATTGTTCATGGATTAAGAAATAAAGGTAATACTGCATTAGTTGGCACAGGACAAATGACTGAGGTGTCCTTTTTCTGTTCTGTAGACAGGTGACAGTTGAATGCTTTAGCGCTTTTATTTGGTTCTGTGTGTTACAAAGACCCAGCTTTGTAACGCCATTAGGGGTTACTGAGCATGATTTATACCATAAAAATGATCAGTTACTGGATTAAGTATGAGATTTTGAAAAGTGGTGTTACAATATTGTCATGCTTACTTGCATGCATTTTGTTGTTCCCTCTTGAAAATAAGTACCATGAAGTCTTGTCATCTCTTTTTAAAGAAATAAAATTTTACTAATAAAGAAGCGTTACAGTTAAGGCATTTCTTAGAAACCCAATGCTAAATAGTAGTGTTTGCATTTGTCTCAGTATTATTTTTTTGACTGATTGACAAAATGACCAAAACAAAAGGATATTAAAACCCGATTCAACAAATACCATAAGCACTTGCTTAACTTTAAGCTATTGGGTAGTCCCGTTTACTTGAGATGGTTAATGTACTTAAAGTTAAACATGTGCTTAAGTGATTTGAGAGATAAGTACCTTACCTTCATCAAGGCTTTAATCTTCAGTATTGTACACGTGTCTATCTGTTAGCAATTGCATATTAAGAATATTTACAAGGAATTATCCAACCTAGGCAACAGCGGTTCTCAGAGGAATTCTTTACCTGTTGCCTTTGGTGAAGTTACAATCCACCATCCTTCTCGCTCATAGAGCGGATGAAAAGAGTTGGATAATCTCTGCTGGAAAGGAAATTGATGTTTTGCACTCAGCATTAAGTCCTCTCACCTCTGTCTGGGGTTCACTAAAAGCTTTACATTATGTGACAAAACTCAAAATCTCTTTAGGAGAAAGGGTAAATCTTGGCATTATTCTTCAGTGTTTCCAGAACAAAATGCATGACGTAATAGATATGTAATACCATGTACACTCAAATTAATGCTAGCAAAATCACTAAATGTTAATTGGCTTTTTTATTGTTACAAGTATAGCTCCTTGATATAGGTGGGGAACTAGTGATGTTGAGTTTCACTTAAAAATTAAGAAGTTCTTGTATATAGTTTGTCTTAGAGATTTTGTTAGTATTGAGCATTACAATAAATACCAACAATATCTAGCCAGAAATACTAATTATATAAATATGATTTCATTTGTTTCAAAATATCCTGTTGCCCTTTTTTACCACAGCTTTTCACAGATGAGTTACAGTGAAACTGTGAAAGTGTTCCCAGATTTCAGAGAATGCTTCTACAAATAGTTATTTCACAATTTCACTAAAATATTTGTAGTCTACAATTAGATTCATCAGCAATTTTAATTCTTTCATGAAGACAGAGAAAGCTTCTTTGAGAATATCAAGTTTTTCTAAAACTTTTCTCAAGGCTTGAGAGTTGACATTCTCTTTTTAGCTGTCAGTTGAAAGACTACCTCAGTAATGCCAGATCAGAACTTGAGAAGAAGTTAACAATATTAGACTTTTGCTCAGTTTGGACAGATAGACTTGGAGGATATTACAGGACCTTGAAATATTAGTAATAATATTTGTGTATTTCTGACTGGAATTTTCTAAACAGAAGGGTGTGGGTGCGTGTACACATGTACCACACAGATCTGTTTGTTTAGCACATTATGAATGTTCTGGGGGACAAAGGCAGTACATTTAGTGTATATCAGACATAGCATGAGGCTGTTGAACAGCCATAAGAGGTCTGACTGAGGTCAAGGAAGCACTTGCATGTACACATACAGGACTTTTGTCGACCTAGCAACATGATGGCAAAAAGTCCTCCGTTTCTATCCAGACAGGCAAAATAGACCTTTAGGTGGAAAGCTGTAACATTACAGAAAAACATGCTCTAGAAGGCACCATCCAATATAGTTGCAAGAAGCTGCCCATTCAATATGTAAAAATGCCCCAAACATTTCCACAAACACCTGTCACGGACAATTATTCTACCACTGAGTGTAAAGATTTGTCAAATAGGGTACCATTCTACTTCAAGAGAATATGGCTTTATCCCATGTGTACTCTTTCTCAGACTCTTGTGAGATAAAAAAATAAAATCCCACCAGATGTATGGTTATATGGGTTTACTTTCTCTACCTTTCCATTTTAAATACAAACACTAGATTTACATTTTTTCTGATGTATGGAACTGTTTTTACTCAAAAGACTTATTAAAAGTCATCTGTACTGGACCAGTAGATGCAGCTTAATTATAATGAAGACTGACAAGCTGCTGTTTTTTTCACTCCTAAATCATAGACTCAAATTCCAAAACAGATCTTAAGGGACCCTGGCCAGTCCTTCTTTGCTACTTATCCATCACGTTACATTTGCATATTCATTTCAGTTCATGCTCTTGGACTCTGTGGTGGTTTAAAGGCTTTTATAGGTTTTGTTTGATCTTTTTTTTGTTCTTTTGATTTCTTATCATTAACTTAAAAGTAGAGAACCTGATATAATATCTGGCAGGATGCAGCTGTCTGGCATCAATAGACACAGAATACTTCATATGTCTAAAAAAAAAAAAATCCTACAGTGCTTTAATTAGTATTTATCTGTTACATATTAGAAATAGGTGTTCTACTGTGAATGAAGTAATAATGTTGTTTAGGGGGTCATTAAACAGGAGAATTCTGTGGACAGCATTGAATATTAGTCATACAGAATTTAGACTTTCTCTGTAGAAAAAATTTTTTGTTGTTGTTTTTTCACCATGTTAGCATTCAAACTTCTTGAAGTATAAATTATATTTTAAGTCAAATTACATATCTGGACAGCATGCTAGAAATTTCTTCTATAAAATAATTTCATTCCTTTAAATAGGTTTAAAGATAGTTTTGCCTATTTGGACACCAGAACTAGTTTGAATAATGCAGAATTTTTAACAGATTGGATATTAGCAGAGATGAAAGGGAGAATGCTAAATGCCAGTTGGTTAATTAACATCAAGGCACAGTAGCCATGTTAGGTACTAGAGTAGGTGTATTATATTCATGGATATGACAAAAATAGGTTGAGTGTTTCTGAGAGAACCGTGTGTCATATTGGTAAACCTGGTGACATGAGCCACAGTCAGTCTATATAAAATAGTGTAGAGTATAAAGAAATATATTGAACATTTTTGTGAATCTGAAAAAACGTTTCCACAGAAAAGTCATCTCAGTGTATTTCTGTGTGGAAAAACAAAACATAAAAATACAATAGGGCAGGTTTGCTTGCAACCTTTTATAGCATACTTAATTACTCTGTAAATTGATTTGCAACTAGTTTTGGAAACAGTGTTCACTGAGACATTATCAGTGTCTCTAGCAATTGTATTGCATTGTGCATTTGGTTCTGGCTGTACTGTTGAAACAAATTACTTGTGGGGAGACAACCTGAGGGAAATAAAGGCAATAACTGATATGTCTTGTATTGCATAATGCATAATTAATAATAAACACCACACGAGCGACTATCAGCATTAGGTGTACATGGCCAGTAGCATCCCCATTCAGAGGTGACTGGCTTATTTTGAAAAGATGTTGCTGCTCTGCATTACTACATGAGCTTTTGTAAACAGGAAGTCAAATTCTGCCTCAGGTCTGAGTTTTCTAGGATTTGCATATGAGTGAGAGGGTAGATTTAAGTCCTGTGCACTCTGAATTTATCATGTGTAAGGGAAGCAGTATTGAAAGAGAACAGTAGTGTTGTGTGGATGGGAAGAGAGGAGAAGGAATTGTTTCCAAGTCTAATCTGCAGTGGGATCATCGATTTCATCCATATTCACTAGTATAGTATCAAAGCAGCGTGTATCCTCTTCTCATCTCCTTGCTAGTTTGGGGATGACTAGTGAACCAGTCAAGTGGGATACCAACAGTGGAAGATACGCCAAATACTACATGTCTGGCTACTTAAATGATTAGAAATTACTTTCTTAATAATATGTACTTAATTATGTGTCACTTGTTACCAATTCTGAACTCTTCCCAACCTTTTCTAGCTAATCAAGCACCTCACAGACGTCTTGAGAATTTATTTCTACTATGCTGTGTCACTGTGCTATGTCACTGGTATGGTTTTGCTGATGAGAAACTGAGACCTTCAGACCCAAAGCTTCCAAATTACATATATTGTGGGTTTGCTCTCATCTCTAGAACCATGAGGTAAATTATTGGCAGAGCTAAAGTTAAACCTTCTGTTTCAGGTTCTGATCCAGCACTTCTGCCACAACAGTAGCAATCATTTTTTTCCTTTTCCTATCCGTCTTAACTTTTTTCCTGCTCCTATTTGCTTCCTTCTTCTAAACGCTGTGGCCAGAAGGAATGCGCCCAGTCACATTCTAACCTGATTACAAGGATGGAGGAAGTTGGAAATGTGGGCTAGGTATTCCCTTGTATTGTCACTCACTCAAAACCCAGAATAGTCATAAGCAAAAGTTTTAGTAATCTAACGCTTTGCAGTGATCTCTTCCATTTTCCCTGCTTCATGCTTGAAAAAGATGTGACTGACAGGTTGAGAAACTGACTCATAAATGTGCATCACTGTCTTTTAACCCAGTTGTCCTTGCTCCTGGTCCTTTTTGAACAAATAGATTGTTTACAAGTACAGCTACGTAAACATAGCCTGGTTTATGATTGTAGCAATGAGTAGTAGTAGTAATCGTAGCTGCCTGTTTGCTGTTTGTTCCTACTTCTTTGCCAAACATGCAAACAATGCTGGTAAACGGCATTGTTTTAGAGGTTCTGCAACATTACGTTGTACAGCTTCTAGTTACTGTACCTTTAGCTGATCTGGCAGCTCAGCTGCCACTAGAAACTTAAGCATTCATTAGCATTTCATGAGCCTTTAGACAATATCCCTATCTGTCAATTCAGTTCTTTCATTGACAATAGTGTTAATGATTTAAAATATTCTGCAGTGTAACCAGACAATGTCAGCTAAAATGGGAAATGCTGCATTTGCATTCCCGGTATCATGCAAAGCCATTTCCACAGACACTGAGCTTAAGGCAGAGAAGCATTTTAATCCTTGATGTGGTGAGCAGGGAGAACTATTATAATAGCCCATGAAGAAAACAAGGTATTGGAACTTAACAGAACAGCAAGAAATGCTACATAGAGAAGTACATTTATAGTGTAAAATATATTTAATAAAATTTATTAAATTACTAAACTACACTTAACTGTAATGGGAGAGCTTATAAAAACAGTGGTGCATAGAATAGATCCAGTATGTTTTAGTGTTCATTGCATTGATTCATACGCCTCCACACCTTTTAAAAATAAAAAGTGATTGTTGTGTATATCCCTGGGCAGTATGACAGGACAACTTTGAGTAGAATTGCGAAGATTCAGATCAAGCACCAATTAAGTTCTTAGTGCAGCAAAAGCAATTTTCTTCAGACTTCATCCTTCAAAATCAGTTAGATACTTGTTTTTTTTACACAGACACCTAACATGAAGTTCTTGTAGATCCTTGAGTCTTTAAATCCATAATAACCTAAAGTACAAACTGCTAAATTGTCAGGCAAATCTGACTATCATACATGTTCTAGGACACCAATACCAAAATTCTGTACTTTAAATGGCCAGGCAAGCATTCTACACCAACTTCCTAGTGTGCTTCAGTGCTAATCTGAAGAGGGCATGGACATGACATTGCCATCTGTGATGTAGATGTGGTAGAATACAGCACAAGACTGCGTGGTTGTGGCACTGGCCACTCAGTGGTTGTCTGGAGATGGCTGTTTCTGGGTTTGAATCTATGGCTTATATGAAAATGTATTTTAACCAGCATGCAGTGTATTGTAATGATCTTGTTCCACAGAGTGAGGAGGGATGTGTTTGTGCAGTGGGAGGAAATTTTCTTTGCTGTTTATAGGCTTGCTGAAATGTGTTCGACTATTTACGTGAACAGGAATATCAAGGTTGCATCTCAAGTTGGTGAAAGTGTCACTGATATATTATAATGAAGATGAACTGTGAGAAAGCAAGAGTAAAAATAAGATGGAAGTGGAAAAGTAAACGGACTCTGTATAGGTGTTTTTAGGGTTTTTGTAAATTTGTGAATTTGCTGTTGTTTTCTCTAAATTTCTCCATCTCCTTGCAATTACTTTACCATGAGAAATAACAAGATCTTACATACTTCCATAGATCCCTCCACATGGTGGATCTTCTTCCAATGTGAATGGTATATCTGAATCACTCCGTTGCCAGAGTCCTGAAGGTAAGACACCAACGATTACTTCCCTTGCAAATTTTTTTTCTCTAAGTAATAGTTGGTTCAGCAATGTCAGGTGGTTTCCAGTGTCTTCAAATCACTTTTTGTTCTGAGATACCTGATACCCTATTAACAGTCAATCAGAAAAATTGTTAATTGCGTATACTACATCAAGGCTGTAAAGCTAGAAAATAAATTTTATTCTTTTTTGTCAAATAGTAGCATATTACCGGATCCCCCTTTTCAGAATTTGAATGATTTTGAATGTGACTTGTAGGGCATCACCAGAAGTGTGTTGCGGCTGGTTTGAGAGTGAGGTTCTCTTCATAACTGCATGTGGTGCTTCAGGTAGAATCACTAGGCCCATCAGCTGACCTTATCTAAACTTAACCTTTAGTTCTTTAGCTCTTTAAATCAATGTTACTTCTTTAAAATTTTATTGTAAAGTCTTTTTTAATTTAAAAATACTAAAATAAGCAGCTATCAAACTTGCATTTTGGATGTTTCAGCAACAACTAAGTGAAACTGAAGAAGTTCAACAGATAAAACAAAACATTTGGTGCTTTCTAAAAATGATCAAAGACTTGGTGTCTCTGAATAACTATTTAATTCCCCTTGTTGTTGATTTTTTTTTTTTTTTGTTGGCATCATCTCTCATGGAATAAACAATGTAGGAATCACATTTCCTATTTGTTGGTGGAGGTCTTATTGCCACATTAAAAGAAACAAACAAAAGTGTAGAAGATGATTTCATCATGGCAATGGTAGAGCCTGGTTTATTCTAAAAAAAAAAAAAAAAAAAAAAAAAGGAAAAAATAATTGGACTAGATTATGCTCTTTATTAAATAAAGAAAAAGGTGTTTTTACTTGCCATTTTGTTTTTTATGTGCTTTGTAGATGAATCTTATTTGCATTTTTGCTTTCAATAGGCAAAAATATCAAAAAGATACTTCAAA
The DNA here is from genome assembly GCF_964035555.1 of Netta rufina. NCBI lineage: Eukaryota > Metazoa > Chordata > Aves > Anseriformes > Anatidae > Netta > Netta rufina. The sequence continues at coordinate 33,610,523 of NC_140127.1, read as the reverse complement.
AAAAGTATTTTGTGTTCAGAAAATATTCTGTGTTCATTACTTTTAAAGTACATCCACACACAAAGTAATATTTAATTTATGTGTTCAAAGGTCAGATAACTCTGATTAGCCTTATCTTGTTCATTGTTATGTTCTTAGGTCTTATAAAATAAAAACAAGAGAATAAGCTGTGAGGAAAACAGCTTACTTTTCACTTCTCTTTTGTGTTTATGAATTCTTATTCTGTATCTGCCTATAGAGGATACATTACATCCTGCTGACACCTCTCTTCCTTCATTACTGACCTTGCTTTTTTGCAGGTGTGAATGGAAACAAGTGCTCAGTGTCATCCACCATTCTAGAGAAGTACAAAGTTGGAAAGGTGATCGGTGATGGCAATTTTGCTGTTGTGAAGGAGTGCATAGAACGGTGAGTAAGGAAAATGTTCAGTAATGCTGTTTATTTTACTGGATAAAGCTATGTGTTACCATAATTGCATGGAAAATGTGATGAGGTAAATACAAAGAGCAGTTGCAAAGATATGCCTATGCTTCAGGAGAGCTAGACACAGCACAACACACAGAGCTCTCTGTGTATTATTCCAGCAAAGGAATATGAGAGCAGCAGTGGAATGTGGCTTTTTAATCCCCCAAATTAAGGAGGTATTACCTTCTAATGGAAGCTCTTAAGGAAAACCCTACAGATCTTCAAGAAACTCCCTCACACCACAGGTAAGGAAGGCTGTTGCGGCTGGCAGGAAATTTTATGTGGAATCTAAGCAGCACCTCAGAGCACCAGAGCACCTCAGCTCTGCCTCAGCAGTTCTGCTGCTGTTAGATCCTACTGCCTGCTGCCTAAATCATTTTTCACAGCTTTAGCTAATACTGTGAGCAAAGTATTTTTAAAGGCATACAGTCGGTGGCAGTTAGCCTGTGCTATTGACTCCCTTTTGCTTGCTTGTTCAGTGAGGTAGTGCGATGAGGAGGAGCCAGAGCCTGAAATCAGTCTTTCAGTATTCCAGACTGAAATATTCTTGTGCATGAGTTCTCTTGGGGTAGGCAGGATACCTTTACAGACCTGTGCTGTGTTACTGCTCTTCCCCTGCAAGCTTTGTGTCACACTTTGCTGCTGGTGTAAACATAGCAGATGATGTGACTGTCACTTTCTCAGTTTATGTTTTAGAACCACCTTCTGCTATCTTCATCACTCCGAGAGTTATGTCAGCTTCTTAAATATTATGAGGAATCTCCAACTTGACTACAACTACCAGGCAAATTCAGCAAATGTCTGTAAAAAACATAGAACTTACAGGAACAGTTTCTATTATTTGATCTCTGTCTGATGGTTTTCTTTAAAAGAACCATAATTATGAATGGAAACAACTCATTCCAGTCTAGCAGATCATAGCTTCATATACGGACACTCTTTCCGAGTCATCCAAATGAGCCAAAAGGGTTAGGCAGTAAGGCTGAACATGCTGAACATAGGTGTATGGGTCTTACAATCCCTAACATTATGCATCCATTACTGTTTTTCCTCAAGAGAAAAGTTTCTTGATATTGTATTTGATTTATTTCTCTCCATTACTGAGGATAATATTGGCAGATGATATGCAACACAAATCTAATACTTTCTTCTGGTTTATAGCAACAAATGACGATCATTATTTTTAATACTTTTTAAAGAAGGTGATATACTAGCATCCAAGGTTTATATACTAAAGAATAAGGACTGAGGTAGCAGCTTCTAGAGATACTAGCTGATTACAGTACTGATAAAGAAAAAAAAAGTGACTAACAGTGATCTGAGTATGCTACAGGTACTGTTCCAAACAAGTTCCTACTGCACGTGCAGGTTTAAGGTAATGTTTCTCATCAGTGTTAACATCTAGATTCCATGGTCTTAATGTTTCTTTTTTTGGAATGGTTTCTACCAAGAAACTGTGGTTCCTGACAAGTGGTACCACATCAAAGTAGAATCATTTCCCTAGTGCATTAAGAACTGCAGGTCTGTTGCAAAAATTGTGAGAAGGCAGTATAGCCAGCTGTGTTGAAAATGGATTTCTGTCCATTTTGTCTTGCAAGATGCTACACATAAGAGGCTTGAGAGAAACTAAGTGAATGATACTTCACAGCGTCTTCCCACACACCGTAAGGCTGGCCACAAATCCTTTGTTATCCACAGAGTGAACAACATTCATAAAAGATACCAGGTTAAATGCATAAGATAACATAAGCTAATATTTTTAGGAATAAGTGCTATGCATTTTGGAAATCACGTAAGTTCCACTGAAAATGGGACATGGGCTGCTAAGTCACTTGGGTTTCTAAATGTCATCTATGCTTTTTGGAATGAGAAGACTGAACTAGAAACACAACCTTTCAATTATTTAAAAACATAAAAAGTAAAATTTAAACTTAAAGACCTAGTTGTGTATATGATCACACCTTTATATTTAGCAAAGCATTATTAAGTGTAAATTAATTTTATATAAAACAAATATACTGCAATTGTTCCTAACAATAATGAGAGGAAATGCCAACTATAGTTTATCATTTTTAATTCTTTTTAATCACTATATTTAATTTCTCATAGTGCTGTGCTTGGAAGCCTCAGGATCTCATTATATCAGCTGTTCTACAAAAAGAATTAAATGGTCTCTTTTGCAAAGGGTGCCTATATGTCTATATATGAAGACATGAGTCAACAGATGGATACTGACAGCTAGATAGGAGAATGCCAGAAACCTGTCAGACAATACTGGTCAATATGATAGGCAGTGATATCAGCACACAAATTGTGTCGCTGATATCCTTTTTTTTCTTAGGTGTTATCATAAAGGACATTTGCAGAAGGGATTTGAAATCAGTTAATGAATTGGCTTTGTGAATGTTAACTCCTCTTTCTACACAGTGTAAATGCTGAAGGTTTCCTAAGTGGGTTTTGCTGATCAGTTGTTTGCAGACTTTCAGATAATGCACTTAATTTAGTGTAACATAAATTGTGGTTTTGAATTATACACTGTATTCATAGTGGATTTTACATCAGGTCTATAAGAGGATAGCATTTCACAGATACCACTTAGATAGCACTTCTATCTAAATACTGGATCAGGTTGTAACTATGACAACCTAGCAGATACAGCTGCACTGTGAGAGCAGAAATTCTGTACTGCATCTTTTCAATAATGGATAATTAACTCTGTTCCTTTTTTGTAAAGTAGTCATTTTGATTAGCTGCATCTGCGAAAAAGTAGAGTGAGAATTAAACTGTAAGCTTTAAAATGTACCTGATTTTTCCTTTTGTTATTGCCTCCATTATTTATTTATTTATTTATTTGCCATACAGGTTAGTGCTGTTCTGAGGGACACTGGAGTCTCTTGGTACTAATACAAAACAATATTGTAGCAATAGGACATTTTCATTTAATTTTAACTCATCCTTAATATAAGCAGCAATATCATCTTTGTTTTTTTTTTTTTTTTGTTTGTTTGTTGTTTTTTAAAAAAAAGTCATTCGCTTCTGCTTCTTTCTCATTTTTCCCCTTCTGATGAAATGTAGAATATTTCTATTGCTTAAAGGGGCAAAAAGCAAAATAGAGCTCCTTCTTTCTGGGAGAGTATTTACTGAGAATAGTCATCCTTTTTACTTTGTATATAACCACCACCTCAAATGTCCTGTCCCTTTAGATACTTGCTATAGAGTTCCATAGAATGATGAATAAAAATAGAGAACAAATTAAATACAAAAGGACAAAATTAGCACCCAATAAATCCAGCAGGATTTTAGACTAGTCTGTAATAAACATAAGGCCTTAGCTCTACTGAATCCTATTGAATTTTTCCAGTAGGGTATCAGTTTTTCTTCTGCTCACTTACACATAAGCATGCATGATTTTATCTTTAAAGCCTAGCAGTTGAACAAAGCTAAGTGGAAGGCTTAAGACAAATTTTGCATGTTGCATTAAAGAAGTGAGAGAGAGTTGTGCTAGGTCACAGAAGAATGAATTGCAGCTGGAGCCTGGGATTAATACACAAAGTGAGCCAGGTTGTGGTAGTCAGGGAAACAGCAGGCACAAATGTTGCTGAGAAATGAAAAACAAAATCAAGTCCACTCTGTGAATTTTCTGTCAGCAATCTCCATGGGTCAAGGCATTAAGATCTATATTCTTATATATAAGAGATAATGCCACATAATGTTGACTGGTTTCTGATTAACTGTTCTCATATTTTTCTTGCTAGATCTACAGGAAAGGAGTTTGCGCTGAAGATCATCGACAAGGCTAAATGCTGTGGAAAGGTACTGTACAACAATTTACATGCATAAGAATAATAGCAGAAACAGCACGAGCAGCTGCTCATTAGTCATAAATGGTGGGTGTGTTTGGGTTTTCTGACTGTCTGTTTAATAGGGTGATGATATTCCATCCAAGAAGCAAAGCAGTGAGTGTTAGTCTGCTGGATTATAGAATATAAAAAAAAAAAAAAAAAAAAAAAAAAAAGCAAACCACCAAATTGTCCTCATAGTTATTAAACTAACAAAGAAAATACCAATATTTGTCCAAAGTGAAATCAGAAGATAAATTGATGAAGTATAGCCTGATGATTTTGATCTGTAAAACATGAGAGGAAATTTGCTGCTATATCTGTATTTATATAATTCCCTTCCCTCTCTGCCTCTTACTTTTATCTTTTTACAGCTAAACATACTCCTTTTATATACAGTATATATATTTGGAAAGAATTTTTCTCAACCATTTCTTTCTGTTTATTAGTTTCACATCCTTTAGAACAAAGAACTCTTAACAAGAGAACTCACTATGTATTAATGTATGTTTAATACATTAAAAAAAGACAAAAGTTGTCTCTGCAACAGAAGAGCATGTTACATAATGGAAGTAGGTATCCTAGAGTTTCACATACCTCCTCACAAGCACAGGGATTTTTAAAACAAGGAAAAAATCAACAACAGGTAAAACACAATCATGTATGTAGACTATGTGTTGGAACAAATAACAAAAACATAAAATACTTCTGTTTTAACTGCTTTGCCTGTGAATGATATACCTTAAAGTGCTCAAGAGCACTTTGTTTTTTACTCAAATGGATAGTTTAGCGTTAGCCAAAATAAAACTTGGGGCACAGTATTAATTAACAATCAAGTTCTGGATTAAAGACCCTGAGAGCAGGACATGAATTCCATTCTCCCGAGGTTTCTAAAAAGACAGTCTTTTTGATGCAAATACTTTATTTTGTAGGTAAATGACCACACTGAAATGATTCTGGAGTTAACTTTGCAACCAAGTCAGGCTTTTAATTCAATGGTACCCTTTTTGTCAATTACATAGAGTAACTGTTTACAGTACAATTCAGAGACACAGATGCTAGAAGTGACCTTTTAGAATGATGTTTTAAGTCTGTGTGATGTTCTTTGTATGATAAGGAGCTGCACATTGCTGTATACTGACTGTATACTAGCATTACTTGCTGTGATGACTTGCTCTGGACCTCTGCTCAGAGGTGCTCTAACAAAAATGGTCAAAAATCTGTGCAGATTTTAAGCTGTGTATTAGGTAGTAGGGGATGAATGTTCCTACCCCCACCCCCCCCACCCCATCACTTTTTCTCATATTCTCTAAGTTTATTTAAGGGAGAATTTAGAAAGGAATCTTAAAAATGTATAACCACAAGAAAAGCAGTGCTAGAATTGCCTTTCTGAGGTTTACATGTTGGCGTTTCTTTGGCTGTTGGAAGGACAAGCTAGTGTGGTTTACTGCAAAAGAAAACTTCTGGGTGATTTTTACTGCTTGCAGTTTCAGATGTTTCTATTACTTGTCTGAGTCAGCCTCTTAAATATCATAAATTGGGATGGTCCAGAGACAGACAAGGCATTCTATGCAGTAGATTTTAGACATTTTTTCTAGTAAGCATTCTTGCCACTTCAAAACAAACAAAAAGGAACAAAAGAAGAATAACCTATGGATGTATATACCTGTCTGTTTTGAAAGGACCTGTATCTGTATAGCTGCTTACGGGGGTGTGTGTGTAAACAGAGGACTGTGGTTAGGATGCTGATAGCTGTTAGGGCAGCGCCAGAACTGTCGAGAAAGAATTTCAACAAATAAAATAATTAAATTTTGCTACAGCTTCGTCTTTCCTCACCCTCTCTCACATGCCAAGATAAGCCCTATCTTAAAAACAACAATCTGAACCAAATACGCATGCCTTGTAAGTTGCTCACTGCTCTCTAGCAATTTATGTTGGATGTCCTAAAATTTGAATCCAGTTGACTACAAGCAGACTAAATGTTAATTATACATTAATTTATCTGTAAATAAAGCATATTAATGTATACTAAAATCTATATTGTACTATCCAGGAGAATGTTATAAAAAGCTTTAGTATTATTTTTATAAATTACAAAATTTGACAAAACCATTGGTGTGGTTGAAAATAAGTAACTATACACTAGTGAGCATGTGTAAGACAGGCATCAAAAGAGTAGCTCAGCAACATGTTGGAGTCTTTTTTTAAATGAACATTATTAGTAGTGATTTTAAATAAAGATCACTTGTGCTTTGGTTTTTATTTAAAACAATTAACAATTGAGTCAAGTTAAGTGAAGAAGGCGTAGGTGAAGCATAGTGTCTAAGTCAGAGTTAATGGATATAATAAATTGAGTATGTTACCTGTTCTTTAGGTAGGAAAATCTATAATAAGATTCTAGGTTTTGTTTGGACTATTAACACTAGTTTTGAGTTTACAGGCTTTCATCCGTAAGGCTTAGTATGCTGTGGCTGTTCACTTTTGTCTGATGATGAAATTCAGCATTGTGTTTAACAAAATTGCTTCATGTTTGTTTGTGTTTTGTTTTGTGTTTTTCTCCAGAGCACGTTTGCTTGGAGCAGACATATGTTTGTTCAGAATGACAATTGATGCTCTTTCAAATTGAATTTCAAAGGTGTGACTGTTGAACCCATATATGCCGCACCATACTCACCAAATGAGATGCACACATGGCATGTGGTTTCTGAGTTACATAGCCACATAAAGCTTTGGCAAGACCACTATAAATAACCCTAGAAATAGAAGTTAAAGTAGCATAAGATCTTTAATCACTGCTTATGCACAGTGGATCACATCTACTTCTCGTGCTCTGCTCACAAATGCATGAATTGCATGCTACTAATCAGTGCATTAAACATCAATAAGTTCAAACTTGGTGAGATGATTTGATATCTGCCAAAGTAAAGGAAATTTCTGTTTTAAGCAGGCATTGTTACTTAAAGGGAACTCTAAATGCAGTATCTGTATTTCAACGTTTATAACAAAAAATGCAAATCATTCTTCCATTGAAAGGAGCATGTAGTTTTCTTCAATCTCCAGTGTTAACCAAGTGCTAAGATGCATTGGAGAACAAAACATTCTGAAACTAGTTCTTGAAACTCATTAGTTTCTCAAAAGTATAAGGAAGGGGAAATTAAACTCAATCGGTGTGCTGTTAAGCTGTTGGAGCCACACTGACTTAACTGAGCAGGTACCTATTTTGCAGATTGTAAATCTGAACATACATATAAAATGAACTGAAATCTATAACCAAATCAGTTATCATATTTTTCACATATATAATCCATGTCCTTTTTATAGTGCCAGTCCTTGAAATTAAATCCTAGGTAATCTGTCCTTGAGTAACCTACGCTAAATGAGAGGTGAGAGCTGGAGTGGATCAAGAACATGTTAACTATTGCTGGGGGTGGCAGGCTACAATGATCCAGGTTGACTGAGGTTCTGAGCCTCTTAATACCCACATAAGGACTACAACCTGCACTTCCCAAATTGCTGTCATGTTCCGGGGTCTTTTTTTGGTGATAATCCATGGGTTATGTGTTTGAAATATGATCTTTTAAATTAACTGATGATGTACAGTTGGGCTAAAATACAAATTAAAATCCAGCAGCAGAGAGTTATCTCTTTACTACCTAAATGAAATATCAAAATGAGTGCTCACTGAAGAGCTGATCAAAGGAAAAGGAAATTGGGCATTTTGTGTCTATTCATATAAACCTCTCTACTCTTTTACTGACCAGGAACACCTGATTGAAAATGAAGTATCTATTCTGCGTCAAGTGAAGCATCCAAATATCATTATGCTGATAGAAGAAATGGACACCCCAACAGAACTCTATTTGGTAATGGAGTTGGTCAAGGTAAGACTAAGGGTTTAAAAAAAATGAAAACAATTCACTGTGCTAGTCAAGGATGTAATGTCTAGGAGAAACATATCTAGAAGATATAATCAGATAAGATTTTAGTGGCAACCTCCATTTTTAATCATGCAAATATTCTTGTCAGTTACATTCACGGGATTTACGTCTCTTCAGTTTTAATTAGACTATTCGCACGCAACTTTGAGGTAATTTTGCAAAGTATATGCACAACTTAGAGAGAAGCGGGTAGTGTTTTTTATAGCATGTTTAGAATATTCAGCAGCTAACTGTGGTGCGTGTATCCCAACGGAACATTTGCATTTATTTCACTAATATCTTTTGTTAATCATTTGCTTTAAAGGAACAAATTCTCTTTAATTAGTTTTTCTTAGTCAACTGTAGATACAACAAATAATCTAAACTCAAATGTGTATGTTCCATTAAAATTAAACCTTAAAAAATCTCACCTCTTTTGCTGGTATCAAACATTCACTCACCTTATGTCCAGTTGGCCAAAAACTTGATGGTGCTATTGTACTTGTACAGAGGAAAAAAAAAACACCTCAAACTCCATTCTGCTGTCACTTTGTGAACCAAATATTTAAGTTGCATCAAATTTTATTTCTGCACTCTCTCTTATCTGTGCTGTATGCATACAGAGCAGCACTGCCCATAGGGTTGATCAGCAGGTGAGGTACAAATTAGTGCAACTCATCACTTTTTATTTCTGTCTGAAACGTTAGATTCAGGAGTTCCCACTAGAATGGCTGCCAGCTTGGGAAACTCTGAAGAAAGTCTGTAATTGTTGATTTCATAATTTTTGTAACATCTTATTTCTCTCCCTTTCTAGATGTTATTTTTATGTAATTGAGGCATCTCTGTTTTTAAAAAAGTTTTTTATTTTTAATATTTTAATAGTTTACCATCTTGGTGCATAGTTCCTGAATTTCTGCTGCTTTTCCACGTGTACTGAAATGCTTGGAATGCCACCCACAGTTGCTCAGATAAATCACTCCTACAGATGTATCCAGGGTAACCATCACAGAGACACCCACGTAAAATTCATGGCAATGACTGGAAATGCTGCATCAGTAACTCATTTACGTGTTGTTGTATATTCCAAGAGAAATAGGGTATCCTAGTCAGAGACTGCATAACTGGCCTACTCTGAAATCACCTGGAAGTTCTGCAGTTCAAAGGCATCTTGTTTAGCTATATTTATTTGACATTTTCACAATATATCCAATATTTTCAATTTGTAGTTCATTACAATTGCTACATTTTTGTTTTACGTTAGGTGTTGTTTTTTTTTTAAACTATTGGATTTACATTACTTTAGGCTTTATGTAAAATCAGAGCTGTTTTTTGCTATATGAAAGTAATATTACACTGGTAAGTTGAAAATGGAAAGTGTAGGCATGTATGTAACATAAACAAGTAATCAGAAATAGAAAGATCAATAGAATGAAAGCAAGACCAAAAAAGGGCTGTGCTTTGTGGATGACCCAAGTCACAGTATAGTATTTTGGTGACAAAATCATCTTTCCCCAAATCATTTCTTTTTTAAACTATTTAACAGGCCTCCAAGCGTGTCTTTTGTACAGGAAGACTTTACATGGTGTTTTACAAGGTATCTTCAACATCTTAATTATTTTTCCTGAAGTGATCTGTTATCTTTCCATGGCTTTAGGGAGGAGACCTATTTGATGCTATCACGTCTTCTACAAAATACACAGAGCGAGATGGGAGCGCAATGGTCTACAATCTAGCCAGTGCACTCAAATACCTTCATGGTCTCAACATTGTGCACAGAGACATCAAGCCAGAAAATCTCCTGGTATGTCCCATTTATTTTCTAATATTATCTCTTTGTTCTCATTAATGCAAATGCTTGTACATAAATGTCAAAGAGCTGAGTAGAGAACGTGAGGAATATTAATTTAGAGTAAGTATGTATAAAATAAATCTTCTGCCATAAGATAGTAATCACCATAACCCAAATGAGCTGTGCTCAAACATGTCCTTAGACCTATCTTTATTTACATTTCGATTGGCTGCCATTTGGATAAGTGGGAATATTGTCTCACAGAACAATGAATTTTAAAGCTGTGTTGATGAATTATTTATTACATTTTGCAAGTGGGAGAGAAGGTGGGCTGAGTGCCATTTCTTTGAGTGATCATATGGTTTTCTTAAGCAAATTTTTTTCTTCTTCTTTCCCTGTCATAGCAGGAACATCTTTCTGATGACTTACCAGTATTCTAGTCCTGAACCAACTCTGTACAAATATTTATTTTGTGATAGGTCACTGACTACATTTTATTCTCAGCAGAGAAATAAGATGAGTCTGTTGACAAGAATTTCCATGAAATCTGCTTTGGGAACTGCTTAGGATACAGTGCACGGAATGGGAACAGGGTGCTGCCTTGCTTATATAGAGGTGATAATCAGGTATTACATATTGGGTATGAGATAGCACATGTGGTGCACTGAACAACCAACCCTGCTTGAGTCACTGTCAGCAGGAATGCTAGTAGTGTTCATCAACACTTGATAGGTATTTCTTAAAGCCTTCTGTGGTGTTTGTCGATCACATTTAGCAAGGAGTCATGGATTATCCCAGAGCAAATTTTGAACTATTAGAAGGATGGGGTGATAAGCTGAAAATATTTTCTAATTAATAGTCAATTCTTTCCCAACCAATTCCACTGGCAGTCCTTAGCAATTGAAATCATCCCTCAAATAAATTAGATTGTTTAGCAAAAGAAAGAGGGGGAGGCTTCTGGAAAATGTAGACACAGCAGCATAGCACATAAAGAAAATGAAGGTGGAAGTTTCACCTATTTTCAGCACCTTTTCAAAAACAGCCAGTCCAAAGAAATTTTAAGCTGTCATTAGTATTTGAATACGTTACAAATAGGCACAATGTTCTTTATGTCTAGGAAGCCTGAAGAGATTCTTGACAGATGCAAGACTTACTCACAGTGATTACAATGTCAGCATGTTAAGATAGCATACTGGTATTGAATGTAAATGCAAATATTTCCCATCAATTGCCACCTGTACTTGGAAGTAGCTAGGTCTTTTGCACAGGGTCACCCAGCTGTCTGATTTCTGTTCTCTTTACCAGTCATGCATTCAAAAATGCAAACTATAAGAGTAATAGCGGATATGAAGTTGCTGTATCAAGGATAAAAACATTTCCATTAATGATATGAATTATACAGAGGAACGAAGGAAGGTATTGCTGCCTTAGTGTTACTCAGTTGTTTGAAGAAACCAAAGAAATTCAGCCATTCTAGAGATGCTGGAGTTCTGTGTTCCAGAACCTAGATCCCATTGAAATCATAACAACATAAACATTTACTTTAAGAACAAAACCAGTATTAATTTATATGCAATTTGTCCTTATAATTTCCTTTGCTTTTGATCTGTCTTTTTTTTCTTGTTATTACTGTCATATAATGCTTTTCTTTCTATTAGAAACTACCTTCTTTCCCATGCAAAATAACTCAGAACAAGATGTGCTAGATTCTTTACAGGGCTTTTGAGTAAGATGTACTTGTATCTGCACAGAACCGTGGATACTTTGTAGTCAGCTTCCTCTTTACTGAACTCTTCTAGTATAACTGCAACTGTGAGACTAAGATTAGGTAAAACATTCCTATGATTTAAAAAATCTTTCACTGACTAGATATTCCAATCTGATTGTGACCTACAGATTGGCAGCTACAATAAATTGCAAGTATATAATTATATTTTTTGTATTATATTTGAAATTTATCTGCATTCTGGGATTGGTCCCTCGCATATTAATTGCTTGAGGCTTATGGTCTGATTTAATAGCTGGCAGACATCTCCAATGAACAGCTGCTCCAGCTGCACCATGGCTAAAAGTTGCCATGCCATTTTTCTCTTATTTCTTTAGAGCAAGGAACCAGAAACATCACCCCAACCCATAATTTAACAGTCAGCATAGCCATGGTCTCAAAAAGGGAATAATTTGTTGCTGTGTCATGGAACAAGCTGAGGGGAAGTACCATTTCTACTGTGCTGATCTGACAATATTGCACCTTACTCAGAGCAAGCTGTGCAGTCACATTTGGTTATTTTAAGGGCTTTTACATGTGTCTCTAGCCTCAGACTGTATTTCCCAGGATATCTTTTTGGAAGTTATTTATTGGTAGTTGACTGACTTTGCTACTTCCATAGAAATGTTATGTTTGAGAACTGTTACCTTTTCCTTTCTTCTGGTTTTGGTGAACAAGTATTTGTTCACATCCATTTGGTGCATTGTATCGTGGAAAGTAGGCAGAAGAAAAGAGTAGCACTACCAGATAACAAATAACAGTGAATTGTCTAGGATGTTATCAGAATTAGCCATACAGATATTTTGCAGCAAGTTTGTTCTTCAGTCCTCAAGGTAGAATTTAAAAAGTAACAATGGAGACGGTAGGATATATTGAAAATTTTCTGGAATTTAACAATGACAATTACACAAACTGTCCACAGCTAAAAGTTTCATATTACTGTTCAGACTTTCTGTAGATAAATCGCTTTTCTTCAGTTGTTATTTGGGGCAGAGCAGATGAGTGTTTGTGGATGTGAGTGTGATTATTTATTATAGTGTTGGCACTCCACTTTTAATTCAGTTGGTTTCATTTCAGACTTTGTCCAGACAGCTTGCAGTTCTCCTTTGAGCATAGCTTGTCTATGAATGGGCGTAAATATATATTGGATTCAGGAAGCAACCAAACCACAAGGACTGAGCCATTGCCAGTTGTGAAATCTTAGGACCAGAAAAGATTGATCAAGTGACAGCTTGATTCTAAATATTTTTTTTCTTATAAATGCTGCTTTTCAAACAGCTACTTTTGTAGAAGGTTATCTGGACTCTTGCTTCCCCTGCAAAATCCATTATCTGACACGTATTGTTTTCAGATGTTTCATTTTACTTAAACGTAGCAGAACAGATGTACTTTTCTCAGTTTATTTGTATGTGATGATCATTCTTTCCAGTCATGGAAAAAAGCTGGAAAAAATTGCAGTCACAGACATTGTCCAAAACAAATGAGCCCAGTTGTAGTCTCTAAGTGTTTTCTGATGGGAGCTCTGACTTTACAAATATACTTACATTGAATTTCATGCTGAGAAACAAGTGCACGAGGATTCATTGGTGGAAGTGACATTGCTCAGTAGAAAGCAAAATTAAACCTAATGGGGAGGAAGATGGAGATTTCGTTACAGTTTAAGTAACAGCTCACTCCATTCTTACATAAACACTTTTTTTAATAGACTATTGAATATGTTATGTTAATCTTTGCTCATGGAAAGGTGTGCATCAAGAAACAATTTCTGTAAGATGTTTATGTTAAGTAAGACAAAACTATTACAGCCTTCAAAATAATGTCGCTTGTTTTGAGATGGAAAAACAATCTATTCAACAGTTATAAAGACTCTAGAAGTTTGTGCTATATTTCCCTAGTAGATTATTTTATTTAGGTAGCTTTAGAGCTAGCAATCAAGAAGTACTTAAAACACTTTATCATGTAATTTTATCTAGGTCTCTAGAAAATTACATAGAAATAAAAGATACGTTAGATACAGCAGAAATCTCCACACATAGAATTTATTAGCAAGTGTAAGTATTATTAGATGAAAAAAACTTGGTCATAAGCTGAACAGAGAGCTTAATTAATCTGTCTTTCAGCCAAAGCTTTGTTTCATTTCTAAGCATAATGTGCCAATTCCTGTTCTAGTCTAGGTGTCTTTATAGAGACCAGGATTCCTTCAGTGTAAGATGAGGTACATAACATGGTTTTACAGTAGTGCAAAGACACGGCCTAACTGCAGCCAAGAGGTATACAGTTTCCTTTGTTTTCTTTCTTGGACATTTATGTCAGTCACATTAAGAAGTTACTCCGAGCGTCCTGGACAGCAACCTACCATTTCTCAAATGTATAGTATAGCCATCTTTGTTTAAGTTTAACGTAAATTACAAAATATTAGTAAGAGAAATTAAGTTCTTGGCTTTTTAAGAACTTGTAAAGACTAGAATGTCCAGAAGCAGAGTAAATTATAGCAAGAAAATATTTTCATATATTTCCTTTTTCAAATTGAGATTACTTATCGCTGGACTGTCAAGAGATGTCTGTTCTTAGAAAGTCTTTAGCTTAAAACACATTCAAGAATCATGGACCTTAACCCAGCTGTAACACAGGGCTATTGAAGTTACATCTTTTTCCTACCGTCTCAGTGTGACGATGATGATTTTCCAAGAAAATCAAAAGGTTAAAAAAAAAAAATATGCAAATATCCTCTTCACCATTCTGTTTCTCTATTCCCAATTCTAGGTCTGTGAATATTCAGATGGAACCAAGTCCTTGAAGCTAGGAGACTTTGGACTGGCAACTGTGGTTGAAGGACCTTTATATACCGTTTGTGGTACGCCCACATATGTGGCTCCAGAAATCATTGCAGAGACAGGGTGAGGATAAGTAACTTAAGACATAGGTCTTGTAACCAGATATTTTTGGCAGGTAGCTCCTCACTGCTGTAAGAACTAGAATGCTCTAATAGGATGGTCCCTCTAATAGGATGGTCCTCCATCTCTTTTAACCAAAATATTTATGAGAAAACTGGCAGCATTCAGCTCCTGAAGGAGGCCAATTTCCCCATTCACCCTGTTGGTTTAATTAAACAACCCCATTTTTCTGTATTTAAACAGGTGGTTGCATAAATACAAAATAATTTTGTGAAATGGCAGAACTTAACCAGTCTTCTATCCTACTAGACAAGAGCTCTCCATTCCATCTTAGCTGATTCTTGCTGTAACTGTGACTTCGATCCTCCTAATGGAGGAAGGTTTGTTGCATTGTTTCAAGCATTGTTCAGTGCATTTGTCATATTGACAAATACTTCAGCGCTGCAGTGATCTCAAATGTCAAAGTGCATTTCATCAGCAACTGAAGCTACTGAATAGGAAAAGAAATAAGAAAAAAAAAGATCTCTTGTTGACCTCTAGTGCTTTAATTTCTGTGCTTTAAAAGAAAGGTGCAGTTCTTTATCCCTGTGTTACTCATTCATTTAGGAAACTGGAGAATCTTTCTTGTTGCTTAGCAACACATAATAATGTCAGAGGTAGTTACTCCGGTGTGGGGACTAGGGCGCATCCTTGTCTTTTATTGTCAGTGTTTCTGGATTGGGAAACCGTGATGCTGAATTGAGTCGGGGTAGTGAGGGGGGCAGGGAAGGAATTCTGTGGAAAATGATGTTATCAGGGCTTCCTAAGTGTGTGAAGGACCCTAAGTAAAGTCCACCTCATCAGCAAGTAATTTATAGTAGGATCGCAATGCATGTTCATGTAATTTTCATCAACTGTTTGATTGAAATGAGTTTTATTTTTCAACTGAGCACAAGTAACGCAATCTTGTTTCCTCAGATACGGCTTAAAGGTAGATATTTGGGCTGCAGGCGTGATCACATACATACTGTTATGTGGATTTCCACCTTTTCGCAGGTGAGTGTCGCTGTACCTCCTTTCTGTAAGTAAGCCTTATCTGTCTCCTTGGAAAAGGTGCCTTGGAAAAAAAATGGATTAGACTGATACATTTCCTTTACCTGCTTGGTCCTTTATAAAATTGGTTTCAGTTGTCTCTCTTGTCATGTTTTGGGATTTTATTTCTTTAATTTTCTATAGGAGCAGCTGGCTTACTGCTGTGTTCAGGGATGTGGTGTGAGAGCCTAGTTACATTTCCTTTTGTCTGCTACATTGGAGCCAGTTAAATGAATGAGTATATTTTGCCCTCTTGTGTTTCTGCTTGGACACAGCATCTTACTGATTTAGTGTTAAGGGAAAAAAAGTTAATAGTATACTGAGGTGAAGGGAAGAATTTATTTATGTTGCATTTTTAATTTTGTTAATCTTCTTTGGCAAGTTTCATATGGTTGATGAAGTTTGTTAACATGATTCTCGCTGCTTAATATCCCAGTATGCATAAAGTCTACTAAAGTCAGATGGATGTGCTTTGCTCCTCGGTAATTTTTGTTGCCAGGGAATGAGAAGGAATTAGCACATTTTAATCAGGAATTCTCCCCTTCCCGTTATTCTTGCAAATAGTGTTTGTCTGTTTTTACAGCAAAACACCTACTTTAACTAAAAATCACCAGACCAAATATATTGCAAAGAATACATTATAAATTATAGTCAATGGAAAAGTTATCATTTAGTTTTGGTATTTGTTTTTTGCATGTTATTAGTGTGCTTAAAACTAAAAAACATGTTTTGAAAGCTATATTATACAAATAAATTACAATTGCTTCAAATAGAGTTTGGGCTGACAAGGCAAAATGTCCATACTATGCTATCAGAATCAGGACTTAATAAAAGGTTAACAAGTATTTGTTGCAAAACCAACTCAAAACTACATTGTTTATAACAGAGTTTGAGTGGATGTTCACAGTAGTTGGGGTCAACAAACAATTTAAAAAAAAAAAAAAAAACACACACACAAAAACACTGCCTCTGCTTCCTGAATATTTATGATACCATACTTTTGATAAAAAGGTACTTATCCCCTCAGTAACCTGCCAGTACTCAGTGGATCATGCGTTTTCCATATCATCTCTTTAACTTTTGAAAATTCTCCTGTTGCACTAGCTTAGTAGAAGAGGCTCGTTTCACTACACTTCTTCCCCTGTCGTAGTCTTTTTGTGGCAGGTCCTTTAGAGGTAGGCTGGCAAGTGACTTATTTTTGAATCACCTTTACTGTCACTGCATGATGTGTTAGCTATGTAGTCTCTATTCCAGTAGAAGTATTATTTTTCTGTTCTTATCACTCCTGATAGTGTAATTATGGCAAAAACCTCAGAAGTACTGCCACTATATAAGCCTGCAAATTATGCGCTTGTAATAATTGATAAAACGTCATTTCTGTTCCATTTCAAAATCAAATTAAAAAAAAACAACTCATGCCAGACTTCTTTCTTCTGATCTTTTTAAATTGTTGCTGTTCTACAGTGAAAACAACCTTCAGGAAGACCTTTTTGATCAGATACTCGTTGGGAAGCTGGAATTTCCTTCACCCTACTGGGATAACATCACTGATTCAGCAAAGGTATGATACATTGTCTAACATGGAAAACAGTTTCTGACAAGTCACTGAAAATGCAGAACAGAAGATTCAGAACAGACTTACCTGCTCTTCCAGCTGCTGTGCCTTTTTAGTTAGCTTAACAGTGCTTGATGAAAGCTCAGGTTTAGCAGACCTACTATCATGTTATTGTCTGAGTGAATAAGTAAGTATAGCAAAATGGCGATTGCATTCAGTGAACATCATGTTGTAGGGTTTACTTAATGAAGGACCATTTATAGCAGGTTCAGTACTTCCACTATGACATAACCATCTCCGGATTTTCCCCTCCAGACATTCTTTTAAAAGAAGAATGATTGCTACGTGGACCGAATACAATTGACATAATTTTTCCTATTTTACCAGTTATTTTACTCAACTTTCCAAGAGTTGCAGCCAGATAATTTGCCATTGCTAATAGTTCTTGTGTTATCATTGACGTTTGTGTTTAAAATGATTGATTCTGTAGGATAAAGGTTTCAAATGTTAAACCCCACTTGTCAAGTTAATTCAGGTAATGTTCTCTAAATGATGTCTAAAGATTCTCATTAGCACACAGAGGTTATTTATTATCCAGCTAATGAGAAGTTGCATTTTTTCCTGAATTTCTCAATGGCTGTTACCTGAAAAGAGAGCAAATTTATTGATTTGCCAGTGTTTCCCAAGCTCCAGTCACCTCCTACTCTTCCAGACTTTCATTAAGAACAAACAAGGCCCTCAATCTTGGTACTAGAAGCCATCTTTCACTTCAGATTTACACAGACTAAGTGACGTGGCTGGTTGAGAAACCTCACGGTTTGTATGTTATTTGCATGAAGAAGCCTTTTCTCAAAACTGAAATGATGACTAGTCTTCTTGAAGTACTTTTGAGGAGTGCATATGACTGGCAATTTGGAGGTTATAAAAAGTTTTTGAAAGGGGAATTTGGCTCTAATTACATGAATTTGTTCATAAGGTAGAAGGAAATATTTGTATTGATAGGCTTGTAGAACCAGGAATTACACCAGTAAATTAGCTGTTAGTTACATAGCAATAAACAATTGAAGAAAGTTGGAGGGGGGGAGGGGGTGATTGTTTTATTTTTAAATTCTACTTGTCTGCTTTGCAATAATGACCTCTTTAAGCTTTATCATATCCATAAGCAACATAGTCTTACCATTAACAAAAAGTCCACGGAGGCATTTGATAAAGCTGAAGACACCTGCTCTAGTGACTCTAAAACATGATTAAAGCTGCAAACAAATCATAATGAAAACCACAATCCCTTTTTTTTTTTTTTTTGATTTAATCATGTAATTAAGTATTTTCCCCTACTTATCTGCCTTTTCCTACACTGGATGATTCTGAGCTGACAAATTGAGTTAAATGTCCTTTTATTCTTCTAGTGGAACACACAGGAGAATGTAGTTTTAAAATAACTTCAACTGTTTCTTGAATTTCTGATGAAGTTTCTTACCTCTGATTTGTCCTCTTTACGTACGGTGACTATGTACCCTGCCCATAGAGGAATCATGTCTGTCCCAGGTTTGTTTTCATTCTGGTCCCCTGCATGAATGTAGAGAACAAATTGGAACATTATCGCTGATGTTTGCAATGATTACTTTTTGTCTGGTTTTAAAAGAGTCGGTGAATCATGAATACAATAGTAGTTGCACTGAGAAGAATTCAATGCAGATAGCTCTTTTCTATTGTAATGCCCTTCCCCATTCCACTCAAACTCTTATTTTTCTTTTTTCTTCTCCTCTCCAAAGGAGTTAATTAGCCTGATGTTACACGTGAATGCTGAAGCTCGATATACAGCTGCACAAATCCTAAGCCATCCCTGGGTGTCAGTGAGTAAAGTATATTTTTTTTGTCTCTAATTTAATATTAAATCTATAAAACTAAATATTACAGTGTAATTCTCAGAAGCAGCAACATGATTCTGCTATGCCCATTTCTGTTTATTGAACCACTAGTCCCTTTTCCAAATGTTAAAGATTTTAGCACAAGTCTGAAGTAAGCTACAGCTCTTAACAGTTCTGTTAGCTACTGTGCTCTAAAAGAATAGAGCAACTATTAATAAACTATTATTAACTATTGTTATTTATTAACTATTAATAAAGAATTATTGTGCACGTTGACATCTTGCTGCAATGCTACTTAAAAGAAATTACTATTGCCTATTTTTTCACAAGAGAAATAAAATTAGTAAATAATATATTATTTTTCACGTAAGCACTAAGCTGATGACAGCCAGGTACTTCATCTTTTTGAACTGCAGCAAGAAGGAACACCAAAGTGCACTGCTTACTGATTTAAAATCCTGTTTTTATTAATAAATATTAGGTTTACATGTATATAGCCAACCGTTATTTCCACACACATTTTAAAAGAGAGACCAATATGATATATGGAGTTCCCTCAAACATGAGAAAACAACTGTAATGATTATTTCTCTTCGTAACAGCTCCTTTCAAATGTATTTATGGCACTGTATTTTGTTTCCACGTTTTTGGGGATGTGATGGGCCATTTAAAATCTTGATATAAATAAAACCAACTGACAAATATGCTTTTTATTTTTAACATTATAGTTAATGCTTGAATAAAACTTAAAATAGTGGGACAAATTCATGGACTGAGAGTATACAGTATCACATGGTGTTTTAAGAAATAGGTCATAAATAAAACAGCAGCTGCTACGTTCCTTTCCTATGTAATTTCTCTTAACCAGTTTGAACCATAGCTCATGTATGAGAGCGCATTCTTTTTGGGCTGCTTATCTAAATGATTACTTCAGAGGAAGTACCTCCAGATAATATACAAGTTCTCTTTTGCTCAGTTATGTTAAATGTTTTATTACTATTTCCTAGCTTCACTATTACGTTTGTTCTTGCACAGGATGATGCTTCCCAGGAGAATAATATGCAAGCTGAAGTAACAGGTAAACTGAAGCAGCACTTTAACAACACCCTTCCCAAGCAAAACAACACATCTGCTGGGGTTTCTGTCATCATGGTAAGTGAAATTAAATGGTTTTATACATTCTATATTACACTTCACAATTTTTCTAACAGTGCTCTATGAGCGTGTGTGGTGCAAGAATAGCAAAAGCAAAGCTAGAATAGTCTCTAATTCTAGTTTTTATCTGTGTATTGTGTGGATTCTCCCATTATCGCTTGAGAGCAACCAAGTCTACCACAGCGTGCTAGCTGAGCTATAAAAGCAAGCTTTCAGATACGTGTTAACACTAAGTAGTAGTATGTTGAAATGGAGTTTATATGATTTGAAATTATTCATTATAAAAGCTGCAATATTGTTTTTAATCATATTAATCACTAGTTAGCTAAGTTGGCTCTTCCCAGATGCCACACCAATGTTTGATCCTGAGCATGCTGTTGTTCAATACTATGCTTGTGGGGAAACCAGAATCCCTTTTGGACATTTTTCATAATATTGAATATTTACCACATTAATTTTGTCCCAGTCTAACCACATACATGTTCCCTAATGGGGAACTTTATTCAAAGCATATGAAGGAACCCTGATGATATAGCTTAACTTACATAAGCAGTACTTACAGCAGGCAGATATATGAATCATGGTAAAGGAAATGCAGTTGAGTTCACTGTTGTCAGTTCTCAGAACTGCACTCGTAATTGACTAGTCACTTTTGCAGAGAAACAGTCAACAGTTCTAGAGGCTGAACTGCCATTCTTGTCTTATTGCTGTCCATTGTGGTTTAATGCAAGGGTGCACACTGTGCACAGAATATCTTCCATTATTAAAAGAAAAATAAAGCCATTGCTGATAGTAATGTACCAGTGACTTTCTTCCCTGATAGGCTTAATTACTCGAAGTCCACCCCACTTATGCTACCAAAGAGTTGTTCTTATCAACTTAGAGTAGACAAATTTAAATAACATGTCTGCATATATATAAACTTTTGAAAATGCATTTATATGAATTAAATAGGCAAAAGATCTAACATGGAAAGGTGGTAACAAAATAAAAATGAGAGAAGTCAGAAAATGTGTTTCAGGTTCATGCTGTTGTCTGCATTTCATTTGACAGTTTGACTTGACAGTTTGAGAGGGACTTCAGAGCTTCATTCTTTATACTGTTGAGACTATGGATAAGCCTGAAGCCGAAAACTGGTATAAAATGCACTATATGTAATAAGAGCAATTTTAATTCTAACTCTCAGCCCCTCTCCAACTTGCATGCCACTTAAGCCTATCTCAGATCTCTGACACAGCGTAGCTTCTGGCTTCTTATTGGTGTAGATTTTTTTCCTGATTCTGTTACTACTGACATCTCATCAGCCAGGAAAGTACACATCGTTAAAACTTATATTTTAATTTTCCCTTTTTCTGTCTTAGTTCCTCCTAACCGGCATGGAGGGATGTAAACAATTAATTATTTAGCTCTGAATGCAGCTCCCAGTTACTGCTGAAGGGAAACATCTCGTTCAGAAAAGAGCGTAATCTAATGAGAGTTAAGCCCCCAGTTTGTTTTTCTTGCCCTGGTTTATCTTGAGCACTGAAATTTAGTTATCTTCA
Source organism: Netta rufina (assembly GCF_964035555.1). NCBI lineage: Eukaryota > Metazoa > Chordata > Aves > Anseriformes > Anatidae > Netta > Netta rufina. The sequence goes on along the minus strand of NC_140127.1, from coordinate 33,588,664 downwards.
AGTTAACAAGGTCTTCACTTGTACTAGAAATCATCACTTAAAAACATTCAGACAAGCACAGTATTGTAATTCTCGTGTATTGCAGTGCATTGCTAAATCAGCAATATATATTTAACGGAATCCCTTTTAGCATCACTTCATTCAAATATTGTCATCTGGCCAATGCAGATAATACCACCATGTGGCAGATAAGTAAAACTGCACATACCTACTTCAGTGTTCTTGCACAGGAGACTTTCTGCCCCTAAAAGCATGTTGCTGTTAACTCATTACTGATTTTTTTTTTGTCAGTTTATAAATGTTCTGTTAATCTAAATTTGCTGCAATTGTGTTAGTTCTGCTTAAAGTAAGTCTAGTTTCTGTCCCTTGCTTCCTTCCTTTTTCCTCCTTTCCCAATGCCTGCATTGCTTTCTTCTGAGTAGGTCCAAGGCAATGGTACGTACTAACTGCAGTGCTTTGTTCTGCTGCACAAAAAAATACATGTGCTCTGTTTGTCACAAGGAAAAAGGAGAAATAGTTCAGCCAGTCTGAAGTGGAAAGAGCTTTACCACCACACAAAAATGCTAAAATAAAATCTTCTCAATACTTGCAAAGGAGTTTTCTATATTAAGAGATGCATATTTGAAATTTGCTAGGCTAGCACTAATATAACTAGTTATTTCTTACCTCCTCAGACATATCTTAGCCTATTCCCCTTAGAGCAATTTTGTATATATGTACATCTTAGAATATCTGAAAGCATTAGAAAAAGTACACATCAGCTCTTGTTCACACCACAAAGCTACAACACTGGATACTCTTCTATGTCCAGAGAACAGACTGACAGCTGGCACACGTTCCTTGTGAACGTGACACAGAGTAGCCCAAACTAACAAAATGTAGAATTGCTTGATGAAAGAAAAGGTGGGAATTCTATGAAGAAACCAAAACCAACAAAACAAAAACCAAACTACTGAAATAAGAATTTTCATAAAATATTGTTGCCTCAGCCATCATGTGTAACAGAGCTAGTCAGAAGGTAATCCTAACTTAACAAGTCCTAACTTAACAAAAATTTTTCTTCCTCCAGAACAGTGAAATTCAACCTCCTCTTCAGTTCTAAAAAAAAATAAATAAATAAAAAAAACCCTAAATTTTATTACATATGTTGTATTGCTATATGCAAGGTGTGAATGACTATCAGAAGCTGCTGTGAGGACAGCACCATCTGCATGAGCTGGAAGTACTTCCTTTCCTTTCCATTTTTAAATACCGTGCCTTGCCACTCAAACAGCAGGAACCTATTTATTCACAATTCTTTTTCCAGCAAGTAAAAGAGGAAATGCAAGCCTGCCTGCATAGCAGCTACATTGATAATGGTAAAACTAGTGCATGTCATAGCTAATCTCAAAAGTCTAGCTACAGTTCAGCTAGACATTCCCTTGCATGCTTCATTTGCAAAGTTGATTGCTAGAAGCAGAGAATTCAATTGGGAACTATTGAATTTTCTCCTTGTGCCTGTATGCATGTAGACTTCTGTTGTAACTTGAAAATCAGAACAAAAGAAACCCCCTCACTTTAAAATACTTAACCCTTGCCTTTTAGGGGCTCTTATCCTCAGTACTTGGGGCTAAAAAGCCTGTCAGGAAGGCCTTGCAGGGAGGAGGGGCATCACCAGGCTGCTGGATGATTCCCACTTAGCCTGCTCATATAGCATGCAAAAAGAGTTAAAACACAACAGAAAGCAGAGTTAAGTCTGAAAAATACAGGAAAGAGATCTTTGTACCTCCAGTTTTCTGGATAAGAGGCAGGTGTAGGAGCCCTTGTCATTGATCCAAAACAGTAATTTGAATCACTGGTGTTAAGGAAAATCTAACATGGATCGATGTCTTCTATCTGTTCTACTCAGAAGGAACAGACCCATTCCCAGAGCCACTTGTCAGTAGGAAGGGTAGTGTTTTCCAGAAGGAGAGAATAGAGTAAACTGGCTCTAGCTTTTTCTTGAGTTTTAATCGTTATATAAAGTAAAATAGTTCTAGCAGGAGATTCTGAGTGAGATCAATTCCAGAACAACCTGCCCTCCATATACCTGCAAACTACAGAAGTCCTCTACTTGAGAAACTGGAGATGCCAGTCCAGCTCTCTTTGCCAAAGTCAAGTAAAAGAGAAATTTGAATTTCAGTACCCTGTAATGAAAGTTTAGCTACATGATCAATTTGGAGAGAGGATATTACTTTTTCTCTGCCTTGTCCTTGGTGATCTTGATGCAATAAACCATGGCTCAAACACATACATACTGAGGTTAACTTGTATCAGAAAATTATTTCAGTATCAAAACAACAAATTTTAGTAAACAGCGTATTAGACCAATTCCACTAATACATAGAAATTATCACATTACAACAGTCTTCTGTAGCAATTTCTTTTAATTGCTCAGGAGAAGGCAGAGCACCTGATCCTACTGCACAGTTAGTACATCCCAGCTCAAAATATGACTCCAAAAACCAGTGTCTTGCAATGTTTATACATACATACGCAGAGGTCACTATGAAAGTGAAGCACATATTTGTACTCTGCTTTTAACTTCAAGTATCACACGTTTGTAGATTACTGTAGAAAGCCCAAGATGTACTTGACTGGAGTAAGCATACCTTGCACCACTCTACATCACTGAATGAACTACAAAAAACTTAATCTGTACTAATTTAAATCTGTATTATCAGTGGTAGTTAAAGCGCTTCCATGAAGCAAATGGTTAAGCCAAGACTTACAGGGTTTTATAATGATCAATATAAGCCTTCAAGCTGTGAAAAAAGACCCATTGTGCTGTCCCTCCAAGTCTTAGAAAACAATGCTGAAAGACAGTTTTGACACAGGCACTACAAGATTTCCCTCTAGGTCACTTCAAATATCCTCCTAGAAATGAAACATTACACTGTGGTTTAATATAAGATTGCAGTAGCCCTCAGAGGCTATGAAAGTTGTCTGATTCAGCAGACACCACAGATTCTAAAATAATCCACCTATTGCACTACGGCGTTCTCAGTTTCCAGGATAACCTCTTCTTCATTAAACCTGTGCATTTTCAGGTATAGCATTCAGACATTAACTTGCTTTTGCTACTGTATTCTGTCAGTTGAAGGAGAGCTCACCTTCCTTCTTTCAACAAAAAATAGAAAAGGATTCTACTTAGAAATAGAAAAATTCCTTACATTTTCATCTGTCACCCTCAAAAACTGATACAGTTCCGTTCCTTGTGGTTATAGAAACATATATTTAAATTATATGTTTAAACTAAAAAGTATTATATTACTTCCTGTATTCACACAACTGCAGGTACATAAATTTTGCTAAAAGCCAGTATGCAGAGTTCAGACTATATGACAACCGCTTTTTTTTTCCACATCAGACTTGCAAGATAAAATTGTCAGCTTGTACCATCACAGCAAACATAGGTCTAGAATATGCATTTTCTAATGACTGCACCATAAAAACCTACATTTAAATAAGATTTCTAATTTTATTTCTCCTTTTTTCTGCCTCTAATGCATGCCCTTGACGTCTTGTAGATTATTTTAACCCTGAAGTTACCTCAGGGATTTGATTTAACTGCTGGTTTTTATATTTTGCCATGGGTTTCTTGTTTGTTTTTAGAACACAGCTCTAGATAAAGAGAGTCAGATTTTCTGCAGCAAGCGCTGTCAGGACTCCGATAGAGCTGGAACGGAGACAGCTTCTGCAATTACTGCTGCAGCTGATGATCCTCGTGTGACTGGGTCCAAGACCCTCCTCCCTGCTGCTTCTGAGCCAGTCAGATCCCCCTCGCTCCCCACCTCAGTGTCTCCTGAGTTTGCTGGGGATCAGCCTGGTGTGTAGGACTGATTAAACCAAGTGCAACTGAAGCTCCCTGCACTCTTGCCACAGTTACTCTTCGTTTCATATGATGGTTCGTTTCCAGTTTTCTTGCACCCTCCTGTGGCAAGCTCAGGGCAGGCTCTGCCATGAGAGACTGAAATTCTAACAGCGGGTGAACAAATGTGGTCCTCTGAGTGCTCTTTGCCCTCGGTCTGTTTAACATCAGTAGGGAGAAAGATTCTGGTAATGTTAGATGATTTTTAAGTTACCTGTGTTAGTTTAATTTACTGCATTCACACAGCCTTGGGCTCTGTAAGTAGACTAACTTAACTGTGTAGCTAACCATATTTTTATATAGGCATTTGAGATGATGAACAGTTGCCAGGCTTCGCTTCTAGCAGCAGGCCCCATTCAGTTCTTTTGATGAGGATTCTCAGAAAAGCAAGAGAGGAAGACAAGGGAAGAAAACTTACATTCACCTTCTATTCCGATGCCTCTACTTTTAGTCAAGTTTCTACCAAACTTGAAGAGGCATATTTTCACAAAAAAAAATAATAAATTAGTGTACTAACTGTAAAATATCATGAGGCAAACACTGGAGATACAGGGAAAGATGGTAATTTTTGCATAAAGTTTGTTTAGACTTGCAGGCTGCAGGGTAGTGCTTAGATAATGCGAATTTAAATAAAGTGACTTGGGATATGAACATGAGCACTGGACATTTATTTGTAATGAAGACTGGAGTCAAGGAAGCCTTTTTGTTCAAGCTGTTTTCTATCCTAATCACAAATGTCGCATCCATACCTTTCTCCAGAGTCAGGCTACAATAAAATGACTTTGGAGCTGTGAACGGAGAGCCTGCTGCATGTCATCTAAGCTAGGATGGATGGAGCAGTTCCTAGTTCTAGGGCAAGCTGCTAGAGGAGCTACTACAAATGGCCTCAAAAAAAAGCTACCCACAAAAAGTAGCTGTCAGAGGTTTGTCAGTGCTATCCCCCTATTCACCTGGTGCAGGCACTGGAAACAAGGATCGGGGAGCAGCTATCCTTAATCTGCAGTCACAGGTAGATGAGGTTTTATCTTTGCCATACTGCTTAGTTCAATATTGTATCTATTCAGCTTATTCTTTTCCTTTGCTCGTTCTTATGAATTGGTCATAGATCATTTTCTTTCTTAGCTATACTTTCTACTAGAATTGTAAAAGAAAGACCTGCAATAAACTTTCTAAAATTAAAACCCTTGGTCATTTATTTCTTTGAGAATTCAGTTATTTTGTTAGTGGAGAGACCGACCATTTAGGTACCTAGCAAGAAGATTTCATAAAACAAATCCAAGCATTTCCCATAACCTTTTAAAGTCCCTTGATATGTACAGAAGACAGAGGTAATACATAACTGACCACAAGTAATTGTCTCTTCAAAAGGTAAAGCAAAGTGCACAAAGTGCCAATTGATAACTTAAAAGTCACAGTACAGCTGAGAGATTTACAGGCATATTGACAAAAAATGCATATGAGAAGGTCATAAACTATCATAAAAATGTTGGGCTAGGTCAGGACCAAAGGAAAGTTGCAACTAGCTATTGTGAGTTAACTTTTTTTTGAATGGGACCACTGGAATGATTTCAAGATGAAGGGAGACTAAGGGAATGGCCTTTGAAAAAAATTAAGTACATTTCTATTTTTGTACAGTACAACAATATGAAGATAAGCCTAATCTTACTCAGAAACTAATGAGTCCACAGGATAGATATGCATATGCAATTGCTAAGTTTGGTAAGGAGTCTTGGGATAAGGTAAAGAAAAGCTGTGTAATTTCGGATGGAATGGGCTAACCCAAACACCTCCAGCAAGGAAGGGGAGCCTCTGACAGAGAAGACAGTGACGAGCTACTGAACTGGGAGATGATTAAAGAGAAAGTAGCAGCAAAGTGATGAAGACTGGGTTATTTTAAGCTCTGTTTTTTTTCTAAGAGGATTGATATTCAGCTGTGTAAGGACTAGATACTTATTTTATAAAGGAAAAATTGACACAGATTAACAGAAATAGCTAAGTTGTTTGCCACAAAGCCTCATACACATAATAAAGGAAAGGACGAAAATTTAACTGATAATCAGCAGCCAGTTGAACCACTATTTTGTCACATGGAAGATTCACAGAGGAGAGGCAGCTGATAGACTAGGCCAAGACACTTAAAAGTAGTGACAACAGCTGGGAAAAACTATCATGTGGCCAACATACCAGATAAAAACGTGGGATATCTGGGCAAGATCTTAACTCAGTCCATGACCATAGGAAACTTGCATCACTTCTCCATGCCTGAATTTAACGCCACAGATGTTAAAGCTACGGGTATCACACATTTATTTTGAACATCAAAATAAAGGTGTGTCGGTTAACAATAAAACACTTACTTAACAAAGGCTCCTAAGTCCTGCTTGGTTTGTTATCTATTGCATTTTCACTTAGTCTCTCTCTTTGTCCATCACTGGAAGAAGGCAAAAATTATAAAATAAAAGGTAAAACAGAACTATGCTGTCTGCTACAAAGGGAAAGTATCAGCACATAGTAACAGCTAGAGAAACGTTAAATTCAAGTTACCCTTTTGTCAAGAGAGGACTGCCACGTTTTTCGTCTTATAAAAATCGCTGAAATTTAGGTACCATTTTGATAGATAGTGATTAAACACCAGCATTTTCATACACTCAACAGTGCCAGCACAACTGCCACCATGTCTAAATTAAAAAAAAAAAAAAAAAAAAAAAAAGCATTATAAAAAAATCTTTTAAAAAGCCTATTGTTGTAGGTCCTTTGAATGTGAGTAGTACTTCATATGTATCCCAGTGGCTCAGTTCATGAGTCCTAGATTTCAAATCTAGAAACATAATTGAGTCTACCCTGGGTGTAAATCAACATAACGCTAGGTTCATTAAGATTCTTGTCAAAATTTAGCCTTACACATACATACCACATAGACTGCCATACATATACACTACAACTTACAGCCCATTCTTGGGCTTATAAAATTAATTACAATAATTGTCAGTAAGTACATTAAGGTAGAAGATGTTTTATGAGGTTGGCACTATTATCCAGCACTGGCTCATGCTTACAGTCATTAAGAATATTTCCATAGCTCATTAAATCCTACCTTGCACTGTATTAACAAGCAGAGATCTTTTATTTTTAGATGCAGACATTTCCCCCCCCCCCCCTCCATCTCACTAAATACTTGAGGAAGAGAAGGCAGGAGAAAGCAATGACTGAATTTAATAGATTTGTGGCTTTTTCTCCTAAATTAAATATATATTTTTTTAATAATTATATATGCTCTAAGTTAAAAATGTATGTAAAATACTAGAAAATACTTCCAACCTACTTTTGATTCCCACTTTTCCCTTTCTTGCCTTTAAAAAACACAACCACAGGCTTTTTGTACTATACTGGCGTGCACCCAGGATCTCATTTGATCAAACCTTTTCTATGGCTACAGTACCTCACAAAGCACTTCAGTTTCAATCCAAATTCCAAGGGTTTAATTTTACAGCCAGAGTTGTATATCACCTCTAACAATTACATTTTCCTTGTAAGGATCCCACAAATATTTATGTATTTGTTATTAAAATATTTTGATTACTCTTAAAATTAACAGTTGAACATACAGAGGACATATTTATTCCTGCAGTAATGCTATCAAAAACAAGTAGTTGTTGCAGAATAAAGGGAGTAACATTTTACAAATAATAAAATGTAAATTACATTATTTATATGGAAATAAAAATTTGACAGCCCTAGCTTTGCAGAACATGTGGAAGAAAAGGTGTGCTGACTTTGTACTTGGTGCTGTTCCAGAGCTGGATTTAGGAACAAAAAGTATGTGGTGGGGTTTGAGCTGGGGAAGGTCACTCTCTTAATCCAAGGAAGCATGTCTCCAAGACCCCATTAATCTCTCAGAAATAGAGGTTCTAAGATTTGTGTATTTGGTAAGAAGACTACGGCAACAACATTGACTTCCAAAAGTAAACTCCACTGTCGTTTTTCCTGTCTATCTTTACTCAGAGATCATACTGAATGTATAAGAACTAGTGTGGCAAAATACACAGCAAAAACTAACAGGCATCCTTCAGAAGATGCCAGACACTTCCCGTTACCTCTTGGAGGGCCCTGGTGATGCAGGAGACACTCTCCTGCACCCTGGTTTGTGCTGAGATCAGTAGCAAGATACTGTTCATGATTTCCAACAGGGATTCCCAGCTTTGGTTCCTACAAGAAGACTGTCATTTCCCTAATCTACTTGAAATCAAAAAATCATTAGCCAGGAAGCATTGACTTGATATAATGCTGTCTGTGCCCTCCTTAAAACACAGTTCAAATTCCTATTCACAGAGGTGGTTCTGATTGTTTTAGGCTAAACCAGTAAGTTAAGGAAGCAAGGAGCAAACGAGTCAAGCATCCTCATTTCATCCCAGTTCTAATAGCCTTCTCCTCTGGTAGTCATTGGTCTAATTATTACAGCACTGACACCAAGTTTGATGCTTTCACTAATCCAGAGGATACCTCAAAAGTAAGGTAAATACACTGAATTATCCACCATTAGAGACATACACACATCTTTCAATTATCTTGGTTTTATAGTTCAAAAACGGGAAATTATGTTTTGTGTTTAATCAGCTCTTTTGAGCTACATAACAATGGCAACTGGAAAGCAACAGAAATGCACAAAACTAATAACCTATCCTAAATGCTGATTAAGTAAAACTTTTCTTTTAAGATTAAAAAAAAAAAAAGGTAATCGAACACTCCTACTGCCATCAGCTTTGTTGTCTAATGCAAGTGTTACCTAGAATCAGTAAAGTAACAGATTGTTTCTATTAACTGTGGGACTGATTTTCAAATGTTGTTTAGCATTTATAAAACTAGGTATGTAGTTGGGCTTACAAAACACATTCAGTTATGAAGAACTGAACATCCCTGGGAGCTGAACTACTGCAAAGTGAAGATCAGTGCAGGCAGCAGAGGGGCACGGCGCCCTTGGGGAACCTCTGAGGGCACTGCTGGTTTGGGACTTATCAACTACATCTGTATAATTGGGGGGATAGGTTTCAGTGGCTTTTGAGATTGCTGTCGGAAGGAGGTGATCATTTATGGTGGCATTTTTGTATTTAATCTTTTTAATTTTTTATAACTAAATTAGCATTGTAAAATAAACAAAAGGGCAGGACCTGAATAAGCAAGCTGTGGTGGCACCATCCACCAAGAAGTTTTCCTTAACTGTTGCTACTGATCTTGATTTTTTCCAATGACATTTGAATTTTATTCTTTTGTCTGTCACATTTGTGAGAATCTTACAAAATGTAGCTTTAAGAGAAGCAAAACCTCAACGGGGTGTACCACCAGCTATTCCATTCTCTCCAGATTACCATTTGCCAATTAAAGCGAGATCCTGAAGTTTAGAGTGTTAAAACACTTTAAACATTTAAACACAATTTAAACACTTTGCTTAAAAAGAAACCAACTGTACAGTTCCACACGCTGTTCAGAATGGTCTGATTATGGTTTTGCAGCTAGCAGGGCTTGCTTGAAAAAGGATCACTAGCACACATGATAAATAAGATAAAAAGCAAAACACTAGAGCAATCTGCAAAGCCGCCTATCTGTTGCTGGATGTGTCTTGCTGGGCACAGCAAATTCTAAACACACAAATAAGACTGAGTTGTACTTCAGTGCTTTGCAGCTCACAATACACAGTGCACCAAGTAACAGTGGGAAGAAAAATTTAAAGGAACTCGAAGAAAGTAGCAAGTGATCATATTGAACTCTTTCCATTTAGTAAATAGCAATTAAAGTCATTTTTCCCCCCAATTCCATGCAATATAGCATCATTTCCAAAACACACACCTAATTAATCAGTTGACTGTCTGATACAGCTCAAATAAGGAATTTGTGATTTCAGATTTTGCAATACAAGTCACTGTGCATTTCAAGAGTATGCTTTCTGATAGCATCTCAATTCATTTACAAGAAAGCAGTTGTATTTCCCATTATTTATCAAAGTGGTGAAGTATTCTAAGTATTCATCATAATAACATGCTTTTTTATGATAAGTCTCCACTAAAAATAAACTGTTCACAGATATAGGTTAGGATTGGTTCCTTCAAACTTTGTTTCAATCTTTTCTTTTTTTTTTTTTCCCCTTCAGGAGACTGGCTGTGTTTTAATAGCAGGTCTTTAGGTTATGCCTAGTTGAATTTCAGTAAATCTAAACAAAATCAGAAACGATTTCCTACAGTTTCTGACCCACAGCAATTAAAGACCGGCTTTAATTTATGGTGTATAAATACTGACATGCATTGTTAAATTTATTGATTTACTGAAGACCTTTAGGCTGGTTCTGCATAGAAGTAAACCACTCCGGATTTCACATAACATTGTATCGCATGGGAAACCCAAGAGAGTGCCTCATGTCAAGCTTTACACAACTATCCTAACCTTATACAGAAAAGGTATCACTGGTTTAAAGCAGCACTTGCGGAAGGGCCCATCCCTGGTTTTATTTTAGCTAGGATGCAGCCAGCTTCTTATAACAATATAGTCATCCTTTATTCCCTTTGAACTATTTTTAAATGGAAGAGAGACAGCAGAACAGATGTGCCCCAACAGAAGCACACGCCACTCAGATTTCTGTGAAGATGAAGCTTAATGCATAAAATGGAAAAGCTACAATCTAGATGGTCATCATATCTACACCATTCTTACCCAATACATCTAACAGCAATTCCATCCTCACAGCGATTCTGCCCTCACTAAAGGTGCAGTAACACTCATTTCCCACAGAAGTCCTGGTTTTGAATTTCATTTCTTTTAGTAGCAAAAGGAAAACTGAATTTTGTTGCAGGACAGCAGCTGTCTACCAAAACAGTGGTTTTTTTTTATAACTGCTGTTGTTCAGATCTGTGGAACAACTGAAGAAACTCCCCTGTTCATTAAAAATTCCCAGCCTGATCCCATGCATTAAAAGCACCACAGCAAGTAACAGATCTCCATAATATTTCTAAAGAGAAATTCAACTTGCATGCTTTTAGAAATACAAGAGGAATCAGAAACCATGCCAACTTCTTACAGTAGTTTTAAAAAACAACTACCATTATACTGCAGTAGCATGAAACTCTCTTTTTCCTAGTAAATAACAACTTTCATCAGCAGAAAACCCAAAGTTAATTGTTCCTGTTATCTTGGTACCAGATTAACTCTTTTGGACATTTCTCCTTTTGGGTGCTTTGCAAGCAAACCTTCAGAAGCAAATTGCTGCAGATCGGTGCAGGAACAGCAGGACTAAATTCCAACCAGAAACAGCAAAAATCTATCTACTTGTGTGCATGAGGCACACTTTCCAGCTGTAGAAGTTTTTTGACGACACACTGCACAACATGGCCAAGAGCTCACAAAATATTCTCGAAGGGTTAGTGCATTCATTTACCATTGCTTGCTGTATCTCGTAACACAAACTTCCTTCAGAGAAACCACCGCTCTGTACACACCATCGCCTCCCACCAGAACCTGTAGCATCAACATCAGCATTTTCCACAAACACAGAACTAATTTCAAGCTACTTGAGCCAAGCCTTTCCCCACAAACCAAACTCACAGCGCTGTTGCCAAGCAGCCTGACTCCCAGCAGTGACAAACACCACCTTCCAGAGGACCAGCTGTAAGCCACAATTAACAAATGCCCATTTGGACTTACCAGAACAGAAGAAGACCCAGACTGTCAGGTTAAAAGATGTTGTTCATAAATGCTCCGTCCAAGTTTTGAGAAAATGAAGGACTGGGGAAAAACTTGTTCTGTAAAGCTCCCTCTCTTCAGGAACACTCTGCAAATAAACGCCAGCTCAGGCACAGCTGCAGGTTCATGCCTGGCACCTGTTGATGTCCCAGCTGTGCAGGCAGGGGACCTGACACAGGTGCTGCTCTGATCAGACAACCTGAAGAGCTGGAAATTTAACCCTTTTTGCCACCTCAGCACAAGCCACATGGCATGGACTAGTGCAACCAGAGCTGAGATCCCAGGCGGAAGTCCAGGCACCCATGCAGTGTCCGAGGTGTGTGCCTTCACCCGTGGAAGGAGAAGCATTTCTACTCACCGGAGCCACCAGCCAAGCAGTCCGGACAGGTGAGGCCTTCCCAGCCTTGGTCATGGAGCAGAAGGTGAAGGTTTTCTTGTCCACAGGAGACCTGTGATATGCAGAACCCTGAACTGCAAAGAAGGAAAGTACTCTGCTTCCCAGAGGAGTACTTAGTGCCATCACATAGCTGCCACCACTGTGTTCCCAGCAGCTGGATTCAGCTCAGGATAGCACCAGAGTCACAGACAGAGTTATGCTTTCACTTTGGGAAAGCACCTGATGATCAACAGGGCCTTTTCCAGGACAAGCAAACTGTTTTGGTGCTGCCATACCTACCAAATCAACTCCCCATGAAATATTTTGGCCCTAAGATCACAGGCTATGACTTCTGTCAATAATTAAATGTTTCCTAAGTCAGAAGGAGATCATAAAGATAAAATTTTCAGGATTTCCACTTGGCAAAATATGCCAGGCCACAGCAATGTTTCAACATTTCCTTTTTTTTTTCCCTCCCCACTTAGCATACCAAACCCAGTCCTAGATTGAGAAAAATGCAAATTGCACTTCAAGAGCATACCAATTTCCACTCAAAATCTTCTGATGAGAGGGCATGAGAGTTGTTGAACTTAGGGAAACACAAAATACAAGTTTTGCATAACAAATCCTATTCCTCAGTATACCTGGCACTTACCACAGCCATAACTACAGCCTTCACTTAATCAGATCATTCCTCTGCTACACAAAACTTATAAACGTAACTGTACCAATACCACCATAACAGCTTACAAATGTAGAGGGCACAGAAAACTTAGTCACCATCACATAAACAGCAAGAGTACTTGTTAATGCATTATCCATAGCACTTGTTTTCCACGTTGTGAATACACTTTGAGCCACAAGAACCTAATACACCCCACCAAAGCTCTCAATTAGAAATGTAATTTTATTTAATTTCTTCACTCAAACTGAATTTTCTCATTCCAAATCTTTACTTAAAGAGATAGTAGCTAAATGCTTAGAAAAACAGGAACTGCTCTAATAGGCAGCTAGAGAAACGTATGTATTGATACAGATGGAATGTAAATTTCAACTCATAGATCACAACATACAAAGAAGATTTTTATGCAATACAGACTTACAAAACAATAACAGTTCTTTTCACAAATATTTTCACAGAGTTCTGCACAGCAATCTTGTAGAAAAGTAGATTTGTGCAACACCAAAATAACTTATTGTTCCTTAGTATAAATATTTTTTTTTTCATTTCCTAAAAGAAAGAGAGCATTTCACATGATTGGACAGGATCTGACTGGATTTGGTGATAGCAAAATATAAAAGATGTTCCTGCCGTACACAGAAAAGGAATATGGTGTGTGCTACAGTATTGCAGGAGTCAGTTGTGGAAAAATGAGAAGAATAGCCTGCAAGTCTAGTGCTTCTGCTGTTGTATAGAGGCTGAGCACCAGCAAACATCTGCCTTTTTAGTGCTTTCACAGTCAAACAGCAGAAATGTGCTTTGGTACTTGCATCTATTAAAAAAAAAAAAAACAAAACAACAACAAAAAAAAAAACTGCCTCTGCAGGTTCCTAATTTGAGTTTAAAGTTTCCAAATAACCTTTCTGATTTTGAGGAACAATCCACATTTTGGTGTGCTTTGAAAGAGATGCCAAGTAAAAACTAGGAGGATTCACACTTGATGTAACACAAACTCCGTTGCTGATTTCTCTCTCTTAACTGCACAAAGCATACAACTAAAAAAGAACTAATTGTCTAGGCCTAGAAACATGCTTGAATAGTAACATTGATGGAAACAATTTTCAAAATTTAAAATTACATTAACCATAATTTAAATATTACTATTGATTCCCAGAAACTTCAGTGCTGTTGTAGTACAATCATTTGGAAAAGTACAAGACAAAGTGTAGTACAGATAGTACAGATTAAAATTCCCCAAACATCACAATTCATTTCCAGTATGCTAAAATCATATATTCTTCAAGGTTATAGGTAAAGCTTCAGGTGGAAAATTCATTTCTTCATGGTACAGCTAGAACATGAGTTTTAACCATCTTTAATTTAGGTTTCTTTTACATACAGGGATCAAAATAGACTTCTCATTATGACTAAAAATATAGATTTTTAACTACAGAACCCAGCAGCCATTTTTCTGCTTCATTGCCCTTCCCCCAAAAAAGTCAAGCAAGGTCTACAAAAATAGCGATTAACTTTAAAAAATAGGTTGCTTCTCCCAGCAAATTTAAGTTACATTCAGGTGGGATATAGCTATTTATAAGGAACAACGCTGTGGCAGGACACCAAGGGAGGCGAGCTATGGCCAGTCTCATTCTGACAACAGCTGCCCACATCAGTGCTAATCGTGGTCTCCGTGAAGATCAGTATCGGGTTTGATATTCATGATGCCAACGATTGAAATCATTGTAGAAAACCACTATGCTCCCAGATGCCATGCCAGTCAGTATACACCTAAGAAAAGCACAATATCACGTTAGTCAGCAGACCACTGCACGGTCATGTGTATGAGCCAACACACCAACAGGTTATGCCAAGACAGGCACGAGGAGACAGCTGGAGCTGGAAGGGCTTCACATGTCAGAAGAGTCCTTAGGGGCTTCAGGGGCTCCCAAAGACTTCAGCAAGCTGGATTTAGCTAATACTGCCATCTGCACAAGCTCTGACAGAAGATTTATGGACCACAAAGCCTACTGAAACACCATGCAACGGTCTGTATGGTTGGCCTGAAGCTACAATTGACTCAAAAGTCACACGACAGAAGAGTTTACCAGCATCACTGTCCTGTAACCGGTTGAGATTTCCCGGGATTATTGTTTGGCTTGCTCGTTTGTTTTTGCAGCATATGGGAGTGGGATGAAGCAGCAAAGTGGAGAAGGTTTGGGAGATGTATTCACTTCAGTTTAGCCTTCCCCATTTAAGTTTTGCTCTATATGAAGTAATTGGATGTCAGCATAGGACACGTTAGTGTTGGGGTTTGAAAGCAATTTGAAGGCTTCAGTGGTTTTGAAAGTTCTTGAAAGCAATTGCTGTACTTTCCCACTGTGGTACTCTTTCTAAATTCCTTAACATTGGCCTACTACTAGGGACAATTTAGACCTATTTGAAAAGTCATGATGCTGGCAATAGCATACGATAACAAGTGCTTCTGTATTGTGATTTCTACTGTTTCATATTAAAGTTTTATGAAAATCAAGAGCATGAGGAAATATAAAACTCTGGCATTTTGAAAAAAAAAAAACACTTCAGAATGAAAAATAAATATTCAGAAGGAAAAGCTGCAATTTTTCCTTCAAAACAAAGATGAAATATGAGATCATTAAAACATTGCATTTTGATAATGTCACTACTTCATTTCAATAGAACCATTTTGACTGTTTTTGTATTAGGTTAAAACCTTTCTTACACACAGTCTGTCAAACATATACATTCATGCACACCAAATAAATTAAATCCTCTTCTGCATTTCTGTCTTCAAACCCAGAGTGAATTGGTTCCTGACTTGAGCACATGGATACATTTATAGATGTCCATATTAAATTTCAATTTATTGACATGCGAACATTTTGTTGACATGCTATTATAATTACCATTTATAGATTCTCTAAATGCAAAACTGTATACATATTCAGGGGTCTAAAATTCAACAGCTGTAACGCAAGCTTTTGAAATACTTTTCACAGCACTTTGTTTTTAATGGAACACTGATTTTTTTCCAAAATGCCTATAATCTCTAATTATGTTTAACAAGAAGTTGAATGTTTGATTGAAGTCCACAGGTTTTGCTGACTTGTTTTTTTTTTAATAGCTCATTTCATGTAAGCATTAGAAATGCAGTCCAGGTGAAAAAAAATATTTAAATATTTGCTATGGACTTCAGTGGAAAGTTAAGAATCTCAACAATATGCTTTACTATACAATGTAGACACTCCTAAGTGATCTAGAAGCTCAAGCCTCTTCGAAAAGCATACAGCAACTCCTCTAAGCATATACACCAAAGCAAAAAAAAAATTCTCACCTGTGAGCAAGAAGGGTACAAATGAAATTGTAAACATGCCATAAAAAAACAGTACTATTGTAATAAAAATACAAACATCTTTTAAGTATAGCAGCATTGGCAAGTGCAATGAAAAAACACAGTAAAAATATTATCTAATTGTCTTCAGTAGAAGAAATCTTTAAGGGGTGTCAGGATTTATATAGATAAAATCACTTCTCTAGAAATGAACATTAGTATTTGCTTTTACCAAAGTATGGATGTGTAGAAGGAATCTTATTGTGCAGCTCTTTTAACTGATCTATTTTTTACATGAAGATCTGGAATTAGGAATGTAATTTGTACCGTAAGTGAACAAAGAAACATGAAAAACACATGCATAACCTTCCACCTCCATCTGACCCATACTGTACATGCACAGGCCAATAATTCAACCTATTTGGAAAGTCTGCCAAAGTAAGACTTCTTAAATATCTCTTCACTCCCTGCAAGATCTGAAATACTCAAAAAGATTATCTGCCCTAAATATGACATTACAGAAAGAAACTTATGAAAGTACAGAATTCTCAAGATAACCATCAGGATCTGAGATCTACAGAATATCAGAAGCAAAACAAAAATATAATTTCACTGTAAAAATATATTTTCTGAAATTCACATGAACACCAGACTTTGCTCTAACCTTTGGTCATATGACAGGGCCATGGATCGGATTCCAGCATCACACCCTGGGTAAGCAAAAAGCTGCTTGAGGTCCCACATCTGCCATACCATGACAACGCCGTTGTCTCCACCTGTAAGCAGGTACTGTCCATCTCGACTCAGCTGGATTGCCTAAGGGGAAATCACAGATATTTGTTGGTAAATATATGCTGCTTTTGTTCCCCCTCTCACACTTTCATAAAAGAAGTTTTATGTTGACAGTTGGGTGTCTAAGGAGATTTGATATCAATGCAAGCTTTTGGGATACAACATCTCGTTATGTTATTCTACACAGCAATAGAACTACATGTAATGTTATGCACAATTATCTTTAATATGCTAGACGGCATTACTTAAGTTTTACCTCACCTATGATTTATTCCATATTCCAAAGATGTAATACGAGGTCAACTAAAGAAATTTACTCTTCTAATTGGATACATTTACAAGATCCAGCAGCACTGGCATAAAATCTAGTACCTGACATTTCCCCAAATGTTTTGAATACTAGCCTAGCTGTAGCTGTCCTGTCTGGCAAAGGGCTGAATAATGAAGGGAACTAAAATGATACAAAAATAACAAGAATTAATTTCAACCAGCATTGTTACATTCCTGCCCTGGATTAGTAAGATAATGAACCACCCTTGTTAATGGGGACTGTGGTTCTTTTCAACATCTATCCTGAAACTGCCTGTGACAAATTCACTGGCTTAAGCCCTGAATTTGCTTGTACCATGAGGACTGATGGCAAAGCTACATTTGAAATCTTAGTTTGGGATCCGGATCATGCTGAAGGATTGGACATCATTGGTTTTCAGAGTGAAGACTTCTTAAAACTGAAGTTTACAATCTATTTTAATGTTTCTTATGTGCTATTGGAAAAATCATGACATATACTGAATACCTGGAAGAACAACATCTTTCCTCAGTTACCTGATGATGATACCACAATACTATCTGACATTAAGATGACTGCAAAGCATGAGAAATATTGTTTAAAGAGGAATTTTGTCACTTTAAACAAGCCAAAATGTTCAAAGAACTGTTCTTGAACTTTTATTAAAATGAAACATGCCTATGGGGTCACTGCTTTCTTCCGCTAGTCTCTGACAAGTTTCTACATTCCCACCTCTACTTTTCTGTTCCTATTGCTCTTGCAAGCACCCTTTTCATTCTGTTCTTGACTCTATCCTTGATTCTGTTCTTCTTTCTCTTCTGCTCCCCACCCCCTGATACCCCTTTCCCTTCCTCATCCAGGATCACTTCATCTCATTTTTGGTTATGGCAATTTTGCGCACCTTACTGTTGGGGTTGATCATTGCAGGGAAAAATGTGCACCTCCTGCACCCCTGGGCTGCAGATATCCAGTACTGAATGTAGATGCTAAGTAAGTATTGCCTACTGAATGCATTTAACCTGAGACTTTTCAAAGATTTGTGCATTGGATAAATTTGGGCAACAAAACACAAATCCTTCACATCAGAGCTAATTCTTGATAAATTTCGGCCTCCTGACCCAAGGCAGGGAGCCACAAAACTTTTCAATAGAACAATGTAATCATGTAGGATATTCAGAGCAATGACTTTTAAATTCTAAACAAACACATTTGTCCAGCCACAACCACACTCTACAAATTGGTTGGTCCATTTTAAAGCCTTGTCAGCGAAAGGCAAGGAAATCATCTGAAGATGATAGTCTACAAGGAAAATTCCAGCTCAAAGGTTTAAACTTAGGAAATAGCAGAAAGAACTTAAGGCAGGGTCTTCCAAACATATCCCTTTGTGTAGAAGTCAGTAAGTATTTTGGCACTTGCAATCTCTGCTTCTACAGACTTTCAATGTGCAAAACTTACACTGTGCTCTTAAATTCCTGAGGAAGAGGAAGTCACTGGCTTTTTAATATACTGACTATAGAGTGCATGCACCACAAAACCAGGAGAAATTAAAAGACAAAGATGTTTCATTCATGCAACATTAAAGTGTTTATACAGACTGCTGACAAGCCTAGAAACCAAAATAAACAGTCCATATAAGATACTGCTTTGTGAACAGCAATAATTGAAGTCAGACATACTGCGTATCTGTATTTTTTGTATTGCTGTACTCTATTACTGTGATGTTAAATACATCCTTTAAGAAATATATGATGTACAATACTTACATTAAGATAGAGTTTCTATAGGTGACTTTTATACTATCAGTTTTGAATGTTTACTGCAACAACTCCCAAGTAATCAGAATGAATCACATTGACAAGATTTTATTTCATACAATAAATTTAAGACGAATATAATTCAAATACAAACATATACTATAAACAAAATACAGTGATAACACTGAAATAAATAGACGATAAACCTATTCCATCCATGTTTTGAATTAAAGTAACAACACATACATGCAAATCTAGAAACAATCAAGCAGAATATGGCTTTCGTTCAACCATTTCTAACTATGGAAAACTGAATACCAACCCAGGTTAGAGCTGAGTAGGCTGAGCTGAACCTTCTCTCCCCAAAAACAAATGCTCCCACCACAAATTGTTTCTGTGATCATTTCTGTCAGCCTACAAAAATACGCTAAACACCTCCCAAAGTGTAGCCCCAAGGAGCTTGAAAATTAATTTAGACACTCTAACAAGAGCGTAACAACTCAGTGTTCACTCTTTCTGGTGTAGAAAAACTTAAGAGAAGACCATGAAAACTATCTAGAACTTGTATGCACTGAGTAGAGAGGATCATGAGATCTAACATACCACATACAATTATTAAAAAGATTATTCATTAGAAGCAAGAATCAATATAGGGTGGCTTTTTTTCCTCAATAGCAATGGCAGTCTCCTAAGGGTATTTTCAAACTGCAATGAAGACTGTGACAAATAATTATTTGCTACACTTATAAAATTCAGCTGATGAAAATCCATTAACCTTCTGGTCATGGTTCACTTGAATTTTATACTTGAGGCTTTTACTGAAGAAATGCTATATTAAAAGGCAAATTAAAGCCATTAATCTTTAACTCTTCCACTACCTGCATAATGCAGTGTTTTTTGTGATCTTTTGATTAAATAAAGGATAGGCTTTGAACCCTTATTTATACCTATGCAATTTTACTTAGTCATTGGCTTGTCAGGAAGACAAGATGTTGATTTATTTATTTTTATTGTTCACTAATAAATATATCAGCCACTTGCCTGCCTCTGTATATACATGAATGAAGGAATGAATGAAAGAAAAAGGTCACACTGTCAACATTTCAGTTTCATGACATGCCCTTCAAGATTTAACAAAAGAAAGGATGCTTTTACTCCCAAGTACTCAAACTGGTATAGAAGACATGAATCAATTTTACTGTTCTGCTTTTCCCCAGTGTCGTTTATCTGTGGTTCTGCTAGGTACGAATGTGAAACAACTCTGCAACTAATCGCTCTCACGACATGAGGTTCAGACTCTCAAATAATCCCCAAAGTACACAATTTCAGCAGTGCTCTAAAAGCTGCATTTCTGACTTGTGTTTCCTTGGAAAGTCTCAAAACTTTGCACAAATCCTTTAACATTTCAGGTATTTTGAAAGGCAGTACTTCGTAAAAAGGCAGAACTGACACTGTGACAGCCCTGGCTTACAGCAGCAGGAGTCTTGTGGGCACTTACACATTTCAAAACAGACTCAGGAAAGGAAAATAAATTGGTTCCTCTGGGTGAAACAGCATACAGCCTTTGTTTAGGGTAAAATAACTTTACTTCTTAGAACAAGCAGACTATTTAGAGTTAAGTTATTCATTAAGATATCTAAACATTACATGGTAGACGTACTGCGATATGCCTAAGCTCCACTGAGCTATACAGTATGTAAAACAAAAACAGGTGGAAGGCATTGATTAGATTCTGAATTTCCCCAGAGTGTCTGAAATTTTTCTAGCAATTTTCTAACACAGGACTATGAGAAAGAAAATTAGAATGTTGCTCCAAACATCGTTATTGAAAACTGCTAATTTTGTCAATAATGTTCTGAAATGAAAGTCCAGAATGACATAGGCAAATGTTACAGATTTCTACACTCCTGACCTTTCCCTTCCCTTTTCTATTCTTCCAGAGCAAAAAGGAATGAAAAGTGTTTGTCTGCACAGCCTGTGGGTATGTACTTTTCATTTTAAATGCCCCTACTTTAATTACGCAGTTGCCACTTGCCTTCTAACATGATATAGTGCAGAAGCACTGGGAAAAAAAGGGCTGTAGCTTGTTTAAGCATAAAGCCCAACTGGGACCACTGGGAGAAAGGGAAAACAAAACAAAACAAAACAAAAACAACCCCCTGTACATATGTAACTCTGGCCAACAGGGAGCGGAACTTCCATTGCCTCCAGCAAATTCCCAAAGCTGTGGGTACTAACTGAAACACTACAGAAATTGTTTTAGCCAGCAAGAGATTTTGAGATATTTTACAGATTTGCTTTCCTGGCTGACAACATAATCACAACTGAAAGTGACAGATCATCAACGTTATTATTATAAAAAGAGAAAACACTGTGATATGTACTTGTTTTATGGAAAGAATTGGGCTATTGGGCTGAAAAGTAGGCTGAAAATATCAAAAGCAGTTGTACAAGGACAGCTAAAGGTCCAATTCAGAGAAATTAAGAAAGATGAAAAATTGAAGCCAGAATTTACATTAATTTGGAAAAATGGCCTGGGACAAAAATATACACTTTCCTACTTTATTTCCGCAGCCTCACATCTGCACTTGCAGCTGCCATAGCATTCAAAGACTGTATGCCCTCTCATCTACTGCAGAACAGCACTCTCATTATGGAAAAGAGACCTACACAGAGAGTAATTTCTGCATATTCTACTACCACTGCACCTGAAATTTGGAAAAACACAAGGAGGTTGGACTAACAGAATACAGTACACAACAATGTTTTAGAAGGTTTTAAGTGGAATACAGTGCACTACACTGGAGACTTCCGTGGTAATGGAGCATTTACTCTAATATAAGTTATAAAATGGAAATAATGAAAACCAAAATTCTTTCAAATATATTGGCATGTTCTTACATCTTAATAATATGATCAGAGTCAAGAACAGATGCAAATTTAAAAATGCTCACAACTTTGCCGAACATATAAAACAAAAATCTACAATTCTGTAGAAAGAGCATGAGGACAAAGTGAAATTTTCTTCCTGAAACAACTAATCCAAAAAAGAGCGGAAGCCTTTGAGAGTTTTCAACTCAGGACAAGACTGGAAATCTCAGCAGCTGATTTGCTGGGTTCTTCCATCAGATTTTGGTAAATCAGCTTGGAGGTATAGAACAACAGCAGAAGTGCCCTTTGACTAATGATAAATTATTAAATAGTTTTAAATAAGAAACACTTTTTTACGGTGAGGTTGACTGAGTGCTGGCACAGGTTGCCCAGACAGGCTGTGGCATATCAATCTTTGGAGACACTCAAAACCCACCTGGACAAGGTCTTGGGCAATCTGCTCTACATGGCCCTGCTTGAGCTGGGGAATTAGACCAGAGGTCCCTTCCAACCTCAACCATTCTCTGATTCAGTGTCCCTCATACCACGACAACTAGTATACAGACCATAATTTCAGATAACTCAGGTAGCCTGAATGCTGACCTAGCAATGTGGTCTCACTTCATGTCTTTGTTGCACTCTGTAGCTTTCTACTATATTTGATAATGCTTGTTAATTTTCTTTTTAGTTTCTTTTTCCTTTCAAAATGAAATTTCCTTTTTCATTTTCATTGTGGTAATGCTGGTTCATTTTCTTCCCCTCTCTTCTCTTCCATTCCCTTTTGTCCTCATTCAAAGTGGGAATATTTTTGTTTCAAGGAAGGGATTCTTTTGACATTTCTGCTTCACTGCAGCATAGCTGCCAGGTTCTGCTCTGCTTCATAGGTACTATTTCATAGGAACTGTCAAAAGATCTGCATTTTGTATTACCAAATAATTTCCATAAGTCCATAAGCTTAAAATACCTCCTGCATAGTTTTGGACTTGCTCCATGTCTCTTGCAGTTAAAGACGTGGAAGCTGGCTGCCTGGTCAGCAAATGCTAAAGACACTTTTAAGAGCTAAAGAGTTGAAATATAGACATGTGCCTATAAACTTCCTGTAGCTCAGCACAACACATGCTATCTCAAGCTAAGATGAAGGAATGTAGACAGAGATGCCAGAAAAGGCCAACTTCCAAAATAGCACGTCCAACAACCTCCTCCCTTTAGACTCAAAATTAAAGAAATAGCCTGACTTCTGATCAGCAATTAGTAATATTTGTATTCTTCTGTTCAAGGAAATGTTTCTTACTATATGAACAGAGTTATTCTAAAATAAAAATAATACTTCTATGGCCTGGCTATGGAAAGCAGCTCCACACAACTCTAGAACTGATAGCTTCTCCCGATACGAGAACTGACAGTCCTTTGCACACATTTGAGTACACTCACCTTGATCTTGTCATCTGTTTCCATAGTGGCTTGAAGTCTCCCATTCACGCTGAATACACAGAAGAGGCCATTTTCATAATATATTACACATTGGCCTTCTCTTGAAGCTTGAATAAGTTTTGGTCTCAGGCAATTTTCAGGACCTTCTAATGTTTCAGGACCTTCTAATGTCCTCAGCAGATCTCCATTCATAGAATGTATGAGACATGGTCCTTCTATGAGACAGAATAAAAACTCTAGATATTCATTCACATACTCATTTAAAGATACAAATATATTATTATTATTAATATATATAAAATAATTAGCAATGGATTCTATGTAAGTAATTGCTATTATAATACATAGTAATACATTGCTATTATAATACATTGTGATGATTTTTACCATGTTTAAGTGGAAAGTCTGAGAATTTAAGGGTGACAGAGTAAAATGAACAGCTAATGCTTCAAGAGGTTTGTATTAAGGTATTTTAGAACACTTAACAAACCTAGTTAGAGACCTAACTGAGATTTTATTTTGTGGATTTCCTTTTAGAATTAGTAGTAGTTAATTCTGAGAGCACAAAAATAAATGTACTGAATCCTAATATGAGATTAGCAAAATCTACAAAATACATTTTATATGTATACATAATATAACAAGACAGAGTTAAGTGTAATGAATTTACACATGTATGCACTCTGAAAGAGCATTTTCTCATATTAAGATTTTTAACCCATGTATGATTCATTAAGTATTTGCATGTTAATATATTCAGACAAATAATTGATTTGCATGTAAGCCACAAGTGTTCACATGCATAAAACAGGTGCATACAGTAAGTATACCCAACTTATTTGAAAAGGGGCTTCAGAGTAGATATTTTGGAAACACTAAACCAGAGAGATCCTAGTTCTAAGAAATTTCCAGTTTAAAAATGAGAGCTTGAGCAGAATTACTATAAATTTTAGTTGGGAGTTATGTATGCACCCTTCATCAAACAAAGAAGACAGCACATTCACTTTCTCCTGGAACTAATTCTTGCTTTCCTTTATGAGAAGTTATCCATAAGGAAAAGAAAGCCAATTGCAGTAATACATTTTTCACCTTCCTGGCAGTCAAGAGCTGGATCTGACTGTATGCTATATGCAATTACACTGGATAAGCAAACAAAAAGAAATTATAATCAGTACACTAGAACAGGGAAACTGATGTGGTTGCCTCTTCTTGTAGATGTCTGAAAAAAAACCACTCAGTTTTACTATGTTTAAAAAGAGGTTTCAAATTCACTTGAATTCTGTAGCAAGGTTAAAAATAACCTTCTGTAAACAAGGTTAAAAATAAAACCACTCTAAAGTTAATAAATTCTGTCACTTTAGACTATATTCCTTTTTGCATTAGGATTACAGCTTTATGAACAGAAAGAAATGCCAACAGCTTCCTTACCTTTTGAACCACTTATTACCAAACCAAGTTCAGCACAAATGGTAGCACAGGTGATCTCATAGTCGTGTCCTGTCAAAATAGCTCGAGGAGTTGCAATATCACCTTCAATGAAAAGACAATAAAAGCGATCCTTGGTTACAATCTGTTTCCAAAATTATCACTTCCAATCACTGAAGCATCTTCAGTTTCCTCGTCTGTGGAGCTCACGTTCCCTACAAATCACTTCTATGCTGCTGTTTGCATTTGCTTGTTTGGTACTCATATCTATGTAGTACGGCGGAAATACGCTACAGGAGTTCAGCTTCTGCTTTTACTAATGCATATTCATATGAAAGTCAGGTGTGGAGTAAAAAACAGCACAAGCTGGAGAATACATACTTGCATTTTCCCTTTGCACCCTCCCTCTCCTCCTCTACCTTTGTTGTGGAGAAAGAGACCTAATTTGATTACAAAATCTTATAGTAGTAGTAAGTAAAGACAGGCATCACTATGACAAGTATTGAGATGAGGCACCTAAAATGCCCCAAGATGAAGAAAAACACGCACTGGACAGTTTTATTTTAATCTAGCAACAGTGTTGAAACTTCAGCCTGATGTCCGAGTTCCTTTTAAAATGTGGGGCTTGGGATACACTCAGGATGAATTTCCGATTACCACTGGTCCTATTAGACAGTTCCCTGCAACAATAACAAGCATACAAAACTCTTTTTCCAAGATTCTCTTTGTAATTAAACATACGCTGATTCCAGAAGGAAAAAGAAATTGTATAAATGGCACATTTAAATGAATAAAATTTAGTATTCTCCAGAATACAAAGACACAAAAAGGGTAAGGAAATGCTATAAAGCTCTTTAAATAATTTTACACTTTCACTCACAAGTCACTGTCTGCACCACCTTCATTTAGAATGCTAGCATTTCACAGAAAGCACATATTATTCTTGTATTACTGTATAATTATTTTATTCGTAGGATTTCATGAAGCATACAAACTTTAAAGAATGGATCTTTGGCAATATTATCATGTAGTTTCAAAAAGGATTAGACTAGTATTTAAGCTCCAAGAAATACTTTCACTTCACAATAAATGATGATATGACTTCTGTGAGATGCCAAAAACACAGTGGTAGTAGTAAAATCAAACTTTTTTTTTTTTTTAAAATAATTATTTCAAGAACAGGTGATGGTGTTGCAAAGGCAGAGAGTAATAGTAGTGCCAACAGACTCCATTTGTTACTGACTCAGGAACACTCAAATTATTTGAGGTTATAACTTCTGAAAAGATAAAAAAGAGCACAATGTCATTAATTTGTCCACGTCGAGCTTTACCAGTACTAGCAATACTGGTTCTGTGTCTTGGAAATTATGCAAAATATTAAAACAGGTAGCTATTCAGACTGCTTGTGTACAGTGAGAGAGATCTGTGGAAAGCAGCATAGATTTCGGCATGCATATATAAAGCCTTAGCTATTCTCAGTAGTTTACATTGTTAGTCAGACCATTTGCAACAATTCCCAGAGTGTCCATGCAGCTGCCACATTCAAATTGCTTTTTAGAAAAGGTCATAATCTATGACCAAGTACCAAATCCAGGATTTTGACCTTTCAAAATCTTATTTATTCTCCAGTCACTTTTATAATTTATATCTATAATACAAACTTTTGAAAAGTAAATAAATCTGTTTCTTCTTAGATATACACATGCACGCTAAATAGTATATGAACACAAACACACATATATGTATGTTATCAACATTTTAAGTCTGAAAATGCTTTGGAGCAACTCACTTAAATGTCCCTAATCTCTTAATAAATAATCAATAAAAGCTACTGCTTTTGTTTCATATAATGTTTTGCAAAACACACTCAAACCCAGGAAGTATGGCAGACAGTTCAGAAGCAAAGGAAAAACTCCCAACAAATTAGAAGCATAAGGGTAGACTTAACGACCTCTAGGTACTGCTCAGGTGACTGATTCTACAAATGTGCACAAACCTTTTTGAGAAAGTTTTCTCTATTGAATTTTCCTCACCTAAACATGAGACAGACACCCAAGAAGATTCATAAAAGAACACTGAGTAGACAATCCACAAATTTGCACCTTTTGGGGAAAAAATGTAATAAAAGCCATTACTGTAACAATTCAACTTCTTTGACACAGTTCTTTCTCCCTGTTGTCCCGAAGACCGAAGACAGGAGGCAGCTTTATGCATTTAAACCTTCTGTTAGTGTAGTTTCTTTTAGTTGAACTATCTACATTAACAAAATTTTAGCGTTCTGTGTTTTCCTTTCTTTTGCATTCAGAAATCGCATTTAACACATACTTGCACCAATCAGCAAGGAAATAATCTAATTATATACTACACATATTAATGAAAAATTCTGGTTTTAAAACTTTTGAAATCAGAGAAGTTTTAAATGTACAATTTTGTAGTGGAAGTAATGAATATAAGATGTTGGAGTTTGAAGGACTTGTTAGAAGCAATGCCTGAATGAAATGTCAGGAGGTGCAGATGAACAAAATCCTTACAGTAAACTTATTGCTTACAGCAACTTCATTACTGTAGGCTTTACCTGTGTTAGGCTGTCAGTAAATATAAGCCTAAAATGTAGGAGATAAGATTTTTAAAAAGTAGAAATTGAGCATATACTGAGCATATACATTTATCACAGTCCACAGAAAAGTAAAATTAGTAAGTAATGCCCTCAGTCTTTTTAGAATTTGGACTTGGCTTCAAACATAAAAGAGTACAAATCTACAGGTGGCAGGATCAACATTTCATAAATTATATCAGCTGTTTAATGAATTACATTTAAGAAATACTTTAATATAAAACAGAAATACAAGAAATCTCAACAATATCTTGAAAGAAATTAGGACCTGAATAATACTGTAAAACAGGAGTCCTGTGAAAAGTCAGGCTGACTCCTTTGATAAGAATGTCAAGTATTTAGGGGTTTCCAAGCCTCTGATTTTCCAAATAATGGGGTCAACTTAAAAGCTGGTTGTAGAGCAGAACAGATTTCTTTAAAAGCTTTTAAATTGTTATTGCTTCAGAAGATTGTCATGGTTTTCAATAATGCAAAGAGAAAATTTTATTTTGTTGATGGTTTAAGGGGCACCACTTCAAACTTTTCTGAATTGTTTTAGGGAACCGGCTTGCAGACCTTTTGAAAAGCTGGGGAAGTGACTTCAAAGGGAAAAGAGTCTTTGTCCGTTAAGCAGGTTTACGACCACTGATGCAAACCCTAACTAAGGACTGAAAAGAATACTCAGTGCATCTTTATGGAGATCCTTAAGGAAGATGAACAAGTCAAATGAGATTAAAGATAGTTCAAATCCTAGCACTAATAACCAAGACACAACAGTTTTACAGATGTGCTTTTCTCAGCATAGTATATAATAATATCCTTAATCTATACCGTTGCTGAATTGCTACTTGCAGTTGAATGCTGCAAGAATCTTAATGCCACATTCGCATTGCAGCGAATGTCATCAATGATTTATTTAAGTCATAGGAAGTACACATAGAGTTATTTCCCAGTAATGGACAGAATACTTTACCTTTACAGTAACCATTCAAATTATTTCAAAAGGACTCTCCTACATTTCAATAAATAATTTCTGCAGAGCTGTTTTCCCACAGAAAACCACTCTTCCTTAAGTGATTAAAGTACATTTTAAGTCATAAAACTCAAACTTCAGAAGATAAAAGAACATCACATGATATCATGTCAGCTTATGGCCATATTTCATTGGAAAAAAAAAAAAAAAAAGTTAAGCATTTACAAACTATGTTTCAAGGGGAACAGTGCAATTATGGCAAAATCAAAACTTTCTTCTAGTTTAATGACATCCAGAAGAAGAAATACCTTACTGAGTAACAAGAAATTGTTTTGTATTGCTGGGTCTTTTTCCACTATTTTTTCAGCTTTAGTGATGCTACAAAAGAAAACTGAATCATGACATTTTAAATCCTTCAGCAGATTCCTACAAAGACCACTTTCTACATGTTCAGTACTGAACTGTAGGAGCTGAGCCAAATATAGTAACTCATCCAAAGAAAAACGTTTCCAGAAAGAAAGAAAGAAAGAACGAAAGAAAGAAAGATCAAACTAGGGGTTGACAAAAAAACTTATCTCACAATAAAATACACAAGATACTCCTCCTACTGTTTTTGGTGAGATAGCATTATGCTATACAATAAAATATAAAATATTTGACTATGCTCTTTTTTACGTTTAATGCTGAGAAGACAGTTAATTATGATAAGTCACAGACAGCCAAACAGTAATTTCTAAATTATTATTCCATGATTGTAGAGGCTGTAGGGCACTTTTGAATGGCAAATTAATTAAGTGATTTTATGTCAATATAAAATCCTAATTAAATGAAGCTTCAGTTGACCAAACCACCTTTTTACCTACTTCTTGCTAAAACAAATGATTGAATACTTTCTCGGTAGGATATGTCAATGAAACCAAATTACATATGAAAGAAGAACCTTGAAAAGGCATTTTATAAATACTGCATTTTTGGAAATTGTTTCATGACAAAAATTGAGGAAAACAAAAAGTTTGAAATAGATTTGAGAAGTTAAAATGTACTTACAGAATATATGACATTTGGACACAAGTATTTTCAGTAAAATGTAAGGAAATCAAGAAAACTACTTTGCTGCTAGGCTTCTGTGTTAATTATATAGTGAGTTTCAGGGCTTAATTACATCAGTAATTATACTATCAAATTACATCAGTGATGACTATCAAATAATACAGAACTCTCTATATTAAAACTATTTATAAATCACACACAGTAAACACCTAAATAACAACCAACAGGTTAAAAGACATTTAACTGCTACAGAAAGGCTAGCTTTTTGATGGATGTGAGATCTCACTAAAGTGATATTTTTGAATATTTAAAATATTTATAAATATTTCAAATATTTTGGAAATATCTGACACTATTTTTCAAGTATTCCTAAAACTTCAGTTTCAATAATCTTTCCTTTGCAATTTGGATTTTTAACTTTTTTTTTTTATTATTATTATATGGGAACTTTATTGTTTTCCCATTCCTCATGATATTCCATCAGCATTTCCTCTCATTCCTTCATTTTTTTTCTCTAACTCCTTCCCATCTGTTCAAACTTTTTACAACAAAAAGTACAACCTTATGCCTAGATGCAAGTTTTGTTTTTGCAAAAAGATATTTTCAACCATACATTTCCTGATGAAAGGAACAATATATTTGAATAACATATCATTCTATCCTGATATTGAATCCAAAGTCATAAAAAGTATAAACCCTATGCTATAGTGTTGTTCAGTAAAGAGAAAAATATTAAGTTTATCCTGTAGAATTAATTTCAGTGAATATAACACAGGGAAAACTTACTGTATACATTGTCATATTGTACAAGTTACTAATACTTATACAGTACTAATATAAGAAGTCTTCACACACATTTTATCAAGATAACAGGTTCACTGTGTCTCCAAAGTAAACATAATGAAGAAAATGATTTAAAAGGCATTTGTGAATTGAATACACCAATTCAGATTTCAAAAAATCAATAATCCCCAGTCTCTCCATTCCTATACTCTGTGCAAAGCAAAGCTTTCTGGAACCAGTTCACTCTTCCTAGGGATTCATCTGCTGGAAGTCATTCAGCAGCACCCCCTCACTCCATACAGACCTTTTTGAAGCCCCCTGAAAGTATCTGCAGGTGAATATTCAGGGTCAGTCTACACTAATATTTTAATATTTGCACCATCCCAACTTCATAAACTGCTACTTAAATATCAGCTTTGAAGTTTTAAAATACTGTCATTTTTGTTTGAGAATGCTCTAAAACAGCTTTATGAAGCAGCTCTTTTTTATTTATTTGTTCGTCCTTAAAAATCTGTTTTTCTTCATGCTTATAACTATTTGATTACATACTGAGTCCAATACGTTAGAAGAATAGAATAGAATAGAATAGAATAGAATAGAATAGAATAGAATAGAACAGAACAGAACAGAATAGAACAGAACAGAACAGAACAGAACAGAACAGAACAGAATAGAATAGAATAGAATAGAATAGAATAGAATAAACAAAATAAAACCTCATCAAATAAGGGAAACAAAATAAGCAACTATTTTGCAGTGAAATAGTGCCTACTGCAGAATAGTTGTAAGAGAAAAGATATTTCACCATATGCTGAAACTGACTGCTAGTTTGATATGTATACAGTATTTCAAACTTTGATAAAAAATAATTTGAGATTAAAGGCTTCATATGAGAATTCAATTCAGTTGAGCAGTTATCAATGATTTCATTTTTGCTATTGAAATATATCAAAATAATTTATTTTTGTTTGAAAGAAGAAAAGTGTATCATTTCAAAATAATACTGTTCCATAACAGCATGTATAAAAGCCTGTGCTTAAGATACTAGATCGCTTTGGTAAAGTTGATTTGAAACCAATGCACCATTTGTGTATTGAACTAGGTAGATTTTCCTTTTCATCTTTCTCACCTTTTCATACTGATGGCAAACACTAGGTTCAGAGCATACATAAATCAGTTGTCTTATTAAAATTATTTATTTCAAAACAGGTATTTTTTCAATGAAGCAGGCCATAATCCCAATTACATACAGTATTACTCAGTGGAGTAATCCTTACTTGTGCGATGCTAGCATTAATAGACATTAGATCCAGAAAAAAATTACAGATTAGTTTCTGGTCCAAGTCAGAATTATCGTACTGATCATACTTTTTTTTTTTTCTTTTTTTTTTTTTACAACATTTAAGCTGGTCATGAACATTCTAAAATATTATATCCTAGACTATAAATTATTACTTCTGCATTACTCTTTCTCTTATTTGGTATAGACTTAGAATTGAATGCTCATATTTCCCAGCAACCAAACAAGGTAAATAAATGTGATATATTAGTACATCATCCCACCACTATGCATATGGTGCACATTAAGGTTGTATTCATTTACCATATGAATATAATTCCTTTTACCACATCAACTATTAGTTACAAGTTGTAAATATAGCATTGTTTTTCCTGGAACGTGAAGGTCTGCATTACATCATGAAGCACTAAATATCCTTATCCTTCTGGAGAATTTCATGCATATAGTTTTAGTGACACCTGAAGCTGGATACTGCCAAAAAAGCAGCATCAAAACTCTTTCTCTGTTTCGAGTCTTACAATACACACTACCTTCACTTTTGCCTCAAAACTCGCTTTACTATACCATTTGCAATTACTTACTCTGTCAAATGTTGAAACACATTCTCCCTTTCCAGTTGAAAACAAGGATAATACAGATGCTGTGCATGCTGTAGGATATGCTTTTAGCCAGAACAAATAAATATTTACAGCACACAAATTTACATGCTCATCAGAACCAAATCACTACAACTGTTAAAATGCTTTCTGAACCATCACAGAGTGCAATTGCAAGTTCTGCTTAATGAAGACCTTGCCCTCATATCTATCTATAAAATTACTTTCTTGGCATTATATAAATACACAATTAGATTGCTTATACGGTATTACTGCAAATTCCCAAACATACCACAATTCATCCACCTGTTAAAACTCTTCTTTTTCCAGATTCAATATTTGGAGGCTAGAACCATCAATTATATGTGATTTATAGACTATGTGGAAGAATGAGGCCTCAATCTCTTTGAGGTGTCAATGTGTTACAGTTTTTTAAAAAATGACAGTGGCCTTTTGTAGCTGTATAATTTAAGGCTCTGTTCTAGGTTCATGCTGATAGCCCAGTGCTTGCTGCGCTGGCTACAACAGTGCCCTGCGAAGAAACAGGGAAATTGCAGGTCCAATTGCAGCATCAGGGCCTCTGTCCACTAGGCTTTCATGGGGCCTTCATAACTAACATCAAATAGCACAACAAATGTTTGGTAGAATATTTAGTGGTTGTTACCCTTTTCAAAACATTCTTCAGATATTTTTATATACCTTGTGGGTCTTCCCTATGAAATAAGTTTTACTGAACTTACCTTGTAAACATAGAAGAAGTTAACATTATACTTGCTGAAATTCCAGTTAAAGAAAAAAAAAAAAAAAAAAAAAAAAAAAAAAAGAAAGAAAGAAGTATTTCCTTTCTTTTTTATAGCCACACTTAACAAAACAATTCTGATATGTTTATATTTCAGTACACACATTAACCTTAAATTCATATTATATTTTCTTATTACAATGCTAATAAAAAGGTGAAAAAATATACTAACAATGAAATCCAAATGTTTTTTACACCAAATATGTCAAAATCCATATATTTTAAATATTTTACTAGGCAGTGCTTTGGAGAGAATCAGGCCCAAGATCAGCTTTCAACACAATGCCAGCAGATGGTGCTATAGGACTCCTGCTTTACACACAATATTAAGCTACTTTGTCCAGCCATTTTTGAGAAACAAAGAATATTTGTTATGTCTGCAGTTAAATAATGTTAAAATATTATTGAATTATTTACTGCATTTTTATGAAGGAGGACACACAAAATAATATAATGCATATGGGTCAAAAAGTAAATGTGCTGTTGAACACAGAGATGAGCACATGCAGACTGTTTTTAAACTCTCAGTGCTATACTATCATACAGCAACGCTCTTTTCTTAGCAAACTGACTGCAGTGAATGGCATCGATAGACTTATTAGCCGCTGCAATTCCAAGCATATTTTAATGTTTGAAAGCTCTGCAGATTTTTAGCTATTAGAGTGAACCACCATTTGACAGAAATTAACAATATTAATAGAAGAATTTTCATTTATAACTAATGCAATTACAGATTTAAGAACATTTTTGCAGGATACATGCAAAAGGGAATATTGACAGGTATAATTCTTACAACTACTTCCCAAATACTTTTTTTTATTATTTTTAAGAAAAGACAATGTAAACTACTTGGGAAGTAAACTACTTCCCAAAATGTTTTTGTTTAGGAAATAATAGTTAAAATCTAAATAAATATTTATGCTATAAACATCATTTAAAATTTGGAGTATCTTCTCTATTTTAACATGGGTTTTGAAACTGAAAACAAAGGTTTGTATCACGGAGAAACTTGGGAACCAAAATGTAGGTGTAATTCAAGATGAGGATAAGGACGGGGAAAGAGGTAAAGAGGGTTTTTTTGCTACCAAGTTAACATCAGGCAGAACTACTTGCAGTCTGTGTGACTTTTCACTGCATGCAAAGGCAAGCACATATGTAAATCTTCATAGCATTCAGGTTTATAGGATTAGTGTGTCTGAGTACACAGAAATTATTATCTATGACATTACTCCTCTATCAACCAATGCAAAGATGCCCTTCAAGACATATTTTCAAAATTTAAATCACCTGCACTGTTCACATGAGAAAATAATTATCAAGCATTTATTAAAAGTTTGAATTTTCAAAATGAAAAATGTATATAGCTGTTGAAATACCATTTTTTTCCTTCTGCTATAAGAACGAATACAATTTAAGCTAATGAATTCTTTAGTCTCCAAACCATAGTTTTCATTTAATAATCATGTTAATTGAAAACCAGTCTTTCAGAAATTGAAATGCTGATTTAGCATTTCAAAAAAAGTATCTGAAAAAAAAAAAAAAAAAAAAAAGGTTCTTTCAGAAGTAACTCAGAGAGTAGCTAAACTGTTCTTTGGCAAGACAGGAAACTGGTGATTAAATGTTAAGTCCTTTGGGAGATTTTGTATTTTATAAATTGAAAAGATTATGTATTTTTTAAATCTATATTTAAAGAAGATATTCTACATGTTAACAACAGTAAAAGTGTTCAATGAATTCTCTCAATTAAATCTTGGTTAAACCCAGTAATTCTTTTTAAATATGAAATCACGTGCTTACAATCCCACATGTGCCCTGCTACACAGCTACACTACTAAAAGCATTTAATTTCTCCAACACACTTCAGAAAACCTGAATATAATACCCTCTAAAAATATAAAACTATGCAATGAAAGCACCACCACAATCCTCATGATGCAAATGTGGTACATACAGAGAGTAACATTTTCTAGCTTTATGGGCTAACATAAAAGAGGTAATATAATTTGTTTTATTCACATATGTGTGGAAGATCAATGCAGTAACTCAGAAGAGATCACATTAGTATTAGTGGTAGTAATACAGTTATACACTGAGTCTCTATATTTCATTAGTACCGGATACTTCTATTGGTTAACCCTTAATATCTTTAAGCAAAACAAATTTCTGTATTAAATATATTTTTGGTTTTTAAAATAATTATGAACAAATCTGTAGAAATTTTACAACCAACAGAACAGTCGCATCATAGTCTATGAATAGTGCAAGAATAACAGAAAATCACTTTATCTTCACCTCAGCTATGAAAATGCTTACTATTTGTAGTAAGTAATTTTACTATGTACACCAAGGAAGTACAGCCAAAGAAGACAATTGCAATGAAAAAAACAACTTTGAAGACATTTGATTGATAGATTGACATTCACTGTTCTGATTGGTCTCTACCTAGTGTGCAGAGGTGAGGAATCACTAAGAAGGCTGGAGGAAATGGGATATTCCAGCTAGTAAGACTGGTTGGTGAAGGATTACAACAAGAAATTCTCCGTAGCAATTTTTTTGGTGACATTTTTTAATTTGTAAGACATTAGTAGAGATGACCTTCTAGATAAGATTATAGCAAATAAAGCAAAACAGATCAAAAATTTGATGGTGAAAGGAGCTTACACAAAAGTGAAGAAGATATAAGAACACTCAAGATGCTTTATAAGGGGAAAAACAAGGGCAACAAGATAATTTTTTAAGTATTTTTGTAAGAAAAGTTTCAATATATACAGAGTATTGCTCTGTAAGATCTCATGGGAAGTAAGTCTACAGAAAAACAAAGAAAAAGATAAAACGGATACTAGCAAGAACTGCTCTAATGCAAAGGAAGGGTAAGACAGACAAGATACCAGCTGGCATAATTGAAACTTCTCCAGTGAAAAGGAAAAAAAGTTCTCCAGGAAACAGTCAGGCAGAAAGATCAAAATAGGTGTACTGTTGTAAGACATAAGGTATGAGCAAGCAAGGACAAAAATGGGATAGCCAAGGAAAGATGAGGTACAACTAGCAATGACATCAGGAGTAAAAGTCAGTCTGTAAACACAAAAAGAATATTAGGATGTTCATGAGAAGTTGGTCCATTATTCAGTAAACAGCAAGAAAGCAATATCAACAGATGATGTCAGGCATTTCAAAGTATCTCAATAAAAGCCTTCAATGAGAAGGCAAGCTGCAGTCAGACAAAAAACATAACTAAAAGCAGCAATGAGAACTGTTGTCTCATTTCAGAGAATACCTAAATGAAGTAAATGTTTGGTACTCAATTGGCCTGATAATAGTGATATCAGGATATCTTGAAAAAAAAATAATATATATATATATATATAGTGTTGTTTGTCTTTAAGAAATAGGCAAAGGAAGAAGTGAGAAATTAGATAGTTGTCTGCTTAATTCAATCAGACAAATAAAAATACTGGCAAAACATTTATATATATAAACACACACAATTTCCTCAAGGAAAACAAGGAGAAGAGTAACAGCTGATTTGGATTTGTCACAAAAAACTCATGTCTTAGCTATTTGTTTTCCTGCAATGGCAAGTAATCAGATTTGTGTTCAGGGAGATGCCACATATTTTGACTTTAGTAAGGATTCTGGCAGTTTCACATGAGCAATTTCATATGGAAAATAGAGAAGCACATGTTTAGAAGATGGTACTATAGGTCAGATAAAAGGCCAATTGGAAGGTTGCATTCCAAAAGCTATTCATTGTCAAAATGGTAAATATATCAATGAATATTCCTGGGC
Source organism: Netta rufina (assembly GCF_964035555.1). Lineage (NCBI taxonomy): Eukaryota > Metazoa > Chordata > Aves > Anseriformes > Anatidae > Netta > Netta rufina. The sequence continues at coordinate 33,552,222 of NC_140127.1, read as the reverse complement.
TGTGCAATGTTTAACATTTTCTTTAATGACCAATTTGATAGAATAAGACTGCAAATTGCATTTGCAGACATGAGTTGCTGCAAGGACAAGATGAGAATTCTGAATGCATTTAAGAAACTGGAGAAACTGTCTAAAAATATATATTTTTAGGAAGGGTAAAAACAAGGTTCCACAGTCAAACTGCACAGCGTAGCTAGGGATTCTTCAGAGAAAACTGAAACGTATATTGGCTCATATACTTAAAGAATTAACTTTTAAAGAATTAACAGTTGTGCTGTTTTGAAACAAACAGGTACCCCACATGGATGTGAGAAGTAGTGCTCTATAAAACTGACTTCTGCTTATTCCAGCTAGTAAGACTGGTTGAAAGGGCTTCAACTGCAGTGTCTGCTTTGAGAAAGACAGACAACTGAAGAGAAGAAGAACAACAAAAAAGAATCAGAGGTTTAGAGGAACATGATTTATGGCAAAAGCCAGAAAGAACTGGGTTAGTTAAGTCTGGAAGAAAAGATTTCGTGGGTCATAGTAATCCAAATAAGTTGTTGTTGCACAGAATGAATCTGTCTTCTACACAAAGAATAAATATATGTGACAGAATTAGACTGAAACAAAACAAAACAAACAAACAAAAAGAACCTGGACAGTAGTTTGAACACTGGGAAAAGATTTCTAATGATAGGGCTTTGGGGCCTGTAAAGCCCCAAAATATATCTGCCAAAGTTTTTAATAGCAGGTTGACAAACATCACTCAAGAATGGTTTTGATGTAGTTTTCCCAAAGCTTTCTTTGGGAAAAGAGTGACCAAAGTTCCTGTCAGCTTTGTTTCCTATGTATCAGTCATTACAAAGTAAAATGCAATCCCTCAACCTAGGAAATGTCCAAACACTGAGTTGCCACTTGAGCTTCAAAGAGAGAGTAGGATCTGAAAGTGATGCAGACCATTTGTATGCAAATGAATCCTCTCATCTGTTTCCCTCCCTGCCACCCCCCACTTCTCGCCTCCCCTCCATCCCATCTCACTAGGCTGGCCAAGTGCAAAACCTCGCATGCTTCTGCAAGTGCACCGCCCTCTCTGAGTACCCTCTGCATATAATACCACCTTATTCGGGAATACCATGAGTTCTGAAGCATTATGTCACGTCCCCAAGTGGGACTTTGCTATTAGATCAGAGTCTCTAAATATGCAAAAGCCAACCTTGTGACAGAGATCACACATGGGCTTCAAGGAGTACTAAGGGGAGGGTTTGCATCCTCTCCCTCCTGCCTCCCCCACCTCCCAAAGCCAGCCCCATGCCAAGCAGAGAAATATAAAAGGCCCTTATGCTATCCAAAGTGACTTCACATCTCCACAGTAAATTATGCTAATTAATGTGAACTTAACATGGCTCAGGGCTTTTCTAAAGGATACAACTATTTCAGATACTTTGCTCTGTTTTTAATTATTTCAAGGCTTGGTCAGAAATTGTCCACAAAAACATTTCTGCAAGAGAAAATGCCTGTGCACCGAAGTGAAGTACTGCCATGTTTCCACATTTTCCAAAACAATTTATTTAGAAAGAATAAACCCTACATTTGATCAAAGAGCATGGTGGAGTATTTTTTGAATTTCAGGTTTTAATTTGAGAAGAAGGAAAAAAGGACTTAACCTAAATGTAATCAAGCTGTTTGGTGAAGAATAAAAATAGTTTCCAGCAGATGTGTCCCATGTAGGAATTTGTATCTTTGAGATTTAAATTCATCAAATTTGGCTTAAATTGATCAATGCAATCGAGAGGTATATAAAGTAAGCAGACAGTGAGACTGCATAGGTATCATTTCTCTAAGAGGTCAACTTAAAAGTTAAAAATTAAAGAATGTAAATAATGACTATTTCAGTAACATATTTCTTCTGTTAAACCAAAAATGTAAAGAATTTTTCCATACAGTCCAGTTGGCCAGAAAATTGTCCTTGATAAAGAATATCAAACAAAACACTTATTTATCACGTATGGCATAGCCCACCTGGCTTGTCAGCTTGAGTTAAGTACCATTCTAAAACATGAATACATGCAGCCAGAGATCAAGAGCCCAGTGCTTCCTAAAGTAATGAAACCAGATAAAGGAACTAAAATAAAATGTAACTGGTTGGAGTAGTGGGTGCCCAATGGGATAATATTTAGGGTAACTTGGTCATACTGGTCTGCTGACTGATATATATCAGAGGCACCAGGAACTATGAAAGAAGGAAAGAAATGTTCCTGGTTTAGATTATTTTGCTCAAACCTCTCTAGCTTCATGATTTGGCTACAATCATGGCTATTTAGATGCCTGTTGCCATTAAGTCATTTTTAAGATAGAAATTAGAGATAATTAAATAAAGAAAAAATATGAAAGTATCAACTCCAAGAGTATCTAAAATTACAATGAATAACGATCATTTAAAGCATGAATTAAATACACATCAAGGTAAAAAAAAATAAAAATCATAAGCTTCAAACACAAAGAAACAACATCAGACAAGTTAAATAGCATCCCACAAATGGATCAAAGATACAGTTGCAGTTAACGGAACTCAAAACCCAACAAATCTACTGGTGCTTTCCATTTCTGACAAAATCAGAACTAAGCAAAACCAGCTCTTTTTATTTGCGTTTTCAAAAAAAAAAATAATAATTGATTGAACAGAGACGCCTATAGAAAGTTATTTCTGGGAAAAATTAAATCCCCAGATTACCATCTCTTTGAAGCAGAAACTGTCTTTTGCTATACACTTCTAGGCCAATATATAGTGCCATGAGATTCCAATTCATTACAAAGCTTTCCAGGCATGCTACATCACAATAAATAAATAAATAAATAAATAAATAGAATTCATAGGAACCATTGTATCTCCCTTAAAGTGCAAGTTTAGTAGGATTAGGAATTACAAACAAAGAGAATCATCAGTAGTTAAAATAATCTAGCATTAACTTTGAAAACTGCAAAATTTCAGTATCTTAGACATTTGCATTAGAGAAGATGGTCAATGGATTAAAACAAAACATACAGACCTACTCTAGTCAGACACTACTAGCTACAAAATCTCAGCATGTGATCTGCCAAGGTCATAAAGGAACCCATAGCCTCAAAGTTCACAAAACAGGCGAGTCAAATCCTGTGGCAAGTACTCAGCAAGAACTTCTCAGGACAGACCTGGAAATTGCTAAAATGGGCTGTTCTTGCAAGCCTTGAAAACAGTGTAAGGAGACACCTACAGATGTTCACTCCTTCATTGAGGAGTATCTTGAGTTTTCTCCTCAAAAGGACAGCTTTTCCCTTTAGGATTTACAAGCTTACTTGACGAATCTGTCAAGCTCTTAAATTCCTTTCACAGACTTTTGGGAGTTTCCAGGTTTACAAGCTCTGCAAAAATAGTGCAAAGTTTGCATTTTCTTTAAATTGACAGATTGCAAAATACATGCATATAAAGTATGTGCAGAGATTTTGTTCCTCAACCAATGCCATATTTATTTAGCAATGCTCATAAAATTATGCTAGACCTTTCAAAAGGTCCCATCCCTTGAATCAGACTGTTGGAGGAATAATTCTGATAGATTGCTTACATACTCTGCCTGAAGTTCCTGTGATTTCATGACTGGAACCTCTGAATCTTGTGCAATTTTTGAATAGTTCTCAAATGCACAATGAACATCAAACAATTTACATGTTAGTCAGATATTTATTCCGATATTAAACAGCTGTGCTTCTTCAGAATAGTTCACAGGATGCAGTGTTAATTGAACCATCTCCCTCTTTTTCCCTTCCCTTCCCTTCCCTTCCCTTCCCTTCCCTTCCCTTCCCTTCCCTTCCCTTCCCTTCCCTTCCCTTCCCTTCCCTTCCCTTCCCTTCCCTTCCCTTCCCTTCCCTTCCCTTCCCTTCCCTTCCCTTCCCTTCCCTTCCCTTCCCTTCCCTTCCCTTCCCTTCCCTTCCCTTCCCTTCCCTTCCCTTCCCTTCCCTTCCCTTCCAATAAATCCAGTTGGGTAATAGACTGAGCATGAAACACGCAACCAAACTGAATAACTTGGAGGATGATGGATAATTGTTGACATTATATGAAATCATAAGCTAATTGTTACATCTGTCAGATGTAACAGTACTTCTTGTCCTCCAAATGTCCATTTTGTCTTTTGCTTACTAGTCAGAGAAGACTGAGTGAATGGCAGAAAACACTGTTCTGAAGAAAGACAGAATATACTGCTTCTCACCCCTTCCTACTCAGGCCATTTTCCTTTTGGCTAAACAAGGAGAACAGAACCATTATTTGGCCATGATGTCCCCCTCTACTCACACAGGTAAGTTCTCACCAGCTGTCTAAAAAGCCTGAACTCTGAGCTGTGAACTGTCTCTTTCAGGATTTTTCTCAAGCTATATGTCTGCCTTCTTTGTTTTGGGAATCAGAAATTATTTTTTGTGATGAGTAAAAGCAGCATAATTACAAGATCACTTTTTACCTTGCCTAGTATATAATGCAGGCACAGTTACATTGAACGGTCATGTAGTTTCATTATTTTCCACAGAAAATGATGAATTAAAAGACTGAATTTCCGTAAGTAATAAGATTTGGGATTCCTTGGGAAGTGGAGGAAGACAGAAGATATCGAAATCTTTGGGAAGTGTGAAGTGAATTTGGTTGAGGAGCAATTTTAACTGAATTAGGCGGAAGCAGCATTACTCTGACTTATTAGTTTGATTATATGGTTTGAGCCTAGTTGCTTGCACTGGAACCAATTAAAATGCCTAGTACATGACAGCAAGGATTAGGCTCATAGCGCTCTACCAAAGTGTGAAATAAGTTTTTGCCTGCTTCTTTAATCCTTCCCATGTGTCTGCCCTTCTTTCACCTAAGTATCCAGCTCAGGCCGTTACACATCTCATTACAATGACCATGGCCTAAGTTAAAATGCACTATTTGCATAACTCTATTGATAGCTGAGATACCACTATGAGAATCTGTGAGCATCAGATTACAGTTGCATAGAATACAGTGTGCATTGGAGTGATGTATCATTTGTTTGTTTCAAACAATACAAATGCAGGTCTGTCATGAAATCATCATGTGGAGAGAAAAAGATCTACCCAGACTGAAAAGGAATCACACTAGTTCCTTCCTCTCCCTCCCAGAGCCACTCATCCCCATGTGAATGAGTGACAAGACCAAGAATGTATTTGTAATGCTCAGCATCTGTTAACTTTAAAAATCTCTACACTTGCTGTAAAACAAGCACTGTTTATACTCAACTTTTAAATTTAAACTAGAACTGACCACAACTATAAAAAGGAAACGCTGTATTTTGACATCAGCATTTCCTAAAATTCTGTCTCACAAGATGTTCATCCAAGTCATTTTCAGACAACTTCCTTATAAAACAGGTTTTCCTTACCTCTTGGATTATCACCAATGATGTTAGTTTTGCCATTCCAGTACCAAAGCAGCAGTGTTGCATCACGTGATCCTGACAGAATATAACAATTTCCTCCAATATAGGATTCAGAACGAGCAAGACAGGTTACAACATCCCAGTGGCCAAATATTACTTGTATCAGTCTCCCTGAAACAAATAAAATCCTTTGTTTTAAAAGTACACAAAATGTTTCAGAAATATTTTCTGTTTAAAAATAGGTTCAAAGAAAAACTACAGTGGATAGTAGTACTCTTTTTCTTAACTTGATGGAAACAATTAAAAAGTGCATTAGTCTATATAAAAGCTCTAAAAAAAAAAAGGCTTCAGTCCATAAAGATCATATTTAATTCAAAGGCCAATCATGTCATGGTTTTTCTTTAAGTTTACAAAGAAAATGACAGGAAAAATACAAATATGATGATGATTTGGGAAATGGAAGCAGAAGATGTTACAGAACGTTTAGGACCCATAAGAAATTGGTAGTATGAGTACTGCCTACAAATTATAGCATATCCAGCTATTGAGCATATCCTTAAACAGAAAAAAAAAAGAGATTCAGTTTAAAAAAAAAATAACACTTATTTCAACCAACATTCTTCCCTTTTAAAAAATCCTGTAATATCCATAAAATCTCTGAAAACAAACACAGAAGAAAAAAAAAAAAAAGGATAAAGACACTTATCTATTCGTATAGGACAAATATGTGGGCCCTTGTCAGGCACATATAACTTTAAAAGGAAAGAAAATCTCAGGCATTTAAAAATGTGTCCTTCAGGAGTCTACATAAACATGAACACCACAATTACTCTTTAACGTTAACTAAACTGGACAACATTTTCAGATAAAAATGTAAACTTGGATGCTCATGCAAAGCGAATTTGCATGTGGAAGAGTGAACATGTGTAAGGTCGACACTGGAGATCTCTGCCAGACCACCCTGCCGGAGAGAGAACAAACAGGTGGGGAAAGCTCCTTCTTCAATATCTGGCTGAAGACAAAGAGATCACTTGCCAGAGACTGGCTCCTACACAGCAAACACTTCAGGGGCCTCACTGGTTTCTGGATCTGTCAGCAGCATTTATGGTTCTATGAAATGAGAGTGTGAGCACTAAAATCCATCTCACTGGATATGCTGAAGCCTGACAATTACAGATCTTGTTGGGAAAGGACAAAAGATACAGCCACACATGCTTCATATGAGCCTACTTGGCCCATTCAGGTAACTTGGGCTAGGCCAAATTCTGCATCCAACGACACAAGGGAGTGTGATGCCACTAACCAGTAACATGGGTTTTCTCAGCCTTAATGACCATGCATCCATTTGTGTTTTGGACTTAGTAAAGAATTTGGAAGAACAGAAGGGATAAAAGAGATCCTGCTTTAGCAGAATCAATGATATATGAAAAAAAAAAAAAAAGAGGAGGGGGGTAAGGGGGAAGGATTTTACTACTGTACTTGAATTAAAATGCTCTGAAAAGTGTTTAAAATAATAACTAGTAATGTGACAAGTAGCAACACAAATTAGTGTTGCGACTCAAATTAGGCACGTCTCAATAACATCTTGTGGTGCATGAATTAACAATAGTTGGTAAATCGTATAGTATGGGTAGTGGAAAGTATTCATAGCTCTTTCTACACACTACAAGGTGTAGTGTGCATTGTGTTCATAACTAATAACTACTTAACACTTAATAATGAATAGACCTAAATGAGAACAAGGATGTCAATAACCTGATTTATATCAGAAGATCAAAAAGTTAATTGCATTAAAGTGGAGAAAACCAGCAAAAGCAAGATAGGTGTGAGTATCTTCCAAAAAGGATTATTTACATTGGTACATGAAGAGAAAACAGAATAGTATGATATAATTTAAAGGACATTTAATTTAAAGGAAACTTATACATAGGATTTAAAATGAAACACTGGCAAAACTCATAAGTTAAGTAGAATCCTCCAAGAGAAATTGTGAAATGAGGTATTATCGCATGAGCATGTTCAGACTGGAAGGGACAAAACCCATGAAGGCATACCTACAGTACAGATCTACCTTGTATCTCTAAGGAGAGTGATCAAGTAGGTCTTCCTATCACTAACCTCTGTAAGTCTATAACAGCACTCTATAGCAGCCACCTCTATATAACAAGGCTTTGCTTTGGGCCAAAGATGTCACTTAAGTGTCTCAATGCTGACCAGTCAACAGATTTGGTCAGAAGAAATTACTGAACTTTGGAGCTGGGAAGGGAGCAATGAAACACTCATGGGCAACATAACCTCCTTTTGGCAACACACAAGAACATCTTAAAAAGTGCATGTTTTTCCTTGAAAATTCAAGTTGACAATTACCTGGTTTAGATCTGAAAGTAATTTAGCTATATGACATATTTTTCAGTTATATACCCTTAGGTATTCAAATACCTGAGGTGATTTATGCTCTTAGAACACAAGTTTATGTTATAAACATTGCTGAGTTATAGAGATTTCTCTTTCAATTATACTCTATGTTTATAGGTTCTGTTCTTGAAAACAAACATTTTTCAACGCTATTTGTTTAACAGTTGTTCATGTAGTTGTACTTGCTAGTTTTACTTTGTTATCATGGAGCCAAGGTTCAGTCAATTCCATCAAAATCATCAAAGTAAAAAATACACTTTTCTTTGTTTTCTTCTTCATATTAGTAAAAAAAAAATCATTAATCTCATAAGAGTTCCTCAACTTTCTTTGCTTTCCTTTAATATGAGTTGTCCTCTCTATACAGTAATATCAAGTAATATCAAACATTACCGTACTCACTCAGATATGCCTTTTTGACAGAACGAATTTTCTAGTTAATGTTTTATTTGACAGCTGTGCTACAAATAATTAAAATAAAAATAAGACTCAAGTCTCTGCACTACTGAATCTCAAAAGCTGTCTAGAAATCATTACCACTGCTGGAGGAAGGTTTTATTGTGCTTCTGCTGTGCTAGCTGTGCTGAGAACCCATGATTTATGTTAAAAGTATTTCCTGCTAAAAACAAAACCCCCAAAATCTAATAGGAGAAAGGTCCTCTTTTCCTGTAAGAGCAAAATATAATTGAATTCAACTCTTGTGATAACTTGCTATTATGCTTTACTGATCATATCACCTTTCTCCCTTGCTGTTCTGCTGATTTCAGAGTAAGCATTTCACTGCTCTATTCTCATTTTAATTCCAAGCAAAATAAACTACAACTGAATTTACCTGATTTAAGCTAGAGCTAGAGTTGCTATATAGACAAATAGGAGACACACAAAAGACGACTTTTTTGCAACATTTTTTGACAATTGTGCTTTGTTTTATATCATAATTAGTTATGCTAGTATCAAGGTGCCTAGCATATCTGACTTATGCACAGAGGACATAACTTAATGAAGCATGCATAGTTAAGATGGATACAGGTGAAATAATATATCTTCTTTCCATAGAAATAAGATAAAATAAATCCTCCAACATCAAAAGAAAGCTATCTGTTCATATAAATCAAGGATATACACTATTTATTGTAGCTAACTAAATTTTCTGGAGATCTTTAAATTCACAGGTTTCATGAAAATTTGTGACATCAGTGAGAAAATTAAAGTAAAACAGGTCTAACCAGATGTCTGTATAATGAATTGCAGCCAGTCAACATAAAGCAAATGGAATTTCTCATTTATACTTAAGGTTTTAAGAGTGCAAAAATGACAGATATGTTGTACTGCTAAAATACGCCATGAGATTTAGTCTTAACAGATTTGCATAAAAGACCATCCTGTTTTGTAAAATATTTTGGTTTGCCAAGTGTGAAAAACACCATTAACTAATGTATTTAAGAAATGATGACAAACATGTAGGATATTCCCTACAGATTAATAACTTACTGGAAAGCTTGATGGCACACACACACACATTAACCACACTGGGTCATTAATCCCAAAGAAGTACCTTGCAGTGAGGTCGCTATTCCCATTATAAGATAATGAAAGGGAAAAAATCATACCTATTTTTTCTGGGGACTCCATAGGATTTAAATTCCCGCAGCTCTTACACTCAAAGGTTCTTTTCTATTTAGCATGATACATGAGTGACTTCAACCGTTTGGATACATGCCGGTTGACACACTAATTTTACTGCTACCCATTACTTTGATCAGCTTATGTTATACAAAAGAATTCAGCAGCTCCAGATCATTTTTTCTAGTATATCATAGCTTTCAAAGGTTTTCATGAGTACTCCTTTGCCAGATTTCAAGACTTCACTTTCGAGCTTAAGGTAGAAGGGTTTGTACTTATTCTATGATGCTTGCCTGTATTTCCTTAAAGAAAATCTCTGGTGCTTAAAGCCAACCAGAGTTAAATTCAAGTAAGTGCTTTAAGTATAGTTCATTCTCCTCATATACCAAGCTTCACAAAAACCCATTAGAGGCATTTACTTGTGAAACTACAGTGTAAGAGCAGGCATGCCTCTCACACAGTCATATGGATTTGAAGTGTGATGCTATGGCTAAATAAGAGCTCCCTGTCTTATGTCTGCCATCATTCAAAAAAAAAAAACAAAAACAAAACAAACAAAAAAACATGATGGTATACAATACACAGTGGAGGTAGAAAGAAAAGATCTGACAAATATTTATCAGTAGGTGAATAAACACACTCCACACTACTCTCTCCTCCCACCCCCTCTCTCCCTCCCCTTTCTTTCTTTATTTGAAACAGCAGGATGATGATGAACAGAAAATCATTCAGGCTATTCCCGTATTTTAAAAATACATTACCTGAGTCGGTAGAATAGACTCGGAAACTCTTGTCCCAGAAGCCACAGACCAAGATGTAACGATTATCAGAGGTGATGACAAAACACTGGGAATGTACCTGAATGCTTTGGTCTAAAAGGTCAGTGATTTGCCTTCTGTGCATACCTGTATTGCTGGCTGAACAGAAAGACACAGAAATCAATAAATTTCAGCATCCACGTACAAAGAACAAAAGCACATTTTAGAATCTTTATGCTCACACCAAAACTATTTCTTACTGCTGTTACTTGTTTTTGTGGCAGGGATATTTCCTTTCTGTTTTTACTATAAAATACTAATTACACTTCTGGGAACAATGATAATTCCTAGTACTATATATTCTAAAATAGAGGAAATCCTTTCTTTAAGTAAAATGTAACTGACAAATATAAATGAAAGACTGCAAAAATGAAAAATACATAAAAATGTAATAAGCTTCCTACCCCAAAATTTCTAGCGTAGGAAATTAAAAATGTGTATGTACAGTGCTATATAGTGGCTTCAATGCAGCAAAGAACAGACTTATGATTTTTAAACTGTATACAAGTAGTGTTTCATTGCAAGCACTGTAATTTAAAAAGAATAACAGCAACAAATATTACCACCAGGCTCTTACAGAGCACTTCGCACATTTTGAGCACTGCACAGAAATTAACAAGCTCATATCCACAACCTGCTTTAGAGCTGAGAAATAATATTTATCCTACTTTGGTCACCTGCTGTGTTTTTTGTTTTTTGTTTTTTTCATGTAATCTTGTATTGTGAACCAACAGAATGGACAGTAATCAAGGAACATATTTGTGTATTATATTTTGTCTTATTAATTGATGCATTCATGTATGTTTATATAGGTCCCAATAGGTATATACCATGAACATCCTACCCTGTAAGGAGAACTTTTAATATGCTTTGTTCTTGAGGGAACCTGGCTCCCATCCCAGGTAAATAAGTTCCCCTTATCCTGGGTTTGTCTGCCAACTGCTCAAAGCACCATCACTTCCATTCCAGGTGGACTGTGGGCCCTGTCTCTGTACTGGTCCAGTGTTCTTCTTGACAATTTGTTTTTATCTTCTTTCCATTCTCAGAGGCTAACCATCCCCTAAGCTTTGCTCTTATTCCATTCACTCTGTATCTTAACTTATTTATGTTTTCATTATGTATAAAACGATACTGTGTTGTCCATATTGGTAGCAAATAATTCTGTAAGGTACTGTTACTTGCTGTGCAGGTAACACATAACAGAGCATTGATCACTGCGGGGACCACTTAAAGAGCAACAACAGTGCTTAATAAATGCACAGTGAAGCGCTCTTTATTACTGTGACAAAATAATGGCAAATAAAACCAAAGAAACGTTCAGATCAACGTATTCAGTATAGCTAAGACTTTGAAAAGACTTTTCACCTAAAAAAAGAGGTCTATAATCTACATCATATCAGACATTACTGTTTTATATCTTCCTGTGCAACTAGAAAATGAGGAAAATGTGAATTTCTCCTTATGACTAAGACAGCAACAAGATTCCTGCTATAACCATAAAAGTGTAATTTTGTAGTCCTCTTAGGTGCCATTTCTAGGTAAATGTGTCTAGCCACAATTAAGAACCTTTAATATTATCTACATAATTACTTGCTTGTACCCAATGATGCTACTTAACAGTGACAAAGAAACCTTTAAACCTTTTAAACTATGTCCAATGTAATCACAAGGCTGATTTGAGATCTATTGTACGAAGAGAATTTAAAACATTTTTCAGAATGTATAATGTTAATTTGAAAGGTGCTTATACCAAAGAAAAGTATATTTTAAAGAAAAGATATGCCTAAAAATGGTATTTTAATCTTGAAAATTGTGAAAAATGTAAGTGATAATAAGAAATTCGTTCTTCACAAAGGGTAGAAAAATCATCAGGCTCAGTGTGATTTGTTGTCTTTTTGGATTTTTTTACTGTGATATTTGTTTTTAAGATCTATTTGATTGCAGGCTTTAAAGAATACATATTTCCTGCTCCAAACATATTTTTGGACGAAATCTATTTCAAGAAGGAAAACAGAGTTACAGCACATGTTTTACTCATTATAAATTATAATTACTCCATTATTCAGAGGGAATTGATTGCAAAAAACTTTCGGAAAACATTTCAATTTTATCAGCTCTGTAAAATGGTTTAATATGCCCAGAGTGTTCCTGATTTAATTATCATAGAGCTTATCTAGCAAAATGGCTACACAGCAACAATCTGTATCTATAGACCGATACTATGTGGTTCCTACTGATGTGCATACTCATTTTTGAAATTAATTCTCACTGGCTGACAAAATGCTCATTCCACCCTATCTAGAGAAGATCATTTTTGCTCTGTTCTATACTTTTATATTCGTTTGCTTTAGTTCTTTTTCACTTAAATTACCATTGACAGTTTAAAAAACAGAGCTAAGTTTGTACTCTAATATAATTGGGGAAAAAAAAAATAAATCTCTTTTGTTCTCCTGTGAACTGTTGTGCAATTTGTTTATGTTTGGGGGCTAGGTTGTAAAGACTTTTCGGGTGTTGATCACTTTGAAGGCTCCATTTGCCAGGCTACATGCTCCCAAGTTACAGTCAAGGATACACTCCCCAAAGTATGGCGCTGCTATGAAAGAACTGACCAAACTCTAACCATGCTAATAGAAAAATCAGCTCTATATAAACTAATAAACCTCTATAATAAAAAGTCATGAATTGAATCTATTACACTGAGTCATTAAATAGAAGTTAGACATTCCTCCACCCCTTTTTAATAAGAGAAAAACATACACAAATTTAACTAGTGATGGTGATCAAAAGATGCAATACCCTTGAAAAATGAATACTAATATCTCAATACTAAAACCTAGTGGGCAATATATTTCAACTTTGAAACCGCTTTGCAATTACACATTAATCCCCTCTGCCTGAACAGCAGGTCTATGAAGAAAGGATTGATCTCCTTTAATGATGAAACCCTGGCACCATGGTTTTATTTTTCACAACACGGTGCAGTTAAGAACCCCACTGTTATTATGAAAATTTCCTCAGCAAAGGAGCTCCATCACATTACCAGTGCACCAATTCATCATAACGTGCCTCGCTCCTGCTCATCAACAAGTCTGAGTGATGAAAAGATCCAATATTATCCTGACAGTACTTCATGCACATTCTCAATCACACATTATTACAGCATCCATATTAATTTTCACTGACACGCGTCCTAGGCCTGTTCAAATTAGGCAAACCAACGAGGGGGAGTTGATGAAATACCAGCATAGCCACAGCTCATTGCATTCCAATTTGCATGCAAATGGTTTATCAGGAAAATTCCATTCCCAGCAACCAGCAAGTGAAAAACAACCGTAATCTACACTTCAGGGCCACCATACAGAGCTTAATGAATCGCAAAGAGAGAAGGAAGTGACAGACCTATGAGAGGATCGATTTCCACTGGCAGCTGGTAAGGCTGGTCTTGTACAGCACCTTGATGAGCTGGAATTCAGGAAAGAAGATTTTAAAACTCTGCATTTTTTTAATATGTGATGCCACATACATTTTATAAATCAAAATTATGTCCATTTTTTTAACCATCCAAGATTCTTCTGCACCATAAAAAAAATAAAATAATCCAGGTGCTTTCAGAGGCTGCTTATTAAACATTTATTTTAGATTAGTGCTATTCTGAATGTATGCCATCAGCAGCAGCTCCGGTCCTGAGCCATAAGCTCTAGCAGATGCTTTACTGGCAACCTCTCCTGTCGCAACAAAACAAAATTAAGTGGTAAAGAGCACTGAAAACAAAATGTGACAACCATCTGCTGACTGTAGCAAATACTATTTTCTCCTTTACTTTTTAAAGCTCTGCTTTGAACAAGTAAAGCACCAAGGACTTTTTTTAATATGTCAGTTTATGATGCAGACAGGGAAATCTTATACAGTATTTAAGGAATCATCTATCACCAAAAAACATTTATTTGCAATTTTGCATAGAAGTTTATACATAATTCTGCAGACCTACATTTCATCTGAGCACCTGACATGACAGTGAGATGTTTGCCTCCTGAATTTTCTTTCAGTGCTAAAAAAAAGGCTATTTTTTTTCCACAGCTTTGCTAAAAGCAAGCAAGCAACTCCCACCAAACAGCCCAAGACATTGCAAGTGGAAGAAAACATAATAGCTGAATACTTACATCTATGATTTTTCTAACTATCCTCCATAGCTTAATATAAAAATTAGTATAATCTGAACAGTTTCCTGAGAAATTGGGAAGTCAAGGTTCTGCTGTGATGAAACACTAATGCAGAACAAAATAGGAAATCTGCATGACAAAATAGAGGCCCTCTGTTGGGTACTAGTGCCATTACACATCAGCAAAGCCACCAAACTCATCTACTAAAGCAGTAACGATATTTTTAATACACATCATTGACAACTAGTTACTTGGCAACTTAATGTTCTTATCATGATGCCTCATTAGTAAAGACAATGCTCAGCCCACAGCGGGAGATAAAGAGTAGTACTGATACCTGACCTGTAACCTCAGCAAATCCCATTTTGGTATAAAATTTGAAGGCAACAATAGCGAAGACTAGTTTCAGGTGTCCATATCCGGATCTCTTAAGTGTGGTATATCACTAACAGCCTGCAGGCTTGATCAAGATGCTCTCATAGAGGTGGGGTGAAGTGTTTTTTTGTTGGGTTCTGTTTTTTATTCGGCTGGTATCAGGGTTTTTATTTTGAACTGTAGGTTTTCTCAAGAATTATGTAAAGGTATGACAACCATAAAATATCTCCAAATAAAAAAAAAAAAAAAAAGTGACTCAAAAGCACAGATGACTATTCTCCCTTTCAGAAGAGAGGGGAAAAAAAAAAAAAAAACAATATGTGAAGGTTTCGTTCAACTCATAATAGTTGATTACTACACTCAAAAACCAGTTGCTACTCTCAACAGATGCTTGCTTTCTCTCAGATGACCAACCAGGAGGCTTATGAGGAAGTCAAACTCAACTCCTACCACTTCAGAATCTTTTCTCTTCCCTTGACTGTGGCACATCCTCAGAGACATTTTTAAAAGGCTGGGTATTATATGCCCAAGGTCACACATCCAAGGTATGAGAGTATATTGTCATCCTCCTTTCAAACAAATGTCAAGAGCCCTGTAAATAGTTCTTGCTCATACGATGTTATCTAGACAAGCCTCCCTTCCTCCCTTCCTTCACGCCTTTCTTTTTAAGCATTTCTTGGGTGGGTGAAATAATACATAGATCTTTCTATTTGCACAAAGTTGAGAGGTAATTTGTAAAAATCAGAAAAAGCATGGGAGTTATCTGTCTTTTTTTTCAAAATGTAATCAGATACCTTAGCAGGAATTTTAGTGATATGAGTATTACTTTGGTGCAAATATTTTCTATATAAGTTATTTGAGTAGAAACTCCTTTTTTCCCCTTTTTTGAAAAGCCTTTGACCAGATTTACTGCACAGAACACAAATAAAACTATCTTTCAGGGCTTGGGCCTGAACCTGTCATAGCTAGAGAAAAGAGGATGAGTCCCTTTAGAATTGAAAATAGAATGGCTATATTCTCAAGTCCAACACATTTTTTAAAGTATAATGAATTTGATTGATTGCTATGCTAATGGATATCTTGTTTTCCTTTCATATTGACAAATACATAAGCACCTAATAACTTTAGGATGTTTCAGTCACAGAAGAAACTGACTTCCCACATATTTTTATCTTGTAATTCTCATTGAGTGGCTTTAACAGTAGAATATGGTGTTCATAATAAACAAGAAAAAGATAGCAGAAAAGACTTCAGCCAAATTCTGCATGCTTTAGAACTTCTCTTTGACGTGATGTGGTGCAGGTTTCCATCATCTGTTTGAAGAGTAAATTGAAGAGGAATAGTGTGACTGTTTATTATGATCAAGCAGTGATATATTGTTTTTGTCTTCCTGCTTATTTCTTGATGACATGGAGGGATTTTTTTGAAACAGTTTGTTGTTACACTCCTTTTGTGTGCCACATATCTCACAATTCAATAGTTCAGATTACCTTTTTAAGGAGAAACTAAGTCCATATGTGAAGAGCATGCCACATCAGTGAACGGGGCTTGCACTTCACACTTTAAATTTAAAACAGTTTGGCAGCAAATTTTGAAGGGACAATAGATGTACCACTTGATTGCAGTGATTTCTTATGCTACTTATTTTAATTTACTTACCGGGAAGATTATGCCACTTGTTTACAGCAAATAGCCTATTTGCAGTAACTGTGATCACAGCAGGGTTGGTCAGACCTGGCTGGGTGTTGGCTGCTACATGAGTGACAGGGGAGTTGGATGGGAACTTTAGAACCATGATAACATCCTGTTGAGCTTGGTCTGTGAACATCAACGGACTCTGCAGGAGGAGATACTGTTGAGTGCACACAACAAGAACCCAGATACATGGGAAAAGAAAACACGGGGAGGAGAAGAGAAGACAGGACAAGAGAAGGAAGACTGCATTAAAACCCACAAGATCCAAAAGCAGCTGCAGTGAAAAGCAAATGCAGTAATAGTGAAGAGGCTTATGGAAACGACCATTTTAGGTAGAAATTCTCCATGTACACAATTAAGTTGACTGCCTTGCTGAATAGGGATGTCTAAGTACAGGCTTTGCTCCAGATCACTGAAGATTACACCAAAAGTTTCCAATCACCTAACTCTGCCAAAAGAATTCTCCTTCATATATATCTACAGAGATAGCATGTCAAGGAAAGCAGTGCCAAACTAGGAGGGAACAACAACAACAAAAAAAGAGTAAGCAAAAGAAATTCCTGCTCCCAGAGACTGTCTCAAGTTGCATTACATTGGCAGACTACAATTCTTTACAAGCCAGATGAGAACATAAAAGCACATTAAAATAAACAGATACACACATAGACTAGATATATGTTCTGTATATATTTCTGGTGTACAAAAATAAGATTTATGAATGCAAAGCAGAAGACTTCACTGCAAATGTGTTTCAAAGGACAAACATAATTAAATGCAGTTGTAAAGAATATAAAGTGGACGTGATTACAGACTATCCTGTGTTGTTTCTAGAAATACTAATGGGAAGGAATGAATCCAGACTCTCATTTTCACCATGATATTTTTAGGGTTTAGGTTTTTTCATTTGATAAGTTGAGAAGATTAATAACTTTTTTTAACTAAGATCTCTAACGACAGTGTGAATGTCAAATCAAAATATCAGGGACCCGAGAGATGGATGTCAAGCAAAGGAGGAAAAGCAAATGCAATAATAGTGGATTTGCAATTGCGTGGTGTACCTAAAAAAGAGAACTCCACTGAGATGTAGAAATACAACCATCCTAGCGACCAGTAGCCATATTGTATTTGTGTTCTTCTAGTATTTGTATTTTTCTAGAAACTGAAATAGAACACAAATGAAGTGTTCTTGGCTATTTTCCACCTGCAATATTTCATTACATATATGTGTATGTAACTACATACATTTAATGTATACTTATACAGAACTAATAAGAAAATTAAATAGATTTGCATTTTTATTATCACTCCTTTTTAAAAAGTTATTAAGAGTACTTAGAAAAACATATTGCTCTATGAATTCCTATTTACAGTCTTTGCATAAAGGTGTAAATAAAAGCAACTAATAAGCTACCCAGACACCCTTCTGAGCAAGTGGCTAAAAGCCAATCAATATTATGAGTTAATCCTCCCTGGATGCTCATTCAATTAAAGGTGTCAGTAATGCCTCATCTGATGTGGCCTCAATTAAATCCAGCTATCTGATGGTTGAAAACACAAGGGGATACAGCAACAGCAGCAAACCCAGACAAATAGGCAGCCTTCGTGTGACTGCTAATTACTACACCTGGTGTATATTATGGCTTGTGCACTTAACACAGCACGTGGTAGCTTTCAATTCGGTTGTATTCATGCATACAGGCACATACACACGAAAACAGAAAACTCGGGAAATAATGCAACTAGAAATAATTTAGAATGGTGACAGGGAAAACATCCTTACTACATTTCAGCTCCAGGAATGCTACTTTTAAAATGCTTACTACAGTGCTATTATAATATCATGTATTAATAACCACAAGACTAGTCAAAGCAAGTGGAGAATTAAGGTGTTTCTTTCTGTGTGTAACAGCCCCAAAAAACCACTGTAGTTAGAAATGGTTTACTTCACAAAATTCAATTTTTTCATTACAGACTAACTCTTGACTAATTCAGCATCATGAAAAATATTATGATCAAACCACATAGACTGCTTCCTGGCATGAGATCTATTTATCTAACAATGGGTCTGACAAACATGTCAACAAACAGCTTCTCAAGTTCCTCTTCTTACTGAAACAAGTCTCCGTAAGTTACTGCAAGTGCATGGTACACAGCATCATGACAGAGGGGGACACATCCAGCGTATAGACGTATGATGAGGATGCTTGGGCTCCCCAAGATCCCTTTTGACAGAGCTGTTCTGAAAAAGAGCCCCTTGGCTGCATACACTGCAGGTCATTGCACTGGTCTGCTGGCTCTCTCCTGCCCTAGGACACCACGTGGGAGGTACACAGGGCCAGCAGATCACAGAACAGCACAATCAGCTTTGTTCATCCAGTACATGGGATCTGAGGGCAAAGCCAGTCTACAGCACAGCTGTCAGAGAGTAATGTGCACATGCTGCACAAACAGTGTTGGGGGGGACAGTCAGCTGAGCAAGCTCCACGCACAACATCTTTATATATTTGCATTTGAGAAAGGTTAGTAGCTCAATTTGACAAAGAAGTTTTCATTTCTTAGACTCTTGGATTGCAAGGTTTGTAAGCTACTTTGGACAGATTTCTGATTTTTGTGTAATTTTTCTAAAACCATTTGAACTTTTGATATGTTTTTAATCTAATAACCTCAGTCAGCCTGTGTAGGACATAGAGATCATGTTTTACAGAACATACATGAAGAAAATTCCTTTATTTCTTTATGTCTTTCGTTCTCTCCCTCTCTCTCTCTTTTTTTTTTTTTTTTTTTTTTTAAATACATTTCAGGATAAAACATCCATCATAACAATAAGGGAATGTAACCTTTTGAAAAACTTGTGAATTAGCAGACCATTTGCTCCACTTGTCACAGTATCATTTAACATACTTAGTTCTGGATCTATGACAACACAAATGATATTTTAGACCCAAGGACTGCACACAACATGATATGGAAAGTAATCAGTAATAAAATAATAGTTTGTATAATAAAATTATATTAGACACAAGTAGAGGTAAAAGGGAAAGCATGCTAATGCTCACTGCCTGGATTTTATCACCCTAGCTTTACTGCAAAACACATTTAGTCACATTCTTTGCTATGTAAGTTTCAGCTCATGAATTCCTAGTAATCCTGGTTTTAGGGGAAAACCTATGCCTGGGGGAAAAGACAAGGAAGTTCCACCTCCTAAATCCATGCTTCTTGGGGAATCTGCCAAAGATTAACTAAATTGTCTCCATGATGACTGGCTCTCACCTGTACAGGTATGGTATTAACAAAATAAACTGATGAAGTGTTCTTAGATTACACTGACAAAAAAGGTCTGTACTAGAAATCAATACAATCCTTCCAGCAATAAATAAAAGAATAGTTAAGCATTGCATACATTCACAGTCCTACAGACTCGTAACTCATCTGCTCTTTTTAATAACACAAGTCCACGACCACATAAAAGAAATGCAAAGTAGCAGGTACTGTAACTGTAAAATAGCAAAGGAAGCGAACAGAATGGCAGGTCACAAAGAGTTAATGTGGTACTTACCACCTGCATGGCAGAACTTCTTGGAGGATGTGGTTCTATGAGCAGTTGGGAAGGGGTCTGTCCAAAACTTCGTATTTGAGCTTCAACAGCCTGGAAAAGGCACAGGCAGGTTTGCATGTTAAGAGGTGCTAATTACAGGCAATAGAACCATAACTGTCACCTGAAAATGTCATTCCACACTTCTGGCTTGTTTCATGTTGAAAATCAACCCCGTGTGTTCACTGTGGGGCTAAGTGCTTGGCACTGGTACTAAGAATGAGGTAATCATTTTAGTACTGTGGATGCTATTTCCATGAGAAACTCTGCAAAACCTCATCCTGCTCAATGATATTAAACAGAAACCAGCTATTATAATCAGAAACCCTCTTTATTGGCTCCATTTTTCCTTTCTAACACTGGCTTATCCTGTTTGTATCATAACTCAGACACAAAAGTTAATTTTTTAAAAGTTTCTCTATGTATTAAGCATTCTACTTTTTTATTTAAACTGCATCGCCTAGTTTCAACAGCAAGAACTACAATGAAAGCTACTGCAAACTATGTTTTTAATTTTCATTTTTATCCCCCAAAAAATAAACAACAGCAACACTGATACTAAATGCAACTAAAGGGGAATGTGAAGATATGCTGCTTTTTTTTTTTTTTTTCACTGCATCTTCAGAAGCATGCTATATCATTTTTTTCTTAGGGCACAGATGAAGATGCCATTTAATGCTTTGTCATTTATTATTTATTTTTGAATGTGTGAACTTATACCTCTTGCCTACACATGCCCAACTTGTTTTCCATGTTTCCACCTATTGGCCCACTGGTTCAAATTAAAATCATGCAGCCAAAATTCAACAAGTTATTTTTTCTCAGCCAAGCAGCTGAACTATCCACACGATCATGTTAATCCTACAGAAAATCTCAAGTAATTCATTTTAGATTCATTTCTTTCATTGTGAGCTAAACTAAGTAAAATTACCTTGCAATGGCTGTCAGCTATCAGCTCACATATGGGCTGATATTTCAGTTTCTCTTTGTTGCACGGTGCATCAAGCACTACATTCCCAAAAGTGTCTGGTAATGCTGAATACCTAAGGTGAGGTACTATTAGCAAGTGCTAAAAATCAGAAAACCAGGCCTTTCAGTAAAGTGCTTTAAACGGGGCACTTGAATGGTAGAACACAAAAGCACTAGCTGATTTTTAGCTTTTATAGCAGGATCGTTCTTTCTCTCTGAGATTCTTCTTTTTCATGGTTTAACACTTATCTTATTCTTACAAACAATTATTTTACTTAGTAATAAAGACTAGTACTAGGAAACACAGTCGTCTCCTGTTATAGGAATAACATCAAAAGTAGAATGCACCTGAGGCCTTCATATCACCAAATTAATAATGCTCTGAGATAGGAAATGTGCCATCCAAAACAGTACATTTGGTAGGGCTTTTGGAATACCTGAACTCATCAGAATAGGACTTCAAATTACTCTATGGTCAGATTATAACACTCTTGCCCATTCTGGAAAGTACCTTAATCTTCAAAGAACTGGTGAATACATAAATTAAGCAAAAGCTCGGTGTAATCTGCCATACAAATGCTGAAATTCAAGGAGTACTTTTTGAGGAACAGCAATATCAGATTCATGAAACACTAAAGCTCAGTAAGGTCATCAGAGCCCCCTTCCTAGTGACAAAACATCCTAAATTAAAGTTCAAATCTAGATTGTTGTGACTTGAGATATCAAGGGAATCACAGTTGCATAGAATTTGAGGTCCCTTTAGACATGTGGCAAGAACAAAGCAACATCTTACTGATCAGCAGCTCTACCCTCCCTGTAAAAAGCCGAAAGCATCCAGATTAAAAGATTTGCCTATGTTTACTTGCAGATTAAGTGGGTATTTTTACTAGCAAATTGAAATTCTGTTTTGCAATGAAGGTGGTACCAGAAGAATATAAGATGCAAAATGTAGACAGTCCTGGATGCAAGTTATTCTGTGCATGTTAAAATCTTTAGGGCAAACCTACAGAGTGTGTTTATGTCTCCATATTTTTTCCATATTACTCAAAATGAATAAAATACTTTTTGAAGCACAACTCCCATGCATTTATTTTAGACAGAGCTGAAAATAGCATTGATAAGATGAGGAAATAATAAGCTTCAGATTTGTTAACTTGCTTCTACATGGACTTACAATCAATATAGATACTTCCATTAAAGAGAATCAGAGTTTTGTGATACCCATTGAATCTGCTGTGTCCTTTAATTTCCACTGCTACTTCTACAAACTATACTCGCTTACATAGTGCCAGTACTAAGAAAGGAAAAATTAAGCACAGGAACATATTAATGCAGAGCATCTCAAATACATTAATCATAACAAGATCACATAGTGATATAGAACAAAAATCAGATGTTAAACTTGCTTCAGTCAATGAAAAATCAGTGGTCAGAACACTATTTTTCAATGTCTAAACCTTGAGAAGCTCACCACCATCCATTAAAAGCTGGAGGAGACACAGTTATGATTCCACTGCTTACTCACACACTTGATGCTCATCATTATCAGATGAACAGAACACACCGCAGCAGCAGAACAGCTATTCATCTCCCAGCCTGCCTTAGAACAGAGGATAATCCCTCCGGGATCTTAAAAGAAGTATAAAATGTTCTGCTCAACCGGCGAGTAAATAGTCATTGCCTATTTTCACACAACTGGTGGTCCATCACCACAAACTGCTGACTGATGGGACAGTGTTTTTGCCAAAGCCTATCTTAGGGGACCAAAAATTCTCAGTTTTCAGTCTGTATGTAACAGTCTGTTTCCACATCCATGTTTATAATCTAACTGGAGTTTGGGATTTACAAGTCTTCTAGACTCATTAGCTTCCATTTGGTACTCACATACTTTAAGAGAACATGCATTTCTAGGAATACAATGGCCCACTGAAACAGTCTTTCTCTTTCAGCCAATGGAAATGGGAAAATTCACATTTGGATCACATCCTACCACAGGTAAAAGTTTGATAAAACATCAAAATTGTGTATAGAGTACAGGCACAGATAGTGGCATCTGTATGTTCTCTTTACCACGCATCTTCAGAGATCCAACAGAAATTTGCAGAACTTGAGTAAAAATCAAGGCAACAACACCTGAACAATTGTGTCTAGACTTTGCAGCTGGAGTTCAGCATAAAAACCTCTTCCATTCCTTTTCATTACTAATAAAAATGTAAAATTTTTTTCTTTAGCTTCAAGACTTCTTCATTCTGACCAAGACACTGTACTAGCTCCCCCCAATGATTAGTTCCTTGTCACAGATTGTATTCAAAGTCTATCCAGATGTCAACAGTACATGTTCTCATATCTGATGATGTCTCAGTCAGAAGGATCACATATAGAAGATGCAAGATGACCTCCCTCCAGCAGCAGAAACATACAATGGTGGTGAAGCTAGAATCAATCCACATTCTCTCAATTTACATAACAAGAGAAAGAGAAATATGGGGGCATTTTAGTCACCAGATGTCACTCGGACTTTTATTCAACCTGCCAAAGAAAATCAGCTAGGAGCACCGAATGCTTTCCTCAGAAAGATAACTATTATTTCCTTTAAGATAAAGGAAAAGAACCTACTACTTACCAGAGAATATACAATAAAATGATCATGGGTCAAGAAGCCATCAACTTACTTTCTAAGAAATTATAGCCCGGCTTCTAACTTCATTTTCTTGAAAGAGGCATTAATAGCGTTAGTCAGCATTACTAAGAGACGGCCAGCCTCTTCTAATGGCAGAGAAAGAGGAAGTATTCCGACACTGCTGAATCTCTTAGAAGCATACAACTGTTTTGATTACTATAGGCACAAATATTTGGGAAATTTTCTATTTTCTATTGGAGGCACTGTATAACTGGAAAGGAATAAGCTTTGTTGAAAGATACCTTTACTTCTACAAACTCTTATCTCTGAAAGCATGCTGCATACCACAAAGTAAAAGATAATATCATTCAACATTTTGTTTCACTGCTTCTCAAATATCTCAGTAAAATAGCTTTCTTCCTGTTAATCCTCTACAAAAACAAAACTTTGGTAAGGCCAGAATTGTTCCAGATGCTACAGCAAGAAGTAATAAAATGAAACAAGCTAACTAACTCTTTACTATAATTCACACAGTATCCATCTCAAGCCATGTATTAATATGACAAACATTGTGTTTCAAATGTTAATTAATTTGTAAGCACCGAAGTCATAAGCAAATTTCACAAGTTAATATTTATCTGATTACCACAATACAGTGTTCCTACAAAAATCTCCTGGATTATCTCCTCTTTTCTTGGGGGTTGAGAAGAGGAGAGGGGGGAATAAGGAAGCAAATTAAAAGAAAAGGAGCGAAAAAATAAAACTTGCTGTAGCTATAGTACAGCTTTTGGCTACTGCTTAACACAGATCTTTTCAGTCTCTGAACCTACCCTCTAATCTAACTGTGAAGCAAGTTAATTCAACAGTACGCAGTACCCACCAAATACGGCTGTAAATTTTTTGGGAAGGAGGGTGATGGGGAGGTTGAACATATGGATGCAGTTAAGGTAAAAACAGATGTTTGTTACTTTTCTTTGCAGCAACACTCAGAAACTAAGTCAAAATTGCTTTTTTTTTCATGTTTATGTCTGAAAGAACTATAAAATTAAATATGAGGGAGGGAGGGTGGAGGGGGAACTGCAGTGAGTGTCACAGAGAAAGAATGAAACGGTCTCTAGTTTTGAACTCGAATCCTGAAATGAAGGCCTGTAGAGTTAAAAAGCAAGACATACACCATTTAACTCTAGATTTAAAGACCCTTAAAAGAGACCTAACTCAGAGTGGCTTTCATCATGCATGCTCAGACACAAAGCACCAAACTGTCTAAAGAGTCTAAGAGCACACCATACCCATGTTAAACTGCACCCTATAGCTTGAACGCCCAATTACAGGTTACACACTTATCGTTACAAAGAGGCTATTTTCTGTCAGTGTGTCTTTACATATCTGTATGTGAGTATTTCCAGTTACTTCTCAATTATCAGTAGGATTTAAATGCCAAACATTTGAAAGCTCAGGTGAAAAAACCTCATGCACTGCAACATATATTCTTTCAGAATGTGTGTTAGGAACAGGAAAGGTTTGGGGGTTCATCCTCCTTCCTTATACCCATTATTTACGTCCAGAAAAAAACAGCCCTCACAAAAATAATTACTTTGGCTCTCTGCCGCTCCTACCTCACTTTTCAATATTCAAAAAGGTTTACACACATGTTCCTCAGTGATTTCTATTGGCTTGAGTGATACACAATTATGATTACTTGTCTTCCCTCTCCTTCCACCCAGATGTTGCTTTGCAGCACCAGAGAACACAGACCATTTGACAGGTTTCCCTTCAGACAGCGAAGCGGAATAGCTTAGCAGCTAACCGACTAGCTCCCTTCCCCGTGGGATGGCGATTAAAATCAAGCTCTGATAACAAGTGATCAGAAAGCCTCTTCTGACCCGATAGTCACTTACGCTTCCATGGTACGGTTCTTAGCTCAATTCCTCACGGACTGCCGTCCTGATAACACTAGCCAGAGAACAAGCATGATTCATACCAATTAGATAAAATTGCTGAAAATAGGCTGAAGATTACAGAAGAGAAGCCTGTCGTAGTACCCTCTCCCCTTGTTTCATAACAATCCCCATTAGATCAAGATTGTGAAAAATGGGCAAAATGCTTTTCTGAAACTGGCAATGTATACACTTGCTGACTGTACACCTGCCCTGGGGATATTGCACTACACTTGACCCAGGGAAAAAATAAAGCACTCAAATGTTCATATAGGAAATTCACACACTCACATCAACTGTTCTCAAAATACAAGAGGCCTAATTTCTTCATGCCAAAACAGAAAATCCTTCTTTTGTTTTGACCTCACAAATCAGACCCTTTTCATCGAATCATTCCAATTATTTATTTTATCAATTGAACTATGCACTTAATGTACTGTTTTAAAAAAAAATTGCCTCTCCTAGGCTTGTTGTATAACAAATGGCAGGGGAGGAAGGGAGCAAGGAGGGAAGAAAGGATAAAGAAAAGAAAGATCAAGTGTTACATACTGTTCTGCAAGTATCATTAAGCACACCTACAAAACGTTTGTGATAATGGAGTGTAAAAGATTTCTCTTGTAGCCCACTAATGCTGTTACTACTTCAGCTCAAGTAGCGTGGGTCATGGCTCCAGAGCTGAAGCATGGGCAGAAATACTACCGACAGCTGTGTAACAAAACCGAACAGGGCACAACACGATAAAATGGTATTAAAATGAAGAAATGAAAGCCATCAAATATAAATGAAGCATACATTTATTTTTTTTTCCTTCCTTGTAGCTTCTTTGTGAGAATCACATCTTTTGTATTATTTTTTTTAAAGTTTCATCTGTGTCTCTGTTCAAAATACTGTTTTTGCCTGGAATTTAGGTTACTAGTCCAGCCACTTGCTGGTTTTTAAATCCAAACTACCACAGACACCTGGAGGTTGGGCTTTTTTTGGATTTTGTTTTTGTTATGCTTTTTGTCTTAAAGCTATTTGAGATTCAATATATGAGTATTTTCTCCTGCTTGCATCATGAAGAAGTACAGAGGGGAACACAGAGTAGGATACCTTCCTTCCACCATGGCTTTAAAAACAAAAACACCAATCCAGCTCTTAAACTGCATCAGGAAATTTTCTCTGAGAATCAAGAAAATTAAGTCTTTTTGTCCTGACAAACCATCATGACAATTATATGGCAGTCATTGAAGTAGAACAGGAAGTAATCACAGTTTGTGAAAATATAAATAGATTCCCCCTTGGGGCCACATAAGTTGCTCCAATCTGAATATATACATTCCAGGCATATTAAACAGAGGTCTAGCACGGCCTCACTGAAATCTCCAGTTCATGCAGCTGTCCGTCTACAACAGCGTAATCCCAGCTGCCAATCTGAAAGAAACCAGTTAGACAGAGCAGACACAACCAACAGAAACAAATGTCACTCAATAATGTTCAGAGGCACTGGGTTCATGGATAATTTCAAACAGTATCTCTGTCTGGAGCACTGATGTGCTCACTCAAAACACCTAAATCTTTGGCTACTGGAAAGAGGCAGATAAAAAAAATAGAACTAGAAAAACAGGTCTGGAAGTACTTCAAAGAGACTGACAAAGTAAAAAGGGGAAAGAGTCTAAAAAGAAAGTTGAGACAAATTTAAAGATCTGCAAATAATGCTGGACTCAGTACAAGCAAAATCCTAAGCAGCTCTGGGGCTAATTTTTAAAAGTCTAAGTGTCTCCATTTTATGTGACCACCAAAACCAAAATTGCCTAATTTCTCTATTCACTACAGCACTGAAGTTTTCAAGAGAATAACTCATTGCTTTCATTTAGAATCAATAATTATTACCTAGAAAGCAGTGGCATTGCAATATGCGTTACCTGGAGACTTCACCATTTTTGGCATTGTTCATTCACCCCTTTAAAAAGCAAAGAATAATCTTTAAAACTTGCTTCCTACATACAGTCTAGTTAGCTACTTAGCTGACTCCAAATTTTCTGATATAAAACCTTTTCCTTTGGAAGAAAGCAATTTGTTCCACTCTGTTAGCATTCCATGGAGTTTCTCCAAATTCGATACCATTTAAATTTATTAAATAAAACATTCTGATATGAGGGATGTTAATACATCCAGCACCCAGTGATCGTAAAAACCCTTTGCATGATCACCTGTTAGAACCTGTAACAAGTGTGAACAAGAAACAACTCATTTTGCTAAGCTAAGCTAATACATATATTTAAACTAAGGCACAACAAGATCAAACTATCTGTTTTCAAAGTATGGAAAAAATATTATCTCAGAGTTTTCTACAGCAATTTTTTTTTTCATCTAACAAAATGTAATATTAAACTGAGGCTTCATTTTTGGACACTGATTGAGGAAAAGCATCTTCAGCATGACCTCAGGTTTTAGCTACTCACAAAGCAGCTATTTTCAAATATAACTAATACAGTTATATTTGCAGTTATAATGCAGTTTGGTAAATAAATACACCATCTACGGACACAGTGGGAATATTCACGAGCTAGACAGGCTAGACTACAGTTTGTGAATACAATGAAAGCACTCCAAACAAAATTTTTTAGTTTCCCAACTGTTGTACAAGGTGTTGATTGGACTGCTTAAGGAACCTGCAAATAATCTAAGGATGCTGGTAAAACCAAATTAATGAAATATTTGTAGACTGTTTGTCTCCATGTTTGATTCAGGCTAGATGACTTAGTCTGTGAGAACTGTAGCTATTATACACTAGCATACCTCATTCTTTCCACATAAGGAAGAAAAAAAAGAAAGATTAAAAAACAATAAAAGGAAAAACTTTCCCTTCAAAAAAGTTGTTTTTGATAGTTTATGAACAATTCTTTTTTCCACTTCTTGTTTACCTTTTTGATTACTTGTTCTTAAATGTTGGCCAACAAATATGTCAACTATCTAAGGCTGACCAGCCAGGCACAAATGAAAATGAAAAGAGCCCAGGGGGTCTCAAGGCCTCTCTGGCTCTGATAGATCCACAAGACAGGTCAAGCAAGAAGAGGTAAGGGAACTGACTGCACTGAACATTTCTATTCTTTGAATTACAATCGGACCGAGAAAAAAAGCACTCAGAGCCAAAGAACTTACTTGCACGAGTTACCTCTTTCCATAAACCTTTACTATTTTTAGTAAGCACAGTTGTTTGATTCTTATTTTGTTATTTGGGCATCTCAGTCCTACTTTAGATAACTCTAAAATATCAAACTTTTTCCTCTTGGATACAAAAGTAGAAGCATCAAATAAAAATAGGATCTATTCTGTAATGAAGAGAACATTCAGGTCAACCATTTTTCTGGATTGAAACCTAGCTGAATATTTCTATGTCTGTTTCTAAGCAATGTATTTAATACATAAGTTAAGACAAAGGGCAATAAAACCCCATTTGTCATGTCAAACTCTGGGCTAAATAGAATCAAAGAAATGCCGCACCTCCCAGATATCACAGCGAACACTTGATTATATTCAGGTTGCCTGTTTACTCAAACACCACAGATAAGTCACAGTGAGAGCTGAGATGTGAGAATTCATAGGTAAATAATATGGACCAGTGGCAGTGCTGGTGCTCTTGTTATTTTAATATTCCTTTTTAACAGAAGAAAATACTCTTCTTGGGAGAATCCCAACATCTCAACCAGCTGATTTCATGCAATAGAGGGAACTGCTCGCCTACAATGGCAACTGAGGCTCTTATCTTCACTGTGCTATTTGTCTGCATCTCCCATCAGATCAGCGTTTGCTTGCAGTTGACAAGTCCAACTCTCCTTAGCCATGAAATCAGTATGCTTACTTTAAATATATTCTTCTTAACTCTGGTTGCATACAATATTTTAATACTGATTTTCAATTAGAACTAGACCAAGTCTTAACATTTATTTGGCTTTTCACGCTGTTCCTGTGCTGCACAACGTCAAGCATACCATCTGTGCAACACACTTCTGGCCAGAGATGATTCAGTGATCATTTCAACAACAGTTTGAATTTTGCCTGCATAAATTCATTACTTACTGAATTCAACACATTTAAATTTACTGCTCTGTGACAGTATTTTATAATCACTTTATCCCACTTTTTAAAACTCATCACAGCCACAACAAAGACTGTTGCCCAACCTGCTAAAACCAGACTGATCATTTTCCCAACTATTTAGTAAATGTTAACTATGCTATAAATACAAATTGTGTTTATACTTTGTGAAAGATTCACTGCTGTCAGAGTTCTCCAGCTGAGTTAGAGCTGAAATATGCTATTAACTCCCACCATGAGCACAGCTAAAAGAGAGGCCAAAAATGCTTTCTCTGGGATAAGATATCAGATCTGCTACTGCTGTCATGAAACCGGGGTCATGTAAACTAAACATCCTTGTAACTTCTTTTGGAAAGCACAGAAGTCTCTCAAATTGTAAATATTTAAAAATAAAATTAGACTCATAAGAGAGAGGTCTAAGATGCATAAAACTTACCCAACGATATTAATCTGGGGTAACATTTAAAAGCTATTATCCATTAAATAATTTATGCCATATGCCTTAAAACAGAAAATAAAAATAATAATTTCCTCTCTTTGTATAATCAGAAGTGGCACATTGAAATAACATACCAAATGCTATGTCCAAACTGATTCTTCACAATTTCTGAATCTCCTCAGTTCATATGGAAATAAAATATCAATGGTAGAAAGAAAGGTGTCGATAGAATGGAGAAAGCTGTGCTTCCTAATGTTAAACAGACTACCTTCCTATAACAAAATGGTACCTTCTTTCTAAAGGAAGAAGTATAAAACAACTGAATCATCTAAGGCTAAGTGCAAATCACTTTGTAATGAAAGTACGTGGGATAGTAAATGGATGGGTCTTACTCTCATGTTTTTCAAACTATTACTGCTAATTCTAAAATCATCAGTCTTTCTTAATTACTGCCTACAATTATCATGCCATATGATATTTTAAAAATTATTCAGAGAATACAGTTAGGTGCTTTTTGATAAGTATGGTACATAATTTTGTATACCTCCTGAAGCCGAGGGGCTCCTGTAGTAAATCAATATATTCTCCAAGTAATTTTTAGCCTTCTGGCTATAATCTCTTTTCTTTAAGCTTATCTAGTGTTTATGCTAGCCATAGAGGGGTATGAGTAGAGAAATGGACTTTTAATTATAAACTCCAAGTGGAGCCCAAATTCATGATGGTCAACCCTTACTCTATGCTAGAGACAATAGAAATTTTTATTCTTCTGATGAAGAAAGTAATAGAATATAAATTACTCCAAGATACAAATTATTTTCTACAGATTGTGCTTCACTCCTTCATCAGTTGCTTGTCTGAATGGCATAGAACTAATTCTATCTTTAAAAAAAAAAAAAAAAAGGCAAAAAAAAAACTTGGACAGCTGTTTCAAAAAGAGAACAGAATTTGTGATAAGAAGGTGATGCGAATTCTCTCCAGAACCGCTGGATGACATTTATCTGTAGTACTGTGACTTCTTGCCTCTTCCATGCAGGCACAAAAAACCCCTTCACAGCAAATCTTATGATTGCAAGTTCAGATCAAAATAGTTTTTTCAAGACAGAGTCAACAGAAGGTAGTAATATAGCAT
Organism: Netta rufina; assembly: GCF_964035555.1. Classification (NCBI taxonomy): domain Eukaryota; kingdom Metazoa; phylum Chordata; class Aves; order Anseriformes; family Anatidae; genus Netta; species Netta rufina. The sequence goes on along the minus strand of NC_140127.1, from coordinate 33,520,977 downwards.
ACTTCTGCTGGCATATACCGTATTTTCCACAGGAAAGAGATGTGATATTTACTGCTTGTCAACTAACAGCAACATCCCTTTGCAGTTGGAACCTCTTTCAGTGAGATACACAAATACAAAGATCAGAGTTGATGACAACACTGTTAAAATGGCTTGAGGAAAAAAAGAAGTGGATGAAGGAATGGTCTCTGCAGGGATGACTTGTGCACAGATATGCCAGCAGATGTACTGGATCCCTTGCCTTGCTTCTCCAGTTGTTCCCTTCCCCCACTGGCTCCAGCTCAAACCCTCCTCTCTTGATCTGTTCCCCCCCCTCTCCTGAGATTTGCCTTTGAATTATGCAAGCTTTGCACTCCCCAGGGTTTATCTGCCAAAAGGTAGCATGTGGCCCATGGTTTGCATTTTAGTTTAAAATTTTCGATTATAGCAGTCAGATCCTTTCAAAATACTTTACATCCTTTATTCCCATAGGCAGAAAGAATGGCAGGAAAAAATTGTTCACAGCAGTATGAGAGGATGTAAAAGTTCTACATTTTCAGTAAAAAAAAAAAAAAAAGAAAGAAAAAAAAGAAAGAAAGAAAGTTGGAATATGGTTTTAATCAAGTAGTTTTCCTTCCTAGACGAGTGCTTCCTTCTTGTAATATATATAACCTGACTGCCTATAAAAATAAAGGTGCCAGTTGGAGCCATTTAGGAGACCTAAGGAAATTCTGCATTAACCTGAACTCCTCCACTCCTCAGTTCCTTCCACTATTATTCTGTGTGTGGCCTCTCCTGATGAGTTAGGTCATCGATATCCACACACATATCCGTGAAGATACTTCAGAAACATCACGGGCTTCTCATTACTGATGTGGTCCAGGCTTGGCAGCGTATATACTCAGAGACTATCTTAGTGGAGAAATAGCCAGGGTTTGAACACATACTATTATTTCCATATGATACCTAAGCCTGGGTAACTTGCAATATAGAAGTTTATCCTTTTTTTCAGGTTTGCAAAGAAAAATATATATTCCACTACAATTTTCAGGATTTAAAGCCCCAAACCTTAAACTTTATCGCAAGGAGAAAGCTTAAAGCATCCTTTCCAAAACCCAGAAATCTAGAATAAGATTTCTGGTTTAATACTTGCTTAATAAACAGACAGTAAATCTGTGGTGTCATGCCTGCCTAAAAATACTATTAATTGTCCAGATCAGAAACTCATTCGGCCTCTAACCGGGAATTTGGTGGAGAAAAGAAGAAATATTCTCTGGCAAGCTGACTGAAGGAGAAAAATAAATGCTGATTGAAGCTGCTCGGCAGTACAGAATGTTAGCGTAGGTCCTCAGGGAGATGGATTAGTAAGCAGGAAGAAGGTGAGGCTGTCAAAGGTGCATGATAAATTCATTTAGCACATAGATATAGAATGATTATGCACATAGATATACACACAAGCAGATTTTTTATTACTTTCATCTTTACTCACAAGTAAAAACAGAATAACTCACCATTGGTGATGACACTCATTAAATCTCTTTGCATGGTTATCAATATCATACCAGAGCTGATCATACGTACCATTTCAAATTACATATACACGTGTATACAATACAAAAATATGCTATTAAAAAATAAATGTACGTAGGAAAGGATGCTTTACTAAACAGGAATCTTTCTACTGTTGGACTATCCTTAGACCTGCTTAAAAATAAGGCTGAAAAATGCTAAATAAAGATATTCTATTGGACCAATCTTCAAATAACTCAGAATAAAAGTACTACAGATAACATTCATTCTGCTGTCTGCATTTATCAGTACGTATTTTTTACACCATCAGTAGTGTTTCAAAATTCTGCGTCTGCTAAGCTACTCCGTTATTATGAACTCAACATCAGTGATTTCTCCCTCTCCTGTCTGCATTTTAATACACTACTCAGTTCAGCCAGTACAGAACAAATCAGAAATAAGAAACGTAGAAGTGACATACAATAAAAAAGCCATACTCAAAAGATTTTGTAACAAAATATATTAATATATTTATAGAGGTACAAAATGCCTCTGTAACTGAGATAATCCACACTTCCAGACAGATTTGTAACTACTTTGTTGGTCTTAAATTAATGGTTGTTTTTTTTTCAGGCTATGACACAAGGAAAAGAGATCACAGTTACACTGATAATAGAGCTGCTCTAGAAAAATTCAAAACTACGTAAAATGTGTGTCTGGAAAGCTGCTCTTTTGATTAGTATTACTTCAATTTGTAGCTTCATCATTTCACTTCTTTAAAAAATAGTAAAAAGTTACATTTATGTTATGTTGTGTGAATCATAAAAAATAAAACCAAATAATAATATAAAATATCTGAAGACATACTCTCTAATCTATATTTCCCATAGGTGTATCAAAATTAAGAATGTAGACTGAACTAATATTAATTTTTACACAATACCCAGTCTATTTTTTTTTTGAGCTCACACTTAAACCTACCGCTTCAAGAGTCCAGTAAATACTATTACAATGTAAGAGTATTTCCTTATCAGTGCACAAGGAAACATTGATAAACGTTATCAATAAAATGAAACAAATGACAGGGTGAACAGTATCAACTAGTATCTGTGGGCCAATAACTGTTTCAAGCCTGGTTAATACAATTTTCCTTAAAAGCCAAGCATTCCAATATATTTTTTCTTAGCTCATTGGAATGCAACGATGTGCAATGTCTGTGTTTTAGCTCCAAGTGGGCCAAGATGAAGTCTGCAGACTGATTGCAGCCCAAATAACACTGACAACCAGCCATAACTTCTGCCAGTAACGCCAGTCCTCACATACCTCTACATGCCCTGCATACCCCCAAGCCTTTCCACTGCCCCACTTTCCTGCCAGCCACAACCCACACTGTTGCTATGACATGACTTTCTCTACAGAGGGCGTCAAGGTTTCCCAACAGTCAGATGGCTGGTATGTACATTAAAAATAGTATTATTGAAAAGAATAATCACTTAATTCTCGCACATTCTTTCAACAAACAATAAATGACAAGAAATTTACCCTAGGACTAGTCTACAATTCTACAGTGAACTTCAAGCCTAACATTTTTAGTTCCAGTCTACTGACTGAACAGAGGAACTAAAACCTCTCAAAAATAGCTTTTAATCACCCTCCCCACACCCTCTTTTTTTTTTTTTCTTTTGGAAAACAGCTATTTAGGTGGAGGAGGGAGTTGTTTTCAAGCCCACAGTAACATTAAGATATTTTATCAAATAGATTTTTCTCAATGGTGATGAGCCTGAGTAAAAGATGCAATCTTTCCACAGTTCAAACATTTACTTTGGCTTATCAATAATACAGGAAAGTTAGCATTAATCTGATAGCAAGCTAAATAAAAATAATGGAAGCAAAAAACTATAGAATGCTTGAAATGTAACCCATATGCAGGATTGCATTAAAAGACAATTGTTAAAACTGTGGAATTTAATTCAAAAGTGCAAACCAAATCAAGATTGCCCACAGCCTTCTTCCATTAAGATCCTGCATTAGTGGGAAAAATGACTGCCCTCAGAGCAAAGAAAGCAGTCCTTGAACATTTTTTTATTTTCATAGTGGTGTGGCTGAATCTAGGTGCACAAAATTTAAGGACAACTTGCATTCTTGTTCTAATTTTGCATGCTGTGATGACTGGTTCAGGCACCTTGCATTTGTCTGGCCTGTAGCCAAACCACACGAGAAAGCAAAGATTTGAGCATTCACTGGTAGACCTAAACAATGTCTTTGCACTTTCAGCAGTACCAAAGGTTAACACAGATTTTGCATTTCTACATTTGAAGTACAAACTTACCTCTCTCAAAACAGGATCTGTTATTGAACTTAAATTAACAGCTCCTTCGTAAGTCAAATAGTAGAATACATTCAGGGACCTAGCAGCCTCTGGCCCTTGCTGTTTGTAGCCAAAAATCAGATCAATCCACTGATGGAGCTGGCAGGAAACAAACTCACTTTCTAACGCCTGTAAAAAAACACACACAAAGTATATAAAATTGAGTTTGGCAGACGGTCATCATTTCTTAGTAGTAGAAGCGTATTTTCAATAGCATACAAAATTATCTTAACAAGTCTCTGTACAAAATTGATAACAATAGTTTAAAATTATATTATAAAAAAAAAGGCTCCGCAACAGATGACGGGGTCTCCTGACTAATCCTCTTCTACTTCCCGCTCACTGTAAGATCTTGTTTACACTATCATAGTGGGAATAAGAGCAAAGCAGTAAGTGGAAAGCATTTGTGCATTTACAGGCAGACGGGCTATGTTCTCATGAACTCTCAAGATACAGTTGTGTTTTTCAATGTGTGATCTTCACAATGAATAATAACAGCTTGTTAATCTGATTGTGACATACGGACAGAAGACTGACAGAATCTGGGGAAACTGAACTAACTAGGAGTGTTAGGGTACAAAATATTTACATGCTGAAATATCATCCTGCTAATACTTTTATGCATTTCTTGTATGTGTCTTTTAGACAAGCCTTTACAGAAATAGTATTAGGATGCTGAATGATAAAGCCACTTTCCTGAAGATGTTATCCAGTTACAATCCGATCCCCAAAACAAAAGCATCTAAACAGTAATGATCTCTCCATAATGGTACTAGAAATAGTTCAAAAATATTAAAAGATAACTTAAAAATCATTGTAATCTAAAGAGTTAATTCACCTAGGTTAAATAGCTAGCAGGATTTGTTTCCACTATTTCACACAGAGGATTCAATATATTTTTTATTTTAATGAGTAGATGAAACAGTGCAACAGAGTCTGATAATCTCTTCATCTAAAGAAACTAATAGCATTTTCCTTGTAAAGGAAATTCCTAATTTTGAGTAGAGGAAGTTAAAATTAATCTGAAAACCAAGGATATCATTCTGCAAGTTGCACACAAAAATGATGGGTTTGTTTCATTAACTGATGCCTGAAAACAACATTTAAATTGACACATAAAAACAGCAATTGTCTTAATTTGTGTGGTGCACACCACACAAAAGCCCTAAATATGTTCAAATTAGAGCAAGCTGCTTGATTGTCACTGCAGCCTCGTGTCATATTAATGCATGACAAACATTAAACCATACACTTAAATGGCAATTTATATCATTTAAATGTTTACTGCCACGCCAGATCATCACTCATTTAAATGTGACTTTCTGACAGCTAATTTCAGTTAATTTTCCTCGATTCACTTAATTAGAACTTTCAATCAAGAAAAGACCTGTACATATCTCCTACTTCATATCATTCTTTTTTTCATTATTGTTTTTTATTAGGATTCCCAGCTACTGAAGTGCTGAAAGCATTCTTTAAAATGAATTACCATAAAGGATAGTAACTCTTTGGATGATCATACGGAAATACCCTATAACATATATGCTTAGACAGGATTTTTCATGCTTTTTTAAATTTATTTTTCTTTTTTGTTTGTTTTTAAATTAAAAAAATGTTTAGACTCAGACACACAATTAAAACTATAAAAAACCACACACAGGCCAATTAAAAATTAATGATTTCAAAATTGTTTAATAAGATAAAACCAGTCAGGAGTCTCATGAGTGTCCATAATACTACAATGTGCAGCCATAAAATCCTACAGGGCTCAGCAAATGACAATGATAGGAATTAATTTTCTTGCTACCCTGCTAAAATTTTTTAACCCTAGAACATACTTTGTGTTATCATTACAACTATTTAGTGTCAGGAAAAAATAGTTTTAAGGGCCTGTGACTTTTTTTTTTTTTTTTTTTTAATATGTATGTTTAGTGTGTGCAGAGATTGTTCCTTTTTCCTTTTCCTCAAAAGCTAGATTTGTAATGGGTTGTACTATGCTCACAAAGCACCTGGACATGAATGACTAACGGAATATCATTCTGCAATCTCCACAGATTAACAGATACCTAAATCTGACTTTTCCTAAAAAAGCAGAACCAAAACACACTCTGCCTTTTCCTGGAATGGTTGGTAGCCATCTGGAAAGTACTTCTCTTTTTCAAGTTTAAAATTAATTTACACTAGTAATTTAAACAGATTCAAAACTAGACCATTCTCTTTTATTTCTCTTTTCCATATTAGGCCATTTTAGACCATCTTCTTCATTTGCCAAATCACAGCAACAAGGGCTAAACAAAAAATGACTACAGTCAACATCAATACCCAGGGCCCTGAAGGACAGACCAAATATAGCACACAAATTCAGACGATAAATAAGCTTGCCTGTCATTTCAGATACACAGTTAAGCTGTTGGTCACAGGGAGGTGCTTATTCTATGATCCCACTGATGGAGGAACAATAGTTAGCAGACTGTACACTGATTAAAGCAGATTTGCAAGGAAAACAACACAAGGTACCAGAGTGTGATGTGCATTATAAGCACACTGGTATATACTATTTAAGAGGGGCACTGCTTAAAAAAATAAAATAAAATAAATTGAAAAATGAAGTTCCAACATGCATAAAGTGCTAAAAAGGAGTTCTTTAAAAACTTTTTACTGTTAGCATTTGCCCCTTGCAAAACCAAACCATGGGTATAGAATGCTAAGCATTTAGGATTACTTAAGCATCTAGGACAGACAGTGCTCATTAAGGCTCTAGTTAAATATGGCATGCAGCTATGGGATCGTAGTATCCTTCCCAGGCTGCTCTTAAAGATACCCAATCAATTGCCAGCACTCCCACTGCAGGCTGAGTACATCATTTACACCCACTGCATGCTCATGGTAAAACACGTAAAACAAGAAAATCCTCTAAAATGTCCAGCCTACCACAGTAATATTCAGTCCTATTGAGTTATTGTAAAATAAATCAGTGCCTAATGCCCAATTGTTAAGGAGCAAATAAGACCATGAAAAGACTGTCACGTGAAGCCCCAAACAAATTGTCAATTCTGTCCACAGGGACTCGTATTAACTTTGACAAACTGTCTTGGGGTTGATATCTGTTTCTTTAATGAGATCTATTAGGCAGAGACTAAAACACTTGAGATATGCTAAAAAGTACAGTATACAGATGTCAAACACAAACACCTATTAGTAACTTTCATTTCTCCATTCCCAAGGTAGAAACGTTTCAGAAACATGAAAATATTGAAGCTTTGATCTTAATAGGAAATGTTTGTTTATTCATAAATATTTTGCAGATGTACATCTGATATCACTAAGTGTAACTAAAATTATTTCTTTGAGAACGACTCTGAAATGCATTATTTTGTCTGCATCTTTTTATGCCCTGTTTTCTGAAAGGAATGAACGGAGAATAATCTCAAGCTGAAAACTATCAGTTCTACATCGATACAAACGATCTAGCAAAACACAGTCAGAGCGATGGAATTACAAAACTAGCGCATTAGAAAAGATTCCCACACCTTAATAAATAAATAAATAAATAAATAAATAAATAAATAAATAAATGAAATGAATAGTAAATAGAAATACTCTGACCATTTATTATGATATATTTTCCCAAACAACGTTATACCTTTGGAAACAAGATTTGTACCTGTAAAATAACTACCATGGGCCTTTGCCCTCTACTTTCTTTTCTCTTATATATCTGTATACCTATAAGGACATACAGCATATGAAATTATGTCTGTTAAAAATGAATACATACTTGAGATTGGGATGTTCCAGTGCTGAAATCAGATGAAAGTATTAAGTGCATTTCTTTTCACTAGCACAGATATTTATTTATAATCAAGCTGTTCAGAAATATAAGACTACAGACTTGCTTGCTTTGTTCCTATGCTGATTAAAGTACTCATGCAACACTTATTCTGAGAGACAGCAAAGAAGTCCTACCTATAAAAAATGTGTTTTATGTAGTTAAAATTAAAGTAGAAACTTTTGATTAGACAACAAATCTGTTTCTCAAACATGAATAACCTTTCCTATTCATTCAATTATAAAATATCCAGGAAAATACTACATTGGCTAGTAAGAAATTACAAATCTCAAGTACAAGTAATTGCCTATTATCTCAAAGAGGCTAAGTATTTTAATTTCTCTTTAAAGTAAGGAATTTCCTTTGTAATACTAAAAATACTTTCTGAAAGAAAAAAAAAAAACAACACACTTTACATTTGAAAAATATTATTGTATGAACAGAAAAGCAGGAATTAGGATTTCACACATTTTTAACACAAACATAATTTTGATGTGCAAAATACTCTTCCTGAGCAACCACAAAGCACCCACATAACAGAAGTACGAGGTAACTACGTTAAACTCATTAAGTATGTATTCTGGCTTGGTAGTATGGCTGTGCACATACTTTTGAAAAAAAAAAAAAAAAAGAGAAAAAAACAAAGAAAAAAACAAACCGAACATGTTGGTTTGCACATATTGCATGTGCAGGCTTTCAGACACTAGCTGGTAATGCTGCCTTAACATTGATATATGACCTTTGTAAGTTACAACGAAGAAGGCTGTTTTTTTCAGCCTAATTAGAACTGTTTCAAATTTTCCTGCTAAATATATGATAGAAAGTCCTTTCAACTTTTTTTTTATTATTATTCTAGAATTTCTTTCCATGTCAACTTTGTTCCAATCAAAATATGTTTTGAATTAAATGATTTTGATTCAATATGTGGATCACATTTCACTTCTAAGATTTAAAGTCCAAAAAGGAAAAGTTTAGGCTGTTCAAACAAAGCAAAAGCAGCCACTTTGCAGAAAGCTATTCACATTTACCAAGACTGACAAATTGTTTGTGTGCACCATTAGGTCTAGTTTCTGCAATAGTTGCCAGATTTCCTGTCCTCCTAATAACACATTAACTCTTGAAGTGCTGGCTTTATCTTTTGAGGTTTCTCCGTGACCGCTAGTGTTCAGAAGTAAGCTACTAACCACACAATAGTGTGGTTAGTAGCTTACTTCTTACCAGAAGCACTATTTGATCACTTGGGTATACAGCCGAGAAAAAAAAAAAAAAAAAAAAAAAAAGTATAAAAATCTATTAGAAAGACACTCCAGCCTGCCTTGAAGATATCATGAGGAAGAAGGAAGAGGACAGCAGACATACTAAGGAGAAAACTCAAAAGTTTTGCATAAGGTAATGCACATTTCAAAAGGATGAAACAAACACAAAAGTTTTTACATGATTGCTGGTTTCTAACATGCTGCTACATAACTATTCCAAGCAGATTGTTACAACTATGCTATTCTACGTAGAGTTTTATTTACTGTATTTTGCAACTTGTATTAAAAATTAAATACTTTAGACAGAGAGCACTTATTTTACATCTTAAGTTACACGAACAATCTAATTCCTTTTAATTTATGTTCCCTTTATTTTAAAATGCTGCCCAGAAGTGCACTGCCAATGCATTCTTCACTAGTGTCACAACCAGCATTTTATTTTGTTTCTGTTACTGGTCACCAATACCATGATAAAATAGAAAAAAGAACTCTGGAAAACACAATCTTAATAAATAGTTTTAACTCATGTTTTACACAAGACTGATCTCAAAGAACAAAGAGTATCAAAAACCTGAGAAGGGCATACTTAAGAGACCTCTGGAAGATAAACTTCCTTTCCTGTGCTCCTTCTACTTTTCTGTATTTATCAATAAGGTCCTAAGTAATGACAACAGGGAATTTTTGTGTAATAGTGTAACTGAATGAAAAAGCATTTTCTGGTGAGATACATTCTGCATAAACAGCGTGTAAACAATTAAAAATATTTTGCAATCTAATGACTCAAGATCTCACTTGAATTTATGTAATTATTACCAAAACAAGAGTGAATTAGTAGAATGTTTACCTAAAAATCTTGAGTACTTCTTTTGGCAATTTCTATATGCAGTCCCCAACTGTCATTTTGTAGTTGAAAACAGACAAGTCAGACAGCTGTTATATATTTCATAAAATGAAAGCTACCTTTCCTTTGAAATTCAGCTTTAACCTCAACTGAAATATCTATCACTAGGTGCAGGAATAAAAGACTTAGTTGAATATGAAAACTTGCCCTGAAGCATTCTTAGCTATTCTTCTGTTAAGGGCAGTGATCACCCTTAAAAAAAATTGTATTTCTTAGTATATGCAACTGGCTAAGCATACCCATGATAACCTGCAAATTTCAGAGCATTATTTTAAGGCAAAATTGCTACAATTTACCACAACCAGTATATAGATAAACTGACCAAATGCTGCATTTCTACTGTTAAGTTTCAAAGTTTAGACTCTATCTCAAAGTGTCAACAGTGGAGACATTTACACCATTGCTTAACTTTACTCATGAGCAACTTCACGGCCTTCACAGTAGAACAATTTAGAAGGGCAAAGTGAAGCATCCTGCCTGGCTTGTAGGATCTGTTAAGTTATCTGTTGTAAGAAGAAACAAGCATATGGCTATTAGAACATTTGGAGAGCCAAACTTAAAAACAAGATTCAAAAGATGACACTACAGCGTAAAGAAACCAAAAACAGATTAAAGAAAGCCAACATGCGTGCCAAAAGCAGTGCAGTTATAACGTCACACTGAATAAGTGCTGGTTTGCTCACATTACATGCCATCGGTATACCTTTTTCACTGAGCATGTCCACTAGAACTTGACAGTTAATGAACTATAAATTCACGTGCCAGCTTACCTCACTTGTTCACATATTCCAGCAGTGATGGTTGTGACAATACTACCTTCCCCACTGAATGAAAGAGTGGGCAAAACCTGTCTCAGCCAACTGGCTCCGTAAGAAAACAGATGCTTTTCAAAAGGCATACCAACAATGACCACCTCCTAATAGTTGGATTTCCTCTCAGCCAGAAGACTCAGAAGACTTGTGATAGGAACAAAAAAGGATCGTGAGGACTTTATTAAACTCCCCTACATGAAAAATAATATATAAAAGCCATAATTAATTATGGTCATAGAATCACACAGCTCTTATTATTCATAAGCATGATAATGCTGATACATACGGGGCTTGCATTTGTCCTTCTCTAGAGATACACAGAAAATCTAAACACAACTGGTTAGATAACCATAAACATTTCTCGCTAGAAATATGGCTAAAAGCAAGTATTTGTAACAGCACAAAGTGCTGCTGATTTCTCTACCTCTGATTTCTCTACCTCTTCCCAGACCTGCATTTTTTTCCATGCTTAAAATGCCTGCTACATTGTTGGAGGATTCTCTTCCTCGGAAAATAGCAACATCCAAAGCCCAAGACAGGCTGGATGAGGATCCCTTTTGAAAAGCCTCGCATACAGCACCAAAAGGAGGCAGGAAGCTCCCTCCTCCCTGAAAATCAACAATCCCTCTCTCAGTTCCTCCAGCACTTGCCTGCATGAAGACTGACAGCCTGGATCTGGAACCTATTACCCATGGAAGCACAGACTGTTAACCACACAGCTGACAGTTGGCTCAGTCAAATTAGTTTAAATGAAGTTTTGTATTAAAAAACCAAACAACAAAATCCCCCAAGATATGACTACATTTCCCAGTGCAGTGTTGGGTACTGACAGAGCTAACTGAGCTGGCAGCAGGGCTATGCCATCGGGTTAGCACAGCATGCTGCCAAGCGAACACAACCTTCCTCTCAGGTTAATGCAGGTACATGGCTTCCAACACTTCAGCTAACTCGCATAACTCTAACCAGAGGTCTTCTGTATGGTATCTCCTTGTGCCTTGTCACCACGATCACAGTTGCTTCCGAACGTCAAGTATTAGCCAAAGGCAAACCGAAAGGTCAGAGGACTGCACGCTTCCAAAGGGGTGTTTGTCGTAGCAGACAGACAGAGATTCACCTTTTAATGTTACAGATTCTTTCTCTGTAAAAGAGAGGTGCAAAACGCACACTACAAAACATTAAACCATGTCAAATTTGCTTGCCTTTCAGGTTGAACAAATATCTGCTTTTTCACTGGAGACAAATTCACTGGAGACTGAAATTCAGAAAAGTGTTGTGGCTGGAGTACACTTTCCCAGTATTAGGGCTTTAGCTTACTTTTTCTATGAATATATAGCCTGCATAATTGTTATGTAATGAAACTTAGTGAATACAGCGAAGGTCATGAAGTTATAGAAAATGTCTAAAACATGAACAGAACTCGCGTGATCAAAATGCAGAAAAGGTTTATGTCAGCATAGACAAAACTACACTTGAAACAGCTTTCATGTTAAGTATTAGGCTGTGCGCTACAGGTTTTGATCTCATTTAATCCTCAAATTAAAGTTTAAGCTTACACATACTGTCTGATTAACAACAGCACAATACGCTTCACACTGGGAGACACTGGTGATTTTTTACTATGTATTTTGCATCTAAACGTGCTCATACATTTTTCCCTTCTGATTTACTCTGTAATCCCTAGAAGTCAATTGTTGCTTTATTTTTGCGCTCTGTTTCAACAGCTTGCAGCATTTATTCTGTGCTTTGATGTGTCAGCTGTATATGCAATTCACAAGAACTGTGATGATCAACAAGTATTAGTATGCATGTAAGAAGAGACAGAAATGGTTGCAAACACATGGTCTTCAGATCACTGCAAATAGCACAAGCAAACATCTTAGAAGAGTTGTAGAGACTAATCTAATTTGTCTTTGAAGCCAGTTCTGGGAAAAAAATGTTCTCAAAAAATTTGTTTAAGATTAGGAAATAGTACAACAAAAGGTCAAGGAATTTAAAATTTAAAACACAGTTTAGATGCACGTCAGGCAGACAACCCATTTCAATCTTGTCATTTGACTTCACAGAATAGGAAGTGTTCAAGAGCTTTTGGAGAACAGATTTGCAAAGGCAATTAGGGTACCACTTCTGAATAAATCAAACAGTTACGAAATGGGAAACAGTACTATATAATCGCATGGCACAAATGTGTAATCCACTACGGGACTAACACATAGATAAGCACGGGTTTTGCTTCCTTGCAATGATTATCAACAGCCAAATTCTGATCTTTTATAAAGACGTTCTCTGTGGTTGCTTAGGATGACAACAATACAAGGTTTGTTTGGCAAAGACACCGCGCTCATCAGAGTTGGCATTTAACTAGAATGACACAGGAGAAACATTACTTAAACATGACAGAGAAAGAGAGAATTTGTGCAGTAAAGACATTATCAGTATAAGATTCTACAGTTCTCAAAGCTTTTCTGTTGTTCAAAACAGATTTTTGTTCAGCACAAGAAACACGAGAGAAGGGACTGTTGGAAGGACTGGCTCCTCCCTCTCTCCCCTCACACCACAGCTTCTACATTCAGCGTTTAAGAAAAAACGCAAATTGGTGGAAGATACTATTTGGAAAATGACATGCTCTTTGCAAACTTGCCCAAACACAGCAGGTTCTCATTTAACATCTTGTTCTGGCAAATTTGCTAAACAAGCTACCAGGAAGCCTAGATCCAGACAAGCTGGTGCTCAAGGGCAGCTCACCTTATACCGAACCCCCCGGTACGAGCACTTCCACAGTCTTCAGATTAAGGAGGACCCTGTCATAGGTTTGAATGTGAGCCACACCATGTCCCAGTGGATCCCTTCAGCTGTCTCCCACTCCTTGGGAGTAGTTTGGCTACTGCTGGAATTTGTAGCAGAAAAAAAAAGAGCTCCTAGGGGTCAGGTTCAAAGCTTGAAAGAAATCAAACTGAAAATGGGTCATATTTGTAAATTACTTTTTACATTTCCCTTCCTTAGGAAATGTGAAATCTAGCTTTTCTTATTCTAATTTAATCATGCGCTGCACGTAGAGTTTCTTGTGGGTAGTTTAATTTCTTCTAGGTTGTATTCCTTTCTGTCACCTAAACAGTTTCAAATTTTCACTAAGACAGCTGTACACAAAAAGACTAGTGATATATTGAGTATAGTGAGCACGCTCAGGAAATCAAGGCATAAACACCTCCAAGTGCAACAGACATTCTGTAGCTGTCTGAGAGCAAACTTTTCATAACCTTTATATTACTCTGCCATGAACCGTGTTAGTGGGAAGGGAGCAGGAGATGAATACTATTAACGTTTGGAGGTTACACGCTGAAAAAGCATGTGGACCATTAGTAACACTAGAATGAATTAAATTCTTCTAGTTATAAGATAAGTAAGATTCTAGAAAAAAAAATAGAATTTTATCTTGTATCAATAATATAATTTTTTTCCTTCACAGAAATTGGCTTAAAAAATTAAAATAAAGTAAAATAAAATAAAACTATACAGCAATAAACTAGTATTTAACTCCTATCTTCCAACTAATTTTGTAGTTCTGAGGCTGAACTCCCAGGGACAGGTCTAGCCTTTTGTCTTTACATAGCAAACTGTAAGGCACCTGATCTATAGCATTGCTACCCAGCATGGAAAAAGAAACAAGGTTAAAATAATAATAATAATAAAAAATCACCGATGTTTTTCAGCAGCAATGACCAAATTACAAGGTTTTAACCAACTGACATTCTACTAAAACTGTTTACTCTGACTGTAGGTAATGCTCATACATGATCTATTTTAAATAAAGCCCCATACCTCTGGCATGCAAGCTTTATCAGCCTAAGATAAGCTTGAGGATAACATCAAGTCTTAAAGTCAGTGCTGCTCAGAACCATGACTGAGTAGTTCACCCACTCAGGGGGTGCTGAAGGGAAGCTGAAGGTCCCCCCAGCTCCTCACCATACAACCACAGAGATATGGCAAGTGTTTGAGATACCTCATCCAATACATGTAATATCAGCCTGTATTTCACCTACAGGCACAGCATAAGGGAAATTAACACTGTTTTTCAAAAGTATGTCTGTATGTTCAATTCTACCCTTTATCTTGGAGGACAAGCTGCTGCTGCTTTTCTTTTTTTTTTTTTTTATTTCTTTTTTATTTCTTTTTTAATGCCAGATGTATGCCAAATAGCAAAGAAATCTTGTTACGATATCGTTGGGGGGAAATAAAAAAAAAAAAAGTAAAAAAAAATAAAAAAAATAAAAAGGAAAAGAAGCATGAAGTTTGCCATCGGTCAGGTTCAGGAGAGGCCAGCAACTTGCCTGCCAGGGGCCAAGACCACTTGTGCACGGAGGGATGTTACGGGGGGATTTCTGCAGGAAAAAGTCCCATTTCCACACATTGGGCAAAGCACTAGCGTTTCAAGGGAGTGGCGGCATTGACAGATTTGCAACCCAGTGCTCATCCCAGCTTTCTCCGGGCGCGCTCAGTCGCTTCTGCCGGGCGAGCAAAAGGCAAGCGGGCAGGCAAGGGTTACCGGGCGCCGAGAGAGGGAGCGGGGCAGCCCGAGCCAAGCGGGGAGAAGCCTCGCTAATGAGCCTCGAGGACCCCGCAGTGGCTTTCAAACCGTGCCACCCCGCGCCAGGGGGCTGCTGGCCATACCGAGAGGGCGATTGGAATAAATGACTGGAGTCATTAACTCTGATTTGAAGCCACCTGACTGGAAAGAGAGGAGAGGAGCTGTTTAGCCGATGGGCTGGTGGTAGAAAAAGGAAGCTTTCCTTTACTCTCGTGTTTGTATGTGGTAAAAGAGCTCGTCCTTTCAAATAGGTATTTGGTGGCGCTAATGAAAAGCAGCTTTCATTCAAGGGCCTCCCCGTTCATTTGGAAAGGAGGCGAAAATAAAAGCTTCAAAGTAGAACTAATTTACTTCGTCCAGCCCCCATCTTGGGGAGCCTGGCCATTGCATTAACCCCAGAGCAAAATACGGGTTAAAAACCTGCTTCAGAAAGCTTTTCTCTTCGCATATGAAGCTTCTGCATTTTAGAGATATTGGCACATTGGTTTTTGGTTTGGGTTTTGTTGTGCGTTGTTTCATCATTATTATTATTTTTAATGACAAATACCAGGGCCTTCAGGAAGGAATCCGGCCTCATGTTTGCTGTTTTCCGTGCCCACGCTGCCAAACGCTGAAGACCTGAAGGCGGCCGCTTCCCTCCAGCGCTGGGAGCTCCGTGTGTTGCGCTACCGAGATCCATAACAACGGCAGGCTTTTGGGAGCAGGGCTGGCAATCTCCAGCAGCCCTTAGGCAGTGAACATATTCACTGCACACTCGCTTTCTCTGCCACGCTACTTCACCACTTCATTTTACAAAGCAGAATTACAAAGAGCGAGGGCATTACTACCTGCTGTTTTACAAGCAATCAGCAATTCATTGTACCGCTGTTGTCCTGTACCTGCTGAGTAAATGCTTGAAAAAAGTTCCACTAACTGCCCAGTAACAACTACAGTATGGTAGCAAAAGCAATTCACCAAATGTTTATACTGAGCCTCTGATTTATTTGACAGCTTTACACCTTCAAGACACGATATAATTAAATGTTTTGACAGTGAAACAAAAATTGTATAAATTAGAAAGTCGTTAAAGAAGTACAGTATCTAAAATTATAATGTAGCACAGGTATAAAATACTGTTTCTGAAATGCCCCTATAAAGTAGAAAAAATGGATTTAAGTTTTAAAGCATGAATTTTTATCTGCAAGCCGTCTGCTACTGTGTTAAATTCTTACACTTTGAAACAATTCTTCACTTAATCACTGTGCAAATGCAGCTCATAAAGATTAAAAATGCAATTCTATGGTATTTTTAAAAAGACAATTAAATCATGACTTAAGCAAAAATACTGGACCTAAAATATTAAGAGACTTTTTAAAAGTTCAAACAAAATACTAAACAGTATCTTGATTTATTGTGTCAATTTTTGTTATTTCAATTGTATCAAAATATAAATCAACAGCTGCCACGATGGCTTAGGGGACAAATAATGCACTATGATGTTAATCCCACCCCTCCAAGGCACTCTAGTTGAAGCCTCAGACAACCCTTTGTGCTTATGTAGACCAGAGAGATGCAAGCTGGCATTTCTTATCGGAGAGAAGAGGGCACACAGTGCACAAGGAATGCTGAATATGGGGTGCAGAAATTAAAAACAACAGAAAAAAACAGCAGCCGATCACTTCTGTGTTCACAGGATGACCACAGATAACGGCGAGAACCACTGGCCATGTTCAAAATGAAAATAAGAATGTCAAAAATGAAATCCTAAAACTGAAACAAATGTCCCTAAACTGTGTTTGATCACTGTGAGGTCAGTTTGTATCGTTAAAAAACAGTTTCATTATCATTTTTGGTAGTATGTGTATAAAACATGGCCTTATTGCTAGACTTAAAAGCTAATTGTTTAAACATTGTATAATTATATAACCATTATTTAAACATTAAAGCCTTTAAGCAACTACGCTAAAACATGTAGAATCAACTTTGTAATGCAGCTGAAGAGCACTGTTGTTCTAAAGGAAACTATAATCCAGCAAAAGGTAACAATGACCAGTTGTTTATAAAAACCACTGAAATGTTTGGGAACTAGTTCACATTCTCATGCTGTGTTTATGTTTCCATTTATCATCCTTCTCCCTGAGAAGATAGCTCAGAAGGAAGAAAGAGTAGAGAAGAAAATTTTGTTTAAATTACACACGCAGACGTCAGGTAATTTAACAAATCGAGACAAAAAAGGGATGCCTGTGTATAGCTAAAATCATTATTGCATTAAATCATTTTCTCCTCTCCCTTTCTCTGAGGAACCCATCCTTGCTGCGCAGTTTATATTTATTTTGTATATTCAGCTTTGCCAAGAACTTCCAGCCTGCAAGCTAAGAAAAGGAACCAGAAATAGCATCAAAATGTAAGAGTATACTATCTATAAACGTTACTGCAGTCTTATTAATTAAAGAACAGATCTGATCTTTGCTTAGAGTGTGTATCTTAATAATTGATTCCAGTCTTTTCACACTTTTCTTCCATTGTATTGGAACTAAATACAACACAGTATTATATTATGCCCATAGGAAATAAACTGGAGGTGATGGGACAATTTTCAGGATTGGTAGAGTGGGCAAAGGCAAAACAGTCATTCACCAAACCCTTCATTATGAGGATTATACGACTTGGTTACTTATGACTGCAGTGGATTGTATTTCTGAATAGAAATCTCTTTTTTGCCTTCCACTCATAAATTACTGAGGCCACATATATTTCCGTAATGATGTATGTGATAACTCAACATGGAGAGACTGTTTTTCCTTATGCCTTCATGGAAGAAGATTCGGGAAGTGATAATTTTATTTAATCACACTTTTTGGATTCAATGCCAGATTCAGTTACATGCCACGCCTGCTGCCCTCAAACCACAGTGGGTTTTGGAGTAAGTGATTACAAAAACTGTGAGGATCAAAGTAAAAACAGATAGGGCTCATTAGAAAGAACTTCACCTCAGTCTTACTCTCCTGTTCATTATTATCACAGGTAATACACAGGTAATACAATGAAGTGTTACATTTGAAAAATGTTATGTTTTTTTTTGTTGTTGTTGTTTCTTTGTTTGTTTTCCGTAACAAGCTAACAAGAGAATTCTTAAGATGTAAGGATTAGCTAGGGTATGTTTGCTTCCTACAAAAGGGTCCAAAGTAAAATGAACTTCTCTGTCAAACTGGTTTTACCATTTTTTGAGTATCTCCTGTATTTAATTCACAGACTTGCACAAAGGACAAGGAGTGCTGGTTGAATATATCAGCCTTAATGCAGAATATTCCAAATATTTATTAATGCAATGCTACCAGCCATTTATTAATTGCCCAGCTTACTATGCACTTATTCCTCCGAAGACTCCCCCCCTCTCCACCTCCCCAGGATGTCAGTAAATTCAAGTGAACATTTTATAATTAAACAAAACATCAAAGTAGTGGACATACATGTACATGCAGTCACCCCATACAGGTGGATTTTTTACGAGATGTAGTAATACAGTGTGTTCTGCTGCCTCTCTTGGCATGCATACACACATACAAAAATTTGTTTGGAAACGTTAGTCCATTGCCCCTTCCCACATAAAATAAATAAATAAACAAATAGTGAATTGCCTTATAAAATAATTCATTGTTAAATTTGGATTAAAAACAAAACAAAGCAAATGAACCAAACCAACCAGCCACCACCAACAAGCAATAAAACCCCTCCCTTTCTCTCTCCAAACAAATTTCTATTACAGTAATACTGAGTCTGTTCCAGGGATCGGGTGACATGGATATGCACCTACAGAATAACTCCATCTTAGAAATATTTTAGACAAAGTTGGGATTTGCTGTTCGAGCTGATGCATGTAACTTATGCTATCCACAACAATTTTGATGTTACAAAAGAAAGCATCCAGGATGCTTGACTACAACCATCATAGGCTATATTCAGTATTCTCCTGCTTACAAAAACTGAAAATCCAGTTACATTTGCTCTGTGTGCATGTACATATATGGAGGAATCTTGGAACTCTGCTTAACTGAGTATCCTGTTAACTGGTTCTGAAACAGTAATAAAGGAAAACTTTCAGTGACCTTATATAATAGCTTCGCCATTGAGATGAAATTATTTTTTTATTGTGTATTTAAGGTAATTCATGCCTTAAATTCTTGCAAATTGGCTAAGTTTATCTCAAACTTTATGGGAACAAAAATGCTCCCCAGTTCCCTTGTGTGAAGGCAAACCAAAAAATGACCAGAGCCTTTCCAGAGAGCAAGAGTTTGACTCAGAAAGAGGCCTGCATATTTCTACATTTTATTCTTTTGTAACCTACCTGGTCTTTATTAATCATTTAATTGTGACAACATTGACGTTATTTTATTCATTAAATTATTTTGGAAAATTTTAACCTATAAATAAGAACAAAACATACCGAATGTCCCCATGGCCTAACTCATAGGGAAATGAATACTCGAAATACTGACTCGAAAACTCGAAATAAACTGCAGTGTTAACAGAAACAACACAGAGTGATTCTGCGACACAAAGCCTTTCTCAAATTTTAAAGCATTAAAATAAATGCCCAAGATTTTTTTTTAATAGCTACTTTGAAAATTAGCAAGATTAATCACAAAAATCTGAGAATCAATACTGTAATGAGCAAAATGACAAATGCAGACATTTCAAAAAGTTCAACTGTGTATTTCATTGTAAATTCATTTCAGATTGAGCAAGCTACTGTGTCCTTATATTTACATAGTAAATATATACAAAATATAGTGCAAAATCTACAACTTCAGTACCTCTTTTAAAAAATACATTTGTTTTTATAAAATCCTTAAGCACAGGAGCTTCTCACATAACACGGTAAACGCCACAGAAGGCCTTACATTATTATTTATGTTACTCATGCACTGTACATATACTACATACATTTAGTTTTCTTTTACACAAAAGCACAACACATATTATAAAGATTTAGCATAGCAATACAGAATATAAGGA
Organism: Netta rufina; assembly: GCF_964035555.1. NCBI lineage: Eukaryota > Metazoa > Chordata > Aves > Anseriformes > Anatidae > Netta > Netta rufina. The sequence continues at coordinate 33,500,746 of NC_140127.1, read as the reverse complement.
AAACGTGCTAAGATTTATTAGCCAATTAAATGCATAATTACTGATTTATCCTTCAAATTAGACATGAAAAGCCCTATTGTTGTGAGCTGACATGAAATTTTTAGCGTATGATTACTGGCAACACTGAACAATTTGAAAGCGAATGTTCAGTTTACTGTACCCACAAACATACACACATTTGCTGATAGAGAGGAAGATAAAAACTTCAGAGCTGCAAAAATGTAAGTGTATATGTAGGGAAAATCCTGCTTATTCAGACATGATTAAAATTGTATGGATTCACGTTTGACATAACTATGTCTGTTCCTCCCCCACACTTAAAGTTGAGAAGTTGATAAAATATTTTCCTGAACTTTGCAAACCTAGAAATACTAAAACATAAAAGGTTCTTAAAAACTGTGCTATTTTTTTCTTAAGTATTGTAGTTATCTTATTTGTCCTGAGCAGAGGATACATAAGAAATTGAATATTATACTCTATGCACAAAAGGAGAAACGAAAGCATTTCTAGGAAAAAAAAAAAAAATCTGCTTTAAAAACTTGTGATTCAGCTATGGACAGAAACTCCATCAGCTGCCTTGTGTTTCAGTGTTTGCTTTCCAGTCATTTCCCTGTCATGAGATGATACATTACAATGTAATGTTTAGTATTTAGTTCTGTACAAAACTTGCGCAGGCAGTAAGAAACCACACAGCAAAAAGCCTTGAAATGGGCCAAGAAGTAGGAAATTTCAGAATTACAATGATCGGAAAGCTGCCTAACTGTGTAAATCCAGCAGAACAAGGTACCCTGTATCAGGCACAAATCCTGGCCAGTAGCTGTGACCGTGCTGCAGACACAGTGCAGGAGGGAAGAGGGAAGAACAGAAGACAGCGACCCTCGCTCCTTCAGACAGTGAGATCAAGGTGATGAGGAGGAGGATGGAGAGGGGCTGTGCTGCCAGCCCCCAAAAGCCACAATTCATTCTTCACTGTTATGGAAGACTTGAGAGTTGAAAATCACTATTGAAAATTTTGGACCTCAAAAGCTGGTGTTATTATTATTTGCCTAGGAAGTTTTGGGGCTTCAGAATTCCAAGTTTCAACCACAAATTTAGAGAATTCCTTTAGAAAGTAATAAATGACAAAACCTAGATGCATGCAAATTAATAATTTCAAGAACGAAACCTTAACGGGAAAAAACAAAAACAAAACAAAACAAAACAAAAAACAAACACAAATAATTAGAAAATTTAAAATGAGAAAGCCTGCTGTTTTTTGTTTTGTTTTATTTTTGAGATGAAAAATAGAAAAACCTCAAAGAAAGGGTTTACTGGAAACTACAAGTAAAAAGTGGTTGTAGACTGACTTCTCTATATAACCTTCTACGTAAAACAGTGGGAGGTTCATGTTATATTGAGTGAGACATATACTAACGAAAATTTTCAAAGGCCTGACAGCTGCTAGTCCATTCAAGGGAAACAAACTGTTTAATATACCCACTAAAATTCACATAATTAATAAAAATATGAAAACAAGCGACTAAATTTACATGTGCCTGAATCTCAGCATACACAGGGGCATCGAACACAAATATTAACAATGACTAAAATTCAAAAATTTGTTTCTGTTATAAAAGACTTCATTATTTCTACAGGTATAGCAAGTCTTTTCTTTTTTAATACCTAATTCCCAAAAATTTGCTCTCTAGACAAGCTTGGACTTTGGCAAAACAAAATGAAAACTATGCCATACACTCATTTTTTTTCCAACTGCACAAAATAATCCCACATCCCTTTGATTGGACGTATCATCATGACTAATACATATAAGGAGGAAAAATACTGTAAGAAACTAATTTCACACACAAAACAAAAATATCCATAGTACCCAACATTCAAGTAAAAAAAATTAAAAACCATAAATACAAGAAAGGAAGATTCAAGTATTGGTACAAACCCAGTTGTAAAATTAATGATAATCATTTGCTGATTTAAAGATTGTTTGGTCAGTTCATCTTATGCAGGAACCACAATAGCTTCAAATACTGAATTCAGATTTGATTTTTAACTCTTCCCTAACAAAATAAGCCTTAGGTGCTATATTCCTTATGAATTCATCTGTCTGTCCATTCTTCCTTTAGTAACACTGAAATCTCTAGCTTATTTCAGATTGGCAAAATAGGTAGGAGTCTCAAAGACAATGCCACTGGCACAGGGTTTGTTTTGTTTTTGCCTTTTCTTTTTTTTCCCCATGGCTGTATCCCCTTAGTCAGTCACATCATTAGCAGCAACACAGCTTCTGAGTAGCCACCAAATGCGGTGGCATTTCTCCTGTTACAGTGTCATTAGAAATATCTGGGAGAAGCTGGACTTCTTCCTAAGACACCCAGGGTAGGAAATTAAGGAGACACGTATGTAGAAAATCAGGTTTCCACAGATCCACTGCTCATTGAAGAACTGGTTACTTTTTCCAAGTAAGTGCTTAAAGATGAACTTTGGTAATGAAACAGATGTTATGGAAGAAGTTATAATAATAATTTTCAATTCTATTTCAAGAAAATTGTGAGATAATGCTGGAGATCTTCAGAACACAAGGAGAAAGCCCTTTTAAAGTTGCTTACAAAAATCTGTATACCTGTTTCTTTAGTATTTAAGTATTTAATCACACAAAATAATTTTTAGTGTCTTTTAAAATGTACTTTATACAGGCGTCCATTATTCTGACTTATAAAATTGAACATAAATTAAGTTCAACGCAAGAAATTACATGCAAGTGTTAATACTTGAGTTAGCAAAATACACTGACATATTTTATAGCTTACTGTGTATAACAGCTTTCACCTTCCTAACTAGCTACATAAACTGAAAATGTGCAACATTTTTAATTAAGTGAAACGAATATGGCCACAGATGCTAAAATCATAGACTTTTAAAATAAAACACATCAATTGAAAGATCTTTGCTAGGTAAAACCAAACAACAGAAAAACCTGTGCATGTTCCTTCAAGCACTGTGCAAAAATCAACTTTCTCTCTCTGTATTCTCCCAACCCTCATATGTCACTTCAAATTCCAAATCCAGATTTTGGAGAGAACATGCATGTTTTTCAGACTGCTACAGTATGCTATGAAGCTACTGTTCCTACGTATACTTAATATGAACCAGTCCCTGAAACACTAACTGAACATAAATTAAAAATGTTGTCATTAATTTTATTTCACTCTGGAATCTCCATTACTAAGAACAATGGGGCGCAAAACAGAAATCCGCTATACATTTGTACGTTGCTTTGTGAAATTTGGCATCCATCAGTGTCATATAAAACACATTAAAAAAGCAGCACTACCAGTTTTAGCACAAATATTTAAAGCAGTCCAGTATAAACTTTATGTCCAAATAAAGTCTCCTAATATCCAGCAAGCAGTGGTGCAGCTGCATTAGCTCATGTAATGTTTCACACATGGAAACCAAGATGCAAGATTACCTCATTTATGGTAACACTCATAAACTACACAGTACACAGTAAACATGTCTACCCAGCAAATTAAAATATCACTGCACTATGCAGCAGCTGAAGCTATCCAGAACCTGTTTATAATCCAATAGAAACAGAAATTTGTCTTCAGTTCTAGAAACAGGGGGGAGGGGGGGAATCAAAGTCTAAGTAAAATAAACTGCGCTGCAAGTGTCACTTGCCCCAAGACTTCCTGCTTCCCACAAAAGACATGCACCCATTCTGGAGATCAAAGGTCAGAGCTTTACAATAGAATACATTGTAAATAGGTTTAAAATAATTGAATACAACTGCAAACCAAGGACTCATTTATAGCTTGCTGGGAAAAAAAATATAGCTGTTTTAAGTCATTCCAGTATATGAACTGAAACCTGCATTATAAAACTGCATCTGCTTCAAAACTACCAGATCACCACCTGCATACCAGTTGGATTTGGTCATTCCACAGCCATCTAAATAATGAAATGCCTTGGAGTAAATTATATGCCACCGCTGTTTTGATTATCCTCCGCAACGTCTGGAGAAGCACTAAAAATGGCCATACCTGCCACCGAAAGGCGGGGGGCTCCGCTGTTCTCCTAGTACCTGAATCTCATCCCCAGAAAAGCAATGACCGCTTACTCTGTGAGGGCGAGCATTAATGCGAGCACTGTAAATATTCACCTGCAAGATAAGCTGTTTCTCATGCTGTACTAATCAAACTGAGTTTACTTGCAGAGACATCTAGTGCACCGGTGCCTGTCATGATGGCTGGCTCACCAGGAGGATGGCACACTGCTCCTTCCCAGTCTGCTGGCTTACAAGGTCTGGGTTTCCGTGCCCCAAACAAATTAACAGCTATGCTGTGTCCGGAGGTGCTGCCAACACGCGGAACGAGCACATTCTCCTGTCAGGTACATAAGTACAAGATGTGCAGCAGGCTTCCCTGCAAACAGGGATGTACTTACCAGCCATTTCTATCTCCCTCCTCTTTGGCTTTTTTTTTTTTTAAATCAATCTCAACACTTGCTAAAGGAGCAAAGATACCCAACACAGACACAACCATGTATTTCTGTCCAATTTGATAAGCCCCTTTTTATTCAGTAACAAAAAAACCCTCACTTCTGAGATGAAACAGCTCAAAAATAGGTTGGAAAATGAACGTATTAAAAATAGCACAACACATGCCTTATAATTTATTATAGCTATTTTTACAGACCACAGACTCATTCGCAATTTACAATCAGCACTATTTTTCAACCAGAGCAAGCAACTATGTCATACAGGTCTACATTCGGTATCAACAAGGAAAACCTTTAGAATTATTATGGTTAATAAAAGCGCCTGTAGCTCTTTACATGTCTAAAGCCCTGCGCAAGTTTTCATGGGATAATCCTCTGAAAACAAACTACCGCCTGAAAGTTATGTTTACTGGGGCTGACCTGGCATGGAATCTGTCCCATATTAGTAAAGCTCAAATATCCTCCTTAAGGGCATAATAAATTTGGAGGAATGTTGGGATTTGTTAATATATTTGCTATGTCACTGGGATAAAGGCAGGAAATCATTCTATGATATTTACTTATCTCTGCTGTTAACCTCAGTTACCTCTATTAGACTAGCAATTACACCACTACAAAACCATAATCACCAGTCACAGTAAAAGGACAGTTCATCACAAGACTGAATTGATGCTCATTTTAACAATGACACGTGAACAATTAACTACTGCCACTTCCTTAAATCAGTGGTTTTCAACCTGTAGTTTGCAAGGTTGCCTTTGGTCTATGGACTACTTCTAAGAGACCACAAAGGGTAATTAAGGCAAGTCGGTTGGCTTACTGTCTGCTGGCTTAAATTCACCATACAGGAAAATGCACCTTCAATGGAACATTTCACAGGGTCCCAGAGGAAAAAAAGAAAAAAGAAAAAAAAAAAAAAAAGCTGAAAGTCACTGTCTCATGTCTTTTCTTATGCAGCAGAAAGAGACCTTGCAGTTTTTACAAGGGTTCTATGCTCTCAACTGCTGTAACTGAATGATTTTCCCAGCAAAACTGAAAGTCCAAAAAATTCAGGAATTCCTGGTTAACGTGATTTCTTATGAAACATTCACCTTTGTAGGTAGGGTCTGGCAGATTCATTATCTTTGTTCAGTTCATCTGTTCTGGCAATGTTTCCGGCTCTTAATAGAAGCCTACAGAATATTTCTACACAATAAAATAGATTCCACCTAAGAAAAGACAAGCTGACAGCGGAAGTCACAGGAAGTCACACGTCTTTTGCCTTACTGCTTGTTACTTATTCTGAGAGATAAATTTATAGATTTTCCTTGGAAAAATCAAAATCCTTTCTGTAGATTACTATCCACTCCCATCAAAACAATCATCCACTCTCACCTAAAAAGAATTTCTGCTTTCTCTTGAAATTTCTGAAAACATATAGCTAATTCTTTCTCATCTTCCTCGGTCAAAACAAACCAACCCAACCTCACACAGACTGCAAGAAAAAAAAAAAAAAAAAAAAAAAGAATCCACCAAGCCATATTTATGTAAGTTTTCTTGCACACCTAGCCCGTTATGGAAAAAGGGCAAGTATATTGAAAATTTCACCTTAATTTAAGAGCAAAACATAGGAAATGTCATATCTAACAAAAAAATATGACTTCAAAACACTCAGAAATATATCTTTGTCCATTTCCAGCACTGTACTCTGTTAGCATGTTGGTCTTCAGCACAATCTTACCATCCCATATCATTTCATGGAATGCCAAATAATCATACTGGACATAGATAAACAAATCCGTATCTTCATGAAAACCAAAAATAAGTAATGTTAAAAATCCAGAGTCCATTTATTTGTATCATGTAAAGACTGCTAAGATCTTTCCCACATGGGGACCACATAAAACAATAGAGAAGAGTTTCATTTCTCTTCTTTTCCATCAAGAGAGTGATTATGTTCTTCTTAAAGATATTTAGAAGACTTTTGTGTTAAAATAACTAAACATTTCCTGGAAAGCTGGATTTCATTCTTCCTACAGGACTGCCAACTAATTCTAAGTTAACTACATCAACCTTTTTGCAAGTACTCATTAGTGAAACAATCTATATTTTGGGGTATCTGAACTGATTCATAGGTTTCTCAAACAGTTCCATGATTATTTTCACTGTATTTCATGCTAAGGATAAGATTCGTTTAGGTTTTAGCTGCAACAATAATGCCCTGTCACCCTGCTCATCTCTGATACCCTGATTGAGTACAAACACAGCTATTTGTTGGACTGAATGGTAAAGCATATGAGAACTGCCCCAAATTTAACACATCTCATCTTTTCTTTCAGAACTTACAGGATGCTTGATGCTCTCAAAAATGTCACCTCCTGATACTTTCAAAATAGAAACCCACAATCAGTAGGTGTGTGATAGATCAACAGTAGTTTCCTCTCCAGGTAGAAAATAGGAATAAGACAACTTCCTCATCAATTAAGGATCATGTAAAGGTAAACTTATTAATGTTTGTGGATAATGCAGACACTACAGCAGCGAGTATTAAAGGAAAGGCCACGTACAGGGTTCAAACAGTGTTCAGTAAAAGAGGCTCAAGGATATATATATGACAGGATGGAGAGAAAAAATACTGACATTACGTAAGCAGTGTTCATCTTGTAGACTGAATACAGCCAGAAGAAAAATAAAAGCAGGTGATCATTTAGCTAGAGGCTATGTGTTTAAGCATAAGGGAAATGAATAATGGGATACAGGTATTTTGTTTTTGTTTTTCAAGTACTCTAAGTCCATAAATTTATTCCATAAAACCTATAGAGAGAAAAAAGGAAAAAAAAAAAAAACACCGCTTTAGTTATAAGGCATAAAGAACATGTCTATGCAATCTGCAGTTGATTTCTAAACTCATTAAAAAACACAAAACAGTAGGTGGTGTAGTACTGTAGCTCTGAAAGAATTCACAACCGCAATACACTTTCTTAAAATGTTTTCCTGTTGCTGACTTTGTGGAAAGGCCCTTCAGCTACCACAGCAAACAACTGAATGATGTGAATTCAAACATGTAATGACTGTAAGGTCACCACATGACTGCTAAGCATTCATGACCCCAAATTAAGAGGTATTACCCTCTATCTACTAATCCTTGGGTCACAAATGTACAGCCTAGTCCAAGAACATTAAAAATTCCTGAAATTTGCTTACACCCCACTGCTTGAAAGATAGAAAGCTAACATGCATGAAGTGATCAGATAAGTGAAAAGGGCAGTTCTGTTCTCAAGCATGTTAAAAATGCCATGTGCTTCAGTCACCTTTTCTGTTTATGAAGTCCACCATGATTTTTATCTTAAGGTATTACAGAAATATAACCATCTTCTGAAAATAGGAATTTCACAGATCCTAACATTTCAGTTCCAAAACAGAATTTTAAGGGACAAAAAAAAAAGAGGCTGCATTCACCTTACAAGTAATGCATTCACAAGGTAATACCTGTATAATCGGACTGGGATCCACAAATTAAGCTCTACATTTTGGCAGTGTTGCTGCACTTTTTAAACTCTGCCAGGCTTTATTTTTATCACTTTTAGCACATATAGGACATTTAGGGGTCTGCAACAGTCACTCTGTTAATAAGATTAGAAAAAGATTTTTAGTAAGGATAATGCCAACCTTTTATACCATCATGATATATTTTACGTCCAAAATTTGTTTGTTAAAATTTAATAGGAGCGTTTACATTTCCCATAATTGTTACCAAAAAAAAATACAAACTTTTGAAAAGTTCAGGAATTGATCCTTTGTGGAGACCAAAGGAATTCAGTTAATATTCTAGCTGAGACCAATTCTCATTACAAACTTCACAACTAATAAATGAATCTAAGATTTCAGGAAAATATCAACTAGATTTTATTTTATGTTCCTGAAGTGGGATCTTCATGTAATCTCTGGAGACTGCTGCCTTGATTTATCCACCCCTTCTGTATCCTGTCATTTTTGTGTTTACATATAATAATAAAAAAGCTCCAAAAGAGCTTAACAGATCTGTCAATCTTTTGATTCCTCAGTGTAGTTTCTCACTAGTTTCTTGTGAAATTCTCTGCTTGTACCACCACTTTCAGCAACCAAGCTTCCCTCTCACTACTCATGTGCCACCACCTTCTCCAGGTTTTTCTGCAGAAAATGATCTTTGGACTTGAAACTGCAGTACTTCTTTGCAGTTCGTAACTGACCTGTGGCAAATTCCAGAGACTACCTGGACTGTATTTTTTGCTCACTTAATCTCTTGCTTCTCATAACATTGTAAATCTCATTACAAAAGGAGCAGGAAAAAGAGGAATCTTTCAGTCAAGGATGTGTAATTACAGAGGAAGTTTCCAGCTCTAGGAAACCTCAAGGCTCACTTGATGGAATACCAATGTAAAAAATTTCTTAACTTCCTCCTACATTCAGACTTACTCCTGTTAGGGAAGTGAGAAAACTGACATATAACAGAGGTGGCCATCTGGCAGACCAGGGCAAGACCCTGCTTGCCATGCAATCTTATCTGATCCTCTAGCATGCTTGCTTGTCACCAGATCAACCAAATTGGGGGTAATGCTGTATATATGTTCCAGCAGAAAGATGTCCAGATCAAACCAGCCAGCAGAATTTATAGTATCAGATATGAAACTGGGCTAATGTGACTGTGTTGATCTAGCTGGGGGGGGGGGGAAATATCCCTGAGCACTTGGAATTTACTCATTTCAAGAGCACAGCCCAGCCAGCTCACAGCCATTTTCTATATAACCACAATATCAGAGTGGTAGGTAAAAACAACACAAGTCAGCATGCTATTACACCTTGGGTACAAAGGCTTGCAAATGGGTCATAATCAGGTTAGATGACATGTCCCATGGGAGAAATCTCGACTCAAAGTGAAATTTCCCATTAAGTGGTCATCTGTGGTTATGACAATAAAATATGAACCTCTCTATTCGGGAAAGAAGCATCCAAAGCCAAAAGAATTAATCTGAAAATTGCTCTCTTCTAAAATTACTCTAAACCACTAATGCATACAGGGCAAACTGCAACTGGGACAGAGTTCAATAAATGTGTAGAGACAGAGAGAAGCACAGTCTGCTGAAAAACTGAGAATGGCTCAGATCTATCCATACTAGCAGTAAAACCAGGCTTAAAAGAGGCTCTGGATGTGAGTTATGTTTGTATGCAGCCTTGGAATGGATTTTAATCATGGCTTAATTCCGGTGTAGATACAGCCCAAGGGCATGCCTGCATGATGTGCTTGCATCAGTTTGAAGGGAGGATATTGACAGTTCAGACGTCCAAGTCCACTGCAGTATGGATAGTTCATGTGTTTTTAGTATCTTTAAGAGACGTTTAATAAATTAACTGACTATAAATAAGATAGTCCTATCAAAAAAATGCAGCAAAATTTAATTCCTAGCTTATTTACATTAGTTGAGGCAAAATGTATTCAAAAGCTCCTATTAAAATAAGTTATTTCGTGATTTACTATGAAAAGCAGAGAACACTCCAGCAACACTTGAAGCATGCTTTCACCATCTTCCACTCCTAATCCTCATTACAAAGTTCTTATTCTGCCTCAGAAAGCAGATGGCAAGAGATAATGTCAGTAGCAATTAGGGGCTTCACTGCCCTTAAGGACTCTTCTGATATATAGGTGTAGGAAAATTTTCACAGATTTTTAGAAACAGGATACTTTTCCCCATTTTATTTTAGGTATGCTCTTTGGAACATCCCCAGAAATGTTACACAATGCCTCAGGTTTCGTTTTGTTTGTTTTCTTTTTAAACAATGGAGAATGCTGTATTTGTAATTACTTAAAAACAATGTCATTGTAAATGAAATGTACAACATTACTTTCATTGTTCACATTGGGAAACTCAAAGCACTTGAGTTCACCAGTATTTGTAATCAACTTCCTCTAAACTACTTGCGTGCTGCTGAACCTTTCATGTTTTTATGAGCCCAATTCAACTTTCACTGGAAACAACTAACTTGGATCAGATCCAGAATTTCTTCTTAAACAGTGGCTTAGAGAAACAGGGTAAATCCTGCCAATTTAGACAAGGACAAACACAAAGAAACTCACAGAGAGCATTATCTCACTTTATCTGTACAGAATTTTGTCTGCTTATGACCTCTTTGAATGTCAATTACATTGTTGCTGTTACAAATATCTTTAATCTTGCTTTACAAGCTGTTGCTCTTTATTAGCAATACTATTCTACCTAAATAAAATCCAAAGAGGAAATAGAGCTTCAGAATGGAAAGAAAAAAAAATAAATCCTGAGGGATAGATAGATTTCATCTTATTACTATATCGGAGATTCGTTTTCAAACTTTCATATTTAAGATGGAGGAAAAATTACTTCCAAAAAGAAATAATCCAGGCTAGCTTGGTTCTAGAGCCTTCTTTGAGTTAACCTAAACTTTATCCTTCTATGGGGACACTGTGCAATATCCTCCTACAAAGCAGCTGCACTAATGGAAGATACACCTGCCCTCCGTTGCTCATTAAAGCTCCCCTCTGCCAGAAGCTGCTGCTACTCAGATTTGCTCCAGACACCAGCAAATGAGAGCTCTCTAGCATATTTTGGTCTAACTGAACCAAGCTAGACAGCTAAACCATTTTTCAACTACTTAAACTTACCTGGAAAGGGTCAGGTAAGCACAAGCACAGGTGTAAAAAATTCTACTGGAAATTTGTTTCCACAAAGTCTTCTATAGTAGAGGGAACTTTCACGTTTCAAAAGCAGAAATGTTACAGTGGTTTGAACTGCAGAGTATAAAGTATTCGTAGCTATGCAAGACTGAATTAAGGACATTAAAACCAGTCTTTTACTTGATTTGGTTCTGTAGTTGACTATATACCTAGTAAACATTACAAATGCAACTCAAGAGATCTGCAAGTAAGTACCTAAAGGGGTACCTAGCAGCTAGCATATACACCCTGTTAATAAGGATTGAGAGTAAAAATTGAAGCCTAAGAGATGTGTTTTCTCAAATTACTTCCAAAAACAAAGAAATACTGAAAAAGAAATTCAGAATCCTTGCTTACTTAAGGGCAGACCACCTGACTAAAGGAACTGACTGCCCAGTACAAGAATTACTCAGGTGAGCATGACCTTGATTACCAAAAGCCTGCATTTGTTTTGCTAAATACATCCTCCTACTTGACTGATGGGTTATAGACTGGCCTCTCCTTAAACCAAAAGGGCTATACCTGAACTTCCAATTAAAGGGTAACAACTGGCAGATGTGAAGAACATCTAGCAGGACACTGATGTTGAGCAGATGGGCTAGAGTGTAGCAGCCTTTTCCATCAGTTTCCACCCACTGCTTTTGCAAAAGCGCATAATCATCACGAGCCTGACACTACACTTCCTCACGCAGCAGTATGATACCCCCTGCAGAGCACTGTGCTGCTGTAGTTAAACTCATACCAGAAACACGGCTGATTGGAGCTTGCCTAGCTCTACATGTCTGTGCTGCTGACTGCAGTTTCCTGAGACTCTGACTTTGGTAGACAGAACAGTTAAAGAAGTTTCCATTTCAAAATCTTTGTACTCACATGGCACTGCAGCTAATCATGCCAATGTCTGTGCTAATGTGACTGCCAGTAGAGCAATATTGTAAAATAGATAACTGAAATAATAATCCAGGTTAGGAAAAAAAAAATCATTTAAGTGATCTAGTTTGTAGTACAGCATCACAAACATTGCTGAATCAAGACACAGATGGGGAAATGTGGTGAGGGACAGGAAGGAGGACTTTGCTTAGCTGCATACCCTGTAAATCCTGTCTTGTGGAAGTGTCTTCAAACTCCTGTCTGTAGAAGCTGAGGACCAATTGTACAGGGCTTAGGTAGCATTTAATGATACTGTTAAGAAAAAACATACTTCTGTTTATCAGAGCAAGAAGAGGTGGGTACTGTTTCTGTTATGAAACGCTCATATATTCCTGTATGGCTTCTTAGCCACTGAATGTAAGATCTTGTATCGCAACTTACATGTTTTGTACTGCCTAATAAAATAGATAATCTATTTATTTTTATATAAGTCCACAGTTCTTTTCTGATTCCTATTTTTACCCTTAATGTTCCTGAGTTTAACTGCACACCACTCTCTGAAAAAAACTACCTTGTAGCAAGTCTTTATTTTTCACGAACAACGGTTATATCCTTCTGTTATAAAATAGAGAATATCATTTCCTGATGCACCTTCTCAGCTCTGTTCATTATTTTCTATGCTTTTTCTTACTCTCCTCTCATCTAGGGAGGCTAAACTTTCTTCATCTGAGAGTCTTTCCTGCCTCTATATCATTTGTCATAAGCTTTCTCCATACCCCAGATGGTTTTAGCAACATTACTGTTCCCCAACCCAGGCTTGCAAAAAGTGGAGCCTTGCCAGAGAAAGGCACTGAAAGCAAAGCCCCTGATGACTTTTTTTGTATCCTTCCACATAGGGCACAGATGGCCATGTTTTCTCGACCCCTCCCCTACTTCAGCTGAAGGCCACAAATTCTCAGTTTATTTCTCCACAGCTCCACATATGTAAATGCTAGCAGAATCTCCCATTCTTTCCTAATACCTACAGTGGAAATTTCTCTACATTCTGAATGATCAGAAATCCTTTATTTCAAACAAAGAGCACATCAAATTCAAATTTACCAGAATATTTGCACATATGGTCTGTAACTAGACTTCCAGATAATACTGAAAAAAAGATGCAACAACACACCAATCCCACCAGGTCTCCCACCAGTACATTCTGTCGTGTGGAAATCCTGACCATCAGTATTTCACCTTGCAGGCGGAATAATTTTTGATATTTCTTTGCAAAGCAACTTCCAATCACAGACGTAACTCCTACTAAATCAAGTAAGAAACTGCCATAACTGGCAAACTTTTTTTTTTTCTCTTCCCTATACTGAGCTCCTGATGCCATTTTTCCACGTTAATCAAAATTCCTGATACATTTTCAAAAGAATCCCTTATAACACTTTGTAGGAAGCGCCCGGCAACAGCATTAGGAGAACAGACAAATGGGAAGACAGACAGATTTAGTGAACACCTGTTAAATGGGGCAATGGCACCAACACAATTGTTTCCCACTTCATTTCACACAGTGATAACGTTAATGTCCTCCATGGACTCACTTTTAAACACCAGTTCTACACCATCAAACAAGAGAAGAGTTGAAAGCAAATATAATTGTCTAGACTGCTTCCAAACAACTTTTTTTTTTTTTGATAAAAGTGAATTTACACACCTTAGTTTTCTCTTTTTTTTCTCTCTCTTTTTTTTTTTTTTTTAAAAAAAACCTGCGTATGCTCAAACTGGTATTGTTTAGCATTTTGTAATCTTTCTCAACTGTGTATCACTCTCCTCCATGTTTTAATATTTATCTTGGCTATAATAAAATCTTTAACTCTATTAAAAATCAGCATCTCATCACTCTCTTGAATATCCCTAATTTTAGTTCACATGTTTACTCTTGACTCTTCTATATGATTCCTGGCTCTTTTTACTATTTAACTGCTCGTTTTTCTCTCATTCAAAATATTTGTACTGATATTTGTGCTGATATTCTACTTCTCCGTTTTTCTCCTGCTTAGTTTCTCTATGTTTAGTCTCAGACTTTCCCTAACACAGATGCCTTACTGATCATTTAGCGTCACAATGATTTAGTAAGTAATTTAAAGAATTTTTAAAATGTTTTGTACTATTTTTTCAATGTAAGAGAATTATGCCAGAATTACTTAACATCTTCAGTGATGAAGATTGGCAAATTTTGACACCAGCTACTTTAGATTTTTGTAATTACTTTCCATTATAGCAAAGACAGACAGACTCCAAGAGAAAATCACACTCCAAGATTTCATTAAGCCTTCTTTTTTTTTTTTTCTTCAGAAAAACAGGCATCTATTACACTTTCAAAAATGATTTAAATGTAAGCATGCGCATTTTTTTTTTTTACTTTTGCTCTGCTTACAGTCTTGAAGTCCAGACTGTAGTTGTAATTTCTATAAAGTAACTTGTAGGCAGAGTTTAAAAAGAGAGTAAAAATTGCAAACAAGATATAATGAAGAGATTATTACAGAAAAAAAAAAATTACAAACTCTACTTTCCCTCTTATTTGCAATTTGGATTGGCTATAAATGAGATCAATGCTTTTGCTAACAAATGACGATGTCCTACCTAGATTACTATTTTCACTGTAAAGGCAAAAGATCTCTACACCACTTACATCACTACAGTTTTGCTTTTTACTGTATGTTAACTTAGTCCTATAGATACACCTTTTCAATGTTTTTCCATCACATACTATCCAAACCCCACCTTCCAATATTAGCATATTTTGATGTGTGTTAAACCAAAACTGAATGTTTTCAGCATTCTTAAAACAAGTTCTGTTCAAAAGCATGTCTCAAGTTCACTTTTCATTACCTCCCTCATGTTCTTGGAGACTATATTTGACTTTCTTTGAATAGTAATCTCCTTTACAAATTAAATCAATAAAAACCAAAATCTTATTTGAAAATTAGTTAAAACAATATTCCAACAGAATTGGATTTAAGTAGACATGAATTTCTGGCCATACTTCTTAGACAGTATGTCAATAAAAATAAGTTATATGCAGAGAGTCAATATAACGTTCAATTTTACACACAGAAAAATTAGTCTACTTTTGATCATTCCTAGGTTTTCAAAATATTTTCTGGTACCCCATAAATCATATTCCTTTAGAAATATTTCTTCTCTACTTTTCGAAAATATCTTATATTGAATGATCCTTCTATTCTTCCTTTAGAATACCCACAGATCAGATTTTCACTTGCACTGGTTTCACATAAGTGCAGTTCTGTTGGCATTACTAATACTAAGCTAGACATATCTTCAGGTGAGATCTGAAAAAGGTACTTAATAAGTAATCAGGGTCTACTTACCTTCCCTTTCTATGATAATAATCAGATCCGCACATGATATAATTAAATCAAAACTGCTTACAATTATTCATTATTTCTCAATTCTAGCCTGCACACAAATATTTCTGTATGGAAGACATCAAAGGTCTTTTAGGAAGTAATTCTAGCAGTGCAAAAAATCCTGCAGTGACATATACTGATTACAGAATTGTTATACATGTAGCTGGGTCAGTAAGAAATGAGTGTAAGCGGCATATTATCACAATTAAGTGAATATACCACTTAGGTCAGGAGTAAAACAAACTGGTGTAAGCCAATGTTGGTATAGACAAATTTAAAGGAATTGTTGGATAATGACCAGAAATTCATGCTCCATTCATAGGAGCATTGCTAGAGGAAAGAAGGTATACTGATTATTAAATTTACACTTCATCCTACATTTCTTTAAATGTTCAAGAGACTTTCTGCCCGTTAAGTACTTACATGGTGCAGTCCCTGTGCTTCCCAATACTATGGGAATGCCTAGTTTTTGTACATGAGAAAAAACTGTGTCAAACAACATCAAACTTGTAAATATACTAGGCTAGATGTCTCACACCGTGGCTCCACTCAAGAATAATATTTCTGACAACTTTTCAAATTAGATTGTTAAGTTTCTGAGATTTCTTTGAATGTAAATTCTTATTTGCCTGATACAAGGACTCTTACCTCCTGCACAAAACTTTTCTTCATAGACTCAGCCTGAATGCAAGATAAAATAAACGTAGCACAGTGTTTTAAGATACATTGTCAAGTTGCATTTAAATATATTTAATTTAAATGCATTACGCACACTTGTAAAATGTCTGTATGTGGCACAGAAGTACAAGTATTTGCTAGGAAGTGCAAAGTTACAGATGACTTTCCAAACTACTTTTTCTATTATAAATCTATGAAATTGATTTTTTTAAACAAATTAAAATGCTTCTAGAGTTGATAGATGTCCTCCTTTCAGAGACTATTGCATTGTATAAATCTTACATTGCATATGGATGTAGATTCCACAGAAAAGCCACAAGAAATCACCAAAAATCGGAAATACAAATGAGTGTAACACTTCAATAGCATATGCATCCAATGAAGTGAAGAGTTTCAAAAAACTGGTATTGAAACTCTTCTTTCTCACCATGATCCATCACCTCTCTTCTGAGCAAACAGACATCCAAAATGCCAACAACCACCTAGAAGAGCTCAAGTGATGAGTTCACAGAGCTACTCTTTTTCCGCTCTTCTGCTGTATGCTCAGATACTGTACACATTTCACACCAGCTTGTATTGCCAGAAGCACCCTCATCACCCAGTATAAACAGACCAACCTGCATTCTTGCTGTTTAAGATTACACCCAATCCTGCTTAAACCACAATTTCAAAGTATGTTTTGCACAAATAGCAGCTCTGATGCTGCTAGTTAACCTGGTTTCCATTTTAGCCTTCTTCTTTTCTTTCTGACATATGTAACTAGTAATCCACCAATATGCTACCAGTCATCTAGCAATCTATTACTAGTAACTTGCACTCGTGCCTTAATTCACACTGTTCATAACCACATGATTTTCTACAGCACTTGCTATAGAACATACACCTTACACACCTGGAGATACACTGCTGTGGAAATAGGAAAAACACCATCAAGATACTTTTCCAATGGAACACAAAAATCCAGTATGTTCCAAGGTGCAGGCACTGTCCTACCTCATCTTTACTGGACTAATAGCAATAGTTTTAATAGATTGCAAGTAGCATAATGGTTTTGAAACCAGCTTGTTTTTTTACATCATTTCACTTTCCATGGAAGAAAGTGAAGAAGAAGAATGGAAGAAGTCATGGAAGAAGACTCTCTGCAAAACTGCAGTTCTGAGTATTGTTGGTGTGCTAGCTGGCAGGGAATGTTGCTTTTTCAGTGGTTTCAGGTATAAGGTGGAGTAGCCTCTGCTAAGAAATAATGCATCATATTTGACAGATAATGATCCTCTAATTCAGATCGTAGATCCTTCTTACCAGTTGGTGGTTCTTAATACTGATTCACTTTGCTCCTCTCAAATTTGAGTTTGGGTGAGTGGCTGGCCTATCCCTCCTCTCCATTGTGCTTATTATGTCAAGATAAATTTTGTTTATACTGCCTTTATGTATTTAAGGCTTTCATTTGTATCAAAAAGCATCCTAGCTTCCAATCACTACATTTTCAATTATATGAAAATTGGATTTCAAAACTTTCAAACCAACACAGTAATCTCATCATGTTTCTTATTTGTCTTGCATTTTCCCCAATATTGAGTAAAATGGATAAACCGCTAATCATGGAAGGACTAACTCTGCAATAAAGCACTAAAAATATTTAAATTGAGATATATTGTGGAAAGCTGTCTTGACGGACCTCAACAACGTTATTATCATTGAAGCAATCTAATTCCCAAAAAGCTGAGGCTCATCAAAGCTGTGTGAAATTTAGTTATTACCAACTGATTAATAGTTTTAAATTAATTATTACCTATTCAGACATCCAACCTTCAAAGACAGGACAAAATAGGCTAATATTCTGTTTAGAACAAATGTAATTGCCTTATTTGGATTTTTAGCGACTCCTGACTCCCTGTGGAAGTACGTGACTTTTCTTTGGGTTGTGCCTGGTCTTTGCAAATGCCTATTCTGTTGTTCACGATAAATTTATATCAACTCTAATGGGAAATCACGAACTGCAATAGGTGAATTTACATTTCTAAAACAGAAAAGTATTCTGAAGGAGGAGAGCTAACATAACTTGGACTTTGAAGCTAGCAAAAGACCCCAGAAAATTTAAGTTTGAAATAATTAAGTTTGAAAAAAATGTATCAACTACTGCTATAATTTTTGCCAAAGATTTCTGTATCCAAACAATATCTGAACAACCTCTTTATATTCTTCATGCCCAGTTTACACTTCTCTGCCCTATATGCCTCTCAGAAACATGGATGAACAACAAAATTAGATTTATTTATTTATTCACTTAAGATATCAGATAAAAGTAGCATTCCCCCCTTTGCTCAAATACTAATGGCCTATAGATAGCATAACTCACTTTGAAATACTGAAGGATACAATAGAACATTGCATTACGATATTTTTGTGAGGGGGCAGGAAGGTAAGGTATCATTTAATGTCATTTTCAAATAAAAAAAATAAAAAAATAATTATTAAACTAATACTGTAAGTCTTATCACAAACACATATATAAGGATGCAATTATAGCACAATTTTTGTCAGCTGTATCTAGGAAAACTGAAAAATATTTTCAGTTATCTTAGCAGTTACTCTATGGCATTAAAAACAATACGGAGCATTAGGGACGTATATTAATGTTTCAGACTGTTTCAGTAAAAACCTGGTCACATTTCCATCAAACTGTTGACTTACTCAGAGAAAAATATCTCCCCCTCCCTCTCATGAATTTGTGCCATTATAATTTTTATTGTGCTATCATAAACTAATAGAAAGTACCAAAAATATGCACAAGCAATACATGCATTTTACATTTCTTTGTATTGCTCAGAATGACATCCTGAAGCTATCATTGAGCTCATCATGACATTCCATCAATCAAAATCCACTTTTAATTATACACCATTCTGCTTTTTCTCCCAAAGCAAGCACAGAAGCCACACAACAATCTATTTCAACTAAAATACTTACTTTATAGAATTAAAAATAGGTTGGGAATCAGTTTTAAATCAGCTATCAGCCTGTCAATTAATGTTCTGAACCCCTGCTATTGACCCAGTACTGTACAAGCTGTTATTACGCACTGTCCTACATATCATCTGTTCCCCGTGCTGGTCTGTTCCAGAAAGACAGACAGCTGCAACAGTATATCCCTGTTCAACCTGAGGACCATCTGACTTTAATTGTAGCACACAGCTTGATGTGGGTCTGGTTATGAGAAGCCAAAGTATCACACTGTAATAATCTGGAAAAGCAGAAACCTGCCAACACAAGGCTGCAAACAGGGGCTTGGGCTGTCTGGCTGGCTGACGGGCTGCAGGAAATATGATTAATGAGCAAGGTATAATGATATCAGGAACCCGATTAGCACCACAAAAAGGTCACAGATCAAAGTAGTATGCATTTCATGAGCTCAAATCATTGTATAAGATCTGTGGACTTAAAGAGGTAAACTGAAATGCAAAGGGAAAAAATATCTGTGTGTGATAGTATTTTAAGTGCTCATTTTGTAAGCTATAATCACTATTTTGTCTGAAACAGGATGCTATAAGGAAATATTAACTGAATGAATCAGCCCATGACACATTGTAGCAAGCTTTTTTGACAGTATTTCTGAGAAACTGAGCTTCAAGCATTCCTCCTAAACACTCCTACTCTACTCAAAAATAAAATTTGATGTTGAGGTTATCAAATCCATTAAGTATTAACAAGATAGAGCAATTTAATATTTACATGTGATTTTCTCAGTTTTATTCCACAGCAGAAACAGCAGATTGCAGAGGGCATCATCCATAACAGCACTAACATGGCCATCACCACCAGAATAAGGTTGTCACATAAAAGTTGTTAACACAATTCACTGGCATTGAGGTTTACATGTAATGCTACCAGACTGACCAAAACTTGATATCTGAAATACAGGAGCAATACCAGTGACATAAATTGTCACCAAAACGGATGTTGTTTGATACACTTTAATATACTATCATTTGACAAATTATTATAGAATCATAGAATGGTTTATGTTGGAAGAGAGCTTAAAGCCCACCCAGTTCCAGCCCCCTGCCATGGGCAGGGACACCTCCCACCTGGCCAGATTGCCCAAAGCCCCATCCAGCCTGGCCTTGAGCACCTCCAGGGATGGGGCAGCCACAGCTTCCCTGGGCAACCTGTGCCAGGGCCTCACCACCCTCTGAGGGAAGAGTTTCTTCTTTATATATAATCAAAATCTACCCTATTTTTAGTTTAAAGACATTACGCCTCATAATTATCTCTCAATTTCAAAATTAACTCAAGTTGTAAAAAAAAAGTTCTACTTTGTTCAATTATGCAATGCTTAAAAATAACATTTTATTGCAAAAATTGTTTCTGAAAACCTTAATTTATGGTAACTTCTGTATGTTCTTCAAGTACTCTACTTGACAAGTGCTACAACTTCTACTTTCACAGCACAAGTTATGACCTTGAGCAGATTACTAGCAAAGTCTTTTTGATTAAAATAGTTTCAAAAGTCACATCACTGATGAACAATTACTTGAAAAATAACCTAAATGAGAAGGAACCATTAATTATATTTAGATAATAAATAGGATCTTCCAATTTCATAAGTAATGTTGAGGAAAATTATCAAATGATAATTTAAAGTAGTTTTAATCTTCATCATTCAAATATACAATGGATAATGTACTGCTCTTTTCAAATCCCCAAATTACTTTTTCTTTAAATGAAAGAGTGGATACATAACAGCACTTCCCTCATAATATTTTCTGAACTGCTTCTTTCAGAATTTGACAAAATAAAGATGTGCTTATTGTAGATTGTCCATAAAAAGAAACATATATATATACATTTGGATTATGGAATTAGTTTATTACTCTCTAAGATAAGATTTTAAAGGGATTTTACATTTTGTGCCCAAGAGTTTAACAGTAGTTATCGAAACTCATCTGATTCCTGCTGAAGAAGCGCTTAATCTGGAGAACATAACCCATGTGAGAGATACCAAAGAGCTGCAAGAAAGGCTGACACTAGAAGCAAACATTTTGGAAAATGACGGAAGAATGAGGGACAGGTAGGTCAGAAAGTACAGACAGGTGAGGGCAAGAAAAACCTGGCACCATGGTTAAAAATCAGGAAAAGAAAATTAAGAACTAAAATTTTACAAGAGGAGGAAGCACAAGCTGGAGAATAGCTTGCATTCATAGTAGCAAAAGTTAGAACTGTAATTAATTGGGTAAGAACTATATTTTCTGCAACAGCTAAAAAAGCACAGTGGTGAGAGATCAGGGTCCAAGGCTGCCTTTGACAAGTCTGATTAAAAACAAAGGTTTTCATTTCTCAGACTATCCTGAATCGCGAACACATGCCAAACTTGATCTATCAGAACAACTGTAAAATCAGAAGTAGTGTTTTAATATAGTTTGCCAAGTAGTCCTGCTAAATGTTAATGCATTTTATACGCCATTTAAATACATCTTGAACATGCTTCTACATGAAGCCAAATGCTGAATTCACCTAACACAATTTGTGATCATTATGATGCACCCTACAACTGCTGCAAATGTTAAGATCTTCACAATCAGTAGTCTGCAAAATCATAGGCCAAACAACATCGCTGAAGATAGTTATCATATCACCAGTAAAAGTGCACTTTAAAGCATACTGTTAATTTATAAATCACAGCTTTGTTCAGAACTGACTACTCTGCATTTTTGTGAACATGAGCTGCAATTTTCTGCCAACAGTATGACTTTTTCAACTCCCATATTCTAGCTTAAGGATATCAGGGAATTATCATGTCTAAGTCTGGTTTCTGTGAAGTTTCTGAGAGATTTCATGCCTTAGTTCAGTATTTCCTAGTTAGCTGTAAAGAAGTAGCTGACTACTACATGAAAACTGCAGCTTCATTTTTCAAGATTCATTTTAAAAAGGCTCTCCAATTTATTTCTAGAGTGCCACTGATGCAGAATCCTCCCATGTTGTGACGAGTCTAATGTAATAGCTTTGAGAATGTGCTGAGATGCCAACAATGACACTGTAATATCTATTCTGTAAATCATTACACTGCTCAGAGGACACAGTGAAGACAGGAAATGCTAACACCAGGATTTTCCAAAACAGGGAAGAGAATAGTAACACATGTTTGGGGAATGAAGCAGGTAAAAGGAAAATTCAGTTTGATTTCCTTGTAAAAACTGTTCTGAAAAATGTAACTTTAATGGAAGAAAGAGAAGAGATGGCAGAGATTTAAAATGCAGCCTTCTCTCCTGAGGCATGTACTGGACTTTGGAGTTAAGTGGATACTTAAATAAAAAATAATAATAATAAAAAACAACGCTGAAATTACATTTAAATAACTGGAGTGAAAAATGTCTATGATTACCAAGCTTTTTCTTTTGTAAAGTGATGATATTATTAGCACTTCAGAACTACAAGAGCTGAAATAAAAATAACAAGATAAGATCTCCTGCATGTTTAGACCACATTCAAACTTTTTTGAGCAATTCTAAAGAACAAGCAATACTATATGCCTTTTTCCTTCTATAAACTTATAAATCTACCATTCCTTCTGATTATTTCAGCTATAGCCCTGTGTAAATTATAAATAGCTGTATTTTACAAAGATCCAAACTACTTCAGAAAAAGCTTGCAAGACAAATGTTTCTTGACAGACAATAGAAGAGAGACATCTTACCAGTCTGTTTATGCGAACAAATTCTTCTGGGGTTTTGGCCCATGGTGGAAGTTCAACATCAGACACAACTGTTCCATCATCCATCACTCCTAGATTGTAATTGTTGCTGTTGACGAATATCTCTGGGAGGTAATAGAATTCAGGAATCAATTCCTGTATATAAATGAAAAACAATGCCATGCTATAAATTCTGTCATAGAACGCACTTTGTCATGTTAAAAAATAATTATTAGAATGGCATTAGGCAGAGACAGAATAGACCTCCTTCTCCTCCACACACACACAGAAGGGAGAAATCCATTCTTTCATATTTTCTAAAATACAAGCCTTTATGTATGATAAATCTTTACAGTGCTTATAACATAACAAAAACAAAACAAAATAAAACAAAAACACCACAACCCTAAGACACTATATGTTATAAAGCCAAAAAGTCAGAACATTGCTTTTGGTAGCATATTATCAAGAGAGAAATTTATAAAACTAAAGTAATGAACATCACATGATACAAACAATCCTTAGTGGAAAGTAATAGGCAACTGAAGATGTTAAGAAGTTGGGAAAACATTTACATTTTAACACAATCCAAACTTTGAAGTGCTAATGCACAAACAGCAGCCTGAAGTTTGGGTGAAAGTAGCTATTACAGTTTATCCAATGCCTAGAAATAAATTTTCTGTCAAGTCTAAATTATCTGAAGTTACACCATATGTTGAGGGGAAAAAAAAAATAAAACACAAAACAACAGTCAAAGCTGAATCGAGGCAATCCCCTTCTTCCATTAAAAGGCAGTTATCACTAGTATGTGTCCAGTCTATAATTACAGGGAAGAATTACGCATAATTCCATACACACGAAAACAAAACAAAGAAAAAAGTTCAAAAGAACAAGGATTTTCTCCTGAATAAGTGGAATGTTTCTCTGTTTTGCAGTCAAATATGCAACTTCAAAAATTGCTGTTCATTTTGTAAAATATGCACAAGGATATACATTAATGGCTTCAGAACCCTATTTACAGACTTTTATAAATGTCTACAAAATCCTGGTGTAACAACAGTGGAGAAAGCCTATTATGACACAGCATATATGTAACCGCCCTTATTATATTTTAAAGGCAAATTTTGAGGGGAACTTGATGTTGAGACTTAAATACACCCAACAAACTTGGCAATTTGATGGATTTAGAAAAACTGACCCACTAAATTAGGGAATTTACTTCTACTGTGAAGAAAGGATCAATACATGTAATTGCTTCAGGAACTGTATTTCATAGCAAACAACTGGTGTAAAATTGGTCTGCCATATAGCAAGCACAAACTGCATGCTACTTAAGAAGTAGAAAAAATCACACTACCCCACTGGCTTTGTCTACAGTGGGTATAGTATGTAGCTCCCTCAGAAGCTCAGTAGATCAGAAACCCAGTCTTGACATGGGTCAATGGATCAGTAGTCTCCCAGATAGACCCTCAGGGCCAGCGATGGCATGAGCAACTTTCCAAATGGCTGAGTGCAATAGGGAGGTCATCAGATTGTGGACAAGGTCAATCCAAAGTAGCCAGGGCAAAGACAGGAAAGATCACGCAAGAATTAAGCTATTATCACCTCCATCCTTGTGTGAAACACTGCTTGGCTTTGAATCGTACATCTTTTTGTTTACAGTCACCTTAATTAACTAGGCAGGGTAAAACATGCTTCTGTACCAAACGCTTGACAAGTACTTGATAAAAAGAGATTTGAAATTATTTAATAGGATAAATGAAAGAACAAAAATGTGTCATGGATAAATCCTTATAAGAAAGAAAGTTCTCTAACACTGAAGTTTCTGTAGCTTTTATCATCGCAGACAGAAACTAACAAAGAAAAGAAGACACTGGATGATTAATTCGATACCAGCTTGCACCACAAATATGAAACCATACCATGATTCTGAATACTTAAAACATAAGCTCATTACATATGTTATTGATGTTTTTATATTTTTAATATATATATATGTACAGCTATTCACTAGTTCCTTTCAAGATCAGAAAACATTTGGCTTTTTAGAACACACGTTGTTTTCATTAGATTACACAGAAACAATATGCAGCCTGGAAACTTAAAAATCATCAGTACCTTCTGTTAGTTTGACTATTAGAAGCTTTCCATAAAGCATTGTTCATTCCTATAGAAGTGAGTTTTTGCAAAGCTTTTCACTTTTCATAATGACACATTTTAACAAAAGGACTTCCTCTGTTATCTGATTTTGTTATCTTGACCACATGCTTGGGAAAAGAGAGTGTGAACAGAGGTACTGTGCCAGTCTAACTTAGTAGTATTTAATTCCAATTTTCAGTGTCTGTACGTAGATGTAAATGACTACATCAGTTAAAGGCCAATAGTTTTTCCTCAACCTGTAATAAGCCTGATAATAAAATATTTACATTTTTATCTACTTTACAAATATTCTTCACGTCTTTGCCAATCACAGTCCTTAACAGTCCTTCTCAATTCTATTTGTGGGGTCTTTTCCTATATTGAAAAATAAACCAAACCCTCAAACTCCTAAATACAAGTAATAATGAAACTAACTTTTTTATTGAAACCTTCACCTCGCATACATAGATTGACACTAAAACAAAAGTTGCTGACTCACTTGCGTAACTCCATTAATAATGGAACTTTTTGGACACCTGAAAGAATTTAAAAGATTAACGAATATACTTTTTTGCCCTTGGGGGGGGGGGAAGGGGAAAGAGGGGAAGGGGAAGAAGGGGTAGAGTGGTAGGTATTTGCTTGTGGTTTCCCACAAATACAGTGTGAAAACGTAAGACCAGTCATGAGAGGCCAGACTGAAGGACCACTGAGTATGGTATAGTCACCTAGAACAAGGACTGTGACAAGGACTGGAAGACTAACACAGGACAAATACAATCTTTTCATGCATAGATTCTGTCAGCTTCTTACTATTAAATTGGTTATGAACTAATCCATGCTTCTGATTTTTAAAATCCTTAAGTATGGTTTCCACACTGCAATTCCATCTGCAAAGGAATTTGGCTATTTTAGAACCACTTCCTAATAGTTCCAATGGATGATTGAGAAAACCAATAAATAGTAGTTCCTTATTCAGTCTTCTAAACGTCCTTCCAGATATTATAGATCTACATCTCATTTTTCCTCATTGGTCTCTTTTTGCAATCAAAAGTAAATTTAGATTAATTCCCTCTGGTGGTCTTCCTTTTTGCCTAGCCATTTTGGGTTTTGTATTTTTTCTAATTCTACTGTATCTCTTCTAACATTTTATGTACTCAGCACATGTATACAAACTGCAAAATTGTCCCACATATCTTTTGTTTATGTGATTTCATGGAAAAATTAAAACAACTATATTATTTGTTGAAGTTCTCGCTTTCATGCAAATGTTTAAAATTAGTTTCAGAAATTCCTCTGTTAGAATTCACCAGTTCTAAGGGGTAGAGAAAGTAATATTTATGATGGGCAATACTTTACTCCTTCTGCCATGCTTTTGAGTTCATTAAACTTGATGAAAGGGCTCATGGTGAATACCTACATGAATCTATCACACAGCATTTGCAGTGTGTTTTTTGTTGTTGTTGTTGTTGTCGCTTTGTTTTGTTTAAAAAAAAAACTTTGAAGATAAAATCTGCTATATCAGAATTTGTATTAAACCAATCATAAAATTATGCATGTAATTAAAACACTGTCTTAAAAATTTCATAGAAAACACAATTTCTAAGGAAACTTCACTAAAAAGGTATTTCTTTATAAACAAGTAATATCAGTTTAACACTGGTAATTTATTATCATGTTTGCCACCAAGCATACTAAATCTATGCAAGATACTTTGTCTCTTAAATGTAATGAAATATTATTTCATTCTTTTATTTTTGTTTGGAAAGTAATAGACTGATGTGCTTAGAAGCAGAGTTATATGATCTGCAAAGGTGTCTAGAATCAGTGAGATAGATTCCCTAACCATATTAAAACATTTATAAGATATCAGATTTTCAAACTAAATTATTTGACAATCATATTAAGCAATATTAAGCCTATATATAACCTGTCAAACAGAATAATAAAAATGCATATTAGAAGTCTAGGTTCTTATTCATACTGCCACACACTATTTCCTCTGTTAGAGTACTTAAACAGCATTCAAAAATGCATACCAACATACTACATTATATTCAAAATTTCATTTTTTCATCACATTTCAATATAATCATTTTCATGGTAGCAGGAAAATACAGTTTCTGTGTACCTGTAGGTCTTCCTCCATCTGCTTTATGTGTGTTATTTCTTGTTTAACTAAAAAATTCCCTTGTCATTGCCTGAAATACTCTCATTTTTAAAGAAAATAATTCAGCAAGTTTCAATTCAATTTCTAAATTGAATGAATGATAACGAAGAAATTATTTTTTTCAACACCCGTTAAGGTTCCAAAAAATATTTTAAATATTTCCTAGTATAAAAAAAATTATTAAAATGTTCAGCAACTTACAATTTACCCAAAAGAACTATACAAATCCAGGTGTTCATTCAGTATTTAATGAAATATATAACAATTTCAATTAGTACTTTATTCATTATCAATCAAGAAGTAGATGAATTCAACCATTTATTGCATAAAAAGAGCATCTTCACTACACTTTAGATCCTGTTGGTCAATATATGAATTATATGTAGATAAAATTATTTTACTTGTTACTGATGCTATATAGAAAAAAATATGCAATGGTATTTGATGACCATACTTATATACTATGAAAAACATGTAGTTCAGATTAATTTGACCAAGAAAGAGGAAAAAACAAACAAACAAAAAAAAAAGTTGTATGTATTACTGTATTCCTTTCCTCTAATTTCTTTAAATTACTGAGGAGAAAAAACGGACTATACTGAATCATAACAAGGTCTAGATGAAACCTTGAGAGGTCACTTTGTCCATCTTAGGTAGATAAAATTAGGTATTATTGAAAGATGTTTCTCTGACTTGTTCTTAAAATCCTTAGTCTTGGGTTTTCTATGAATTTCTAGTCTTCATCTATCCCAACCACTAGAAGGTCTTCCTAACATCTGGTCTGCTTTTACTGCAGCTGGAGCCCACTTCCTGTCCTACTCAGATTGAATATAAATTGCAGTTGCCCTTTTTTACATGTGTCAATGTGCAAGAACGGCTTTTACCTGATGGACAAAAAGATCCATCCCCAGCAGCACTGTCTGACCATCTTTCCCCTCCTGCACTAAGCCCACTGCCCACGATCCACCACCATGTCTGGCAGGGCAGCCCACTGGAACAAGAAAGTGTTCAGCAGAAACAAAGTGCCACTGCACCCACCAGCCAAAATCCCCACCAGGATAAAAGCATCAGACCTGGCACTGCAAAGCACTTTACACTTCTACCCTCATTCCTCTTTTCTCCAGAGTAATCAACCTAAAACCTTTATCTTTATATCACTGTCCCATTTTCTTGACCTCTGGTCATTCTGCTCTGGACTTCAGCAAATTTATCCATACCTTACTTGAAGGTTATTTCAACAGCTCCAGAAAAAGATTGAAGCAGATATTCAAAGTATTTGTTTTGTTTTCAGTACAATTATGGCTGGGTATAAAAGAAGTAGACCACAGTTATCAGATGGAAATTTCTGATCCATAA
Source organism: Netta rufina (assembly GCF_964035555.1). Lineage (NCBI taxonomy): Eukaryota > Metazoa > Chordata > Aves > Anseriformes > Anatidae > Netta > Netta rufina. The sequence goes on along the minus strand of NC_140127.1, from coordinate 33,472,235 downwards.
ACCCATATGTCTACATTTTTAACTACTGCTATATCCACAGACTACCATGCACAGATTTGACAGATTTTTTTTTTTTTTACTTTTTTAATTAGAGAAGTATTTTCCTGTTATGCATCTTGGCACGATTTTACAGGAAAGCAAATCTTTCACGAAAACCAAAGGTCTACATCATAAGTTAAAGGTTTTGCTACACCAGGCATACAGTTTACTGTGAAAAATCTGAATCACTATGTATCTACTTCTGAATTTTGCTAGTAATTGCTCTTGGACATCATTTACCTTGCTACTAATATGACATGAAATCTATCTTATGCTAAAGTAATGTTGCCAGTTTGGCAGCAACTTTACTCCTCGTAACTTCTGAAAGCCCATCTATTAGATGGGGAAGTATAAAACAATGCAAAGCATATGTAAAAAGCTTATCAGGTTACAGGGTGTCTTAGGCATGCATATGTTTGGCAGCCTGTTTCAATAAATACGAGTTGCCAACATGACGTTGCTTCACTTTGGAGAAAAACCTCTGAGACTGTCTCAATCTCCTATGACTTTCTTATAAGCAAAGTAGAGAAACTGAGATGAGATTAGGTTACAATAATGTGGGAGTACCAGGGCTGAAAATCCATATTCCAAGAGCAGTTATCAATAGCTCACTGTCAAACTGGGAAGACATGGTAATGGGGTCTGTCCTGCTTCTAATACCAGTCAATAATCCCATTAATGATCTGGCATAGAAGATGCAGTAATAAAATTCCAGATGACACTACGAAGGCAACAAGCAGTTTGGTGGACAGGATGAGAATTTCAACCTATCTTGACAAAATCTATGTATTGCATGGAAAGAAAATGGCAAATACTACGCTTAGAAAAGAGAAAATACACGCAAAGAGCAACAAAGATAGCAAGTATATTGTAGTAATTATAATGACAAATCAATTTAACGCTATGGGTTAGCTACCAAACCAGAAGTAACAACTACTTCTGAACAAATATGTACAAATCTACACATTAAACAAAGAAAAACAGTAACAGAAAAACAGGCAGACAGGCTTAACTTCAGTATTCTGGAACTTAATACAAGCCCCATACTAAACTGGTTTGCAATCAAGCACTGCCAGGCTATCTGTTTTTGTGTTTTATACAACATTAACAAAACTAACCAGGATTGTTTACACTAACCACATAAATCAAGAAGAAACTAAATGAATTAAGGATGCCTGTCCATTACTTAAAAGGTACTAAATGATACTTTCACAGAATTAAAATACATTTAATATTCTTCAGTGCAGAAGATTTAAGTTAAATTTATGATTTAACTTTTAAGTTAATACATGATTAATATTGTAAATGCATCAGTGCTAAGCTAATTAGTAATTAACAATGACAGAGTAGTAGTGAGACACTAGAAAACTTCCAAAGAACTTTTAATTTGAATTGCTTAAATAAATGAATAGTAGGAAATTAAATTTTATGCAACATATCACCTCTTGAAATCAAAATTTGAATGGTTCAGTGAAAGGTTATACTATAGTGCAGCATTAGTTTCTTGCTTTGATCGTCAATCCAAGGCTTTCACAGGGTATTGACAAAGATTGGATGTGACCACACATGTGCTCTGGCTTTTTCTGTGGAAGTGTGATACCAAACAAGAGCTGCTTCCAAAGATAGCTCATGTTAGTCCTCCTTGTAGTATATGATGCCTCCAACTAGGATTAACAATAATCTTAAAACAGAAAGCATCAGGAATTTACATTCATTCTCATCATACAAGAAGGAAGGAGAAATAATTTTTTTAAGGTATCAGCTCAGTGGTTCTAAATATTCAAGATTTTTTCAGCTGAAACAGGAACAAACCCGTGTTTTTCCTTTTTGTCACTCCCCCACCCATCCCCCGTACAATAGCATGTACTATGGCCTGCCAATTTCAAGGTCTTAAATGTGGCTTCACAAAACCTTTGCATTTCTACAAATCAATGCATTAAACTGCTAGGCTTTCATCAGTTGTAGAAGTATCAAAAGAAACCTAGAGAGCTTATGGTAAAAGAAAAATAAAATTATTTAGTCGTTTTCTAAACCTTTTTTCCAATATGCCAATTACATTCGGTTAATATTGGACTATAAGTGATATAGAGAAGATATAGTTATAAAAACATTTAATGATTGTATCATAATACATGATGTCTCAAATAAGAGAACAAGCAAATATCTTTCATTTAAAAAAAATATGAAGAAAGTAAAGACTCCCTCAAGTGCCTCATTTTGTTAAAAATAACATGAGATAAAATCTTAATTTTGCATACAATTACATAGTCTTCACAGACAGGCATGAGCTGTGCTCACAGAATACATTCTTCCACACACAGCGCTGAAAGGAAAATTGTACATTCTTTTGGACAAAATCTTGGACCAAAGTTAGACAGTAGGAGAAAAAGCTGATTTTAGAAAAGAATGGGAAAAGAATGAAAAAACTAGATTTCAAAGACTTTTGAATAATCATTAACATATTAATGCTTGCAGATTGCAAGTACTTTCAGTAGGTCACACTAGTTCTTGCCAGTTTTTTTATACACAGCTAAACAGCTTTTCTATACACAATTTCTTTATTCATGTACAACGTAGAAATGTTAGGAATTCTACTGATGACAGCAGTCGCTGCAGGCTTCCTTTCCCTTCGTTTAGTTTTAGAGAGACCATCCTTTTGACTCTACGGCTGCAGAAAGAAACTTTCTTGTCAAGAATTATAAGGAAATCATTTCAGAGCTCAACCTTGAATCAGAAAACAGCATTTGCTTCACTACAATATTGTACACTAAGATGGCAACAAATGCTGTACTCTCAGACCTTTCAGGACAGACCATGAGAAAGTACTGCCATAAGATGATTACAGAGAATGATACTCCAGGATTACAGGGAGTAAGTCTAAAACTTATCGAAGTCATGTTTCATAATATATGTTGGCTGTAAAGTAAGTGGAAAAGGAACTCTAAAGAAAAAGTAAACAAACATGTGAAACCTTTCGCTTCCTCTACCAGAGACCAAAAACAAAGGGATTCATGTTCATTTAACTCCCTCCCTGTCTCCCTCCTGCCTTCTTCCCAAGTATATGCATGAGTTCATGTATACACACACCGCAAGACAATCAAAGAAAGACTTTTTACTGAACAAACATTGTAACAGGCTACAGATCTTCTCCTATGGAAGTTACTGCTCTGATTGCACATATTCTTGACAAAAGAAAACAGCAGTGCAAAACATACAGCAGTAGTAAGCTAATACATTGCAATTCTGCATGTAGAAAACTTGCAAAGCTATATGGGACACTTCAGCCATGCATTTCACAAACACTTGCCAGGTGGATCTGAACAACGAGTATCAGGAAAATTGTTTTTCACAGCTGTAGTGAAGTATTGGCAGTACACATATTTCCAACAAAGATGATTCCATGCATCTTCAGACTTTTTCTTTTCTAACTCATTCAACTTGTCCTATGGAAATCCTATTGCATCCCACTTCCTGGCTGCTCATCCAGTCTCATGAACAGACTCCTCTAGTCAACGTAAATTTTCACTCATAGTTTTCACAGTAGTATAATGTAATTCTTGGCAATTCCCAAACCCAGAAAGCTAAAAGAGACTTCAAAGGGCCATCTGTAACAGTACAGATGACTCTTAAGGCTGTACAAACTTGCACATACATAATTTTCCAAAGGTACCTAAGCATTTCTGAAAAGCTCTCCCTAATTGCCAGGGAAGCATTCATCTATCTATTAGTTCTGTTAGAAAGGATGCTTTTACATCTCATCTAAATCTCCTGGATATATAAGTCCATTTTGAACTAAGTTCCCTTCCTGAGGAGTGGAAGCGGAGAGGGAGGTGCTGGTCTCTTCTCCCTAGTAACTGATGACAGGAAGCATGGGAATGGCACAAAGTTGCACTAAGGGAGGTTCAGACTGGACATTAGGAAAAAATTTATTCACTGTGAACATGGTCAAACACTGGAATGGGCTTTCTAGAAAGGTGGTTGACACCCCATGCCTGTCAAGAGTTCAGACAGCATTTGGATAACACCCTCAATAATACGCTTTAACTTTTGGTTAGCCCTGAAGTGGTCGGGCAGTTGGACAAGATGAAGACTTTGAAAGCCCCTTCCAACTGAGCTATTCTATTCTATTCTATTCTGCATGGGCAGCAGAAATTTTTCCCTTCTTTCTTGCCACAGTCACTATGTTGTAGAAGACTCTTAAGTACCTCCCCAATCTTCTCTTCTTAATAAGAAAAACAAGCATAGCTAGTCAATCTTTCATTGCACTTTATTTTCAAGACCTTACTTTGTCATCATTGTTCTAGTCTGGATTCTCTCCAACTAGGCCCCAACTATGGATGTAGTATTTCAGATAAGACTAAGATTATCTGCTGCTGCTTCTCTGCTTGTGATATTTGTTAGCTTTCTCATGAGGAGTTGTGATTGCTTTGACATAATTTCTTCTTGATAGATATGTGCTTCATTTGCTCATCTCCTTGTTATCTTCCTGGTACTAAACACAGCCAGATTATTTGATTAAATATTTTTCACTGACCTCACTTAAACTCACTTCATAATTTCTTGACTTTCTGTTTTTTCTTTTTTAAAAACTGAATACTTCATTTATCCACCACTGCTACCTTTTTTCTTCTCCATTTCTCAGAGAAACCATATTTACATCTGAACTTTTGCCTGCTGGCGTTGTATGTACAAGATAGAGAAGCTCATAATGACCAGTCCATTTGAAAATATCTCATGTGGTTTTATTTTATAAACTACTGTTTCTCATTTTGATACAGACATTGAATCTTTTTACCTGTGGTATTAATTCTGCTAGGAACTGCTACAGTTGATTATTTTTTTTGGTGGGGAGTAACAGATGGAAGAAAGACATTAGTTTTTCAGCACGATCAGTTTACAATTTTCTCATTTCACTAAGCAGCAGATAAACCCTTTCTTTAATTGTCTCCTCACTGCTATAGCTATAGAATGATGTCATGTTACTTAGGTCCCTTGCTAGTTGCATGCCTTTCTTTAGTCAGCCTGATTTCATTCATGCTATACCTTTCCATCCTGTATAAACAGAACTTTAAAAAAAAAAAAAAAACAAAAAAACATTCTTTTTTCATGGGATTTGAGGTCACTAAAGCTTTCCCACCACTGTCAGCACGCTTTTCTTTTTCGTTCTCCTCCCCAGTTCAAAATATTCCTCAGATCCCAGAATCTATTTGTTTACCTCATTCTTTAACTTCAATACCCTATCTAAACTACTGCCCTTGGAATTTCCATGTGCTCCTGTCTTAGCTTCTTGACCCACCTAATTCTAGGTCTCCTTCCACACAATGACTAATTACCAGATTAATTTATCTTCTATTCCCAACTACTTCTTATTCATTCACAAGTTCCCAGGCCCAGTGCCCTTATTAGGATAGCTTCAATATGATGCTAAATTCTATGTTTCATCTTAGTATCTTCAGTCACTGGCTTTCTGTAGCCCTTTGTTTCTCTACTCAAGATAAAATCTTTGTGGAAACAACTACGTGTCATTTCTCTTTCATCGTTTCCAAAATGATAGGATCACTCCCAATCTTTTGCCTTCCATTTTGTAGTAAGCTGTGGTCCTACGATCATAGCTACAACAAATGGAGATGCAGTATAAAATGTAACAGACTTCAGGAAAGTTTTTACCTTGATATCAGAAGTGTCACGCTGACTGTTGCGCCATGCTCTTGAAATAGATGAAAAGGTTCTATCTGCATGATCAAACTTTCCACCTTGCAGATTTAGGAACAGTGTTGTAAAGGGTTCCTAAAATATTTTTTAAAATAGTTAAAAATAACAATGTACTTCTGTAGAAATGTCAGGACATTTATTATTCTTTTTTGGTTAGGTTATTAATGATGCTATTCTTCTGGCAGACACAAGATTAATTGCAAAAGGTTCATTCTATTATCCAAGAATGAAAAATACAAAATGATGTTTATTTGTTCAAAAAATATATTTAATTCCCAATTCCTACTCCTCACACATATAAAGTAAAGATAAAATAAAGCAAATACAAATGAAATAAATATTTACAGGCTAGAGCTACAATCAACTGCGACACAAATTGCTTTAAAAAACATGAAAAAGCTCGATATTTTTACCTTAGATTTTTTTAAAAGAAGCATGTAGCGTATGCATTTTATTTTGCTCAAGGTAATCTATTAATACAAAGGATAATATTCAATATCAATAGCTTTATAATTGTTATTGTTTAATACGTAATTTATTATTTTGAAAAGAAAAATGTTTGAGAGGTTTAAAAGCCCCTCTAAGTTAAAGAACACTTAAGCACATATTAGTGGGTAATTGCTTGAAATTAGCTAAGTGCTATAAATTACTTCAAGGATTTATGTATGCTTGTACCATTTGAACAAGCTTTAATTAATGAGGTACTGCTAATGCTTTCCCAAAGAAATTACTTTCTAGGAGATAAATCACCTTTCAATTTTATGGAAAAATGCATTGTTTAACCAATATATTATCAATATACAGCATCTCAAAAGTTATGTCCATGTAAAATGCAAAATATTTTTTAAAAAATTATTTGCATCAGAAAACAACTAATTTAATCTCATTAGGAGGTAAAAATTAAATACATTCATTACGGAACAAAAATGTACAATATATCCAACCTTAATGATTCTAAGATTCTATGGCCCAATCAGAAAATATGTAAGGAAGGAAAGTTGACCATGTTTAAAGTAGTTTAAGATTGTATACTAAACATTATTTTTTAAGCAGGAAAAACTTTACTGATTTGAAAAGTATGTACCATAAAATTAAAACCTTCTGGTCAACTTCGGAATACATTTATCCCTGAAAAACAAAATCAGGTATTGATTACAATTATTCAAAAATTTCAGTATTCTCCTATGCCATTGGGTTTTAGTTCAAAAGTTAGTTTTAGTTTAGTTCCTAGCTATTTTTTTTTTTTTGCTTTTATTATAACTTAATGGAGAAAAAAAATAAAAGATGTACTTACAATTCTTAATAACCACGTGAGTGCAAAACTTGCAGTTGAATAATGTGTGCCATAGTGAAACTTTGGAACCTGATCATCTTCCCATGATTCGTATCTCTCAGCAAAGAATGCCGCTCTCTTTGGGTTCAAAGCTCCAATAGGCTACAAGGTTTATAAAAATAAATACATAAGTAAATAAAGATAACAGCACATCATATTCCTCGTGCTCTTTTTTGTAACGAGGATTATCAGCATGCATGGAAAATACTAGATGTGGTGTTTTGCAAATGCAGATGCCAGATTATGTTAGCAGCAAAAAAGTATCTTTTACATCCATAAAGGCATAACTCCTATTTCTACTACTGATTCAACTAAATCACTAAAACCCATTTGACAGTGGAATAACTTGGACAGAGTTGTTAACTTGTGTGCTTCTCTGTGTGTTGGGGGGAGGGAAGGGACACACACACACTATTAAGCAAATGTTAAGGACAACAACCAGAAACATCTTTGGATATTTTAGGAGGAAAAAGTAAAGAGTGTTAGAGTGGAAGAATATTAACAGCGTACACAGAACTTTGATATTACTGCTGATTGTATGCTTTCTATTTACTATCTCAAGACAAGTTCTATTTAATGAATAAAACCTGAAATTTTGCAATAGGCAAATAAAATAGCTGAATATCTACATAAAAATAGGAATATAAAAAGAAACAAATAATATATGTGTGATTTAAAAAGTATATCACACTTTCACCAACATAGGTAAGTACTGAACAAAGACTAACAAATACATAGATGAACATGGAATTATTAAATGCAAATCTTAAATGCAAGAAATATGATGCTTTGGAATCCATAGCCATGCATTTCCTCAGCAGACTTTGACATAAAGGATTTGGAAAAATGAGTGTACTTCACATTCATCACTGGGAAACCCAACAGTGAATTTAGCTGTTCCACATGTATAAGGCTGTGAGAGTTCTACAATACCTTCACATATATGTGCAAAACATACACATTACCATTTTGTATACATAGAGAGCACACTGTTTGTATATCATTAATGTAAATTATGCCCATCTGAACAGAAAATAAAAGCACTCGTGTATAACTTAAGAATAAATATGCAAAATTATTTTCTTATTTCTGTCTTGCAAGAATAACTATACTTAAGAATACACTACAAGGTAAGGAGAAACTTTAAAAGAAAAGTATATGAAGAGAAGTTGCAATCAATAACCAAAATAAATCAATAATCAATATTAATTCAAGCACAGTTCAAGTGAAAAACTACGTCTGCTATTCGGATTATTATTATTCAAATGTCTGCTTCTTTGCAGCTTATATGAAATTTGGCATACAAGCTTCAAAGTAGTTTCTGTTCTAGGATAGATTAGATCTATGAATGACCTAAGATCTTATCTTACATTTTTTACTTAGACCGGCTTTCACATTGCAGTAGGATGAAGAAAACATCTTAGGTTAATTACTATTTTTGCAGTTCACTAATTTGAAATATAACCCTCTGAAAGAAGTGGTTCCTGTATAAAAGGATTTTTATCTGATTTAGCAAATTTATTCCAGGGAAGAATGAAACTGACTCCAAGAAGTCTTTTTGTTGCAAGAACCATTTTGGAATCTCCATCTGTACTGATTTTCCCTAAAGACTCGGCTATGCTTGAGGGAAAAAAAGAAGAAAGAAGGTCATCGGTAGACAAATTATACGAATTAAAAATAGAAACATCGTTGCGCTCTATGGTTCTGTAACATTTTATGCATTCTCTTTATCTGCCCCTATTTTTATTACTCTCCAAATGAGTATAGCCCAAATCAATAGTTATAGAATTACACTTCTTGAATATAAAGCTAAACCCAATTAGAATTGATTTCATTCTCTTTTCAAAAACAAAAACAACAAAAAAAGGAATCACGCAGAGATCCATATAGCCAGAATCCACACTATTGATTTTAGCTGTTATTGTTACAGTTGGTTTCTGAAGCCTGCAACAGGACAACTATCAAGACATGTCACATTTATTTGCAAGCAAATAAAAAAAGTCCCCAAATGAAAGAAAGCTTAGGGAGAAAAAAAGAACCATGGAGCTGTGCACTGACAATGATACACTATCAGCTTACTCAGAGAAGTTACAGTGGGAATACACACATTGAATTATACATTACACGAATGCACTGATTTATTGTGGTAATAACATCCACCTCATTAAAAGATTCTGCTTTGCTGCAGTTGGAGGGCTACATATTGTTTACTGCTATAAATTAATGGCAGCACACAGAAGACTGTAGGACCCTTCTAACAATAGATCTGTAATGACAGTGCTGTATATCACAGCTTCCCCAGCAGCTTCATAATAAAATGGAGACAATGTATTGGGCTAATACATTCTACCAGGCAGGCCCATATTTTTCTGACAACTGCTTTTAAGAATGAGGTGATTGTAGTGTGTTATGCTGCACTGTAAACAGTTAACTATGCCTGAGCTACAGAATAAAACACGTATGAGGAATATTCAAATACTCCTGACTTTTCATTTAGAAAAATATTTGATTGAAATTTTGTAATTATTTCTTATTTCCAAATTAACAGGGAATCCTGATTACATACTGGATTCCCTCCCCTGGTGGTAAATGGCAAGGGGGAAGAGTAAATCCAAACTAAGCTATACTAGATGTAACTGTGAGACCAGAAATTTGCTCAACATGGTTTCCCTTTGCCTCAGACCACTAAGGAAAGACAAGCTAAAAGCTTTCATGTCCAGAAATTCCAGATTGTATTTTCTTTGCAGCACCCCTTTTCGGAGAGCAAAAATAGGCATTTGTTCACCAATTAAAGACTAATTTAGATGGGGAAAATAAAACAGAGAGAGAAAAAATCCAACAAGCAAAAACAATGGATGACATTACAGAAGTCAAGACACAAAAATAAAGTCACTTATAGCTGCTATCAAACTGTATCGAAAAAAAAGACTAATGCATATCATTCTCAAGTTAGAGTTCATTTGAGAAATGGCTCAATCTAGAGGAAAACCTGGGCTATGGGAGTTTTTGTTTTCTCTTTTCCAAAGGCATGATCACCTTGGTTTTGATCTGAAGTGGCTGTTACAGCAACCAGTGTTACAAGCATGACACCTACAAGCCATTTATAAAACATACTCATTTGCCATTAATTTTTAAGTGCTCTCAAATCTAGCAGCAGCTTAAAATAAGTAACCTCACATTTTAACCAGGTGCTAAACATAGTAAGCCTCAGACTTTGGACCAATATTTTTTTCTCTCTTTGAGATGGAACAAAAATGAATGATTTGTTGAAAAACAACTCAGAAAACACACTGACTCTTACCATCTACTGATGTTAAATATGTCCAGAAACTATGGTGTATGGTTATATTTGTTGGTTCTTAATATTATTTTGTGTCAACTTTACTGGAACATTGGCACATCTTGCCTCTGTTTTCAGAAGAGGCCTTGTTGCAGCATCAAACCACCCTAACAAAGGCGCTCCTCTAAATAGGGCAGAATCTCTCCTGGACTCTCACAGATGTTCAATTATACATACACGTCTAAAAGAGGAATATGTTCATTTTGGAAAATTGCTAATGGCCAAACATAAGCAGATCAAAGGCTTATAAGAAAAGAATTACGATATCTTTATTTATAGTTACATATTTCAGAAGACAAACAAAGAGCTTTTATTTCCTATTTAATAAGATTTCATTTTTAAATAGCGTTACTCCAAATAAACAGACATACCAGGTTCATACACGCTGCCTTTTGTTACTAAGGCTTCTCTTATTAGAACAAGCATTGACATTTTTACTGTCTCCTATCCATATAATACTAGGCAGAGTTTTTGACTTATTAATATTCAAAATCCATGAAAGACTAGAGTGGAAAATATGGCAATAAATTGCATTTAATTACTTCAAACAAGTAGTCAAGGTACGTTAGTTTCATCTTCATGGTTACTTCTTTTGGTGAAGACAGCAATCTTAACCATTACTACTAGAAATCAGGAAGTCTGTGCAAGTGCCTATGACTTCGGAAAAGTAGTCAGATCCAGAAACTAAGTCTACACTGGCCAATTAGGAAGATTTAAAAATTAATGAAAATGTATATTTTTAAAATTTATATTTAAATTGAAAAAAAATCACTTCTTAGCCAATTATTTTTCATATTTCACCTCTTTTTCATTAACTGAATTACTCACATGTCAAAAATAGCTTTTTATCTTATGCCACAGAACTATGAACTGTTCTCTCTTTCTTAGATGCATTTTAGAAGTTAATTCCTTAGAATTTATTACCACAGTAAGACCTGAAAAATATCCTAGCCTTCCTCACAGTAGTCACAAGTTATGACAGCACTGTCACAGTACCAAACTTAGTGTTGCACACTCTCAGTCTTCCCAATTTTTATGTTTTTGTACTTTCAAACACGCTCAATGATTTCTGTCCATTTTATTTTATGACATCTTATTATATATTCTACTTAACACCTCCCCTCTACTCCCCCTTTTTTTGTTCCTGTTATTTCTAACTTTCTATTAGTTCTTCTATTGAGAAGTTAGGATCAGTGGCTCTTCTTTCGCTGGTTATCTCACGACACACATTTGTATCTCTCATTGCATACGTCTCCTATGCGTGTTTTAGTTCTCAATACTGATGAGCTTAGAATCGGCCCAGCAAACTGAGCCAGTCTTCCACACAACCTGCTCACACTTCTACTTTAGAGATTTACTGATTGTTTCAGCTTTACCTTTTCATGTTAATTTTGTATTTGCATAATAGAATACGACATTAATCAGACAACAGAAACATAAGTGACAAAAATCACAGTCAAATCATCAGGATTGTATCTATCACTAAACACAAGATGGTTATCCACAGAAGAAGAGAGCTACCTTTGAACGGCAGAAAGTTTTCTGGGCTTGCTGATGCCCAAGATACTAGATACTAAAACTGGCCTTTGAGCTTAAGCAGTATGGAAACCGTACTAAGAAAATACGTGACATCTCCCTATAAGAATTCATATAATGACACTGACTTTGACAAATCAATGAGCTACTAGGCTTGGGTCCAGCACCCATGGAAGAAAAAATAAAAAATAAAAAGAAAGAAAAAGAAAGAAAGAAAAAAAAAAGACAATGAAAAAAGATAAAAGGGGAGGAAAAGGGAAAAAAAAATGTTTTTTCTTTCTGATTTCTTACAGTTTTTTTCAATCCAGATCAAACCAGGTATTTGGATTCCTGTGAATGCAATCGTCTGTATGGTTAAATTATATTTTGTAGCACCCTTGCCAAGTATGTTGTTTTTTTCATTTATTTTATTTTCAAGACGAATATCTGGTTTTCATTACTGATATTTTTCATATATTCATTGGGCTTTAAGCACAGAGGGACTATTAGGTCATCTCATCTAGTCTTGTGTTTGTATGACAAGTCATTAAATTCCTTTCCATTACATGATTTTGAGCCCAACTGTTTATACTTGATTATAACACGAGCTGTATTTGGCCGACCTGCTTTCCAAAAAGGCATCTGATTCTTGAGTACATCTATTACAATAGATCTATACAATCTACTATTTTTTCTTGGAACTTTTTTCTTTTGGCAATTGACATCCTCTTTCTTAACAATATGTGCTTCAGTTTGGCTATGAATTTACTAGTGTGTTTACAAAAGAAATCTTCTTATGCCTCTCATTGACATATCAAAGTCTCTACTTTCCCAATATTTTCTGTATATAAAAGTACTTACGGATTGCAATTAAACTTTTAATAAACAAAGGAAATTGAGCTCTTCAAATCTTTCATTTTAAGGCATTTCTTCCAGCCTTAATCTTTCTTTGTGCCCTGCCCACTTTATCAGCATATTTTAATATACAGATATCTGAAATGCATTCAGTGTTCCAGTGTTAGTCTTCTCATTGTCACAAATACGTTGAGTGCTGAACACTCTATTGCAATCTAACCACCTTTGCATTTTTAGAGAACTGCTTGTTTAGTTACTGCTGGTATTAGTAGCACATAATTAACTCCCAGAAGTAGCCAGTATCTGTAATATTGTCAGTGGGCCTTCCTGATCATCTGATAAAACTTCTTCCTCCCAGAGATATAAAGACCAGATGCAAGGGTTTAATTACACCCCAACTTTATTAACTTACATCAGCTGGGAAATATCTGGAAACAAACTCATTTAATGTAAATCACTACTCTTCCCTCTGCCATTTTTGTGTGTGAGAAGAGCCATGTCCCCCTCTGAAGCTATTCTCACTCATTGCTACCACCCTTGCTCTCAAAAAACTGAGTACAGCTTTCTTGAAAATTATATCCTGCAATGCTCTCATCTTTACAGGATGCCTTATCTTTAATCCATATCTAATTCAAATTCATTAAAGAACAGTATCCAAAAGAAAGCTACAAACACAATCATCTGCTGAACTGTTTGAACTCCCTGCACTGATCTATTAAACAGATCCTTGAGTTGCTCTGGGAAAGATTTAAAAGCATGAAAAAAAATAATCTATCAAGGACCTGATGATCTCTTGAGGTCCCTTTCAACCCCTACAATTCTGTGATTCTGTGAAGGAGAATAACCATCTTTATCAATCTGGCCCCAAATGCACTGGTTTCACAGCAGATGCCCAAATCCTACAAGAAAGATCAGGTTAAGAGGGGGGAACTATGAATTTGGATATCAAAGCTTTGCTGTAGTCATATGGATGGAACTTGACAGAACTTTTGTCTTCTGCCACAGTGAGCACTTAGAAAATAGGTAATCTTTTGCTCCATTTCTAAATTGATCTACTTTCTTATACCTTAGTATAAGAAAATCATATTGTAAATCACATCTTAGTCACTCATTACACTCAGTTTTTGAGAACTTCAACACAAGCAGCTACTTGACTTTCATGTGGTTTCTTAGTGAACTAAGAAATCCTATGATTAAACACTTTTTGTATGTGCAATATTGAAACTATGCAATAGTTACTAACGTTAATGACTGTACTTTAATGATTTTGACATCAAGAACATGAAATCAGAAAAATTCATATAACTATGCTGCCTTCTTTTCCAGCCACTAAGGGCAACATATGTCTCTGGTGACCTTGCCGAGGGGCCGACCTCTCTATTAGTGTTCCATCTAGCTAAGGTTCTCAGCAAGTCGTTATGCTCGTACTTATAATTCCAATCTCTTATTCTGAATACAGGTATCTCAAAAAATTACGACACTTGGAAATTTGTAGGAAGAAAGTAATCAAGGAAGATGATAATATAAAGCATGTTCTGAAGAATGCTTCCTATTCTCATTAATGTAGCCTGAAGTTACATCATTTACTAGTATAGACAAGAGCTGCAAGCAAGACTTCATACGACAGATTAAAAAAAAAAAAAAAAAAAAAAAGCCAGAATTACCCTAGTTACAAAACAAAGAAAATTATACCTTCCCACATAATTAAGTTGTTAGATTCATTGCCTCAGGGAGCAATGCAGAACAAACACAAATAGGTTAAAAAGAACAAAGACAATTAGACCACCAGTCCATCAGTGGCCATTAAACATGACTGCGTCAATTATTTTTCCAGTTCATAAAGTCTTTAAACTTCTGGTTGCCAGACCTGGGAAGTTATCTGAAGGGAAAGATGATGCTTTATATGCCCTCTTTCTTTTCTGCTTTCACTAGACTCCTCCTACTGGCTATTCATAGAGGCAAGATATTGAGCAGGATAAGCTTTTGGACTGGCTCTTCTCTTACAACTTCATATGAAGTGACTCAGCATCTACCTAGATACACAGGTTGGTGCACATGATTGCAATAAAAGCCAGTCAAGGGTACTCCAGAACAATAAACCTGCAGTTATTTTGACATGCAAATGAATTCTTCACTCAGGTATATCTTTTTATTTACGCTACTGAAGAAAGACAGACAAATGCCCACCAGCCACCTCATTTAAGACTTGTACACACAGCTCAGGGTGCAGACAGCTATTTCCCAGCAGCTCCTTTATCTAAGTGACAAGTGTAACCAGCAGACTGTGATCAGCATTTTTATCATATGAAGGGTCCTGGGGCATTTCCTGATGCACTGTATATGGGATGAAATGCCATAATCCTCTTATCTCAATATTTTCTAAAATAAATTTAATAAACTATATACATACTAAAACCACTGAGCTTTTTAAACTAAACATGTCTTTTTAAATACTTGTCTAAACTTACAAGCTTTCTTTGAAAAGACTGTATTTCAATAAATATACCAGATCTCATTATGCTATCAGAGTTTGTTCTAAAATAAATTTTATATTTATGGGAAACTGAGAATTCAGAAAAGGGAGTGATTAAAAGCAAAAAAAGAGTTGTGTGCAAATTAAGTAAGTATTTGTGGGCATATCCATGTACTCTTTAAAATAACAGCACTGAATTATACTGTATTTATGGTTAATTATTAAGATTTTTTTTTTTTAAGATCTCACACATACTTTGAGACAAGAAAGTGGCAAAACCTGATCTAGAGGTGGCTAACAACTACAATGTCTGAGCATGTCTATATGAACACTAGTAATGATGAAAAGCACAGAAGCTTCCCAAAGTCCAAACTTGAAAAATGGATCATAACTTAATCTTAAGCATAAAGAATAAAGAAAAACTGTGTTTAGCAGCGGCTAAATTCACAACAGGATACACCTCAGGTCACCTAAAATCTTGGAAGAATTTTAACTTGAAGGAAATATCTCCATGGTTTCCTTTTTTTGTGCCTTCATACTGCTATCAGGAGAATCAAATGCTAAGATAACCAGCTGTAGGAGAATTCAAAACAACTCTTTGTATACAAACAATGCACTACTGAACTGCAAACTAATTAAGCACACACGTGCTTTTCCATAAGTTTTAATCAATTATTCAGCAAAACTGAATGTGTCATACACTGCAAAATCTGAGACATTACTACACTTTAATACTACTGGGAAGGTTAACTGAACGGAATGGTTATGTTATGTAGGCTCCCAAAAGTTTAGGCAGAAAGGAAGTTGCATGTCCCTGGGAATCATGACGAGAAACCAAGCTGCTTGCCAGAGGTGAAGAAGGCATGTCGTTGTCGTTGTAGTTGCGTCACTCACAAAGTAACCCTGCTGCCAAAAGCAACCAATTGTATATGCTGTCCATAATCTGTCAAGTGCAAGAAATCCCTGCATCACCGTTCATTTATTATAAACAAAAAAACAGAGACAAACGAAATCATTTTATGGATTTCCAGAAACAGAATTTAGCGAGAATTCACATATACTTGAATCATGGCAGCAGGCAGCAGATAGTGAAAACACCCTCTCTGCCTTTTCTTCACAGGAGGAAGGAGAGTAGTGGGGAGGGGAGAAGAGCAGAAAGGAAGAAGGTCTCACTTTTTGATAGTCTTTTTCAAGAATGGCTGTGAGGATTTTCACATTCAAGACTTTTTGCAAATGCAAATTTGGTGCTAATTAACACCAAAGGAAGACATGTAAGAAACAACACTAACAAAAGGAAAGGTAAGCTGGAATGAAGAGCAGGACAATCATTTCCAATCTCTCATTACCTTCCACTAGCAATTCCTTTTTCATTCAGAAATCAGAAGATTTTCATCTTCTCAGTACATTATATTTTGGTTTAGTTTTGCTATTTGAATTTTTTTATAAACTAAAAGTTGCCTTTAAACCTTAGTGCTATTGTAATCACACAGAAAAACAGTTTAGACTAGATAAAAAAGACACTGTAACTTGAAGTCATAAAACAATGTCAGATCAATGAAGGCATTTACCTTAAAATCATACACTGCGTATATAAACTTGCAAAATTACTACAAGCTAAAGCATGATAACAGTTGTATAGACAAAACGTTTCCCCAACAGACTGACAAATTGTTTATGGGAGCTTAACAAACCCAGAAACCATATACCAAGATGGCAAAAACATCTAACTTCCACAAAGTGATCATGCTTAACCATAATTTGAAAAAGCAGCAGCAATTTGTTACTGGTCTGGCACATAAAAAACATATGTCTGTCTGTACTGGGTGAGACCAAAAACCTTGTGAAAGTGATCCTTTTGCCTGTAATGTGGATCAATCACAAACTGTGAAGATTTCAAAAATGGGAGAACCATACAGCGATACATTCCCCAACACCCTCCCACATCCCAGTGATCCAGACTTCCAACAATATGATGTTTCTTTACATATTTATGTCTCTGAATGGATTTTTGTTACAGCTGTTTTTTCAGGAACAATTCACATAAACTTTTAGCATCCACAAAAACCTGCAGACACGAGTTCCAAAACTTATCAGCACATTGTGTGAAGAGCCTGTTACCTTCTGTTTATTTTGAACCTGTTTTCTCCTAACTTTATTTGCTTTCTACTAGTTCTTAAAGCCACATAAAGATACATCAAATAATTGTCTCCTCCTTTATTTCCCCCATATCACCCATGTTATGACCCAAGATGTGTGTGAAATCACTTTATTTTGTTTGTTAGTATATTTTAAAGCCAGACATGTGTCCTATGGTTTCCTGTGATCATTCAAAGGGTTATGAACCACCCACAATTTATTTCCAGTTAGAAACCTATGCATGTCCAAGGCATCTGAGCAAGAGTGGAATGGACAACAACATCAGATACAAATTAAGAATAACAAATTAATATAACAAATCGTCCCCCTGTACTCGGCTCTGGTGAGGCCACACCTCGAGTACTGTGTTCAGTTTTGGGCCCCTCGCTACAAGAAGGACATGGAGGTGCTTGAGCGGGTGCAGAGAAGGGCGACGAAGCTGGTGAGGGGCCTGGAGAACAAGTCCTACGAGGAGCGGCTGAGGGAGCTGGGCTTGTTCAGCCTGGAGAAGAGGAGGCTC
This sequence comes from Netta rufina, assembly GCF_964035555.1. NCBI lineage: Eukaryota > Metazoa > Chordata > Aves > Anseriformes > Anatidae > Netta > Netta rufina. Next base: position 33,454,312 of record NC_140127.1, on the reverse strand, counting down.
AGGGGCGACCTTATCGCTCTCTATGGGTACCTCAAGGGAGGCTGTAGCGAGGTGGGGGTTGGCCTGTTCTCCCACGTGCCTGGTGACAGGACGAGGGGGAATGGGCTTAAGTTGAGCCAGGGGAGTTTTAGGTTAGATGTTAGGAAGAACTTCTTCACTGAAAGGGTTGTTAGACATTGGAACAGGCTGCCCAGGGAAGTGGTGGAGTCACCATCCCTGGAAGTCTTCAAAAGACGTTTAGATGTAGAGCTTAGGGAAATGGTTTGTGGGGACTGCTAGCGTTAGGTCAGAGGTTGGACTCGATGATCTTGAGGTCTCTTCCAATCTAGAAATTTTGTGATTCTGTGAACATTTTGAATGTTCATTGTTAATTCTGAGTTACTATTTTTCTCTTCTTTGAGTATTTGTCTATTACAGACAATGGCATTCTTTGATGCAGAGGAAGATGATGACTATTATCCTCACTACCAATAAATAAATAAAAAGATTGCTTTTCTTAGTTCTTTTCAAGCAAGCAATTCTAGAAATCACGATATGCATCTGAAATGCAAACAGGGAAGAAAAAGTAATAGTATTGAGATGCATTCATATCATTCAACTACTTTTTCTATAGAGGAGACTATTTGACACAGAGAATAACCAACTAATGGCAAGAAAAAAAGGGGGAGGGACAGGGACAGGGACAGGGACAAAGTTATAGAAGGATGATTATGCTAGTGTAATACTCTCTGAAAATTCCCAAAATATTTAACAAATTCTACCTAGACTAAGAGTATGATTTCAGAATGTATGTTCCAATAACTACCTCAGAAATGTATTTGGGTGAGATTTCAGTTTTGGTAGGTCTCTTTAAGAGTTGTGGAGGAAGAATTAGCAAAACATGCATGGAAATTACACGCTGATTCTGAAAAAGGTCCAGAGTCAGATGCTGCATGAGGCTCAAACTAAAATATCAGCACAAAAATTCTACCTTTAAAAATCCTAACACCATTCAGAGAGAAAGTGAAACAAGTATGCTACTGGTTATCACACAGAGATTGATACTAGAATCCAAACAGCTTGAATTGCTTCACACACAACGAACAGTTTAGTATCTCCAAGGCTCACAGGTAAGCCAGGTTTGTCAATCAGTACCTATTTCACTTAACTAAACACATTTTCCTCGAGGTGCGTTGCTGCTTTTTGGCTGAATTGCTCGCCTTTGTGTGGAGCAAGCCCTGTCCATGGTGCTGAAGCACCAAGTCATTGCTCCGGGTGGTGCCTGACCATGGTGCTGCAAAACCAACCTTGGCACCCACAGCATGGCCACTGTGACAGCAGGACCATTTGTAGCTCTGTCTCCACATGTGCCGAAAGACAAGATGCAACAGATTGACTCAGCTGTCAGAAAAGATAATTGATCAATTTTGCCATTCATAAAAGTCCCTGAAGGAAGCTGTCTGAGGGTTGTTGGCATTGCAGAGTCTCACAAAACCAATTGTCCCCCCATTCAGAAGTGGCAAAAATTTATGTTATTAAACATAAATATGTTTAACTTATATTGTTTCTCTCAACTGTTCCTTATTCTGCTTAGTGTTTTGGAAAGTATGGAGTGTCCCTCTCCTCAAAAAAAAGAGTTTTGTTTCACAAAAAGCATGACAACTTGATACCAGATGCATACAAGAATCTGATAATTGTGTTTCATATTAAAAAGATTTAAATCCATAATAGACTAACAAATGAATCATGAAAAATGTGTCTCATTTTCAGATATCACTGCTTCAGTCTCACCGTAGTGTGGGGCCAGCCTTCATATCTCTACCACTGTTTCTTGTGGTGACCCAGAATTGTAGGAAATATACTGGACTTTTTCTTAACTGCCAGGGACTCAGACACAGAGGTTGAAATATTTTATTTCCTGTACTGCCCTTTTTTTTAAGCAGGGATTCACATGAACTGCCTGAGAGTAATGATATTTATTCCTTCTTTCAGAATTTATCCTGTCTGGGTTTGGAATGCTTTTTAATTAAGTGCTATCTTTTGTCACAGGTGACAAATTTACTGCCTGAAATAACAGAGACAAGGCAACCAGGGCAGAAGCTGAGCCCAGCAGTGTCAAGTGTCACAGGTTTCACTATCCAAATTCCAGATGCAATTGCCGATCAAAATAAGTCATTGCCACTGCACCCATTATTGTTAGTTCTTACATTGTTCTTCTCACCCTCTTACAATGCCCAATTTTGGAACACACTTTATCCTCAGACGGACACTGGTGAGTTTTATCTGGTAATTACCTATATTGACTCCTGTGTTGGAGCATGAGATGAATAAAATGTCATTTTACTTTTCCTTCATGAAAAGCATTTATTCACAGAACGTTTCTAGTAGTTTTAATGCCTCTCTAGGCAAGAGCATTAAAAAAAAATATTGCAAAATTACAACGGTTGCAGATCAAAACACCTGCTACTTTCTATCTCCTTGCCAAAGATAACAAGAGATAGTAAGCAAATTTCATGCCCTTCCCACTCTACCTCCTCACATAGGAAAATATTAGCATGAGTTATATGAACGGTGAATTTGTGCACCTGAGATGCACACCCTACAACAGAATTCAAGTTGACATGCTGAAGAGCAATTAACAGTGAAGTTTACATTAGAATAACAAAACTAGCCTTCTTTGTTATAGTAAACATTATATATATAATATATATATATTATATAGTATAAGTATATATTACTTCTCTTCTGTCTTTGATATCAGTGGCTCTCACATACCAATTAAAACCCTCACTTCAATAAAGGTGAGAGTTATTTGATGCTTTTGTACACTTGGCTGGAACAGAAGTCATTGCTTACATAACAGCCACTATAAAATTGATGATGATTTAGCGAACATTGCAAGAAAATGACAAAAATGAGAATAAAAATATTATGTACACATGTAGCTATGATGAAGACAAAAGAAGATTTAAAAAGGTTGCAATTTTCTTCTAGTAGTGTCATTTTGTGATCTTGCAAAAATTATGTGTCTTACGAAAGATAAATTATCAACAGCATAGAGCAAGATCCCGTAACAAACTTATCTGAGTAAAATCATGCTTTGATAATTCAGTGTTTTCCATGTTTACCTCATTTTTTTCCCTTAACCAAGTCCAGAAACACATCACAATTTATTGCTTCCGCTGAACAAAGAAAAGGAAAAAAATGTGTTTTTGAATAACATAATACGGAAAATGGGACATGTTCTGGTGGGAAACTGTGTCTGTTGTATAAATAAAATATATGTAGCTATAAATATAATATGTAATACTCATTCCAAACCATTGTCACCTCTTAAGAAATAAAAACCCGACTCAAAGCCGGGTAACAGACTGGCAGTGCACTCCTGGCATTTGTCAGGAACATTTGTCAGACTGACAGTAATATTAACCACAATCCATTTCAGTTGCTTTGGTTTATCATTGTGTGACTGATGTTTAAAACAATGCCATAAGAAGCTGTTTAAATAAAGTGTTGGTTTAACCTATACACTGCAGTTCTTTAAATCTGTACTAACTGTGGACTTCTAGATAATATATTAACAAAACTGTTATTCATATTTGTCATTCTACATATGTAACTTCAACTTGCAACTTCTAAAAAAAACCTTCACTTCTAATTTTCTTAGGAACCCCAAAAAAGTAAAAATATTGACCTGACATTTTTTCTTCAAGTCCCACAATAGGACTGTTAAAACCATGTAAAATGTTAAGTGAAATATCTTTAAATATTTTTAAAACCTTTAACAGTCCAAAAGGACTGTTTCTGTAGGATGCATAGGCATCTTACAATACATAACTAGCAGTTGTTTTGAAGTTTTACCCCAAAGACAAGGTACAAGAATGCAAATATCACAACACACATTATATTCAAACATACTCATAATTGAACGTTAACAAGGTACTGCAAGTTTTTCACATATTTGCCATGAAGTCATTACCTGACAGTTTAACATTTAAACTACATAGAGTTGATACTCCTAGAAATGCCTAAATGGTAACCAAAACCTGAACTACTGTATCTGAGATAGGTATGGCATAAAGACTTTCATTATGTGTAATGGAATGACATGCATTCATCCAGAACAGCAGTTACATACAGATGCGCTCTCACCAACAACACATAACAGAGTACCATAAAATAACTTTAATAAAAAATCACATCAAAAAAGAGTGGTTTTCCTATCTAATTTTTTACCAGAGGCAAGAGTGGTGCCTAACCTAAAGTGAGGAAAATTGTTCTACATTGCACTTACTTCTGTTTCAGGGTGGAGGCAGAAAAACTAGGACTACAGCTCTGACTGAGTTAATGAGTTTACAAATTAAAATAGATTTAAAAGGAGATTCCTCAGAAGTATAACAGGTGGGCAATCTTTTTTGTCTTTAATTATTTTAGTAATAGCATTATATTTTCATTACTATTTAACAAAAATTAATGGAAATTGAGGTTGCAAAAATCTTACCATAATCAAGGAAAGTAAGAATGATTAATACATTTAATTGATGTACTAATTCAAGCTACACAGAGCTGATGTTCAAGTTCATGACTTATTCAACTTGAGTAGTATTATTAGAAAATATTACAATTACAGTACCTCAGCATCGCTCTGCTTTGCACTTATAATATTATATATTTGTTTTTATTTGTATATAATATATATGTATGAAATTTATATATATATTTTATATATTTATATATTTACATTATATAGCTATAATATATGTATCATATATATACACAAGAAACGCATGGAATAGTCTGTAAATATATATACATATGCATATACACATATATACATATCTATTTGATGACTGCACAGTGCTTTTTAAAAGTTAAAGTACTAAATGTGTAGTCAAAAAATCATTTTTCTGGAGATATTCAAACAGACCTATGCTTAGTTTAATCAATAATGAATTGAAAGTAGGAACTTTTTTAAACTGCCTTCTTTTTGGATTTTTTTCTATCATGATACTGTTTTGTATAGAAGAAATTAAAAAAAAAAAAAAAGTTCTAATTAAAATATTTTCTTTAGTTTTTCCACTAATTAATTATTTCCCCTTGCTACAAATGCCAACCAGCTTTTAGAAAAAGATACAGTTTTTAGGTCCATTTAACTAGTCCAGCACCTAGTTTGTGGCATCTCTGCCTATGACAGGGGGTTTGGAACTAGATGATCTTTAAGGTCCATTCCAACCCAAGCCATGCTATGATTCAATAATTCCAGTCTTTGTAGAGAAAATGAGATGCTTACACTTTGTAAAATGAAATATTACCTGCTTGGAAAAGATTGAAAGAAAATAATCACATTCTACAAAGCTTTAAACAAGCTATATAATATCGCATCCATGTATGTTCATTTGGGAAAGAGCCTTAGAAAAGCAAGACTACTCCATGAGAAAGTAGTTCATCAAAGCTGTAAGAAACTAACCATCCTTTGTTTATTTGACAAAGGACAGCTGCATTACTTAAGCATACCTGAAGCTGTTTCACAGAGGAAATGAAAAAATAGTTTCTAATTTGGGAATATGGGTAATGATTTAAAAGTTCTTAAAATATGGTATTATAGGTTTACTACTAAAAACACAATTCTCATCAGAAAACCAGGAAAATATTTGGCAAATTTTTAATCTTTAGCTGACTTGTCATCCCTAACTTCATTAAAATTTGAAATTAAATGTATATGTTCCAACTAAGAGTACTTCCATTAACAATTCTTAAATTAAAACAATGAGAAGTAATAAGAATACATTGATAGTCCATTTCTCCACAAAAACAACCTTATCCCTATTATCAGTATATGTATTTAGAAATGAAACACAGTTAACAGTTGTGCATTATTAATGCATCACACACAGCAGAAGACATGAACGAGACTGAAAACTACTGTGATAATTATTGGAGAGAACAAAAAGAGTATCGGATGACAAATACCTTTGACAAATCTCTGAAGTTGCTAGGAAGTGTAAGGTCCAACTCATCTGATTCATAGTTGGTGATAACCCAAGGGAAGACAGGGTACTGATTTAAATCATTGTAAGTGCGACCTGACAAACAACAGAAACTTGAGTTAAAAGGAGTTAACACTTAACTAAAATACGAGCCTCCAAAGATGCAACCATATAGTTTCATGAGTTCCTCAAAAGAACTGTAATTTATTTCAGATTCTTTATTGTTTCAGTGTTCTACCTTGCTTTACTGAAAAGGACAATAAAAAAGTTTGCAAATTGCTAGTATTTAAACATTTCAGCTCATTTCACTTTAATTATAAACTGGTTTGCTGGCAGTAAGAGTTAAATTAATTAATTTTCTATACATTTCTCCCTTCTTTGTCTTTTTCACCTTGTCTTCTATCTCTGAAATGAAACACTTGAAAAAATACAACAGTCCAATGACTTTTATTTATATTAAAATTAAAGCAACAATTTTGCATACGGCATTAAATTTAGTATGTGAAGAAGCTCACTATTTCAGAAATTATACAAGAGACACACATTTCATCCAGAGAATTCATTTTAAGGTGAATTCTCCTTGATCATCTGTGAATATGCCAAAATATAATGAAAGAGAAAATCTGTAATATATATGTATATCCAGAATATACATATTCTGGATCTGGGTTCACATATGCACCTTCATGCATCTGTAAGATAGAAACAATATCCTTCCTCCAGTAAAAGCAAAATTTCCAGTTAGAATAGTCTCCTATACACAATACATACACATACATGTTACAAGCAATCTGGTTTATAATTTTAAAATGCATAATTTTTGTTTGGATTCTGTCTTTATTATACTGTTGCAGAAGCTCATTCATTCACATCACCTCCTATCAACATGTCCTCAGATTTTGTCTAGTCTGGTCTTAAAAGTCTCAAAGAACAGGCTTTTACTTCTTCCCTAGAGAGATTTTATGACCCAAACTATCAGATTGCCAGAAAAAAATAATTAAAAAAATCTAAAACTCACCCTAAGTTTGTCTTTTCCTAGCTTTCTTTCACCATTCAGTATTTGTCCATCATGGTTTCCAGAAATTATAAATGGTATAGCTAGATATAGCTAGATCCTTTCTTTTCCTTATCAGTTGGACACATCACACATTATTCAGGATTATGGATACATGACACTTACATCTTTATTTGTTTCAAATTAACAGCCATCACAACAATCTTTTACCTCCCCATCATGGGAAACTAGGCTTTCCCTTTTTCCATAATGCTATCTTTTCATTCCTTTAAACTTCCAAAAGCAAGTAGATAGAACTCACTTTATTATTTCAATACATTAAAGCTGAAAAGGTTAATTCACTAGAGACACAGAAAACAGTGTCAGGATCTTGCCTCATTCCACTTGGGCAGTAAGGAGGCATGTAAATCCAGCCCTACTTCTGTAAAATCTGCCAGCACCCTGGCATCCCCGACTTAATGACTGATTGCAGAAACTAGCAAATCTGACCATTTATATAAAATGTAATTAGTGTGAGCACAGGCATTTGCTCTACCAGTCTTTTTTAGAAACAGACAAGTCTGAAAGGGAAGTAGTAGACCTTTCAACACTGTCTATAGCATAGAAAAGAGCTGAAAATTGAGAAATTTTGCACAGGCCGCAGTTGCTCTGCAGACAAAATATGTTGGGAAATGAAAGAGTGGTAATGAGACCTTACAACCTCCATTTACTAAACTGAAGTCAATTTGGTTAAAAACTAATGGGCCAAGAAAGGACACATGAACTATAGCTATGCATTTATAGAACAAGACACTAGGATAACTGCACTGGGGAATGCATTAGGATTTGGAAATGGATGAATGGTGTACTGGCACAGCAATAGCGGTGATCCAAACACCACACTTCAGAGACCACTCATCTGTCCTGTAACAGTAGTATTTATTGGCTCCAGAAATATCCTGCTCCCCAGCTGGCACTTCCCAGAGGGTTCCAGACCTACAGAGACCTTGTTACATCAGCAGTATTTAGAGAGGATAGTACTTACAAGTATCAAAACTTAGAATCCTAAGGGAAAAAGAAGTTACTATTGCTGAAACTACTAAATACGGTTTGTGTAGATTCTGTCCTTCCACAATAGTCAAGATATTCTGACTTGAGCTATATTTTTAAGTGCAGTTCAGTACAGCTTTTTAATTGCATACCATGCCATGTATAATTATGAACAAAGTACATTTAGGAGAATTTTGTGAAGTTATTATTCACAACAAATTTTTACATAGGAAAAGTTACTTGTTCAAAGGGCAAAACGTAGCAGTGCCCTATGACTTCTGAGATTGTGCCACAATTAACTAAATGCTTCCTTTCCTGAGTCTTTATAGTAATTTGTGTTACCTGCTATAGTGTTTAGAAACATCAGGTATTCAAAGTTGGAAATTTCTCGGTGTTGCCATCGCTGGGTCATATTCGAAGCTTTGAAAATCTGTCGTGGACTAGCCAAAGATATGCGCCTGGAAAACAAAAATAAATATTGAAAAAAAAATAATGGAAAAACCTGGTGGATCCTCCTTTTTACCTACCTGAATGTAGTGGCAGTTGTACATATTCTTTTTACTAGTTCTGTGCTAGATTTCTCTGGAGATTAAACTGCTATTTTCAATACCTGAAGTTCATTTTTAAACTTTTATTATCTAATCAGAGCAAAAAACTTAAAACATCTGACAACTGGATATGTCAAGATTTGAAAACTTTCAAACAGAAACCTTTACAGCTGTGCAAATTTAGCTTCTCCACAAAGGCCTAATGTATTACAGAAACATGTTACTAGTGATTTAGAGACATGCCTGACCATTAAATAAGAATATTACACAACTTAAAATATCACCTAAGAATAAAGTCACCTTTCAGAATGGATTTTTAAATTCCACCAGTACAAAGGAAAAAAATGATAAGATGATAAAACTTTCATTATGAAGTCCATCCTCTTGAGACTGATATTCTGGGCAGTGTTGGAGAGTAAATCATAAACAACTCAATTAAACTTTTAGAATCTGATGCCAGATTTCACAATGTTTGTGAATGAATACAAAGCCACTCCTTGAAGTGCTAAATCAAGCAGAGAAGAGCTTATTATAAAATTCCCAAGATTGTCTTGTTTATCATAAAAACATCTGTAAATACCAGAACCATATAATATAGGGGGAAAAAATCTAGATATAATTTCCATTAATAAATCTTTACTGGTATTGGTAGAAAAAAAAAAATATATATATATATAAAAGATACATATATATATATAAGATACATATATATACGATATAATATTATATATATAAGAAAACAGTTATAGAAAATATATATTTTTTTTAATTTCTGTAAATGTCATTAAACTAAACCTATTTATCAATATAGATAGATGTGAAATTTTGAACAGATTTGTATATACTTTCATTTATATTTTAAAATTTTCACATATAACTCACTTCTGTAAATAGAAATCCTTAAGATCTTACAGAGCAACAATAATAGCAATCAGCAATTCAAAAGAATTTTTTTCTGGACATGGTTAAAATGTTTTGATGTGGTTTAGCAATCCATATGTACAGAATACTTTACAAAAACACATTTTTTTAGAAAGAAGAATAAATCTATTCCTTAGATGTTGTTTCTTCTAAAACTTTAGAAATTAATCTACTTCAAAATATTTTTATCACTCACTAAAATCCAAGAGTTAAGCAATCCAATAGACATGGGGGAAACCTCAAAAACTACTTCCATCAGCCTCAGTGAACATTAAGGTGTGTTGCTGACTCCCATCCAGAACATATCTTGCAATTGAGCCCATATCTTCTGCTAAAATCATAGCAAACTGAATCATAATCTTCAGTTTTAGGATCCAAACTCACATCCTGCCATAGCATTACTAGTTTCCCACTTACCCTAAGTCAGATTTAGCTCTGTCCTCCAGAGCTGGAAGACAAACATACCATACTAATCCTTCACATGCTGTTTAGCTTATATTGTCCTACACATTACTACAATATCCCCTTGATGAGGAACAATCATTTTCATCTGGGTTTAAATACTACAGAGGATTCAAGGATGTTACAGTCAAGCTAATATAATTGAAAACTACCATAAAAGCTAATCAGTCCTACTATCAGTCATATCAGTCTTAAATTTCAGTGGGTTGGTAACCATAAAGAACTGTATTTTACTTAAGTATGGTAAGTGATTGAGTCTCACTTGCAAAAAGAAGTTACCTTCCCTGTAACAGACAGAAATCACAGTAATAACCTCAAATCCAAAAGTCTTCATTATATAAACACAATCCAAAAAGCATGTAGAATTGACAGGCTTGAGGGTGTGCATGTTTTGTAAACCAGGAGGTATAAATGCTTTAAACCATATAGGTTGGTTTGATGAAAAAAAAAAAAAAGAACTCACAAAAAAAAAATCACAGGTATAATTTATTCAAACTGTAAAATACCTGGTCTGGGGTAATCCAAAAGTAGCACCAATACCGACTCGAGGAAGACAATTAACCACTTTCTTTACTGTTGCTTGGTCAGGGAAGTTGAACATGACACCAACTGTGAACACAAGAAATGAAATACAATGTTATTTTGCAGCATTTATTTTTTGCTTTCTGGCCCAATAAAACTTAAACCTAAGCTTAGGTGCTGAACAGATAAAAAAAAATAGACATGTTTCCTTGAGACTACTATACATACATTTTTATACAATTTCTGGAACTACTTCTATTTTCCGCTGAGAGGAATTTCAGCAGAAGTTGACACTTTCCCAAAGCTTACGAAGCCTACAGTTGTTTTGCTTTCTGAACAGAAGGTAAATCTTTATGTACACACTGACTAACTAGAACTAAATAAAAAATGATATTTTATGTATAAACTGCATCACATTTATCAGTTTATTTTGCATTTTCAATATCAATATATTTAACGTTTATTATATTTAATATATATTATCTTCATGTTTTGTCTGAAACACAAAATGACACTCATGAAATAGGAACCTAAAAACCTAAAAACTGGAATAACACAATCCAGTTGTGATACCACCAGTGGACATTTATGACTTCACAGAGGCTAGTTTATAGGGGCTCCAAAATATGAAACTGTTTGAGTACATGATTAATATTCCAGTGGATGATATGCACTTCCAGATATGCATAATGATGCTCTCTGCAAGATCTATGTCTGATTCCTTACCAGCTATGTTTAAGGTTAGAGTTAATTTTAAACTCAGAGAAAAACTATTTGACTGATATGTTAACTGTATAAAAGATGTTGTCTGGTGAAATGCATACTGACTTAAGGACAACACTGTTTAATATTACTACCAAAAAACTTCTCTATATTGGAAAAGTGTCCTCTTAAGACCTATGTTATTTGATGTCTTTGTATACATATTTCAAAACCTGGTTTTCAAAATTTCATGATCAGTACAAAACCACTAGAAGTGACTGAAGAATCTTAGTTTAAACTGCAAAGACATCATATAACCTGGTTTAGAATAAAATTTAAGAGGAGAAAATAGCAGAATAAAATTCTCTGAAGTCTAAACTCGCTATATTTTGAGTGACTTGTCAGACTACATATATACATGTATGTTTGAAAAAGAAAGTGAAGAAAGTGAAGAGTGAAAAAAATGTTCATAATCACGCAGGGTTAAGTCCACATTTATTTCGTAGACTTGCACTAAGATCTAATTGAAAGCTGCACTTCTCCATTTATATAGAAATTTTAGAGATATCTAAGAGCTGCAGATTATTGCATACCTATATTTGAAATATATTATAATATTGGAATACTATTACTAGAAATACAGCACAAAGCTACACCAGTCACTGGTCCAATCTAGTAGTGCAGTTCTCATTCTGTTCTCAGCATGTATAACTAGTAACTGCTAACCCTCTCAAGAGACAAAAAAAAATCCTTGAAGCATAACAGATCAGAGGTAGGTATGCCTTAAGCAAGAATGTTTAAATGCCAAATAAACATGTGGGTATAAAGGAAAGTGAGGCATTGCTAATGCCCAGTTACTGTGTTTGAACCTAATTCCTCAAGAAACAAACAAACAAACAAACAAACAAAAAAGTGGAAACAAAAAATACGATACAAAAATATACTAATTTAAATATTGAGGCACTTAATCCAAACCCTTCCACTACTTACACAAATCCATAACAAAAAACAGAGCGACTAAACAGCCCAACAGAAAGCATATGTCCCCAAATCAGTACTTGAGATGGCCCTAAACTCACAGTACCTCTATTTGCCATGAATATCTCCAGTGCTGTATTTTGCAGAAGGTAACGTCGAGAAAAGATAGCTCGAATCTCTGAAAAGAGCCATTTTCCATGGAGTCCTTCTGTATATGCCAGAATCTAGAAATGAGAAAGAGAGAGAAAAAAAAATGTTTTCAATATGTTGTGAGTATAGGTAACGTCTTGTGAAAGAGAAACTGTCTGATGCACAAACATGTATTCTACCAATTATATGCAAAACCTGAAGCAAAATTAGTGTTCTCAAATTTAAAATCATGCTATGATAATCATGCTATTGTGGACTTCTTGAAGTCCTAAACTCAATTCACGCCAAGGCCTTCTAAAAATTTGCTCTATTTTTTCTGTATTTTCCATATTAACTGTGTTTTCCATAACCAAGGCAGTTTCAGAAATATTGCAAAAGGTTTAGAACATCAGCAAAATATAAAAGCATATTCTGAAAATGTATTACTAGTGCCATCAGATGCATCCACACTTGCTTTAGCATTGTAATAACAGGACTGTAACAAATAAAAAAGAAAAAATGTCTTCAAAGAAAAAAAATGTTCCTTACGTTTATCGTTACGGCAACATTCATTAATTCTAGAAGTATAAAGGTTGGCTGTATAAGAGGTTAAGTATCATTTTGTCAGCTAAGGTTAAACACAAACCTGCAAATGAACTCAGCATAATCTCTCTATGGAGTAAGCGGTTGTCAAAGTAACTTGTTACAATTCCTGTCATCCCATCTGACAGACACAGATGCTTAGTCTGCCTTCACAATTCAAACTAATCCCATTTTTAGTCCTCAGCCACTTTGTTTCTTTGTTTCTTCACTTTTTCCTTTTCATTTCAAAGCTTAATTATGTAAGTGTTAAGAGACAGCAAGATTGGACACTCCTCTGCCTCAGATTAACAAACCACATGCAAAAGGAAAATATCTGAGATTTGTCCATTTTAGCAAACACAAATACTTCTAACACAAATCCATCACAGAAAAAGAGTTGCAAATATAATCCTCTTTAACATCATCACTCATACAACAATTTCACTTAAGTAATATACTGTGAATAAATAAAAAAGAGAAATAAGAGATGAAAAAAAGAAAAGTAAAATTCAAGCCTTTAATATAACAGAGACTGTTTTTGAACACAATCACCCGCCTGTAGATTTTTAACGGAGGATTTTGCCTCACATGTAGTATATGTTCACAAATAAACTGTTTTTGCAGCACAGAGAACAGAAGCTCTATAAAGAGCACTGCACAACACAATGTAAAATACCATACTACATCTGTGAATTTTATAACAACGAACAAGTGGGGCAAACCAAAAGCAGCTAGCACAGAAGCTCAGAACTTACAAAGGAAATCATCTCCCACACCTTCTTCCTTTATAGTTAATCTCTCATCTTCCCCCCAATGCAAGTGCGACAGACAACTTCTCCTCCTCTCCCAACACCCCTCCACACACACAGAAAGAGAAGGCAAAAATGCATAATTATTCTGAAACCAAACTCCTGAAATGTGATGAAAGGAACAGAGACTGCCTATGGTTACAATCATTTCTGAAACAGAGGAACTATCAGTTGGGCCACGCTGACACTTTCCCTACCACATCCACAAGCCAGCCCCACTAATTGGCAGATTTGTATAATTCTGTGGTGCTACTCAGAACTGCTGTGTTTTGCTTTTGTCACATGCATATAAATATCCTTTAAAGAGCACAACATCAAAAGAGGTGACAAGAGAGACAAAGTTGTGGTCCCTGTGTACAAAAATTTCTTAGTAGTTTTGCTAGTATTCATCCTTCCAATCTTAAAATTGGAGCTTATAATTTCAGTGCTTATTTTTAGAGAGAATCAGGAATGTATTTCTGCATTTCTCTGCATTTCAGTAGTAGCAATTAAAGCATGACTGATTGTTACTACGAATCGGCACATTTCAAATTTAAACACTTATTACATGGATATCATGAGTAAAATCAGCAATGTAAATATTACTTTTACCCTGTGAGACTGGCATTTGTTGAGATGGTGGAAACACTGCTAACAGCCCAACGCCATTTTTTCAAAATGGGACGGAAAAGCATCAACTGCAGAGCGAGTTTATGTTGGGAGACTCATAGAGCCATGCTAAAGTTACTGAAATAACAGGATTTACAGCAGAAACTTGGATCAGGCTACAGAAAGAGTAGCAGTCACCGCTGCAGCAATTCTTCAGGCCGCTCATTAACAGCAGTTATCAGGAGCGAGAAGCAGCTGAGGCCTAGCGGAGCCGGGCCTTCGTTCCGAGTTGGAATAGTAGCTGCCTGCTCCGCAGCTTCACTTCAAAGTCTCTGGAGTTCAATTAAAACTGGATTAGGTGGAAGCAGCCCTTCTTTGGGACACTCTGTTCTCTGAACCTCCTCACACACTGACAGCACCCTAGACAGAGGTCTAGCCCTCCAATGAACCGGTCGCTATGGAAACTGCATCATTACCATTGCTCTGCGCTTAGCGCGCCCAGTAGACTAGATGAAAGATCCAAGCACATTTCTTTCATGTGTATTAGCAAGGATTCCTCACAAAAATCAAATTCAACCTTTTATTCCTTGCCAGACATCTGATTCTATTAACAGAACCTACTAGTTGCAGAAACTGGCTAGCGCTTTAAGTTAAATTCAGAATTTTTATTTTGATAAAGGGACTTCTTTTTAATCAGTGCTACCACTTCTGATATTTTCAGTTTCAGAATTACAACTTGCAAAATGTTTTTTTGCATTTTCCTGTTTTCATCCTTAAGTCACACAACACAGAAATCTGTTTAGGAATTTAAGAGCAACCATTTTATTCATCCTCTTGTATTATAAGTTTGCTTTAAAAATGACTCCCGTTTATTTCTGTGTTATGTTACCATTGGTAATAGTTTTGGACTAACTTGTGAAACACAGACTAATGCGGGTGTACAATCTAATTTAACATGCACAAATAGGACCACCTTCCCCACATGAACCTATAGAACTTCAGAACCCCACACATCAGATTTAAGTTTAATCTATGCACATTTCACTTATTTGAAAATACATTGAACCCTACAGGAGAACAATTTATATGGTTTACCATTTCCATGAAAAATACTTAAAGTAGATATATGAGCTGATCGTACATGATTCTACAAATCTTACTACATGAACTACTCTGTGATCAGCCTTTCACAGAATCACAGAATGGTTTGCGTTGGAAAGGAGCTTAAAGATCACCCAGTTCCAACCCCTGTCATGGGCAGCGACACTTCTCACCAGACCAGGCCTTGAACACCTCCGGGGATGGGGCATCCACAGTTTCTCTAGGCAACTAGTTCCAGTGCCTCACCACCCTCAGAGTGAAGAATTTCTTCCAAACATCTAATAAAAATCTACCCTCTTTTAGTTTAAAACCACTGCTCTTTGTCCTGTCACTACAGTCCCTGACCAACAGTCCCTCTCCTGCTTTCTTGTAGGCCCCCTTTAGGTATTGCAAGGAAAACAGATGAACAAACAGCATGACAACACAATTTAAAATACAAAACTCCTTTCACCTCTGCATGAAGTCCCTTCTTTACTTCAAATAAAAAATGAAGGCCCAAACCTGTAACCATTTCTCATAGTCCTGCTGCAGGCCCTGACTGCCACTACCTGACTGGAAGAAGCCCACCAAGAAGCCAATAGGTGAAGAAGAGCCACCTTCAATTTCCACCTTGAGAAGACTGTGAATCAGAGTTGCAAGAAAATGCAGGTAGCACAGAGCTGTTTGTTAATTATGGTCACGTGTAAACAAGTCATCTCCTCACAATTCATAGCTGTGTATCAACATGAAAATACCCACGTGGAAGCCAGTCAGCTATTTTGGACACAAATGCCCAACCCTACCTTTTCTCCAAAATCCCCTCCAACCTTGATTATCAACAATTTCTCTTACAGAAGATTACATGCAATACTTAAAAAATACCATCTGTACAGCTTCCTCATGAATTAGAAAAATAGTATTTTACTGAGGAGCAGATGAACAGTTTGCTTTACATTTTAAGCAAACCAGTCAGCTATCATATTTTATTTTTAGAGAAAAGTACTATTGATCTCAAAAATGTGAATATCCTATAACTAATTAAGTCTGCAAATGGGTTATAGAACTGAAACTGTAATTGAATAATTATATTACTTTACTGTGCCAGCCAATTTAACTGTCATGAGTAAAATAAAAACTAAATAGCTTATTTAAAAAGCTGATGAATATTTGTATATTTCACAACAGTTTTTCTTGAGATCTAAAAAAGTTACAGAGTACATTAATCAAGACACAGCAAAAACAAAATGCATTTAATTTGCATTTAAATTTGATTGCAGCTGAGAAAGGATCTATAAAAATAAATTCTTCTAGTAGCATTCTTAGTCTTTTGGGGTCATCTTTGTTCAGGTAGGCAAAATTACAGCATGTAGAGGATATGAAATCTGACTCAGAGTTCATCAAGAACCTGGATTGCCACCACAATCTCAGCCTTGTAAATGTGTTCCACTTCTTCAGATTCTACTGTTCGGATACTATTTAGTTGCTAGCTGTAGAATTCATAGTGAAAGGGACTTATGCTGATCTTTCTTTAAAATACATCCAAGATTAATAGTAATGTTAAATATCCTAATGCTCTTAAATAAATCACAAAACTTATAGTTTATTTTAGATTTCTCAAGAGAATAATGAATAAGATGTTCTATTTTAAAAAGTAGATATTTATACATGCAGCCACTTAAATCTATGCTCAAATAATAGTAGTCTCCTTTTCTTCTCCTGTGCTCCTCCTGTGAGCACAGTCTGCTATACAATCCTGTTCAGCATTTTCATGGGTGACAAACTCAATTAAACATATTCATTACTTTAATGTTCCACTAGATGGTTTTACCCAGCATAAAAAATTTAAATAAATAAATAAATACTCTGTGACCTTTGTATCGATCAAGCAAAATGGCTTATGCCTGGGTGTGGGTGGTGAAGGGACTGGGGAGGGGGGTGGTAAAGGACTCTTATGTTTTCTCTTCCAATTACTGGAGGAGATGATAAAACCACAGCAAATGATGTATCAGCTCATTTTATCTTATCGCTTTGGGGCTAGGTGACAATGAAGTTCATATTTCACTGGTTCCCATTGAAGATTGTGAAAATTACTTGCCCTTATGACCTGAAATTTCACTAGAAGACAGAAATTTCTCTTCTGCAAAGTAATGCAATTTTTCAGATGTCAACCTTTAGCCCAGCTTTAAAAATTAATTTCATTTATATTAACCAATGATATTGATATTTTCACAGAATGTTCTTTGATACATGAACCACAGACTAGCAAATTGATGTGCTTTAGAAGGCTAAAATTATTTTATCTGGAGCTGCTGGGGACAGACAGATTTACCACAAACTGAAATTCCTATTTCACAGTATACTGTTTATACTAGCCTGATATACTTTAAGGCCTCTAGACCTGTAAATAGCATAGTCTTTAGTTACAACTTAGAAATTATTTCCAATTATAGAATAGATCTAGAAATAAAACTATGTAAGTAATACACAAATAAAAACACCATTTGTGTGGACTTGAATAACGTCTGTCACAGGCCACAGATCAGTACATGTGTGATGAAATGAAAAATACTTACCAGATTATTAAAATAGACGATGCACAACTATATTTTCTCTCTTTATCCTGACACTAAAGCTATATTTCAAGTGAAAAAAATTATGCAATGCAGATTTTCTGAAACAAGTCTTCCACTAACTGCAGATAACCTTCTCCCTGTATCAAGATCTACTTTTGAAAATTCATGACAGGTATTCATAACAGGTTTTGTTGTTTTGAATTGACTATGAGGTTCTCAACACCCCATATGTTCTAATAAATCAGTAAGCACTGTTAGCAAAGTTAGTACCAACTATCTTACTCCTTTCCACTGCATCCAATACTTCACAATTTCTTTGTCCGTTTTGATTATCCCTGCTGGATCCTAGGCAGCAGGACCAGCAATGGTTCATTATCAGTGGCAGAAAACATTTAACCAAGTAATTATCAAGCAATGGCAGTGTCCTGTCTTTAACCATGGTTAGCACAGTGGATAAATAGAATATTTTCTCATTTTTTCCTTCATTACATCATAAATTTAAAAATTCAGAGAGCACTTTTAGCCTACTCTAATTAATAAGAACAATTCTGGCTAGTCCTGATGTCCACACAGACTGACAGATTCCATAACTGCTTTGTGAAATGCATTAAATTATATGACATCATTTTATGTATCAATGAATGTCATCATTTAAACTCTGTAAATACTGTATATACTGCATAAATACTAAAAAAAAAAAAAAGAAAAAAAAAAAAGCTACTGTTGTTGATATCAATTTGTATATATTAGACAAAAAAAATGAAGTTACCTGCAAATGCTCAAGATAGCTTAAGCATCACTGATAGAAATTCAGTGAAATGATTTGTCAGTGCGTAGAAGCTGTCAAACAAGCTGATCACATTAAGAATTTGGATCAATAATGCTAAAATGAAGTATTATTAATATCAAGCCTTTATAATAATGAATGGTGCAGTCGTGCATTCCAGGCTAGATATCCCACAAGACAGAATTTTGGAAAATTAGATGGAGAAATTCCATTTGCCATCGGTTTACCTATGCAACCAAGGAGCTGGTGTCTAGATGTGCCTCAAAATTCCTCACAACTCACTTATTTTGGTGCTAACTACACAACTTTCTGTCAGCACAAACCTTGCTACCTTGTTACTTAACTCCCTTTCCAGTTAATCCTATAAAAAACTAAACAACAAAGTACATGGACTTTAAGATGCTCCAAACTATGTGTTAGTGAAAACTGATAGTTTAATTTGACTTCAGGTCTCCTTGTGAGCTAATCAAAAAGGAAATACATATTCAGGTTGTGATAATCTGAAAGTGATCATTTTGGAAGTGTTTACTGGAAATGAGGTTATAAAACAAAAACTCTTAAACTTTAACCTCAGAGGTTTTTGGTATACTCCCTAGGATTTTGTATTACTATTAAGCAAAAAATAGATATACATTTCTGAGGTGATAGGTATGACTGGAAACCAAATTTTGCCAAGGTACCTAAATATGATCATTCAGAAGGCTTCATAATGGAAAAAATTGGAAAATGGAAATATATATTTCCAAAAATGGAAATAAGATAAGTTTATGAGGAAGATACCAAGCTGTGTGTGTCTCTCTGAAATAACTGAGTTAATAAAAAAATACTTTGGAAGAATACCAGCAAGGACTATTTTTAACAATTCTGTTTCTGAACTCTCCAGTATAGCATACCTTTAAAGGGTCTCAAGGTCTTTTTTTTTTTTTTTTTCTCACAAGACTTTACACAATGAAGGGTATCAATTCTTTTTGTTCCTTGTGTAAGACAAATGAAGCAAAATTACAGAGAGCAAGGGGTGAGGATGTGGCCTAACCATTAATGATTAATGTTAGGTTTTTAGTCAGCCTGGTTTTCAGATGATCAGAACTGACTGCCTTCTTATTCTCACCTATAATGTCAGACCTGATTCTCTTTGAACAGGTCCTCTTTTTCATATTTCTGAGAACTATGATTTTCTGCATGCATATCAGAAGTATCTTCTTTTTGATATTTAACAAAGTTATCACAAGTAAAATTACAGCAGTTAGCAGAAGACTGTCCCTATCAAATTTTGAACAGATTTAATCTGGAGAAGAGGAGGCTGAGGGGGGACCTTATTGCTTTCTACAACTACCTGAAAGGAAGGTGTGGGGAGCTGGGGTTTGGCCTCTTCTCACAGGTAACTAGTAATAGGACTAGAGGGAATGGCCTCAAGTTGTGCTAGGCGGGGTATAGGTTGGAAATTAGGAGACATTTCCTCTCAGAAAGAGCTGTCAGGCATTTGAACGGGTTGCCAAGGGAGGTGGTGGCGTCACCGTCCCTGGGGGTGCTTAGGGGAAGGTTGGATGTGGTACTTAGGGACACGGTTTGGTGGGTGACATTGGTGGTAGGGGGATGGTTGGTTCAAATGATCTTGGCGGTCTTTTCCAACCTTAATGATTCTATGATTCTAAGATTGTGCTGTTGTGCTTTGTGCACCTTACTTCTACTTAGTGGCTCCAATCCATTACATGCAGTAGTAGTAGTACATGTAGTAGTTGTACAACTATTACAATAAATAGCCTTTCAAAACTATTTTAGGGATTTTGAGAAAGCCCTAAAAGCTTTCTCCTGTTTAAAAATTGAAGTATCTCAGAAAGTCATAAAAGAAATCAACCAGAATTATTATCTTTTTATAACAAAAAAAAAAGATTTATATCTTTTTATTTACCTTGATGATGTTTCTCTTTGTTTGTTTGCTTTTTCAAGTTTGAAGTTCTTGTTGGTCCCCCCTCTTCTTTTAAAAAACTCCTAATGCAGAAAAGCCTTGTAGATAATCTTTATCAGATTATATTGGTTGATCTCTAAGGAGTACAGAGTCTGAAAACTAGGACAATTGCCAGACTAATGACTCACAGCGGTTCATATCCACAGCAGTATAAGTAGATATGATGAAAGGTAAAATACAGGAGCATGTTTCTCAAAAACAGACCATGGAAAACAACATAAAAGCTTGTTGGTTTTGCTGTCTCTTAAACAGATTTAGCCACTGAGGAGTCTTTAAAAAAAATAAGGTTCATGTTTGTTGTAATTGTCTCTTCAAATTTCAGTTTTGAACAGCAAATCAGAGTAGTCATGTAAGATTTCCCACTGCTGTGCCCTGCACCTGTCTATTTCACCACTTTTAGGACTTGACTTCTCCCATGGGCTGCTCGTGCATGTATCCAGGTGAGCTCTATCTGGCCAGAACACGTGCAAGCAGAAGCAGCAACTGCAACTAAGGAGGGAACAAATGCACCTGCAATACTGGCAGATGTCCAGTGTCTGCCATTTTGATCTGATCTTGCAGACGATGGGTGAGGAGAAAAACACAAAGGGGCAATGAACAAATAAGTTTCAATGCCAAAAAGAAGGATTTTATTTTTTTTTTGTTGATGACCTGTAAGCTGACCTTCATATCCCCTTCATCAGAACAAAACAAAAACAAAAAAACAGCCCCACACATCTGGCAGGAAGCTTGAGTACCAGTCATCATAAAAGACTGCATCTGATCAGCTCATTAATGGGAACCAAGCCCATTCGTAGAAGAACAGATGTGCCTCTTGAAGGCAAAGAGAAAAGTCAGACTCCAGAGCTGCCAATCCAGCAGTTTACATTAAAAGATTCTGTGCTATGTTTTACGAGAGATATGGCACAGAAGGTGCAGCTTGCAAAGGGATGGGAATGTAAAAATGGCTTAATGCCACCTTTGTGCTGCACAGACTCTAGACTGCTGCAGGAACCAAATCCCCTCTGAGTATACTGGAGCAGCTGCAGGGGCTGCTGTGTAATTACATACATTTGCCTTACTTTGGATGTCTGGTAGCTGCCCCACATCCCAGCATTGCACAGTACTTTATGGTATTGAAAATCTCCCTCCTGCTCTCAGGAATTGGGACAGAAGATACATCAGCGCTTCTAATAAACCCTCCACTGCTCAAGCACTGCTCCTCTCCCTGCTAATTCCTTTACTATACACCAAAGCAGAACAGAGACATGACAACAACATAGGGAAATCACTCTTAGTTATCAGAGGACATGTCCCCCACGTGCACTTTTTTTAATCAAGACCCACATGAGTATGCCTCATATTCTGTACCTGTATTCCTACATTTATCTTATATTCCAGTAAAAGTAAATTAATTCCTCGAGTAAAGAACTGGGTATAATCAGTCAGTGACAAAGGTTTTGCTATGGCCTATGACTGCAATAGAGAATCTCTTCTTTAAGATCACCCGTAGAAATAATTTGACCAATTAAAATGAATAATGTTTGTAAAGAACAAAGAGCAATGAGAACAGAAGGTTTTAAACAATAACTGCTGGTTTTCATCTCAGGAGATGGCAAAATAAAGTAGTTTAAATTCAGCTTTAAAGCATTCCTATGAGTACAGACCTTCTTCCAAGGTTAATTAAGCCACAGACATACCTAATAGAACATAGATGTGGTCTATGACCACATCTAGGATTCTAGGTTAACAAAACAAGAACATAACCCTAATTTCAGTTTTAAAATGCAATAGAAAATTAAACTGCATTTCTAGTCCAAATGATTGATAAGAAAGGCTTGGAAATGTGATACAAGTGTAACGTACACAGACAGCGGTCTGGGGATAGTTGAACAATTGATCCAACAACATGATTTGCCTTGCCATTCCCCCTAGGGTATTAAATCTAAAACTTGCTACCACTGAGGGCCTAATAAAAAATGACCTATCAAAAAATTCTGAAGATGACAGGAGAAGAAGGGGCTGTAAGTCTGTGTGAAAATATCAGCTCTTGTGAAGAACTGTAATCTCGGCTGCGGTATGCATTTATCTTACAAATCCACTATACTGTTATGTACAACTGGACGTTTTCCTAAAAGGCAGAAAAAGGCAGATCTAACGTGGGAGTATTTACAAAGCACCGGGTTCCAGCCAATATGTGACAGTCTGTTTCATAAATGCTTAAGTCAAAAGGGAAAAAAGTCCTGTAAACTGCTTTTTAGACACAATTAACCTCTTAGTAATATCCTATCCACTGCGTGCAAACTGCTGCCAAGAAATAACAGTTCCTTGAGAAAATACAATAATTTATCTTGTCTATGAATATTTCATTTGCAAACGTAACTTAAGGCAACTCTTATCAAGCAAATTAACTGTACTTGAAGGAATGATGTGGGAACCCTTCTTAAGCCTTTAAGAGGGGAAAAATCTAACTGGGCAGCAGTTCTGTTCCCAGTCAGCTACACATTTTGAAAGAGGTACATGTTTTTTATAAAAAAGCAGGAGACTGAAGACATGAGAAAACATAATTTTTCAAAGGCATTTTCAGTTCTTAAGTGATTTAGTTTGTAACTCAATGTTCTTTTGTTAAAAAGAGTAGTTTAAGACAGAAGACCCATCTGTAAGTTCCTGAAGGTTTGCTCCATAACTAACTACATCTGGAGTACTTACAAGTGATTTAAACAATTTGGGATCTGGAATCAGTGAAATTTGAAAATACTTGAAATCATTTCCTAAGATGAGGACACTTGCTTCCATAACATGCTAGCAATACAGATATCCAAGTAGGTTAGTTATTTTAAAATACATGTCAGAAGCAAGGCTACTGCATTTGAGCTCTGAAATATAAAAAGTATCACACCATACAAGTAGGAATGCATTTACAGCCAGAAATGTCTGCGTATTTATCTCCACAAGATACACGGCTTTCTACTCAAGAAGTTGGAAGCTGAAAGTTTGTGGAGTTTGATGGCTGACCATTTATTACAGGACAAGGAATATTCATTTCTTTTCCATGAGTATGTGAAAATTATCTTCTGAAAAGACTAGGCCACAAAACTTGAAGCAATAACACAAAGAATAAAAGTAACTCATCCAGACACATCTGTACCACTAGTGAAGAATCGATAAACTGACCAATAAATCATTGTTCCTAGTTGACAAAAGTTGTATTTGTATGTCCTCGTTTAATAATTATAGCTTTAAAAAATGTGGCATTTAATTAAAAAAATAAGTCTATCAACTTTAATTTGTTACATCAATTGTTGAAACTTCAAATATACAGTAGCATAAAGAACCTGCAAAAATAACTAAAAATGGCGAGTATCTGCCTCTTAGCATTCCAGCTAAACAAAATGTCGGTGTTGATAAAATCCACTTTTTAAAACATGTATCCTTACAAATCTTAAGTACTGTCATCTCATCTCCCTGTTGGAGTTTGATTGATTACGCCTTTTCCTTATGTTCATTAATCTCATCACCTTATCTTTTACACCACTTCATTTTAGCAGAAAGGCAATAATAAAACCCTCATCCATTATCCTTTTACTCATCTAGTCAAGTGGAAATGGTTAATAACATGCTACAAATTGAACTTCAATCACCTCATTTTCTCCTTTGTCGAATGTACATTAAAGTATATTCCAAAAGTGCAATTTGTTTTACAGGGGAATTTGTGTTATATTGCTACAGACAACTAAAATTAAGTGTTTCTCAGTTTGGTTATTAAATATATCCAACTGTCCTTTTATCTCTGATACTAAAACATTAACTCATTTTATTAGGGTGTAATAATACAAGAGCCTTATCTTCCAGAACACAGGGACATCTAGTCTGCCTAATAGTAAGTGTTATACAATGGGTCATTTATCTTTCTTTTTTTTAAAAAATATGCTTGTGATAGTTTATGAATTGGTACATTATTGCAGATGAAATGGCTCTCCATTTAAGAAAAGTTAATTTGTTTACATGTAGGCTTATCTTCAAATGCAAGCCCCATTAGAGAAGCGGTCTGTAACTGTCAGAGAAAGTGAAGGGGGGAAATAGGTGGATGTAGAAAAATTTAGAGCACAGTAATTTTACTCTGATCAATTGCCTGTTTGAATATTAACTGTGTATTACACATATTTTTTTGCAAAATTTCTATGATCCTAAAATGATTCCACAGAAACACTGATTGAAATAAGGGTCCCAGAAATTGTTTTTGTGAGCTCTCCTCATCATTCTCAATGTGGACATATATTAGTAAACTAAATGACAATTCTCAAAAAAATAAAAAAATCTACTAAAAAAATCTGAAAATAGACATGCTTGGAGTTCTTCCTTCAAAAAAAAAAAAAAGAAAGAAAATTAGAAGGGTGGGTGAAATTCTAGCTCAACTTAATTCAGTGACAGTAATCCCTTTTACAGAAGGGAAGCAAGATGTCCTTATCCCTCTTTGTATCACCCTAGAAAAATTTTCACCTGCACTTCTGTAATTATGTCAGGGAACTGATTTGACTGGATCCTCACTGAAACTGTGGGTCAGTACAAACAGATATAACCACACATACTGTGCAACTATTATAATAAAAAGATATTTTCCCGTTCATTGTCTTATCTTAATTCTACAGAACACTGTAGAATCTTCTAAGAAGCCTGAGAACACCAAAGTTCTACCTTTACTCAAAGAAGACAGAATTACGGAGACAGTCATTTTTCATTAGCATCAAAACTTGCGATTGTTAGCATCACAGTATATGTATACACATGTATATATACATTAAAGCAAAGCTAAGTGTATATACACAGCTTTAAGTAAGTTTAAAAAAAAAAAAAAAAGATGTAAAATTGTTTTTACATTCCCCTTTATGGTCTACCTTTTTCCAATTCTCTGTCCATGAGAAGTCACTTCCTACTGCTACCCCAACCCTACTGTTCTAACAGCACTATATTTGAGGTCAGCTGGAGTGGAGAAGTGATTCAGATAGAAAATAACCTGAGGCAGGGAGTAGAAAAAATGCAAAGGTTATTTTAGGTTACTCACTTCCCCTGTTCTGTTCACTGCACAACTGCTCAAATGCTTTCCCACAAACAATGGGGAGAGGGAGGATGATGTGATGGCACCTGAGGCTATCTTACCTTAAGCCACAACTGTCACTGAGAGGAATGCTTCTAAAACTTCGGTTTAGTAAAATCTTTACTGCAGTCAGACCAGCCTGTGTGTATGACTAGTTTGGTTTTCAGTCCTGCAACTCTCTGGGTTCTTCCATTTCTCTGGGTGTTTCAAGCAGCCAAGCTCTGACACAGAACTACAGAATTGTCTAGGTTGGAAGAGACCTCAAGATCATCGAGTCCAACCTCTGACCTAACACTAACACTAAACCATATCCCTAAGCTCTACATCTAAACGTCTTTTAAAGACCTCCAGGGATGGTGACTCCACCACTTCCCTTGGCAGCCCATTCCAATCCCTCACAACCCTCTCAGTAAAGAAGTTCTTCCTAACATCCAACCTAAAACACCCCTGGTGCAACTGGTGTCACCAGGCACGTGGGAGAATAGACCAACCCCCACCTCGCTACAGCCTCCTTTAATGTACTTACAGAGAGTGATAAGGTTGCCACTGAGCCTCCTCTTCTCCAGGCTGAATAAACCCAGCTCCCTCAGCTGCTCCTCGTAAGACTTGTAAATACGTATCTTATCTAGAAACTGTCCTGAAGTCCTCCCTTAATACCACACCTCTAAAAGCTTCAACAGCTTGCTGACATACAACCGCTGGTTTCATGTTGAAAATTTATTTTGTCTTTGAAAATGTCTTGTTTCTTGTTTTCTTGTACTTCGACCAGTATTTAAATATCTGCTACCTCTGGTCCTACATTTAGAGAGGAAGATCTCTGGTCTGTGTTTGTAAACCGTGGCTGTCCAGTGCTGTCCCTGTCTATGACTACGGCTTGTATTACACCCTAGTAAAATAAAAAGCATTCTGCTTCTTCAAAGCAACAGACTTTGCCGTCTTTGTTTAAACTACTTTGTCTATGTATGTGACACTTTCAGCCCAGAAGTAAGCAAATTCAATTCTTACTGTAATAACTTGACCACTTAAGAATTCAGATTTCTTTGTTTTCATGAAGTTTGAAGTAGTTGACTACATTTTGACTTATTCCAAACTACAAGTAATACTGACTCAAAAATCCAAACTATTTATTACACTTGCCATCTACTTGCTGCAGAATCGCCGGATTAAATTATAATATCGATTATTTGTTAAAACACAGATGTTTTAACTTCCTTTTATGTTTTCACACGTGGAGACCACAATTGTAGTTGTTATCAAAAACCTGTATTTCAGCATGACTTGCACAGACTCAGCTATTCCAAGTAGCATGGTAAAATACTAGAAGCATAACAACATCACACATTTTATAAATGCAAATTTCTAGACTATGTGCATGCATAGAAATTGATCTAATTCATCTGATTTTTTTTCATGTCATACTTCTGAAAGCTACCTTTGAGGAAACTGCTTTCTTTAAGTGTCTTCTGTTAGTAATGTCTCCCTCTTCTGCATGTATAACTGAAGAGGTTGTCTACTTGCTTCCCTTTCACTATTTAACGTACATTAAAACAGATGTTCAAAAAAGCCTTTTAGGTTCTTTATGAGAAAGTCTAGCATCCAAGTGAAATAAATAGGGAATTAGAGCAAGCTATAAACCTAAGACACTTCTAAATTGCTGTCAGTAGCTTACCAAGAGGTGCAAGTTTACACAATGTAAGTTGAATCTTTCAGCTGATGCCACACTTCTGCAAAAAGTAAATCACTGATGCTACAGCACTTGAGCACAGCAATTTATTGCAGAAATAAATGAACAACTGAATACTAAGCAAGTCAATGGGAGTCTCAATTCCAGTCTCTAACCACCATTCCTGTACCACATAACATGTCATCATCCATAAGTAAATGAGTTAATCAATTTAATGAGGATTCAGACAAATCGGCTGCCTAATGAGCACTCAAACTGATGTGGCAAGGGTTATGCTCCAGTGCTGACAAAATCAGTTTGATGAAACTGTGACAAAAGCAGCAAAGCACAATTCCTTCAGCACATTTTCCTGCATCTTATTAGCATGAAATTATAATCACTATTTGCAAAACTGTATAGGGAAACCTTTTATTGTGTCAGTCATGTAAACATATGCTTTATCTACTCTTCTATCCAGCAAACCTGTGCATGTTGTTACAATTCAGTTTAGTAATTATTCAGTTCTTTTAGAAAATGGTAGAGTTGTTTAAAGTAATTTAGTTTGAGTATGCCAAGAGAATTTCCAGAGTCATTATGTTGTATGTTTTTGCATTTTATGAATGTGCCATTTGGAAACAAATATGAAATAAAACAACCAAGCTTTGCAAATGGTTCAGGAAATTAATACTAGAATCTCTTTAAAATGTAACAGGGAAGATCCAGCTCTTGTTTTTAGATGAATAGTGATGGTCTTATGCTGATTTCTCAAATCCATAATGCTCAGATGCAAAAATCACAGACAAAGGGAATAAATAAAGCTAACTACTGTCATAACTAGTTTATCAAATTCCTTTACATGTGGCTTCTCAAAGAATTTTCTAGCAATACTAAGTAGTTATGTCAAGGCTCAAAATGCAGGGCCAAGAAGTGTCCAGAAGGCTTGGATTAAATGTTGAAAATAATTAAAAATGGAAATCTGACAATTAACAAAAAGCCATAATTAAAAAATAATGATTATTATTATTATAATCAAACTTATTTCTTACTTTCCAAGTATTACCAGTCTAGAAAACTTTCTGCAGGAAAGGAATAGTGTCTCTGCATAGAGTTGTTTAAATGCAAGTGATACAAAGGCATATTAGAGAAGTTTTCATGTTTTATCCACAATTTAAAACAGTGTCAGTGTATCAACCATACAGATCACATAAGACTGTACTAATTTACAAGAACAAGTTTCTGGATGTGTTCACATAGCTGGCAACAATCTGATGTTTTATAGACTAATGTCTTCCCTTTCTCCAGGAGAAAGTGTCATACCTCTTTGCTTTCTTGTGAGCACTGTGAGGAGGGAAAGAAATTGCTAGCAATCACAACTTTTGCCCACAAACATGGGATGGAGCAGCTTCAGACTTTGAGAGCAAACTTACAAGAGACAACTGACTTATCTGTAAGGACATACAGCTTTAGATATCAGTAAAATTGCATTCTTTGTAGTAAGCTTTGTCATTCTGTTGACTTTGGGATCAGTGTTTGAGCACTAGAACTCAGAGGCAGGATTTCTGAAAAGCAATCCAAAGGTAACGTAAATGATACTGCATCCAACTGGTATAGAAGGATGTCAAACTGGTAAGAGTAATTAGAAACATTCCTAAAACAAAAAATATGTATTTATATTTTTAACAAAAACTACGTAACTATTACACCAAAACAACAGTAGAATCAGTGGCAGATGACAATATTAATGGGAATATCCTCATGCTATTTTATCACCAGGAACTTTATCTTCAAAGCACAGCATTCAAGATAACACACAGTGATTTAAGTTTGAAAGAGCTGAACTTATCTTTTTCTGCACTTCCACGACTTTTATTACAACACACCATATATACATTTCAAACCTATTTAAGGGATCTTGATCAAAACCCTAATTTACCTGTAAACATTTCACTAAGGTCACAGTCTGTGGTTATGATCCCATGACAGCTGGATACCACTAAGATGGTCTGCTCTGCTCCAAACTGTATGGTCCCACTGCCTCCTTTCTCCTGCCACTAGTGTTCCTACGGCCCTGCAGTAGGAGCCTGGGGAGTATGTAAAAATCCAGGGACAAAAAGGTGGCTTCCTGCCAGATCAGTTCCCTAATTTAACTCATCAGGTAAATGATGCTGATGGCAAGGAGAGGTGGAGAAGGACTAAGCAGCCCCAGACCAGGTCCAGTAATTCATATCCTGTGACTGATTTCATATTTATTTAATAAATAAATAAATAAATACCAGACATTTGCCTTAATCTAATAGAAGAACTTTTAAAATTGTCTTATTGTGGTAGCTTGTCCAGTAATTTTTTTACATAAATGCCATCGTTCTACACAATTATAAATGCTATGAACACATTTAAAAAATAAAAACAAAAATAAAAATATGTAATTTAATTGTTAGAGACTCATACTGAGCCCTGTTAACCTTTACAAACATGCCAATGTACCCCTGGCACTTAGAACTGCTGGCCATGAACATTCAATATCACCACATCTAGGAAAATACAGAAACTTACACTGACATGGTGACTTCAGATTTACTCCTTTTCCCAATAAATGATTCCCTGTGAAAGATCTGTAAAGGCTGCTGCTTTATATACAATTAACAGTCGAACTGTAACACAAATTACATGTCATCCTTATCAGAGTTTACACATTGAACTCCTGTATCTGTTGCCAGCAGGCAGCCCTCTCTATCTAGGGAATATCACCATGAATTTGTCCAGTGTCTCGGCACAGAATCTCACACCAAAAGATGGTTTACTACCCACGCTGCGTCAAAAGCATCGGGAGCTCCATCCCTCCGTTAATTCTGTACAATTGCTGAGCAGGTTTTATGCCCCCTGTGCTACAGAAGGTCAGTCTGCCCTTTCTAGGGGCTTATCTTAGAGCAAACTTCCACGGAGTATGCACGTGCAGTACCATCCCCATAAGGACAGGAGCTGAGAGACCTGTGTC